>NC_139536.1:80532425-81785138 GCF_965153285.1 Podarcis tiliguerta | reverse complement strand
TACACATAATAGCAAGGGATTTAATTTAGAATAAATCAGTGGTTCCCAAACTTTTCCCTTATAGGCCACCTGGAAATTGCTAACAGTCTTGGCAAACAAGTTAATGATTTTTCTGCCTGTAGTAGCAATTGTAATGTGCTGTGCTAGAAGCTGTATGATTTTTAATTTTTATTGGGTGGAATTCAACACTGCACTATCAGGACAAGTACTTTAGCTTGTCAGAATTAACTATTTCCCCTCTCTTTCCCCGCGTGCTGTTCTGAGTGTTACTAAACACATGCTTTTGACATTTTTTTAAAAATAGGATCCTCGACACAATTTGATTCAACAGTGGTTGTCGCAGAATGGAAAACTAGGCAAGATTGCCAAGCAGTTTAAAATATCCAAATATCCTGTCCTGGGTGACTGGTCCATAAAAGTTCAAGTAAAAGTGAGTATTAACATAATGAATTGTTTTAACAGGGATGTAATGTATCTCTGAGTAAAATCAATAATTAAATTCCCATTGATTTTCATGGGGCTAGGTTGCATACTGGAGTTAGTTCATCGTTGCTAGAGATTAAATCTGTCTACAGTTGTGCAGTTTAATTGAAATGTATACTGTCTAAATTGGATGAGATCAGCAACTGAGAAAGATCTGAGTCTTCAGATACTGATTACTGTGCAAAAAGTATGATGTGGCGAAGGCATTCTATTCATTACTTCAGCATTCAGTTCAAAAGATATATAGAAATCATGTGATACAGCTTTTAATAACTCATTACCAAAACATTTGTACAGTATATTTTCTTAAAAGCTGAAATTCTAAAAAAGAAGTTCAAAGACAGTTTTTAGTAGTTCTTGAGTTGGTTTAGATACTTGAGCAACATAAAAGGCGAAAGTGCAATCACATGCAGTCACAGAGAGCAAATTGGGACACCATTAATTGTGACTGGGAACGAGCCAAGAAGCAAATGAGATTGAAGCATTCAATATTAACTGCTTTGGAGGGCTATGCAGATTGAGGAAGTGGAAATCAGAAGAAAAGGGAAGCACAGAAATGTTGTACATTAGAAGTTGGCCTTGAAAGAATTTGTGTAGACTTTGGGACAAATTGACAAGCACAGGGATGTTCTGTTATCCGCTGTAAACAGTGTTATGGTTCAGGTCCTACTTGCAGGCTCCCCATAGGCATCTGGTTGGCCTCTTTGAGAACAGGATTCTGGACTAGATGGACCATTGGGCTCTCTTATGAGGGCTCTCTTATGAGAGTTGTTGTATGAGGAAGTTGTAACTTTTGAGTTGTGTAAGAGAGTTCAGTTTGTGAGAGAGCAAGTTTTCACTTTGAGATGGCGTGCTGGCTAGTGTTGGCTAGTTGCTGCCTTTTCAGCTGAGCTCTTGGTCCCAAAGAACAATGAGTCTATTTAAAGATTTCTTTATTATTTAATTATTCATTTCCTGACTTGGCCTTGGTGGTGGTGGTGGTTTAAGTTGGAAGGAGAAATCAAGTTGTTTGAGAGCATCTTGACTCTCTTCTGTGATCCCCACTCACCCCTCGGAATGCAGTAGGGTAGAAAAATGTGTTGATTTGATATTATTATTTGCAACTCTTGAGTTCGTGCTTGCTAGAAGAATGAATTTAAAACTGTCCTGCCTGGCTCCCTGTTACTGTTCAGCCTTGTTAGTTTCTATGGAAACAACTCAGCTTTCCCACAGACACTCTCAGGGAGGCCGAGCTGAGAAACTACCTATATAGAACAACCCTTTTGATCACTGCCCTACTTCCTGATGTGTTTGTGGAAATGTGTGATTATGCAGTGTTCATTATTGTGTGTGATGCTGTTTAAACAATGATTAAATAGCTGTGAAAATATAGGAAACTACTGTGTAGATTGGGGTGGTGTGTAACAGTATTTAAGGTGCCACAGTACACTTAAGTATTGTAAAGTCGTCTTTGGGAAAATGGCAGTTCAGCATGTACCTTATTTATTCATTTGCTTTCTTGCTAGAATAAGTTTGGGAAAAGTCCTATCTTAGATATAATACACCATACAAGTTAAGCATACCTTTCATAGAATTTATTTTGTTTTTCTATAGGATCAGACACATTATCAGACATTTACGGTGATGGAATATGGTAAGTGATTCCTGCTTGCATGTAAACTTGGATGCAGATTTTCTTCTTTTTGGAAGACAGAAGGGGTTCAAAAAGTTAAAGGTCCTCCTGCAACAGTAGAATCATGAATGTTACATTTAAAAAGTCATAATAATGAAAAGCCTTCAAATCACCGAAGACCAGGAGACTCGGATTATGAGAGCCTTTTACCTCCTATATTTGCCCATACAGAACAGAGTATTCAACTTCATTTGTTATTCTAAAGATGCATTATATTTTTTAGATGTCATGGGGATGTATTTCACATGTCTGCCCCATTCACATATGTAGCTGAGGATGTGTGTGTCTAACAGTAAAAGCAGTGTGCAGGAAAGAAGTGCTAAACACTTTCCTATCCTGTACCTTAAGATCCTGTAGTCTTTTGCTCCAAGCAGTTTCTCCCTTACGCCTCTATTACTAGACGTGAGCTGAGAATAAAGAGCATGGAGCAATGGATTGAGATGAAGTAATATGCAGGAGAGGAAGAAGTTCAGTCCACTTGTTTTAAAGACCTTTCCCATCTGCTTCTATCAGATAACTCATATGTACTTCAGCTGATTTAAGACCAGACTTTTTTGTGGGGGTGGGCATATTTTGTGGCTCAGTATTTCCCATGTTTCTTATATTTCCCACCCCTGGTTTAGAGGATTGTACATTTTGAGGGAATCTTCAGCACCCTCACCAAATTAAAAGCCCTGGGTACTTTGGGGGAAGCCATAACAATTAACATGGTATAGAACTGAACTGATATGTGATTTCAGTGTAGATGAGATACATAAATACAATGTTTGCATTATACTGAGAAAACCACATTAATGAAACATGTATTGAAAAACATAGCTATGGCCATCAAATTAATTATAGCTTCTTCTTTTTTTAGTGCTACCAAAGTTTGAAGTCTTTCTAGCAACACCTCTGTTTTATTCTCAGAAAGACATGAATTTCACTGGTACTGTCACAGCAAAGTAGGTAAAAAGTGAATCTTACATCATTTGAGGTCTATATGCATTGTACACCCGTGTTAGTCCTTAGCTAGTTCCTCACCTTGCAAAGGTGGGATTTAACTCAATTATTGATTCCTTCTTTGCAGACATAACAGTTGATCATTATTTTTTAAAAGTATATTTTTCTGAGTACAATTTTAAAATACAAAACTAATAATAATAATTTTAAAATGAGAAATTACTGTGGCTATAAAGAGAAAACTGGTAATTTAAGCCCTGCACCCAGAACAGGACAATTAAAGAATGTCATTGACCCCACAAGTGAACTTGAAGAAAGTTGTTAGGGCAGAAGCTGTAAGAAAGAAGGTGTTAACTGCAGGAACACTTGTGTGGCACCGTTATGGCTGGTGAATTTCATATGAGTTAAAATTCCAATAAATTTCCAGATAACCTGAGGTGTTGCTTATGTCCACTCTGTCTCTGTATGTATAGTAGGGATACTTGTAGTTATTGTTGTTGATAAAGTAAAAGATACGTTTTATTAGTGATGGGCAATAATTTCACTGATTCGGTGTAATGCCCAGATCCAGAAAGGGTATGATCCCCAGATTTAAAGTTACATGCATGGTATGTAGGATCAGATTCAAGTGGATACTTGTAGGCTTATGAGATTGATTCAACCTGTCTTCAGAAACTTGTTTTGAAATGATGGGTTTTTTGTTGACTGTTTCAGGTACACATATGGAAAGCCTGTGCAAGGAAAAGTAACTGTTGATTGTTCCCAGTTCTATGGAAGGAAGAAAAATATCACTAAGACATTTGAGGTGAGCTGCAGTTAGCACCTGACATGTGCTTATGTTGGGCGGGGGGGGGGGTAACACTTCTTCAGCCACCTCAAGGATTTCTTTGTGGAAATAATAAATCTTTTAAATTGCAATCCAGTGCCTTAGCTTTTTTTTACTCAGCTGCCTACCTATGCTACCCTGTAGCTTATGCTTATCAGTCTGTCATCCAAATGATTAAGCAAATCTCTAATGATCTGTGTGGTGGCCATTACGTAGTAGCCCCCCACTGAAGAAAGCAGTGTGTAACGTAGAGATATCCCAGTTCCAGCTCCCCTAGAATTGTCAGCTAAAGACAAAGAGTAATGTTCCGGTTAATCTGTAAGCAGTAATAGCAGATCTCCTGAGCCAGAAACATTCATGGGGTGAGGACATGTCACATGACCTACTCTTGCTTGTTGGAGTAAGAAGGCAGTAGTGACTGGTATGGTTGATCTGCCTGCAGTTCCCTCCTTTGGCAGGTGGTTGGTGCTGCTTAGGCTCACTATCAGCCCAACTTCTGATGTTTCCAAGATCCACCGCAGGTTCATGCTTTGACAATATTTTGTTTTATTTATCATTTCCATTTCCAAACTGTGCTCTGCTAATGCTACCTTAACCCTTAAGGGAAACACAGTGATACAAATATGGTCTGGTTCTCTCTCCCCCATGCCTGCTTATTCCTTTCAGAAGATAAAACAAATTGATTAGTTTTTCTTCTTGTTGTTGTTTTCAGATTAATGGATCTGTGAACTTTACATTTGACATTCTAGAGGTGGAAAATATAACTTACAACAATTGGGGTTATTCTGCGCATCACCAGATGCCGGTGGAAATTACAGCTGTGGTTACAGAAGCACTTACAGGTATGCAGCTTTATATGGGGTTTTCCTTAAGGCAGGTATGGGGTACCTTTGGCCTTTGAGGCTCATAATCAAGCCGTCGCCACTCCCTAGGGCATGCCCCCTTTTTTGCCTTGTAGGAGGAGACTTTCCCCTGCATATCCAGCTCCCTGCAAATCCTTGCTACATGCTGAGAAAGGAGCTGCCTTTCACAGCAGTATAAACTGTTGGTAGTTGGAATCATGAGAAATACGGACTCTGCAAGTGTTATTAGGAATGAATGATTATGCATGTGACTTTTTTTTTTTAAACCCTCCAAATATTCTAACAGGAATCTCCCAAAATGCAAGTGCTACTGTATTTCCAAAGCATCATGACTACATACTAGAATTTTCTGAGTATCCAGCAGTTCTCAAGCCTAGTCTGAACTTCATAGCTACGGTGAGTTATTCTACTACTCTTTATATTATCAGTATCATTCTAGAAAAAAAAGCAGTATTATGGAGACAAGAGTTGGGTTTTTAAAAATACTGTATATATAGATATTGTTTTTTAAATAAATTAATTACAATTTCTTTTGAGTCTCTTGGTGTATTAGTTATTGGTGGTTGCAATCTGTCAGCACTAAAAGCACTGTTGGCGTTCCATATTTATGATTTGAGTATAAATCTTAGTTGTTGTAAATCATGGTTTTGAAAGTTTTGGTTTGATTTATGGACATGCCTTTTACTATTTTCAGCTGAAAGTAACAAAAATTGACAACAGTCTGCTGTCGTCTGATGAGCGAAGGAATGACATTGTGATCACTGCCACATCCATAGGGAATCCTGCTTACTACCCATATGGTGATGGAGGTGAATCACAGGCAAATGAGGCATCTCAGAACCTAATCTACCATGTGCCAGAAAATGGGATTATTGAGATTGAGTTTCCGGTTCAAGTTAATACAACAACGCTGCATGTTAAGGTATGCTTTTTCTGTGTTTCCCCTGTCAAAATATGTAAATACTTAATCAGAAGATGAAAAGAATCTTAGTATGGAAACTTGTTCTTATGCCTACCTGAGTATTCAAAGTGCTTCAGATGCATCTCAATATCCCTTACAACAGCCCTGCCTAGTAGGCCTATGTTATTATTCTCCTATTAAAGGTGGCGAGTCTGACAGATAGATGTGATACCAGTACTATGAAACTCCATGCCAGGGGAGTTCTTCCAGGCTTAGGCTTACCCTGTTGAGATTTTTAGGGAGTCAGTTAAAACATACCTATTCTGCTAGGCTTTTGGTGAAAACTGAGCATATTTATTACTATTCTCTATTTTAGCTGTTTATTTTGATATGCCAGGACCTATCCCTGATGCATCTCTTACCCTGCCTTTATCATCTGTTGGGATGAGCAGTGCTGCATCCTCAGTGTGCTCTCCCCACAATGTCACTTCTGGTCCAAAGGGTTCACCTTTTGGTTGGACTGCCAAACCCTGCAGGATGCAGGAGGACATTCATTTCAAGTGTATTAATTTATCCTTTTAGACTTCATAGTAGGTTCAGGCAACTATTATGAACCATAGTTAAGCTTCTTCTCCACTCATATGTGAACAAGAGGAAGAGAGTGAAATTTTTCATTTTGATTTTTTGCTAAACTATTATTTCTCATCACAAAATTCTGCAAATTATTCTGCCTCTAGTTAGTTAAAGCAAACCAGGATGAAACCGTGGCTTGATATCCTGGGTTGTTAACTACCTAGAGTTAAGATAAACAACAGTTCCTCAAATTAATATGGGATGAGAAACGGTGGTTTAGTGAAAACCACAACTTGTTAGCAATCATCTAACCTAGGGAGGGGCCTAATTTGGCCTGTCAGGCCTCTGAATTCTCTCCTAGTACTTTTCCTAGCTATGTCCCTTCATCTTTTTGTTCCTCCTCAAATAGCCTGACCCATTTTGCAAAACATTGAGCTGACAAAGTAGATGCTCTGTTCTTTGCCAGCCTGATTGGCTTCCTTACTGGATATAGATAGAAGATTCTTCCTTTGACAATATGGAGCCACTCTTCAGTCTATCCATGGCTAGGACAGTAGATAGACTGACTAAGCAGATGCAGGATGTTCAGTCCAATTTAGCTGGCACTGGAGAAAGAGAGAGCTTGTCTATTCCATCATGGGTGTTTGCTATGTTTCATCTCTGGGCACAGAAACGTCTTCTGAGTGGAAAAAGAAAATCAAAAGTTCTATGATGCTATCTTGAGACTAATTTTAGATGATAATTTAAGAAAATTACTTCAGGAACTATTGGATTGTCCATCTCTACCTTCTTTTTGCATTCTGATGGAGTGCAGCTTTTTCTTTTTTTTTCATTCTAACCATTAAAGGCAGATTGATATCTTCATTTATTTACGTATGTTTCTTCAATTAGGAGAGGCACTAATTATACAATTTGTGAAACATTAATTGAACTTTATCATTTTCCTCACAATGTGCTGAATGTCCCCCCACCCGTTCCTTTTTTTTTTTTTTACAGGCCAAATTTCTGGAGAGCGAAACTTCTATAATCATATATGGTACATTCTACTCTACCACCATGACTTTTCTCCAGATTAAAAAAGCAAGTCAGGATGTAAAGGTAACTTCTGCTTTCCAATAATTGATGAGCTTCAAAATTCACTAATAATACACTACATCATGATAGGGAATTAGCATGTTCATTCAAGTTGTGTTATTTCCCCCCCTAGGTTGGGACTCCATTTGAGCTGAATCTTCAAAGCAACAAGCCGATGAAAGAGATCAGTTATATGGTATTTTAAAAATTATTTTATATGTATTGTGTTGAATTTTACCACAAACACGGGAAAGACAGCATAGGCAATAAGGAGGATTTTGCTACTCAAAAATAACTATAATTTCCAGATAGGACTATGAGCAAGCGTTTAAAAATACCAATTGTACGTCCATGTATAATTTGGGTATGCTAATTGGAGAGGTGAGACTGGTTGTAGCTTTCCTACTGAATGTAAATGTACTGGTATACCTGTGTTTGTTGCAATGTGTGGCATACAAAAATTGATTTTTTTATCCACAGGCATAAATGCCTGTGGGCCCAGACCTATTTACGTGACACCTGTATAGTTGTTATTATACTGTTATGAGTTTGTGGGTGCCAGACCTCTATTATCCCCGGATCCAGTGGGTGTTAGAATTTAATTAAGGCTTGGAGGTGTTAAAACTGGGTGCCGGACCTGTGTGTTTTAAATTGTATGCCAAACGCTTCTAATCCCCTTGAATCAACAAGTGTTGAAAGCCTGTTAAACTAAGCTAAGCTTCATGCATTAAGTTATTAAGCTGGGTAATGGGCCTTTAAGATAACAAACATCAGAGGAACTTGGTGTGAGATGGTAAGAGGGTGGGTCCCCTTTCCCTGAACTGATAATGCCAGATCTTAGAGGGGTTAGAGCTAGGAGTTCTGTGACCTGGAAGTAAAGCAGGAAGCAGGAGGGGCAGAGCAATGTTTTGAGAGCACCATGTTTGATGTCTGTCTGGATCCAAGACTGCGGCTATGGAAGAAGGCTCTTGGGGTGACTATGCTGCGAACTCCTCTGTCATAGACTCAGGTTGTATATATGTGTAAATAAACTATATGCCACAAAGAAACAACAGTCTCCACTGTGCCTCATTTCCAAAAGGAAACACAGACCTTGGATAAGCGCTCCTGGAACTCTTGGAATCTCGCACCCCTTGGAGATTAGGCTGGCATGCAACAATACTTTAGGTGCTTTTATAAATAACAGATGTTGAATTGTGAGATGTGTGACAATTTCAGCTGGAACTCAGCTGACAGGAAAATCAGTTAACTTTCCCCCCTCCTCTTATAGGTGGTATCTAAAGAACAAATTGTGGCTGCGGGTAAAGTAAACGTTGCAGAATTCTTTTTAACACCAGAGCATTCTTGGGCTCCTACAGCATGCATAATTGCCTACTATGTGAGTGATGATGGTGAAGTAATTAGTGATGATCTCTGCATTCCTGTTCAACTCGTCTTTAAAAATCAGGTAAGTTTGTGTGCATAGACTTCCTCTCACACAAATGGTGTTCTGTTTTGTTTTGAAACTATACACAAAAAGGGAAGCATAAATAAATACAAGCCAAATAAACATGGTATGTAACTGAAGCCCACACACTGATAGGCATTAGCATAGAGTTATGGTTTACAAACTGTTTCACTAGTTGGTCTGTATAATTGCTCATTAACATCTTTCAGATTTTAAACTGGGTTTCCTGCATTAGAGCCCATTTATAGACCTTGCTGTACCTACCAGCAAAGGATGCTTAGGATTAAATGTATTGACTGCTAGTGCAAACAGCTTCACTGTCCATGGCCTTATGTCCATGTTGTGCAAAAAAGTATGCATTCTACACACTACATACGTTTATTTACATATCTGCATTTAATTTAAAAGCCATCCTATAAGCATAGTCTCTGGGTGGCATATATGGTTAAATGGTAGCATTAAAAATCACAATTACATTAAAATAATTAAAATAAATAAAGATTATTTTTACTTTGCTACAGTTGTTTGATATAAAAATGGAAGATGTTTGGCCCAATTTGCTTACCTGCCCCCCTCCCCAGCTTTCTACCTCCAGTCCCTTTTAGGTCATGTGCTGTTCATCTCTTCAATCCTGCGTTGTGTTTCCTCTCTCTGCTACTTTGACTTATTTTTTCTTCTGACCTTTCCCCAACTTTCACCTTGCTTCATTCTTCTTTCTCTGTCTTCTAAGGATGGCTCCTGCATCTTTGGGCCAAAATAGATAGGTTATCAAGACATCCATGACTGGAGATAACACCATGTTTTGTTTTTTGTTTTTTAATGAGGGGATTCACACTCTCTCTCCAGCACTGTGGCTGTAACCTGAACTTCCCTCCCATGGGTACATTTATATATATATATATATATATATATATATATATATATATAGTCAGCACCTGAAGTAAAATAATTGTTCATTCTCCTTTATCTACTGCATAATGTAAAGTAATATGCTTCCCCCCCACCCCTTAGATCAATATGTATTGGAATAAAAATAGAGCTGGGCCTTCTGAGGAAGTCACTCTCAAGATTAATGTGACGGAACCAAAAACAACCATTGGTCTTCTGGTTGTGGACAAAAGCACAAAGCTCCTGGGGAAAAGAAGTGATATCACAGAGGATGCTGTAAGTTTCTGAAAGAAAAGAAATGTTTGAAGTGTATTTTAGAACTGTGTAGGAGCAGCTATTAGATTTGATTGTGAGCTTTGCCATTATACTGTTAAAGTAAAACAGTCGAGCCACACTGAGTTGACACCAGTAGATTTCATTCCTTTGAAGTGTATGATAATTCTCAAAATGTTTTTCTCCAATGTTTTATACATTATTTAACAGAACAAAGCTTCATTTTCTGCAACCACTGTCTTTCCCCTTTCACCCATGGCTACTGCCTAGAATGCAAACTGCATGGGTTGCTTTCTTGATTGGGAAGGCATTTTATGTAAAGTGGTTCCGACATGGTTCAGGCTGACTTCTAAACTAGTCAGCAAAACACACACACCATATTGTGTGCGAGGAATGGTTTGTTGGCGTGCCTAAAGTCTTTTCTGAAGCAAATGTGAACCCCGTCACACAAATGTCTCCCAGATGGGGAAGCCATTTATATTATTTGTTTCAACCATGCCTCCATGAAGTGGGCCTAAGAAGCAAAGAATGGGAAGAATTCGTTTTCACAGCTTGAGAGCAAGAATTGGGGAGAATTATATACAGTGGTACCTCGGGTTACATACGCTTCAGGTTACAGACTCCGTTAACCCAGAAATAGCGCTTCAGGTTAAGAACTTTGCTTCAGGATGAGAACAGAAATTGTGCAGTGGTGGCACAGCGGCAGCAGGAGGCCCCATTAGCTAAAGTGGTGCTTCAGGTTAAGAACAGTTTCAGGTTAAGTACAGACCTCCGGAACGAATTAAGTACTTAACCCAAGGTACCACTGTAATCCTTTTGTGGGAAGTAGAATGAGAGACACACAACAATGCTGGTGCTTCCTGCTTCCTCCTGACCCTATCTACGGTTCTTGCCAACTTGCCAACTTTATCCTTTAGTATGTAGGGGGGGTTTTCAGGGAAGCTGAGCATATAAGTAACATTATTACAAGAGTGGTACTTCCCAAGTTTCCTGAAGCCGTCGGAAGTTCCAGGAGTGGCCTTTTTATAGTATGGGATGGCAAAAAGCATTAGAGAATAAAAGTTTGTACCGTTCTGGTTCCTGCACCTCAAAAGTGGGAAAGGTACAGGAAGGGGCACCTGAAATGATCAAGGGGCTAGAGCAACTTCCCCATGAAGAAAGGTTGCAACATTTTAGGCTTTTTAGTTTGGAAATATAGTGAATGAAGTGGGATATGATTAGTGGCGTAGCGTGGGTGGTGTAGGGGGGGCCGGCCGCACCGGGCGCAACATCTGGGGGTTAGGGTTAGGGGGCGCAAATCCACGGGTTGGGGGGCGCAAATTACCTGCCTTGCCCCGGGTGCTGACAACCCACGCTACGCCACTGGATATGATAGAGATGTATAAAATTATGCATGGTGTAGAAAAAGTGAGAAACTATTGACAAACCTGTGGTAAGTGGTAGAGATACAGGGGAAGTGAGAAAACATTTTTATTGATTCCCATTGTATTTTTGCAAGGATTTTGTTAACAATTCTGTGTATACTCAATTTTAAAGTAGCATAACAACTAAGTGGCAGATAACTGTTTTTGTTGACTTTTATTATTATTGTGTCTTACAATTTTTGCTTTGTTATTCTTACAGACAAGGCTCTTGCTAAGTAGAATATTCTTTGTTAAAACAAGATCTATATGATCATGATTAATTGAATTTATTTTGGTTTCTCATATGAAAACTAAGTACTATTACTATTATTTTAGGTTCATCATGAACTAAGTTTATATAATAGAGGACTTGATTATGGTGCAGCCAGAAGTTCATATGGTGTCTTTCAGGTACAGTTTTAGAATGCATATGTACTTTTCCATTGTTTTGATGTATTAAAGAAAATAAAAGTTTAGTAAGGGTTACTCAGTAGGCAATTCCATTCATTAGTATTCTTGTGTTTTCAGATGCAATTGGAGCGAAGAAAACTCAGTCCTCTGTAGATACTGACTTTCTTCCACACAAAGCTAGCTTTTATTTTCTAAACCAAAAATGTTGTTTATTTATGCATGCTTTAAAATATGCTAAAAAGAAATAAAATATAAGTTGACAAAAATGGTTCATATGTTGCATATTTTTTAAATTTAAAGTTATTTTTATATATTGTGTTTAGAATTGCAAACTCTGGGTATTGACTGATGCCAGCCTTCCAGAAGATGAAAACTATGAAGGCTGTAAGTAAAAGTAACATCAAGTATAATTCTTTGTTTTTGGCTCATGCAATGTATGTAGAACATAAAGCAAGTATTCCTTTCTTTTGTTTATTTCAATTAAGCAAATAAAATTATGTGTGTGTGTGTTGAAAAAGAGTGACACAATTTAGGATGCAGTGTAGATTCTAAACACTGAAATTATATGAAGAGAATGTTACAGTATTCTCTCTTGCCCCCAGTTATGGATTATAGCTCAGCTTTAGACTTTCAGCATCATCTGGAGCCCCCAAGAGAGTCTGTTGGTTTTGAAAATCCCCATATAAGGACAAATTTTCCAGAGACATGGATTTGGCGTGAAATCACAACAAGGTAAACACAAAGGGTTTTCTTTACATATCCATTATTATTTGAGAACAATTAATGTAATGTATTACCAGCAGAAGGAACTTCTCTGTAGCGTTTAATACTTCTGTTGAAGAGTTTCCCATCAAATGGGCATCTTTGCCAAGCACCAATATGCAGGACAGCCCATTCTTGAAGAATGTTATAAACAATGTTTTCTAGAGTTACAAATAAGGAAAAGGGCAAAATACTCTTAGAAGCTGGTTCATACTTGAATGACAAACACCATAAAGTTTAACAGCAACAAGCATTTATTTATATGCCACTCATCTGACTGGGTTTCCCCAACCATTTTGGGCAGCTTCCAACAAATTAAAACATCAAGCACAGTGTAAAGCAGAGGTGCATATTTGCAGCAGGTAGTGGGCATATGTTAGGGGTATGCTGCCAATCTTAGCTCCTTTAGCCTGTGTCCTTTCTGCTGCGTGCTTATAAGCATATTATTTTTGCTTACTACTTCAAAGTGTCTTCCACTTTATGTGGAAAGCACCCTTGTCTCATAAATATGAATAGAACCATGGCCCTTATGTAGAAACTGAATGCATAGCCTTCATTTGTACCTTTGCAAATTTTTCCTCAAACCATTAACTTGATTTAGCAAATCATTCATTACTCCACCAGGAAAATCTGCCTAGATTTACTGACCATTGTTGATGTTTATCTTCTGAAATTATATTTCTGCTTTCTTTTCATTTTTAGATCGACTGAAACAACACTGAATGTCACTGTTCCTGATACCATTACTACCTGGGTAGCTAGTGCGTTTATAATATCAGAAAACCTTGGACTGGGTGTGATGAAAACGCCTATTGAGGTAACAAATTCAAATGCAAATACACTTCACCCCTCTGTAGGACCCTGAGCATAGAGGTGTGATTTCATCTGCCAACAATACTATGTCCATGTGGTGGCGAGAAGATGCAGCTCAGAAACTGAGGGCATTCCAAAGGCGAAGGGCATCTTTTTCAGATATTTGGTGCCTTGAACTTTAACATTGCCTCAGCTGCCATTTAAACCACAGGGATGAGGAAAGCTGTGGAGGAGAACAGAGCAAGAGAAGAGAATTAGCACCAGGAAAAAGGCTAGAAGAGCCTTATTGTTCTAGAGAGAATAAGCCCAGTGGCAAGTTGGGTTTGTAGCCTATCCTTGCCTCCCAAGAAAAGCTTTCTCAAGAAATAGGAAAGATCCGGCGAAGGAAAAGACTGCAGGAAATAGTTAGGCACTAGAGGGCACTCTGATCTAAGAAAAAGAATAATAGGGTTAGGGTGAGTTGAAAGCATCCCTATAAAAACAGACTTTAAAATAAATACAACCTTTTGCTACTTTAGTGATGTGTCCTATTCCCTAAATAATATGGGATATCTCAGAACCCTAACTTCGTAATAGTGACGGATATCTCAGAGCCCTAACTCCGTAATAGCTGTTGGCTCGTGCTCTCAGGGCAGCAGAGCAGTGGAATGGCACTCAAACATTGGCATGTAGTTTGGCCCAAAAGCAGTTCTGCTTAATGTATTTACTAGATAAGGAGTTGGGAAGCATTATTAGGACTGCGCTCCTATATCTACTCTGAGAAAAAGTCCCATTGAACTTGCTTTTGTGTAAGGCTTTGTAGGATTGCACCATAAAGATGAATGAGCAGAAATGGCCAGTTTCTTCAACCTGGGTGTATTGATCTTGCTTAATCAGGCTACAGGCTGAACCTTTTGCAAACCCTCACATTACTACTGCCACCCCCCTCTAAAAGAGCTAGTGAGGTTTCAGGTCCCTGGCAAAAGAATCCACCAGGCACACTAGGGCAAAATTAGGGGAAATCCAGGAAGCTTCAATGATAAGGGGTATGCCAGCCAACTTGGAGGGAAATCAGAGAACAATGCTGCCATTTTTTCTTGCTAGTGTTTCTCTTGGCCTTCCTACCAGCTTGATGACCCCCCCCCCCCAAAAAAAAGAGACTCAATAAGAAAGCATTGCAGAGGCATCCCAGGCCTACTGTTATCTTTTTGAAGATCTTCCCTGTGCAGAAGTGGTGATTATGCTTCTGACTTGGCAAGTGCTGCTTTGGGAGAGAGAGGGCCCACAAATGTATTGCATGCCCAGGTGCAGGAAGCCTGTGCCTGGCAGGGCCCAGTGAATGATGACAAATAAAGATACAGGACAAAGTATTGGGTTCAAACAGACCACAACTTTATTGATTACAGATGTATGTAGGCTTTGGTGTAGGCAGTGGGTATGCACCCTAAATCAGTCAGCTCGACTGCAGGTAGAATAATGGTTCAGTTGGCCCTGGGTTAAGGGTTGCCCTATGATATACATCAGTTGCAGGCAGTCATACCAGGACTGCTATCTCGGCATCTGGACAGAAGCCCCATTGAACTTTAACAGGGTACCCTGTTTTTTTGGATCCCTTTAACAGGGTACCCTGTTTTTTTATAGAAGGGGACTTCTATCCCTTTAACAGGGTACCCTGTTTTTTTATAGAAGGGGACTGACTCCCAAGCCCTGCCTCCCACCAAGACTAAGGATCCAACCCAATGCCATATCTGCCAACAAGTTCTGTCAGTTTTCCAGCTGTTGTTGGACTCTAATCCCTCTCAGCCCCAGAAAGCATGGCCAGTGGTCAGGGAGGATGGGAGGTGTAGTCTCATCGACATCTGGAGGACCAGAGGTTCCCTCGCCCCGTTTTAGGATAAGGTAGTACAGTGGCACCTCGGTTTTTGAATGTAATCCATTCTGGAAGACCATTCAAGTTCCGAAACATTCGAAAACTGAAAACTCAAAACGGAAGCCTCAAAACAGAAATCTCAATATGGAAAACTCAATACGGAAGCCACGTTTCCGGTTCGACTTCAGAGGCACGTTTGAGCTTACAGTGTTCGCGTTCCAAAACGTTCATCAACGGAGACGTTTGAAAACCGAGGTACCACTGTATATAAGTTTATTTTTTCTTCTAAAATAAATTACATAAAAATGTACTTACTAGTGAAGCTCTTGAACAATATTCAGGATCAAATCTGATATTATAATCAAACAAGAAGAGTGGTTGAGGTTTGGGGTCCAGGCTTTCCATCTGGCAGTTATATATGAAAACAAAACATTTGATTATGAGAATACCTCATTCATGGATTTGGATCTGGATATTAACTTTTATTTCAAGCTCATTTGAGATTAAGGTCAATATTCCCTTTTTCCCTGAATGTTGTTTGGCAGAGACTGATCAATCCTGGTGATTTCTATGAAAGTGCACGCTTGGCTGAACGTGCCAACAGTTGAGTAGTCTTTAATAAATCCATAGCCAAGATTCCACTTCACTTCTCACAATGACTTAATTTCCCTCCTGTACATTGTTGGATTGCTCGGTTTCTATTTAAAGTTCCATATGGTGAAAACATGTTATACATTGACACATGCAAATAATATTTTTACAAAAACATATAACTGAGCACAGGCTTTATAGATACAGTGTTAATAAGCTTACAGGGCTTAGGAATGAGCCTTACCTGGTATTAATTAAAAATCTGTGATGGGTATAATTTCCTAGTGGGTGCTCCTTGCAAGCACAACATAATTCACAAGTGTGAATTGAGAACTTTGTATACAGTGAGTTTTTCTTCTTTTTCTGAGCATCAGTTTCACCCACCCTCTGTCTCACTCTACTGACCATATCACAGTCTATTTTGGAATATATTGACCGGTGGGACTGCTGCCTGAAAATATGGGGGAAAGCCATTCTTTATTCATGCTATCCCTTACACATGTGCAAAGAGCCCCAGTGGATTACAGGGTGGCCAACTTTTATTTTCAAAATATTAGTGATATGGGGGTAGAGATGGATTGAAGTTGGGCAGAAATGGTATATCAGCTTTGGAGCCTGGGATAATCTGGGTGGGGTGGACTTTGGCAGGATTTGGAGCTCAGTGCCTTTTGGATGCTAGTACTTACTGCCTGATATAACATAGCTCTTCTGGTCAGGCCAATCAAATAATATCTGGTTGGCAACCCTACTTGTATCACAACAGCTACAGTCTTTAACTTACTTTAATCAGAATGTGCTCAGTAAATTAGATTTTGCTCTTGAACCAGTGCCTAAAGTTATTCTAATACAGGCAACAGTAAATTCCTTTTTAAGTGTAGGAGACACGCCCCAAGAACTATCTCATACCGTAGCTATGCAAGGTTCAGGGGCTAAATGCTGTCCTGGGCATATAAGAGTGCCTTAGTTGTGAAAGAGACACATCTTTGTATGTGTGCGAGTTGCGAGATGGGGCAGCTGTGTTTTGGAGCCCCATATTCAATCTGTGCAGCTATATGTCAGCTTCTAGCATGCTGGCTGAGGTACTTCAAAAAGTGCACGACCTACAAAATTTGCTATGTGAAAGTTGCACCCCCCCCCCATTTCTTAGCATACTGATGTTTGTTTTTAGTCAATTAAATTCTAACTGGCCAATGGTCAAGGTCTGTTGTGAAAAGTTCTAATCAAAAACCATCTGCATTTAAATTGTATTCTGCTGAACAACTAACCTATACACCACAAGGGTTCACTGTTGTATAACTTTTTATATTTTTCAGTTAGAAGTCTTCCAGCCCTTTTTTGTTTCCTTAAACCTTCCTCCTAGTGTTACAAGAGGAGAAGAGATTGTTTTGGAAGCAAACCTCTTTAATTATTTGAAAGAAGGCACTGAGGTAAACATTCATTCATTTGTTCATTTTCTAATATTAGGTGGAATCCAATGGTGTCTGTACGTGAGCAGAATGGCCTTCTCACACAACAATTCACATTTGTTCTCTGCACCCTTGCCTGCATGCACCCAACCCTCTGGAGCAAATTTGTGTGTGTGTAGGGAGTGTAAGGTGAGGAGAGCAAGAGGAAGTCCTGTTGTGTGAGAGGAAGTCCATGCACACAATTTTGGATTTTGCCCATGATGTCTTGTAGTTGACTTATCTTTGTTGTTGCCAGCTCTTAGTTAACCTTTGCTGGGGTAGTTCATGGTCTTGCTGGAGCATGGATTCAGAGATAGACTGTTTAAGTCTGTTGGTTACTGACCCTAGGGGGTGGGGTGGGGAGTCATTTTGCAATCGGATTTTGTCGGGGGTTTTTTATTTGGCTTAGGCTGTGATCCTACGCAGATGTTCTAAGGAGTAAGCTACCTTGAACACAGTAAGAATTGCAGCTGAGTAAACATGCATAGAATCATGCTGTATGGATGGGCTTGGACAGAAGCACAGATTGAATTTTGATGCCAATTGAACTGTTTTTGGTACAATACAGAACGTTATAGCTAAGTGTGGCTTTGCCTTAGCAGAAAATGCCTCCATTTGCACAAGTTTCTCATGTTATTTTGCTCTTGACATTTACTCTGCACTTTCTTCTTTTCTCTGTCCTATCTCCTGATGTCATATTTGTCTCACTTTCCATTCTCCTAGTTCCCAGTTGCCCACCCCCTTCTTTCTTGTTTGTGTTTTCCTGAGTGTTGCTGGGTACTCTAAGGTTGATGTATCCTGGCGGGCCCACCCACGTTATAATTGGTAGTAGTCACATCTATGCAAAATTCTTTCTGTGCCTCCTGGTAAATGTCACATTAAATGTCTTTGTTAGTAGCACAAAATATATGTTAATTAACCACTTTTTTTATAGGTTACGGTGACCCTTGATACAAGTGACACCTTTGAAATCCTTATTGTTTCTAATGATATAAATGCCATGGGAAACCAGCGATCAGTATGGGTACCAAGTGAAGCTGCAAAGACTGTTATTTTTCCGATCAAGCCAAAGCAAATTGGAGAGATTCCCATCAGAGTGACGGCAATATCTCCCATTGCTTCTGATGCTCTTTTACAGAAAGTATTAGTGAAGGTAATTTAAATCATTATTTACACAAGCTGTTTGTCGGATGGATGAACCACTTTTAAAAGTTGCACACAGTTGATAATTAGTTTTAAGTATTTATGGGAAGTTTCTAAAGGGAGTGATGATCTGAGTGTTGTAAGAACCCAATTTGTGCTTAACTCTGGAGCTGTGTCTAGGTTCTGCATAGAACACGGAAGAAACATGGTCTCTATGCGGACAGGACAAAACTGAAGTGGGAAGACAGAATCTGATGAAAGGATTAGCAATATTGAGAAGGATAAACTTATTACTACAGGAAAATAATGATTCTAACAAATCTCATGTTGAAGGTTACATAATTAAATCTCAGCCATAACACATTTGCTGTGAAATAAGTTTCCTTGGTTTCTGAGGAAATTACATTAATGGAGCACTGCTTAGTACTGATATATCTAAAACCGGTGATAGTCAGTGTTTGCATTTGAGCATAGCTTGAGATGGAAGAATCTGTCAATTTTAGATTCTCTCTGTTCCTCATTTTTCCAATATTAAGTTCCCTTCTCAGCATAGTTAAGCAATATGTCTGAACCAGGCCACTCACACCACAGCTTCAGGTCTGCTGTTCACTTCCAGACCATGAGACTTGAAGCGCTTATTTCTGCACATAAAGGTATAATACACAAATACTAGAACTGTTTTGTAAAGTACGTGGCGCATTAATTTAGTAGATCATTGTTTATGAAGTCAGGCATGTTTATACAGTATCTGAACTGGCCCTTAAGGTATATTTGGGTTCCACATGAACCAAGACTAACATGGAAGTTGTGCACCACTTACAAACTACAGTGTTCAGCAGTATGTAATTGCAAATTGTTGAAATAAAAATGTGAAGAAGCTTTATGGTTGTTTTCTGCACAAAAATAGGCTTAAATTGTGCTCCTTGAAAACCTTCGCATTAAGCTATTAATTATTAGGAAGACCCAACTCTGTTGCAGAAAACTTCATGGCAGAAATTTATTAGTCTTGAAAAGAGTTTATATATTGTCATAAGATGCAATTTTGATAACTTGTTATTCAAAATTAATACTGCACATCAGCTCTTGTGAAGCAAAAATCCATGGGGATATGCATTGTTACATTTTTGCTTCATTTCCCAATATCGGCACTGCCAATGCAATCCTATACAAATGCCTACTCAGACATTATTTCCATTGAGTTCAGCGGTGCTTAATCCCAGCTAAGTCGATACAAGATTGCACTCTGAGATCTGTATAGGTCCCTGATACTGGGAGAAGTGCACAAAGAACTACCATACCTAATAACTTTTGGACATGCATCTAGTCTTTGTTTATATTTTCACAGGCTGAGGGATTAGAACAGTCTCACTCAGAGACAATTCTTTTGGACCTGTCCAAAAGAATAGGATTCGAAACAAAAAGACTGAACTTCACTTTTCCCTCTGATGTAGTACCTGGCAGCGAAAGAGTGCAAGTCACAGTTATTGGTAAGCATTTCACTCCTCTTACATTGTTTCATTTTGATGCCTGCTGGCAAATAAAAAGTAAATATGAAACTGAAATATCAGTAAGAGTGTACTCTAATTGATTGCTGAATTATTCAGCATGCAAGTTATTTTGTTACTGGTATGGTATCATGACTGGTTTTGAACAGATAAATTATCCCTTGCCTATGAGAATAGGTGGAAGCGTTCCACGTCAGTGAAAAGGAAATGCTGTGCAGGCTATTTCTCATATAACCCATTAATTTCATCCTCCTTTTTTATTGCTAACATACAGTGTTGAAAACTGAGATATGAAAGCTAGGAGCTAAATGGCACCTTAAAGCTAGGTTATGGGAATGTCTAGGCACGCTTTTTTATAACAATAATACAAAGCTGAAAATGAATGAACTGCAGCTAAAATATTATTTTCATTTTTCACATGGTCTAATCCTTTCATTGCCCATCACCCTAATATTCTTAACAGGGTCTCTTGTCCAGTCTTCAGAGAGTATTTGGAAGTGGGGAGCCAGAAAAAAGTCCTCCTTTCCTTCCACACTGCAGCTCAGAAACTGCTTGGGCTAATGAAATTCCCTGTTGCAAAATGTGCCTAGAACAATGGAAGTTTCAAACACTGCTAACATACTAGCATAGCTCTGTAGAGTATTGTATACCTGCTGGACATTTCTGGGTTTTTTGTTGTTGTTGGTCTTCAGTTTTATATGTTATTACCATCAAATTTTAAAAAGACATTGATTTATTATATTTTGTTTTATGTTGAGCTCCTAGTGGTCTCATATCCAGGAGATTAATCAGGTCTGCACTTGGTGAATTTCAGCAATGCTGCAGCCTCAAATACTCTTGGCCCATTCCCTAGACTCACATTATCAGCAGAAGTGATAAAGTGTACTGCATATGTATGATAATTTCAGTTATTGTGTGTCTGCTTCATTGAAGTGCATGAGTATATTAGGGTATCCTTTAGAAGTGATGCAAAGAAAACTCGCAAAGTGATTAACTCCACCTTCCACATTTTTCTACTGGCATTTCCATTACGTTGTCTTGTGAACTGTATCTTTCAGGAGACATCCTCGGCCCCTCTATCAGCGGTTTGGAGTCACTGATCAAGATGCCTTATGGCTGTGGGGAACAGAATATGATCAATTTTGCACCCAATATTTATGTTCTGGACTATCTGGCCAAAGCAGGAGACCTGAAGCCCAGACTTAAATCAAAAGCCATGTCATATATGAGAGAAGGTAAGAATCTGTTCTTGGAGAAGAGCCTGCCATTTAATGTGGGTTTCTATTAGGGTTTGATGGGAGAAATCATTCCTCCTGCATGGATTGCTTTCCCTTTTCCTTATACACGCCTCAGATGTGTGATGGTTAGATAGAGGGGCAGAATGGGCAGAAAATTGCAAACACAGAGACAATTGTGTGAGCCCTGAAAGCTTGCCAGTGGCAGCTGTCACAATAAGAAATGACCAGGACTGTAACACCTCCTGTAATGTGTGTAACAAGGTAATTCAAATTCTACATTGCCCACACACATGGTTTAAGCATAGTTTTGCAATAAACTCAGTTTAACTGTACCTTTGGAATCCTAATACAACTGGAAACATAAAAAGATAAAAAATCTGAAGAAGCTAGTTTTCTCACCCAAAACCATATTATCTGTTTCTTCTTTACTTAAGTAGAGTTGCGACATACACAGTCCTGACTTCCAAACTGCTCTTGCACCACACAGGTTGCATCCTTTTTGAACACAATTGGGCAGATTTAATCTCCAGTGTAGGACTGTTGACTTTGGTACTGTCATGTTACAACTAAATTTGGACTTGCATCCCAGATCAGTCTCCCACAAAGAAGGAACAAAGGCCACCGACAACAGAAACGGTTTTGTTTGCTTTGCTGAACTCCATGGGTTGTATTTGGCCTGACAACTGGACTTTGGCCACCCTAAAGTTACACAGTTAGTTTCAAAAATAATGAACATCTGTTTTTTAAGCAACTTCTTTGAAGTTTGCAAGCAATCTGTCACTCCCTGTAGATTGATTTATACTATCATAATGTTTTTAACTTCTCCAAACATTAGTTTCATTAAAGCTATTTTTAAATGAGTCATAACTGTATTGTTAAATTTGTCATTCAGTGATACACTGTTTAACTTAAATCATGCTTGGCTTTGGGATTTACAATGTTTCTTTGCAGTCTTTTGCAGCCAGAATAAAAGCTATCATGGAATAGCTTTGATTTTAAAATAGAAAAATACTTCTCTCCATCTCGTTTTCTTTTGTTTTGTACAGTTGCTTCTTATGGTCTTTTATACATTGTGATCATAGTCTACCCAGTGTAGCATAAAATAAACTTTATATCATATGTCTGAATTCCTAAAAAGTACAGGTTCCAAAACAACCTTTACAAATGTTTTTCTATACTTTGCTTGATTATTATGGATAGCTTTTTGTTATGCTACACTGTCAATAAAAATCATCCAGTACACCACCTTTTAAACTTTTCTAAGTTGGAACGTCTTTGAAAACAGTATACAATGTTCCTTTCTAAAGCTCGCCTAAAAGTTCAATCCTACACACTTTTGAACTGAAGTAACTCCCACTGTATTGGAAGGTGTTTGCACCCTAATGAGTGTGTTTGGGATTGCAGTTCATACTACAGTTTCTCACCCATACTCGTAAATGACTCAGTGGCCATTTCATGCATTACATTTGTAAGGTGTGCTTTTTATTTATGGAAATAACTGCTCTAAAAAGGTGAAATGTCAGTGCAACAGAGACAGGTATTGTATAGGGACACTCATCAGGAAATAGTGATTGGCAGTAGATTATAATTTTTTTTGGTGTATGTTCGTTGACTAACCCAGGTTTGCTTCTTTCTGTCTAAACTGTGAAATGTCTCTGGTGTGTCCTCTGTAGTTTATAATAATTGCTTCTTGACTGTCCAGTGGATCCATTGGTTCTTACTTTTCTTTTGGTAGGGTCATAGCATGTAACATGTGCTCATGACACAAAAGTAGTCCCATTAAGGTAAACTTGTGTTTTTCCTACATAGGAGATTATCTCTAGCCAAGTTGATTGTAAAATATGAAGTGACTCTAAATTACTGATTTACACACATTGAGATTATGCGTTGTATTCAACTAAGTTTTACTCTAGAGCAGACCCACCACTTAAAATTAATGAACACAACTAAGTTGGGTCCATTAATTTCAGTGGGTCTGCTTTGAATAAAACACAGTTGAATACCACCTTGTGGTTTTATTTTAACAGCCGAGTTATTCCTAAAGACTAATTCATTTGGTCATTTGATCACTTCATACAAGTATTTTTTTTAACACATTTTGAGATACGAGTTCCTGCCAGGTGGTGTTTATATGGGTTGGTGGTTTCAGTCTGTAAACTGTAGGGATTGACTCTAATCAAAAGGCATTACAAACATCTTAGCTTTAGTGCACAAACATGGTTCTCTTTTGGCCAGTTTGTTTTAAATCTGTGTGTGTGTTTGGGGAAGTATAATGGTGGTAATATGTAGTATGGATGATGTAGTTTAAAGTGCAAACTAGGAGAGATTATGCTTCCAAGCCCAGCCCTCTGATTTTATTATTTTCCTGCTGTTTGTTAAAGGGGTGCTAAGTGAATTGCACCCTTTATCTGGGTTGATTGATTTTAATATTCCTAAATATTTCCACCTCTGTCTCACTTCCAGAAATGCACTGGGTTGGCTCAGCAGGTGTGTTTTACGCCAGACCAATCTCCCTGCCCCCTCACCCCTCTCTCTCCTGGTACACGACAGTGATCCCCACCCGCCAATTAGATAGTGCAGCTGCTCTGTTCTACTTGGCAAGCTTCTGCCCACTTCTTTCTTCTGCTGATTTTTCACTTTCAGATTGGGAGCAGAGCTAGCATAATATATATGGGATTAAAAAACAAAACAAAATCCAAGACTTCAAGAATACTCAGGAGAGATAGATATATGGGACTATCATGGTTCAGATAACATGGGTTCTGTTAGTAAGATTACACAAGTCATTCACTTTATCTGCTCCCATGCACGCTGAAGAGTAAAATGTGAGTGTGATTCCCTGAATACAGTTTTAAACTAGAAAAGTATATTTCACATTTCACTTTATCATATAAGGTCCCTGGGTAAGCGCTTCTCAGAATCAGTTTGTTAGCAGTGGGAATAATAATTGGGCTTCGTGATGAAGGAGTTAAGTACTTTGCCCCTGAAGCTTGCTAGCTGACCTTCGGCCAGTTGCCTTCTCTCAGCCTGACCTACCTCACAGGAGTGTTGTGAGGATAAAATGGCAGGTGGAGTGGGATATAAATGTAATAAAAAACATAAATCAGTATTTGAATTCTTTCTGTATAATATTCCAATTCAGCCTCCCATTACATTACGTACATCAATTAGTGCATCAGCTTTTTGATTATCTGAGACTGTAAACCCGCTGTAATAAGGAATTTTTCATAGATCTTGCTTTTTATAAGACACTACTTTGTAGTTGAGATGCATTATTCAACCAAGCATGAGTAGCAGTTTGGTTCCTATAAGGTTTAGCAATTAGTCTGTAGTGGATGCCTAGCTGGGAGGTGATAAACCTATTGAATAAACTTAGCCCAACTGTCATACGATGCTGTTCTCATCTTTCATTTCTCCAGGATACCAAAGAGAGCTTCTGTATCAAAGAGATGATGGTTCTTTCAGTGCTTTTGGAAACAAAGACAACTCTGGCAGCACGTGGTAAGTGTTCAGTAAACAACGTGCATCTTTAATAGTCTTGAAGTTAGCAAGATGCATCAATTATGTTTTGGTACAGCAACCAACTGCCAAAAACAGAGTCATGTACTAGTCTTAAGTTATTATAATTCTTAGAACTGGATGTGTACACCCGTGACTCACATCCTAGGTCCTTGTATGCAGTTCTTGCATATTACCCAGAAAATGTATAAAATGTAGTTGATGTCTGCAGATTCCCCAAGGATGAAGATTACAAGTTTTAATAGCTGCACAGCAAGTACTAGGCATAAAATGCACATACAAAGTCACTAAGGCAAATGGGAATGGCTGCACCTACAGGCTAGTAT
Organism: Podarcis tiliguerta; assembly: GCF_965153285.1. Classification (NCBI taxonomy): domain Eukaryota; kingdom Metazoa; phylum Chordata; class Lepidosauria; order Squamata; family Lacertidae; genus Podarcis; species Podarcis tiliguerta. Next base: position 81,760,191 of record NC_139536.1, on the reverse strand, counting down.
AGCTTTTCTTCTCCCAACTCCAGGCCATGTTGGTGCTAAGTTTGCTGCTGCTGTATTTGCAGCTAGATCATTCATCTGCCTTCCCATCTTTCACCTAGGGGCATTTGCAGGTGTTTGCATGCAATACCGCTGCTCCTTTGACAATCTGATTGTTGTTGGTGGCAAGGGAAAAAAATAGAGAATTTCTGGATGCCAAGTTCTTGTTTTGGGTCAAGTAATCTTTGGTGAGAGAACCCCACCAGAGATTTAAAATTATGCAGCAAAGTAAAGCATAGGAATATAGGCTGTTAGACCTTTAAAATATGCTCTGTTGAGTTCCTTCCAAAGCCCCCCTGTTCCCCTAGCATAGAAAAAGACCACATGTTTGGTAAGATAGAAATACTTTACTTACAAACTCTCCAAAAGTCAGATTCATGTGCTTTTCCTTAGTTAGAAAACACAAGCAGTAATTGCCTTAGCTACAGTGGTGAAAGTTCCTAAATTATAGAGATAGGAACACAAGAAAGGCTTGTTAGAGCCATGCAATGTTAGCTGCAGCAGCCAGTTCAGACATCACATGTTGAGCTTCTAAGGTAGACAGTGGGACAAAAATAGGCTTGATTACCTTCCTCCTGAGGTGAAGGGAAGTGACCTAGCTAAGCCTGGCAGGACAGCTTACTCTGTGGCATCAACTCCTTCATGCATTAATTAGAGTTATATGAGGCTGGTTATCCCTCAAATATGTGGGTCTGGGTGAGTGTCGTAGGTCACTAAATTTCAGGAGAGGGGTGGAAAGTGAATGATCTGGCTTTAAAGGTTGGAATGCTTGGTTGCCATCTGCTACGAACTCTTGCAGGATGAAGCATTTGTTCTGACTTCACACTGTAGTTCTTGCATTGTAATTTGGCATATCCGTGCTCTCTCAATAGAAAAAGATGCTGGCTATTTCCAAGTATTTCTTTTTAAGAGCTGCTTTGCATGTTTCACGCTTGAGAATTTTTTCATAATGTTGTAGAATATGCCCTAAATACTTTTATTTATTTATCTGCACTCAGAGTTTGCATTTCCACTGAAGAGCACAGAGGAGCTTACATATGGTTCCCATATGGTCTCCTATTCAGACAGTTTACAAGGCCAGACATGTTCATGAAAATATGTAATAAACAAATTGTACCAATTGTATGCAATTAGCACATGCAAGGCTTGTTTTAAGCCTTCCAGTGCATATATTTGTGATATTTTCTTAAACACATTGTGCAAGTTAAATTAAAGAATGAGATCTGTGGATGTGTTTAATTCCTACATATTTATTCTTCACTTCTCCCTAGGCTGTCAGCTTTTGTGTTAAGGAGTTTTATTCAAGCTCAGCCATTCATAGATATTGATTCATCTATCCTGGAGACAACAGCTGCTTGGATTGTTAGACATCAGAAGCACAATGGGGAATTCCAGGAGCCTGGGAGAGTGCTGCATACTGAACTGCAAGGAGGAACTAACAGCTCTGTCTCTCTTACTGCTTATATTATGACTGCACTATTAGAGTACCAAACAGATAAGGTAGTTATAATCATAGAAGCCAACTCCTAGGAGCTGAGGTTCCTTTGGCGCCCCTAATAAAATATTTGAAGGGGCCAGGCCTCCCCAAAGTTGACGGGTGTTGGTGAATGTGTCCATCAGACCAAAAAAGGTTGGTCAGTCCTGATTAAAGGAACAGCTAGACAAAGGACTTATCCACACTTACTTTTCCTTTGCTCTTTCCAGGCAACGGTTCGCAATAGCTCTGAGATTGAGCACCTCCTTTTTTTGTTCTGGAGCTTTCCCTGAGAAACCTGCTCTTTGAAGCTGAATTGGAGTAAGTGTTAATCTGCGGAAAACCTGAATTGATGTTGCTCTAATTAAGCTTTAAAGAGGAGGCTTTTGTTGAGAAACTCCACCTGGAGGCAAAAGGTAAGTGTGAATAAGCCCAAACTCTGTCCAACTTGGGCTTGCATGTTAAGAAGGATCTATTATATTTCTGTTAGACCAGGAATGGGTTATCTTCATTTTTATTTTCATTTATCTTCAAAATGCAATTTGCATTTCCCCTTTCATTGCATATTTTCTGTTGTGTGGTTTGCATGATCTGTGCTGGAGGTGGGCAAGGAGCTATACAAGGCACTGAAATCTCCCCATCTCCACTAAGCATCACCTGAGATTTCAGCAGCTCTTGCCCACACCCTTTCAAGCATTTTTTCAGCCATAAAGGCTAGAAACTTGTTTTTAAAAAGAAAGCTAAGATTCTCAGACCACTGGATTTATGTGATCAAGCCAACATTCTCTGGTTTTTTGTGGAATTACAGCATATACACAACCCTGACATTAATGTATGAAGATTGCAATTTAACATTTGCTTGGTTAAAGGGAGTTCATAGCTTATTTCATATCTTTCTTTCTGCAGTATGATTATGCTATAAGAAAAGCACTGGACTTTCTGGAATTTAAATTAAGTGAAGGCATATCAGATAATCATACGCTTGCCCTTGTGACTTACGCTTTATCGCTGGCAAAGAGTGCGGAAGCAAAGCGAGCTCTGGACCTGCTGAATGAGAGATCAGAACATCAAGGTAGAGTAAGACAACTGAATTTACAATCGCAGATGGTACAAACACTATGGTAGTACAGGGTTCTCATACTTTCTAGCCCCAGGATCCATATGACATAACTGAGGTCCACCAGTCATAAAATGGTGGTGCAGGGGCCAAACCAGTCACAAAATGGTGGCAGATGGAAGCAGAATTTGGCATGGGTTTTTTCCTCTCACTTTTTAAATTTCCTTCAACACATTCTCTCCCTCTTTCCCATCAGAGGAGGGAGATCTCCCTTCCCTTCCCTTACCCCAAACATGTCTATCTTCCAGCCATGGCACTTATTGTGGGGTGAGGCAGGCAAGTGAGGAGGCACTGGCCAGGCTGAGGCCCACCTGAAAGTGGCTTGTGGTCCACTGGTGGATCCCAACCCACTGTCTGAGAAACGCTGTGTTAGTATAAAGAAAGTGTCAATCAAATCTATAGAACCTGAGATACAGCATTATTTATAACCCTCCCCAACAAAACCCTAGTTATAAAGGTGGTCACTGTTTTTAATTTTGAGAATATTAGGAATGCTTCTGGAACTTAATTTGAGCTTTGTAGGCTTCTCCTTGAATAAACAAAAAGTGGATTACTGCCTTTCTTTTATTTGATAAGTCAATAAGTTTTTATTAATTTGCCCATGCATGCATCATACTCATTTTCAAGTGGCACCTGCAACAAAATGTTGCCATGTGGAGTGTTCCTGTTCAGGATTCTAGCTAGGCAGCCATGCTCTTTTCAAAATAATTGATATTTGAAATGGTTGACTGTATGTGGACTTCAGACTATTATAGTTTCTTAGTTGTGAAAGGATTATTATTATTATTATTATTATTATTATTATTTTGTTGCTGCTATGTGAAAAGTTTATTCTTCTTTTTCCAGAAGAACTCAGATTCTGGATATCACAAGCTTCTCAACTGTCTGATTCCTGGCAGCCTCAGTCTGTAGATATTGAGGTTGCAGGCTATGCTGTTTTGTCTCATGCTAAACAACAGAGATTATTAGAGGGGATCCCTATTATGAAGTGGTTAAGCCAGCAAAGAAACCACCTGGGAGGCTATTCTTCTACACAGGTTAGAGAGTCATCTTTACAAAATTTACTGTTGTTGTCTTTTCATAATTAATATTAGTCTTTTTTTGTGGCTCCAGCCATGGAGTTTCTCTTTTAAACCTTAGACAGGAAACTTCGAAAAGCACTGTTTTGAACTTGTGATAAATTAACTGCTTGGTAATTGGTTTCTAAATGGCAAGGAGTTCATTTGTTTTTGAGGATGAAAGGAAGAAATGCTTGATTCTTCAAGGGAGCCTGTCAGTACCTTCTACAAAATGCATGCCAAAGCCACAGCCTGATTGCTAACAGGCCCAGAGCATTGTCTGTGGACAAATGTTGCAGCAAAGTAGGGTTTGATGTGACCAACACATGAATGGAGAATCCCACCTTGAGTTCTGTGACGAAAGAAAGGTGGGATAGAAGTGAAGTGAAATGAATTCATTACTGATGGGTATTTGCTACTTGGAAAAACTATTTATCAAATCATTAAAACCTAAGAAAACACTTAACAGATTGCTCTTTGATAATTAGAAGGCTTTCCAATTGGTCTCTTCCAGATCTCTTGGGAGTCTTCCATAAAAATGAGTGTGAGCAAGTGTGGCATAGTAGATAGAAAACTGAATTTGGATTGAATTCCAAACTGAGGTTAGGTCTGAGCGTACTCCATAATGATGTTTGACCAATTACTTTATCTAGGATCATAGAATTGTAGAGTTGGAAGAGACCATAAGGGTCATCTAGTCCAGTCCTCTTTTACTCAACTGGGGCTTGAACCTACAACCCTGAGATTAAGAGTCTCATGCTCTACCAACTGAACCATCAATATTAGCAACAAACTGGCACAGCCCATTCCATGTTCCATGATTGTTCAGTGTTAGCATTCTAATTCCTGCAATTATTTTTATGCAGCAGTTTCTCATGCTGGGCTTTGCCCTCCCTGTCCCTTTTCCTTATTAGAACTTTAAACTTTTGTATAAAGGTGACTTGTCAAGCATTTGTCATGCAACGATTATAGTTTTTAAAGATCAGGGCAGATACTGTCCGGTGCTCTGCCTAGCTTCTTTGGGCAGCAAGCAGAAGGAACAAGGAAGTCCACCACCCTGTTCAAGTATTCAGTCTGGGTGCCAATGCATATGTGAAGAAGGGAGAAGGAAGATTGCATCTGCCAGCCTCATCTCCCATTCCTTGTGCCCATGGGTCCTATGTACTTACATTCAGCTATGAATAGGCTAGAACAGAACTCTGGCTGGCTATAGCATTGGTCCAAACTACATGTTTGGAGCAGCGGTTCAGAGACTCCTGTGTGTCTCAGCTCAAAGAGCAAAACAATCCAACTGTTAAGGCAGGCTGGAACCTACTTACTTTAGAGGCATCCATATTAAACAATTTGTTCTTGCTTCTCTATACAGGACACTATAGTGGCCCTACAGGCTTTGAGTGCCTGTGCAATGCTTACTACTGGCATTGAAACAGAAATGGATGTAACAGTCAGTCCATCTAGCGAAAACGATCCAGTTGTGTTCAGAATTAATAATGAAAACCGCTTACTTCTCAAGACCAAAGAGGTACTGTAGTAAAGCAGCCCTTCTGTTTTCAGTGCATGCATTCTGTTCATTGTGCTTTTTTGAACATGCTAATACTCACCATTGTTTTTAGGTTGCAGCTACACAGCCAGTGGGAGTTACAGTTTTTGCAAGCGGCCGTGGCTTGGGACTCTTCCAGGTATGTGATGTTGCTTTTGTGGAACTCTCTTTTCAGAAGGCTATTTGAACTAGAAACTACGTTCAGAGGTGGATTTAGGGGTGTGCGATTGGCTCACCCGCACTGGTCGCTGAGCTAACGGGGCGTCACAACAGTGATTTAGAACAGAAGGCGGGTGGGGGTGCCAGATTTTGGCATTGCACAGGATGCCACTGAAATTTGAAAGCCCTAAGTCCACCATGGCTACTTTTAAGTTGGATTACATTTTCATTTTCAAAAGTGGACTCAACATTATGTGAACTAGGCCACTTACTAGAGTCCCTGTGACTTAATTAACTTGGATTTTTCCAGTGTGTTTTATCTGCTCCTTGTACTGGACTCTCTTAAAGCGCTCTATCATTCAATTATAACAATCATATGATAACTAGTAAGGCTGTCCATAACATAAAGAATCTATGGCTTGGTTTTTAATTCCTGTGGGCAGATGACCTTCACCCAATGGAATTTTTCCATCCCTTCCCTCTTATTTGTGTTTGGCTACATTTATGTTTGGTATCTGCCACCATTTGTAGATGCTGCCAGAAGAGATAATGTTGTTTGTAGTTTGAAGGTGGCAAGAGTGCAGAATATAGGTTAGCGTAGAAATCCAATACCTTTATCACATACTTTTGTCTTTAATTCCCATAGAAGGTATTAAACTGAGTGCATAAATTACATGAATCACTTTCCATGATGACTTGAATTCTGTGCAACAAACAAACTAATCTGCAGCAGATAAACAGTAATCAGCCATTCATCAGCTGTAATTCAACACTGGCGGAAGTCGAAGAGTAAACTATATGTTATTCCTGTAAAATCTCAGTAAGAGATCAGAGCATTGTAAATTGGAATTATTCTGGTGTGTGCATTTTCATAAATGCTGTTTCTGATTACCATAAAGTTCAAATGTGTTTGAGAATAATTTCAGTTCCAGCAGTGGAGGCCAAGAATTCTGTCGGTATCACAGAAGGCAATTGCTTGCTCATCCATCATATTTGAAGGTAGTGGAGTTAGCAGGAATTGTTTCCAACAACAGTCAGACTGCTAAAAGTTAACAACAAATGCAAAATATCACAAGCTTCTTTTTAAATAATGAACCTATCAGACTAATTTTAAATCTAGAATTAATCAAACATAAGCATTCTGTTATGGGTTTAAATTTATTGCAACAATAAATTGACTTCAAGCACTAAGTACATAAGGGACGCGGGTGGCGCTGTGGGTTAAACCACAGAGCCTAGGGCTTGCCGATCAGAAGGTCGGTGGTTCGAATCCCCGCAACGGGATGAGCTCCCGTTGCTCGGTCTCTGCTCCTGCCAACCTAGCAGTTCGAAAGCACTAGCTGTTCGAAAGTGCAAGTAGATAAATAGGTACCGCTCTGGCGGGAAAGTAAACAGTGTTTCCGTGCACTGCTCTGGTTCGCCAGAACTGGCTTAGTCATGCTGGCCACACGACCTGGAAGCTGTACGCTGGCTCCCTCGGCCAATAAAGCAAGATGAGCGCCGCAACCCCAGAGTCCGCCACGACTGGACCTAATGGTCAGGGGTCATTTTACCCTTTACTAAGTGCATATGTACTTGTTTCCTAACAGTAACATTTATCCTATGCATATTTCCCCTTAAGATTTTTCCACTTGAACGAATGGAGTTTACACATAATTAAGTGTGGATAGGATTGTCTTGTTACTTTTTAAGTGGCATTGGCTACCATCACAAGTGGTAGCCTTATGATATTAGTGGGGCCTGACCCTTCCAGGCTTACATGGCTTATCCTTACCCCTAGGTCATTAGAGACTCAGGAAATCTGGTACAGCTTGGCACTAACGTTTCTTTGACGAAGTAGGAGATTCCTGTAGCTGGGGGGCAGAGCAAGGCAGATGGCTGGAAAGCCATTATTTCCACGACTATAGCAAAAACAGATTTAAAGCACGGGTCTTCCATGATACAGTTCCAAGACCCTGCACTTTCTCGTCTGTAGTTTGGCAGAGCAAAAGAAATAAAGACTTCTGGAATAATTTCATCCAATACAGTTTGGGTTTGCTGGAACCACCTCCTGTCTTTCCTTTTACTTGGCAGGAATCCTGCCGAACGAAAAAGAACTGTGATACCCTTCAAAGGGTTATTTCCCCCCGCCACTTCAGCCCACAAGCTAGATCTGCTTTTCATCTGCGATATGAAATCGCATGTGATTATTACCATCTTTCTTTCTTTTTGCTATATTAATTCCCTTATCCTGTGAGCCATTGCTGCAAAGCAGCAGCTCATATGTTCTGGCATACGCATCCCAACCCTGGTGTGGCAGAACAATTTGTCCCCTCCTGTTGAAGCTCAGGCCAAGGGCTACCACAGCTGTTCCCAATGGCACTTCTGTGCCGGTGCCCTTGCATGGCACAGCTATTCTGCACAAGGAGCTTGTGGAAGGTTGGGTGGGGCTTGACGATACTCCTCCAGAGGCATCCTGCAGATTGCTCCTCACTTCCAGAGCCCTTAAACGTGACACAGCCTAGTTTTCTTCTTTAAATAACAGCAAAATGAGTAATAGGAGGACATCTTCGTCCTACTCACCACATGCAGGAAACATTTCTATCCTGTTAAAAGGCTCTGGGTTGTAAAAACTCTTTTTTGTACTTAAGGCTGAGCAGCTGTGCAGCAGCTAACCAAAGGAGTCGTCTGATAGCAAATAAGAGTTTGATGAGGAAGCACGATAGTGGCCAGCCACATTTGGTAACTGGTGCAGGTCCTCTGTTGGAAGGTCTTCACAAGATGCTGCTCACCAACAAAATGCAGATTGCCAACCATGTGTAGCCAACTTGTTAAAGGGATCAGTAATTCCCCCCCCCCCCTGATTTGTGCCTGTTTGGAACTGCAGAAACAGTGGGACTGGGTTGGGAGGTACCTGGGAGGCTCCATTACAAGTTTCCCCCCTCCATTCAGTTCTGTGGAGACCTTCTGGTGATTGATTATTGCCTCTCTCTTTGCAATTCTAATAACACAGGCCTGATTTTTAGGAGATCTATCTATTCCTAAGTATCTTATATCCATCTGAGTATTATTATTATTTTCCTTACCAGGTGTCCCAGCATCTTTATTGCCTTCTGGTTTGAAACTTTATTTATCTTGGATTTTAAAAAAAATATCAAAATCAAAGGCATAGCTGTTATGCTCTTTGTGTCTACTGTTGATAAACTTACGCAGCAAGCTTTCCTGTTGGCTGGAAGAAAGCATCCTTAATTAAACTCTTCACTGTGAAATGGGCTGATCTAGCTGAAACCCCTGGCAATGTCATGCCTGACTTCCAGAAGCCCTTTCTTTTGTTTTGGATACTAACATCTGTTCCATGCATATACCTGCAGCAAAGTGAGGAACCAAATTGGTTTTAATTAATGGGCCTTGTTGTTTTAGTCAAGATGGACATGCTTATTTGGGGTTGTATCCAACAAAGCTGTCCAGTTCATGCAAGAACATCTGCTTGTGCAGCAAAACTTCTCCTTTTTCTCTCCTTTCCTCCATGTGCCCCCCAAATCAGTTCTGGGGATTCCCCCGACCTTCTGCAGCTGACTTGTGCTTCCACAAGCAGAAGTCCTTGTGTTAACAGAACAGCCTTGTTGGATGCAACTCCCTGAAATTAGGGTTTTAACTCTGCTTAACCAAATTAAATATACTTTGGACTTCTTAACACACTGGACATTGACAGGGCTCCCTTGAGATAATACCCATCTGGTTTTATGAGGTTGTTTATGACCCATTTTTACAGGTTCTTGCATTTGTTGTTTTTATATGCAAGTTAGGCTGCATGCACAGTTACCTGAGACTTAGCCCCATTAGTCTTACTTTTGAGTAGACACGTGCTGGATTGTGCTGTTAGTTAACATTCCATTTCCTTCCTCAACACTCAATTTAACAGCCAAATAAAATACTTTGGAGAAGAAACTCCTGCTGAAGATAACCCTTTAGCATATACCTCCATCCAGACATCTGTTTGCTATGATCAGAGGCTTAAGAATAAACATAGGAAAGCAAAGGATTCCTGGACTGGTAGGAGATTTTTCCAAATACTTGACACATTTCAGATGGAATATTGCAAGGACTGCCGCCAGATTTTTTTTTAAAAAAACACTTAATAAGGCTGCCAGTGACTGGCGTTGAAGATTGCTGTGTTGCTGTCAGTAGTTGCTGGAGTGCAGTTTGTCCTGCTATTTCATTAGTGTGCTAGGAGCTGCTGTGCTTCGTGGAAGGAACAGGAGCCTCTTTGGGGTCAGAAGTTGGTAAGCTTAGTTACACTAAGTGTTACAAACACTGAATTCCAGCTATCCGTCAGTGTTCCTGGATAGTCCCTTTCAGTGTGCTGTTTTGCCACAGCAGCTTCCTATTTATTTTGGCAATTTTTATTTTATTTTAGCTAAACCAGTAGTGTGGATCTAGAGATGATCCAGGAGTCTAGAATGTATTTTGCCCCACAGCCAGAACATGACTTTTGCCAAGCAAGACTGCTGGCCTTTCCACACAATTAAACAAAAGAGTGTCCCCAGCCATCCTGATCCATCTACAGTTTGCAATGTCCCCATCTGTATATAAAAATATGAGGAACTTTGCTTCAGACTATGCTGCACCTTAAAGATTAAAAAAACCCCAAATCCTAAAGTTTACATAATGGGGGAGGAGGGCCAATTTGGGTTTTGCCACTTAAAGCAAAGTGTAAGGATGAGCACGCCAGTGTTCAGGTTAGGCAGCTGGAAACACTCAACAGTCCCATAATTTCAAACAAATAAAAACATTAACTAGGAAGATCACAAAATAGTACAGACATGAATTCAGTTATTGAGATGTGAGCGTTATCCAGTAAATGCCCAGACACTCACACTTACATCCAGTTACAAAAAACAATGCCTGCACAATCTGGAGAAACTATCACATTTTCCCGGATACAAAACATTGTATATTTAAGTGCTTGTAAAATACATTTGCCCTAGAACAGAAGTGCAATCTTAAGGGAAGGTGGTTTGTTCCCAGAAAATGTGTAGCAAATGTTCGCATATTGTAGAAAAGGTCTGCAAGACCTTAATTAGTTTTGCGGTCCTCACAAACCCCAGTGTTGGCAGCTGTGGGTACTTGTGTGTGTGAATTGTGAAGGGCTGGCTGTACACTGGATGCATCTCTGTCTTCTAAACCACTATATAGATGTGCCCTACAAAATGAGTCAGTAAATGCTCTTTGCGTGTGGTATGAAATCTTGCTTTGCACCGTATGCAGCGGAGAAGGAAGGAGTTTTTCCATTCCTGAGTGGATACTGTAGTCAGGTAAATCATATTCAGTCACTCCTCTGTGAGCCTTTCTTTCTCTGTGCGCTTTTCTTTGTCCAGTACCAAGAAGGAATGGAAGATTAAACATGAAGCTTCTTTCAATTAAATGTGTCCTTAAGGGGTCATCAGTATATTGTTTCAGATGTTCCTGTGCTGCTGGTAAATTCTTACCCGTTTGCTTCTCTTGGCAAATACTAAAACAACAGCTTTTAGGTGTTGACAAATTGCTGATTTGCTTCCAGCTTGATTTGACCAAATTCACAACATGCCTCCAATAAGGAGAAAGCATGTTCAACATTTTTTATTATTTTGGGATCCTGATGGGCTTCTTTTGAGGCCTTAGGAGTGGATGTTTTCAGTCAGAAACAGTGATGTGTTTTACCTTCTTTGCTTTTTTGAGGGGGCGGGTCTTTATATATTACAGCAGTTCTGTATTTAGTTTCCTTAACTCTGAGAGGATATAAACTAAGGGACTACCTACATATTATATGCTAATGTGTGCATTGCCACAAGTAACAATTTTGTTTTTTGAAGAGGGAACTATGCATTGTTCCATAGCACCCTTCCCCTCCAATTTTATCTCTGTAGGTTTCTAAATGCTTTTACAAACCTGCATTTTGAACCTCATGAGTAGAGGACACTGATAGACATAGATTAATCAGGGGCTGTTCCACACTTTGGCTTGTGCCATGCTTAGAAAGCATGGGTTCGAGGGGTTTTCACCTTGCCCATCTCCTTTCCAAAGGAAATCCAGCTGTTTAGCAATAGATCCGAACAAATGTCAATCCGCAGAAAACCCAAATTGCTGTTTGCTCTGATTGAATGCTAAAGAGTGATTTTGCCTGGGGGGGAAAGCAGTGGGACAAGAGGAAGTGTGGCTAAGCCCTTGGTCAAGCACCCCACATTCTCTGGTTGCTTCTCTTGCTTGCCTCCTACCCACATGATCTCTCTACATTGGGTGAAACAAAGGAAGACTGAGTTGCTTTTATATAAAGCAGGGAGTAGAGAAAATGATCTTGGAAAAGAAACTAATGGAGAGTAAATATTTATCTGTTGTAGTCTCTTGCTATGGATGTAATGGATATTTTCCCTGAAGAGGGTTAATGGAATGGAATACTTTTATTTGCAGCATATGTACTGTGTATATGTATAGTAACATATAGTAAGCCTTCAATAACACTTGATTCCTAAGGTGACTAGTATTTACATTAGTAAATAACACTTAAGATTTTACTGTGGAAGGATTCGTGTTTTGGAAGCAACCTTTATTTCTGGATGGTTTCATGTTTTGCAATAAAAGAGAGAGATAAGGAGGTTTTTTGGGGGGGGGTAGTCATATGACCTATGCTATATTATAAATTTATTATTTTAATGAATTTCTTCTGAGTTTCATTCCTGGGAAATCAGTTCCAACTTTTCTTTAATACAGTGGTGGAAAGCCAGCCTGTGAGCCTAATTAGGCCCAACAAACTCTCTAAATTTGACATATGAAGCCATTTCGGGCAAACCACACATACCTGTCAGTTACCGGAAGCTGTATGTCATGAGGTGTAGAGATTTGCTATCTATGATCTAAGTGTTATGATTAGCAATAAAGGATCTCTGATATGGCGTCAAGCACCACAGTTGTAAGATGGGAGATAAGCCTCTGCCTGCCCTAACTGTCACCCTTGCTCAATGTCTGGGTGAGCTGATAGGAAATTTAGCAATAAAATTAAAATAAAGAGTCAAGATCCTATGTTTTTGCATGCAGAAGTGTTTTTATGAGAAAGTATTCTGTCTAATTATTAAATAAAATGATATTTGCATCACTAGCATATTTCCAAGTACAGAAGTACCTTTTCTTTGTTAATCCACTTTCAATGGTTGAAACGGCATCTTGCAATGCCTTCGGATCCATACAAGTTACATCCCTATCTGTCCCTAATGGCAGCATAATGTTAATGGCAGCATGCTCATGGGATTTCATAATTTGCTTGCATTAGCCTGGCAGCTTTGCTTCTATTACGTTCTGGATTGACTCAAATTATTCTATGGTGAATGTTGATGCTGAAACGGCATCACAACTATAAAGTTTTCATGATCTAGAATCTAGACTGCTCTATTCTTACCTCTCTTCAAGAGCTCTTTCATAGTCCTGCAGTCTGATCTCAGATGTTTGCATTATATCACTTATATACACACCAGTAATTTCATGTTTGATGTTTCCACTCTTGTAGCTCAATATTATGTACAATGTGAAAAATTCACATACCAGTAGGCGGCGGAGATCTGCACAAAGTCAGGAAGCCTTTGACTTGGATGTTGTCGTAAAGGATGACAAAAAAGATATAAATCACTTAACGCTGAACGTTTGCACCAGGTAAGTATATATGTGAAACTATCACTCCTCCCCTTTTATGTACAGAATTCTAATAATATTTGGACAGGGCAATTATTATTATTCTTTTACACATACATGAATAGCTCAAGGGAGCAAAGATTGCATGTATATAAAGCAAAAATATCAGGAATAGCAGATTTGAACAGATGATCATTTTTACAGAACAGTTCTGAGTAAACATGCTTTGTATCAGGTCTCAAGTCTTCACAATGCCAGTAAAATTTGTTTCCTTTTTTACATAGCAATTCATTACCTTGTTTTCCTTCCATTGAGGTCTGTGCATTGAAACTAGCTGATTTTAAATGGTTGCTCCCCCTTTTTGCTTTGGTTCCACAAGGGCATCCCCAGCGATCTTCATGGAGTCTCCCTACTTAGGTTGCTAGCCAGCATGCCAAGTCATTTTTCAGGATACTCCATTCCACCCTCCACTCCCCCAAGTTTTCTGCTTTTCTTTTTCAACTGATCTTTAACATCCTGTGGCTACTGATCCTATTCAGATTTCATCGAACTCTTTGTGGTTTTATTCTTTGCCCCCCTTTAGTTTTTTTTTAATTAAAAAAAAATTATTGTACTTATTTAAACCTTGGGGTTCCTGCTAGCATTCTGATGCATTCCTCTTGGACTTTATTTTTCTACAATAGTTCTGTATAAAACAATTATACCTTGATGGCAATGACCAGAGCTCTCTTCCTATTTGCAGTTACAACACAGACATAATTACATCCAGTTCCAATTCAGTTATTTGTTTTCAATAGCAGCTACTTTGGCCTGGCGACTCATCCCACAGATGGTTTTGTTTCCTTTTAATCTCACGAGCCAGCCTCAGCCAACAGTTGTACTGAATTTCTTTCAAAGCCATATCTGTATTTAATCATCCCTGCTGCCAGGCCTGAGAGCATTGCTTTGAAAAGTGAGTCTTCCTCTCTTGCAAATTGTCCCCATATAAAAAGAAATACAGTTTTATTAAATTACTTTTAACTACTGTCAGGCATTCAAAACACAGATTGGAGACACACTCTTTTTCCAAGAGAACAGTGGTGGTTTACTGTCTCTGCCAAGCAAAATCCTCCTGCCACCTATTTGAAGAACTCCCCTCGTGAAAAGGTACTTAAGTGTTACCTCATATAAAATAAAAAGCCACAAACATGTTTTCATAGCCTAGCTGAGAGTTAGCATTATTATGTGACTTGCAGGCATCTACTATATTGTGTGATTATCTGGATGAAGGTACTTTCATGAGCACTTCTGGGAGGCAAAAAGAGAAAGGGGGGGTATTATCCCAGAGGCTCCATTACATAAATTAGTTATATAGGCTGCAATCCTATATCTACATACCTGGGAATAAGCTCCATTGAACTCAGTCAGATTACTTATGACATGTAGTGAATTGTGCTGTTATTTATAATTCCATGAATTATTTTAGGTGCTACAGACCATCAACTAGTTTAGCGTTCAGCAGATTTACCTATGCTTGAATAACAGGTTAATCAACTAGAAACGTAATACTACAAAATGTTGGAAAGCATCCAGGCAATCAGCAAGCTCTTTATTTTCCCATCACATTTGTGGTGAATGAAGTGGAACTCAGGTGTCAGAAGGGGTCCATCGGTCAGTAGACTCTGCAGCTACTGCTTGCTTAGACGAGCTAGATTAGTTCGGTTTTGCAGCAGTCAGTTTTCCAATAACCTTTTTCTGCTTGATTCTAACTGCCAAGTGGACACAATCCATCAAAAGGTTGTGACTAGGCCCATTGAATGCAAAGGAATGGGACTTACTGACTTTGCCATGTTTTATTTTAGTGGGAGTTTGTTGTATTTTGCTGCACTCTCAATTCTTGCTGGAAAAAAACTGATTCCCTTCTTGTTCACTCCCAGGGTGTTCTTGTCTCCACATCATATCTTTTACTGGTCTATGCGCTTCTTAAAACCATCTTCTTGCCATTTCCACCTCTCCTCATTTACATCCCCGCTTCTTAGGGTGATTCCAAGAAGCAGCAGACAGCAAAGGAAATAGTTATTTCCAAGTTGTGGCTGGGGAGCTATCTGGATCAAATTAATTAACTGACGAATGCATGTCCTTAATAATATTTTCCAAATTGAGAAAGATGAATTTTACATACAAGTGTTTAGCAATTTTTTTTGTAAATTGCCATGCTGTGTTTCCTAATTGGCACCCCTGGATTTTAATTAAGGGTTAGGATAATTAGAACAACCAAAAGTGAAATGCATTTTTCAAACTTTCCAGTTAGATTACATTGGGGATTTAATGCCCAATTCTTGGTCATAATTTTGTTGGTTCACCTACCAGATCATTGGGGGCTAGTTCACACACTTGTGTGAACTGAATTTCTCTATTTAGATGGTGGAGATGTGCAAATATTTGCTATACGCTGTTGTGACATTTATTTTGTGAGTGTGTATTCATCCATTCATTCTATGTAATGGTTGCTATTCAAACACAAAATAATGTCCAAAAGCCACTTAGAGCATAAAAGAAATTAAAACCCCATATAAAATAACAATAAAACACAATACCTATACATATCCATTTAAGAACGTTTATAAAAGAACAAATCCTACCCACCTCCTTAAAAGAAGAAGGCAGGCTAAAAGTAGAACTCACTGTCCTCCCAATTAAGAGTCACGGGCATGGATAAACAGGAGTGTGTTAGCTTGGTGCCTAAAAGCCAACAATGATGGTACCAGGCAGACTTTCTTGGGGAAAGCATTCCATAAGTAGGGAGCCACCACGGAGAAGGCTCGTTGCCACTTTCTGCATCTTCCTTGGAGGAAGCACACAGAAGAGCCTCTTCTGACAAGCAGTGTTTGAGTAGGTTGGAGAGAGGTGGTGCTTGAGGTATTGGTGTCCTGAAGTCAAAACTTTGACTCAAGCCTGAAAACTAATTGATAGTTAATGCAATTGTGCCAGAATTGGTTTCATAGGCTCAGATCAGCAATCTTACTGCTGAATTTTGCATTAGCTGCAGTTTAAAGACAGCCTCATATATAACACATTGTAATAATTTGATCCAGAGCTTCGTCAACAGAGGTTAGGCTATCCCAGTGCCCCAAGGCCACTTGTGCCCCAAGCCACAGTAATGATTCCAGAAATATCCCCACGTTGCTTCTTCAGAGAGAGTATAACCCCATTCAGAATAATGTGTGTGTACATGTCATCAACATAATCCTTCCCTTTAAAAGGGTGGAAAGACTTTCAAATCACATGCAGGTTCTGTCCCATTGTAGATAGATTATACTTGTAGACATTGTTGGGGTGCATGAAAAGTCACATTCCTCATGGGTTCATACACCATCCATGCAAATGGAACTGCCTATTCAGTTAAGCATATGAAGTGACCCATACTTTTACATGGAGTATTTACAATAGAATGTTTGAGTAAGTTTATTTCTATGTAAACTATTCTGTTCCCTTTTTTGTCTGTTAGGTATTTGGGTGTTGGCTCATCTTCAAGGAGTGGCATGGCCCTCATAGAGGTTGGATTACTGAGCGGCTTCTCTTTGTCACCCAGTTTCGTGTCACTAGATGATCCAGTTAAGAAAGTGGAGAAGGCGGAAGGCAAAGTCCATTTATATTTGGACTCCGTAAGTCAAAATACTGGATGAGGGTTTAATTTCTTTCTTTCTTTCTTTCTTTCTTTCTTTCTTTCTTTCTTTCTTTCTTTCTTTCTTTTGCTACCCCCTACCCTTTAAATTCAGATATCACATTTTTACGAAGCTTAACAAAAAAATTAAATTTATCTTTCTGGATCTGATAAAACAGGGCAATATTCTCAAAGGGCATGCACTATGTTCTCCACAGTAGGGTTTTGGTTAAAGCTGTATACTTGGAATACTATTTTGTTTTAAAGACATGTTTGTTGTATATGACCTTTTAGTGTTCAGTGAAACACCAGTATTAAGCACATGAAATATGGATTCATACGGTGTTCCTAGTGTGCATTCTTTGCACAAGGTGTTGAAGGAGCAGCAATTAATGGGGTTGTGTGTCTCTGCCCCCAAATATGGAACATTTTTTTCCTGGACTAGCAGTAATGTTTGTATATGAGTTCATAGATGAGTCTGCTCTAGCAGTCTAATCTGCCCACTCCTACTGGGGGATGAAAGATCCACACTGCCAGGATGTGTTCAGCTATATGTGTTGGTTAATGCAAAGTGTTCTGTGTACAAAGAGGAATGCATTGCACATTAGGGCAAAAGAACCTGTAGTTTCACATTTACATTTATGTAGTTTGATGTGGAGGTGACTGGTCAGGCAAGAGATCTAGGCGTCATGGTGGATAGTTTGATAAAAATGTTGACCTAGTGTGTGGCTGCTTTGAAAAAAAGTGAATTTCATGTTAGACGATCATTAGGAAAGGGGCTGAAAATAAAACTATATATTTTTACTCTTGGAATTCTGAGTTCAGTTCTGGTTGCCACATCTTAAAAAGAGTATTGTAGGGCTGGGGGTGGGTCATAAAAGTGTAATCAAAATGATAATGAAATGGGAACAATTCTGCTATGAGGAAAGGCTTTTGAGTTCAGATATGTAAGATGGGATATGATAGTTGTATATACAATTATGTGTGTTTTGGATAAAGTGAATAGAGAGAAATCCCTCCCCCACTTCTCATAATACTAGAACCTGGGGTCTTCCAATGAAGCTGAATGTTGGAAGGTTTAGGACAGGCAAGCAGGAAGTGCTTCTATGCAAACCTCATCTGTAGCCACTGAGGGAACAGGATGCTGCAGTAGAGGAGGCTTCATTCTGATCCAGCAGAACCAGTTTTAGTAACAAGAAGTTAGGACGTTAATTCATCTGGTCAGCTACATGCCTTTACCCTAGGAGTATATAAAAAGTCTTTGAAAGTTTTCTTTCTTTTCACTTTTTAGTTAAATGAAACACAGGTTTGTGTAGACATTCCAGCTGTGAGAGACTTCAAAGTGGCAAATACCCAGGATGCCTCTGTGACTGTGGTGGATTATTATGAACCCAGTAAGTGCCAATTGTTTTTGACATATCTCATATTCAGTGCTGAAATAAGCAGTTGTAGTTAGTTAAAGTGAAGAATTGACTCCTTTAAGCTAGGAAAGAACCATATTAAATGGAAAATACCCTAGTATCAAATACCACAGGGGGAAAAAAATGAACAAACGAATTCTTCCAGAATGTAGTTTGGTGAATTTCTTACAGGATAAACACTGTGAGGTGAGGTGGGCAGGAACAATTGCTCTTGGCTCCTTAGTTAAATTATCATTTAGGAATTTAAGGGAAGAAAGTTTCCTGTCCCCTCCTCCCCCAGCACCTGCTGAAAATCTTATTGGGAGGGCCCTCCAAAACAGTGGGGCATGGGGAGCTGCTGAGAAAAGGATGATAAACTTCATTTCCATGAACCCCCTTAAGTTAACTTACATTTGGATCAAGGCCTAATTTTGGGCAATTCCCCCAGGACTGCTGGAGGGACGCGGGTGGCGCTGTGGGTTAAAGCCTCAGTGCCTAGGGCTTGCCGATCGAAAGGTCGGCAGTTCGAATCCCCGCGGCGGGGTGCGCTCCCATTGTTCGGTCCCAGCGCCTGCCAACCTAGCAGTTCGAAAGCACCCCTGGGTGCAAGTAGATAAATAGGGACCGCTTACTAGCGGGAAGGTAAACGGCGTTTCCGTGTGCGGCTCTGGCTCGCCAGAGCAGCAATGTCACGCTGGCCACGTGACCCGGAAGTGTCTTCGGACAGCGCTGGCCCTTGGCCTCTTTGAGTGAGATGGGCGCACAACCCTAGAGTCTGTCAAGACTGGCCCGTACGGGCAGGGGTACCTTTACCTTTACCTTTACCCAGGACTGCTGTTGTTCGGAAAGTCCTAACCTCACAGAGGTTAGGACATTTGGAGGGGCACAGATGGTTGGGATGGGGTAGGAAACCTTCCTTCTGTGAACTTCTTTAAGTTAACGTATCTTAGGATGCACGCCAGTGTTTTGCTTCTGCTTAGTTCTGTAGTCTGAATTAGTGCCATAGCAAAATATTTTGAACTTCATTGGAGAGCACACATCCTTTGGGGCTCCTTGGCTTTCTCAAGACAAAGTCAAATGGATTCACTTCACATTGTGGATTTCAGTGGTCTGATTTCCATGAAAGCTGTGTAGCTTTTCAGACATTCTCTTCAACTTTATGCAAATATATCTCATCAAAATGTCTTAAGTATGATTTGTAGTGAATGGTACTCCTCCAATCTCACACAACAGGGAGAAGAGCAGTGAGAAGCTACAACTCCGAAGTGATGCAGAGTTTGTCACCATGCACCTTCTGTGAAAAGGATGAATGTGATCTTTGTTCAGCGGATGGCTCTTCACTAATTTACCTCTCTTGTGAACTGTTAATAGTACATGTAAGCCTGTTGTATACTTGGTTGCTCTAATGTGGGCATCTTACCCATGTTGCACTTCTAAGAGTATTATTGATCTCGCCATCCTACAAAAGGGAAATCAGGATGGGGACGTTCCTCACTTCCACTCATTGGAGGCAGAGACCTGATAGGAAAAGGGGATGAGTTCTAATTTGGAGAACTGAGATTGGGCCCTGTGACAGCTATCAGTTTATTTTATTTTTTAAAAAACACTGATAGGTCTAGAACTCTTGCAGGAACTTGCCATCTCCAAATGATTATCAGAAAGAGCCAGACTTCTCCCCAGAGAGTCTGTCTGAAATGATTATTCCAGGTCAGAGCCAAATGTTCTCCTGCACCCATTAAAGTTCAGGGATTAACTGCACATTCCTATCAATGTAAACTTAGAAATAATTCCCATTGAGTTCAATGGGGGTTACTTCTAGGTAAGTCTGTATAGTATTGCAGTCCAGACTTCTGTATCCAGAGACAGAAGGATCAAATATAAGTGCTAAATTTCTGGATGTGGTTCAGTAACATTAAGAACTTAAAAGATGTAAACGTTAATTAATGTTCATTTTCTAAATAAATATTTAAATGAGATCAGATTTATTTGGAGCAAAAAAATTAGAAGTATATAGTTCTTTATTTGTACATTAAAAATAAGATGTGTTTTTTTTTAAAAAAAAAAAAGTTTTAGGAAATATATAATGATCTAAAGCCTTACATTCCTTTTAGTTCAGCTTTTGCCAACCTGGTGCCCTCCAGATGTTGTGGATTACAATTCCCATCAGATCCAGACGGCACAGGCATGCTGGCTAGGACTAGTAGGAGTTGTGGTCCAAAACATCTGGAAAGCACTGGATTGACAAAAAACCAGTTTAGATTATTACACATTTTATTCTAACATTTCATTTGCAAGTATTGCTGACTTTAATGGCACGGGATCAAGTCCTAGCTACAGATGCAAGAGCCCTATTCTCTTTAGCACCTTTTAAACAGTTGCGTAGAAGGGAGAATTTCCAGCAGATAGGGGGCACAACAAGCTAGGCTTGCCGAAATCCCCTCTTCTACACAATACTGAAGAATGGCACAAACAAAGCAAACTGAGGTGGTTTCCAAACAGCTGGCTGTTGTGTACACTCACGCAGTCACAAAATGAAAAATGCTAAATTTTAGTCAAGACAACTTGTACCAGAAAAAAAGTTATTGCTATTATTATTATTAAATGCAAGTGTGTGAAAAGCAGGCATCTTAAAGTTGAAGGCATCTGTTTTTCTCATGCACCTCGGTCTGAAATGTGATGTTGAGTTTACAGTAGAAAATAAATTACTTGCCCTGTTTCTTGCTGGGCAGTAAAACAGGAGCTGAATTGGCTGCCTCCCAACTTAAGACAGCATGAAGCATCAGTTTACCCACACAGTGCCATGGGGAAGAGGCATTAGGAACTGTTGAATTGCATGGCGGGCTCTTCTGGCCCATAGGAATTTGAATACCTCAGTGGTAGGAATGCTACCATAGTTTTTAAAGCAACAGTAACAGAACCCCTCTGCAGTGGCTGGTCAGAGAAAAACGCCTTGCAAAGCAAGAGAATATCCTCAGAAAGGAAGGAAACATGGTATAGGCTAAGATGGAGCCTAGAGTAGGCCTTTTTTTCACTCAAGGTCAGGGTGGACAAGAAAAGCCAGATGAGAGGTTAAAAGTAGCAGTGTTCTTCATAATCTGGCTCTTATCTAAATTGCAATCATTGCAATTTGCAAAAAGGTATAGGACAAACCACAACTAGTACATAGTCCTAGATGAATATCACCAATATTTACAATTTTGCTAAAATTTAAATTTTTGCCCAGTTTCCAGAGTGAAATTGAGCTTGAAATTTGAATTTACATTTACATTTTGAATGTTAAATCTTACCTCAACACTTAAGTGCTCTAGTCTTGTTGGCATATACTGGTTGTTTTGACTTTGGCAGCCATCAACTATGAAATCTGATAAGTTGTAAACTATATAATACTCAATACCATTGCATGTCATTTAAAAAATGTCAAATATGTTGTACACCAACTATCAAAAATTGTTAGATAGCATTTGCCAACAAAATAACTAGCATTCAAATTATATTTTGTGACAAATAATCCTATGCATATTTACATGGAAGCAAGTGTCATTGAGTTCATTGGGGCATGTTTCCAGGTAAATGCATAGGGTTGCAGCCTTAAAAACCTTTCTATTTGAGCGAGACAGGTAAGCGCATGTTTTATGAAGTGTTTAAGTCTTTGCTCATTTGAAAGGGAGAGCTTTAAACAGATGCTTAACTTTGGCTGATTGCTAATTGTTAATGCTGCCGTTTCTCTTTCATTTAGATAACTAATTCTTATTCCCTGCGCATGTATGTTTTGTCCAAACTTTGCAATGTCTTGATTATATATTTTTCTACTATGCAATGATGTATACATTTTAAGATTCTTCGTTTGCGGTATCGCTGCAGTTTTCTTTGCTGGGATTTCTAAAATATTTTACTGACTTTTCAAGTGAAAATGCAAAACAACCATATGGTGTTAAATTTCTGGCTGGGCCATCTTATATAGCCTACCTGTCCTTTCCACTGAATCTAGAAGTCATTGCAATTACTTCATTAAATGGCAACATTTTTCTGTTTTGGATTAGATGGTTCTCGATTTACTAATGGACAGTAGCGGGTGAGGTTTCAATAATCCAGCAAAAGCAATGTTTGTATTGAAGCAAGGTCACAGATTTGGGGACAATTTGTCAATCTGGCAAAGGCAATGTATGCATGGGAACAAGCTTCTGTGTTTCATCTTTTGCTACTGTGAAGCCAGCATTCAGAACTGTGTGTGCGGATTTTGGATTCAGAATTTGGTTCTGCCAAATAGCCAGGCAGTACTATCACTGTGTTGAAAAGAAAAATTATATAAAGTTTTCAAATTTACATCAAATTAAAATAGCCCATTAATTTTTTGTATGCTCAGGTTTTTTTAAATTAAAAAAAAAAAACCTGTGCTTGTACAAACACACACTCACACTCTCTCACACACACTATACTGAAGAAGAGTGAGTATTTCTATTGAGAGCAATGGCTACACTACACTATAGCAGTAGGACTCAGCTTTTTTCGGAATATTAGCCAAAGTTGAATGGATGCAATAAGTTTCTGTCTTCTATGAGAGGAAGTGCTTCTCTGAAACGAGCACTACCCATTGTTTTCATGGAACACACATTCAGAAAGCTTCTGCATGGGCAAAATTCTGCATCCACATGAGATCTGCTCAAAAGAGATCTGCTCTTTTTCATGTCCTGAGTAGGCTATGCTATCTTCCAACTCACTTCTATATGTCACATCTACAAACTTGGAAGCATTAACTGCCATGGTTTTCACCAAGGGATTCGGAGAACTAGCTTGGTGAGATGCTAAGTTTTCTGTTAGACACCCTTCTCCAAAGAACTACTCACCCCAGGGTCTCCCAAGAATAGTTATGACTGTTTACCCAGTTTTATGTATGTAGGTTTAGTGTGCCCTCAACTAAACCTCTATCTGGCCTTGCAGACACCATGATTGCTGGATTGTATATCCGCTGACAGAATTCAGATTTAAGAATAAAACACCAGAACATTGATTCATGTCAGCTATTGTGCTCACTGAACATTTTGAAAATGCAAACAAGTCTTTTATGGGCAAATGTGTGCGTAGGCTGGGGTTTACTCACAACAGCTCCACTCTACTAAAAGGAAAATGCAATGTGATAATGGTGTTGGAGGCAGGCATTTTGGACTGCCAATTATTTTATTTATTCTCTTTTTGGAAAATCTGGATTTGACAGATGCACATCTAAGATGTGTGCTTTAAGAGGCAGTTAGAAATGCCATGTACGACTGGTTGGGTGTGAGTTTAGTTCATTGCCAAGACACGTGTGCTCCTGTGATTTATTTATTTTTAATTCATGTTTCAGTCAGCAGTAAAGTAAATAATGGGGCTGATGGAATAATGGGCTGGAAGACATTTAGCATGGGATCCCGAATGAAGTCTGTTGAGTATATTTCAAAGAAATTATAGCCAACAACTTATGCAAAAGTGGTGTGCTTCAAAGAAGGCCAGTCATGAGGTAATACCTTTATTGATTTATAAAAAAAGAGGAGTCCTGATTTACGAATCCGTTTAACTCCTCTATCAAAGAACTAATTAAACCAAGTCATGAACCATTTTATTTTGTACACGTTGCCTAACTCAAATGTTTCAGTGTGCGTACAAGGAACAAATCACGCTAACCCAGTCTCCTAATTTGATTAAATGAGTGTTTGGGAACAGTACCCTGGAAAGTTTAATGAAATCCCCACTGAAATTAATTGGAACAGTAGAAGAACATTGTTCACCAGAATGCAAATCAGGCTGTCTTCAAGAAACACTGCCAAGGCCCTTCCAGGTTCTCTATCTTAGCTAGGTTACTGAATAATAAAAAGGTGGCAGTGTGGGTTTTGGAATGCCCTCTCTAAAGACGTGGGTGGGTTAAACCACAGAGCCTAGGGCTTGCCGATCAGAAGGTCGGCAGTTCGAATCCCTGTGATGGGGTGAGCTCCCGTTGCTCGGTCCCTGCTCCTGCCAACCACCAGTTTGAAAGCGCGTCAAAGTGCAAGTAGATAACTAGATACCACTCCGGCGGGAAGGTAAACGGCATTTCCGTGCGCTGCTCTGGTTCGCCAGAAGCGGCTTAGTCATGTGGCCACATGACCCGGAAGCTGTATGCTGGCTCCGTCGGCCAATAAGGCGAGATGAGCACCACAACCCAAGAGTCGTCCGCAACTGGACCTAATAGTCAGGGGTCCCTTTACCTTTACCTCTAAAGACACTTGCCTGGCACGTACTCTTCTTTACTCAGAAATTTCAACTTGAGATTCTAAGTTGTTTTAAGGGTTGTATCTATTTTTTATCAATGTATTTGTACTGTGATGAAAAGGTCACACCATCCTGAAATTCTACTGTCACCATTAATAATATAGTAATATATTTCCTCCTGCAGTAGCCCAGGGCACTGCATAACTTAATGAAAATGTGACATTTTCCACAAGTGGGAATTCACAACACTGTATCAACAGATGTTTTTTGGGGTGGTAGATCTTAGAAGTTCCCAACAGTCACTCTTGGGAAAGTCATAGAGCAGGAGAAACCTGTGCAATGCCATCTTTGGACTGGCAGTCGCAGAACCTTGGTTAAAGTCATATCAATGGTATTGCTGAAACCCCCTCAAGATTAGTATGGAAAAGCTTTTCCCAACTTGAGGTTCTCCAGCACATGCCAGCTGGGGCTGATGGGAGTTCTGGTCCAACACAGCTGGAGGGCACCTCGTCCCCTTAATCCTGCTTGCGCAGACATAGCTTGGCAAAGTTCTCTTCTATCACCTCTATTGCAACTCCTTCGGGGGATTCTGTGATCCCGTATTAACATCAAATAATGTGGAGACCTAGCTTACAAGCAAGCTGATCACCAGCCCCAGCCCAGCCAGATGTGGGATATATTGGTTAAGGGCTCGGCACGTGCGGATTTCAAGAAGGGTAATCTATCTGTGTGGGCTGCAGAAGTATTGACCACAAATATTTTTCCTAGTACCAGATATGTTTTTCCTGGCACCAAATGTGTAATAGAGTGTGACAGAACATACAACAGAATTCATGGAGGTAAATGGTTATATAGCATGAAATTAGCTCTTCCTGTGGTTGTCTCTCCACGAGCAAATAAATGCTATATCAGTATTACATTGTGTAAATATTATATGGAAGCCAAGAGTTGAAAGGGGTCAGAAGGTAGGGGAAGATCAGCTGGGGAAGAGGGTTAGTGTTAGGGGGAAAGCAGCAGACAGAGAAAGGTTAATCATCCCCTTGACCCCATCACTTTCCCCCTCTTCACATTGCCTTCTGCTTATAATGCTTTGCAGAGAATGAGCAAGCCGCTAAGGCACTTGCACGTTGGTCCTAAGTATACCAGATGATACTAGAAAGATGATTCAAGTGGCCGGCTGCTTGAGCCCAGCACATACTTTTAGTAGTAGAATGAGCTATGCATAAATGCTTAAGTAAATAATCCCCAAATTTTCAATTAAGTGCAGGTGTGAAGTTTGTTCCTTCCTTGGACCTAAGAAGTGTTATGCAGCTGTACAAGGAGTAAATATTCTGCAGTTGCAGAAATCCAGAATCTAATAGTTTTAAGATTGTTTCTCATTTCCTCTTAAGTTCACGCAACATAGTGGGATAAGCCCTGTCAAACTGAGTTACTAAAGCTTGTGTAAGATGATCCAGAAGTTAGAAATAATTCTAATTAAATGCACTAAATAAATTTATCCCAGATGTTTCTAAGACAGCCATTGTAGAGATGCTACATAACTTCATGGCAGGAGAAAGTGCATATAAAGTTTCAGACCTCCTTTATTCCAAAGTTCAAGACGTGTATCTGGGCAGTTATTTATTTCGTTTACCAACAAGTATAAATAATAAAGTAAACAAATAGCCTAGATATGCTTCTGTCACCAATGGTATGGTGTGATTTACAGCTGATTAGAAGTACAATCAACTGTTCCATGAGGATGAAACTTAAAATTATATAGATCTTTAGGAAGTAAAAAATATTCTCC
Organism: Podarcis tiliguerta; assembly: GCF_965153285.1. Lineage (NCBI taxonomy): Eukaryota > Metazoa > Chordata > Lepidosauria > Squamata > Lacertidae > Podarcis > Podarcis tiliguerta. The sequence continues at coordinate 81,734,115 of NC_139536.1, read as the reverse complement.
CTTTGTATATCACTTCAAAGTAGGTATCTAAGCAGTTTCTGGAAAACAATAACATATAGCAATTCAATTACAAAGTAAGAGCACAAATACATAACTGAGTAAACACTGTGTGTGAACAAAATACAGCCAAATCTTGGTCAAGGAAGACCTGGGCAAAAAGGAAGGCTTCCAGTAAACATTGTAGCTGTACAAATGATGCACAAAGTTCCTAATTGTGGAGAAACTAAAGACATCACTGGTGAGTAAAATATGTACTTATAAAATAAAAACATTGCAATAAATAAGGAGTCACATGTGTTTAAGTGGCACTACACTGATTGAAGGAGCAATTCATGCAATTCAGGACACACAGAGCAAAATATAAACAGGGTGCTAACTCTGCATTTGTCCTTCCAACTACCTCAAGTTGAGGGACAGGTCCCCATCCATTTGGTATCTTGCACAGAGCACCTTCCTTTGTTCCCTTAATGACCCATTATCTCAACAAGAAGCTAGCCGGGCTATTCCAAGAATTAGAAGGGCCACTAGGCTTTCAGCTTAACCTCCACAACTCATAATCCTATTTTAGTCTGTTATGATAGGTCTGGGTTGCGTATCACTTTAAACCATAGTTAAAATAAATCATGGTTAAATGTGAATGAGCATCTTGGTGATACAAGGAGCTGACACCACAGGTGCTGCATTCCTACCTTACTCCTGCCACAGAGGCAGGGTGCAAATAATCAAATTAGTAGGAGGCGTATGGTATGGTTTAGTGTTACGTCAGATGTCAGCTCATGGTTTGTCTTTCTCAAACACACCATTGCAGGACATTTGTGAAGATAATATGCACATAGAAATTGATAATGGCAGTCATATTGGCACATGGGAGCGATATCCAAGACAGGCCATTAAGTGGTGTGGAGGAGTGTAGAGCAGGTAGCTTAGAAACAAGATGTAAGGGGAACAACCCCCAAAATCTGGCTCGTACACAGCTGGTTTCATACTTTAGTGTTCAAAGGAGGCCCTTGTGACTTGCCAGATGTGAGAGGGACCATCAGTCACCATGCAAGAAAATGGGCATTTATCTCTTAGAAGAATGCTTTTAAAAATTCTGATCCAAGTGGGAAGGAAATAGTATTATGTACACATGTGGAATTAATGTTCTGCAGTTTTCACATACAGCAGAAGTGGCCAGCTTTGTAGGATGTCAATTAAATTCATAGGTTTGATTGTACAATGTGTTCTTAGCTACAGTTTCGGAATGTGCATAAAAAAAAAGAAATAGCACATTACTTCCATTTATAATGGAGTTCTTCAACACAGGTATCTGTCTGACATCTTTAAAACATCTTGTTGCTTGATCAAGTCACCAGTGCATCAGTGATGCCAGTTTTTGGCTACGCTTTTTCAGGTTGTGATTATACAAAGGGTTTTCAGTTGTGTGTGAGAACAAACAGTGGATGCAGACATGCCTCAACGTCTCCCTCTGTCTCAAACATGGTTCTGAGCTTTGCCCTTGTTGGATTTTTCAACCAAGAAGATTCAGCTAAATCTATTTTTAAAAACATGTTGAGTTCAATGGGATAGGTAAGCATATGCTCAGCTTTCACCTTTTGAAATGAGTGGGGCTTAAACGTGTTTAAATTGGCTGCCCTAAAGCAGTGATAGTCTTCTGTATGAGGGATGGGGAATGCATGACCTCCACCCAAAATGTACTCAAACATCACCTCCCATCATCTCTGATCATTGGCTGTGCTGACTGGAGCTGATGGGAACTGGACTCCCAACAACATCTAGAGGGCCACAGGTTCCCAGTCTGTGCCCTAAGCAGTTCCTACAGAGAAGAGGCATTTGGGGGGCCTTTCTTGCAAGTGAAAATTGCAAATTCTTCAAACAAAGCCAATTGCCTTCATTCCCTCTTAGCTTTCCAGCGGCATCTCTCCTGCCCCGTCCAGAGCAAACTTCCAGGTACTTGGAGCATTATTATAGAAAACTCATGTCCTTGCAAAACAACATTGTTGTCACTCTTGGGTCAATTTATACTCATTCAACAGAAAATAAATGTCTGTTTCTTGTTGAAGTATGGGAACATTGCTCTAGTTTACTTGTATCGGTTTGAATCATATTATTCCCCAATGCGAAATGGGTGTTTTGACATGTGTGCAACCAAACAGGAAGGACATGGAAACAGCTGTGAGGACAGGCTTGGAAGGCAGAATGTTTTTACTGAGTTATGAGGACTGTGTCTAAGCACCATGAATAAAACCCAGCAGTCACAAATGTGATGCATTAAAAAGAGGATAGGGTAGGGGGAAGCTTTACTGACTCATGGTCAGTCTGTGATTCACTAGACTCCACATATTTATGCTGCTAGACACTTCAGTTCTGTGCACCTCTTGTTAGGTTAGGCTAGACTAATGCTTCCTCTGCTGCTGCTCAAACCCTTTCCTCTGCCTGAGATTTATAGATGACATCTTAGTAACGTGGAACATAGGGTTAGGAAATATTTGAGAAATTCCAGAAGGACGTCAACAACTACCACTTCACCACCAACTTCAGCCTGGACCAGTCCATGCAACAATTCACTTTTTGGACATCAATGTGCATCTGCACATTGGACTGATAAGCAGCACCTTATGCACAATGAATATAGAATCAGCACCATATACACACTGAGATGCCTCTAGCATTCTAGAAAGTATAACAAGAGCCGTTGCCTATGGCCAAACCCTAAGATACAACTGTTTATTCTAGTTTCTTGGACAGGGCCTCACATGCAAGATTTTCATCACGCATTCCTTAAATGTCAATGCCACTCAACGAAGTAAAAAGGCAACAATCAACAAGGTCTGACTGGTATGTAGGAATAATCTCCTATGGATGTGACAGAAGATACCCCTTGTGTCACCTATAACTTTCAGTGAATACAATTCCAATGTATTATCAATGATCCATAGCTGATCCTGAACCATTATATTTCCTTTCTGGTCTTGAGTGGTAGTTCTGTCCCCGCTTACAGACCGCCCCTAATGTAAAACAGCAGTGCACTAGCAGCAACAAGTGGCCGTACAACAGAGACATAACACAACACAACACAGGGACCAGGCTCTGCAACAAATCCAGATGTCTGTAGCTACATCTACCCAGGCAAAGCTGTTGCAGGATTTGTTTACTCATATTTAACAAAATCTATTTATCTCTTGATCGTAAGAAAACTTCCCAAGTGGTTTGCAAAAACATACAACAAAACATTAAAATTCTCCATTAAAACACACACATAAAAGTAGGTATTTAAAAACATTCCAAAGCTCATCAAAAAAACAGCAGCTAAAAAGAAATAAAACACATGAAACTTCCAGATGTCTGGATAGGCCCTCCTATTTTTAAAAAGCTGGTATTGCAAAGAATAACACCACCTTTAACTTCAGAGACTCATTCACCTGTTCATCTACAAATGGGAACTATACCACCTGCAAGTGATTCCCTTCTGCTTCCTTCATAGGAGAAGCAGGTGAATTCTATGGAAAATAATGAATGGATAGAAAGCTGACCACAGAAATGGCAATGCTGAGAAACCAGGAGGGAGAACATTGCAGTATCCCAGGACGTTCCACTGCTGAGCTACTGCTCTAAAGGTACCGATGCTAAAATTATACTATGACCCATTATAATTTTTCAAGTTTGTTGCTAGGCTAAACCTGAGGATATTTAGGAAAGGGAAAACAACAACAATAGCATAGGACAGTTGCAAGTGGCAGATGAAAAAAAAAACCCTGCTTGTGAATGCCTATATTTTGATGTGCATACCATTCCATAAAGTATGTGTGCAATTAACAATGCAAAGTAGACTCCTGCATGCAAAAGAGATTAGTCTTCCTTATGCATGAACTGCTTGTAGAAGAGAGGCTGTTGCACCAGCTATCTGGGAGAACTAGTCCTAAGAGATGGAGGAAATCATAAAAACACATCGATGTGGAGTGCATCACCTCTGGGATTTTACAGAATAGGTTGGATAAACATCTGTCACTTAGCAGTTATTTAATCTTGAGCTTTACTACATCTTTCCTGACTCAGGGGGTTGTGATGACCCTTGAAAGCCTATCACAATTTTAGTATCCTATGACATAACCTAAATTGTCTAATGTCAGTTGACCTTAAGAACCTGGCATTCTTCTGAGTTCCAGAGTCTTTATCAACACTCCCTCGAGCCCAGCAAGCAGATGAAGCAGCTCTAGCTTTGAGCTGTAAAAGCTGTATTCCTGGTTCTATCTAGCATGGATATCAGGGTTAAATTCTTACATAAGCTGGGACATATGGAAACATTAGCACTGACGAGAAACGAGGCAAGTCAGCTCATGGGCTCTGTTTCTCCGCTATGGCTTACAGCTGACTAAATGAAGCTGGAATGCTGGAATGTTTTGTGGACAACGTAACAAAAGCAAATGTCTCATCCATGTCTTGCAGTAGCTTTCCCATGAGCTTGATACACACATATCCACAGAGGCTCAATTTTCACCTACAGTGATGGCTTACTTTGAGGCAGGACCTACCGTATTTTTCGCTCTATTGGACGCAGTTTTCCCCCTCCAAAAATTGAGGGGAAATGTGTGTGCGTCCTATGGAGCGAATGCAGGCTTGTGCCATAGCCGCGCGCAACCCCTCCGGCAGAGAGGCTGCACGGGGCTATGGCTTCTTTAGCCCTGCGCAGCGTCAAGGAGAGGCTGCACGGGGCTAAAGGGGAAGGCAAAACAGCGAGCGGGATCCATCCCACTCGCTGCCTTGCCTTCTTCCATAGCTGCGCACAACCCCTCCGGCAAGGAGAGGCTGCACGGGGCTATGGCTTCTTTAGCCCCATGGAGCCTCTCCCAGGAGGTAGAAGCTGCACGGGGCTAAGGGGGAAGGCAAAACAGTGAGCGGGATCCATCCCGCTCGCTGCTTTGGCTTGTTCCATAGCTGCGCGCAACCCCTCTGGCAGGGAGAGGTTGTGTGCAGCCTGTACGCTGCTCTTTGGGGCTGGGGGGGGGAAAATATTTTTTTCTTGACCCCCCCCCTTAAAACTGTTTTATTTGCAGCTGAGACCCAAAATTGCTTAATTTCGGAGCATGATCAATATGTGTTATATGTTATCTCTAATGGAGGTATACCTCCAGCACCTCTTTACCAGGTGAGAACTATTTGACTCAGCCTTTGCAGAGTCAAAATACCATCAAAAGATCAGTCTTCTTTATTCTTATAATAGAGTTGATTGCAAGATATACACCCACAATCCAGCCCATGGATTATGCGAGATTACTTTTCTAAAATCAGTTTCCCATTTGATCTAAATTATCGGAGGATTCCAGATATGCCAATATTCTTTAGATCTTACTATGGTTGACTTGATTTTTAGACATCAACTTTCAAATCTGGTACATTCTTTTAACAAGATGTATCTAACTGTAAATGTTAACTGTAAATTGTAACTTGCAGGTGCTGAGGAACTGCAACACTCTAGTTGCCCATCTTACTCATAATTTCATTATAGGTGGTTTTTTTAGGTCACTGCCCATTAATCTTACACATTCTATTACACCACAAACTTCTTATATTCACGGTATTTGCCAGCCAGCTTTTCTCTTTCAATTCTTCGTTATAACAAATTATAGGAACTGATGAGAGACTTGAGCTCAGTTTACGTCTGCTTCTATGCCAGACTTCAAAAAAGACTTTTGCTTTGAATAGCTCTCAGGTCCCTTTGGTCCAATGCCACAATGCATTTTTAAAAACTCCATTGTCAATTCCATCTGTTCTGTCTTTATCTGATATGGAACCATGATTTTAAATGAGATAACCTGGTTGTGTGGTAGTACCAGTTAAAGCATGGGAAAGCAATGTCTCTTTCAAGTGGTTTGTATAATATCTTAGCAGCAATCCTGCCTTTCTTCCCATAGGAAAACTAACGCTAACCATTGCCGCTTAGTTATAATTTCATGTTTAATTCTTAACGGTATATTTTGAAAGAAAAATAGTACTTGGGGAAACATAGTAATATTAATAGCTGACATCTTTCCCATCTCAAAAAGCCTATCGATGTTTTTTTCTTAATTTCATGATATAGCTTATTGTCTGATTTTGTAGATTTATGATGTTCTAATGATTTTATTTTACACTATCATGAAATTTTTAATGAGTTGGCAGTTTAGAAACACTCGTATAAACAAAAGCTAAAATATAAATGCATGCCTTTCAGGAAAGTTTACAATATGCAGCTCAAAGCACCGGCAGCAACATTCCAGCCAGTAATTCATATAGCAGTTTTAGGATGGCACATATGACAACTGACATTATGGTAGTTTAACACAGGGTGCATGTGGCAGTAAATGGTTGCCTGTGACATTATGCTAAGTGGGGATAATTTTATGTTTAGTTGGTACAGAGGACATAATCTATTACCCTGGCCTAAAACTCCAGGGTTCCTTGGACGCTTATTATGGACTCTTCGGTTACAGCAGACAAGATTTTCAGTTATGGGAGCAGTGACTCTGCACTGTTGAACATGCCCCACTGTCTTCTGCAATTCCCAAGAGCTCCAAGGGAAATCCTAAGGGTTTGCTTAACAGATACAAGTTTGAAAGTTTTTGAGGCACAGTAGATCAGGCCCTTAAAAAAATGTCTGTACTAGTTGGCCTACACTAGCCTATATTGCAAGAAGCTAACAAAACAAACTCCAAAACCCCTGAAAAAAACCTACCTGTTATGAGGAAAAAATGTACAGAGGTACCTTGGGTTAAGTACTTAATTCGTTCCGGAGGTCCGTTCTTGACCTGAAACTGTTCTTAACCTGAAGCACCACTTTAGCTAATGGGGTCTCCTGCTGCTGCCGCGCCACCGGAGCACAATTTCTGTTCTCATCCTGAAGCAAAGTTCTTAACCTGAAGCACTATTTCTGGGTTAGCAGAGTCTCTAACCTGACGCGTATGTAACCTGAAGCGTATGTAACCAGAGGTACCACTGTATAGGTTCAGAAAACTCACAGTATGCTACAGAGGGAGCATCAAGGGAAAAGAAGCTGAAAGAGACAACAGCTTCTGATTCACTCATGATGCCTCATTATCACAATTACTCAGCTGTTATTGGTTTGTGGCCAAAGTGTGTTCTCCATCACTGAGAGCACGTGTTGCGGTTGGGGATTCCAAGACACCTTGCTGTTTCTGGGCAGATGGTTTGGCCATCCTGTAAGCAGGGGCAGGCTGTTACTGGGGAAATTTAGATGTTGCCATTTAGTGATTGACAGCCCTATTTGTTAAATACAAGGCACACAGCAACGGACGTCCTCTGTCGCTGCGTGCTTCGGATCACCTGCCCTCCCTTCCCTAATGTTAGGCTGTTTGCTTGACCTTGCTATTGCCTGTCATGGGGTCGTCTGCTTTGGGGCAAGGGCCCGGAAGGAATTTTGCCATTTGGCTGATTAGTGTGTGCCACTTGGTTTTCGCCTACCGCATAGCAAATCGTCACAACTTGTAAGGTTTGCGGTTAGGCATTGGTCTGGAATTGGTTGCTGGAGGGGTATGGATTCGGCTGTGCCTGCCCCTCCAAAATGCTGCTGCTGCTGCTGAAGGGTTTTACCGTTAAAGGAACCATGGGCTCCCCCATGCTTTTGTCCGAAACCCACTGGCAAGGGGCTAGGGCCACGCAAGTCCCTGGGAGCATGCTGGGGAGAGGTGAGGCATGGTTCCCAGTCCCGTCTCTCTCCCCAGGTGACTAAGCCTTCCTGACTTCGCGGGGGGTGCGAATGTCAGAGCTGTCCCCGTGTGGGGGCAGTTAGTGCTACCAATGCCTAAGCAACCACTAACATTGCTGTATTTGAATGAAGTTGTGGCCAAAATTATGCCAAAAAATTTAAACAATAATTAAGTGTCAATTGCGTTTTCCTTTGGGGTGTATTGGGGACCTCGACACGCAAATGTGCAATCTGATGCCACAGAAACCCAGAAAGGTGCTTCAGAAAACACAAGTCTTAATGTGATGGTGCAGTCACTGGGTACTGAGCATAGGCATGTGTGAACCCAGCCTTCATCTGCTCTGCCTATAAAAGAACCTTGCAAGTTGAGACTCTTCAAGGATGCTAGAATCTGCCTTAAACATTATGTTTTAATCAGTTATTAATCTGTTTTTGATTAGAAGCTGTTTTTAAGCTGTTTGCGGGATGGCAAGTGTTTGGTGTTGTCTTGCAGCTGAAATATTTCAAAATTATAGTTTTCCCCCGTTTTATTGCTTGTCAATGTAACTGAACTGTCATTATGGAAATAAGCTTGCAAAGGAATGTGGCACAGAGGTTGTTTCATTGTCCTATTCGGTCTTTATTACAAAAAATAACGAGCTTTAATCAAATCAGCTGGTAACGAGTTGCCTCTGCATCTGCAGTGTCTTTAAATATTATGATTTTTTTTTAAAAAAAATACAAAGCCATTTCTTTCCACTCCGCTCCTTGTCTGGTTACTCCACCTTCTGCCGGGAGAGCAGCAAGTGGAAGAGACACAAATTAAACTAAACTAAAAACAACCTAACACAATTGTTGGCTTGCTTTTCGTTTTTCAACAAATGCTGTGTGTGCTGTTCAGAAATATAATGGGCTCACTTTTAGATTTGGCCCTGCTTTGCCATTCAGAAACAGACAGGAGCCAGAAGACAGCTATTTGGGGCAAAGAAGAGAGGATTCCTGGCTTAATTACACTGCGGCATTTGAAGCAAAGCTGGACTTAATTAGAGCGTCTATTTTTCCACCCTCAAACCTGGGAATACAGGAATTACAGAAGCCCACTGGGGACCGATAGTTTGCTTTGCAGCTTGCAGATGGATGGTGGCCAATTCTCAGGGATTTGCTGCAGCTTCTTCTTAGCACCTGTGTGGCAACAGTAATGCTCTCCCGCCAGCTGTGTTATGTACCTCCAAAAAGGCCCAGTTCTGATGTAATTTTTAGCCTCTAAATACATTTTTCCATGTGGGAGAAAGCATCAGAGGTTGTATCTACACTTCTTCCCAAGCACATAAATTTTAAAAGTATGTTCTAGGAGTTCAGACCATTAGATGAATTCATAATATTTTATTGCTACACATTTTTGGAGAAAACAGGCTTGTGAACATTGAATGGCCATGTTCAGCGGTGGGTTGGGTGAAGATGTGGCAGGGATAAAGTCGCTCTTTTTTATTCTGTGAGAACATATGTAGAGCAAAAGGTTCTGAAAACTGGTGGTCACAGCTACCATTATGCTACCAAGTATCATTTGCCTTATCAAAATCAACTTTTTAACTGCATTTTTCCATTTATTAATGTAATTCATTGGTTTTTCAGTGGTTTAACATTGGTGTTGATTATTTCGTACCAGTGAGCTTGTTTTTAACTGTTTTAATTTTGCACTTTTTGACCAGTTGTGTATTCCTGTGGACCTGCTTGTTTTATTGTTTTGAAGGAGGGCAACAGGGAAAGCACAACAGCATGACTTGTAGAAGTGCTGGATCTGGACTCTGACACCACTGAGTCTGAGCCTAGCAACTTGGGATCTACTGAACCCAAGACCCCTGAACTAGGGCTTCACTGATTGCAGATCTGGTCGCTGATTTCCCGCATTAGCTGCTTTGGCAGTCATACAATGTATAATTTTATTAAGTATTACAGAGTTTATTCCATACATAGAACTGGAATGATTCGTTGTGAACATGTGACATTGCTTTGTTTGGGTCACCATAGAATGTTTTTAATGAGAATGATTTCATTCCGAAAATATGGCTAAATGTTGTTAAATTAGGGGAAATAGTCATTTCCATGAAAGAGGGGGGTCTTGAAACCTTGATATTTCTCGCTTATGAGGCAGACATTTGGAAACCATAATGGAATTTGATTCAGATGTTCCACACTTGCTTACTTGGGAATGCTTGCATAAATGAATTTCCTGGACTCTTTCAACCAATCATGTTTTCACTTTGAAGGCATCTGATGGAAGTTGCAATGGCTTTTTTGGTCCCCCTACTTTCCGGAAGAGCTTTTTATCAACCATTCTTTCTTGTGTAGCATGCGGATGAATGCACTTCTTGAACTTTTTGCAATCAGGCATACTCACAGCTTGAATACGAGGAACTGCACATTCACGGTTGTTATGCTGAATGGTGAATCAGCACTCCACATCAGACATAGAGAGCACAGTTATGGTTGAGCAATGATCTTGTAGATTCTTGGAATGATATAATTGGTATCGTAGTCTGTTTGCAGAGATTTGAACTCTGTCCTAGTCTGACACTCTAACCGCTACACTGTACTGGTCAGTACAAAAAGCTGGTACAGTCTTATTGTACCAGCTCTGATCATATTCTTTAAGGGTACCCCTGCCCGTACTGGCCAGTCTTGAAAGACTCTAGGGTTGTGCGCCCATCTCACTTAAGAGGCCGGGGGCCAGCGCTGTCCGAAGACACTTCTGGGTCACGTGGCCAGCGTGACATCACTGCTCTGGCGAGCCAGAGCCGCACACGGAAACGCCGTTTACCTTCCCGCTAGTAAGCGGTCCCTATTTATCTACTTGCACCCGGGGGTGCTTTCGAACTGCTAGGTTGGCAGGCGCTGGAACCGAGCAACGGGAGCGCACCCCGCCGCGGGGATTTGAACCGCTGACCTTTCGATCGGCAAGCCCTAGGCGCTGAGGCTTTTACCCACAGCGCCACCCACGTCCCTTGCTCTCTGATCATATAGAGAGCATAAAAAGGTAAAGGACCCCTGATGGTTAAGTCCAGTCGCAGACAATTCTGGGGTTGTGGCACTCATCTCACTTTACAGGCCGAAGGAGCAGGCGTTTGTCCGCAAACAGTTTTTCTGGGTCATGTGGCCAGCATGACTAAGCTGCTTCTGGCACAACGGAACACCAAAACCAGAGCAGCGCACGGAAATGCTGTTTACCTTCCCGCAGGAGCGGTACCTATTTATCTTCTTGCACTTTTGGCATGCTTTCGAACTGCTAGGTTGGCAGGAGCAGGGACTGAGCAACGGGAGCTCACCCCGTCGCGGGGATTCGAACCGCTGACCTTCTGATTGGCAAGCCCAAGAAGCTCAGTGGTTTAGACCACAGCGCCACCCGTGTGCCTATAGCTCAATCTCAGAGTTGTGGGTTCAAGTCCCACATTGGGCAAAAGATTCCTGTATTGCAGGGGGTTGGACTTGATGACCCTTGTGGTCTCTTTCAACTGTACAGTTCTATGATTCTATGTGCGTGTAACATTATGCAGAATCGTTACAAGTGCTGCATAGTAAAGCTTTAAAGGAGGCATCCTGTGACCACTGCCTGAATTGACCTAAATGCAGGGAACATATCAAGGCTTCCTTTTGAAACATGAGTAGTGTAAACAACTTGATGGATTAGAGTATCTTGGGCTCAGGGGTCTCTATAAATGCACTTTCTCTTTTCCAAAACAAGAATATTTGCAAACAATGGGAATTCACAACAAGCAACTGGGGGTGCCTGCAGATGAATTGCTTTATTTGTCATTGTTCTTTGTGGTCACCAGTCCATTGGGTTTTCTCAGTCAACGCAAGAGCCCTTTTGCAACGTGAGGCTAAAAATAAACCAAGTGAACTCTTTTCCCAGTTAAAACAGTGCTTTGTATTTTAAAAATATGTTTTACATAAACATGATTATTAAGAAATATAAGCCACAAATTGAGACCATAAGACATTTCTTGAGAGTGGCTACAGCCCACCCAACTCACTGTTTTTCTATTTAAGTTCTCTGGAATGGGCTCAGGTTGCAGTCAATAATTTTCACCAAACTCACTTCTAGGATGACAAGATGTAACGGAGAACAGAGCCCTCTGCATGTGCTACTTGTGTGAAGTGTGCCCATGTGTAGAACCACAAGCAAGACCACACCACTGGCCTCGCCTCCAACATCATGTGGAGGAGCTAGCCTCCCCCAAATATACACCAGAAGGCCTCTGGATCACAACGGCATGGGTGTCCTCCTGTTCCTTTGGAGCAGCTGCAGATTAGCAACTGCTCCATGAACTCACTTGCACAAGTTCCGCTTCGGATGTTTGCACTCAACATGAGGACATCGGCAGGGGCTGCCAGCTTGAATAAAATATTGGGGGGCCCACGTAAGCCCCAGCCTGCATAATCAATCGCATGATGCTGTGCACTCACACCATTTGAGTGGCCATGCCCACCAACATTTAGGGCCCCTGGCCGCCTCAAATATTTTACTGGGGGGAACGACAAAGACCCCACGGCCCTTAGGAGTTGGCGCCTATGGACTTATGGTGGTGTGGTTAGCTTGGTTGCATGATGTCAGGAGAAGGGCCAGCAGTGTGGTCCGATGCACTCTGCAAAGAGAAAGAGAAACCAGAGTGCACCAATATTTAAAGACTATGGTCCCACCCACCCAATTTGCAACATACAATTTGCCCCAGCAACCCGGTTATCCAATCACAATGCCAAGCAACAACTATTAACCTGCCTGGCAACAAGAGGCCTGGCCCGGTGGCCCACACCGCAACACGTGCTCTCATTTATTGGAGAACACGCTTTGCCAAACAAATTATGCATGGCAGAGTGTTCAGGACTCTATTTCTGTAGAAAATGGGGTTCTTGTAGGTAACATTTCCTGATCTATGCATTGCAAATTGCACCACACAATAATTAAAACCTGAATCCCCCTTCTTTAAACATACTTGGACTCAAGGTGCCACTTGTGGATAGTGTTGCCATGTTTTTCTTTCTGTCAGGGCTCCTGTGCCTTCTGACAAGACTACTTTCAGTATGTGAGGAGAACATTTGGCTCTGCCTTAACATAGGTGCAGTGATGGAGAAAGTTTTCATTTGCAGAACTTCATTGACCAGGCAGGTTTTAAATACGGGGAGACTGTGCAAGTCAAAGAGCAGTTCAAAAACGTCAGTTCTGAAAATTTGGAAGAATTTCTCCAGGAGCAGGTTTTTCCAAAGCCTTCTGCATAGGAACCTGTCCTCTTATGCTCTCTAAAGTGCCCTGAACACTAATAGCATTATATTAAAAATACATCATAAAAATAATTTATATTGCGGTACAAGATTTCATAATATACAGAAAGATGCCCAACAGTTGTATAAAACAGAAAAACCACACTGTGATGATTTGCCCTGAGCAAAATAAAGAACAAATAGTTTTTAAAAGACATTTTTGGGTCTCCGAATTCATCCACAAATATGATCCTGTTTTGGCTATGCAGCTGCATTTAATTCAGTGGAAAATAATAAAAAAAGCATTTATTCTTTGTTTTGGATTTTCAGGGCACAATTTCTGCTTATTTCCCCCTTTCCTTTGGTTGACACTCATCCAGTACCTCGAGTTCCACATTGATCCAGCTGCAACATTTGCAAATGGACCTCACCATATTAATTTACTGTTTCTGGCCTATAATAACGGGCATAGCCTCCAACATTCCTCAGATGAAAATAGGGAAAGGTTCAGCCATGGCAGCGGCCTTGCAGGCAGGACCGACCCCCTTCGCTCCTCCATTCACCTCTTTCTTTATGAGAGACCAACCAGCTGAGGTGCAGCAAAACAGCAAAAAACTTTTCTAGGGGCATTCAAGTGACTTGGATCTTGTTTTCATAAAAACAGGAAGGGGCGTCCTATTGAGTGGCGGGAAGCGAGCAGGAGGCATAGATCTAAGCATAGCTGTCAACTTTTCCCTTTTCTTGTGAGGAATCCTATTCGGAATAAGGGAATTTCCCTTAAAAAAGGAAAACGTTGACAGCTATGGATCTAAGACATGTGTTAGAGGGATGCATGGATCTGAACTTCCATGTTGAAATGCTGTACTGAAGTGAAGGCCCCCTTGAAAACGTGAGAAGCCGCAATAGCTTAAGTGTTTTCGTGACGATCCTGGTGTCTTTGGGGCAGCTGGGAGGGCATGAATGGTTGTGAATGATGTTCCTAGACTTGAGTTAAAAAGCTGAGGCCTTGCTTCTTCCAGAATGTTAGTTCCTGGGCTCCAGTTAATGTGCACCAATGTTTTTGTTTACACTCCCTGATTGGGATATGGTAGATAAAATGTTTTTAAAATGTTTTCATTTATGTAGTTATATAGGCAACTGCTTTATATCAAGTCAGGCTATTGGTTCATTTAGCACAGTATAGTCAACACTGATTGGTGGTGTCTCTCCAGGGTTTCAAGCACATTTCCAGCCCTGCTTGGAGATGCTGGGGATTCTACCTGGGATTTTCTGCATGCAAGGTAGAAGCTACAGCCTCCCCCAAAGGAACATTGTTGTGTACGTGTTACGTGTCATGGGCTGGATCCCTAACAATGGCATCCCACGAGATAATTCAATAGTTGACGTTCCCCCCCAGGAACCAGGATCACAGAGCGTTAAGTTAGAGAATGGCTCTGTGACCTCTCTGAGTGATTGTGCTGCCCTGACTTGGTAAGAATCTAGAAGTAGAAGACGGACAATTTCTCTCAAGTGAGTGAGCTGTTCCAACTGCATTATTGCAGTCGAGATTCGTTCCCCCTGCCCCTGGAAAATCCAGAGACTGAAATGTATTGAGAAGAAAGACAATTACTCCTGGTAATTTCAGATTTCCCCCTGTAATATTTTCAGCATCACTAATGTGGACGAAAGCCATGAAATTTACTTTGGGATGACTCTGTGGGATAAAATACTTTGCCTTCTCTATTTAATAAGTTCATGAATATAAAGATATTAAAATGATTGCAGTCAGAGTGAAATAACATGGCTGTATGTTCTCAAGCACACATTAAGAATGAACCAAAACTTATTCTTCATTATTCTTATGTGTATATATATATATATTATTTTATTAGATACATATGTTACCCACCCTTCAACAAAAGTCCCAGGGTGCATTACATCATAATAAAACAGTAAAGCACAACAGATGAATAATGAATGACTAAAAAAATAAGTCAAATAATTATCAAAAGGTGAAGAGTAATTAAATGTTTCCCAAAGGGCAAAAAGGGCCACCTTTGCATGTCTTCTGAATAACCCAAAGTTGAAGCTGGGTGCACATCCAGTGGCAGGAAATTCCATAGTCTCAGAGCCACCACTGAGAAGGCGCTCTCATCACATGCTGCTGTATCAGAGACCTCTGAGGGTAGCAGAATCACCAACAAAATCAAATCTAATTCCCAGGCTGGTTTACAAATGTGGGGTGGTAGTACAATTTTTCAGGTATACGGGACTCAAGTCACTGAGCTCAGAATCAAAAAGTGCAATTCTCTCAGAACTGGTGTAATATGAGTTCTTCCTATCATATGTCATATGTCAATTTGCTACATTATGCACTGGTTGCTGCTTCTAAGTCCCTTTAAAGTATTTTTTTAGTCACAAGACAGCCTATGCTGGATCATGACCAGGGATTGTTTAATCCAATGCTCTGTCTCCAAGATGCCCACTACCTTGTGAAGGTCACAGCTGGAGCAAAATCTAGCCACTCACTGCTGCTACCCTCCAGTAATCTGAAGTACCTTTGAAATTGAATATTAGCAGTTATAGCCAAGAGGTACAGTCGGAGTCTTATTTCTAAATAAGGATGCATAGGCTTGTACTATCAGAACTTGTTATACAAATCTTATACCTACTCATCATTTATATGTTTTGTTTCCTGACATTTTCATCCCACTCTTCTTTCAAGTAACTAAAGGTTTCCTGTGTGGAAAGATTTAAGGGGAGTGATATTGCTGGTCCAAGGTTTCCTGGTGAGCTTCATAGTTGAGCAGGGTTTTAGAGACTCATTGCCTTAGCTTAGTCTAACATTCTAACCACTAGCTCTTAAATCCTGCCCATCTACAATGTATGCCAAGTACATTATATCGGTGTGTGCACCCAAGTTTGACATTCTGGCACCTGGATACTTGCCTGGTGCAAATATAAATCCAGGCTAGCTCTTTGTTGTCTGTCGTGACAATGGTAGCAGCTAAGCATGCATTTGAAGCAGCCAATAGATTATCACCAATCGATTCCAAAAAAGTTAAGATGTCGCAAAAAACAAAAGTTGCATTATTTTAAGTATGCTTCCTTGCTACTGATCCTTACTGCTCATTGTCATTCTGGTTGAGTTCAGTGGGATATATTTCCTAGCAAGCATGTTTGGGATTGCAGCATCTTTAGAGGAGTATCAGGAAGCACCTGTTCTTTCTTTTTTATTTTACCTCAAACCACTTTAATCATATGTGTTAAAAGGCTAATTGAAAGCTGTTTTGACAAGCAGCTAATCTGTTGTACATGATCTGTTGCGACAACCATCTTAGGCTCCTGATCTGTAAATCTTTGAAGACAACACTATAACGCAGTTTGCCCTTGGAGCAAAAACGCCTTTGGACAGCAGACCTAAAACGAAACAAAACAAAAAGAATGCCAAGCTTCCACTGCAATAGAAAATAAAATGGAGCCAAGAGAGCATCTTAACCCAACCTGCGCAACCGCCTGTCTTCTGCGTCGGTTTCTAATCAGGCTGTTGGCTGCAGAAAAAGTATCTGCAGGAATAATTAGGAAGTTCTGCTTTTGTAGGTGCTGCAGCCAAGCATTGCAGACAAAATGTCTTTCAATGCATCAGTCTCCCCACTCTGTAGGCCTCAGTGACATTCCTTAGCTGACAATTCAAGTGCTAATCCAATGCCTAAGGCCGCGGGTGGCCTGGAGGCCCAGAGGACTTTTCCAGTTTGGAATGATCAGTTTCAGGCACACAAGATGTTTATGCAAGAGAAAAGGTGGGAGGTATAGCAAGGAAAGGACATCCTCTCCCACCCCCTTCACAACACTGGATTTGTCAGTTGGCAAATGCAGGCAGCTTTAAGCAGCAATAACAACTGGTATTTGGGGGACTTTTTGAAGAAAAATGTTAGGGGGGAAAATCTCTTGTGCATAAACACATGCCACACAAACACTGTCCGATTGCAAACTTTTAGTTAATTACTCAATTAAAATAACACGCCAGTCCCATGTGAACTGACTTGGGACTGACTTCCACTATACAGAGGGTCAGGCTACAAGTTACACTAATAACCTATGGGCCTCCTTTTACAGTAATAGCCTGACAGAGAGGCTCTTTTGTGTCTCTTGTGTCTGCTTTGTAATGTAGTTCTCATGATCATCTGGGCTAGTGAGAAGCCCTTTTTTGGCACAAGAGTGGCATTACCTCTGTGGTAATGCCACTCATACAGATCAGCAGAGAGGAAGGAGGGCATTTTCCTCCCCATCATGACGCCAGCTTGGGCAAATAAGTTTAAACTTCTTCAGTCAGCCCAATGCTGTGATGAGGAGGCAAATTATGTCCTCTCCAGTCTTTAGATGATGGATCTGAAGACTGGATAGGATGCAAGATTCCTCCCTATAGTGACACTGAGCTCCAGGGAGAAGTTCAAACCTCTTTGCTCAGCTCTGTGATCATTAGAACTAAACCATACCTACCCTTGTACTAGGGAACCTGAGACACTTGAATTTCAAATATATGGAGTCACCTACATGCGGCCATTAGCTGTAAGCTGGAGTAGCAAGACCTTGCTGACATCATTCTTGGGAGTTTGGTTGTGGTCTGGCATTAAAGCGATGGAGTGAATCGCTGGATTTTGTTTTTGTTTCCAATTGCCTGAATAGGGAAGTTGCAGCTGGGACCAGTGCTTTGTTGAGCAGATGTATTAAATCACACCCAGTGATGGGAATCTGTAGCCTTTCATAGGGCAGAGCAAAAAGAGAAAGATGCCTTTAATTATGAATGGATATATTAAATCATTGCTCAAAGGGGAAAGAAAATGCTTGGGAAGGAACTGTGCAGCTGTGTAGGAAGAAGGAAGAGGAGATGGGAATGTTTGGTTCACTTTTTTTGTAAGAGGGATTAAAAGAATGACTGAAGTGGCATGGGGGCAGTAAATGGATATGAGAGGTCTTATGGCTGCCAGACTGGACATCTTGAACACTTTTTAAATTGGATGTTGCAATGAGTAGAAAGGAATAGTTTGGAGTGTCCTTTTCAAAAGCAGCATCTTGAGTGGGAAGGGAATATGGGAGAGCCAGGCCTTCTGATCAGAGGAGAAAAGTGAAGAAAGCCGGCATTTAATCCCCAGTGAAGCTGAATTGTGAGTTTTTCCATCAGCATTTGCAGTTATTCCTTCAACAGTAATTCCACATGGACAAATTAGGAGGTGAAGCTTTTCACCATAGGGAGGTGCTATGACTTGCTACCTGCTTCTGTCAAATTATTCTTAAAGGGGCAAACTGCATGTTATGTTAGTCACACTTGTAAAGAAAGCATGCTTAAAACTGGATCAAAGTCCCACACCAGTTTCCTGCTGAAGATATCCTTCTGGATATTATTTGTTCTCAAATATGTTATTTTCTGCAAGTAGCAGCCTGGGGAGAAGGGCTTTTTCAGCAGGGAACTGGTGTGGGCCTCTGGTCTGGACTGGGGTCCCACAGCTGCCTTAAAAAAAACAAAAAACTAGAAGCAGCCACTTTAAAATAAAATTTGAAATATGTAACCTGTAGTTTGGCCCAAATTCACAGTACAGACAAGCCCAGGGTCAACATCCATCATACCCGGGGAACTGCTGAGACTCCCCGGGGTTGATGCCTACCCAGCTTGGGTTCTTTGGGCATTGTTGCCATCATGATTTGTACCCTGCCTGATCCTGGCACTGATGCTAGTGCTTCTTCAGCCATCAGTCATTCCCCTACTCCTTGACAGGCTTGCCAAGTGGCAGCCCAGTGACTGCCTGACTGCAGCTGACACTAGTTGCCTGCCATATTCTATTTCCTATGGCACAGTGTCTGATGCCTGATATCTATAGATCTGGGCACTACATTCTGGGAGATATAACGTGCCTGTGACACTTGACTCCCATCAACTAGCAATGGCCCTATCTAGGTGAAGGGGTATTTCATGTTTGCGATCTCAAAATTGCTGCTGGTTCTGGTGAGAATGCTTGGTTATAGTGATGGCAGCCCAGACAGGGTATGTGGTGAAGGGAGCCCCCATCAGTCAGTGCCACTATGCCTGGCACTTCTTAATGCTGGCCTGGAGAGAAGAGCCATAGCTCAGTAGCAGAGCATCTAATCTGCATGTAGGGACTCCCAGGTTCTTTCCTTGGCAAGTCCAGGTAGGGCTGGGAATGTCGCTTGCCTGCAACGCTGGAGAGCAGCTGCAGTTCAATATAGACACTATTAAGCAAGGCAAACCAATGGTCTCATTCATTATAAGGCCGCTTCCTGTTTTCCTAGCAGCAGAGCTAGCTGAAATACCGGCAATCTGAATTTCAAATAGCACCATGAATTATATGGAATAATAAAAATAATTGAAAAGTTTTGTGTTTATAATCCCGTCTATGAACTGCCAAGGGGAAATATTTCCCTGAACTGCTGAGTAATGAATGACCTGATGAAACTGAGATATTTTTCCTTTGAACCACCAAGAGAATAAATACAAATAATTCCGCAAGAGCCCCAAAACTGAGATGGATAGTCACTGAGGAATGTTAAAGGGTTCCATTTGCTGTAACCAACAAGTTTCTATATTGACTGTAAAGTCAGCTTTGTAGAAATTTGACCTCGGAAACGGAAATTTTATTTGTCTAAAAGCATTGCAACAACCTTTGACTGACCAATAAAGATATGGAAGAATGCAAGTGCGGAAGACAACGGGAGAAGTAAACAACTGAAATTTTAAAAGCCCAGCGCCAAAGGCAGCCAAAGAATTACTAATGGGTGCATCCAGACATTGCAGTGTTTTTTTGACCTAGAACTGAATTTCTGGTACAAAAGATCAAACTATTAGTCAGTTATCCTGTTAAACGGATGTTTTCCAATGTGTTTTTGCTTTCTCCTCCAGCACTGAGGTGTACTGACTCTAGTGCAAGTTCAAGAGTGCAGTCAACCAGGCTGATGGTAATAATGGAACAGTCCTAAAGACAATTGCTGCTGAGCAGGGATGGGGAACCTGTGGCCATCCAGATATTGCGGGATTCCACCTCCCTTAGCCCCAGCCTCATCATCAATAGTCAAGGGAGGATGGGAGTTGTAGTCCAACAACATCTGGAGGGCCATATGTCCCTCATTTTTGCTACAGAGCTCTCTAGTAGCCATAATGAAACCATGGGCCACATAGGATAATCTGCTGTGGCCCCATAGTACTAGGTACTATAGATTGCTTGTGTCTATGTTGAACTTTAACTGGGAAGACATTATATTTCTGTGTCAGAAGAACAAGCCACAACCAAATTGTCCCTCCACAGATACCTCACACAGCATCTCTCATCACCTGCTGTATGTTTCTGATCCCCATTCCAGACTTGTTTCCCTTTATTCCCGTGCTTTGGAACAGATCCCACAAAGACCACTCTCGTCACAGTGGTTCCCTCCATTAGCCAAAATGACATTAGTCGAAGCAACTTCTAGGAGTTTCTGTTCTGGGATCATTGTTTATTTATTATGTTTCTATACCACTTTTTCTTCCAAGGAGTTCATGTGCCCCTCCTCCCCATGGTATCTCCACAGCAACACTCTGAGGTACAGGTTGGTTAGGCTGAGAGTGACTGGCCCAAGGTCACCCAGTGAGCTTCATGGCTGAGTGGAGATTTGAACCTTGGTCTCCTGGGCCGTAGTCCAACACTCTAACCACTACACCACACTAGTTCTCCAATCCCATTTGCCTGATCCAATTTGCTTCCTTCCGTGGTTGCTTGAAAAAAGATGTGAGGAGAACTGATGCTGAATCTTCCCCATTACATTTCGTTTGGCTCTGAAGGGATGAGCCAAGGACAACACAGAAGGGCTGCATTTTGGAGAAGGAAGGAAGGAAGGAGGGAAGGAAGGAAATAAATAAATAAATGAAGAGAGTTGTCAGCACTACATTTGTATCTCAACAGTTTCCATGAAGGGAGCAATAGGTGGTTGGGCCTAAGGAGTAAAGGCCGCTATATGAGCTGTTTCAAGCAATGTTGAGAAGATCTGAAAGCTCTAGGTCTATTTTCAGACTCTGCTAAATGCATGAAATGCTCATCCTTGCAAATATCTTTCCACTTATGGGTAGGGATGGGCAAGGACCCTTTATCGGCCTAGTTTATAGCAGCAGCCACAGGAGGAAATGTTTTGGAGGAGATCTGCACGAAGCATTAAACCAGTCAAATCCAAGCTAGCACTAGCAAAATGAAATAAACACTGCAGCTTGGAACCCTGCTAGACTTTTTAATGTTCATCTGGGAATGCCTATAAAAGGAAGCTATTGCACCAGGAACAATCTCATTGTTGTTGTTGTTGTTACAATTTATTATCTGACTTTCACCCTAAGGTCCCTTAGTACCCAACACCAGTACTAAAACACAGTATCACAAAATATTAAAGTTAGGTAGGTCCTAAAAATATACATCTCAAGCTCAAGGATGTTAGTGTCCTGTTGCTTGTGATGGGCTGACATTTTCTAGGCGAGCCTTTGGTTCAGCTTTCTTCCTGCTCAACTCACCTTTCCCTTTGTAGCTCTGTGGGGCATCACACCAGCTGACGTGTCCTAGACAGGGATGCCCTTCTAATGTAAAAGAGGACTGAGCTCCCACACCTCTAATAGTTGTGCAGAAGAAGAGATATCCATGGGTGTAACTTGCATGATAAGCCACAGCTGCTAGAATCCTCCCTTCTGCTCTCCAGGGCCATTAGAGCGCTTCTTTACCTTGGACGGGCTTACATTTTCCTGAAAGAGAAACGCCCCTATAAAAAACGTGACTCTAGTGGCTGCAAGAAGACTTCTTTGGAGAAGATGTGCCAGATAAGGATGCTGAAACCCTTCTGTTCCTGGTTGACAAAGCGTACAGTTGTAACAGGATGATAGAAACCCTGTTCCTGTTCCATACTGCTGTAAGCACCACTTGTAGCATTCGTACCCTGGGATGGAATACCAATACACTGAATGTAAAAAGAAGGCATGTTGAATTAAGAAGCCTCCCAGTTTTGTAACGGGTAGGCTTGCACTGGATTCTGGACAGTGTGACCCCAGACTTCAGTCCTTTGTCATTCAGGTGTCCATTTTTCACTTTAATAGTTACTTCTGGCACAGAACAGAGAAGATGAGGTTTGTTGATATAAAGTCATAAGAACAGCGTTGCTGGATGAGATCAAAGGCCCATCTAGTCCAGCACCGTGTTCTTGCCAGCCAGATGCCTGTGGGAAGCTGGGAAGCAGGACCTGAGTACAACAGTGCTCTCCCAACTTAGGGAATTCAGAGACAGCACCTAGCCACCATGACTAGAAGCCATTGAAAGGCTTATCCTCCATGAATTTGTCTAATCCCCCTTTAGAGCCATTCAAGATAATGGTCATCCAAGGTAACAAATTTCATATTTTAACAATGTATAAAAGTACTATCTTATTTTTTTCCAGCTGAAACTCACCAGAACTCAGTTCCCGCATCTCTCAGGTGGCATCATTGCCATTCTAAGAGAACAAGGGGGGTGTTCATGGTGAGATCCAGCACCTATTTTTCTAGAAAAATAGCACTGCTTCTAACTTTCATCTTCATTGGATGATCTCAAGTTCTAGCACTTTGATAGAGGGAGGAACACCTCTGTTTATCCACTTTCTCTACGCCATGCCCAATTTTATATGCCTCTGTTATGTCCCCGCTTACTGTTTTTCTAAACTAAAAGGTCCCAAATGTTGCAACCGTACCTAAACAGGGGGAGTTGTTCCACCCCTTGGTCATTTTGGCAAATCATTGCATCCATTTGCTTGGTTTCTTCATATCTACATGAAGTGAGAAGCTAGAATGCTGATTTGCTCTTGCTCTCTCTCTCGCTCTGTACAAAGCATAAATTTGCGGGAAGCTCTTTGGCAGGTAGCTGGAATGAATTGCTAAGAGATTTCTGGAGAGAAGCTGGGAGGTTTTGCGGAGTGCTGATGTTGTGAATTTGACATTGCCTTTTGCTGACTCTGCATCATTAGAATGTCTGCCTTTTCTGTATAAATGTGAATATACATGTTAGCATTAAGGCACCCACAGTTTCCAGTGCTCAAACTCTTCCAAAAGGAAAATAAATGCGTACAAGTTCTGGACACATTTCACATTTCTTGGAAGGGAGAGCACAAAACACCAAGACTTAATTGCTTTCTCCTTTCCTTTTCCTTGTCCACTAGATGTCAGTATATTGCCACAGAATCCAAATCAACAACAAAACTTTCACAAGTTTTTGAGAATGGAGATATTTCCACTGAGCTGTCTTCAGTTCCAGATGCTGGCAGTAGCTCCTTAATTTCTATAAAATCCTTAGGCTTTAGGTTTCAAGAAATTTTCAAAGACATTGCAAATACATTCCATGGAATGTGCCAGCCAGATATTTTTCTACTACTACACATAACCTTAGACTGACCTTCATTCTCACGAAAAATTGAACAATGCATAAGTGATCTACTGGGGTCTTTCTTTCTTTCTTTCTTTCTTTCTTTCTTTCTTTCTTTTGCAAATCAGTTAAAAGTGCCCTGATGTACAGAAAAGGGTTGAAGGATTGCAAATTCTAATTTATGGAACAAAACTTTAAGAAAGAAAACACAAAGGTATGTTAAACCTCATTTGGGCCTACGTTTGGCTTCTTTGATGGGACACGGGTGGCGCTGTGGGTTAAACCACAGAGCCTAGGACTTGCCGATCAGAAGGTCGGTGGTTCGAATCCCCTCGACGGGGTGAACTCCTGTTGCTCGGTCCCTGCTCCTGCCAACCTAGCAGTTTGAAAACACGAAGTGCAAGTAGATAAATAGGTACCGCTCCAGCGGGAAGGTAAACGGTGTTTCCGTGCACTGCTCTGGTTCGCCAGAAGTGGCTTAGTCATACTGGCCACATGACCCGGAAGCTGTACGCCGGCTCCCTCGGCCAGTAGAGCAAGATGAGCGCCGCAACCCCAGAGTCGGTCATGAGAGAACCTAATGGTCAAGGGTCCCTTTACCTTTACCACAGTACATTCTTTGAATAGGCGGGGAAAGGCATATTTCCCACTTTTAAACCATACTAGTTGTGTGCAGGGCTTTTTTCCAGTCAGAACTTTCCGGAACCTCTCAGGTGGGCACCATTGCCATTCTCAGAGAACGAGGGAGGCGTTCATGGTGAGTTCCGGCACCTCTTTTTCTAGAAAAATAGCACTGGTTGTGTGGGGCCTTCTGTATGTGAGAAGATGTGCTTAAAGAGGAATCGTGAGGGAGTCACGGCGAGGCAAGGAACCTGCTGTTCTCTAGCACTGCCACCTGTGACCCCCTCCTAGACAGGGATTATCCATAGACAAAATTTATCCACATCCTAATAACTTCCTGCCTTGGGCTACTGAAGTGTGTCACATGTGTGGCTGCCTTGTAAACTGTTTGAAATCTTCAGTTAGTGCAGAATACCAGTGCCAGAATTTGAACTGGTACTGCTCATTTGAAACTAGTTTTTTAAAAGAACTTCAGTGGCTGCATGTTAATTTCAGATTTTTATTTTTTCCCTATTATTCTGAAGTCATGGAATCCATTTAAAAAAAAAATAAGGGTGTTATATAAATATTTCAAATAAATAAATGGAACTCTGTTGCATCTGAAGGAATAGAGTGCTATCTGGAATCGTTGCAGCACTGGAGAACTGGGCTGAATGGTTTTAACCAGCACAAAGGCTTGTGAAATCCCCAAGGCATGGCCTAATGTTTAAAACATCTATCCAGGTCTGGAAGGGGAGCGAGTGTCTGGTCCTTCAATCACCAGGCATTGAGACGCTATTCACTGTAGCAATGATTCTGGGAAAAGGAGTGTGCAGGCTACAGGGAACAGTTTTTCTCCAGTCATCCAGGAATATAGGTGGGTTAGAATTATCGAAGGCCACACGGACAAACAAACAAACAAACAAACGGCTTTGAGTTCTTGGTGCAGTCTTTAAGCTGCTCCATTGGCACAGGAGAAAGGATGTTAAAGGAGGCAGGCCCTACAATTCCCCGCCACCAAGCCAGTCCCTAAAAGAGGAACTTTCCTGTGTAAATCTGCAAGTGATTGCCAAGAAGCTTTTTTCGCAATGAAAACTCAGGATGTTTTTGAAAAAGAATCGCAAAAGAAGCTGCAGAAATGGCTTGGTGGAAAAAGCTGAGCCAAGCATATGTCTTGTAGGCACGAACGCCAATTCCAGACGCATTTCGTCTTTGCTTTTTTGTGTTTCTGCCTCATAGGTATGTGGAGAACAAAAGCAACTAGAGAAATTTGCTCTTTGAGGCCAAACACTTGAGAAGCCGGTGGAAGGTATTGCTTTGAGTTTGTGGGCACCAGACCCCTATAATCCTAGCAAGTAATAAAAGCTAATCAAGCCAGGCTAGCTTCCTGAGGAGGTAATCGCCTGGGTGAAGGGCCATTAAGGTCACAAAGGAAAGGGGGTTCTGTGCCAGATGATGAACAGGTGGGGGTTCCTCTTCCAATTCTTAGATAGTTAGAAGGACAAATCCTGAGTTTGAGGAAAGCTGCATGCTGGAAAAGCAGAGAGAAAGAGCCATGACTGTAAATTAGCTTTCTTTCAATTTATTCTAATAAAACAATTAATGTTTAAACCAAAACACACAAAACAGAAATATCCATCTCCAGTCATCCCTCCCCCCCCCCATCTGCTCATTCCCTTCCCCACATGCCTCTCGACACATGGATTGTAAGAAAGCCACATGCAGGGATTCAGTGTTGTTAGTTAATAGTCCCAGGAATGTTCATCTGTCTGCTGCACCCCCAGTGGAATGATCAGGAAGCTTGCAGTGTGTTCTTCTGAGGTCAGGGAACGCAACCCGAAGGTATATTTGGAGCTATCTGCTGTTGCCTGATCACTTGCCCAAAGGAGAAACAGTATGCTTTTGCCGTTTTTACCTAGGGGATCGGTCTTCAATAAAGTGAAGACTTTTTTTGGCCTAGGAAATTTGGCCCGAGAAGTTTCTATGACATCTGGAAGGCAAGTTTCCTTTTAGCCAGCCAGGTTAGGCCTTGAAAGCGCAGTCCGCTGGGATACGACTTCCTTGACATAAGTGCAGGGGCTGTCTCCTCCAGCCAAAAATACATTGCTACCATCTAAATCATTTTTAACGGGCTTGGCTCTTCAGTGGAGAATGGGGTGGGGGGTGGGGAGAGTCACAGCCTAGTCTAAAAAAGCTTTTACAATTGTGCTTGAATATGTTTGTCAAAATGGTGCGTGGAAAGAATGTATTTCCTGTGTAGAATTGCTTAGCAGGCATGATTTAAAAGAGTAACCTCATTAAGCTTTTACTCTCCCACTATTGAAGCTTGCAGACTGAGGAGGACTTTCAAGGCTCTTGTTACTTGAGGTCCCATTCACATACTGCAATTCAAAGTGACCAATCATGTCAAAAGTAGATTGTTACTCCCTTAAGTGGACTTGTCACTAGCTGGGAATTTCTCTGGGCCCTCCATGTGTGTGCTGTGTGGGCAATTAGCTTGTAATTCCAGCTGGAAGTCACAGCTTAGCTTGGGGGGGGGGGGAATCCTATATTTTCCCCATCACACAAAAAAGGAAATGTTAATAAAATCGTAAGGGAGAAACAGGACTTTCCACAGCAGGCACATATAACAATATCTTGAAATCTCTCCACCCCCCTTTTCTTTAAAGATGTGCTGGGTGCTTCCAAACTCTCACTATGCTCAGCTGGGATTCAATACATATCAGCGAATTCAGGCACAGCAGCAAAAGTTGATTTATTGCTGCTATGAAACAAACCTGCTTTCCCAAAATTTCAGCCGTCTTGCAATAACAAAAGCGGTTGAGGGAAATCCACTGGACAGTGTGGGATAGTGATAATCATCTAATCTCCCCACAAACAAATCAGGATGAATGCTCACTAAATAGCTGACATCCTCTCATCTCATCAAACAGGTCATCTGGGGGGAGAGACTACTCAAGCATTTCCCCCACAGAATCTCCCTCATACTGCTTTTGTATACATGGCAGGGAGAGATTCAGGTGTCTGGATCTGAAGGAACGAGCAGCTGAGGGTGTGATTTTGAGCAGAACAATAGATGGAAGGGAAAGAGTTAAGCAGCCACCTGCTGTTATTCTCCTTCTCCCCTGTGTCTCACAGTGACCAGGCTGAGCAGTTCCCAGCAAAATATGCCCTTGCTGATGTCTTCCTAGCATGGATGCTGCTGGCAGATTGTTTGCAACAGGCAAAAAACACCTTTGGCTGCAGTATTAGTCTTTGTGCAGTAGCACCCACTGGCTGCCTTTTGTCACCCATCTTTTCCTGCTGTCTCACAGACGAAGGTAAGCCAAATAAAGCCCATGAGCCACGTAAGGTACATTCCTGGTTTTGCAGATGGAAGCAGGCACCAAAACCCATAATTCAACTCAGCTCATTAAAAGACCCAAGCACCTGGCTGGTGGCTTTTGTTTAGCTTGGTGGATTACAACTCGAGAAGTCTGGAGATAATTCCAATTCTAGGGCAGGCAAAAGGACACGCAGAGAAGGGGAAAATGTAGATGCATTGTCAATGAGCTACCTTTTTGCTGGACGTCATTTGCACAATTAAGCTGTTTTGTGCCAAGGGGGCTTTGGCTTAGGTCTGATTCACACAAACAAGCAACACATACTTTCTCCATGCAGTCATGTGTGTCCTGTGGTGCTGGAAATTTAACATGTGAACACTACATGAGGAATCAATCATGTTATTGTTGGCTTTGGCTTCCACACATCACAGGGAATTTTAGCCATTCTGTTACTCATAATAAGGACCCCAGGCCTCTCCAGTCTGTTGGAAAGCACTGCAATGCTAGCTATGATGTGTAATGTTTCTTTAGCTGTACATAACATTACTTTTTATGGCACTGTTCATCAAGTGTAATTTATAAAAGCTATCTACAAAGTTGGATGCGTAACATAAGAATTAAGGCACTGTGTGAAATAATGTATGTGCACTACTTGCTATATTGCAAGAACCAAAATAAAATGAAAAAGGTTCCTAACATCAGAAGTAAAAAAGCACTAGCACATTTTTTCCTGTGCTGCTTTTCTCTGAGAAGAGGGATCCCAGCTGTGAATACCCTTCCCCAAGCATTGTCTGGGCCGAGATTTTTAAGTTCCCATCACCATGTGATACAAATATAACTATTTTCTCAATGGATAGGGTTGCATGTGTGCACATTGGAACTCCCACAAGGAATCACTGGATCAGTGTATGGAGCGTTCTTTTTTCTTTAGTTTCACAGTTTACAGGTTAAAAAAGTCACATGTTTGTTGAAGTTTGCAAAATAGATCATAATATCAAGTGCAAAGTTCTTCCATGGACTAGGAAACGCTTCTGGTTTCTTGGGTGTGTGTGGTACAACAACTGTGGAAGGTCACCTTTGAAAAAGAAATGGTTCCTTGTGGCAAATCACAGCAAGGGCATGGACTGTGGATCTTTTAATGAAAAAATGGTCCAGATCTCCTCTACAAAACTCTTCATTACGCAGCCAGTAGGTGCCACTGTTGACTCAATTTTCAACAGCCAAAGCAGATGTTCTCTGGCAGCAGAGAATATATTTCTCCTTCAAGGTTCATTTTTGTCTGACTTAGACATATGTACATACTATCAGTCTTTCCATATGAAGTTTGGCAGAATGCTGGGTTTACAAAATTACTCCAGTTTTAGTCAAATGAACGGAGCCTGCTCTTTCCCAAGAGCACTAAGTTAAACAATAGCAAAACTATAGCACTCCAAGTTCTACTGTGCCAAAACATATGGAGAAGTGTCTTCTGATGTTAACTAACCAACACACACCACACACACACACACACACACACACTCACACACTCACACACAGCAAGACAGACAGACAGACAGACAGACAGACTGTTGTAAATATGGTATTCCTGGGTTTAGTCCCGAATTGAATGCTGCAGTGATAAACATTCCACCTTTTGTTACCCACCTTGTAAGCTACCTAAGAATTGCTGTCAAATATAGTGAACTTCCAGGCAAGACCCTGACCATTTATGTGGCGTATCAGGTGGCCAGCCACAACTGGTGATGGTCCAAGAGGCTGCAGGTATGGATTCTTAAGGGAATCCTTCTGAGGTTGTTGCCCCCAACAAAGTTGGCTTTATTTCACTGCATAACAAGGACACGCAGAATTGGAAATACAGCAATCAAAGTCACAAGCAACATCCCCTCCATGATTTTCCTCCTCTTTTTTTACTTGGTTGCTGTCCTGGTGATTAAAAACCAAGACTTGTTCCAAATGTAAAGGAGAAGATGGGCATTGGGTCACAGTGTGAGTGTGCTGGCAGAAATATTGGAACTCTGTAGGCTCTTCTTTTCTACTAAGTACATACTCTCTTGCCCACATGTCTTCAATCCATGATGAGGGATGGGTAAGTAAGATTATGCTGTAGCATTTGCCACCTACTGCAACCCACCCTGGGACCTTATGGTAAGAAATCATTGTCACCATCTTTGCAGAATGGGAATGAGTAGACTAGATGAATGAAGTTGTGGAGGAAAGGGTTATTTGACACCCAGGAATTAATGTATATGGATCTAGGGCACTGGGGACATATTGGGGAGGGGGAGGGAGGAAGACTGACTGGGAAGCTTGCTTATCATGCCTTAAGAAGGACACAGAATTTTTTTTTTTGCTTTATCAGACCAAAGGTCCATTCATTCCAGTTTCCTGTTTGCAACAGTTGCTAGCCAGATGCCTCCAGGAAGGCCTTCGGTATATAAGCATCTTTTGTACAGATGCAGCTCAGCAAGTGCCATCCATTAGCATCCTGCCTCTTACATGTAACCTTGTCCCCACTCATTCAAAAATGGCTAAGTAAATAGCCAGTAACCATTACAGGAATGCTAACATCATCTGTGTGAATCGGTATGAATCTATCAGGCATAAAAACCAAACCATAGTATGTCATTAGAAGAAAGAGAAGGTGAAAGTCTTGGGTTCACATGGTCATCCCCTTCCTTGCTCCTTCATGCAGGAGGGAAGGGGACAAGAAGCTGCCATTCCCTTTAACTGGAATGCAGTGGTTTTCAGAAACCATATTTTGTTCACAAACCATGATACCAAAATGGAATCTAAGCAAACTCTCCTGCTCATTCCCACAACTACAAGCCATGGTTTGTTGAAATATGGTATAAAGTGCTATACAAGTTAAATAAATAATGGTTTGTTATTGCGTCTGAATTGGACTATTGTTAGTGTGGTCTACATATGCTCCAACTGAAATTTGAATCTCCTGAAAGTCCTGAGAGCCAGTGTGGTGTAGTGGTTAAAAGCGGTAGATTTGTAATCTGGGGAACCGGGTTCGCGTCTCCGCTCCTCCACATGCAGCTGCTGGGTGACCTTGGGCCAGTCACACTTCTTTGAAGTCTCTCAGCCCCACTCACCTCACAGAGTGTTTGTTGTGGGGGAGGAAGGGAAAGGAGAATATTAGCTGCTTTGAGACTCCTGAAAGGGCGGGATATCAAATCCAAACTCTTCTCTTCTTCTTCTGAAACAACTTATGTCTACAAACTGCCCCATGATATAGAAAGCTTTCATATCTCTCGGAGCTACTTCCAGGAATGACTGCCATTCCTGGGAACGAACACAAAGAGCAAGCATGATGCAGTGGCTGAAGGGACCAAAAACAAACCCAAAAAAACCCCAAACAAAAAACCCCCAGGTTGAAATCCCCACCTAGCTTGACACATACTAAGTGAGTTTGGGCCCTCAACCTAATCCTACCTCACAAGGTTATTGTGAGGCTGAAGCAGAGGAGAGGGAGAATCATATATGCCAATCTGAATATAAATGAAATTAGAAATTGATGAGGAAAGTTGCTCTAAATTAGGAATATATCATATACCAGGCATAGGCAAACTTGGCCCTCCAGATGTTTTGGGACTACAACTCCCATCCTCCCTAGCTAATGGGACCAGTGGTCATGGATGATAGGAATTGTAGTCCCAAAACATCTGGAGGGCCGAGTTTGCCTATGCCTGTCATATACCATATGTTGTTGGATTTCAGCTCTCAGGACCCTTGGCCACATTGGCTGAAGCTGATGGGATCTGAGTCCACAACATCTGGAGGGCACCTCGTGGACCGCCCCTGCTCTAAAATGTTTAGTGATCACGATTAGCACTAGTCATGCAAGAGTTGTTTTCTTAATGGGCCATATATGGTAGCTGTAACATTTAGTCTAGCCCCAAATTGTGGCCATAGGTTTCTCCATGGGTAACTGAGCAACAGTTAAGCTCATTGTGCTACACTTCTGAACCGTCAGCAGTTAAAGTTCCTTGCCATTTAGCTGTAATTAGCTGTATATTCATTTCAAGTCATGCTCTCCCTTATATTATGTAAGGACTGTGACAAATTATGTAACACACGGAGGAAAAGGGGGATGTGGTGAAACATAAGAGGTCTGTGGTCCATAAAAAGCCAAATGAGTACAATACCCTGTCTCTATATATGTTCTCATTCCTGCTATGGAAAAAGGAGTAAAACTGCTGATTCAGTGACTTTCCCCTCACTCACTGGGCAAAATACACCACAAAGAGTCTGATATATATAGTGTGAGACATCTGGACTGAAGAGTCTGACAGATGTGGAGGGCTTTTAAAACTGCATGTGGTGTTTCTTTTTATCATTTGTTCTTACATTAAAAGAAATACAGCTGCCTCCTGTGGTATCTGCTCAAATATTTAATTGTTGTCTAGAATTAACGTAGCCCGTGACAGAAATGCTTTTGAATTGCCTTTTAATTTAATTCTTTGTTGAGCTATTTCAGTCTGAAAGGAAAGAATATGCTTGAAGAATAGTTTTGTGTAAAAGGAGATGCAAAGCATGATTAATGGGTTTAAGGTATTTTTTTAAAAATAAAAATGATTTCTTACAGACTGAACTGTTCACGCAGCTAGATGTTTTATACATATCAGGCTTGAGGAACCTTTGGCCTTCCATACATTGCTGAACTACAATTCCCATCAGCCTTAGGAAACATGGTCAATGGACATGGAAGATGGGACTCTTAGTTCAGCAACTGAAGCGCCACAGGTTCCCCCAACATGTTTTATATTAACAATCTCAGTTCTCACTCTTTAATAATGTTATGGTTTGCTAACTGTCCTATTAGCTGAAGCAATGTTGACTTGATCAGCTTGATGGAGCAGGCAGCTACCTAGGTGGCACAGTTCAAGGTGTGCTCTTCATACCACATAGAGGAAATGGACAGTGCTTGTAACTGAAGAGAGTAGACAATAGTGCCTCTAGTTGTAGCTTGGCACCTGTGAACTTTAACCAAATGATGTGCATAGTCAATAGAGTATTCTTCAGCAGAGTTGTGGCATCGCTATCTCTGGATTCTCTGTCATTCCTAAGTGCACAGATGTGCTTTGTTTTACAATTCCAGAATCCTCTTTTGTTTCATGACTTTTTTAAAAAAGCACTACTCAATTTCAAGATCTTGAAGATGACTCTTAAGATAAAGGTAAAGGATCCCTGGATGGTTGAGTCCAGTCAAAGGTGACTATGGGGTGCAGCGCTCATCTCACTTTTCAGGCTGAGGGAGTCAGTGTTTGTCCACAGACAGCTTTCTGGGTCATGTGGCCAGCATGACTAAAATGCTTCTGGTGTGACAGAACACTGTGATGGAAGCCAGAGCGCATGGAAATGCCATTTAGCTTCCCACCACAGCTGTACCTATTTATCTATTTCCACTGGTATGCTTTTGAACTGCTAGGTTGGCAGGAGCTGGGACAGAGCAACGGGAGCTCATCCCCTTCACGGGGTTTCAAACCACCAACCTTCCATTTAGCAAGCCCAAGAGGCTCAGTGATTTAGACCACAGGGTCACTCGGATCCCTACTTTTACCTTAAAATGACTCTTACAGGAAACCTATGTATGAAGAACTCAATTTGGGCATCAGTGCTCTCATGTCCACCAACTCAGGAGCAAGCAGCAGGGACATGCCATGCAGTCCTGCCTCCTAGTCTTCACATGAAGTGAAAGAGCCGGGGTGCATACAGTTTGTATGCTCAGGCTTTCTCACAACTAAGGACACAAATTCTGGTCTGCATGCATGCCTGCCTATGTGCATACAGTTAAAAGAGGGAAGGCTCCAGGCAGTTGTGCTCTTTGGACAAAGACGAGGGATGTGGCTTCATGGCACAGTCCCACTGTGATCTGGATGAATGTGGAAGCATTAACACACAAATAGGGCTGGTAGTTTCTAAATACGATGGCCATTGCGGCATGGTACTATTGTCACCCTACTACTGCCATTAGGTTTTCATTAGAACATTGATATGTCTGTGGAACTTGAGATGTTTGGGGAATATGACAGAAGAAGAAAAAAATGACTCTATCGACGACAGTGTATTTGTGTGGACCTGATGTTGTTGTGTCTTTGAATTCATGAATCATGGAGTGGCTTTGGACAAGGCAAAATGTAGTCTCCTTATTTCCAGGTTTGGAAATACTGGTGATGCACAATACAATTATTCTGAAGGTGAGTAAGAGAAAAATAATAAACTGCTTTCTGGCTAAAAAGAATGCTGGATGTAAAACCAACAAATATATTCAGGTTTTAAAAAAATTGTCCTGGTGCTGTATTCCTCTTCTCTTCTCTCTGGCAAGTACTGTAGAAATTTCCACACATATCTTCAGACACATGAAAGCTATCTGGAGCTGTGGATTCAAGCAAGTGTGCGGGCCTCGTGTGCTGAACAGATTAGTTGTACTACCTTGTCTTGGAATTGCTTACTGTCTAGAAATAGGTTTATGGATGATGTCATAAAATGTGGTTTGACTGGAGCAAGTTAAATGATTTTCCAAAGTGGTATGGGTAGCTTTTCTAAGCTAGGCAAAGTTTTAAGATTATCAAGATATGAAATTATGTGCAATGGACATTATAGTTATTGCAGTGTCGACACTGGAGTGTCAAGGAACAAATAACATAAGAAAAGACTGATATATTTCTGAACCCCCTCCTGAAAGAGAAAGCTGTGATGCAAAGGAGCACTGACTGTTTTGCAGCCCTGTGGTGTGTTTATGTTGGGGCTGGGCTGTGTTCAGCAGTTTGAGTTAACCTGAGAAGCCAATTGTTGTTGTTTAGTCGTTTAGTCGTGTCCGACTCTTCTTGACCCCTTGGACCAGAGCACGCCAGGCACTTCTGTCTTCCACTGTCTCCTGCAGTTTGGTCAGACTCATGTTTGTAGCTTCGAGAACACTGTCCAACCATCTCGTCCTCTGTCGACCCCTTCTCCTTGTGCCCTCCATCTTTCCCAACATCAGGGTCTTTTCCAGGGAGTCTTCTCTTCCAAAGGTGGAAGAGGTGGCCAAAGTATTGGAGCCTCAGCTTCACGATCTGTCCTTCCAGTGAGCACTCAGGGCTAATTTCCTTAAGAATGGATGCGTTTGATCTTCTTGCAGTCCATGGGACTCTCAAGAGTCTCCTCCAGCACCATAACTCAAAAGCATCAATTCTTCGGCGATCAGCCTTCTTGATGGTCCAGCTTTCACTTCCATACATCACTACTGGGAAAACCATGGCTTTAACTATATGGACCTTTGTTGGCAAGGTGATGTCTCTGCTTTTTAAGATGCTATCTAGATTTGCCATCGCCTTTCTCCCAAGGAGCAGGCGTCTTTTAATTTCGTGACTGCTGTCACCATCTGCAGTGATCATGGAAGCCAATAGTGAGGACCAAAGAGCAAATGGGAATGGAAGGACAAAGCTGGAGGCAGAAGTCAAGACTAAAGAGCAAGATGTAGCAATGGCCACCAACCTGGATGGCTTCAAAAGAGGATTGGACATATCCATGGAGGATAAGGCTATCAATGGCTACCAAACACAACGTCTGTGTTCTGCCTCCCGTGTTGGAGGCAGCATGCCTCTGAATGCCAGTTGCTGGGAACCACAAATGGGGAAAGCATTTGTTTGCACTGAGGTCCTGCTTGCAATCTTCCCATAGGCATCTGTTTGGCCAGTGTGAGAACAGGATACTGGACTAGATGGGCCCTTGGCCTGACCCAAGTCGGGCTTTCTCATGTTCTTATAGCGGAGTCAGGACCAAAGGGTACAGAAACAACCTAACATTTCAGAAAACCTTTTTTGCTTGTGCAATGCTTAACTGGGACAGGCAAGTCCTCTTTTTGTTTATTTAAATGTACAGCTCATTCGGCTGTTCCTTTTCTGGCAAGGAGAATCCCAGTTTGGCCAGGTCAGTCCAGAATCTGAGGATACTAAGCTGCCTAGGTAGATGATGTAATGAGAAGTTCAATGGCTCACTATGTATCGTAGCTGCACAGACAGAAGGTTTCTGAGTTTGAGATCTGGCAGCTCTTGATAGTCTCCCAGGGAGACTTAGCAAGTGCTGAGGTTGTCATTTTTCTGGCACCATGCAAAGTCTTTTTTATTCCCTTGGGCATTTGGACAGCATTGATAGCTAGACTTTTGGTGAATGTCGGTATTCATCCTGTGAGGAGGGAGTGGATATTTTGTGCTGTTTTAGGTGACTTTCCCCCTTCTTTGGAAGAACTATTTTAATATTATATGTTATACTGCAGGAAACACACACACACACACATACACACACAATCCTCCACCCCCAATCTGGAGTGGTACAGTCCGGCAGCATCTGCAATGTGTGATGCTGATAATTAGAACTTGTCTCTCAAGAAACATGCACACATTCTGTACTGTGGGGTGGCAGGTGTGCTTGAAGTGCAATGAGTGGGTTTGGTTTCTGGAGCGTTGCCAAACACAATTCTTTACTGCGAGAGGAAGGCACATTTCCTCCCATGCTCATTACAGCACAAAATTTGTCCCCATGATGCCTACCAATGTTTCCTTTGCACTATGTGACTGGATACAGGCTGAACTGTGTAATATAGTAGCTCTTCTGGCCTTTTGTAAACAATTTCCCCTGTCTTAGCACAGAGCAGTTTTGGAATGTTTAGCTGTTCCTCTAAGTAATTGGCATTATGTCAACTGTCCTGGTCAGCTCTCAAAAACGAAAGGGAGCAAACCTAACTTATATCCAGTGCCAGGAGGAACACAGGCAGCACCCTCTTTTCTCAGCAATTGTTCACATGTGTACAGTCTGGCTTCAAATCCTTACAACCAGAGTAGTTTGGGCAAACAAACAGAATGTTGTCATTTGCGTAGGAATAGCACAAAGGTTGGTAGGTGGGTTGTGAGATTTTGAAGGACTATTTCTTCTATACAAGAGACTGTTGGGATATCTTGGACAATCAGGAAACTGAAACAGGGATGAAGATGCCAGGAGCCAAATGTGGCCCTCAATCTGTGAATTATGGTTCATTCTGGGGTGTCAAAGAAGGCCTTCATGGGCACCACAGCACCTGCAAATACCAGGCTGGCAACCCCTGGACACTGGCAGAGGAAGAGGAGTGCGGGGGGAATGCACCGTCCCCGGCAGCGTGATACTGGCAGGGTGCCATTATGGCTGCCCCCCCAACTGCGCTGGGTGCCATGCCCCTGCAGGTGGTGCGCCCCACCCCCGGCTGCTCTCTGCCTCCTTGGTGCCGGAGCATGAAGCTCTGCCACTGCCCCTGGACTAGGTCCTGAGAGACCAGGGTTCAAAACCCCACTTAGTTGTTGAGGCTCACTGAGTGATCTTGGGCCAGTCACTGTCTCTCAGCCTAACTTACTTCACAGGGTTGTTGTGAGGATAAATGGGGATGGAGAGAAGCATGTTTATCACCTTTAGCAAGTTGGAGGAAAGGTCCAATTATGTTGTATATCAACCCTGTCTCTGTACGTACATCAGGCTTCCTTTATAGATGCTCCTTCCAACAAATGGGCAGTGGGGGAGGAAATGCAGGTGTGGGGTAAGTGGGTGCAGCCCCACTCCCCCCCATAACTATAATCATGTGGAAGAGAATAGTGAAAGTAGATAAATAGGTACCACTCCGGTGGGAAGGTAAACGGCGTTTCCATGCGCTGCTCTAGTTCCCCAGAAGGGGCTTAGTCATGCTGGCCACATGACCCGGAAGCTGTACGCCGGCTCCCTCAGCCAGTAAAGCGAGATGAGCGCCACAACCCCAGAGTTGGTCATGACTGGACCTAATGGTCAGAGGTCCCTTTACCTTTTAACATAGAATGGGGGGGTGTCTATTTGGCCTTCCTATGTCTTCAGATGTGGGATGTTCAAGTGATAGAAGGTTTTCATTTGACATGCTGTAACAAGAACTAGGAATTTTGGAGAAATAGTATTCATGAAGTATGAATGTGTTATAACATGAAAGTGTTGAAGAGCGTTGTTGAATCTCCTAAAAACTGAGTAACGTATATAGTTAAAAGATGCTGGATTAGATCAGTTTATGTATACTGTTTTAGATGGTTGCTTTATAGCTTGATATTGTGATCGTGTGTTAACTTTTTGACATTATTTTACTTGCACCTTAAGTGACAGTAATAGTGACTTAAGTGACTTCAGAAGAAACCTCAGGCTACATACCTGCTCTTTCAGAATAAGTGTAAGCCCATCCAAAACAGACCATGGCTGGATCTAGACACATCAAAAAAGCGTTTCAGGAAAATGCGTTGTAAACCTCACCGTGGGAAATCACGTTGGTGAAAGACGGGACTCCACAGTGCCACCTGGTGTCACAGTGTTATAACACATAGAAAACACTTTTTCTTTACTAATGTAGCCAAGTCCCATGTCCCACTTATGCAATCTAGAGAACTACCCACTATTGGTACCTCAGTCTTTTCTGAATTCAGCTTCAGTTCATTGGCTCTCATCCAGTCCACAACTGAGGCCAGACATTAGTCAAGTATATCCAGTGCCACTACTGCAAATACAAAGGAGAAATAGAGCTATACATCATCAGCATATTGCTGACAGTGCATTCCAAAACTCCTGATGACCACCATCAGCAGTTTCATGTAGTTGCGTGGCAAGACCCTCAAGCTGACCCTCCATTAGGATAAATAAATTCACACAGACATGGATATTTTGTCTAAGATTTTTTTGGGGGAAATTGGCCACAACTTTATTGATTACAGGAATGAGAGCAGTATTGGCTTAGGTATTGGCAAGACTATATCTGACTCCTGTCCCCTTTGCAGGAGGTCTGTATGGGTAAACCACCCAAAGGGAAATTGCTTCGGGGGAACCCGCCTGCATCTCCCCTGGTGTTCCCGGAGGCCTGGCATGGCCCTCACCCTTCAAGCGGACTTCAGACAGGAACTAGGCCCCGGCTTCCTTTAATGGAATACCCTTGAAACTGGAGGGGCAGGTGATGTTCAGCAGCGCGAAGCAGGAGCCTGGCACACATCGCGCTGTTGCTTTTATACTTTCCCCCACTATCACCCTTTGACATGATTGGGCAATAGCCCTGGGTAATTGTGGTGCCACCCTGGCGTGAGTGCAATAGCTCCACCCACGCCCGGGTGGGGGGAACCAGGTAGAGAGCCTGCCCGCAGCCAGGACCATCTGTTAAGATGATCCCATATGTTAAACAGCATGGAGGTAAGCAGGACAATAAGCAAATATTAAGACAATCATATGATGATACAGGAATTAAGGTTTGCCACAGTTTATAATACTGCTATGTTATAATTACTGTGCAGTCAATAGAATTTGTTGTTGAAGTCCTCTCGTGCCATAGAAATTATCAATATATTGCACAAGGAAGCCCTAATATTTTTGCCTTTCCGCTGGGTCTGCATTTGATAAACAGTTAGGAACTCAGATGCTGCGCACTGATTTTGTTTTTGAAAGGAAACACCAGCTTTTATTTTTTAAAGTTTATTGAAAGCTTCAAAGGAGCAAAATATTTTACTGCAATTGAAAACAGGCTTATGAATGGGTAAAATCAGAACAAGATAGCAAGGGGGATGATTTGAAGGCCAAAACTGATTTTAATATTCTGATTACTATGGAAAGGCCAAGTTCCAATGTAAATCTCCAAGGGCTTCATCAACCAAATCACCCTCGGTTCAGCTACCCTTCCAACCTAGTTTGCCTGGCGAAACTTCAGTGGAATTGAACAGTGAGTGACGGGTCCACTGTGTACAGGTACTGCACACAGGGCCATGTATACACACTTTAGGGAACATAGAAACAAACAGATGGTGATGTTAAGAAGGGAAAATGAGGAATTTGCAGCTAAACTCACATCTTTGAAAAGCTAGTGTGTAACCTGTATGGGGAGCAAACACGCATAATTCAAAGCTAATTAAACAGCTGTTGTTTATTTAATGTAATATAGCAACGCTTGAATAGCATTACATAAAGTTGTCATATCCTTTCCATGACCTTTAAAGGACTCTGTAAACCCGACAATCTTTGGTCTTTTCTTCTCTTGAAGATGTATGGTAAACCTTCCCAGGTTAAGGAGCCCCATCTGCCCCTCATTTCCTCAAGAGCACATGCAGAAACCACGTTATTGACCACTGGACCCACAATTTGTCTCAATCTGCTGGAGCCTGGATTCACTTGCAGGGGATAAACATGTGCCTAACTCATTGAGATTTTGAGATCCATTGGCTACCTTCACCTGGTTTAGAAGGTTGTGATATGCCTTGTATATTTGCACTCATTATTTTACTGAACACCCCTTTTGTCTGTGCTTTTGGGTGTGGTTTTTTTAAACTTTATACAGTACAAAACAAAAAACAAAACATGAACTCACTAAACTAGATGGATGCATATGTTGATTAAATAAAGATGTGTTTGTCTCCATTTGGGGCCAGTTGTGTGTGGCAAGTTGTGCCGATGGAATTAGATCAGGATCAAAGAGGACTGGAAAGAGGCATCCTTGGTTATATACGTAGATCAAAATGGGATTTAGGGTTGCATCCAATGCTAGTCCTATTCAGAGTGGACGAATTCAAATGAATGAATCTAAGTTAGGCCCATTAACTTCATTGGGTCTACTCTAGTAAGACTAGTATTGGATACAACCCATAAACATCAATAGAAGTACAGGCTTTCCTTTACATTGCTGCAACAATTTAGTAGGTTAGCTTCACTCCCCACACCCCTTTATGGCAGTGGTGGGATGTTGGAACTGGCCTATCCTCCATGAATCACTTTTGATAGGTGTCTGGGGCCACTTACCTATCAGTCACTTGATGTCATCACAAGTGTGCTGTGAATTATTCCTCCCCCCCCCAGCATTGGCTTAAATGAAGGCTTCAGCTGCAAAGATTCCTGCTGAAAGCAGAACTTACATTTAAGTGCCAAAGGCAGGCCAAATTGTTGGCAGGGATCAACTCCACATGGGAGCTCTGATCTCAGTGGGGCTTTCTGTTGGAGAGAGAGGTTTGGAAAAGAGAGATAAGCACAATGGTGACTGCTCCAAGCACTTAAAAACTTGGTTAGATTTACATCTGCCCTCATCCACCGTTAAACAAACATTCCCTACAAAAATACTTAGGCTAGAATAAATCACAGACAGATAGCTTTCCAAATAAGTGGATATTTCACTCACAGTTTTCAGAAGTTACAGTAAACAAGTCTCCATCTGTTGGAAGTAAAATTAAGATGAAAAAAATTCAAAATTACTTAAAAAGAAAAGTACTTTGTTGCCTTACTAAAGGATGACACAGTCTTTGGGTTAGCAAAGATGTAGTCTATAAAAT
This sequence comes from Podarcis tiliguerta, assembly GCF_965153285.1. Classification (NCBI taxonomy): domain Eukaryota; kingdom Metazoa; phylum Chordata; class Lepidosauria; order Squamata; family Lacertidae; genus Podarcis; species Podarcis tiliguerta. The sequence goes on along the minus strand of NC_139536.1, from coordinate 81,693,548 downwards.
ATTGGAAAGATGTTAACTTAGTTTTTACTTGCAGCTAGGACCCATTGGCCACATGGCTCCTTGCTTTTTCCAGGAAGCACAAAGAGAAAAAAGGCTGCTGAGAGCCTGCTAAGCCACACCCACACTGGTAACTTGATCTCAGGTTAATCCATTCATGCATGCACTTGTAAATCAGTAACTGTATATTAAAATACTTTTGGCAGGGATTTGCTCCACTAAGGAGTGCCGACTGGGAGCATCAGGGCTTGCATTTAGTACCAAATTTAAGAGCTGCTGCCAAATTCAACCCTGCTTGCAAAGGAAAAATATCTAAATCTCTTAGCTGATCCTTTGCAACTATGCCTTTATCTCCCCTATACCTGATGTCCTATGATGGCAGATATGGGGCTCTTGGGAGTGGCTAGGGAAAAGATAGCTTCACAAGCCAAATTAGGACCTCTGGGGAGTCTAATTTGGCCTGGGGAGTCTAATTTATGCCAGCTTTGCAGGAGTTGTGAAGCCATGTTTTTCAACAGTAGCTCTTTTGACTCAAATTCCCCTTAATGAAGAGCATTATTCAGAATGTCTGTCCAATGATTAAATCATGAGGAGTGAGCTTTAGTCCATAATCTCTGATTTTAAATTATTTGTTATCTGGCAGTATGTTGGAGCCTTACAGCTGGGAGAGATCTTGGAGCATGCTTGGCAATTATTCTCTTTTTGGTTCCCCTCATAAAACCAAAATGTTTTTTTTAAGTGGATAGTGGAAGACTTTAGGAGTCACTTGATGGGCTGCTGTTCATGTGCTTAGTCATGTAGCTCAAATAGATCGGAATGTCATGCACACAGCTGAAGTTTCCTAAACTTTTGAGAAAAGGACATTCCATGGCCTACAACATTTTGGGTTCCAGAATGTATACAACACGACCAAGAGGTCACCAGTGACATTAAGCAGCTGGGCTAGTTGTTTGGGATGTTTGTGGTCAGTAAACCCATTCATAAAAGTAGCTCAACGGAGCTCTCTGAGAACTAAATAGGGAAGTATATTGAATGCCAGACAAGTTTGGGGGGGGGGGGGAGAGCCTGTGGCCTCCGAGCTGCATGCAGTCCTTGCCCCAATTTCATGCTGGTGGCAAGAGTGGCTGGGGGAAACAAGGAGACCATCACTACCCCTCAGTCTTCTCTCTAGTCACATCCATGCCATACATTTAAAGCACTTTGACATTCCCCCAAATAATTATGGGGGCTGAAGTTTGTTAACAGTGCTTAGATCTGTTAAAAAGGTAAAGGTAAAGGGACCCCTGACTGTTAGCTCCAGTCGTGGATGACTCTGAGGTTGCAGCGCTCATCTTGCTCTACTGGCCGAGGGAGCCGGCGTACAGCTTCCGGGTCATGTGGCCAGCATGACTAAGCTGCTTCTGGTGATCCAGAACAGTGCACGGAAACGCTGTTTACCTTCCCGCCGGAGCAGTACCTATTTATCTACTTGCACTTTGATGTGCTTTTGAACTGCTAGGTTAGGAATCCTCTATTCTCTCCACAGAGCTATAGTTCCCTAGGAAGAAGGATTGACTGTTAAACCACTCTGGGATTTGTAGCTCTGTGAGGGGAATAGCAGTTATTTTAAGAGATAAAGTGTGTGTGTGTGTGTGTTTTGACTCCAGCCCAGTCCAGTGCTGGCTCTAACTCACTCTTCAATGCTGACACTCATTCCCTGGTGACCTCTGAGGGAATGTGGTCCACGATGAGGAAAAGGTCATCCACCCCCATTCTAGTTCAATAAGTTAAACTCTCCAGAAGTCCTTTATTTGTGAGGAAATAGTTTAAACCCCACATGGGAATCATTATTCAGATTAGGGATGGCTTTGGGGAAGCCCATAGAAGGCAGAAATACCACTTGTCATATTTATGACCATTTCTCTTCCTTTCCCTTTAAATGAAGCATTCTAGTTTCAGCCCAACCTTAGGCTTGATGTCCATACTTTATTTTCTCTTTTGTTAATTTTTAAAATTTCCCAATGGAATAATAAAAAAAGAACCTAGATGGTTTCAAATGACTATTTGCACAGCATTTAGAAAGGTGAGTGAACAAGGGAGTCACAACTGATTACTTGTTGAAAAGAAATTGCAGGCTTTTTGTGGCAAGTGCCTTTGACCAAAACAGGTGGGCTAGCAGCTTTTCTGACAGAAAATTATTTTCTGCATATAGTTGAAACGGGAACCATCTTTCTACAAATCAATCTGAGCGAGACAATGTGAATTCAAGCTAGCCTCTCCATCCAGATGTGTTGAGACCTAAGATTTTCTCCAGTCAAGAAAACTTGAGCTTTTGATGGACCTCCAGGGTGTGGTCATTTAAAATGTCACCAAGTGTTGATGCTCTCAGATTTTAGCCATATACCAATTTAATCCAACCAAATTGAAGTCTAAGTCAGTGTTTCCCAACCTTGGGTCTCGAGCTGTTTTTGGGCTACAACTCCCATCATCCCTAGCTAGCAAGACCAGTGGTCAGGGATCATGGGAACTGTAGTCCAAAAACAGCTGGAGACCCAAGGTTGGGAAACACTGGTTTAAGTACCTGCAACTGATTTTATTCAAGTTCATCTCTTCTTAACCTTGCCTCTCCCACTCTTCTTTCTCTTTCTCTATTATTTTGAAATCATGAGTAATAATAAACTTAAGAATAATAGTTTCAAAATGGCTGGCAACAGTATAGGTCTGGTGTGGAGAACCTTTGCACCTCCTGATTTTGCTGCAGGCATGCTATACCTTTAAAGCATATTTGAAGCACATTCTTTCCCTCCAACAATTCTGGGTCCTGCAGTTTACCAGTCACAGTGGTATAATTCCCACTAATCATTAATGAAGTACAGTACCCAGAATTGCTTGAAAGAGTGAAATGTGCTTCAAACGTGCTTTAAAGATATAGTGTGTATGCAGCCTAAATTGAACATTGGTTTGACTGTACTTTTTGACTTGGTTTTGGAGCTCTGAAGTGATGTCCGCAAACTATTTCCAGATATAAAAGCGTGTGTGTGTGTTGCATTTGAGTTGCTGACATAATTATGTCAGACCTATCTGCTAAGGATTATACATTTGCCTTCCTGTGAAGAGAGTTGTTACCAGGAAAGAGTGACATCACGCTGAGGTCCTTGGTTAGCCCACTTACTCTTGCTTTGCACTAGTGTCACTGAGAACAAACATTTGGTTTGTTTCTCTGTTTTAAAACACAGCCTGATAAGATCAACTGTGCTGTGATTTTATTGTACAAGGAAACTTTTTGAGGCCATCCAAATGTCCTTGAAAGTGCAATTTATGATAAACAATCCCAGGAACCTAAACCCACCCCCCATATCCTAAAGAGGATAAGTTCCACAGTTTATAAGACAGTTATGGCAAATTTGCTAAGTATTGGTTATTTACTTCATGTCTTGTTTATTTTTCTTTGCTCCATGGAGACAAGACCTACCTCAGCTAATACACGTGTGCTTGTCTGCATGTACACATTGCAATGTTTTTCTGCATAGCAGTTGTTATGGATAGTAAGGGAAAATATAAGTTTAATGCAGGTATATATTTTTTTTGTCTGCCCCAACTGATTCTTATAATTTTTCACCTAGTGAATTTGTGACTTATTCAGCCCTGTCCTTTGAGCAATCTCTTCACTTTCTGACTTACTATGCTTGAAGTCAACCACATGAATGGGTACCAAAGAACGCAATGTTCTGACGTCACATGGCATTCTGACCTCACACACGTGACATCATGAGGAGCCAGGAGGTGGAGCCAAACACCCTCTGAACACTGAGGGGGCCCGGCTCCCTCAAAAAAACACATGGGGGTGGGAAGAAAGTGCTTTGGCCCCTAGGAACAGGTGCTTATGAAGAGTATGAAGGGTAGCTGCGCTGCTTTGTTGCAACCCAAGCAGCAGAGAGTCTTGTATATCCTGAATGCAGTTGCAGTGCCAATTCAGTGCTCCTTGGCCTGCCCCTGCACTGCACTGACCACCTCATCCCTTCCCCTCCTGGTAAGCACAGCAACGTGCTAACTGGAGGCCTGTTTTATACTACACTGGAAAATGAAGAGGTGAATGCAGCCTTGATGCAGCCGACAGCATTAAGCCTCTGTAATAGTGTCAAACAAGTAGAGTTTGAGCTGGCAGAGGAAGAAGAAGAAGAAGAGTTTGCATTTGATATCCCACTTTATCACTACCCTAAGGAGTCTCAAAGTGACTAATAATCTCCTTTCCCTTCTCCCCCCCCCAACAAACACTGTGAGGTGAATGAGGTTGAGAGACTTCAGAGAAGTGTGACTAGCCCAAGGTCACCCAGCAGCTGCATGTGGAGGAGTGGGGACGCAAACCCAGTTCACCAGATTACGAGTCTACCGCTCTTAACCACTACACCACACTGGCAGAGCTGTTTCAGGGTCTTGTGTCTGTATGTCTGTGTCTGTGACCTGTTGGTGAGCATCTGTTTTGGGCTGGCGGACTGCCTGTAAGCTTGCAGAGGCCTACCACCCAAGGTCAGTCAGAAGGAAGTGCTACCATCCAGGATGGATTGTAGATAATTGAGTGGTTTTAGTTGGGAGTCAGTGACAAGAAGTTGTGTTATGTCACTTACTCTTCCAGACCCATCCTGTAGCAGATTAGATGAATTTTGGGAAGCAGTCTGGCCTTGTTGTTCTGCTTTTCAATGTCATTGAGTGAGTACTGTGGTCTAAGAAATGTCTGTGGTAAATCCCTAAGTTGTGAATTGCTGTCTGATGACTCAGAGCAGATGTGGTTGGATCTCAGGGCTTGGCTGTAGACAACAGATTTTATGTTGTGTGTTGCGTGGGAAACATATTAGTACGTGCAGCAGTTACTAAGTTTCTGAAATATGGTGGTGCTTATGTGTCCATTATGTTGCTGCATGACAGTCTGGAAAGTGAACCTACTGCATGGGCTGCTCCTGGTTCAGGACGATGGTGAGGTGAAAGTTGAAACCTCAGGTAACCCTTCAAAGAACACTGGCATAAATGAGAAGAGGTCAGCAGGTTGTTAGCTAGATAGGAACACAGTGGTACCTCGGGTTACAAACACCTCAGGTTACAAACACTTTGGGTTATAGACTCTGCTAATCCAGAAGTAGTACCTTGGGTTAAAAACTTTGCCCCAGGCTGAGAACAGAAATCGCATGGTGGCGGCGCAGCAGCAGCGGGAGGCCCCGTTAGCTAAAGTGGTACCTCAGGTTAAGAACGGTTTCAGGTTAAGAACGGACCTCCAGAAGAATTAAGTTCGTAACCAGAGGTACCACTGTAATCTTTGTTGTTCAAAGAGTGAAGATGAAGACTTCTGAAATCTCTCCTTCCCTCTCCCTTCCTCCTTAGCCAGGTATTCTGATCTGCATCTTATTTCTTTCGTTTCCTACCTAGTGGAACTCCTGCTGTTAGGCCCATCCCAACCATTAGGCAGAATGAGGTTGTAGCCTGACTCATGAGTTGCACACTCAGTCAGTTCCACAGGGAGTTTATGATAACAGAGATATAAGCCAGGCTTGTTGGAACATATATCTAGTCCCATGGATCTCTCCCAGTGTTTGAAAATGGTAACATAAATTGGCCTTGGGTGAATGTTGCTAAAACATTTTTTGAGGCTTTGCCCTCTAAATCCAAATGATACATCTCAGAAAACTTGCACATTCTTCCCAAGGATTTGATTTCTGCCTGAGATCATGACTGTAAATTGACTTAAACACTTTTGCTAAGACCCTCCCACTGATGAGCCCAGTCTGTTTCTTCTTTGTACTTAGAGCTTTAATCTAAGCTATAAAGGATTCTTAAAAGGAGGCTTTTGTAATATCACTTTGGTAATAAATATAGTGACCAAATCCTTTTGGGGGAGATTAATATATTCTGGACTCTGGATGCGTTTTTTTGGGGGGTGGGGTGGATAATCAACTTTTGGAAAAGGTTTAAGCATTTTGAAAAGTGCATTTCTTGTTTGTATCCACAAAAAAGACACATTTATTGGGTCGAAAAGATGGCCCTTCTAGCCTAACATCCTGTCCCCACTGCCCCCAGGCCAATTTTGGGTGATTCTGAAGAAAATGAAAGGTTGTAGCACTAAGATCCTATACAGACTTCTTTTAGCACTGTGTTTCTGGGCACAGGTCCATTCTTTAAAGCTATGTTGTCTGAACACTACTTCTTCTTCTTTTAGGCCCTGGCACTTTACCCATAAAACCCTGCTCTTTACTGCTGAAAGCAAATTCTGTGGGAAACCCTGAATTGCTGTTGTTGTTTTTTTCTGATCCAGGGTTAAAAAGTGGGTTTTCCTGGGGAAAGTGGGTCAGGAGAGGCTTGGACACAGATTGGGAAAATGCAGACCTGAGTCTAGAAGGCATGGGCAAAAGGTGTATATGTGCGGATGAGCCCAGAGTCTCTCTAAAATCCCATTTAAAGGCTATTTATGGGCTCCTGGGCTGGATCAAGACACATCAAAGAAGCATTTCAGTTCAAAATGTTGTAAATTTAAACAGGGAAAACAGGTAGAGAAAAACAGGGACTCCACATCGCCGTCTGGTGGGACAATGTTGTATCACATATACAACACATATAAATCTCTTTTTCCTTTTCCAGTCTAACTGAGTCCCTGTGCAGGAGGTAATTGTTAAGTCTTCTCTTTGCCAAAAGCATCTGTGGAGCTTAAGGAATGGGCAGCAGCAGTCCTTCTCCCCATGTATGATCTGAACTGTAAAAATGCTGCTTCTTCAATTTTTTTTTTTTTTTACTATTTCAGAACTATGTTTCATCTCACTATATATATATACTATTATACATGGCGGTTCCCTATCTTTTCTTTTCTTTTTTGGAGGGGGTGATGGTGGTGCCAGTGGTATATCTGTAACAATGGGGGAACAAAAAATTAGGTTTCTGCACTTGGAAGAGTGATGGTTACAGTGCAAATTCAAACTAATGAAAAATTCAGAGATGTTATTAGAAGAAAGTATGCATAAAACAAATATATTGTTGAAGATAACATTTCTATCCTTTTCATTAATTTGAATTTGCACTGTAAGTTAACACTTACCTATGTTGCATTGGTTTGACCAAACTTACCAGCATGAGTTTGACCAAACTGCGGGAGGCAGTGGAAGACAGAAGTGCCTGGCGTGCTCTGGTCTATGGGGTCACGAAGAGTCGGAAACGACTAAACGACTAAACAACAACAACATGTTGCATAAGCATGGTTGCCTGGAGAACTTAATCTCAAAGTTTGGATAGGGGTGAATTTCAAAGGATAGCTGTATTTCAGTTTCCATATCATTTCAGAAAGTGTGACTTTGATCAATTCTGCTTTTTTAATAGATTCTGCTTTAAATGCACACTGGCTCAAATGTCTCCTTCATCCCTAGTGGGTACGATTAGACTGAAAACACCTGGGCAACGGCAGCCTGCGATGGAGCTTGTCCTGAAATGCTCCTGTTACATACATACATGAAAATTTTAATTACCCTACTTTTAACTAATTAATTCATCTCTGTAATCCTAGTACTTAACATTGGCTCCAGCATATAAAGCTATGAAATCATTGTAAAGTAGTTACAGGGATTTTGTAAACCATTGGGAATAAAATCCTGCGAGATAATTCATAAAAGGGCCAGGGCTTACTTCTACTTTCCCCATGTGCTAGAAATCATTTGCCATTTGATGAAAATCAAATCTCAAATGGGAAAAGCCATAGGTCAGTGGCTGATGATGCAGTCAATCCTGGGATCATTCCCTGAAATTTCCTGCTAAAAGGGTCTTAGGGTGAGAAAGAGTTCTTCCTGAGACATAGTTAGGTAAAGCTAAAGGGACCCCTGACCATTAGGTCCAGTCGTGACCGACTCTGGGGTTGTAGCACTCATCTCGCTTTATTGGCCAAGGGAGCCGGGGTGCAGCTTCCGGGTCATGTGGCCAGCATGACTAAGCTGCTTCTGGCGAACCAGAGCAGCACACGGAAACGCCGTTTACCTTCCCGCTGGAGTGGTACCTATTTATCTACTTGCACTTTGACATGCTTTCAAACTGCTAGGTTGGCAGGGGCAGGGACCAAGCAACGGGAGCTCACCCCGTCGCGGGGATTTGAACCGCTGACCTTCTGATCAGCAAGTCCTAGGCTCTGTGGTTTAAGCCACAGCACCACCCGTGTCCCCAAGACATAGATTGAGGTAAATACCGTAGATTTTTTCTTCTTCTAATTTTTACTTGTAGCCATTTCAGGTCATATCACTAGTTGCATCAATAGGCAGAAACCACTGAATTTTAGATCTCCATATAATTGGAAAAGCCCAAGTTTCATTATGTGGATTATTTATGCATCTTCAAAGTGGCTCTCAAGAAATGCATTAAAAAAACAACAACCTACAATACCACAAGAAACCAGACAAATCTTCTAAGGATGCATAATGTTCTGATTCATGAATTTGAATGACATTACTTTGCAGAGAGATCCAATAACATTCCTTTCATTCTTTGGGATGTGGATGTGGTAATTTGAAGCAAATGGTTTTTTGCAAAATGCTTAGTGGTTCGACCTACTGCCATTTGGTCCAATGACAATTTAGAACTGGGACCAAGTTATTGTTAATATTTCTCAAGACAGAGAAACAATCTCTCTGTGTATACTAACCTTACACTTCTCTGTTCACTGATATCACCAACATGTTTAATTTAGATGTTAATAGTTTCCATTTAAAAGGAGGTGGCCGCATATGTGATCTTGATTAATGGAGGCATGCTGAGTTTATCAAACACTTTGTCACATTAGAGAAACAACTCATTAACCGAGCCGTGTGCCATGTAATATTTATTTTATTGCTATGGAAGGAACCCTAGCATTGAAGGAGCTTCAAGAAAATGCTACTCCAAATACGCTCAATTTCTTGGGATAGAATAAAACTTTTAGTTCTGGAACAACCCTGCTGGTGGTAGAATTTAACATTTAAAATACTGTTTAATGTTTAACGTTGTCCCTTGCATTCAAGCTGTGCTCTGGATTTGTTGGGGTCTTAGACAGGGTAAGACTGGGTCCTTATCTTCAACAAGCTTTCCAGGGCAGCCACCGAGGTTACAATATCATTGTCTCCTTCTGTTATTGTCACTTCTATCAGTTTCAAAGCCTGTCCTAGGATGATGGATCTCTTATGGTGGTAGTAGTAAGAACTGGACAAACAAAGTGCGATTAGTTGCTTAGCAATGAATTATGGTCCCTCCTTTTGCTGGACGTTTGTTTATGTTAAAGTATAGGCTTTGCTGCTGAGAAAATGCTTTATTTTCAAGTAGCAAATGGCTACTTCGTAAACCATAGTTGGCCTAACTATGAACATTTCTTGCATTTAAAAAGCCCTGAAAAACTTGGTCCAGGGTACCTTAAGGCCTGCCTGAACCCCTATATCCCAGCCGGATCACTGAGATCAACTGGAAGAGCGCTGTTCATTGTTTCCCATCTTACAGTGGCCCAGTCAGCCTTGGCTGGAAGTCGAGCATTTAGTTTCACTGATCCCATGCTGTGGAGCACTCTTCCAGCAGAGATCTGGCAGGAATAGTTGCTTCTGACTTCCAGGCATCTCTTGAAGACTCTTTGTTTTGTTTTGTTATATGCCAAAAGGCTTATGTAGTTGTTTAACATTTTCTTGAGTGGCCAGTCATTTTAACAATTCTTTTGTACTTTTTTTTTTTTTTAAAGAGAGTGCTTTATTGTATACACATTGTTGTATACCACCCAGATACTTTATGAAATGGCGTTAGAGAAATACCTTTCATAAGCAAGCAAACAATACAAACATGTGGTGTACATAGAATTCAGGATCCACACACGTGTTGATAATTTAACTGGCTTGTTAAACAGGGCTTTATACAGCTCCCCGTGTGAGGGCTCTTCAAGCAAAACTGCAGCAGTGTTTCTCAATGGCCAAGGGCAGAGAGGGAGGTGGGAAGGTGAGGTGTGCTTAAGAGGACCTCAATACAACACAAGCAGGAACACCAAGGGATGACTTCAGTTTGCCAACTACCAGCTGAATCTTCTGGGGAAGAAATGCAACATTAGCCCACTTTGTATGTTTGGGTTATCCTCTGTACATGACATTAATGAACATATAGCAGGTGATAGAAACTGGCCCCTCAATGCATATATTCATTCAAAGTGCATGGAAACCAAACATGTGTGAAAATGTTACTGTTACTTGCCGTGTTGTTTAGTAAATGAGAGGCAAAATCACCCCAAGAATGACCGGAGAGCTACACATCCACAGTAGTGGTCACTGAAGCAGCATTGTCTTATAACTTGGATTTGACTTCTGGCACACTTGCTAAAAACCTGGAGAGGTTACTGGCCTGAGGTAACCAATGCCTCAACTGGGTTTCCAAAAGCAAATCCAACCGCTCTAAAACCAAAGGGCAACAATTGCTTGTTGTGATTTCTCGAAAGTCACAAAATCTTCTTAAGAAGCTATAGCATTTAACACCTACACTTTTACAGCATCTGAAACTCTTGTCTATCAGCAGCCATGAGGAGAGGTGGGCCTGACATAACCTCACATGTTTATTCATGATTGGTGCCTGTGAAATTGGTGACTGTCCTCTTGGGCCCACCACAGAAAAATTGCTTACATTCCATGTCATTTTCTTACCCTGGCAGTACTCCAGGTGCTCCCATACTATAAACTTCTTTTCTTTCACCTTCCAGCCAATCCTGTAACTTCAGGCAAAAAACTTTAGTCACGCTTCTGAAATAATTAGTCTCGGCCTCAGTTAAAGTGGTGCAAGCCATTGTTCACTCCCCCAGTGCTCCCAGAGGTGTTGTGATTTGGCTGCAATTCTATTCATGCCTACTCAGGAGTAAGCACCACTGGGTTCAGCAGGGTCTGTTTCCCAGTGAGCAGCATAGTTGCCTCTTGAAGTTCCCACATTTTAAAAATCCAGACAAGCAAAGATGTGATCTGTAAGGCATTTAAGATAAATGGTCTTGTCTTTAGGGAATTACGTTTTTAAAATATGCATGATTCAGGGGACTGTGGATTTTGCAATCAAAACTGGCAAAACATTGTATTTACTTTCATCACCAATAAGGGATGCAATAAAAAAGATTACCTGATGCACTGTTTGGTTTGGGGCCCCTCTTGTATCCCGAGACTTATATGGCTACAACAATAGACCATAAATATAGTTGTCGCATAAAATATTAGGGTGCAGTAATCAAGTTAATATTCCAAATGTGTTTTTGATACATTGGGAGTCTGGACAATGTCTTCCTTTTGTCTTCATAGCTCTTGGATCTAGACTTTAAATATTGCAATAAACCGCATGACTGCTCAGTATTGTTGTTGATGTTCCATTCATTATGTACAATTCTTGCACTGGGTAGTCATCGTAAGGATAAGAAGACAATAAATGGAAAAATCTATTTCTAGCAATTCTTCTTCGTTTCTTTATTAGAAAAATATTGAAATTCTGGCATTGTGCAATGGTTGCTGCATTTTTTCTTGAAAAGTGTATGATTGACAAAGGACTTAAACTCTAGCCTACAATATTCAGAATATTTTCCATACTAATGAATTAGAAATAGAGCTGTTGCTTTATCATTATAAGTCAATATTTTTGAGCAATAGTTCAAAGTTGGAGCAGTACACAAAGGGCTTATTGTGATTGTTGAACAAACACACAGGTGTGATAAAAGAATGGACAATAAAGTTATTAGAACATTTATGCAGAGCAGTATTTCAGTGTTCTGTTTGGGGTACATTTCAGGGAGATGTATGTGCACTTAAGGCTTTGCTGACAAAGAAACACCCAAAGCTAATGCTATTCCCTGTATCATTTCACAGTATGGCTTGGTGGCCAGCTTGCAATTTATTAGCACCTATATTGAGCTACTGGGAAGCTCTTGTCACAACCTTGTTAATGCAAGCAGACCTCCATTTAAAATAATAAGCATTGGTGATGCTGGAGTGCTGGAAGCAAGTTTTTATGTAACATATTTAGGGCATCACCCACTGAAGTTAAGCACTTTATAAAAGTTAGTGTTATTTTCAAATGTAGATATGATTTAAAAATGCAAAAGTTCGGGAACCAACAATTTTTTTGAAATAAAAATTATTATTATATGCTTGAATATCTAATCTGTATCATCCATGGAATCAATAAATTGCTCATTGTTTACCCCTTCTTATTTTGGATAGCTATAAATCTCACCACTTTCAATGGGAGAGAAGGTAGAGCACAATGATCTTAACTCTCTCATTGAAATTAACAGTTGTGAAATATGTTTAACTTTGGCTGGATCATTTCCCTTAGATTGTAAGTGTGCGTGTGACCATATACTGTGGAAAAGGAGTGCTGGAATTGAGTTGTGCATCACTGTCTGGCAGTTATTGGCAGTTAACCATTACTTGTGACAAGTGACACAACTCCTCCTACCAAATCCCGTATAATTTTTTTAAGTAGCACTGCACTGTAAGAAATATTTTGCTTTTTAGCAGTGTTCATTGAGCTCCAGTGTCCTGCTATTTTTTTTTAACCTGCTTTAGTAGATAAGAGAGATAGTTGGCAAAGTTTAAATAGCACAAGCCTATACATGTTTCATAAGAATCAAGTTGCACTGGAATCAACTAGTAACCCTATACATATTTACATGGGAGCAAGTGCCGCTGAGCTCAGTGAAACTTACTACTGAGAAAACATGCATAGTTTTGGGCTCATGAACATGTTCCCCAAATCCTAAAATTTAACAATCCCCATCATCCCATTATCCCAAGATGCGCTCCTTTAAAAGGAATTAAGTTGTGAGACAACTCAACCCCAGGAGGACTAGGCAGAAACTGTGAGCGACTGCACACTTTTGCAATCCTTGAATCAATTGTGCACTGGATAGGCAGTTGACCCACAATGCCAGTTGGATGTGCCATTGCACTTCTGATGTGTACCTGCCCCCTGGATTTGCACTAGTGTGGATGCAATGCTAGAACATGTTCTGATTACACACACCAAAACAGCCTTTCCCATTCTAAGTTCCACAGCATATAAATCCTCTGGCATGTGCTTTTAACATTTAACTCTGACTAATGCAGTATACTACATAATTTATTTGTACAAGATCCGAGGTTCGATCCCTGGTGTTTCCACTTGGTAGCAGGGATGAGAAGGACCTCAGCAAGTGAGGACAGACAATTCTAAGGTAGACAAACTAGTGGCATCACTCTTTCCTTCCTTATGTGTTTTAGGCCACTATCAGCAGCAACTGGAGAATCTCATGCATACTCCCACCTGAACTGAGCTGGAAGGCTTTCCTTGAGGCACTATGTAGTGCTGTAGGCCACCTGCATGTCAACAGTAAATACCCAGTAAATAGCAACACACCAAATAACTTCCAATACTGGTGGATGTGCCACAAATTTATTTAGAGATATTCAGGTGCCTCCACTGAACAATTTGGAACCATACCATGTGTTCATAACAAAAAGACGATAGTACTTGGTGAAATGCTAAACCAACCTTAACCACTGTCCAGTCAACGTTAAGCACTTTTATGCCTTATTGATTGAAATGTGAGATTTAGGCTGTAATTCTATAGTAATTTACTTGGGAGTAAGCCACACTGAACTCAGTAGGATTTATTTCTAAATAGGCATGCATAATGTTGTGCTGCTAAACATGTGCTTAACTTACCCACCTCAATCACTGGTACTTATAGATGCTTTCTGCCCTGTGTTTATATTCTTCCGATATTCTGACGGCATACTTACATTGGTTGTAGCCATGGAACACTGTTGGAACTCTGAGTCAGAGCAAATAAAGGATGTTGGTTGAAAAGAAATGTCTCTTGATGCTGATTATTATAGGCCAGAGTCCAGATGTTGTTGGACAGCAACTGCTATCATCACTGACCATTGGCCCTATGGGCTGGGGCCGTCCCAACAACATCTGGATGGTCACAGCTTAGTTGACCCTCTTTTAGGCATTCATATGTATCAGTGTGTATGTGTGAGCATATCCTGGAGGCCTAAAATTAACACTCTCTAGGCAGTTGTTTCATTGGCTTGAACAACTGGAGAAAGACCAAAATCTTGAGTCTCAGTTTGGAAGTAAATACAGGTAATCTTGGATGCAAGTGGAAACAGATGGTTATTAAGAATGAACTACATCCAGCTCACTCCCGCAACGGTTCAGATAATTATCAAAAGCAGAAATGGACTCCACACTTAATCCTCTGAACCCTCCTTTTGCTTTTGTTAATACAGAGGTAAGAAAATTTTAGTTCAAAACTGCAAACATGTGTATTCCTCTCGACTAAGTCTTTTCTACAATTGAAGTAAACAGTCACTCTTCACAAGAGAATCCTAGGCTTCTCTCTCCATAAAAGTCAAACCTTCTGCCCTGTGGTTGAAATTTAGCTTAGCAGAGCATAGTTGATCAACAAAACATTTGAAATCGTTTTTCTGTAAATATGGCAGACCCTAGGTGGAATGATGCTCCAGGTGAGGCACAAATTCTTAAACTTTTTAATGTGCTGCGATAAATGTTGACCTACCATTCCTCTCATGGGGGGAGGGCGCTTCTGTAAACAGAGGATTAAACTTGGATCCACCCAATCCATTATTTATCATGTTTGTAGCCTATTTTATGACTTGTGCTGTTTATCCATGTGTGTCTTGTTTATCCCTGTCAAATAAGATGATAAACTTGTATACAATGGATCTGATCAGCAGCACATTAATTTGTTGAGTGGGGACTGATGTTGTAAATTTTTCTGCAAACGAGAACAACAACAACAGAATGTTACTCCAATGCTGGCCACACAGGCCATTGTTGCCAGCTTTGTAAGTAAAGACAGACTGTTCGAGCTGTTTGCTGTTTGCTTTGAGTGCCTTAGGTTGCAGCCCAGAGGTTTTCATACCTTTAAAACTGCTAATTTGAGTGCCAGGCCTTCTTCTCTCCATTCTCTCCCCAGTTCTCTTTTCTAACACACACCCTGCCCATCCTGAAAATAAAAAAGCTGGGAAAGGAATGGGTGGAAAAAAGCTGATATGTGTGTTGCATAAGGGTCCATCCTATGAAGATAGTAAAAGGAGGAGATAAAGGCTGCTTCCACATGGGGATTTAGAGTGCAACCTTCATCCCTAGCCAGTAGTGATGGGGCTTGATGGAGTTGCACAGCCAGCTGCTTGCTTGCTTTACAGCAGCAGGGCTTGCTCTGTGCTAGGCAGAGCAGAAGATGGACAGAAAAAAAATGTCCCTTTGGTGTGCAAGCTCCCAGGCTGGTGCAGTAAAGAGCCCAGAACCATAATATGAAGGCAGCAGGGTCTGCACCAGTTCCTGTGAATCATGTGTCACCCCACCCAAGAAACACCCTGGGGATCCTGGCATCTGTAGCTTCTATTCACCTGCCTTTTAGGTGGTCGTATTGGGGCATTCCTCAGCATTGAGGCTTCCCCACCAAGGGCGGGGCTCTGCTGCTGGTAGAAGCTTGCAGAGCCAGCAGAACTAGGTGGAGGGATGCAAGCCTCCTCCAGCCCTGCTAATCAAGGGGTTGGATTGCTTTGTTAAGATCACAGTCATTCAGATAAGGGAAACAGGTAATTGACAACATTAAAAACACACACACAATGTATTGGGCTTTCTCTGGAAAGTGTAAGTCTGGGGTTAAATGGGCAGAAAACTACTGGCTGGCATTTTGATGCCAACAGCATTGTCTGGATACTATGAAAACCTTGCACACAAGCATAACTCCAATCCCACAAACACCCATCTGAAGCCTTTTTGGAGCTGGATGCAAAAATCAAATTAAGCTCTTGTAAACATCAGTATAACCCAACTGGTTTATTGCACTGGAGTTCATCACATCTTGTATCCCCATCTCACTCCCTTTCTTTATTCTAAAGGGCTAAAATGTTACAGCACCTAATAAAGCTCTGAGATGGGTGTGTGTGTGTGTGGGGGGGGTCTGCTTCTGTTCTTCCTGCTGTCACTTCCAGAGTTCAATTGTACAGCACAATCATTGATGCATGCTGCTGGAATGGAGGGGATCCTACGCAAATAGCCAGATTTTCTTTCTTTGCAGTAGAATGCACAACAGAAACCACAACTTGAACTTCCTTTTGGGTCTGATGGAAAGAGACACACATGCAGAGGGGATGCCAGCTGCGGATGCAGAAGCGGCAAGCATACATGTTTCCAAAAGTTAGAGACAGTTGAAAGCCATTGGCTTATTAGTGAAAGAACTGGATTAAACTCTTTCTCCCCCTTGAAAGATTGTTCTTTGGGTCCAGGCTCCCTGTCTCCTTGGCAAAGCAACACAGCTGCGATATGGCTGCAGCCAGTCACCTACACTTTTGTTGTTATGCTTTTTACTGCTTTTCTGTTTTGCCACAGCAACCAGTTGGAATGGTGGCCAATCACATATGATGGCAAATGAAAGGCTTGGGCTATCTCCGCTGCCCTTTAATTTTGAAGTCATTGCTTTTGCAGGCCTAATGCACTGACTCGCATAAATAGGAATTCTCCCTTTTCTCATTCCTAACAGTGGTTATGATTTCACCTGTTAACACCCATTTTTATTTTTCTTATGTGCCTCTCAGTGTGAATTATGTTTAAGGAATTATGATCCAATACTGTATTTTATATATACAAGGGTTTGGTATTTTATATCTAAGGGTTTGGCTGACTCCTTAGTTTATTTGGTAGGTAAGGCTGCAATCCTGCAATCTTAGTCCTGCTTATCTGAGAGTAAGACCTACTGACTACAGTAGGACTTCTGAGTAGACATGGTTTGGATTGCACTGCAAGGAAGAAACTATAGTGTGGAATAATTGGTTCCTTAAAAATGCAGCCATACTCAGAAGCAAACCCTGTTAAGAGGAACCTACTCCCAGGGAAGTGCATATACCTGAACAAGTCTAAATAACACAGGGAATTTTTAAAAATAGAACTATATGGGTAGACCTTTGCCCCAGTATAAACATTCTATGATCTATTTTCAGTGGTTGCTTGGAATGCAACCATATAGAGGCTGCTCCATGTGGCCAGCTGTTGTTAACCACATAGAATGGAAAAAAATGAAAAACAACAACATGCAGTCATCCAACTGAGAACAAACAGTAGTAAGTGACAAAATTAATTAAGTCAGCATGTCATTCAATCAAGCAATAATGCAGCTCAGTCAATGAACAATTTTAAAACAAAGGCTGGAATGCTACATGCAGTTTGATCAAGCTAATATGCATTGCATTTATTGGATTAAAGCAGCCTTCCTGTGCATAGGATTGCAGGCCAATTTTTGGCAAACCAATTTGGGGAACTCACCTTTTAGAAATCCAGATTTTTAGATAACAGAAGCTCAGCTTTTTTTCTTTTAAAAAAGGAAAGATGGAGGAATTAAAGATCGATACCACAGTAGAAGTTGTTTAAAGTCATTTATTATTAATGAAAACTGCTACATTAATTAGCCCTCTTTATACAATGAGCTGCCACGTAAGAAAACGGCATAACCTGGTTTCAGAATTTTGCCACATCTGGGTTTTCTTGTGTGTGATGGAGGTAAATTAATGTAGACAGGGTACCACAGCTGTTGACTTCTCTTTAGACTGCACTGCCTTATCTGATGACTTGGTACATATCTTGCATGTCATTCAATTTCCTGATTCGGTATTGCAAAGGTGATTCCTCTCAAATGTTATCACATCATGTCGGTCAGTCACGTAATGCATGCTGCCTACACCCCAGCTGTTCTCACATTTCACTGAATTTCGACAAGGCTCTTAATCGCTATTGCATATAGCAGGTCCTTTATGAGTATTCCGTTGCTGTAATCCAATTTCCAAATTTAGCAAGTTGTCAAATATGGTAACTAAAATACGTTTTGATCTACTAGAACTTGTCAGCAACTATGTATGCAGGTTCATACCACAATAAACCAGCTGGCGTCTGAGGCACATCTTTTGTGTGCTCCTGAATTGGTTATATATTGTGCACCTGGATATTGTACGATTTTGGGACTTTTGTGGGGTGGGAAGGTAATGACAGCCATTACCAAAAATGAGGCCCCTGGCTGGTGTCCACTGTTTTATCAGAAAATGCCCAGGAACTAGGCAACATCTTGGGCATTCTAGACTTTTCGGGCTTCTCCTCCATGCTGTAGCTCCTGCAGTCATCAAAATCCATTCGTGAGTTTCAAGGGACCCTCTGAAGCAGTATGAAATGAGGCATTGGGGAAGGGTGCTGAAGTGGGATGGAAAAGTCAGATGGATTAGGGGAAGTAGCCTTGTGTGAGTGGAAGTGAATTTCGGCTTGCACAAGAAAACCTTTGCACCCAAGCCAATAATAATGACAATCTCTGCTCTTAGTACGGCTGTGCAACTGCTTATACCATACAGCTTAATCCATGTAGCTGAGAACACATTCTTATTTCCATCAGTCTGCAATGAGCTAAACCTGGCATATAATGTGAAACACACATTGTGATGATGTCAAGGTTTCAGTTGGTGTGAGAGAAGCCCATGAAATGAAACTAGTTTCTCATAAGTCACAGTAGGTAATATGATGCCCTCTAGATGTTGATGCCAGCATCCTTGCCCATTGGCCATGCTGACTGGGGCTGATGGAAGCTTTAGTTCAGCAACACCCGGACAGCCTGTCATTGGTTATGAACCAACAAATTGAGTATTATTCAAATATGCTTGTGAAAAATGGATGGAAAGCAAAAATCCATTGCATTCAGATCTTGTTAAATGTTTCTTTGGACATGGTTCTGAGAGGCCAGGGTTCAGATCCAGCTGATGCAGGGTTAGCCAACATGCTGCCCTCCCAGTATTTTGGACTACAACTCCTATCATGCCTAACTATTGGCCATGCTGGATGAAGCTGATGAGAACTGTCAATCAGCAACATCAGGAGAGCACCATATTGACTACCTCTGAGGTAAATAGTGATCCCAGGCAAGCAATCTCAATCTCATTTCTCTGGCTATAACATGCGGTGCTGTGAAGGAATGAACTACACAAATGGGATGTTTCTAATCTTTTTCTCAGCCATCCATATAAGTCCCATATAAATGTTATCCTGAGAAAATAAATGCAGTTGGCAGTGTTTTAACTTAGTCACATTAAATAGGATCATTTCAGACTGGGCACCATTATAATAATATTTCTCATATACATATATATATATAACATCTCATTTAGAAAGTACCTAACATAAAGTAGTCCATTACCTCTTGTATTTATGCCTTAGTTATCTGTCCCTCTTGGTTTCATCTTGAAATCAATTTATCTCTATTATTAAAAACACACAAACAACAATTTCATATAAGTGCTGGAAAGCAATCAAGTTTTCCTTGATCTGGGAAACAATTCTCTCTTTTGTATAGTCTAGGACAGTCAACATTTAGCTGTTGGATAAAACTACTTATAATGAAAACCAAAAATTGCTGGCAATTTATTTTGTTTCAAGTATGTCTTAAGGCCAATAACCATCTACAGAATAAATGGGGGGAAACGATCTGAAAAGATTTTAAAAGCAAAAGATCTGAGAGAAATTGATCATAAAAAATAATAAATATGTTGCAAATGAGCCCCAACAGCTGCCACAGTAGTGGGGAAAGATGGATAGAGTCCATTGACAATATGTGGTTTTCCATTGTATATGGTGCATCCCATAACTGGATCAACATGCAGTTGTATTGTCTTCATGGTTCTCATATGTGTGTGTGTGTGTGTAATTTGCCTCCCAAAAATCTTATGGACTGCAATTAAAAAAGTAATTGTAGCCCTATTCAGATTTTCAAAGAACACAAAGGGGATATGAAGCATGTAGGAGGGATGGGACTATGGGTACCACCCCCTACCTGTTTTTAATTTTTATCTGTGTTGTTTTAAATGAGACCATCTTGGCTATGAGTCCTGGAAGACCTGCACCCTGCCTTGCTGGCCTTTTCCCATCTGGCCTGGGAGAATGGAGTGCTGACTGACTCCACCTACAAAAACTGAGGCTGTTGTACAGATTCTTGGGCTGGAGTATTGTTTAGGGGTGGGGTGGGGGGTTGAGAGAGCTATTTGCTGTTACTCATATTATTGTTGTATCCTTAGTTTTAGATCTTATGATTTACGTGGAAATTGTTTCCTTTTGGTTGTGTATGTTTTGATGTGTTTTATTTATTGTTTATGACTTATGTTTATAATTATGTAATTTTGTAATTATGTAAATCTTGTCATGTCGTAAGCCACCTTGAGCATAGTTGCAGCTATGGAAAGGTGGCATGCAACAAAATGATAATGATGATTGTTATGTACTGAGTTGAATAGGATCCAAACTGCAGCAGTCTGATTGGTCCTAGAACAATAGGATCCAAAATGCAGCAGTCTGATTGGCCCCAGAACAATAGGATTCAGAATGCAGCAGTCTGATTGGTCCAAGAACAATGCAGCAGTATGATTGGTTGGCAGGAACCACCCAATCATGCTCCAGATAGAAGTGAATCCACAACCTGATTGGCTTACAGTAGAATTCCGGAATTAGCCAATCATGTGCAGCCCATTGTGTAAATAATGTATATAAAGCAGATACTTTGAGGGGACATTCATTCATTCCTCCTCACCACTATGAGCTGAATAAAGAGCATGAAATCACTTTGCGACTCTATTTCAATGATGATGATGATGAGCATGATATTGGACTGTTGTGATGATACAATGTGGTATGGGAGGGGATGAGTCATGCATGCTCCCTTGCATTTACTCTCTAGAAACCAGACCATTCTTAACCCAGAACCAACAAAACTAGGCATTTGTATAGTTCATGGAAAGCAAGCGTTTCGCTGGAAGGAGGGCTAAATTAAGAGGACCACCAGAGGAGTTAGCTATAGTGGTCTTTGACGAAGGATTGCAGAGATAGGAGACATATTGAGATTCAGAAACAGTGGACTCGCCCAGATTGGTAAATCTCTTTTATTTCCTGTCATTGGGGTAACATTCCATCTTTGCTGAGTTAGAATTAGTATGCTTGAACATCTGCCAAAGGGGAAAGGAGACAGATTTTATTGCGAGAATATTTGCTCTTGTCCAAGTTGTGTTCCAGCTCTTGGTATGGACTTTGCACTCTTGAGCTTTTCAAATGAAATATTTAAGCATTCGGGATATTTAAACGTTCCCCACCTGAACATGAAAATGCACAGGTACAGTTGGTTTTACACATTCCTCTTCAGAATTAAGAGAATTACTGATATCCGCTTGACATTGTGCCACACACCTCTACTTGTGACCAGATATGTGACACTTTTACTTCTGTTTGGTTATATGTATCCTAAAAGTAACTTCGACTATCCCCACGTAAACCATAGGCTGTTCAGACTTCAATATTAGATGTTACATTTCCAGACAGCTTCTGTGCTGAGAGGCAAGTCAATTCAGGAAAATTCAGCCAGAGGGGAATGTGGAGAATGAGATGTTTTGCAATAAGGGTTGTTTTTTTCCCCTTCAGATGAAGGATGAAGACTACTTAGGTAGCTGTTTCTCAACCTTAGGTTGTGTGAGGCATCCTTCATGCACCAATCTCTCTTCTGTGGCATTTTCTGAACAAGAGAAGCAAGTGTTTCAACTTCCATCTGGACCCAATTCTCTTATATGTCACAGATGACAAATACCAGACATTTGATGCAAATGGGATTAGCAGAGCTTTCTCTCTCTCTCTTTTTGCAATCACATACAAGTTCTCTTACTCAACTGAGGACATATAACCTAATATAACCCATCATAATGCATACCATCTGTTTCATTGTGCCTCCACATGCAAAGGTATTAAAATGCTTGCTAATAGGTAAATAACTGCTAATGTTTGTATTGGCGCATAAGCAACAACCTCTTCTTCTGAAGCTTTCATTAAGTGGTAATTTCAGGAATGATTTTACAGCAACCATTTGTGCCAGACACATTATGTACACTCCTTAAAAGAAAAATGATATCAGTTAAATTAAACAATATAAAGTTTTACCAAGAATGCTGTTACCTTACTTGATGGGTCTCATATGTTAATTTTGTCCATTTGTTGTTCTGCACTGGAAATAAAAGGTGGGTAGATCTGTCAATTTTGGATTCTCTCAGTTCCTCATTTTCCCAAGCTTAATTTTAGTTCTCATTTCTACATCAGTTTGCAAATCACTATTTTTTTAAAAAAATGGAAATCTGCCAGCATTTTAGTGTGGATTTTCCTTAATATATAAATTTTTGCAAGCAATTTCCCCTCCTATAATGCACTTTTGAATGCTATTTGCACTAATATATGCATCTTTATGCATACATTACTTAGTGGATGTATTTTAGAATGCATTATTTGGGACTCAGCTATACAACAACAAATAAAACATTTTGAATGTGTTGTAATGTACGGTATACAATTGTGACACTAGATGATGACTGTGAGCTATAGCAAATTCAATGAGTTTTTCAACACAATTTTTTAAAAAAAGCATTTTCACAATGTTTTTCACATGTGTGTGGATTCCACCTTGGTTGGAGAACTGCATTGCAAAATTTGGGCAAGTGCAAATTTTGAAGGATGTCTGTGTTTTGGTTTACAGGAAGTGTGAATTACCGGTAGGTAGACTCACCTTTTGATTGCGAACTGAACTGAATCCCCCCCCCCCCAATCCTTGATTGCAATGAGAGAGAGAGAGAGAGAGAGAGATTACTCTAACATTTCCAGAAGGGAGTTGTCACTTACTTTACTGGGTCTTGCCAGGAAGTGTGGCTGGAGTGAAGAGAGCCTCATGCTGCCCTCTCCTGCCCCCACACTTCCCAGAAGACCTTGAGATGTGGCATCACTTCCAAGGCATTCCAGGAAGTGTAGCCAGTGGGGTGCTGAGGAGGAAATTTTGTGTCGCTGTGAGCAGTGTGTGGCTTATTTATAAAGTTAAAAAAGTAAGCCATAATATTAAGTAAGGGAGATGGCTTTCCTATTGAGTCCCATGTGCGCACTAGGGTTACCATTATTTTTATCTACCCTTCCTAAGCCAATAACTGGAAAGTTCTGCTCTGCGTCATGGTAATTCATATCATTCCTTACTAACGTTGTTTTCCTGATGAGAAACGGGCTGTACTGAAATTACATATATCAAGTCAATTTTGTTTTTTATTTCCATGAGAAAGAATCTTCTTTTTCCCCCTGTTGGTTTTCAGAACTCTTCACATTTCCTGCCCAGCACATGGGGCAGGATCCAACTATCTAGTCTTGCTAGCAGAAGCCCACGCAAACACCACGTGAGGTAGTGTTGCTCACCTGTCTTCCCAACACAGCATGTCACTGCTGATCACTGGGAGGGGGACCTCAGCATGACATAGGAGCAGCAACAGAGCCAATAGTATTCTCCAGACACTGCAGCAATTCCCCACTGTCTTGGCCCTCCCTTTATCAGTAACTGGCAGCATTGGGAAGCCAGTGGGCAATGCCACCCCGCTGCACTGCTCTGCCAGCTGCTACTAGCTACTGCACCGCAAACAAGATAATCTTGAGTACTGTATAGTTGTACTCTGACTGAACATCAGAAATCAGAATCAGGTTAGCTCACATCAGAGTCAGATTTATTTACTAATGTTAGACGTACCAGTGACACTCAGTGTGCTAAGTGGGCAACGTTATACCGCGGAGTCTACGCTGTACGCCCCCACAATTTTATTGACTGACAGTATTTTACATCTATTGCGCAGATATGCCAGACAGGAGTGGGAGTCCCAGAATACCATGAAGCCCAGAGACTCATTGCCCTCTGATCCTGTAAGGTAGGATGCGACTTGCTATGATTTCTTTGCCATGCGCACAATCCGACTTGCCAAATGTGTAGTGGTGCAATGGGAAAAGGGAAATCAATATATACAGTAGGTGAAGAATATAAACAGTTACTTGGGAAATGACAGGGATGCAAATATTTAAATTATAAGGTTGTTTTTCAATCTATTACTTTTATTATCACATTCTAATTCAACTTGCCAGCACTAATTTCTTTCTTTCTTTCTTTCTTTCTTTCGATGTGGAAAGCCTTTATGTAGACTGGAATAAAATAATTTGTATTCTAGACAAAGTCATCTGGATATAATGCACTGTCAGCCAAATGCTTTTCTATTTTCTTCTGTTGGTCTTGTGTGTAGAGGGGCAGAAAGCTGCAATTTTTTAAAAAATCTTAAAGCTTCAATTTTTTAAAAAAATAAAAATTAATGTGGGCATTTATGATTATAGTGTTTATTTAGCCAGTATGATCTTATATGGTACAGCGCTTTGCTGAAAGCCAAGAAAAATTGAGTTTTCAGAAGTACAATGAATTTGAGTTTGGTGAGGCTTCTTCTCACATAGGTGCATAAGTCGTCCCTACAGCCGAGAACGGAGGATCCTCCATTCACGGCTGCTGCCACAAGCAGAGGATCCCGGCACTGTCCGCATGACGCCGGAGCAGTGCTGGCTGCAAACCACTATACAGCACATCTGTGGTGCTGCTATGTACAGCGCATGCGTGCGACGGCGCACATGCACTGTACTTAGCGGTTTGCCGCTGGCACAGGGATCCTCTGCTCACGGCTGCAGCCGCGAATAGAGGATACTTCACATGCGGCTGCGGCGCCGCGATGGCTGCTCGTGCCGCTGTGAGCCCCCGCGGGGTGACTTCTTGTTACCCCCGCAGACATGGAACCCGGGGTGCACCGCCCCCCCCCGCTCCCCCATTGCAGCGCCACGGCCTATCAGCCTCAGACAGAATAGCCATTGACCAGGGATGATGAGAATTGTGGTTCAGCAACATTTGGAGGGCTACAGGTTGGCCATCCTTGGTGTACACTATTGCAACATCAGTGTCATAAACTGTGAGGCGAAACATGCAAAATTATTTCCCCCGTTGCTGTCCTATCTATTGACTTAACTATGATAAAAACGACATATTTCCATGGGCCAGGCTGGCCAATTTCATACAGCATTGGCCCATAACACGAGGATCGTGATGGTTGTTCAGATCCTAGTTTCATGTATGCGTGCTTTGGAGTGAGATTGATTCAACCCGATAATGGCTTATGTCAAAACATCAGATAATTTAAGATTCAGTATAAGGCCACAGTAAAAAAAAAATAAAATCTCACAAAGGTCCAAAGCTAAAATTTCAGCAATGCAAATCCTAGTGCTTTGGACGACAGAGAAAATAAAACAGGCTTAATAAATGGTCAGTCATTTCAAGCTTCATCAAAGGCCACAGCTGCCCTTAACTTTTTACAGCAGACTTCTGCTGCCTTTCAACTTTACATTGTTTTATTTACATCATTTAGCAGCTGTTTTATTATTGTTTAACTGTTGTTTCTTTTGTTTGCAAGGACTTAGTTATTTTAATAAAAAGCTGGGGTGGAAAGCAAGCAAGCAACCAGACACGCAAAATAATTTGCCATCTATGGAATGCATTGTATTTTTATAGTTCAGCCAGTTATTTCCAGATATCAATAATAATCTGAAGGTCCAGGAAGTCAGGAGATGGGATAGAAGGAGGGATGAGAGTTGCAGTCTTTTCTCCAGTGCAATTTACCTATTTGTCTCCCGCATATGGTGAGATGGGCCTGACCACCTTTTTCAGACCTAACTACTTCCAAAATAAACATGGCTCCCACATCCTGAAGAAGAGGCAGTGACACTGTCTCCTTCCCTTCTTCCCTTTCTCCTCTCAAATCTCCCATGTCAAGCACGTTAGCAAAATAATTTAAATCCCCTGGAGAGAAAATAAAGCCTGATAACACTCACTGAGGAAGCTGAGCCGAAACAGTGTATAATAAACAGAGAGATTTTGCATTTTCTAATTTAGGCCTTGTATATAGCAAGGAGATATTTAACCAAACGACAGAGGAAACTCCCTCAGAACTGTGCTACCAATCAGGGCGCGTGCTGCCTCAGCAAACACCAAGCCGTTCTGTTTAGTTGCTGAACAACACCGCCACCTGTCTCTCCCTTCGCCACATTAACGGAATTAAACTTTTAGTTGCACACACAATGGTCTGTGCTCTTGCCTTCCAACAACTGAATGGCCCTCCCCTGAAATTTTGGATAGCTCCGCTTCAGAGGTAGAATGAAGCAGCTGCGTTGGGCAGGGGAATGCCATATGGTTGCACTAGGTCTTGTGCTGTTTCCGGGGACCACTCAGCCTTGCAGCCTCGTAACCTCTCGTGTGCAGGAAGCCGAAGACAGCAACGGTAAGAGAAGGGAAGGAAAGAGGGGGCGAGTGTCCTCTTTTTTTTTTTTTTTGCTCTTCGGAATATGGAAACCCTATTTTTGTTATAATCCCTGATGTATGTTCCTTCACTGCTTCCCACCCCCAGATACAAGGCTAGTTAAGGTGAAATTGAACAGCTCATAGCCTAGGTTTATGAGAGACGTATTGAAGGCTCTCACACAGACAAGGTTGTGTCTGAAGTTGCTTTTAATGTTTTGTTCATGTTTGGTAGAAATGATTAAATATCACCACATCAATGGGTAGGGTGCCAATATATGTAGGATGCATGTGCGAGAATTGTAACATACATGTCAAAGTGGCTGCTCAGAGAAGCAGAGAAAGGCACTGGTACACTATGAAAAGGAAATGGTTTGGAGAAAAGTGATAAGTGGTTGACTACAGAAGAAGCTTGTGTGAATGAAAAGCACACAGGTGTTTTTCTGTGCATGTGTGCTTGTATTCTTTTTTTAAAAGAAGGGCTTTCTGGTGCCAAGAGAAAATTAAATAGTATTATACAGCTGGAGAAAGCTGGTGCTACACAATTGACCAGGGTATATGGAATGCACGTAAAAATGTTGCGGAAATGTAAATTTACAGTCATAACAGAATAAAGTAGAGGCAATAGCACTGAATTTAAAAAATAGATTTGTGCATAGGTAGGGTTGTATTCAGCCAACTAATACTGAGAATAGACCCATTTAAAGTAAAGGACCTAAATTAGTCAAGGTGATCCTTCTTATTCTCCCCACCTCATATTTTTGGTGATGGAAAAATAATACAGATTTTATTCACACTGATGCAAATATGCATGTGACATAATATGTTGTATACTGCCCCATCATGGTTACACGTTTGTAACCTGGCACTTTCCCCAACAGACCCCCCCCCCCATGCAAAATAAAGGATACAGCAGCAGTGGCTGTAGTTCTGTAAGTAGCACAGACAACATATTCACATTTTGTCTTCCATGTTCTTCTTGGGGGCCAACCAAGCTACAGTCTGTGTCAGATGTGACATTTTGGTTTCCTCTGGCATGGCTATCAATGGGCAACTCTGAGTCAAGCAATAGCTGGTTCAAATCCAAGGGAAGCACTGGCGTGCAACTTTTCAAAAGGGCACCTAGTTATTAAAAGGCATTTCCCAAGTTTAGTCATATGAAAACCATTGGGTAGCTTGACCTGCTCACCCCACTGAGTCCAAAAATAATATGGAATTTATTCTTTTCAGTTGCCCAAGTCTTATGAGCATCTGAGAAATGTGGAAACTGGAAGTCAATGTAACGTAATCTCGACAGGAAATTTTTCTGAAGTTGTTAAGTTAACACCTTTTGGGGGGAAATGCCCTGCCTGTTGGGTTATGGAACTAACAACACACTCTCAATGCTACCTATTAAAACATACTGCCTATGATGATACTAATTCAGATCCCAGACTTCTGCAGTTTCTTTTTAAGAACCTCCTTTTTTGCCCCCCAGACAAATATTTCCTTATTAAACACACATT
This sequence comes from Podarcis tiliguerta, assembly GCF_965153285.1. Lineage (NCBI taxonomy): Eukaryota > Metazoa > Chordata > Lepidosauria > Squamata > Lacertidae > Podarcis > Podarcis tiliguerta. Next base: position 81,665,828 of record NC_139536.1, on the reverse strand, counting down.
CCTTTGGAAAGTATCCCATGAATGCCTGCTAGAAAAGGCTTGCAACGGAAGCCGCTGTGTTCCAGTATCAATACACACAGGTGATATATAAACAATGAACAGTTCTAAATGTTGTGCAGCTTGCATGAGCACAGACATGCCACTAGGATTCAATATGCCACTATGATTTGCAGGCACTGAATGTATTTAAAAAGGATGTGTTTCTTGGAACAAAAAGTCCTGGGATTTTTACACATGGAGACGGGGGGACTTCATTGTTCATTCATAAATACGGATTGAAGGGTAATAACGTTCTGCTTTAGAATAACTGAAATTGGGATGTGGTGGTGGTTAGGATCATATCAGTGGCCCACCTGATAAATGGAGGTTGCCACTTTTAAAAGGGGTCATTGAAAAAGCCTTTGCCGTATTTGCAGGCTGTGAAATTGGAAAAGGATGGATTTCACCAAATGTGTTTGTGGGATGAAGGCAGAATTTGCCCGCAGTTGAGGAGGCTGGAAGAGAAGCTAATAATACATTTCTCTTCTTTTCTGGAAAAAAAATATTCTGCTCAGTTGAAACTAAATGAAACGACGTTGTTAGTTTATACTGGTGAATGAGGGAAACAATGAGCTTTGAGAGGAGGGTTGGAAGGAGCAGAGGCGAAAGTCATTGCTCCCGTCTACAATATTAAAATAATTTTGGAACTGATACACTGCTGTGTTTGAGATTCTTTACTCCACTTGTGGGTGGTGAAATTGGTGGCACCATTTTCCAAATGCTCTCCACGCTGCTCCTGAAATATTCCAGCTGATCAGGAGAGCCCAAGAGAGAAAATTGCTCAGGATATTCTTTTCTGAGAATCTTCAGATCAACTCTAGTTCTCATTCTGAGAAGAGGCTTCTGTTTATGACAGTAAAGTGTGAATTAAGGGAGATGGGGGAAGGGAGGGTGACCAAGGAGAAAGAAGAACATAGGTTACTGTGCTCAAGCATTGCATCCCAGGAGGATGGTTGTGCCCAACCACACCAGTAGCTATGGACATGCAGGCTGATCAGGTATAGTACATGAATGCAGGAAACTGGCCTTTCTCCTTCAGCTCTTCTGGATTCAACTCTATTTGAAATAAAAATTCCACTGCTGCTAAAATATTACAGAATACGAGGTTCTCTACCTGCCCCCATAGTGATGCTAATCTCTCCCCCCACCCCAATAGCACATGTGAGACGTAGACACCAAGTCTTTTGGCTAAAACTAATGCTAAGTTGCTGAAGCTGGGTAGTATGATAAAACAATTATGAAATAACTTTGAATACACCCAATCAGGAAGTCCTGAAGGACAAGCCCTGCCCAGTTCAATGTGGCTTGTGGCGGCTTGTGGCCATTGTTCCTTCAGATGGTGTCTCTGTTCCCTATGCCAGAAGGAGAAAATGGCCAAGCTTCATTAGGAAATACTTGCAGCATGTTATTAATTAGATTGAAAGTTCAGCAGAGAAACAGTAAAAAGATTTAAAAACCAAGAAGTTCCATGCATGACTTATTTGCCTTAGGATTTACATCTTGGCTCCCTTGCAGAGTTTCCAGTTGCTCAGTTTATATGTTCTTGCCTATGAGCCTTTTTTCAAAAAAAGTTAACTCTGGGAAGACAGCAAAGGCAAACTGTTGAGCTGTTGGTGATTGCTATAATTACTGCATATGTGACATAATTACTTCACAAGAAATCTCCAGCCACTTACCAAAATGCATCTGCATTTGGCAAGAGGAAAAGGTAAAGATAAGATCATTCAGACAGATTGCCAGAGTGCTGGAATTAGACAATTTATTAGATTTTAGTCTCACCCTTTCCTGAAACTTTGGGTAGGCAGCAGTTAAAAGAAAAGAAAAGAAAAGAAAAGAAAAGAAAAGAAAAGAAAAACAAATCAAAGGCAGTCTTGAAAATAAGAATAGAGTTCTGTAATCACTCCTGACTTCCAGTACTAGTTTGCCACAACCACCGAAAGCTAGTTCAGGCTCAGACCTTTGAGAAGGAAACTTCTTTGACATGCTCTTCTCCAGTTAAGAAGGTTTGATCCAATAGGGCAAGTCTTGTGCAGAGTTTATTTATTTTCATGTAAATGTGTGGCCCACTTTCCAACTATATACTCTTCCAATTGGCTGATAATAGGAAAAACAATCATAGGGCCTCTCCTGCCTTGGTCTCTACAGTCACAGCAGGAGCTGCAACCATCCAACAGCTTGACCCCACCCTCAAAAATGCATTCCTCCATTGTCCCCCAAGACAGACGGATACCAACAATGGACCCAACTAAGCCATATGCAGTGAATCCACTGAAGTCACTGGACATAACTAAGAACAGCTATACTCTTAACTAACCACCTGAAAATTGCAGTGGCATAAACCTCATGGATTTCTCCTATTTCCAATGAAAGGCAGCTAGAGTGGTGGTGCCACCTGAAGCAACATCTCAGCAGCTGATCTTAACTCATAGAGACAGGACTATGGGGGAAAACTCTCCATACAATTTCTTGGAACTAAGCTGTTTAGATGATTAAAGATCAAAACCAGCATCTTGAGTTGGAACAAATGGTGGGCAGTGAAGTTCACAAAAAATTAATAGGTTCTATATCATCCCTAGCTAACAGGACCAGTGGTCAGGGATGATGGGAGTTGTAGTCCCAAAACATCTGGAGGGCTGAATTTGCCTATGCCTGTTCTATATAGTCCCTATGAGCAGCTTCAGATAAAAACTTGGCTGCCCTCTTGGTTGCAGTTTCTGGACTACTTTCAAGGGTAGCCCTGCTTACACTATATCACAGTAGTCAATGCAGTAGTGAGCAGAACACAGAAGCAAATCTGTAGTCTCTGTGGCAGCTTCAGCTGGCAAAAACAGCACTCTGGGCCAGAGCTGTCCCTTGGAGTTTGGTCCAGAAGCACTGGAAAAACTGCAAGCCTGATCCTTTTTGAAGGCTCAGCAACTGAATTTATGGTGCCTGAAAAACCCTGGTCATGGAGTATTGAAAGAACATAATGGAGTTTAAAAGGCTAAAAGAGGAACATTTAATACTACAGGGAGATTGCGTTAAGCACACTGAAAGCCCCTTCTCCCCTCTTAACAGTTACTGTAATGAATTTACATCCTCTAAATGAGTTCATTAAAATTACACAGGATCAATTGGCACAAGCGTCTATAAAATTATTATGAGTTTCAGACTGAAGTATTATACACTATTTTCCTGGACTGTGGCCATCTCCTTCTATAACTTGAAGAAAGAATTGAAAAAGAAAAGACTGTGCTGCTTTAAATGTCAGCCCATGTATGTTGTTGGGTTATGGTGAATTGTGTCAGGTTCTAGAGTTTCATATGATGCAACCTGCAAATGTCCAAGTTGGCACTGTGCACAATAAAATGGGGGAAATGTTTCTCTTGAAACAAAAAGCAACTGCCAGGAGCCAAAATACAATGTTTGCTTTAGCCCTAGATAGCCAGGTAGCTCATGTCCTTTCCAGCTCAGATTCTTATGTTAGAGCAGAAGTTGGAAACTGGTGGCTCTCCAGATCCAATTGGACTACAACACCCATCATCCTTAACCACTGCCCATTCTGGCTGGGGCTGATGGGAGCTGGAGTAAAACAGCATCTGGAAGGCCTCAGATTCCACATCCTGTCTTAGACAAATAAAGAAATTATGACCCCCTAGGAACATTGCCCAGGATCTTTCTGAAAGGTAGCATTCAGCTGAGAATAATGCAAGGCCTCTTAGTTCCAAGGCCAAAACATCTGCTTAGCTCACTCTCCTAGGTAAAGTCTAAATATCAATGCATATTTAAATAGGCTCAAAGCACCAAACTCTCTATAGGAAATTCTGAAAACTTTTGCCCACTTTGTGTTTCACTCCCAAAGCTCCCTCCCCACCTAACCTTTAACCCCTTCTGTGTTTTTGCTTTTTACTCCCTCCAAACCTCATCTTTACTGCATTAAATAGGAATGAAGAGTTTTCTTTGTGTGCAGAATTTTATGTTTGCCTTCATACCACCAGTGCACTTATAGCTAAGAGAAAAACCTTGAGAGTATGGAAACTTGGGAAAAGTCTAACATTGCCATTCCAAGAAAGGTAGCTGCTAGTACTTGCGTGGACAAGTTACAAGAAGCCACGGGTTCCGCAGAACTTGAAAGTTGTGCCAAAACCAACAGTGACTCGGGTGGCAAAAATGCAGCTTGTAAATTTCTGGACCTGAAACTCCTGTATATAAATTAAGTATTGTTTAAATGCATGTAGCCTGGTGATGTCAACACATGTCGTATATCTGATGCAAAACATTTCTTCCTGCTTGAGAAAAATAGAGGCTTGACTATGCCAGCTTGCAGAGGCCTATCCAAATCCATCATTTGTTTGCAGTGGTATCAGTCAGATGTCAGAAAAGGAACAGTTTAGTACCTTATAAGGTTTTTGGGTTTTGCAGGGAGGAGCTTGTTGCATTGGACTGCTGTTGTGTCCTTTGCATGGGCACATAGTTTTAGAACATCTTGGAAAATGAAAACATTTAGGACCGCGTGAGGTTTATGAAAGTCAGCACAGTGTTTCTTTTAGGACCAGGATTTTCAGCTTTAGAGCAGAGTTGTGACTCGTGTATGTGTAGGTTGCCTCCAATGTGTTGGAAACGAAAGGTAGCAGCCCTAAACCTGGGTATAGTAAATGGTAGTTACTTCTGAGCAGAAATTAGGGACATTTGATTTGGACAAATCCTGAATCCTGAGCTGATGTAGTCCACATGGGAAAGATTCAGAGTTCATCTGAAAAGAAGTGACATCTTTCCAATGCACCCTGAATTGAAGCAGGGACCTCTGAAGCAATTTGGGGCAGTGCAGACAGCATGTCTGCCAACAGTGAAACATTTCTCCTCAAGCTTCACATGCAAGGTGTGGGTAAACATATCAGATGACCCAGCGATTCTTCAAACAGCTCTTGTTTATTCACAGGCCAGAACAGAACTGAACTGAAGGGTTCAGCCAGCCTGCTTATATAGAGCTCCTCTACAATGCAACTGTAACAACTTTCTGTAACTATCCAATCACTGAACATCACTTTCAATCCCTTATTTGCATATGTGGACCTGAGTGAAAACTATCTACAGTATCCCCCTGCTGGCCCAGGGTGAGAACTTCAGTACATAACACAGGGGACATGCTAGGGTGGGGAGAGGAGAGGAGAGGAGAGAACTCTTTTGTGACTGATGGGTCTAGCTACTAAACAGAGACAATGATTTTACCAGGGCTGTCTAGCTGCAGTGCCTTGGAGGAGGGATGCAGAAACAACATATAACCTTGCTCTTGTTTGTTTTATGCCTTTTCCTAGTTCTACTAGTGGTGCTTGCTTGGAAAATGCTGGATATTCAAGTCATCCTCCCTCTGCCAGATGCCCACGCAATCCTCACTGTCAAATCACCTTTGCACTTAGTTTCTGCAACATTTGGTGCCAACTGGGCAGAAGGCAGGCCTGAAGCTGCCCCACCCCTCTTTCATAATAGTTTCTTAGCCTCTGCACCCATCCCTCTGAACTTTTGCCTCTGCTATGTAAATTACTTTCAAACAAAAATTATTTCCCTAAAAACACGGTGAGGGAAGTAAATCCCTTTTAGTTATTCCACCCCCCCACAAGCTTTAAAAGTGCCTAGTACACCCCTGCTTCCACCTAATGAAATATGGCTGATTACTTACCCAGGGGCACCTATATGAAGCATTCTATATTTTGTTCAGATTGCCCACAAAACAATACAGGATATTATGCAAGTCCTCGCATAAACCTATGGTGCTCAGTGCTGGAATTTAGAGATAAAACCCTCTACTTGCTCTCTGGAGAGAAGGCAGAGTGCATTATTTCCTAAAATCAGTGTTCTGGTGCTCAGCATAAAGAGTTTAATGTGTAATAAGGTCCTGGGGGCAGGGAAGGGCAGGCGGAGCAGGACAGGTAAAAACACACAAAACCATTGCCCTTAGATGGTCCAGCACACTTTCTCCCTGCAGCAATGTCTCTCAGGCAGAAGCTCTTCCTTATATGGGTGCCAGGTGGGGTTCTGGCACTTACCAGACCTCATATCACTAATATTGGTGCATCCTACCAGGAAGGAGATGGGCAAGTTGGCAGTGTGGTTGGTGTCAGATTGGTTCCCCCAGTTTGTCCAAACCAGGTGTCTTGCCCCTCCTCATATGCCACTGGTGATGTGAGGTCAGGTAAGCGCTGTCAGTGGTACTGACATTGTACTGTAAAATACCTATCTTAGAGCCAAGAAATGGTACAGAAATGCTTTAAGAAAATAAATTTGCCCCATAGTGAGGCAATGCTTTTCATTTCTTATAACTGTTGGAAACCATATTTGCATCAGCATTAAGCTATATTCATCCCCAATCAAGTATATAACATATTTCTATTATTAATGTTTCATGGTTGCCAAAAACTGGATGATAAATTATCTTAAAGTCTTTGGACAGAATTATTCACTCTTCTTAGTTCAAAGCATTTTCCACTAAAGCAGAAATGTGTCTGAATTACAATGAGGATCAAGTTATGCAGTGAGGAAAATATGCTGGCTTATATTTACAAGCTATCTTTGTTTTGATTCTATAGATGGATTTGGATGCCCATGGCATTGTGGATAACAATCTTCTAAGAAAGAAAGGAAGTCATTTTTGCTGTTCAGTCAAAAGCAGCAAGGTTGGAGCTTAAATTGTGATTTTATATTGCAGAAATGGTGAAGATAGACAATTGCTCTGGCCAATAATTCATGTCAGTAACATCTTTGACTACACTGAAGCATAAAGGCACCATTAGGTCACATGCTCTGTTTTGTACTGTGTGTTTCTTAGAGTTGGCTCATAAAACACAAAGCCACAGGGTTCTGAAAAAGTCTACTAAGGCAGAAATCCATTGGCCAGCTATGGGGCCATAGGTGGTGGCATAAGTTCATTTTTGAGGGTGGGGTACATTTGCAGAAAGTTCTTGTGAACATGGATGCCCCATTTGTGCTGATTTATCTTTCTGTGAAATATATCAACAGCTTATAAATGTGAGAAATCTGCCTGGGTTGATAAATTTAGCTTGTCTTATCGAAACCCTTTTAGCTCCCCCACAAATCCCCCAAGATGAAACCACAAATTTGCTTTGAATTTTACTTTTTGGCAAAATTTCAGTTGCAACACTCACAAGCTGTTGGGACCTTCTTCAGGTACATATTGGTGCAGACAAAGATTTACATGAAGCAAAGATCATGAGTATGGCTGGCATCAGTTCTCTTTATCTGAATGGCAATTCTCCCAGCTGCTGTGATCAAGGGAGTTGCTGTCAGCCACATTGATGAAGATAATAATAATAATAATAATAACAACAACAACAACAACAACAATAATAATAATAATTTCAATTATAGCCCACCCATCTCATTGTGTTGCCCCAGCCACTCTGGGCATCTTGCAACACATATAAAAACATAATACAACATTACACATTCCTGATACAGGGCTCCCTTCAGATGCCTTCTAAGAGTTGTGTAGTTTTTTTATCTCCTTGACATCTGATGGGAGGGCGTTCCACAGGGAGGGGGCCACTGCCAGGTCACATGCCTTTTTTGTCCACAAGAATGTGTACCCAAGGATAGTTGAGGCTGCTTGCGTGGAGAAAACAAGGGACTTTGTGAACCAACTGCAAAGCTCATCTAAATGTGAAGTCGCTTTACATTTTTTGACGGGTGTAAGATTTGTGTCTCTTGACACACAGAGCTAATGTCAGTTGTGCAGAGAAGCTGATTTTTAAAAAGTCGAAACAGAAATAAATCAAATCTGTTTATCTCTTGCAAAAGGAAAGCATCTCATTTTATGGGCTGTAAACAGAAGGGACCCATAATAAAAGAGGATATTGATTTTGTGTGGGATATTATTTGCTTCTCTCTCATTCTTGTACTTTTAATTATTGCCATTTACGAGATACAAATTGCTGTTTAAATGGGTGTTGCAGCATTTTAGAGCAATCCTACAGCAAAATAACTGAAAGAAGAGAAGACTAGAAAAATGAGAAAAGAGAGAAAGTGGTAGATGAGCATTAATAACCAGTGGTTTAGTATAAAAACTAGCAGAGCTGACAGATTTGCTCCACTGAGGCAGAGCAGCCGTGTTTGATTTAATTCAATCCGACAATTTGAGTGTTGGCAGGCTCAGGTTTTTTTTTTTTAAATTAATGACTAGCTAAACACTTTCCTGTTAAATCTTATTGCCTTCTTTGAATTTCATATATATCAGCATAATTACAGGAAACGTTCTAAAATAACTATGTTCCATTCAATTGGCTAATTGTTCAATTAAAAAGAAAGAGATGCAATGCAGTAAGTGCCTATAGTAATTTTTTAGAAAAACACACAGAGAGAAATATATGAACTTAAGGGCAAAGCTACGAACAAAATAGACATCTATCAAGATGACTAAATGTAAGAAATGAGTTAAGAAAAACATGTAAAAATGTTGGAGAAGCTCATACAGTTTAATTATGTGATGATGCTCTTCTGAGGTTGTTCTATCTGTCTCCAGGCTTGGTCCTAAAAGATTGCAAGTGGAATTATGCACTTCCAAGTATCAATGGACTCCTACTTTTCCCCTATGGCCTTTCAGACAGCTGGGTCTCTTTGGGAAGCACACCTTTAATAGAGACACTATCCCTGTCTGTTGACCATGCTATCTGGAGCTGATGGAAGCTGATGGAGTCCAGCGACATCTGGATTCCTGCAGTATAGCGACATCTGATGGATCCCTGCATGGGTGGGCCATGATCATGCCTGTTGACCCTACCACATCAGTGCACCAAAATCCATGTATAGCAAGTGTCCACCAGAACCTACATATGTAGATGAGAACCATGTGACCAACAACTACATGAAAAGGAATGCACCAATAATGTGATTTGAATCTAAAGGTATAGGGTCTACATGCACCAACAACCCCTGTACATATGTTATTTTCTCTGTGTGGACACCAAGTATGCAGAGGATTTTGTGATTTTGCCCAACTATTCATCAGTGATATTCAGTGGTTATTCAGTGATAAAAAAACCCCTACTGCTGCTACATTTCTGTGACTACATTCCACAAACCAGACATCTTACCTCATTGACATCAATGTACACAGAGGTTTTTGTGCATCTACCCTACTGTGGTTATTCATCAATGATAACTATCTACTGCAGCTACATTTCTGTGGCTTACAATCCTCAAACCAGACGTGAACTCATTGACATCCATACACTAGATGTGGTTGGTGGCAAGAACTGACTAAAATCAGTGCAGTTTTGAAAGGTTCAGTCCACTATCTTGATTCAATTGGCATTTAAATTTACATAAACAAAACAATAGTTAAAAAAGGTGTTCCTTGCTCTCAGGAACTACAGTCGTACCTTGGAAGTTGAACAGAATCTGTTCCGAAAGTCTGTTCGACTTCCAAAACGTTTAGAAACCAAGACGCGGCTTCTGATTGGCTGCAGAAAGCTCCTGCAGCCAATCAGAAGCCATAGAAACCACGTTGGACGTTCGGATTCCAAAGAACGTCCACAAACGGGAACACTCACTTCAGGGTTTGTGGCATTCAGGAGCCAAAATGTTCGACTCGCAAGGTGTTCAACTTCTGAGGTACAACTGTATTATACAAAATTTGGCTACAGTATTGTAAAAAATGCATACTGGGAACACAAACAACTTGTCAAAATAGTAGATAAAACAACCAATGTAAGCCTAAGTTTCAAATCTGCAGTTATTACAAATCATTAACAAGAGCATGGTAAACAAGCATCACATTTAGGAATGCTACCATCCATTACAAAAGGTCCCAAGTGAGTTTTGGGAAGTTGAAGATGGCATCTCTTTTATAGGAGTGTTGGCAAGCCTTAACGAAGCGAAACAAACCTCATAGTAATGTTGTGCGCCACACCAATCTCTGAGCAGTGCGAGATTCCAGGGGTTCCAGTCGCTTACACATGGTTTGTGTTTCCAACTGGTCAGTTTTCAGTGAGGGTAGGCAAATGCACCATGCAATGATGTCAGAGGACACATTGTGCTATACTAGATAGATATTACCATTACTAAGAGGAGAAAGAAATACAGAGTTGCACCAGCTCCTTATCTCTAAGAGAGCTTTTCATTATCGTTTTTAGACTTAATGTTCTCATGTGCTGAAGTGTAGGAACCTCTACTTCCACTTTCCACATAGTATTACCATTTTGCTCAGCCATTGCCATCTCACTTCCTTGCTTTTTACAACCTCTTTGTTCACTGAATGTTCCATGTGCTTTCCCTTCTGGTATGCTTGCAATGACCTTCCATCACCAGTACAACTGTCTCCTTTTCTCTCTTCAAAAGACCTCTCTTATCCACCCCTCTTATCTTTCCTTCACAACTGCTCTTGCATTTCCTCCAATTTCCCTTCCACTCGTGTTATGTCTTATCAGACTGTAAGCCTGTGGGCAGAGCCATGTCTTTTTAATTTTTTGTATGGTGTCTAGTTTCGTAATAGGTGTGGTACAAATTATGATGATGACGAATTATGACCACAAAAAGACTGTGGTATATGAATTTCTACTCTATCCATTATAAACAATCCAGATGTTGGACTTTATAATGAACTGGCAGTTCAACATTATGAAAGTTTATTCAGGAGTAAGCCTTGCTGTGGTTCAGTGTGGCTTACTCTGCATAGTATGCATACAGTTTTAACCAGAAATGATTAAAATTAGAATTTTAATAGGATTTTTAGACTGCATTGCAAGTATAGCCAATTACTAACATACCGGTAGTTGGAGAAAGCTCATTTCAGCATTTATTTGAGATGTGGAAAACGGATGCCTACAGCCAGGAAAACGTCAACTGCTTTAGCTTCTTTCATCTCTCAGCTTCTGCCTTCGAAAGTATTTATCGACCAGCCTTTATCATAAAAAACATCAGCAGGTGAAGTGAGGGAGACGTCATGAAATCAGATAACGCTATAAAGTTGTTGTTTTTTTTATGGGGGATAAAGCACACATGGAAGAACTATTTTGGAGTTTTCTCTTCTCTGCTACTAATTTTTGACTGCATGCCAGAACAAAGACTATGTCATATTATATTATCAGAATTGAAATGAAGGAAGTAGAAGTGTAGGCTTTTTCATTTTCTTTTGCATACCTTGGGGAATTGTGGTGAGGCAGCCCATGGTGGGAAAAAAACACCTGGCCTGTTCCTCAGGGTTGCCTTATAGGAGCTGTGAGTCCTGGTTTGGAAGGTTTGACAGCTGGGCCCCATTAGGGAAGCAGACCTTTAATAGAGATATGTTTAGAACATCAGACGGACCCCTTGCTTCCAATTAGCTCTGGGATAAGTTGTCGTCTGACCATGAGCCAAGATTTCTTTTGTCTACAAGGCCTACAAAAGAACTATATTGTGTGTTTTGTCTGGTTCCCAACTCCCAGGGCTCTTGCCTTTTTTATTCACTTCCAGCCGTGCCCAATACGTGGAAACCAAGTAGTGTATCTGAATGCAAAGAAAAGTAAATAGGAGCATACTTGTATCACTCTCTTTCTCTCTATATATTCTCTCTCTCTCTACTGTATATATTCTCTCTATATTTCAATGTATGTTCTGATTTTCTGCCAAAAAAGCCCCCAAAGCAGCTTACAACAACAAAAGTAAAACAGAACAATAAAATTCAGATGAAAATCTACAAAGTGCAGTTCGTAAAAGATAGCGGCAGCATTCTAAAAAAACATCCCATCAGATTACAAGATTGTGGAGAAATGGGTGGAAAGGGAAGGTTTTCATTAGGTGCCAATTGGCAGATCTCTCTTGAGAGAGAATTCCACAATATAGCTGAAAACCAGGAGTGGTTTGCGGGTGGAGCAGAACCTCAGCCATAGCCTGCCTGGAGAGATGTTGTGGTCACGAACCAGGAAGGGAAGAAAAAGGAAGAGGGGCTTGGGCTGCACTGGCAGAAAGGTCTACTTTTGGAAGGGGCATATGAACTGGGGAGGCATTCCTAAGGAAACCTGGAACTAGGCCAATTTAAGTTTTAAACATTAAAACCAGCACCTTGAATTATCTCCCTTCTTCTCTCAGTTGGGTACCAGGGGTTAGTGGTGAAGCTTCATGCTCCACTACCGGGGGCAGAAAGCAGGCGGGGGTGTGGCTGGTGCCCCCAGGTGGCATGGCACGTGCTCCGGAGGATGTGGCACACCACCCACGGGGTGGTGGCGGCGTGCATCCTGGCGGCGTGGTGTGTGTTCTGGGGGCGTGGCGATAGCACCCTACCGGAATAGTGGTGCTGGGGGTGGTCCGCTCCCGCCGCACCCCTGTTTGTCCACCAGTGCCAGGGGTACTCATTCCACAAGTGGATCTCTGCTCCTAGGATTTTAGAACCCAACCCAATGTATGTTACACAAATACAAAACGGCATGTACTTTCATGTACACATACTAAGGCTAGGTTCACATTAGTGGCTTAGAACTCAGCAAGTTCATTTCTGCTCCGCTGCATTTCAAGGGCATGTTGCTGTACACAAACACATCAGAGATGGCGAGGGGATGTCTTCACCCTGTGTGCATGGCCTGCTTGGTTCCTCTGTGTCTGCAACCTCCCCTCCTATTCATGTGCACGTGCACGATCATCTGTGGGTGTGCAATGGCTGTCTCAAATGTACACACCTCAGCTTAACTGCAAGTGGAATGTGGCTTCAGTTTTCAATTTTAATGGCAGTTGGTTTGAGGGAAAACATACCATACAGCAGTATTTCTCAAGAAACTACACAATAGATATGGATTGTAACCTACGTCATTTGTACTTGGCTGTGTACTTATACTGCCCAAATAGTATGTGTTGCCTATGTTTGTAAAACTATAAAAACAAGAGTAGCAAATGGAAATCCTTGAAAATGCAGATGTGCTGCCAATACGTGGTCTGCAGCAGTCGCTCTGTTGGAGCCTTCCCAGCCCCTTCCAATGGGTTTTGTGAAGCAGGGAGAGTTTTCTCACATAAATCCATAAAACTGCCTGACAAACCTTACATAAAAATGTTTTGTGGTTACTAGATCTATATTGTTCGGTATTTCTTCAAACAAAAAAATCTTGCTAATCCCCATGGAGCTTTTAGATACTCAAATACTCCAAAAGTAGAGAACTTTTCAGATGTTCAGTGAAGGGTATCTGTCCTTGCATCCAAAGCTCTAACTGTTGATTCCATTGTCTCTACAGAATCGGCATGCTTACAAATTGTGTAGGCAGAGGTTCTGTACAGATACTAGGAGCAGAAACAGAATTCTCAGTCCTGATTCCCAAACCCTCCCCAGTCTACATGTTCACTGAACATCTGAAAAAAATGAGTCTTTTCTGCATCTCACTTTCTTCTGCATCTCACTTCCACTGTTTTCAATCCCACTCCAGAATCATATATGTACCTGCAGTTCAGGTTAACACTTCGATAGTCTGATGAAATGGACTGTAATCCACAAAAGCTCCTGCCATAATTTAAGGTGCAGAAAAACTGATGTTTCTGCTGCAAGAGACTAACAGGGCTACTCCTTTAGAATGTGTTTAGTTCTTTGATGTTTAGCATTTTGTTGTTTTTGTTGATTCTGAAGTAGCTAGAACTTCTGTCTGAGCTCTATCATTTCTGCAGGTCTGGAGAGAAAGTCAGACCTCGTCAAAAGAATAAAATTTGGAATCTGGTAGGCTAACTATAGTATATATAATATCTAAGAGGGTACCAAAGCAGTTCTTTTCTTAGACCAGCATGGGGCAGCATTATCAAAGGTAAGGCATATTTGCAAAACTTCTGGTGGTAGAGCTATGGGTTAACAGGCTATAGGCATCACAGAAGAGATGAACAGGGAGCTAAAAAGTCTGAGAAAATGCATGAAGATACTGAATTCTCAGAGGAACCTCATAGCTTGCAGGTCTTCTCTTTAGAAAAGTCTCAAGCAAAAGGGACAACTGTATAGCACTGAATGAGGATGGAAGAGATTTATTTGACTGATAAAAAAGAAGAAGTTAGTGAGAGGGAGAAATGCTTACTTCTAAAAGTTTTAAAAATATGCCCTATACTTAATATGCAATTATTTCCAGAAGCCTTTTCATGGTGCTGGTGGTTGTCAGGATGACTGGATGTTTAAAATGTTATTCTTGCCATTATTTTTGTTGAAAGAGGGACATTTTCTATTTGAAAGCCTGCCCCCAACCCAAGAAATCAACAGCATTAGAAGTTCAAAGATACTTAAGGAAATGTGTGCTTTTATGGTATCTGTCGTGATATTTATTTTCATTTGTAAGAGGCCTTGAGATTGATTTCATCATAGAAGGGTGAAATAGAAAATTTAGAAAATAATTAATTCATAGGACGTGGCCACTTCATCTAGATCAACAACCTTTCTGAGGCAATCATGTGATTTTTTGGCTTACCTGATGCCTTTGTAGTTACTGCTACAACTGTTTTCTTATAAGTCCATTTTTTATGATAATAATATAAGAATATTCAGATGGCTCTAAGAATAACTAGGTTATTTAAAATGACAACAATAGTGTTGTCTCCAGGCACAATATATAGCATGGTATTGCTTCTGATCTATAGCACCTCACTTCTTATGTATGAAATAGTCTTAGCCATGTATTCCCATTTCCTTCATTGATCTCTTTTTTTGAATTCCCTTATACTGGAGAGATTTAACACTTTGGATATTCTTATTCTGTGGAACTATGGCCTTTTCCATAGAAGAAGGATATCTGGCTTATCATGATGGAGCAGGACCCAGTGAAGACATTTTGCTGCCTGAAGTGAAGGACAAGATGTTGCTGCCCCACAATCTGAAATTTGAAACAAGTCAGCATCTTCTACCAAAGCTGAAGGTAGCCAGCTTGTTTTGTCTTCCAGCAGTACCCTTCTGTCCTCTGCTCCTCAGCTGCTTCTTCCTGAGGCAGTCACCTCACTCTATCTAATGGTAGGGCTGACACTGCTGAACAACTTGAGGGTGCTAATTATCCATTTTTGGATAAAGGAAAGAAAATAGCAGAGGATTATTTTCAACTTAACGCTTCAATGTATTTGCTTTTGATGAATAAATGACTATAGCTCTGCACCCAGAGGTAGCAATCCTTCTGATTCTCATAAATGTTCACATGAAGGTGTAATATAAAATATGTTAAGCCTTTAAAATAGTTAGAGGCCAAATTCTATAGATGATACTCCTACTACTAGTGCTACTATTACTACAGCTATAAAGTTACAGCGCCAGAACTAAAGTGCTTCCCACTTTAGGAGCCCAGATACTCTTTATGGAAAAAAATATATATAGCCAGAACAGAAAAGACAAAATAAAAACCAATTCTGCCCTGAGACCCTGAGGAACCAGTCCCTGACAGAATTACATTTGTGGTTTGAACACAAGTTTATGGAACTCAAATGTCCTCTCATCCTCCAGAAACACACACACACACTTTAATGGAGCCAAAGAAGAGTAAAGAATGAGACAGAGGAAACAAGGCTGTGCTGTGTCAGGAAGGAAAATTTGTGGCCCAAAGACTTGGGGTAGAAACATTTTGTCACATGCTTGTGGTACATATTTTCAACTCAGTCTGAATTGCTTTTGCAGAATTACCCTGGTCTATCCATTTATTTTTAAGGCACATTTTTTGGTTAAGCTGAAGTCTTACAGATTCTTTGGAAGAGCGAGCAGACCAGTGTGGAGGAATGCAATTTATTATAAGTGCATTTGGCCAACTTATGCGGAGAATGATTCTACAGTCATTCACTTTGTGCAATGTTAAACCACAGGCGTAGGATTGTGACAATTGGGGGGGGGGAACATAACATAATCATATGAAGAGCACCAGAGAAGAGCTTGGACTTCCATCTTTCTTCTACAACAGAGTTACTTATTCTAGTCTATTTACTGTACAGAATTTAAAACATCCTCCCCATTCTCTTCGAATTCCCAAATGAATTTGGTCCTTCGTAGCACTAATGGGAATGGATCAGAACCCCTTCAGAATGTATCAGAAAATGTTCCACTCCTTTCTGGCTCAGCTCTTAAATCAAGCCGGGTTTTTCTGCAGGAGATAGAGGAACAGCCAAGGATATCTGGTTCATAGTTTCTTAACATGCCACCAACAGAATCCCAGGACGCTGCATTATGTCTAGATACTTTGTCTCATAATGGATGACAAATGTAAATCTTGCTGTTTTATTTGCAGAAGCAAAATTGGACTTCATTTCCAGGGTAATACGAAGAGTGCTGAGATCTGAGTTCAGATGAAGCAGCAGAGGTCACAGTCGCAGCAGATTGCACATAGCTGCTGCTACTACTTTAGCCAATGAAATTATGATAAGGAAGATGTCAAAGTAAAAACACTGATACTGACAGTTACTACAGAACGTTTTACAAAATTAACCCAGATTAGTCTTGAACTGGGGACGTGGGTGGCGCTGTGGGTAAAAGCCTCAACGCCTAGGGCTTGCCGATCGAAAGGTCGGCGGTTTGAATCCCCGCGGTGGGGTGCGCTCCCGTTGCTCGGTCCCAGCGCCTGCCAACCTAGCAGTTCGAAAGCACTCCCGGGTGCAAGTAGATAAATAGGGACCGCTTACTAGCGGGAAGGTAAACGGCGTTTCCGTGTGCGGCTCTGGCTCGCCAGAGCAGCGATGTCACGCTGGCCACGTGACCCGGAAGTGTCTCTGGACAGCGCTGGCCCCCGGCCTCTTGAGTGAGATGGGCGCACAATCCTAGAGTCTGTCAAGACTGGCCCGTACGGGCAGGGGTACCTTTACCTTTTTTAGTCTTGAACTACATGCCTTTCTCAGTATGTTTAGTCAGAAAGATGATCTACCTGGATTTGCAGGGAGTGGTGTAGGAATCAATGTTTTGATGATATGAGTAGCTCATGGGTCTTGTACATGCATGTGTATTTACTTTCCCCCTTGAATATTAAGAGATGGAATTCTGCACACACAGAACAGAGCCTACGTGTAGAGGGAGAACAGAAACACATATCCAAGAAGGGCCTTGCTGGATCAGACCAAAGCCAATCTAGCTAACCATCCCGTTTCGCGGTGAGCAACGAGAGCACTACAGACCTCTTCCACTGTTGTTTCCAGTGAGTGGTATTCAGAGGCATGCTTGATCTGCTCCTAGCCTTGATGGCCTCCTCCTCCATTAATTGAATTAATCTAATCCTCATGAGAGGATTAGCCACCTCATGAGAAGACCCTCCCCGGAAAAGAACCTGATGTTGGGAAAGATTGAGGGTACAAGGAGAAGGGGATGACAGAGGATGAGATGGTTGGACAGTGTTCTCGAAGCTACTAACATGAGTTTTACCAAACTGCGGGAGGCAGTGAAAGACAGGGGTGCCTGGCGTGCTCTGGTCCATGGGGTCACGAAGAGTCAGACAGGACTAAATGTCTAAAAAACAACAAATCCTCGTCTCAAGTGGCTATCACATCATGTGGTTGTGAAGAGTATGATGACCTGGCATACTGAGTGCTTGTGCATGGCACTAAAGGGGGAGGATGGAAAGCAGTGTCCTGTTGTCTTTTATGGAGATGTCTTTGCACATAAATGCTGCACCCATTGCACACGAAATATGAGTGCTGCACTCCTATCGATCATGCTGAATAGGAATAAATAAGAAAAGGACTATTCCTTTAAATGGTTTCCCTATGCAAAAGCCCAACATAGGCTGGATAAAGTAACTAAGGGCATATCCATTTTCATAAAAAAATCTACATTTATGTGAATTGTTGTGAATATAAATGCACCCAACTTTTATACATCTCCAGGGGGAAAGCTGATCATATAAGGTTCCAGCTTCCATTAAATTATATGCATGTAGAAGTTTACACCATAGTCTTCCTGCTGCAGACATCTGTATTAAATGCATGAGTGCGAGGAGGTACGGCAAGGAAGCCCTATGACTTTGGCAGGAGTACGGATGTATTGATTTGATTATAATGTGTAGAGGAGGTTCACTTGCTTCTCAGAAGCCTGCAGAAAGATGTGTCGCCTGATCCTCCAAGTAGTAGTTCAGTTGGTAGAGCATGAGGCTCTTAATCTCAGGGTTGTGAGTTTGAGCCCCGTGTTGGGCAACAGATTCCTGCATTGCAGGGGGCTGGACTAATGGTCCTTCCAGCTCTACGATTCTCTGACTCATGTTGGTTTCACAGAAGTGCTTTGCAATGTTTCCCATAAATGATATATGCATGAAAAGTGTGCAGTCAGAATGGGAGATCCACAGGGAGTTTGCAGAGCATTAGTGGTTCCTGCTCATGGATCTTTCTTTTGAATCAATATAGATTTCCCATCCTAAAGAAATATTTTCCTTTTGTCATTTTACCTAGTGTAACCAACTTGGTTACCCTTGAAGATTTTATTCTGTGCATTGTTCCTCCATTTTATCTGTTTCTGCATCATTCCTCTGGCAGATTTTCATTTATAATAAGGCTGTGAGTCAGATATTTCAGACAAAGACTGGGAACTGCAATTGCAATAATCCGGGGGGCTGAAACCACAGCTCAGTGGTGGAACACAGGCTTCACGTATATAGTACAGTGGTACCTCTGGTTATGTGCTTAATTCGTTCCGGAAGTCCGTTCTTAACCTGAAACTGTTCTTAACCTGAGGTACCACTTTAGCTAATGGGGCCTCCCGCTGCTGCCGTGCCGCTGCTGCACAATTTCTGTTCTCATCCTGAAGCAAAGTTCTTAACCTGAGGTACTATTTCTGGGTTAGCGGAGTCTGTAACCTGAAGCGTATGTAACCTGAAGCGTATGTAACCCGAGGTACCACTGTATTTGTGATATTCTCCTGGTGCCCCTAGATAGAGGCAGTTTAATTTGTTTTGATATGTGAAACTTAAATTTCTTTTTATTCTACATGTCCTGCTTCCCTTTGTAATTTTTCCTAGTCAATGAGAAAAATAAGTAGAAGGAATCAACTTTCTGGCCAGGGTATATACAGCATTGAGTTTACAAATCAATTGAAGCAAGAATCTTAGCAGTACAATTTTAGATATGCCTACTCATAACTAATCAGGAATCAGGGTGGGCTGTGGCCGTTTCCTACAACTTTATTCTACACTAAAGACCAAATATCTTCCCTAAAATTGATATTTGGCAGAGGCAACTGATACAAACAGTGCTATTTCATCAACTTTATTTACCTTATTTACCTGAACAGAATAACCAAACTGGTTAAAAGTGCACATTATTGTAATCACAAGATTTTGCTTGCAAACCATAAAACAAAACAAAAAAACTTGCTAACATCTGCTTGGACGATTAAAATCTATCATATGAAATGCAGACATTCTTGGCTTTTTCCTCATTTGAGATAATTGGTTAAGCCAAACGGATGTAGCCTTTGCCTAACAAGAGAGCATTCAGAGAGAGAAATGTAGATGCTGCCTTTAGATATATGTATTTTGCAAGCTCTGGATAAAGTAAGAATGGAAAAGAACAAATCCACTGGGATGCAAAATCAGCAGAAAACCTAACTGAATAAACCAAAGAGAAGGAAGTGGTCAGGAATGAAAACTCAGAGAGGACTATGGAAATGAGAACAGCTTGTAAATATAATTCATGTTCATTAAATGTTTTGAGCAAGTATCTTAGAGCATTACAATGTTGGGAGTCAATTTTGTTTGCATCCTTAAAGAGTGGCTGTAGAGTTAACACTTCTGACTGTATTAGTTTATAGAAGCCAGAGATCAGTGTTTTTAATTTAAAGCCTTGAAGCATGATTTTCAAATAATATATAAATATTCTGTGACCTTCTGGAAGCCACAGAATGTGTGAGAGAACCAATCCTGTGTAGAAGACTAGAAACTAGAATGTTTGTTTTTTTAAAAAAAGGAAATGAAGAACTTTTTTTAAAATAAAAAATTGCCCTGTTTTCACGGAATATTTGAGGGAAAGAGAGAGGGAAGAATCTTTATGTAATACCAGCAGGCTAAGATTGAGAACGTTTCCCAGAGCATGAAGGGGAATGTTAAGGAATCTTCTCAGGAGTGGCTTGTACGTTATGGATATTACTTACTTAATTTAAAACGTTTGGTACCCCTTCTCTCAGTTACTCAGCACTTGGGGTTGGTTATGGTCCAAAATTAAAGCACTACTTAAATCAATAAAACGAGCAGATGTTGTAAAATAAAAGAAGACCAATGACTAAAATGTAAACCAAAATTATAAACAGCATGCTTACAATGCAGTGGTTGCTTTAAATGGTTATATGCGCTTTGGTTTGTGGTGTCATGGAGAAAATTGCCTGATTTGCCACCCATGAATGGTTCGTCACAAGGTAACAATTGCCATATGAAATACTCCACCAGGGATGGGGATGCCCTCCAGCTGCTCTTGGGCTGCCATCACCAATCAGCCCCTGCCAACGTACACTGGCGGAAGAAGAGGAGTGGGGGGAGGAGCGCACTGCCCCCGGCTGCACAATCCTGGTGGGGTGCCATCGTGGCTGCCCCCCCCGCGCTGGGTGGCATGCCCCCGCAGGTGGCGTGCCCTACCCCTGCGGGTTGCACGCACCACCCCCAGGACGCACCCCAGCCCCGCCCCAACCTCCGCCTGCTCTCCGCCCCCCCCCGGTGCCAGAGCATGAAGTTCTGCCACTGCCAACATAGCCAATGGTTAAGGATGATGGGAGCTGTAGCTTGCAACTTCTGGAAGACAAAAGGCTCACAATTTCTAT
Source organism: Podarcis tiliguerta (assembly GCF_965153285.1). Classification (NCBI taxonomy): domain Eukaryota; kingdom Metazoa; phylum Chordata; class Lepidosauria; order Squamata; family Lacertidae; genus Podarcis; species Podarcis tiliguerta. The sequence goes on along the minus strand of NC_139536.1, from coordinate 81,645,115 downwards.
TCTAACCATCTTTCAGATAATGGTCACATTCAGAAGATCCTTCAAATTATGGAATGGAGGCTATGAAATGAGCATTGGCAATCCTGGGGCTCAAGTTCATCCCTCTCTCTTTTACCCTTGCAGGTGGGAGGAGATGACTAGCTTCTGCTGTCAATGTGATAATTTGCCATTTTGACTAAATGTGGTTGTGACAAACTGTGGTTTGAACAAACCATTGTTTTCTCTTAAGGATCCTAAATCATGATCAAACTATAATTTGGATCCTGGTTTAAGATCAATTGATCATTCGTATAAAACTAGTTTACTACTCAAGCAGAAAATAATGGCAGGCAGTGGTAGGGAAGAATCAGCCTAGTCTTAGAAGCGTGAAATTTACAATACTGTTCTAAGATTCAAGATTTTTTAAGGAGGGGAAGGAGTATTCCTATGAATAGAGTTTCCTTGTTCGTCAGTTCTGTATGAATCTCCTCATAATTCTGTCAGCAGGACTCCATTTTTTCTAAGCATTATTGGCAGCTATTATATTGTTTTAAAGTGGAGAATACATTTTAATCCCTGAAATGTTTGGTTTTCTAGTGGCTAACTATATTGGCCTGCCAGCCTCTTTTGATTGATTGAACTACTTTAAGTGATGAGTCTGGCAGAGATCAAAATCCATTGCGTGTGGGACTATTTCAGGAGCATACATTAGTAGCTTAATAGACACACCGCATGGGCAGAGCAAATCCAAATTCAACTGGATTTGGGTTTCTTTCAGAGTGTGTTTATACACAGGAAGTACATTGCCACGCTTCAGATTTCGTCTTTACTAAAAAGAGAAAAATCAAAGCACCACAGCTACGCTGGATTTAGGCCTCCTTTGGAAATCAGAGTAAGAAAGCAGTAACAGTGTAGTTTTATGATCTGGGAGGATTGTGTTTCTGATATTGTAGCCGTTGAGTTTATTATTTTCTAAACCTGCCTTTAGTGGATACAGATGTTGCTAGGATTCTTTTAAAAGGAATAGGGTTCCTTGCCAATAACAAAGAGGTATCGTATTTATTCTCTCCTGCACATAGATTTTAGACTTCACATTATTTGAAATAGTAGATATAGGGTGATTCATCTCATGGTGGGGGAAACACTTGGAAATGACCCTTAGATGCAAATAATGATGTAGATGCTCCTTACATTTCAAACTGATTTGCACATCACCCTCTTTTATTATTATTAAAATGGGCTCCTATGGGACATCCCATCCCAGGTCCTGCAAGAATGTCTTTTGCTTCCTTTTTTTTGTAGCTGACACTGGCAAACTGCTAGGAGGCAGATAAGGACCAAACCACATTTTATGCTTAATGCATATCACACAGCAAGCCATCCCTTTTTACTTTTATAAATTACAGGGGGAAGTTCTTACTGGGGATGCAACATGCAGGAGGGGGAGATTTATCTCTTTTCTCTGCAGCATGATCAAAACTAAGACTCCCACCCCCTATCACTGGGCATGGCTAGGACACTGGTGGAAGGGAACTGTTGTCATCAATGGGAATATTTTTCCTAAGTATTCTGCCCAAGTTGGGAGGAGGCAGCTTTAGGTCTGATTGCACAGTGGAAGGAAGGGGTAGCTTGCCCTCCCCATGCACGGCATTTCTTCTAAGGAATGCACCCTAACCTTTAATTAATAAAAAGAAAAAAAAGAAGAGGTACCTGAGATGCCGAATCAGAGGTAGCCCAGGTGGTTCCCTCCAGATGTTTTAGACTACCGCTCCCATCAGATGCAGTCAGTATAGTCAATGGCTAGGAATGATAGGAAGTGTGGCCTGCAACATCTGGAGAGCACCATGTTTGCTACCCTCTGAGCTACACATGAAGCCCAATGTGTACTTTGGCCATGAAAGGTTCAACGGAAATGGAACTCTCCTTCCCCAGATTCGAAGCAGATCTGCAGAAGTACCAGAATTCTGTGCCAGCACAAGATGCGATTTTTGCCAAAGTTTGCCTTTCCATATTCACAGAAACAGTGAAATGAGGAAAGAAAAGATCCGCTTCACCCTATGCCTAATAGAAATTAAGGAACAGATCTTATGAAATGCGAAAAAAATTATTGCCAGCTGTTAGATATTCAAGAGTAGTTAAAATTAAGGGAAAGGCTGGGAACAAAAGAGGATACTATGAACAGAACAAGGATGAAAAACTAGGGTACCTAATTTTTTATGGCGGGGGGCAGAATCTATTGAATCAATGTTTTCGCAGTCACATCTGCATATTGCTTACATATACATAGGTTATTGATATGTTTTTATTCAGAAAGATTTATATACTACTTAATCAAAGAAGTATCTCCAAAGTGATTTGCATCAAATAGTATAAAAAGCACTGTATCTATCTCTGTATCACATACCAGTGCTATTTTTTTCTAGAAAAAAAGCTGCTGGTGCTGCGTACCCTTGAGTACCTACAGAAAAACAACCCCACTTTTTAAAATTTTGAATTGGGTGAGGGAGCTGTGGAAAAGTTTGAAACATTTGCATTATTGCAGATTATGGTTGTTTTCACACTCTCTAGCCATACTGATATTTTCAGCACCAGAGGGTTTCATCTCGTGATCAAAAATTTTGCCTGAAATGTACACTTTCGTAAGAGTTGAAAATGAACCACAAATATTACATTTCTTTTTATGCTGATTTCTCTTGCTAATAAGATGCATAAGGGCTTTCGCACCTATTAACTACCAGACCACATTCCCAACATTTACGTAGCTGAACTAACATTCTTTTCTTGCTGGAGAGAGACATAGTGTTCCCCACTAACTGAAACTGTATTGGTACATTTCCTTTCTTCTGGCTGCTGTACAGAGTTGGCTGCATTTTCAGGTCATATAGATTTTAAAGGAGAGGTTGTGTAAAGCCTCAGGAAAAGGACAAAGTGTATCTCAGATACACTTGGTTTGCATGTGTGCTGTGCAGAGATCCAGTTTTAGTTACGCTTTTTGTGTTCTCCAATAAATGGCAGAAAATAGTTGTTTGATTATTAGGTTAGGTTTAACAGTAAAGGAGAATGACTTGCATTTTTGGAATTTAGGAGAAATTAGTTGATTCAGTAGGCAGATACAGATATAGAGATACAGATATGTATATGTATATGTATATGTATATGTATATGTATATGTATGTATTTGTATTAGCTGGTGTATGTCAGCCATGTCAAATGCTGCCTGATGCTTTTTACATTTATTAGGAATCTTGTCCTGCATTGCTGATATTGAGGAATGGGTCGTATATGCTTTCATAAAAATATAAAAACATCGGTGGTGTTGTGATTGGTCACAAGAAAAGTCCATCTAACTTATCTGCTGCCTGCCTGATGCCTCTAGCAAGAGAAAATTAGGGTTGGATGGAAATGAGAAGCTGTTATTTGTTCAGAGCCCTGTTCACACATAATCACACATAACACTAAGCCAAGGTGTGTGACTTTCTTAAACCATAATATGCATAAGCTGTTTGCTAGCGTATGGAAATTGAGCACTCACATTAATTCCTCCTTTCATCTAGCTAGCATTGACCAACCTGATTGAGCAAGATGCTTATAGTCTGATCCAGTGCTTGTAGTTTGTTTCTCTCCAAGCAAACCACAATTGGGAACCCAAAGGTTTGCTCTTGGCTTCCTCACCACAGTTTGTTTGGGAGCAGGAGAGAAACAGGAGCACTGGTTTAGGCGTTGTGGTTTGTTGCTCCTGGATGGACAGAGTTGGGAGTGAAATAGGAACACTTGAGCTGCATGCACCAGCTCACAGCTCATGCACTTTATGGTTTAAACTAGGGATGGGGAGCTTCAGGCAATGCAGCCCTCCAAGACTTTCTGTCCAGCCACCAAGACTCTCCAGAGGCCATGTCTCCTCCCCAGGTCACACACTGTCTTTTCAGGCCAAATCCATCGCCAGCCCTATGCCATGCGCTCCTTGACTGGTTTTCTCTGGCTAGAATGTGCCCTCGAGAGATGCTAATGTCTCTTGCTTGCCTGGATGAAGATGAAGTCAGCTATACTTGTAGGAATCACAGCATCCTTTGGCAAAGAATTTCCAGAGTCCACTGTTGGTTGTTGGGTGAAGAGTGCTAGTTCACTGCATTTTAATCTGATGTTGTTTTGTGGAATATTTCTGATATTTATTTTCTTCGTGAGAAAGTTGCTGTATGATTCTCCCTGATCTGTTTAAATTTACAATAGGCTTTCTAAAAATTAGACACATTTATTTACCTAGGAGACCCACGATAACAAAAACTAGCTTTAAACATTGAACACTGCAGATTAGAGGCCCCTTGCTGCTGCTCCTTCCAATGTATCTTGAAGTAAGTTCACTAGCATTTGTTGATGGTAAAAGGGATTAGGGTTATAGGGATGTACCAAATGGCATGCGACCACTTGGCACAAGTGCTCCAGTAGCACTCAATTCACATTTGCCCAAGAATTTATACACTAGAAACCAAGATATCCTGATGGTATAAATTAGGGCTGCCCGTATTACTTCAAGCAGAGAACTTGGCAGACTACGGCACAAGGATCTGATTTTCTAACTTGTCTTATTCTGCCAGTGTATCACTTTTAAAGTCTTCAGATCTTCTTGGGCTGCTGCTGAAAGAGTGGAGAAAAATGCATCAAAAATGGTTTAAATTAGCTGTTGAAAATGGGGAGGAATTTCAGATCTTGGTTTGGCAGCAGCATTAGTTCAGTTTTGGAAGCTACACACCCACTTATTAAGCAGATGTCAGACAAATAAACTATTAAAAAGAATTGCACTGTCCCTTGCAATAAAATGTTCTTTCTTATGTTCTTGTTAAAGTCTTTAAAATATAAGCATAATTTTGGGGGCATCTGCATACAATAACTTTGTTTAACTCAGTATGCGATTCTGATTTAAAAATAACTCCAGAACTGTAGTGCTTTTTAAAACTTACATTTTATGAGTTTTAAAAAGTTCTTCCTCCTCACTCACTGCTTTATTTTTCATTCATGGATCATTAAAAAAAAAAAAAAAGGAATACAGAAAAAATGACAAAGAAAATAACTAGGCGAAGAAAACAACCAGTATAAGGCCAACAGAAGGGATGCTGTTATGATCAGCTTTCCCTGCTTAAAAACAAAGAAAAAACGAATGAGTATTCCTTTGGCATTCAGCGTAGTACAATATTTAGATAAGGTGAAGTGAGGCTTTCAGCACAATCACACACCTAATCTACCCAGAACAAAATGAAGTAAATCATTTTGAGTCCAGTGAGACTTACTCCATGATTAGAGTGTATAGGATTGCTTATTTGTTTAATTCATTTTTGTTTTCTTATACCCTGCCTTCCTTCCATCATGGATCCTCAAGCAATCACCCATTTCAGATTTAATGTCTTCTATGCTCTTCTGTGCCCACAAGTGCCCGTAGTGGCCTGTATGGTGGGGAAGAGCCACAGAACTGCCCTCCTGACACCGGCATTGCTGCTGCTTGCCTAGAGGGGTGGGGCAGACTTGAGGCTGGTGCAATTTGGTGCTTCTGTTGGTGAGTCTGTGTGGCCTTAACCTCCCTGGTGCCCCTTCCAGGTTAAACAGCAGAGTCAATAGCTTGCTCTCCTCCACCATGTGCGCCACCAATGGCAATCAGAATGAGTCTGGCACTTGGTATCTTTATGGAGCAAGAAAACTTTATTTTAGAAAATGACATTTATTTTTCAAAATGGTTTGTAGGCGACCAGTCATCCATAAAAAGAATGCAATCTATGGATTTTTTTACAAGACTGTATTATGAATGTTTGCATGCAAAGCGACTAGCTATAGAGTCTCTATTTATATGTAAACATTCTTAAGGATTAGCACATATCAGCTGGATTTTAGTGCAAAACAGATGGAGAGCAAGAATAGATTTAGGGATGTCTAACCAGATGGCTAGCCAGGCAGAGGGTACCAAGTCCAATTGACTTGAAGGGAAATTAGATCTGGGATCGAAGACCAGGATTCAATGTACTGCACTCCTGAAAAAGCTCTGGACTCCTATAAGAGTCTCCCAAGCTATTTTTGATTGACATTTCAAATGTGTGTGGCTATGTAACTGGGATGGGTGCTGGTAGGCACTGTTTGGGGGGGGGGCTATCTTGTACTGGGTATGGTACAAAACATTGGACTTGTCTTTGGTTATCAGCTTAAATCTGGGTCTGGTCAGTGCCTGGATGGGAAAACGCATTGGTGCTTGAATCCAATTTTATTTTTCTTCCTATATCCATAAAACTGTATGGCTGTTATTGCACAGACACCCTCCCCCCAATTTGGAAGATTTGTAGTGCATATGAAATATGTTTTGTAAGATGTTTTAATTAAGTATTTGTTGTTTTGTTGCCTGTTACTTGTCTGGATTCTTTGGAAGGAAGGAAGGGAAATAAATAATACTAATAATTAACCTGCTACCACTTTTCATACTATCGCATCAGAGGTTGGAAGGAATGATTAGCAGAGGAAAATAATGACCTTGAAGTTGTTCCTTCATTTTTGTTGCTGCCAGTAGACAGTTTCAGTGTTCAGCATACTTGTTTGGAGCTCGTGACATATTTGTGCTTTCCAAGCCAATATAAACAAGCAATTGTGGGATAAATCGAGAACCGAAAGGTACAAGAATGTAAGGGGTTGCAAAGGTTAGCTGTGACTAAATGGGCATAAGAATGTTCTAATAAATACTGCTAGTATGATTTATCGCTACTAATACAACCACTTCTTTATTTTAAAATTGGGTGTCTTGTATGCACACATACTCAGTGATGAATAGACAGAAGTGATAGGAAAGGGATGACCGATGGATGAGACCCCCATCCCAAAATACACATGAGACTTCAGAAGTTTTATTTTTCTTAAGCTATATATCTCCCAAACTGGAGGGACCGAAGACTGTGCATGTGCCAATTGACAAGGGCAGCAGAAAGCAGTATGCTTTCATTGGAGCTGGAATTAGACTGCACGGAAACAGTGCATTTTAAAAAGGAACTAGTTCAAATTCAGCTACTTCCTGTTCAAACTTGTACAAAATGAACTAATTCAATTTAAGTTTGCCCAGGTGAATTTTTTTGGTTTACTAGAGGGACACTGCCCCCTACTCTGCAACTCCCCCCCCCCCAATTAACCTGCTGGAGCTTCCCCTTCCCATATCATGCAAACACTAAGTCCTGATTTCACTTTCCCAACCCTATTTTTCCTATTCTGCAGCCCACTTTGTACCCCCATTTCATCATACACCCCACCCATTCCCATGCCGCCTCCTCCTCCTTTTTTGCAACCAACTTTGAACCACTGTTTTCACCTTCATCCCCTTTGTCTCCTCCTCCTCCTCCTCCTCCTCCTCCCTTTTCTTAACTTCTGTTTCCACACAGGTAAAACATGGGTTCTGCTGCTAATAAGTGGTACATATCTCACCGCAAATGCAAAAATTGTTGTGCAGACATATATATTATAGATACATAAACAGGATAAGTATGCCAAGAATCAAGAAGAGGTAAAATTAATAAGGTGGAATCAAAGGGGAATAACTGGGAACAGCAAAATTGAAATTTTAAACAAACAACTTAGTATAACCTTACATAGTATAAGATTTATTCTTAGTCTGTAAGATTAATCTCTCACAGAAAGCGGAGGAAACCTTGTCATTTTGGCACATATAAGCTTACAAGGATCAAATGCAATCACATGTACAAAATGGAGTCCTCTCATATTGGCAGGGTAACCAACTAAATAACCTCATTATTTCCATCTCTGGCTTTTATGGACTAGATTTACTACTTGTGGATGTCCAGCTTAGCAGTTAATATCCCTCTTGTCATTCCACCTTAGGTTATAAGTGATGCATTTCATGAGCATGAACAAAACTGAAGTAGCTCAGTCAAGGCAAAAATAGATCTTTTTTCAGACAGGCATCAAGGAATTGCATTTGGGGCAGATTATAGCTGATGTCATTCAGGGATATGGAGACCCCAAGAGTATAGTTAATTCCAGAAAATAGAGATCAAGATACATTAGATATGGTAATTGTACATATGGAAGACGATTTTCCAAGTACAGTTTTAGATCATTGCATGTTAATACATTTTCAGTGATTATGATTAGCACTTCTACTCTTTCATACAAACACACAATGGATTTATTCAACTGAGTCATACTCAGAGCAGATGAGCTGAAATTAATGAAACATAACTAACTCAAGTCTATCAATTTCAATTGGTTTGAGTATGACTTAACCCAGCGGTGTGGGGAATCTGCTCCTTGGGCTCAAGGTTGCATCCAGCATCAGTTGGAGATGGGACATCAATGGACAGATGCATGCTACATCTGATGCTGGCTGGGGGTGGTGGATCTTAGATGGGCTATTTACAGGCCAAAACAGAAGGCGGATCAGGTCGGGAGATGAAGGCAGCCAGGGAATGAGGCTGAGGGCCACTGGTCTCACAGATTCAATGTGTTTGAGGTAGTATGCTCAAGGCTCGCAAGTCTAAGCAGCCCTGTTTGTGCTATAAAGCAATTACATCATTGTTGGAGCTTAGCTGCAATGTATAGCTCCCAATTGTACACCATTACCAGCAGTGCAGCTCTAGCAACTGTCACAGAAAATCACCCCCCATGCATGTGTGCTTTCCTTTCCAAGGTGGGGCCCAGTCCTACATAAGGGGAGGATAGGGAGATAATGAAGCAGCATGACAGCAAAGGACTGGGTCTGCCAAGTTGAGTTGATTGGAGGGATGTCCATCATACTGCAAAATGTAAATTTTAAAAAGAAATAGCAAATAAAAATAAAGGGGAAGAAGAGAGTATCTGTCTGGCACCAAGGAAAGGGCAAGCATCCCATAAAGGCAGTGCTTTATTCTAAGAAAAAATGTTTAGAGGTACTCTCATTTTCCTACTCCAATTGAACTACTGCCCCTCAATGAGGCCAAACTTAGATTCACAAAATGTTTAGGTGTATGCGTCCCCCTGTGTCCCCCCCATAAAAAAAGCACTGCATAAAGGCAGATGGAAAGGGGGACAATCTCCCTAGGTCCTCCAAAGCCATTTCTTCCTCATCTGAAGAGGATGGCTACCTCTAGTGCTGCCACATTGCTAGCTTGGCCTTGACTCTTGGAGAGCTCTTTAGATGATTTTAATCAGAAATTTGGTTATTCTGTTTGGTTATTCTACAACTTTTGTTCTTGATCAGAGTAGCTGATCACCTAAGCAACACCTTTCACAAGATCTAGAATGAGCGCATTCAGACAAATGAATTTCCTGGTTGCAGTGGAGTGATATTGCTATTTGGGTGTGGTAAGGAAAATGATTTCACATTTCATTTATGAGAATTCCCATTTTAAGCTTTTTGTTTTTGACCAATAGTGAGTAGTAATGATTATTTTTACATCTATAAAAAGAAATAAGTAAACGAACCAAACTGGAATATTTTACGTATTATTCATATATTACATACATCACTAATTCTTTCAGTATTTATATACCAACCCAATAACAAAAGTTGTCTGGGCAGCTTACAGGTGGAAAAAGAAGATTAAACAAAGATGCAGCATAAAAAGAAAATATAAAACCAGCAACAGAATAAAACCAGTATGGTTCAGTAAAACAAAATAGGAAAATAATGAAAATCAGGTCATTTGTTTCTAGTGAATTCAAGATTGTTAGATACTGCAAAAAGCAAACAAAAACAAAGTACAACAAAAGCCCACTTCCATGGTAATGCAGGTTTAAAGGAGAACATGCAATTATATGATGATGGTAACAATTAATTATGAAGCAAATATGAAATAAAACATTAGTAGCAGGCCAAGTCCAATAATCTTACAGTAAAACCGATATGTATTGTGCACTCATTTTTTCCTCTTGCAATTATAGCTTTCCAGGCCTATGTGTTTAGCAATAGGAAACTACACAAAAAGCATGGGAAAGGACAACTGAAGCAAGGAGATTTCCCACCCCCCTGCTTTGAAACAATAAAGCTGGTTGTATGTATCCTCTGTAAGGGATGCGGGTGATGCTGTGGGTTAAACCACAGAGCCTAGGACTTGCCGATCAGAAGGTCAGTGGTTTGAATCCCCGCGACGGGGTGAGCTCCTGTTGCTTGGTCCCTGCTCCTGCCAACCTAGCAGTTCGAAAGCATGTCAAAGTGCAAGTAGATAAATAGGTACCGCTCCAGCGGGAAGGTAAACAGCGTTTCTGTGCGCTGCTCTGGTTTGCCAGAAGCGGCTTAGTCATGCTGGCCACATGACCCGGAAGCTGTACGCCAGCTCCCTCGGCCAAAAAAGCGAGATGAGTGCCGCAACCCCAGAGTCGGCCACGACTGGACCTAATGGTCAGGGGTCCCTTTACCTTTACCTTTATGTAGCCTCTGTACAGTGGTACCTCAGGTTACATACGCTTCAGGGTACATACGCTTCAGGTTACAGACTCCGCTAACCCAGAAATATTACCTCGGGTTAAGAACTTTGCTTCAGGATGAGAACAGAAATCATGCTCTGGCGGAGTGGTGGCAGCAGGAAGCCCCATTAGCTAAAGTGGTGCTTCAGGTTAAGAACAGTTTCAGGTTAAGAACAGACCTCCAGAACGAATTAAGTACTTAACCCGAGGTACCACTGTACTTGTGAACTATCAAGATGAGCAGGTAGAAGGCCAGTATAGTGCTAGCATCTTCTTTCCTGTGCAATGCAGAGTTTGGTCCTTCAATAATAGTTTTCCACACTCCCTTGCAGATATTCTTTGTGCCCCTGATTCTGGGGAAAGTGCAACTTTCCAAAAGTTCTCTATCTGCTTCCCATTCCTGGTATATTCTAAGATGATACTGCAGATATACAGACACCATAGATTCTTAGAATTGTAGAGTTGGAAGGGACCCTGAGGATCATCTACTCCAAGCCCCTGCAATGAAGGGATATGCATTTGTCCCAAAAGAGAAGAAGAAAAAGAAGAAAAGTTTGGATTTGATATCCCGCTGTATCACTACCCGAAGGAGTCTCAAAGCGGCTAACAATCTCCTTTCCCTTCCTCCCCTACAACAAACACTCTGTGAGGTGAGTGGGTTTGAGAGACTTCAGAGAAGTGTGACTACCCCAAGGTCACCCAGTAGCTGCATGTGGAGGAGTGGAGACATGAACCCGGTTCACCAGATTACAAGTCTACCGCTCTTAACCACTGCACCACACTGGCTCTCAGGGATCGAACCTGCAAGCTTGGCATTATCAGCATCACACTCTAACCAACTGAGCTATGCAAATCCTTTTTGTATCATGGTGGTGTCCAGTGTTTTGAAAATGCTTTCTAATTTCTCTGATTTCTCTGAATTTCACGAGACAAGTACTTGATGCATCAAGGGACTAGGGATATATATTAGTGATTTACAGCTGTAGAATGAATGTGCTCATAATCGCTCATCTAAGTGAGTGAGGGGTTTTTTTGTGCTACTGTGACACCACAGAAAAAAAAGGAAGAGCCAAAAGCCAATGTCATTGTGAAATAACTAGTAAATACTTTGGGAACATCATAAACATTAATTTTGTGTTACCTTTCATCCAAATATAGGATTAGTTTGATCCAAAACAGATGAACGAGGAAAACAGCTACTGTTTTAAATAGTCTGCATGTCTATTTTCCAGGCAAAAACACACACAAACTAGCTGTAAATCATGCTTGCTTTAGTTCAGTGTGTCTTTTTTAGTTCCATCAGATTAAAGCTAGACTCTGGAATTTGAGGAGGTAACATTTTCCATGGAGGTTGGTGGTAACTCAATCAAGTGGACAGATGAACACACGCACAGTACTCCCTTCAATCCACTTCTTCTTTAGAAGAATTTGAAAGGCCTCCAGACTCCAAAAGCAATAACAGCAATCTCTTACTCAAATCGAAATTAATTTTTTAGATTCATTAAAAAATATTTTAATGTCATTACAATGACATTGTCTGGTGTTGTTTGTGTATCTAAAGAGAACTGAGATTTGGCCTAGGATGAGGTAGCTAATGTAGTGCCTACCAGATGTTGGACTACAACTTGCCTCAGGTCCAGACAGCTGGTCCAGGTTGGAGCAACAGGTCAGGGATGATGGCAGGAGGTGGAGGGAGAAAGTCCAGCAACATCTGGAGGACACCATGTTGACTACCCCAGCCCTGGAGTCTTGTGGGACTCAAGCAAAAGATGGAAATGGACTTTAGATACAGTAATGTCAATATAGTTAATGAGAATAACAAAATGCAAGGGACGGAAGAGAAAGTTGAGGACCCTTAACAGTGCCAACTCAATTTATAGGTCATAGGCAGTCTCAAAGAGCTGCAGTCTTCCTTCCAGTCTGCCGTGCTTGTGCCTCAGGCCATACTGACACAGATGAGCCTAGCTAGTAATGGAAGAAGGCATCCAGGCAAGCAACACATCTGAGATGTGTTGGGCTTACACTCCTGCAATTCTCCCCCACCTGTCCTCCTCATGTGTAGTAGAAATGACTTTCCCAATTTGCAGCTGCAACCCATAAACTAATTTGTCAGATGCGGTGAGTTTATACATTGCAAATATGCTACACCAGCATCCCAGTTCTTGGAGTTACTCGGGAATTCTAAGAATCAGTGAAGTTTTGAACTCCGATTCAAAATGGCAGCCAACTGTATCCAAACGTAGATGAAAACCTGTTCCTTGATGTTAGGAACCTCATGCAAAATTTGGTTATGATATCTTAAGAGGTGTCCAGATGCTTAGCAAACAGAAAATTTCCCAAAGTGTATGGTAGATTTTTTATACATCTCCAGTTGGGAAAAGATAATTGTACATTTAAAAAAACCATTGCCCATGGATCAGATGCTCACCCCATCCACATTAAAAATGCATCCAATTTGTTCAGGGCCTGAAAGAATGTTGCAATGTGAAAAACACTATTCACGCAAATTCATCTGCATTGACTATACATGGAAGGTTACATCTGCACGTGAATCTATTGAAGCAAATATCCTGCTACAAAACCATCACTGAAATGAATGTAAACTTTGTTGATTTGTACATTTAATGGCTGAATCACCAGGGAATGAATCACCAGTGGTACTTCGGCTGGTGAAGTGGATATCTGAAGAGAAATTGATTTTACACGAAGGCCATGAATATTAGATTGTCAAATATTCAGGAATGCACTCAAACTGTTATACTAACTTAACCATGCAGAGCGTCTACTAAAAGCATGTACTAATTCATTTCACCCAGAATATGATTAATAATGATGTCTTGATTTTGTACATGGTAAAGATTCATTTTTTTATACTTGTAACTGGAACATTCTGTGCAAGTGATGACACCTCCTTGTTAGTTAAAATAGAAAATAAAAAGCAGACATTTTCACAAAGTACCTCCTTTATCTAAAAGGCTCAGAAATAATTAAATGATGCTGTACAGTATGTTCTCTCTAGTAGCATATTCAGCACTTTCTTAACAAAAGAAAGAAAAATGAGGGTCCTTCTGGTAATTTGACTGTAGGATATCTGATATCATTCTGATCTTACACTCGCTTACACATTACTCTTTTATATGTAGCATTGCCCGCTGATTGGTAAGGAAACATGGCATGGCCTGTTCTTGTGTCCATAACAGTAGTTTGATGTTGAAAAATCAGCATATTTTCACCTGCTAATAAACATTTCCAGGTGGCAGGCCAGAGTGAATACTTCTCCACTCCAGTCCACACCCCATCTTGCTCCTGATAGGGCAATTCAAATTTGTGAATGGCAGGTTATCCCACCACCCATAGCAGCTGGCCAGGGGATGTCCCAATGGTTGACCGCCACAAGCAGCCTTTTCGCTCCTCAGGGGGTGAGAGGGGTAGCCATGAAAGACCAAACCATAGACCACCCTGGGACCTGGTAAGTGGCCATTTTCACCTGCTAATAAGCATTTCTTGTATATCTCTCTATATGTCAAGCAGCTGTTCAAGATCCAGCTACAGCAGCTAGTTAATATATATTCATGCACTTGCCAGTTCGGCCCATGCTCCCATGCACACACTCCCCAAAGCAAACCCAGAAAAAATTATTCTGTTTTCCTGAATATTGAGAGCAGTTTCTAGACTGACATGGTTAAATGTAAAAGGAAACTCCAGCCATAGTTGATTCCAGAACAGTTTATTATGCCCACAGGAATGCAAAATCCATTTAGTTTATGCAAGTGGAAAATAAGTTCATTTTTAACACATGAATTCCAAGTAAAAAGCAAAAACATCTAGCTTGTTTATACAAACTTGCAGTCAAGTGTCAGATACTTTCAGTACAGTATAATGTATTTATTTTCTAGGAAGAGGACCTCTTAATCAGAAAGTATGCTTTGAGTAAGGATTGGTTTTGCAATTCTGAGGAAACTTACTTTATCTAAATAATGTAAGAAGCCTTAGGCCCAGATTGGAAGCTAAAGCAATTATGCAGCTGCTGTTGTTGAAAACAGCTGCATCTAATTTCCCGTTACTTCTCTATAATATCTACTTGAACGTGCCTTATGTTGTGATGTTGCAACATCCTGTTTCCTATCCCACTCCATGTCATTGGCTGCTGATGTTGCGGTGGGTGGGCAGTAGGCAGAGATATATGGAAACATGATGATGTCACAAGATGAAATATGATCTACTAGATGCTCCGAAGAAGGAGGGAGGAAACAAAATATGTTGTAGCTATTTTTTGTTTTGTTCCTGTTGTTGTAACTATGTTTGCTATAATATCATACTTCTTTGATCCTGAGAGATAATTCACCAATATTCCAGCATTTAAGAATCGTTAAGAGTACAGGGGTAACAGTGGTGGTGATGTCATCAATGCAGGATGACACTAGAACGAGCTAGCCATGGGTGTCTTTGCTGAACTTACGTTGAATGTTAAACTGTAAAATGGAAGACTTGGAGACATGCAACTGCTTTTTGAACCTCCAGGACCATAGGATGCTAGAATCAAAAGAAGGAATCAATAACCCAAACCACAATAAATTATCTTAAGAGGGGTTTTGGGGACCTTCTGTCTGAGTTTACCACCAGAGTGGCAGACTTTGAATGGCTAACAAATACAGACTAGAGTACTTTGGTCCCAAAGAATACTGGTTTCACTTTGTGGGACATGGAAGAATATACAAAATAGAATGCAAAATTTTGTGGTGTTTGTGCCTCATATTAGCTGTGCCACCCATCCTAGCTCTCCTGTCCTCCTTGCCATGTGGACCAGAGACCAGAAGAGACGGCTTTGTGGACGGTATGTGCTAAATCAGTACATCTTAGCTCCTATCCCCACATACGCTTAGGAAATTTCCTAAGGTTATGCGTTCTGTTGGCTACTTTGGCTCCCTGACGTTTGGAATTGCCCAAGTCTGATGAGCAGAAAATGTAAAAAACTATTTCTCCCTTTGGTAGAGCACTCAGAGTGGCACAGCTGGAGCCCATTAATCAGTTAGGAGCTCTTAAATTGAATGCTCATTTTTCACATTTTCAAGAGAACACCCAACACAAATAAACATCTTTATTGGTTCCTCCAAGTGACCCAAATAGACATTTAACTCCACAGTTACCTTTATTGTTTTTTTGAAATATGTTCAGAACATTTTCGGAAATGTCAACATAATGCAAGTACACATGGTATAATCAATGGCAAAGTGTTCAACTCAGCAGGAGACACCCTTTCCTCCACTCTTTACAAACCATCTGCTTCTCCATGTATTATGCAGGGTCGTCCCATTCTGCAGGTCTGCCCCCCCCCCCCGTCCCCCCGTGGAATCCTATGTCTAGGCTTCAGGGAATGGATCGCGACACTTTTTTAAAAAATTATTTAAACTCCCCCGATCCTAAGTCATTTTTCTCAAACTTAGCCCCTTCATTACACACCTTACACAAAAGTAAAAGATCAATGTCTGTCTAGGCATCTGGAGAGCTGAGTTTGCCTATGCCTGGTCTAGGCAGTTCACAACCAGTTCCTGCTTCTCAGAGAAAAGTGCTATATAGAGCTGAGATGTAATTTCTCAGAAAATGTTCTCCAGGGCAGGCTTTGGAGTAGTTGTCAGTGGAGTGATGGCCATTCACACCAGCTGATAATTTGGTCTGCGAATGAATGGGGAAAAGCTTTGAATGCAGCTTCAATCGCATGTGGGCACTCAGCTCAAGGTGAATATATATCATTTCAGAATCAAGAGAATAATTTTGCAATCCTCTAGAACAAATAGATGGCTGCCTTCTATGGTTTGGGCTCATATTGAGTTTGCCTGGGGTATTTTTTGTACATAGCCATTCTTGGGAAGATTTCTGTCCACTTCAAAAGCTCTCTTTGTCCTTACTCAACAATATGCTTATTTGAACCCTTCTGATCAGCATAGTATTGAACTCATAAGTTAAATATCAATCAAAATATTTTCATTTATTGTTTTGTTTAATACAACCGCACACACATGAAAATTCATACCTCATTACCAGAGGTTTCAAAGCAGACAGTTTATTTGGAAACAGACAATGCTGGGAAGAATGGCTACCTCCTTTCCCTGCAACCCAAAATGTAACCCAAAAATCTGCTTCAGAGGATCGGGGGATGCTCTGGAGCAGATCTAAGGGGTATGGGACCTGCATGGGGAGTCCCATTGTGTGAGCAGAAGGCTGTAATCAATGCTTCCTTAAAAATATTGCCCCACCCCTGCAGATAACACACAAGTACTTTCCAAAGTTACCACAACTTCACCGCAAAACCAGTTTGGTGAGCAGAATGGATGGCTCAATTACATTGTCCATTTGATCTAAAAAGAATTTTCATTTAAAATGCCTGAAAGACTAGAAATGTTTTTACCTGGTGCATGAACACCAGACAAGCTTCAGCGATCAGTACATTCCATAGCTATGGCACCACCAATGGAAAATCCCTTTCTCTTGTTAGGCAACAGTAATGCTCCTTTCCAAGTTCATTTTAGTTGTATTATATTTCTGTCATGCTATTCTTCTTAAGAAATCGCTCTTGTTAGCAGCATCAAAATAATATAGTTATATGCTTTCACCGTATTGTAATGCCTTTATAAGCATTCTGTGATAGGACATTGGAGGAAAACCACACGGATTATAATTTGCATTTGGAACTTTTAACACATTGGGTGTTGTAATCATTACATAAAAATTTATGAAGTGGCAAGTTGAAACACATTTACTTGACCCGACAGTCATTTCTTCCTGTGGGATGGATCCAAAGGAGTGATAAGCCCGTGTTGTGGAGAACCAAATACAGTGGCACCTCGGGTTAAGAACTTGTTGCTTCACTGGGTCCAGCTAAATCATCCTCAACTTCAGTGTCTTCCCCCTCTGACCTGCTGCGCCTCTTGGGCCTTACAGCTGGTTCAGCAGGTGAAGAAGGCTCACTCTTTGGCTCAAACTTGACACTTGCCTGAGAAGGTGTTCTAGGTTCCCCCCTCTGAGGGATCCTGAGCTGTCCCTGCCTTGGACTCTGTCCCTGTGGTGAATGCTGTTGCTCTGGACTGTGGTCCCCAGCAACAAGTTCCTCTTCCTCCTCAACGTCTGAGTCATAGAACTGCTGTGAAATCATCATGCTGTGAGTCATAGAACTGCTGTGAAATTCATTCTGGAGGTCCATTCTTAACCTGAAACTGTTCTTAACCTGAAGCACCACTTTAGCTAATGGGGCCTCCCACTGCCGCGCAATTTCTGTTCTCATCCTGAAGCAAAGTTCTTAACCTGAGGTATTATTTCTGGGTTAGCAGAGTCTGTAACCTGAAGTGTCTGTAACCTGAAGCGTCTGCAACCCCTAGTTACCACTATATGCAGACAGAACCACATTACAGTACTTGTTTGTAGTACAGCAATTGGCACTCCTGAAGAGAAAAGCCAGTGGCACATTTTAAAAGTGAATTGTCCCTTTGGCAGTATAGTACCAAGATGCCATAAAAATTACTGTGTTACACTTCTGAGTAACAGAGGGGCTCTTTAGAAGTTGCAGCACCAGCAGCACTAGCAGCATAAAGCTGTGGGTTCATCCCATGGCAGCTGTGATGTTAAAGGCCGAGGACAATGATGCTATCATGCAAACCCTCACAATTTTAACCTATCCTTTGATCCTGACTGGCTGAAAGGAACCTGTGCAGCTTACTTGATCTATGTGATGCCAGGCCTTTAATCTTTGCAGCAGCACCATGAAATGAACTTATTAAAAAGTAGCTGCTGTAACGCTGTTGGGGAGTCCTGTAGACACCAGAAGCAAACAAGAATACTGTATTTGTGTTGATTCCCATGTTCTGGGGTTTATTTTCAATCCTTAGTGATCTGCCAACCTGGTGGAACTGTTGCTTGTCCTCTTTTGCATGTGCCCAAAGCACAATTTAGTTTCCCAAAAGAAGGGATTTGGGGAAACCTGTGCAGTGACTTCTTAAATTGTGATCATATAGCTTTACTATGTACACTTCCATTCAACCTTGACAATAAAAGAAACAACAACCAACCCTTACTAAAAATGACCACCATATTCATGTGAGCCAGTCCTAAATATGTGGAGTTCAAAAAATGTAGACTTCAAATATCAAGTGAGATGGAAAAGCAGCACACTTTGCTTATTTCAATGAAAATTATTATGTACGGTGCTATATATTATGTAATATGAAAGCAATGTTAGGATTATATGGTAAACTTCGTGGTTGCAATAATTACTTAGGTAGTCATAATCTATTTCATACTTTCCCTGAGTTCTAGCTATGAATTTTGCTTGATTTGGCCTGTGCAAATACTAAAATCTCCTGGGCAGCCACATTTTTTTCAATGCACAGTCCAATCCTTCATGGCTGTTTCTTACATGTCCACACATCCGCTGTGTGCAGATGTGCTGTAATTGCTTCCAGAACCCTTAAGGGCAAAATGTGCTTTATAGTTTAATAAGAAGATGGCACAGAGATGTGAAACAATAATTTGGGTTCAGTATGGAAAAAAAGATTCTTTAAGCTACATTGCTTTTCTGCGTAGCAAATAATCCTCCGGAGTGGCTTTTTTTATTATTACCACAATAACTGGCTAACCCGCCCACCCCATCCCAACTCCCTGATTTTTGGTTCTTGTTGGTTCATTAAAATGTTTACAGTTGGTGGTGGGATAGTGGCGTCAACTCAAAGCAGAGCATTACTCTCCAGTTTTCAAAGTACATTTATATTGCTTCCTTTAATAGAAAAGTAGTGTTGGCAGAGAATCCCAAAATTAGTGGGTCTAGTTCTCATATTTGATAGCCTTCCTATTTCTCTCCAGTCCAGTGCTTGGATGAAATGCCCAGTTTAAGAAATGAGGCCTTAAAAGTGTTGAACATGTGACAGTTCTGAACTCATAACCGGAAACTTGAATGGCGAGCGCTGAGCCCATTATAAGCAGAGACCAAACCTCCTTGGAGTTGAGGCCCAACTTGGTGTCACCCAAATTTACCCTGGGATTGTGAGTGGAAACATAATACTGGGGAAGCTTGAGAGCAGCATTTACTGACCCCTTGGAATTGTAGCTTTCCATTCCTCCTGGCTCAAATAGTAAGCCTGAGTACCGTATTTTTTGCTCTATAAGACACACCTTTTCCCTCCTAAAAAGTAAGGGGAAATGTGTGTGCGTCTTATGGAGCGAACGCAGGATGCACAGCTATCCCAGAAGCCAGAACCGCAAGAGGGATCGCTGCGCAGCGAACCCTATTGCGGTTCTGACTTCTGGGATAGCCACGAGAAGCCTCTTCAGGGCAGGGGGAGGAACGTAAAGAGGCGCTGTGCAGAGAGGGAAAGCTGCGCAGCGCCCCTTAAGCGAAGCGGGAGGAGAAATGGAAGGGGCTCCGTTTCTCCTGCTGCTTTGCTGAAGGGGTGCTGCGCAGAGAGGAAGAGAATATTTTTTTTCTTGTTCTCCTCCTCTAAAACTAGGTGCGTCTTATGGTCGGGTGCGTCTGTATTTCTGGACCATTTATACTTGAAAACAACATTTTTTTTCACTCAGCATAATTGCACGATATCTATACCTTTGGGGCACAATCTGCTCTGAATTTGTAATTACTGCTGAAAGGGGGACAACTGGTAGCATGAAGGAATCAAGAGATTTATTGCTTTCTTTGGAAAGAGAAAACTACAAATCCTTTGACTGCAGCAGGTTACAACTCTTCTGCACATGCTCAAAAAGTGTTATTTTAATGTCTGGAGCAGTATTATTATTTTTCTGTCTTGGTTTATTTCATAGGGTACCCTCTCTCACCCCCACACTTTATTTCTTTTTGAACAAGTTTTCAAACAATGTTTTAAAAATAGTTACTGAAGACAGTTACCAAACCTCTTACTTGGTAGAGGTTTCCAGAATTAAATGGGTGGTCGAAAATTACAAAGAAGGGAATATGCTGAAATACATTGATTAACTATTTCCTCATTGAAAAAAAAAGAAAAGCAAGTCAAAATTTGTTTAACAATCAGTGCCGTATAAATTCCATACAATTTTTTTTGCCCCAAGACCAATATGAATTTGGTAACTTTTGTTTCTGATTGTCCAACTAAAAAAAATAAAGTTTTTTGGTATTTGTGGCAGTAATACTTAACGAACAGAGAGGCAATTAATAATTAGATAAGCCACCAAATGCATGGCTACACAAAAAGTTACAGTTTTTGTTGAACTGAATATGAATCCTGTCTACATAGCAGCTCTCTGTGCCAACTGGAGTTAGCATGGAGCAATTATTTGTGAGTTGAGGGCCAACTTGATGTTAAATCAATTTAAAAGAAGCATGGTTGTATCCTGGTGATGATTGAGGCAGGTGGAGCCAACTGGAAGCACAGCAGCCATGTCAATTACACCATGCTAATTAAATATATAATAACCAATAATGTTCTCACTCCTGAAATGCATTTGTAATCTTTCAGAGCAATCTAATTCTTATTATCTTCGATGATGAGGCCATGTGTCTTAGATGAAGCAGTTTGGCAATATTAATGACACCCAGATATTTCTTTCCAAATTAAGTCTACAATAGCATTTGCTTAGATTTCAAAGACTTGAGAAATATTCCCTATTTTTTATAATAAGCTGGCTAATGAGAATCAGGTCATGTTTCTGTTTTGGAATAATAGCAACATCTTCTTTCACAGGATATATATTAGTGGTTAAAATAATGAGCCTTGAATTTCTCCATTATTTGAAAAAAACCAAACCCGTTTTGTAAAATGAGCACATGTGAATGTTTTATGAATTACAGCTTACTAAAATGTTTCCCTAACCATATTAACAGAACTATGATCTCAGTTTTAATTTTACTTTATTGTTACTGCATCGGTGCTGATTAAAATAGACAGTATCTTATTGTAAAGTTATTTCCAGCAGATTTCTATAATTTCAATAGATGCTGACCATCAGCTTTGCAGCCACAGCTATGTACCCTCCCTGAAACTCCCAAAGAACAATATAAATAACAAAAACTATAAAACATACTTCATAGAATCATCAGATAAACAACACCGCCTATCTAAAAGTCACCTAAAACAGTTTTAACAGCTGCCCAAAGTCATATTGGAATATGGT
The DNA here is from genome assembly GCF_965153285.1 of Podarcis tiliguerta. Taxonomy (NCBI): domain Eukaryota; kingdom Metazoa; phylum Chordata; class Lepidosauria; order Squamata; family Lacertidae; genus Podarcis; species Podarcis tiliguerta. The sequence goes on along the minus strand of NC_139536.1, from coordinate 81,623,590 downwards.
GGAGTCCCAGATGCCAACAGGTCAGAAGTTCCAGAGGTGTTTTGATGGGAAAGGGTGCAAATGCCCTCTTTTCAGATTTTTATAATAATTGGAGTTTCTTGGAACTGGACTGTATTGCCAGCTGTATAATAACTGGAGTTTCAGGACCGTATTGCCATATTGTAGAAGACCATTTTTATTCCAATGAGATTTTGGGTGGATTGCAACAATGCTCCTTGTATGCCCAGAAATCCTGTGGGCCTTTAAGTAGCTATTTCTGTTCATTTCATATAATATTATCTTTTCAAAGCCAGTTATTGGTTGAGAGGGTTCTGCATAATCCTACACTGGCAAAGGATAGCACAGTGTAGGAGTGTTAGTTGTTAAGATAGGAGTATCTATTAGCCTAGGAGTTGCCTATTGACTTCCTGCCAAATACTAAACTACTTCCTCTTCACACACACAAAAAAACCCCCTATGTGGGTTCTGCAATCAGTCCTGGTAAATACTCAAAAAACCTTGAAGTGTGTTGGGGAGGAAAAGCCTTACTGTTTCAAGGGGCACAACTGGCAGCATGAAGGAATCAAGAGAGTTATTACTTTCTTTGAAAAGAGAAAACTGCAAATCATTTGACCACATGGAACAACTCCTCTGCGCATGCTCAAAAAAGTGTCATTTCAGCTTTTGGAGTTTACACTGCTGGCCACCCAGCCTGTTAGTGAGCCAGGCTTCCTCCTCCTGCTAATTATACCTCCCCCTTTGGCATGGTAAAGTTTAAGCTGGCGTGGTTGCTTGCAAAAGAGATTAGCTGGGGGAGGGAGGGTATCCCCATAAAGTCCCATAACCCCCCCCCATAAATTCCAACCTATTTCACCTTTGAGCAAGGTGATGAGTATAGATCAATGTGAAATGGATGCCAAGTTGTTGGGGTTTTTTTTTGTGGGGGTGGTTTTTACATTTCAAATCCCTTCCTCATTTCAGATGCTTGCCAAATCCCTGTAGAAAAATATGTAAGCATGGAGAAGTCTAGGAAAGAATGCTTGCTGGTGGCATTTACTTCGCTACATTTGAAGTGGTATAGTCCATATTTAGGTTTACCACCTTGTCTGATGTCTGTGAGAACTAAACCTCACTCAAGCCTGAGTGTCTTTATATGTATAACCTTCTTTTTTATAACATTAAGTGCCTTGCTACTGTATGTTTAGTTCTACTGTTTGATGTGTTTAATTTAAATGCCTCTCATTTATTTTTTTAAATCACTCATTTTTTTAAAAAACCCTCTGCTGTATAAACATATCCTTTCAGCTTTGGGGCTCAAATTTCGTGACACTCTATTACTGTAATTGGATCCTTAAAACACAAACACAAAGCTTTTTCAGTATGTATGCTCATGCGTCCTGGAAATGCATGGGAAGGGTCATAGCTCAGTGGGAGAGCATCAGTCGCCATTACATTCTCATTTCCCAATCCTAAATTCAGTTCTCCAAATTTTATCATCAGTTTGCATTTTTTAAAAAAATCCTCATGAAAATTGCAGCAGCTTTTTCCTAATATGTACATGCTCATATGCAATATTGTGTGATATATACTTTTTTTTGCAAAGCAATGATCCCCAATATAGTGCATTTTTGTTTTATTTTCACGAATATATTTATTTTTATGCACACTTTCCCCTGGTATTTTGGCATTTTGGACACATTACTTCTGAGAAATGCATTGTAAAACTTCCACTAAAATTAGTATAAATTTCAAAGGATGGCTGTGCTTTGGTTTGTGTATTGTTTTGAAAAGTGAGAATCTGGTGAATTTGTCTTCAAATTTGAACTCAATTGAATTCTCCCTCATCCCTATTGCTGATTTTCATGAAGCTTATGCATGGGATTGCAACCTCATTAGACAAGATTGCAAAATTCGAAGTGATTTTGGCAAAAGCAGTTTTTATTCACTGGCCCTGGAAGTGATGATACTGACTGAGCATGCGGAAAGACTAATGATATGTCTGAAAAGTATTTGGCATAGACAGTACCAAAAGTGCCTCTCAAGTGCATGCATTTTAGAATGTTGGCACTGTTAATCATAAAAGCTTTGAAGACTGATTTATAGCACCCAATTGCATAGCAGTGTAATGATCAGTAAAGAGCAAGCACTCTTTATTGAAAACAAACCTAGAGTGACATTACATACTGAAAAGACTTTGCAATACTGTCTATAAACATGTCTGACCATGTGTTTTTACTTCCTTGAGTCACATCCCTAATTTAAGATTTCACTTAGGTAATATTCTGTGAATGTTCAGAGGCAACCCCCTTCATTTTCAGTACCTTTATAACAATGTTCTGGTCTAGATCCTACCTCCCCAGGCAATTCTAATCCCTGCAATCCTACTGCTACCATGCTTCTTCAGAGTATCTATCTATATACGTGTATAAAACCTTCTTGTAATAAACAAAGGAAATTAAAAGGGAAGAAGCCATTTTAGAGCACAGATAATTGGGGCAAATTGCTCTAGTGCTGGGGAACCTCTTACGTATGCAGTCCTGGGCTGATTCTGCTGCTGCTTGACCAGTTGAGCTAGCTTAGAAATCAACATGTGATATCTATAGCTATCTATTTGTCTGTCATCACACAGTAGTTCACATGTCTGCCAACAGATGGTGCTGTGAGCCACAGTGTGATAAGAATCACTTACCATGAAGAGCAGCAGGAGCAATTCAGGGACGAAGAAGATGCCCAGAAGTGGTATCCCCTCTCCCTTCAAATATGCAGCAGTGGTGATAATGGTGCCATGAAGCAGAAAAGGGCAAAGATGCTGTTTCAGAATGTTAAAAATTCCTAAATAAGTCTCCTAACATTTACATCCACACCCAAAATAAAAATAAAGTTGAATTAGTTCAGAGATTCCAAACGATTATCAAGATTGGCAGATATTAAAAGAATTTTTAAAATTTAATTTGTGACTTCTCACGTGACTTCATTTTATCAAGTTCTCTTGCTTTCTTTTTACCAAGCTGGATTTACTTTCAACAAATTAATGCCCGTAAACCCCACGGGAGGATCTTTCCTCCTTAATTAAGAGTCATGGAGAAACATTTGATCATTGAGTACCAGTAACAGCAATGACCGCTCCCCTTTTGCGCGCAGCCCCCCGGATTCCAGTGCGGCTCCTGGTAGTTTGGGCTGGCTTCAATCTCCCCAGGCTGGATACCTGGAGGTCTCCGCCTACCTCAGCCAATTGCCTGGGGAGGCGTTGCCAGGGGATTGGCCAGGTAAGGGGAGGGACCGCCCTGCCCACACAACAGAAGGTGTATCTTACCTGCGAAGCGTCAGTTGGCTCCAGAGCTTCTCCCACCTGCCCTCCCTCAGTTAAGTCTTTTTTTGTAGGTTAACCTCTTTTCCACAGATATGCAGGCGCTGCTACGTCATGGTCGCTGTTGAAGTGCTGGAAAGAAATTTTCCTGCATTGGCAGGTTTTGCCTTTCCCGTAGCAAAGCGTCACAACTTTGGCGGTTTCAGGCCTTGGGCAGAATCCTTTAGTCTATCTTCCTAAATGGGGGGGGGGGAGGCGTGAAGCAGTGCCCCACGCCCCCCTTGCGACAGAGAGCCCAGTGTTCCCAGTTAAAGGGATCTTGGGGGGAGGCATTGGCCATACGCCAAGAGCTTTTCATTGCTCTTCCCTGTGACGGTGGCGAAACGGGGGGCAGGCTCTCTGCTTGAACATGTTCTCCAGAGCCAGCCCAATCCCCACACATTCTGGATGACCCTGATGTCCCCCAGATCCCTGGCTGGGGACTGGGAAGGATAAACACCCAGTGCCTGAGCCAAGGTCTCCCTACATCTGAAACTTAATAAAGTTGTGGCCAATTTTAATCCCATAGCACTTTAATTTGAGTCATTATTCCACTCGGGGGTCGCCTGGGGTTGGGGGGGCTCCGCCTGTCCACGCAATAGTAATGGACTGATTACTGTCAAAGTTAATAGCGCTTTAGCTGTTGGGGAAACATGATAGGCATGTATAAAATTATGCATTGCGCAGAAAAAATGCATAGGGTTATGTTTCTCTCCCTCTTTCACAATATTAGAACTCAGGTCCATCCAATAAGAAATTACTTAGTTAAATTATAGTTTAATAGTTAACCTATGGAATTTGCTGCCGCAAGTTGCAGTGATGCTCACCAACTTGGTTGGCTTTAAAGGAGGATCAGAGAAATTCATGGAGGAAATGGCCATCAATGGCTACCAGTCATGATGGTAATGTTCTACCTAGACTGTTGGAGGCAGTATGCCTCTGAATACCACTGAATACCATCACAAGTAGAGAAAGGGCTGTTGCTGTCATATCCTTCTTGTCAGCATCCCGTTGGCCACTCTGAGAACAGGATGCTGGACTAGATGCACCTTTGACCAGAATCCACAGGGCTTTTCTTATGTTCTTATGCTGTTGCTACTGAGAGCATGAGTAACCTCTCATGGTAAGAGGCAGATCTGCTCACATCATGCCTCCGCATCTGCTAGCAAGAGCCAGCAATGTGGGTTGAGGCAGGGAAATGTACAACATGGTAGATCTGCCTAAAAGTTGTAGGGAAAGGAGAGAGAACTTGCCCCAAGGCTGGTGCTCTTGGAGACAGCCCCATGCTGAGCATCACGTCGAGTTCTGCTCTAGTTCATTGTGTTACAAAAACAAAGCAGGAAAAAAAAGTTCTTTGAAATATTTCTGTAAACCAGATGCAATAAACCTGACTGTGGAGCTTGAGCCCAGTTTTGTGTTGAATCTGAACCTAAAAATGCATCTCTTCCAAGACTGGGACTGTATGAGGCCCACTAGTGGAAAAACAGATACAAAATGGGAGCACTGTCTTAATTCATGATCATTCTAGCAATGAGTAGAGACTCTTAGTAGTTACCTCACAATCTCTGCTTTATGTAATGAAGGGGGAAAGTGGCGTGAGCTATTGGAAGGAAGCAAAGGGGCCTGCCCAACTCAGTTTACTGTATGCAGTGTTAAAGCCACTTTGACAACTTCTGGTGGCAAAGAAGATTGCCACAGTCAGCTATACACCTGGTTTAGATTTTTCAATCCATTTTGGAAGTAAACTCTGAAACCCTCAGGTTGTGATAAGTGTTCCATTACTTAGACAAAGTATCTGTGAAAGGAGAAGGCAGGTTTCAAGTTCCCTCCCTGAGGAATATGTTTCTTGGGCTTAAACATTCCAGTTCAATGATCCTCTGTTTTAAAATGTGGGACATAATTCTGCATCAGCATGAAGTCTTTATTTCTGACATTACATTCAAGAAGGATGTGTCTACACACAAAAAAGGCGGGGGAACCAAATTCTGTTCCAAGGAGAGCTGAATTTGGTGGCTTAAATAAATTATATAAAATAATTTTTTGCTTCTTTTTTGCAGTTTATTTCGCTTCTTTGAACCTAGAGGGTGGAAGCTATGGAAATCAGTAAAGTCTGACCCCTTGGCTAAGGAAGTTGTGACTTTTCCACTGGAGAATGTGCACTATTTGTCAAGCTTATTTCTGCAGCCACAAAGGCTGTAATTTCCTTTTAAAGATGAAAGTAGGGGTCCTCAGGCTTCTGAATTCTGCACCAGATGCCAAAACCTGAATTCTACAGCAGCTACCAAATCCTGCCCCTCATTTTGGGCATGATACAATAATAAAGGCTGCAGCTCAGGTTATAGTTATACACTTCCATTAATATGTATTGATTATAAGCAATTAAATTGGAGGGCAAGTCTGTACTTGAAAGAGCAAAAATACAAGTTATCTAGGGACCAAACTAGATGCAATGTGGATTAAGTCTTCACTTTCATTTCCCTAGCTTAAATCCTTTTGAAAGTACTATTAGCAGGTGAGGGAAAGTACAGTACCTATATTTATGTACCTCTCCCTATGTTTATATACCTTTCCCTCTGTCTCTAATAGCAGCTTTGGTGTGTTTGTGTTGATTTGTCATGGAAACATCACTGGGGACAAGTTTATTTCTCCTTTCTCCAGGGTCACAGCTCTGAACTCAAGCAACATGATTTCTAGATCAAGCCTAAGACATTATGAAATTAGGTTGTGATTCAACCAAAATTAGGCACTTTTTGTGATTTCAGGGGGGAAAGTTGAGTACATCTACATGCTTAACTTCATGGCTTGTAAGTTTCTTTCAGCTTGGTGGCTTACAAATACCTGGACTTGTTTTCAAGAGAATTCATGTTTGAATGAAGAAAATATGCTTTCAAGGGGTGGGGGTTTTTTTGTTCTTTAAAATCTAGTTCTGTGGCATAAAGATAAAAAGGATTCAAGGAAAATGTTTGATAACAGAACTTGATTATTTTTTAAATCAAAGGGAACGAAAGAAATTGCATGTAATGCTCACAAGTTGTTTTCAATATAAAATCCTATGATCTGGTGCTGTATGAACAGAGAACACTTTATCTGTCCTACACATAAGGAATGACAAGCAAATAAAAACCAATCTGGAGTAAAACCGCAAATAAAGTCTTGTTTTTGCAAAACAAAGAACCTCAAAATTCCTGGAGGCAGGATGATATTACAAAGAGATAAAGATGGAAATCTGGCTGTGATGTCCTCAAACAAGTCAACAGCGGCTTTAGGGCTTGGACATCCCTTTAAAGTCCTAGCACTCATCCTGGTAAACACTGACTGGGCTTAGGTGTGCCTAGCACTGCATACAACTGCAGCCTGAGGCTAGTTTCCTTGAAAAAAAATGGGTGACTGGACACAGTGCATAATAGCAACACACGTCTTACCATCTGAACCATTTTACATCCCATCCATTTTGAACTGCAAGCTTCTCACGACAAGAGAAAGGAAGCTCTCATTATGTATTTTTTCGTTGCCTAGTACCCCAATATAGTGGAGAAACGATTTCTTACAGACATTTGTGGTTATGTGGTAGAGAAAATTGTTTAAATAATAACAACAATAATATGGAAAGCAACTTACAGGGGTCATTGAGCAGGCAGGAAGGCAGTGAGAAGGCATTAATGTAGGCTGGCAAAAGGTATCATGCACCACCAAAAGCACATATTATAGCATACCTTCCAAGTGTCCTGATACTCCAGTGTCAGTCCCGGAATTATAAAAACCACCCTGGCTTCTGATTTGATCCCGGATGTCCCTGTTTTCCCTGCCAGCACAGCTCCTGCTGAGCTTGGTGAGGAGGATGAGCAGAGGACAGGGCCGCCCTGGGCGGGGGGAAAAGGGGAGCGGAGTGCAAGGGGTCTTGATTTATTTATTTTTTAAAGTGCTTTGTGCATCTGCATCTAATCTTGTCCCTTTCTAAAATTTATTTATTGTTTTTCTTTTTGTAACTCTACCAAAGAATAAAATAAAATAAAATCAGGATTAAGGGGTTTTCTCAGGGTGGTGGAGGGTGTCTGTGCTGTGTCCCGTTTATTGTGGTGGTGGCACTCGCCCTTCTTCTGATGGGAAATGCTATGGGGCAGCTGACAAAATTGGGGGGGGGGGGTTGAGGAGGGTCAGTTTGAAGCAAGAGCGAGAAATGTCCCTATTTTCATCTGAGGAATGTTGGAGGGAATTACAGTTCTTTCCATTTATCCTATATGTAAAACATGTCATATGTTTATCGCCTTCTGCATTAAAAAACAACTTCCCAGTTGCTGTTCCTTTTAGATTATGATCTCTATTTTTAAAACTCCTTTTGTCAGCACTTTGGATCCAGCAAAGATCCGTACTCAATCCCCCCCACCCCCCCATGCCCCAATATATATTTCAGGAACATTTCCCATTGTTCATTCTATTCTGGGTCTTTCACCACTTCCAGTTATCCCATTTTTTTGTTCTTGTTCAGTGATATAAGCTGTTAGATATGGTTTTCTGTACGTGCATGGGCACACAACTTCTTTAAGTAGATTCTAATGTGGTTTATTTATTTATTTTTTACTGTTTTTCACTTTCTGGAGAATCAATTAGGCAAAGGCAAACACAGAGGCCAGAATAATAACAATAGGTCTATAAAATGTTATACAACGTACCATCTTTTTGTCTGCAGTACTACTTTGTAATTTCACTGCTATCATGTGTATTGCTTGCTGGCCCACATAGCCTAGACATATGGAACGGATTTTCCTTAAATGGCTCGCAAACACCCCCCTCCCCATTTATTTTAATGCCCTATGTGATTTTCAAAGCATAATCTGCATCTTTGACAAAGAATCTCATTCTTATGTTTGACCAGCAACTCGTCTCCCTCACCTAGTTATTTCCCCTCATCTAGAATTTGGTGTGACATTTTTTGGGCAAAGGGATTTCTCTTCATGGAAATACACTTTGCTTTAGGTTGCCTGGTAGAACATAAACATGAAAATTCCAAACTTTTGTTGGGGGGAAAGCCTTGGGATTTCTGTAAATGCTATATATCTATATTTATCTCACTCACCCAACAATTGTCAGCAACTTGCTTTGTGATATATATCTCAAGAGCTTGTTGTTGACAATTGTTGTGACCTGTTACCTATGATGGAAACTAGAGGCCCAGTGGCCACAATTCCCTGGAAACTGGATGCTAGGGACATACAAGGGCTCAACCTGGTATTACACACACACCCGACAGCTGTAGGTGACAAGGAATTGCATGCAAGCAATTCATGAAGCCCCATGCAGATGAGTGAGCAGGCTGGAGTGCTCTGTTTGCCCTCCTCTGTGCCCAGCAAAAAATCAAAGCAGATTCCTGCAGAAGGACAGATGTCTTCTAATCACCTCTGCCAGCCCTGGAAGGCTAGTTGTGTGTGTATATGTGTGTGTGTGTGTGTGTGTGTGCAGGCAAGTAACCTTTGTGGTCTTATTTACAAGGCTGTAGGCGCTGTGAGTTAAACCACAGAGCCTAGGACTTGCTGATCAGAAGGTCGGCTGTTCGAATCCCCGCAACGGGGTGAGCTCCTGTTGCTCAGTCCCTGCTCCTGCCAACCTAGCAGTTCGAAAGCACGTCAAAGTGCAAGTAGATAAATAGGTACTGCTCCGGCAGGAAGGTAAATGGCGTTTACGTGCACTACTCTGGTTTGCCAGAAGCGGCTTAGTCATGCTGGCCACATGGCCTGGAAGCTGTACACTGGCTCCCTCAGCCAATGAAGCGAGATGAGCGCCGCAACCCCAGAGTCGGTCATGACTGGACCTAATGGTCAGGGATCCCTTTACCTTTACTTTATTAGCTTCATGTTTTGCTTGTGAGTGTCTGCTCTTGGAAACATCATGCTGCATTAGGGCGTATTTAGATCATAATGATACCACTTTAAACTGTCAGTTTCTTAAAGATTCTGAGAGTTGTTGGGAAACCCCTTCTCCTCTCTCAGTTGCAATGCCCAGCGTGGTTTAACAATCAGTGCATCTTTACAGGGAACTCTGGGAATCGTAGCTCTGAAGGGAAGAGGGATCTCCTAACAACTCCCAGTGCCCTTAACAAACTACAGTTCCTAAGATTCTTTATGGGAAGCCATAATTGTGAAAAGAGGTGTTTGGGTCTACCTGAGTAAACAGTGTAACATCAGAGGATGGAATTCATAGAAGAGCTTGTCATCTGTGGTTGGAATTTTTTCTTCTTTTTAATTGATTGGTAGGAGTCTGTACCGGTCCTTAAGACAAAAGGATGAAAGAACATCTGTGAAATGTAGTCTCTGTTACCATTTTGCAAAGAGGAATATGCAGCTGTGACATTAATGGCTGGAAAGGAATAGGTTTGCCAGATAACATGACCCCTGCTTTTGGATGATATTGGTATCCCTGATGGCTCAGTTTGGCAATTCTAGCATCTTAGTTGCTGGCTTCTTTCTTTTACAGATTTTGCCAAGGATTTAAACAAAAATAGAGGAATATATTTACTAACACTGTGCGATAAACTAACTCTTCTTAAACTTTCTGTTGCATAGCCACGCATGTAAACAATGCTTTAAAATGTGTAAATAGCTATGGTGCTCATTATAGCCCACCCTCTTTCTGTAGATTTTGGTAAGTGGAGATCCATCACACTGGGAGGAAATGTGGACATAAACAATGCATAACCTTCATCTCTGGCTAATTCAACAATCGATGGCCTTTTAAACTCCCTCTCTGTCTCTCTGTGCTTATTGTTTTTGTTTGTTACATGTTTCTGTTTCTCTATTGTAATCTTTGGATGAAAGGTGGTATAGAAATTTAATAAATCAAATAAAATTCACAGTGAAAGATGGTTTCCAACAATAAAAATAGTCTTACTGTGTACAGTCAAAACATTTTGTTGCATTCATATATTTGCACACTGTGCAATTGGCCTCAGCTCAGTGCAACACGGGTGAAGTCAAGGACAGAGCAAAGTCCAAAATTCAGCATGGCACAATAGATAATGTTGGACTGAGACCAGCTTATCAATGTATTATTTGTTTGTTTGTTTGTTTGTTTGTTTAGAGACTCCTGATACCCAGTAGTGACCCAAGTGGCAGCGCAGGTGGGGCACCATTGCTCTCCTGCCTTCACACACCTTTTAGTTGTAAGTTGTTGTTTTTTTCTAGCACTACACAGACAAATGTCTACCCTTGTTCAAATAAGGTTCTCAAGCTGTGTTTCTGATGTTAGAAAATATATATATATATTCAATGAAGTTCTCAGGAGTTTATGGTTACATAAGTTCAGCCAGGATTCATGGCCGAAATCAGTATATTAGCTCATTTACATTTAATTTCATAGCTTGCTTATTGAAATTCTTATGGAATATGAAAGGTCTTTGTCTGGCAGGAACAGAGGTGATCACACTCCACCTTTCCTTCGAAGATCTTGGCTTAACTAACTTCCCCAAAGCTTTTGATACTTGGATTACTCTCACATTCCTCCCCTCCTCCCCCAAGTGAAAGACTGAAATACATTTCAGTCTTTCACTCAGGAAACATTTGTAACAGAATCATAGAATTGTGGAGTTGGAAGTGACCACAAGGATCATCTAGTTGAACCCCCGCAATGCAGGAATCTTTTGCCCAATGTGGGGCTCAAACCCTCAGCCCTGAGATTAAGAGTTGCATGTTCTACCAGCTGAGCTATCCAAAAGGTCTACACCCAGGGTCTCGGTCACCACTGTGAGTCTTAAACCCCCCCCCCCGTATATTTCCCCTCCGGTCTATTATCTTCCCAATTGTTTAACTTATTTTGTAAGCTGCTTGGGACATAACTGTCTTGTTCGCTTATGTCACTTCAATGCTGTATAGATCTACAATCTATAAATAGTCGTTAGAATAACAAATAGTTTTACAGAAGCAGAGGTCCACCACCAATGCATTGTACATTGTAGCTGTAGCAGTCAATGATGTCATCTTTTCCTTTGGAGATAAGTTTGAGGGAAATTCCTGTATGACCTCAGTAGGCCTCCACAACTGAAACGTTGCCTTAAGGCTAAACAATGCAACACATTACTGAGTCTTATCTTGACTTTCTTACTTTTTCACAAGTTAAAAAAGAAAAAGTCATTGGGCTTATGTGCACATTAAAAGATCAGTGAGGAGATCAGTGAGAAGTAAGGTGCCCCCACTCACAACCATGGGATGTCTTTAAAAAAAGGTCTAATTGACCTGATATGATACTGTGTGTTGGATAGGATTCTAAACAGTGGTTTAGCAAAATACTTAATGGGGCCAAGCTTCTGTCATTGCCTTCTATGATTTACTGCCTAGAAATCCAGAGAAATACCACATATTTTATTATACGTATGTTGGACAATTGGAATAAAATGAATAGTGTGACTCAAGTCTCTTCTAGGCACTGTGTGGGGTCAAGTCTTGCATTTATGTCACAGATGCGCTGTAGTGTCCGAGCTAAAAATGTGTGGGAAAGTGGGGAATGGTTGCTGAGAAACAAGGCAAGCTTTGAACTATTCTACATCTTGACCATCATTTGAACATAAATAATACCTCTTCTAAAGCTGGAATGCGACACACTAAAAAACTGAAAGAGACTATTTCAGTCAAGGAAGCATCCAGGTTTGTTCCGGGACATTTTGCTGCCTTGGATAAATAATACCCAAGGTCAGTCAAGTGATGGTGTATGTGTGTGCACATGCTGTTTGAGCTCAGCATCAGATAGCAAAAGATCATGGACTGCTATGGGTTGGTTCCAGGATGCTTTAGGTCTTTGTGAAAGCACCCGTGAGTTAGCTGCCCTTTACTTAGGGCTCATTCACACTTTCCTTTGCCCCACTCTTTCCAGGCACAAGTCTGTGATTTAAAGCTCTGTGTCTAAGCATAATTTTTTTTTGCCATAGAGCTTTCCCCATGAAAACCTGCTCTTTAAAGCTGAAGTGCAACAAATGGCAATTCAGGTTTTCCATGGATTGCTGTTTGCTCTAATTCAGCTTTGAAGAGCAAAGAAAGGGAGACAGAGAGAAAGCACTTTGACACAGAGCTTTAATGTGTGGACAGTGCCTGGAAAGTGCAGAGGAAAGGCAAATGTGGACAAGCCCTTAGGTGGACTGCTCTATCAGGCCTTTGAGTCACTCACTAACCCAGCATAAGACTGGGACATGACAGACTGTGAAGCAGTATTCTTTTAGAGAGTGCAGTGCTTTACAGATCAATGTCAACCCATTGAAATGTGCTTAGGCGGGTTTAGAAAACTATTCAGACATCTCAAAGTACACCTTAGGAAATGGTGTGAGAGTTAAAGGAAAACAAGCCTTTGAACTAATATTAAATCATGAGGGATTCTGCGATGAAAGGCCATCTGTCTGTAATGACCACATGAGTCAAGGCTGAAGCATTCAATATCACATTAAAGGAAACTCTCTTTTTTCCATTTCTCTGACTTACATCATCCATCTGCTCCAGCATTTTGCCTGCATGACCACTTGTTTCCAGAACTAAATTATGCTAATGGCGAGATGCACAAAGGTATTGAAGGTAACTCAATTTGTCTCACAGCATCCCATTAGCGAAGGCTCCACATGTGGTTGATCAGCTGGAAAAGTGAGAAGAGCAAAGCATTTGAGAGTGGAAAACATTCTGACAGCAGTCAGATGTGCAAGTGTCTCCTCTTGAGTTAATTGGTGTGATGCAATGATGTCTGAAGCCAGAAGGTCTGCATTCAATGCTGGGAGAAATGGGGAAAACATCATGCCCTCGCCATGTAATTATTCAACCAGAACTACAATGTAAACTGCTCAATGTATGCAATCAGACAGGAATTTGCTGCTCTCCATCAGGACAGCTTAAACACTAGTGGATTTTCGACAAGGTGTCCTGCAAAGAAACAGGTTCCTTTAGGTATTGGTTCACAAATCAGTTAATGCTGGTTGAAGGGAGGTGGGCAAACTCGCAACTTCTGCTCCTGCCAATTGATTAAGAAGACCTGTGTGGAATACTGCAGGGAAGTGACTGTGACAGTGACTCTTTCTGCATGGGAGCAATCTCCTTTCCCTGCACTGAGCACATGATCAGTGTACACCATTCTCACTACACTGATACAGTAATCTGCTTAAGGCTAGAGCAGAATGCAGGCACTTCTGTCTGCCCCACTTCGGCCCCCTTGGTGATCAGGAAGGACTGTGCCAATCATAATTGGGGATTGTGGAAATATCATATTTGGGGATTGTGGAAAGTGCATAAAATTTTAAATGGGAGCCACAAGGGTGGGAGGGACCTTGGTGTGTGGGGTAGGGCTTTGATTTCCCCCCTTGTCCTGCGTTCCTAATGAACACTCTTTTGGAGCTGCTGTTCTGCCCGGAGGTAAAATCTTCCACTGATGCCAATATGAGCTTCCTTCTTATGCTAACTAGCAGCTTGGGGGAGGTATTTTTGTCAGGTTCATAGCCTAGAGGGAAATAATTAAATCTCTCTCCCAATGTGCCATAGTCCTAGTCCTGCTTGCCCTACCTCATGTGACTGATGTTTAAAGTTTGGCAAAGAATCACGCACCACCAAATGACATAGTCATGAAACTTTGCCAGCACAGTGGGCCGTTGAATTTCACTGTGTCTAATTGTGGGCTGTGTTAAATACTGTTATTGCAGAAGGCTGCATAAACTTCACCTATCTGGCTTAGAAGCATCACTCCAGTTTCTGCCTTCTACGATACAATATCTTTATTGTCATTGTCCCATACAGAACAATGAAATTGGAAATCTCCACAAAACATTCAAAAACCCCTAAAAACTCTGAAACCCCATTTTAAAATACAATATACTATAGAGATTCCTTATGCTGCGTTTAGAACCAGAATTGCATTTGCATTTCTCAGGCGGCTAGTCCTGGTCTTTATAACCCTATACCTTCTTCCAGAAGGCAGAAGCTGAAAGAGATCATTTCCGGGGTGCGTACTATCCTGTGCTATCTCTGCAGCTTTCTTATGGCACCTGACAGCATAGATTTGATCTAAGGTAGGAAGAGTGCACCCAGTTATTCTCTCTGCAGTCTTTACAACCCTGGACAGCATTGTTTCCCCCCTGGCCGTGCAGCTCCCAAACCACACACACAGATCATAAGTTAATACACTCTCCACAGTACAATGGTAAAATGCCATCAACAAGTCCTTTGAGAGATTGTTTTTCCGGAGGATTCTCAGAAAATATAACCTCTGCTGTGCTCTCTACAAGGGCTCCCACAAAGTTGGCTGGCTTTGGACTACTGGAATCAGTGCAGAGCCTTAGTGTCTCTTTCAGTAACTTGGTGCTTTCCAAGATTTTGGAGCACAAGCCCTCTCAGCCCCATGCAGCAGCCCTCCAAAAGATGTGGAGGGCACCAGGTTGGCAAAAGCTGCCTTAGTGATTCAGTCTGGAGCATAGAGGTATTGAGACAGGCATCTCTAGAGTTTTCTCTAAATGGCTTTTCCACCATTGAATTTCCACCATGCCCTGTGTACTAGGCCAACAAAAGCAAACATAAATCAAAAGTGATTGTAGTCTCAAGGCGACAAACACTTTGCTAGTTCTTAGCAATAAGACTCCTGGTAAAAGACTCTACAAAATCACAAAAAATTGAATGTTCTGTCAGCAGGAGGAAAGGAGCATCCAGAAACCAAAGCCAAATGTGTGCATGAGAGATGCGAAGAAATCACATACCCCTGACTTCTACCTTTAAAGGCGATTGTTCAGTTTTGGTTGTTATTGGGGATTTGAGGTAGATTGATTTTACTTCATGGGTTAATTGCTAACGACATCCTTGTTTCTCCCCAAGACAGGAAACGGCTGGATCACAAGGGTGTCTTTTGAGTGTGCAGTGAGAGGGAATATGTCGTGAAAGGGGGCCTGTTACCATAATTAATGAATTGATGTGTTTTCCACATGTACGTGCTCTGTGGCTACAATCCAACAGATTTAAGTGTGTTTAACTCAATTTAAAATCATGGCTTTATGTGCACACCTACAGCCTGTAGTTACCGATTTCCACATCAGCATCTGATGTCCATTTTGTCCTGCTGTGGGTTCTTCAATTTCATCCAAAAAGTTTAGACAAAATACCATTTCATTTGCGGAACTGGAGACACTCATATATTTGTCTTTGAGGTCAGGCATTAAAAGAAACTGTGCTACCCAGCTCTGCTTATTCCTGCCTATAGTATGCTTTCCCAATCAAATGGGCCTTGCTTCACACAAATGTTCAGGATGTGGGTGGTGGAATTTCAAAGCTGGTGAGTTACGACCAAGAAGACATCTCTATGGGCTGCCCCAAAGAAATGTCATTATCCTGCACCTTAACCTAGAAATGTTCATCACTCTCAGTGCTGATTGGCTTCATTATTTTGTTGTGTTTGTCCTATTGAAGCCAAAGGGACATCAGTTCTGGATGACTTATGCACTATTGATTTTAATGGGAATTGTGTGTTATAAAGGCTGCAATTCTATGCTAGGGATGAAGCTCATTTGAACCCTGTGAGGCTTATTTTGCAGTGCACACACATCTTCACTCTGGCATTTAACACTTGAAATGCACATTCTTCTGATCCACCTTATTTCTGTGCTTTTGTTTTGAGCTGTTGTTTTTGTTAAAATTTCTATACAGTACCGCCTTTGAGGATCACAGGGTGGTTTACAGAATAAACACACATACATAATATAAGAACAAACAAAACAATACCCTCTCACAGTTTAAAAGGCTATAGATTATTTAATGAGCCAAAGGCCTGGGAGAAGAGTAATGTTTTACTATATTTGTATATATGCTGTAAGCCGCCCAGCATGGGTGAGGTATAAATACTATTGCTGCTACTACTACTACTAAATGTTTTCGCATGGCACCTACAGATATGCAATGAAGGCACCAGGCAAACCTCCCTGGGGAGAGCAGGGAGCCACTGCAGAAAAGGTCTGTTCTCATGCTGCCAGCCTCCAAACCTCTTGTGGAGGAGGCACATGATGAAGGGCCTCAGATGATGGTTGATGCTGTCAGTGCTTTGGAGTCACAAGACTCTGTTTACATTCCACACGTTCCAGAGACAGTCCAGGCTGTTGGAAGTCTCACGGGAGAAGGGAGACGGATGTGACGTTAGTGATTTCCTGTTCCTTTGTTTCAGTTGCTCTCTGCTTTCATAGAGAGAGGATGTCTTTTCTGTCTGCGTAGCTTAGAAATAAAACTCTTTGCAATGTAGCCATAAATCTCATCACTTCCGCATGCTGCTGGAAACTCTGCTTAATGGGAACGTCCTGAGGCCTCATCAAAGGCTCAGGTCATTAATTATCGTTGGGAGGCGATTCTGAAGGACTCGGCCGGAGGAAGATGAGCTTTATCAGCTTGGCCGAGCGGAGATGCCGACAGATTGCAGGGTCTGGTCAGTTCTTAATACAGTGGTACCTCTGGTTATGTACTTAATTCGTTCCAGAGGTCCGTACTTAACCTGAAACTGTTCTTAACCTGAAGCACCACTTTAGCTAATGTGGCCTCCCACTGCTGCTGCACGGCCGCCGCGCGATTTCTGTTCTCATCCTGAGGCAAAGTTCTTAATCCGAGGTACTATTTCTGGGTTAGTGGAGTCTGTAACCTGGAGCGTATGTAACCCAAGGTACCACTGTATTGTGTTTTAATTGTTGTAACCCACCCTGGGACCTTAGAGTGAAGGGCAGGTTAATTCATAATATTTAGCATTGTGTTGTAACTTACTTTCTCTGGCCCCGGTTACAATATGTATAAAATGTACTTGGCTTTCTAAGTCTTGAAAAATAGGAAAGGAGAAGCTTCAGTCTATCTCAGATACCCTGTGGTTAAGACAGGTAATGGAGGTCCTTCTCCAAGTAGAAGTTCAAAATGGCTTGTGCAGGTCAGGATCGAGCAGCTAGGAGGTATCTGACTGCTAATAAAAGCACACTAGCCTCTTTTTCTTTTTTGCACAGTGCGTATATCTACCCCACTATTAGCCTAGATTGGACAGATCTCTACCATTTTTACTACCCTCTCGTATTCCGTTTGCAGAGTGTGCCAATGCAACTATACTAAGGCATCAGTCAAATAATTGACTGATAGAGCAGTTCTGTGCTTAACAGGGAAAAAGAAAGTTGGGTGACCCTGCAGCACTTTTCCATCTCGAACATCAACCCAGAGGGTGAACAAAGTAACCTTCCCACTTGCCACAGTGCAATGAATCATTTAAGTATAGCTGTGGGAACAATGCTGCCTAGATTTCCACTTAAACAGCTCAGAATTGCTCCCACTGCTGTGGAGTGTCAGGCTCGCTTTTCAAGAGGACTGTTGTAATGGAAATAAAAGAAGAATTAGGTATTCCTTAGGCTCCCTCCTTTTTAAAATCTGGAACATGGAAAGGAAGCAAAGGGGGATACCTGTAGAATCCTATTGGAAAGAGTTCATTGGATAATACACAGCTGTCTCCTTTTTACACTGCTTTCCAAGTTGTGTTCCCTGTGCTGCAGATCTGGGATGATATATAAATGAAATCATTTGTCCTCAGCCTCCATTTTGAGAAAAACAACTGCCCAGGAGCTTGAAATGATATACAGCATGTGTCATCTGTGGGATCAATTGCATGCCCAGGCTTGGGAATTTTAGGTGACAATATTAAATTATTGTTGCACGGGAATGTTCATTTGAGATTTATAGTGTGGTGACGAACGTTTGCTGGAGAACAGTTTCAGGATTATTATTTACAGCAGGAGTATGACGTTAAGTGGACTTTATTCTCTTCTCCAGGCCTACACAGATTCATTTCTCCTGAATTCTTGCCATGTGGTTTGAAGCCAGCTTAATCACCCAACTGGGAGTCCTGCCTCATGTCACAAAACCCTTGAGAAAATTTGATTCAATGTTTTCTCTGCATGTGTGTTTGTGTGTGCCTGTGAAAACAGCAGGGGAAGTACTGTGGCCAAAGACGTTACCATATCAATATGTCATTGCTTTATATATATATATATTCCTTGTCAACACGGTTTCATACTAAAATGTTTGCCTGTCCTACT
This sequence comes from Podarcis tiliguerta, assembly GCF_965153285.1. Classification (NCBI taxonomy): domain Eukaryota; kingdom Metazoa; phylum Chordata; class Lepidosauria; order Squamata; family Lacertidae; genus Podarcis; species Podarcis tiliguerta. The sequence goes on along the minus strand of NC_139536.1, from coordinate 81,605,222 downwards.
TTTCCATCTCTGTGACACATCTGTGTGAGAACCTGAAAAGAAGATGCTCCGTAATTCATACTCCCTATCTTGTATTTATGAAAGGCTCTTGTGAGATTTGGAGCTAGCAAACAGATAAACACTTTCGGGCAGAAAGCAAAAATCCAAACCAAACCAGTTTGATTCATAGCCAGGTGAATTGAATGTCGGTCAGAACATGATTTCTTCAAAACAGTTGAATGGCACTGATGTGAATTGTCTGCAGAATGTCAAAAAATGTGAGGATAAATCAGGATACATGACACTGGCACTTACATGGGGTTGAGCAGGTATAGTACTATTGGATGGGAAACACTGAATGTGGACAGCCATAAGCTCTCAATACTGGAGATGACAGGTGTAATATATTTGGGGATCTTTCAAAATATATTGGAAGGAGCTAAGCAAGATACAGTGGTTTTAATTAGGATTCCTGCACTCCTTCCCTTGCTCCCTAGAATTGTTAAGACTTCCAGTACACCTCACTAATGACTTTCACAAACTTTGGATGATATCCAATGTTTGTCAGAGTCCCATTAAAATCCCATTAAAATCATGGGCAGTGGGATTATTGTGCTGCTTTTCCTGGTTATAATGCTTGTACTTCTGCCCAAATTTCTAATTCTCCTTTTATGCTGTATTATACATTGCATTATAGAATTGTAGTTTTTTGGTTGACACACTAAATTTCATTCACACCAGTGGGTGTAGTGTGACACAACAACAGGCGTCATTGGAGATGTTGCCCCTCCCCTTTATTTGCATGTGCACGTCTCTTCCTTGTGAAAATGGTAGGAAAGAATTGCCTGTCAGCATATTAGGCTAATAGGATTTCAAATGGATTTTTTTTTCTGGAAAGAATTAACATGGAAATGTTCACTAAACTTCCACTACATTTTGCTACATTTCCAGAAGTGGCTTTTACGTCATGTTAAAGATCACATAAAATGTGAGAATTATCGGGAAAGGAAATACTGTATTGGGAAAACAGCATGACCAATCAGCAAGGCCAGGATTTGTTAGCAAGCAAAAGTGCCTTCCACAACGAAAGAGTGAGTGAAATAGGCTCAAAGGGGTGGATATTTAGATCCATTTGGTTTGTTCAAAGGAGATAAATCCTCGCCTTTCTCAATTATCAAAGAACAGTATGAGTGCATTCCACAGAATATCCAACTTCATGAAATGATTTGATAAACGATGTGCCCAATTTATATAATTGCAGCTTCCGCAGTAATTTTGATTAAACATAGTTTGTTGTCATCAAAGCAAAATAACTTCAGCAGCATCTAATAAAACTACACCAAATACAAATAACTGCTATTTTTCAAAACCCTAGAAGTCACACTGACATGTTATCAAAGCTTAAATTCTACAAGAATGTGTTTGGCTCAAATCTGAGCATACTAAAAGGATCCATGTTAAAAATAGCATTTGCTATGAACTTGTTTAACTAATTTGCAAAGGTGGCTGGATTAAGTCAGGCCAGTTCTAGGTGTCATTTTTTCTGATAGGAGACATAAGCATATTGGTTCACGATAGGAAATGGGGAGTAGTGATGTACCAGTCTGGTATGCAGATCTGGCCTGTCTCTGAAGGACATTACAAAAATAGAAAGATGTCTTTCATTCCCATTTAAATGAGTTTAATTGCGTTGCATTTGATTAAGGAAAATCAGCTGTAGGGCGTATTCCGATGTCTCCGGAACCACTGAGCCTCTTGGGCTTGCTGATTGGAAGGTCGGTGGTTCAAATCCGTGTGATGGGGTGAGCTCCCATTGCTCTGTCCCAGCCTTTGCCAAACTAGCAGTTTGGCAAGTAGATAAATAGGTACCACTGCGACGGGAAGGTAAGCGGCATTTCCATGCGGTCTGGCTTCCGTCACGGTGTCCTGTTGCGCCAGGAGCAGTTTAGTCATGCAGGCCACATGACCCGGAAAGCTGTCTTTGGACAAATGCCAGCTCTCCTAGGCCTGAAAAGTGAGATGAGCACAACACCCCATAGTCGCCTTTGACTGGACTTAACTGGACTTTACCTATTTGTCACACTATATTGTATAATTACAATGTGACTGCTGCCTTGCTACAAACAGTGGATTTCCTTCGCTTCCTTGATTTCCTTTAGATGAGGGAAACCAAAGTTCAACTCTATCAATCTAGTCCAGCTCACACGGTTGTTGTGAGACCTCAGTGCTCTTCTGAACTACATGGGGAAAGACAGGAATACAGATACATTGCAGTTCTCAAACATCAGGAGCCATTGCAGTGATGACAGATTTTTTTTTAAAGCAGAAATTGCTTTTGGATGCACTCTTACATATGTCATATCATTTGCAGTTAAATTGCATTTAAATAGCAAATACTCCCTGGTGTTTGACAGAGTCTGGACTATGGTTGTACATTGAGTTCACATTTGGCAACACAACAGTGGTGAATTCATATGGGCAGGTTTAGATCAGTGTATAGTTCAAGATTCTGAAATCTCACATTGCCTTGCATTATCAAAGCATGTCGTTTATTGCAGTCTGGGAAAAGTCTTTCTCAGAGAATTCATATCCAACTCCTTCTCTCCAAAACATGTTCCACGAGTCACTATCTGCATAAGTTAAATCCTCAATGTCCATTTTAGAGCAGACATTTTTCATTCACTTATTAACTGTCATAATAGTTTGGAAAGCCAGTTAGCAGTAATGGTGTATTTGGCAGCTTGAGTCAGTTGCATAATCAGCTTTCTTTCCATTGTCCTATGGCCCAAAAAGAATGAGGAGCAAAGATTTCAAAGTTCCTACTTCTTCTTGTTAAATAAATCTTGTTACCAGTTGCAAGTTGCTTATCTATTCAAAATAGTTCTAGGTGAAAAAATAGGTGGGTTGTCTTATGCATCTCTCAGGGCCTTTGCACCCCTTTGTTCACACTGCAGTTTTGAAATTCTTAAAATACAAGAAAGGCCCTGCTGGATCAGACCACAGGCTCATATAGTCCAGCATTTTGTTTTTTACAGTGGCCAGCCAGATGCCTCTAGGAAAATGCACAAGCAGGATTTGACGGCTGCAGCTGGTGTGACATATTGCCTATAAACCTGAAGGTGGTGTATAGCTATCATCATTGATAGACTTCTCTTCCGTGAATTGTCCAGTCCTCTCTCATATAACATAACCAGGTAATCCAGTGGCCATTACCACAATATATCAAGAACGAAGTATAAAACATAAAAACTAAGCTTCACAACTCACAACTGTCTGCTGCTGAAGAAAAGAGCAAACTCCATTATGATCTGTTCTGTAAATATTGGTTAATAAATCCTTAGGATGCTCACATTCGTGCTTCCAATCGTTACTGCTATCTCTGCTGATTAATAGAGTGTGCTCAGGATCAGCCAACCTGTGTCGCTGGGAGCACTGGGATGAAGATTGATGGCCATCCTGGTGGACCGCAACACCGGAGGATGCCCGGAGAGGTTTGTCTCATACCGGGGGCTGTGGGGCCCCCCAGGGCGTATTCAGACACACGGGTCACATAACTCCATACCTTTCAACATTTCTTCAATGAAAACAGGGACACCCTAAGAAAAAGTGGTACATTCCTGGATCAAGTCAGAAACCAGGATGGCTTCTGTAAATCTGGGAGTGTCTCTGGAAAAGAGGGACACTTGGAAGATCTGCATGGTGAGATGTGAGCTACTACACAAGTGCTGAGTGGTGAATCTGTATAGTGACATAATTTATATGATTGTTTTTCCATCTGTCTCCAGTGAAGCTTGCTTCGCAAGCACCTAACCCACATTTGGAAAGTGTGCGGTTGTTTTGGTTTCCCACAATTTGGGGGTCTGGTGATGCACCACTTTGCCATGGGATTAACGCTCACCACTTGGCTGCGAGTCCTTTAATTCTGAGTTGGCACAGATGTATATGAAATGGATACAAGCCTGGGAAAAATGTACAGAGGGCAGTTTCTTGTCATTAAAAAAAAAAAAAAGAGTTTAATGGTGGGAAATGGGGGGGGGGGAGTGGTGGGAAGAGATATGGAAGAAACAGGACAAAGTGAATTTCTTTATTCGAAGGAAAAGCCCTGCATGAAGTGGGAGAGTGGGGGTCATGCTCATGACCCCTGTGGCTTCTGTCTTGCTCCCAGCAGACCAGTCCCACAACCCCTCATCTTGTGGAAGCTGAACTTCTGCAGCAGGGAGGCAGCTTCATTCATGGGCACCATGATGGATCACGGAAAAATAAATAAATATCAAGTCGGTCAACGAGGGGAAAGCAGCATGGCAGAAAAAAGAGAAAACAAATAGCATTTGCAGGGCACATGGGCAGCAGATGGGAACCATTAAAAGGTAGTCATAAACTAAGAGTAAAGCATGAAAATATTTAAAGTATTTTTCTTGGCCGAAAGAGGGCACTATATGTTATACCTATTAGCTGTGATGAAAAGTGTTATATAACCCAGGAAGTAAGTGAATTTGGCTCAAATGATGCCAGTCCAATAAAGTAAAGGAAGGAGAGAAGCTTGACTTCTTTGATTATCCCAACTCTTCCACCCCCAGTTCCACATTCCTCTTGAATCCTGAACATGCAGAGAAGAGCAAGTGCACCGTTTGCCCTTTGGCTCTCGCTCATGAAAAGTCCTTTGTGGCAGGAACTCTTTTGGCCTGAGCCTATTACTGTCCATCATGTTGCCCCTTTTCTTTTTTTTTTTTGGAATAACATTGTGCTCAGTGATTATTACTCATAATAAAACAGTTATGCAATTGTGCTCAGGGATCAGAAACACTGCCAATTGTGGGAGCTTACAGCCCTTTAAAACAATGCCAATCACTTGCTTTTCAATTGGACCTACCAGACTGTCAGATGTAGTAACTGCACAAGCAAATGGTTATAACAGGGTTATAGTAATGAATCTTTGTCATGGCAGTCACAAACACCCATGTCTTTCTGCTGCAGTTTTTACAAGTCTCCTTAAGTAGTCAGAGGCTGCCATGCTGCCAAAAAAACCCCAAACCTAACATATTCTGCATGGAATGAAAAAAAAATATGTGTTTACTATGCACCTATGAAGTTTCAGAGCTCTGTATTCCTCTTGGAAAGCTTCAAGCAAGCAGGGGGCATCTATTGCTGCACTCCTCAAGGTTCAATGAGAAACAGCAACAGGAACTCCTATCAGGTGTCTGCTGTTCTCAATGGAAGGGAAGCAGTGAGCCAAAGTGTCAGGATTAGACCTCTGGTTGATTTGTTGTTGTTGACAGTGAAGAGGCTTCTAGAGGCTATGTGTTTCCGTTCCGTCACATTTTTCTAGGAAAAGGCAGAAGTCGATGAACATTCCCCAGTAGCATCTGTGCATACTTTTAAAGAGGTTTTATAGGTTTCTTAGAGTTTTATTAATGATACGTGGAAGAAAATTGAGTGTTTTATTATTGCGGTGAATTATTGTTATGGGTGGAAAATCAAGGAGACACACGCACAGAAAGAAGCCCCTAGCACACACTGTTTTCCATTCAAGATCCAGCTTTGGCTAATGGAAAGAGTGATTAGTATAGAGTTTACTTATTTTATTTATTAAATTTCTACACTGCCCTACATCTGAGGATCACAGGGCAATTTGCAACAGAAAAACGCAAAAATACATAACAAGCAGAAACAACACGCCCACTATTATCTATTTATTTATTATTTCACAAGATCAAATAGAAACTCCCAAACACAGCCCTTATGGGTTACTTACGATAGGAATAACATTTTCTTCAAGGTTAATTGGTATAAAATCCACAAATAACAAATGTGATAAGAAAGGTGTATGATTGGAATGTTTAAGAAAACCATTTGAAAAAAAATAAGATTTTGCATAGTATACTTTAGTTAAAGTGCCTGGTGCTGAATGAGCCTGAGATAAAATGAGTGTAGAAATGAGTTTCAGTTGCATTGCCACAGCCTAGTTTTTGTCATTTGGCTTTGCCATGCTCTTCAGATGCGGAGTCCACAGTGGCTTCCTACTCTGCTTGAGGAACTGCTTCTATGTGGGGATCGCCCACATCTGTAATGTTAGTGGTCCAGCCAGTGGAGACAGATTTGATCTCATGTATTGCAAAAAGGACAGATTGATGAGCATGTTCTGCTGGGTGGTCTTGAGGTAGTGGGTCTTTATCCATGTGTAAGAGAGCAACCCAGATGGCAGAAACTGGAAAGGTTTATGTTAATCCATGATCATCTCTGCCATCCCATAGTGTAGTGGGATGGGGAGAGAAGGTCTGCTGAATCACTCCTTTGGTGCAGCCTAGAGACCAGCAATGTTTGGTTCCTCTCCTCCTCAAACTGTTTCTTTCTAAGCTGGTCATTTGAAGAACCTGCAACAAAGGAAATAGTACTGAGGAATTAATATCTGACTTTGCAGATTTCCTTGCTTTTCCCAATCTGTTTTCCTTCTTTGTAGATCTTACTAGATTATTAGCCCAAGGCTGCCATGTTTTTATTGATCGACAAGCTACTCCGGTAGCCTTTTTTGACTGAAGATTGGGGTAAAATACCTTAAGTAAGAGACTGACAAACGAACAAGAAGTCAGTTCTAAAGAGGTACATTTAATTATTTAAAACATTAATATACTGTTGTTTCCTCAATACAGTGGTACCTCGGGTTAAGTACTTAATTCGTTCTGGAGGTTCGTACTTAACCTGAAACTGTTCTTAACCTGAAGCAGCACTTTAGGTAATGGGGCTGCCGGAGCACAATTTCTGTAACCTGAAGCGTATGTAACCTGAAGCGTATGTAACCTGAGGTACCACTGTATATTTCTAAAAATGGAATCATCATCATCATCAAAACAAAAGGATGCTGGGACCATCCATCCCAGGCATTTATATAACCACGTTGTAAAGGATACGTGCATGTATGTATGCAAACAAACATCAATATCTGATTCCCTGTTGGAATGATTTGTTAATAATATTTTAGTGTTATGTTTTTACTGATGCTTGTTGCATTGTGTTTATATGTTCATTGTACATTGACCTGAGCTCCTTTGAAGGCAGCACTACTTATAAATCCCTCCAGATAAGTAAAATAACTATCTATCTGTATGTATGTATGTATGTATGTATGTATATATGTGTTTGCGCATGTGTGCATATTCTATCCCTTTGTGCCATAAACACTTACCACAAAACGAACTGAAGTCAATGAGAGAGGAATGGAAATGTGTTTAGGCCATAACCATAACATTCAAGTCTTTTGATGCCTGGCCAGAGCCCACTGCAAGTTTTAATTTAATCCATTCTTTGTGAAAAAACAACAAAACACTTCCATGGAAACTAAGTAGGATGTTACAAACAGACTGGTGACGACTTCAGGTGGGGAGCAAAACACCACAGACTCCTAGGCCACAATCCACCCTAGAGGTAGGCACCATTAACTGCGGTGTTATGTGCACTTGGCTCTTGGTTGCATTGTGGCCTAAGTTCTTGTTGTTGTTTTTATTAAATAGCAACACTAGAGGAAAAAAAAATAAGTAAAATAAAAGATCCCGAAGCGAGAATTGTCTGTGAAGAAATGATTTTCTGTTTTCTGTGTGTTGAGCATTCGTTACTGTTGCATAGGAATAGGTATTGTTTTTAGTGAACAATGCCTGAAGGTTGAGGCAAAAGATAAGATCATCCTTTCTCCTCGTTTTGTTCTTGGATTAAAGATTCTTTTCTGCCTGCTTTCTTCTCTCCACAGCCTAGTTAATGTAATAAATAGCCAACACATGGCTGTCCACAACTTTGTTTTTGTAACAAGTAAAATGAAAAAGATAGTATCTTGCATGCTTGAATTAGTGGGCACTAATGCTTGACAGCTAACATAGCTGAGAGGCATCTAGGAAGATGCCTTTATTGTCTAAGTTTATGGAAAGTAAAAATTAAAAAAACAGTGGCTGTATGATTTTTTTTTTTATTTTTTGGCAATTTGTGGTCTGACAATGACTCTTGCTTTTAAATTCCATGACTTAAAAGCACCAAATTCCATTTTGGGGTAACTTGATGCTTGCAAATATCCATTTCTACTCCATAAGTATAGTCTGCTTCCCTTTCCTACCCAATTTACACTGATGGCTAAAAGTTTCCCATTTATTTTACACACAAGAGCAGGGGTAAACAACAGCTTGCAAGATCTACCAGTCTGATTCTGGAGCAAAAGACAAATGCTTAGAATGGAAAGTTTTTATGAAAGGAGAACTGAGAGACAAAACATGCTGTCACCAATTTCACATGACATATCCACAGCTGAGCTACACCATTTCAGCCCCCACATGGAAGGGTACTGAATGTTTAAATGTTTTCCTGAGTTTTAAACTTGTCATGTTAAAGGTTAGGCTATTCAGTTTGCATGAAATAATCTCCCCCCCCCCCATATCATCCTTTAAAATCATTATCGTTACGTCTTCTATCACCTTTTCAGCTATTTGTATTCTAAAAATCAATTAAAAAATCAAACTATTCTGCATACTATTCCTGTCTCATTACATATGCTAATCATCTGCATACTATCCCTTGCTTTTTCCTGTAAGACCAATTGCAGTCGTTAACAGTCGTCAACAGGTTTACCACACCTATCAGCTAATCACGCATTCCCACCACCCTTCTGAGTAATACCCCTCCCCACCCTCTCACTATATATAAGGGTCTGGTGACTTCTGTTTCAGTGTATCTGAAGAAGTGTGCATGCACACGAAAGCTTATACCAAGAACAAACTATGTTACTAGTTCTAAATTACAGAGTTGTTTGGCTTTCTCCCCAAGATTATTTCAGTGCTGATGAAATGGTTGGAATTGCCTAATCTGCAGAGCTACATTCTTATATTTTGGCATTTTGGTTCTGAGGAGAATATGGATGGTAATGATTTCTGAGCATTGGGTTTAGGGGAACCGTTTTATTGAATTTCACTCCTGCTTACGGGTCAACTCCAGACAACCTTTGCTTACTATTATGTTGCATTTTGATTGGCTTGAGAAATATATTGCCCTCCCATGGATTCTGGGATTTTTCTTATGGACCAACATGGCTGCCTTTTGCTTTTTGTACAAATTACAGTGCAACATAACACCTTCCTCTGGTTAGTCATTCCCACAATTCTGGTTAAACATATGGCTGATGGCTGTCTGAGAAGGCCCAGTGCAGACTTGCCCCAACTCTCACATGACATAAAAGTGCAGGAAGTGTTGATTTAATTGCAGTGTTGTGTGGAACTTAAAACTGAATAGAGCCAACAGCATGTCAAAAACAGCCCCAAGATGTTTTTGTTGCTATTTGAAAGCCAGAAATAAAAAGGAAATGAGGGGCACATTGTGCAACCATTTATGTAAAATATTGTCTCGTGCTATGCATTGAAGGTCTTGAGGAGAGGCTGGAAAATCAGTTAGATTGGCTTGTTTATAGTGGTTATGTGATATAAACTGTAATACCATTCATGGAGACCGCAAAAATATTGCACTTAGGATGTTAAAACTGGGTTTCTCTTGTGGTTATAAAGATGGCATGTTTTTCTGCTCAAGTCAAGGTGAAGTGGCTTTGGTGATCTCATCCGAGTTCCCAGTACACATTTATCTATATTATAAAAACCCCTCGCTATGTAGTTTTTGGAATCTTTTTGAAAACCACTTTTAAACAGAAGCCCAGTAGTCAGATAGAGGTAAAGAAAAGCTAGAATTAAGCTGGTCCAATTACAGCCATGTATGCAAAGTGTACTGTGCTGACTATATGACAGAAACCTATATTTTTACTCTGCTGCCTATGAAATCCTGTTCTATGTGACATTAATTGCTTAAACTGCTATAAATCAATGTTGTGCTACTGACTTCTTAAAAAAAGAACTTCAAAAACTAGGTTGGGTGGGAAATTGGCTCAGTGTTGTGTCTAGTAATATAATGCAAAGGAAACTATTATAACTGAAATAACATAAAATAAATAAAATAAAATAATCCATTTAAGGTAATTTATGTATCTAGGGCATGGTCTTGGACTTCATTTGTCCCTGGGAGCCAGCCATTAATTTCTGTGGTATTAGGATCAATGTGTGTGAGGAAAAAATTCCTTTAAAATCCAACAGGCGTAGAAAGGAAATGCCTTTGTGTCAGTGTGTAGGGAAAGAAGACTTATCTGCCACAGATTCCTTAAAGAAGGGTGTTGGTAAAATCCATAAAACAGAATAATTTTTAACCAAAAGTGTTGAGGGGTTTCAGGTCTTGTTCCAACTAAACCATCTTGATCCTTTCCATACATCCCTTATGGCCCTTCATCTCCCCAGTATGAATCATATGTCACATTCAGGCCCATCCTTCATGTATTCTACACTTATTTTACTATCTCCCTGAAGCAAAGTAACTGCACTAGTATACTTTATCTCTGGGATTAACAATGTCACCATTGCCAAAACTGGGAAGTTAGGAGTTGGACTCATAAATCAATAGAGTTAGGTGAGCATTCTAAAGCTTCCCTCAATTAACTCAGAAACTACCTGACTACCTAAAAATTGAGGGGAGAAACTTGGATAAATTTCCAAACCACCCTGAGGGGTGGGGAAAGGTCCCTAAGATCCCTCAGTATGCCCAAAATATCTCCCATCAACTTCCCTTCACATGCTGCTTCTTCTTCTTCTTCTTCTTCTTCTTCTTCTTCTTCTTCTTCTTCTTCTTCTTCGGATTGCTTTGTAAGTTTGGTTTCTTAAAAAAGGACTTAGCCTTCTCACTGGAAACAGCAGTATCAATCCAATTCAGAGTTTACTTTGCTTAAGTCCATTGAAATAAACAGGTTTAATGTGTTTAACTCTATTTTTAATTGTTAGCAGGTTCTAGGCCTGGTCCTCCCTGAGCTTAACTCACAGTCAACTCTGGTTTCTTACTAGTGTCTGGCTATCAGTGCTCCACTTTGTTTAATTACATTGGCACCCTTCATATTGTAGCGTGATCATGGTTGGCAACCGTGCTATGGGTGTCTCAGCAACTTTGCAAAGCCAAATGTAGGTCTGACTGGCTGCTTTGTGGAAGATGTAGCTTGGAGTGCCAACAGAAGATTACTCTGTTTTGAGAACAAATGTGCATTCTCTAGGCCTGTTCCCAGAGTAGCAACATTCATATGGTGGCAGACTTGATGGGCTAAGCAAGCCGCACTATCCCATGTCTAGGACAGAGGTCTAGAAATGATCTATCAATCTATTTCTGGACAACTAGGAATATCCAACCTCAGTCATGTACCTTTCTTCATAAGTCATGATTGGGGCTCTGGAATGGGCCAGTGGTAGGGGCCAGTGGTAGGCTCAGTGGTAGGGAACACCATTATATGCTTTGTTTGCCAAAAAGTCCCAGGTTCAATCCTTGTCATTTCCAGTTAAAAGGGTCAGGGTGCAGTTGATGTAGCATATATCGGTCTGAGATCCCAGAGAAGCACATTTTCACTCAGTGAAGGGCAGCTTCCTATGTTCCACGTTACAATCTGGTAAATGTATGTGTGTATTTAATGGCATATCTTCTAAGAGTTAAGAAGTGTGCCCTGTCTAAAAAGACCAAATCAAGTTTAATCATATAGCTAAAAAGACTCTGTGAGGCTTAGCATTGGCAAGAACAAAATTAAGTAATTCGTTCACCCAGTGGCTTACTGGCTGGTTGCCGAATCTGAATTGGCTTCGTAATCTTTTTCAATATGCTATTGTCAATTCGCTAACCTTATTTATTCATGACATAGCTATAGCCAGCTACACCGCTGTGTATACTTTCTGCACAAATAAAAAACTATGAACTGATTTATCCTCTGACCTTAAAGCCCTTAAAATCTCCAATAAAATCTTATAACCTTATGCTTTCCTCGGTTTGATCAAACTCTCGTCTCTCCCCTGAATATTTCATATAAGAACTGCAATGTTCATTTTTAGAGGCATTAAGTTGAATTGTTAAACTCTTCAAGGAAAATGTCTTTTTTACAATCTATGTACCTATAAAAGTATTCACTGGGGAGAGAAAGACAAATAATCACTGACAGGGTTCTAAATTATAGTCAAAGAGCAGTGACACTCGAGTAGAAATAATAAAAAAGGCACCTTCCTAAATATTGCAACTTCTGCAAGCATGTGTGCATATGGTTAGCTGCTGTTGGGTATGCTCATAGTCCCCCTGCCTAATAAGGTAAATGTCATAATGAAATGCTGGAAAGGTTATTTTCTTAGGCACGTGACACTAACCGCATCCTCAATCTCTCATCAATCAATAATGTACTGCAGATCCAAGAAGAAAAGGGATGTTCTCATAGGCCCTGAAGGAAAATGTTATGTCACTTTTAAAAGAGCCTTTATCTCCGCGGCTGTCAAGTGCCTTCCAAGATTCCCCCAAATCCACAGCTGTAAAGACAACCATCAGCCACAAACGGTGTTTCTTTTTATCTGCTGGGAGAACAATCAAACATTTGCCTAAATTTATTCAAGGCTGCAGTGACTGTGTTTACTCACATTGTTTTAGCCTTGTGTGTGTGGTTAAATGGTACTCTGTTGCTTCTGGAAACAAGGCAATGGCACTTCACTGCGTAGCAATCATAACAATAATATGGGGTTTGCCGCTTAAGCTAAAGGTAAGGGTACCCCTGCACGTACGGGCCAGTCTTGACAGACTCTAGGGTTGTGCGCTCATCTCACTCTAGAGGCCGGGAGCCAGTGCTGTCCGCAGACACTTCTGGGTCATGTGGCCAGCGTGACGAAGCTACTCTGGCAAGCCAGAGCCGCACACGGAAACGCCGTTTACCTTCCCGCTAGTAAGCGGTCCCTATTTATCTACTTGCAGCCGGGGGTGCTTTCGAACTGCTAGGTTGGCAGGCGCTGGGACCGAGCCATGGGAGCGCACCCCGCCGCGGGGATTTGAACTGCTGACCATGCGATTGGCAAGTCCTAGGCGCTGAGGTTTTACCCACAGCGCCACCCGCGTCCCGGTTTGCTGCTTACTGGGTATTAAAATCTATTTTTCTTACTGGATTTAGGTAAAAGTGGCAGAGACTGCCCTCCATTTTTGTCTAGGACAAAGAAGTGTGTATCAATAGTCACCTTAAAGCAGAAAACTAAAATTCACAACTGGATCTGCAGAACTGAATGTCCAGAGACTGGAGATTGCCCCTCAATGGGGAAAGGCTGTAAAGGGATAAAGGTTGGCGCGAGTTCATGTGTGGACCAAAAAATGATGGCAGAGACCAATGACTCTGGCTGAATACTTCAGCAAATATAAATATGATAAGATAAATATAAATAAGATAAGCTATGCTGGCTGGGGCTGATGGGTGTTATAGACCAAAACATCTGGAGGGACCAGGTTGGCAAAATGGACTGCTGTGGCCTGGATTCAGTTAACCTGGCATGGCAGGAGAAGCCAGCAGAATGGAGAAGAAGGGGGATTGTTCTTTCTGGCAAGCAAAAATGCAATTAATATAGTTTCCATAGGCAGGATTTTGGTTCCACCTCTCCTTTAGCAAAACAAAGATGCAAACCATATGATCAGACCGATGAATCACTAAATGACTAATCAGGAAATATTTCCTTTGACATATTATTAATTGCCAATTGATTTGCAGCTGCTCAAAACAATTTAAATCAGATGCTAGCAGACTCAAATAGCTGTGATAATTCCTAAGCTGCCCTAGAAAATGTAGCTTTTCAGCACCATATTCATAGCCTCTAACATTTCACAGGGATATGCTAGTAACACCCCTTTCATCATACCAAGGATTAGTGAGTGAGTCACCTCTCCTGTTGCACATTGTGGGGCCCTCACCTGCCTGCTGAATTTTCTTATTTTGCAATAGTCTGTTCTCTGCAGATTTAAAAGTCAGTAGATTACTGTTCCTGGATTTAAAGAAATACCAGGGGAGCAGTTAAAATACATTCTGCTAAAGTGCAGAATGACAGGTTTGTATGGTGCCTTAATGTCAATGAACATGCCTTTATTATTTATCTATTACCGGTATTTTTATTTATACTGTGCTCTTCAAGACTTTAAAATGGTAGGGCATGTTGAATTTTTCAGCTTTCAAATTCCAAAAATGAAGACTGCTAAAAAGTTGTAAAATGGAATTCGAAAGATAATTTGGCTAAATTAATATAGTTTTGCTTGGTAAGTAAAATGTGTGTAAAATTGCATAGAAATCATTAAAAATGACTGCCAAATATTATTTTTATTTATTTTTTATTTAGTATTACCTGACATTTTCAGAAGGCAAAATTAAAATTCTTTGGTTTTCTGAAAGCAGTTTATGTGCTTCTTCATCAAATGTAGATTTACCAAGCTAAATGTTGTCCAATCACAAAAATAATGGCAGATTTGGTCTCCCCGCATCTATATTTTTAAGACCCCTCACTGAAGAATTTTGCAAAAATTAAGTTTCACCTTGTAAAATGACAAGTCCTACTAAAGCAGTGCACAGTGCAGGATCCTATAAAATACAGTAGTCAGTGAAATACGGCAATAACAGGGGCATCCACACACATAACCCCCTTATTCCAGGCTGTGGCTGGATCAAGGGATGTCCCACTGTTCAGCTCTTGCAGCTGAGCCAGCCTCCTGCTGAGTGCCGAATGTGTGCATGGGCAGCGGGACAAAGGGCGGTATTCCCACTAACAAACCTAGCGAAAAGCCCCGAAATGTGGTGTTCCATGTGTGGGTCATGGCTGAGCCAATTCAGGATCTGCTGGATCCTGAGCAGGTCTCACAGCTATCCCTGGCAGCATTGGGCCTGATCCAGAACCAGCTGCTATGCTAGCCTGGAAGTGGTACAAGGACTGACCCCATTTGTCCTGCCCCTGCAGTGGTTGCTGTGAGTGTCTGGGCTGCAAATGCTCTGATGGCTCCATTACTCAGCAAAGCCCTATGGGCAGGCTAGGATTGCAGTCTTAAATTTCTAAAACCATCCCTAAAACCTGGGGCTCCCATCAACTGCGGTTGGCAGGCGAATCCTGCCCGTTGTTTTTCTCTTTGCCTCTGTGTATTGAATCACTAATGCTGCTTTTTGTCACTTCCTACATTACATATGCACTGCAGCCAGTTGTTGTTTTTAAAAAAGAAATCAGCAGCAGAACTTCACTGAGCAACATATTTTATCTTTTGTATTCATTTAAAAATATTTACAGGCTGCCTTTCTGAGTGCAACTTTGTCAACATATTTCAACTGTCTGCACCGCCGCTGTGATCTGCTTACATGAACTCTTGAGCGCTTACTTGGAACCCAAATGTGGCTTTAAAAAATATACTTCTTGTTGTAACCAGTTCAGCAAAAGGGATGCCGCTTTGACTTGAGCCCTTTTCAGCTGTTATCCAAACACATGGAGGGAGGAGAAAGAGTGGGAGGGGGTGAAAGAAAAAAAGAAAAGAAAATAGGTGACCATGTCCACTTTGGGCTGTGGTCTTGCTTGCTATTGGAGTTGGTCTTACTTGTAGTTGGTATGTGGCTACTGACAGATTACCCCCAAGGAGATGCAGTTCCTGAGAGAAAAATGGCGGGCCACTCCCTGCCGTAGGTGAAATAATAAAAGACTCTGCATTGTTCCCTGAAACGATTTTAATTCACCTGCCATTGAGCCTGCAGAATTTGAGAGCCATAAAAGTAAACTCAACCCACCAGCCTATCAGGGACTTGATCCTCCTCCTAGGACTGCAAAACAGAGGCGAGGGGTTCTCAAACAAGTAGCAGACCATCTTACTAGTGGTTGTAGTTAAGCTTGGTGGTTTGCTGGGCTGACTTATGAATTAAAAGTAATAAGAAATTTCAATGCAGAGGATGCTCTGGGGCTTTTTCAGATTAATATGTTGGCTCTCTGCTAGATGCAGGATGAGATCATTTATATATGCTATTTTTTGGGACGCATGCCTTTTGTGTCTTTAAATGTCATTGAGTTGCATCTCTGTGGTATTAATGATGGAAAAAATATATCAGATTTCTAGAGAATTTCCCCCTCTTAATACGTTGCAAAACCCTAAATATGGCGTTAATGTCACAGTGCAGTAGCTATTCCACGACTAAGCATGTTTTCCATACGCTATTCATTATAAACTTAATAAATGCACCCTCTTCTGAGCCCATGTGTGTGGTCCATGTCCAGGGAATGTTCTCTTTTGTTACATTGTCTTTATTTTTTAAACCAAAACAGAGTTTATTCAAGAAAGCTGTTTCAGAAAAGTCAAACTGCAAGTCTACAAAAAATGCATGATCTGAAATTTTGTCTATTTCATAATTTTTGCCATTGCACCTCCTATAAACTTAGCTCATTATCCAGGCAAACCTAAACTTGCTTAGGCCCCACTGATTTCAAAAAATTAAGCATATGCCATTAAGTACAGACACCACGGGCTGTTGGATTTTGAGAATCCTTAGCCTTAGATGATCTGAGATCCTTCTCTGCGCCAAAAATAATCCAAGCTGAACCAGTATGCTTTCCAAAGCACTGAAGTGGGGTTTGAACCAAATATGTCTTCCTATACAGTGGTACCTCGGGTTACATACGCTTCAGGTTACATACGCTTCAGGTTACAGACTCCGCTAACCCAGAAATAGTACCTCGGGTTAAGAACGTTGCTTGAGGATGAGAACAGAAATCGTGTTCCGGCGGTGCGGCAGCAGCAGGCCCCATTAGCTAAAGTGGTGCTTCAGGTTAAGAACAGTTTCAGGTTAAGGACAGACCTCCGGAACAAATTAAGTACTTAACCAGAGGTACCACTGTACTTAACCCGAGGTGCCACTGTATATGCTTCTCCATCCACGGAGAGGTAATTACATGGAGCAATTCCCTGTTACAATGTCCTATATAATAGCACATTTGAGACATCAGATGCCTGGGGGAGCTGCAATTGCTTGACATTCCCCATGAATGTTAATAATGGGGGAAGGTAGACACACTTCACCAGGGAAGGCATCCCATAAATGGGAAGCTGCTGTTGAGAAAGCCCTATGGCACTGACCTGCAGCAGGATCTTCTTAGTAATAGCTCTTTTTTGTACTATCATTTAGGAGGGCATTTTGAGTGGCTGAAATATTCTGTTCCTGGCAAGCTTTGATATTTCCTTGGTAGGAACAGAATCAGTGGAGTACTTTCCAAAGGCTATATTGAGTAGCAAAGTGTACTATGGCCCACTTATTTGCATATATAAAAAAATTCTGTCCTACTGATCCTCCCAAAGCAGCCCAGGTACGCATTTCTTAAAGGATCACAGTGCGAACTTTTTGAAGAAGTTCAAAAAGCCCTGCCAGCTTGCTGAGATTGCAATATATCAGTTTCAAGAGTTGTAATGCTGAGCACTTTAACAGTGTTTCAGCAAATCAGCGCAAATTCTGGATGGAAGGATTTACAGTACTGTTCCAGCTGGTGAGGCAACTTTCATGAAGATTCTAGAAGCTTGAGAGAGAGAGAGAGAGAGAGAGAGAGAGAGAGAGAGACGTGTGCTATCTGATGTACTTACACATAATGTACTGGTGCATTATCTTTCTTGTACAGGCATTGCAGGAAGTTAGACAGCATAAACATAATAGTTTAAGAATGTTCCGAAATGCCATTTGTCCCTTTCTAAAATACAAATTCTCCAAGAGAATTATTATGTTGCTATTCTTTTGCCACTTTTAATCAAAAGATACTAAATTCTGCAAAGAATAATAGAATGCATAAATAAAATAACAAACAAAGGGGACAAGTATAACAATATTAAAATCAAGCCAGTACAACAAAAACAATGTAGCAGAAAATGTAAGTCATATACTTCAAAACCAAACAACAACGAGATTACCCCACCCCCTAAAGAAAATGTACTAGCAGAAAAATAATCTTAACTATTTTTGTATAATCACAAAAGGCTATTGTCAGAAGGACTCTTGAGGAAGCATATTACACAACTGAAGTACCACAACAGAGAAGGCATTGTTATGCACAACTACCAACCAAACCTTCTGTGGCACATCACTGCAGTCAGACTAACAAGTCATGCTTTGACAGATAGGCACATGAAGGGGCTGAGGCTCACATATCTTTCCTGTAAAATTTGCTAGAGAGAACTCTGTGAGATCACTTCCTTTGTCTGCCTTGGCCGGAAGCTGTAACACTACATACTTCCTTCCTGCCTGGGCTTCTTCTCTTTCTTCTTCATGTTGTGGAGCTGTTCTGGTTCCTGTAACCTTGCCTGAAAACAAACCCAGTAAGTGACTATGTTACTGGCCTAGGGAAGTTGCTTCATATTGTCTTAAAGGTGCAACAAGTAGTTTAATAGTTAATGAAACAGGTCTGAGACATGACCATGTTGAGTGAGGACTGACCTGTCTTGTGAAGTATGGTGGCTGAAACACTGCATGCTCTGTGCTCTTAACCTCTGTGCAAAAGCACAAAAAGTTAGGAAAGTTCTTCCATACCTCTAGTGCTTTCAAATAATACTGTGACAAATAGCCAAAGGTTGGGGGGTGGGAAATCCCCTCAACGCATAGCTCCGAGGCCCTAAATGCAGAAAAACAAAGCAATCAATCCATGCCTGAGCTCAAAGGTTAGACATCAGCTCTAAGGATGATAACTATGCACTTGACACGATAAACCTTGTTTTCTGGGAAACTGTAGAGCTCAAGCAAATGGTTTCAATCAGCCCAGAAAGTGATTAGGGTTGCCTTGTCTTTTCCCTGCCTTCTTCCTTCTAGCAGGAAGTAATTCCATGAGTTCTTGGGAAATAAGTTAAGTGATGGAGAAGTCAGAATAAACAGCAAGGCAGGAATTTTGACTGCAAAGAAGGAAAATCATGTTTCATCTGGCAGTGCTCACATTTCCAACAGTTTACATAATCCAATCTAAATTATATGTCACAACATAAAACTGCATTATAAAAACTGCATAGGTCTGGCTGGAAATCCATTGACTGTCCAAGGAAAAAAACAAAGGAAAAGTTGAGCTACAACAGTTTCCATTGTGCCTGGGAAGGCCCAATAGATATTGTTGACCCATTAAATACTCGTGTGTGGACAGCCATATGTGTGCTTCCCCCACTTATGGGCAAACTCACACTAGGGACAGGGAGGGAACTAGGCGCAAATTGGAACAGGGAAATGGGAGGCAGGAAATGGACGCTCACTAATTCCCTGGTGGGTGTCGGTTGTGGGCCTTCTCTCTCTGCCTTCTTCCTGGCCAGCCGGAACTGTATGGTTGTTGGCCAATTCTAGTTGCTGGCAGCAGGGAGGATGGATCTGCATTGATCCTGCAAAAGGATGTGCATTTTCTCCTTATTCATCACTTCTTGGCTCCCTGTCTCTCCCTGTAGCCCTAACTGCATTTCTATGTAGCCTATGTTTCAGTTCTTAAACAAATTAACAAGAGGACACCAGTATATTCGGTTAAATTTGTATAAAATAAATGCTATAATTTAAATAAAAACACAATACCTCTGGCCGTAGTAGGGAAGACTGTGACTAGGTGACCTGTGTGCTTGCCGGCTCAGTCTGCTATCCAGATGTTAATGACATATGGCCATTTCACGGCCCTTGCTTTCTCTTCTTAGGCTTCCTTATCTTTAAACTGAACTTCGACTGGAGAGTCTTTCATGCAAAGCACTGTGCTCTGTAATGTAGGACACATGATAACCTTCAGCCTGATCCAATAATGGAATTTGAGATGCAATCCCAATCCTATTGTGTTGTAGGAGCAGCCATCCATATATCAGCTCCCTACTGATCAAGTTATGCAGTCTAGAACACATTACAAGCAAAAAGCAGGTGCATTGGAGAAAGATGCTTGCAGAGCAAATACTGTTGCGTTATGCAAGCAAACCAAGCCACAGTGAAGAGGAAGGGGACATCATTTCCAACAGTTAAAAACAACTCGTACGGAGCTCTATTGAATCAGACCAGAAGCCCATCTGGTCCGGCATTCTGTCCTTACAATGACTATCTGAATGCCCACGAGAGGCCTGCAAGCTGGAGCTAAATGCAACTGCGCTCTCTCCACTTGTGATTCTCAGCAACAGGTATACAAAGGCACACTGCCTTTTCCTTGCCTGCAGCAATTTTTCCTAAAGGCCTCTTGAGGAGTGCAAAATAACAGATGCAGTGCTTGGCTTAGTAGCAAATGCCATAAAATCTAAACTGGATGGAGGGAAAAGAATGTGACAGAAAGAAGCAAACCCAGGGGCAGGAACAGGAAGTTATTCATGATCTGGCTTCAGCCCATTTTTTTCCTACTGCAGTAATCCTCCTTAGCCATGACAACTGTACCCTACGGATGAGCAGATTTTCACAGATTCTTAGAGCTTTTTACACGGGATAGTATTGCTGACCAAGTATGGCACAGCTGCTTTCCAGCCTGTAGACAAGTCTGGTATTTGGCAACCTCAAGATAAAAACTCCAGAGTAACTTCCTCTTTGGGCACCAGCTACCAAAAGAGGCACGAGAGGCAGTTTACTTAATGGAAAAGATAAATCTGCCCTTAAAGATTTAGAGATGGCATTAACCTTATCACAAAACAGCATGGGCTCAGTACAGTTTACCATGGTCACTTTCTGTTTGTCCCCTCTCCCCACCTGCCTCATTCTCCAGTGTTGTACATCAGAACAGTATTCCTTCAGTTCTGATAACTTTCGAGGACTGCCTTCTGTGGTGAACAGTGAACCCACCTGGTGTCTAATCATAGAATCATAGAGTTGTAGAGAGGGAAGGGACCATTGTGTGCTTCGTCTTGAAGTGAAGTGTCATGCATTCAAAATGGCACCTCTGATTTGTTTATTTTTTAACTGTGCATTTAGTACTATGCAAGTTTACTCAGAAGTAAATTGCACTGTGTTCAGTGGGGCTTACTCATTGTTAAACATGTATAGGATTGCAGCCTGACTTTTAGTGGGGGACTTCATGTATCGGTCTGGGAGAAATGAGCAGTCTTCTGAGATGCCTGCTTGCATAGCTTATAATAATTCAAGCACTGTTGGGATTCTCCATGTAGGCGGCAGAATAGAAGAATGGGCAGGGCTTTCCCCTTTCTCTGAACTACATCATTCAGAAGCCTCCATCCAAACAACCTCTGCGTTAAAAAAAAATATGATTCAGGGTTTTCCTAGGGTTTGAGTCAGAATAAGCAGATAAGGTCAAACAACAACTATGGTATGAACATGACATTATAAATGGAGAGAAAATTGCATTTTTCTCTCCTGAGAAAAGGCAAAGCAGTTACTTCATACAATGAGATAATCAAAGACAGAAAGGCAGCAAAATCATCCGAGAATGAAAACACAAAACGATAAACTATTTGCTAATCGGACAGGAATTCAAATAAAAATGGCTATGTGTTATCTTTTCCTACACATGTCAATGCTTTCCAGTGAGTGGGATTTTTCAAGGGATGGCTTTGGAGGATAAATTATAGCATGATGTTTAATAATGTTTAGAAAGTGAGGATGAACATAAGTGAATGCATTTGAAGTACTCTAAACCTCACAAAGTCTCTTGCGAGAGAAATGTATACAAATTTAGGCTTTGTTTGGAAGCAGAGATCTTGAGATCTGGCCAGTGAAAACTCCTGGAGCCAAACATTTCCAAAATGTGAGTTCAGCTAAGTCAAGGGTAAAGTGGTACCTTCTGGATGTTGTTGGGTTGACCACTGGTCATGCTGCCTGAGGCTGATGGGAGCTGGTACCACACTGACTACCCCGACTTAAGTTCAGATGTCATTGCAACCAGTGTGCCATATTTTCTTTTGGCGTCAGTATTAAATTGAAAGCCATGAGAAGCAGTGTAGTCACATTAGTTGGCAACTTGTACCATGCCCAGAATGATAAATATGGTTTCAAAGACTTTTGAGGAATGACATCATTACAATAGTCCATCTGTTGCCTCTGGCATGGTTTCAGGAGACAGAACAGTAGTAGGTATTTTATCGAGAATCAGTAAGATTTTGCTCCAAGCCAAGAACTGAGTTAATTTCCCTTCTGCTTGATGTGGACATGGATTTAACTTCCAATTACTTCACTGAGCTGTGTCACAGCTGACAAGATTGCTCCTAATGCTATGGTAAAAACAAAACAAAAACCAAAAACTTAAAAAAAAACTTGAGGCAAATTCCTCAGATCTTCACACCTGCAAAACAACCATGTAAAGAAGTACTTTATTCTTCTCATTTCACAAGTGGAAAACTGAAGTTTGGGTCTAGTTACTAGAAGAGGTGAGAGCCACGGTTGTCAGATTATCACAATAGCAATGGAATCCTCACTTAAGAGCTTCAACATTCTCTTTGTGATAGTTCGGAACCTCAATCCTCCGACATCCATATTTTGCATGTGGATGTCCAAATAGAGACGCCTACAAAGTGTAGATTATATACATAGGCTTCCATAAGGTCTGTAACCCCAACTGCGCAGGGTTTCAATCATACAATAGTCTATGTGCATAGGCTTCCCCAACCATATATCCATACACAACACATGAACAGCAGGAGTGGCCAGTGATGTGCTCCTGCTGTTTGAGCCTTGTTCATGGGACAATGTCTGAAGAGGGCTTTAGTCAACTATATTAAAAACAAACAAACCACAGTACACACTTTTGAGCAAGCGGTCTAAAATTGAAGTTAAAACTGTGTAAGCAGAGTTACCACAAATTGTATATGAGCTTGATTATTATTGCTATTAGGGAATTTGCTCTCAAATTCCTCTGTTATTTTTTGCCATTTTAAATTTAAAGTTTAAGTGAATGGACCATTGTGAACTCGGGATACTTGTTTATGAGTAGTTGCAGAAAAGAGTGATAAACTCAAGAAATGAGATGGAAGGATCTGTCTGTTTTGATTCTCTAATTTTTCCAATTCGAAATCCAGTTCTCCACATTACTGCCAGAATTTGTGAATTTTGTTTTTTGAAAATCATAATGAAAATTCTTCAGCATTAAGTGTAAATTTCTGCTAAATAACAAAAATAAACACATTTTGTGTGTTGTTTGGACTAGCATACGTATTTTTGCAAGCATTTTCTTTTATTATGATGTGTTTTTGTATGTTATTTTCACATATACATTTAGTTCAATACATGCTTTCCCCCATTACATGATTTTTTTGTAAAGATTGGTTGGAAAACTGCAAAGTGCAACACAAAATTCAGATAAACGTGTTTTGGCTCTCATATTGTTCTGGAAAGTGCAAATGTAATAGATTCAGCTTTAAATGTGAGCTGAATCAAATTTCTCCTCCATTCTTACTTGAGAGAATAACTTACAGTTACGAGATGGCTGCTGACTTCTATGCAAGTAAGCAAGCAATGTTGCCAACTCACCCACCTGAAAGAATATTTGTGTACCAAACAAGAAGTGTGGGGGCACCCCAGAATACTGTGAAGAATTTTTAAGGGATGGAAAACAACTAGAAATCGCCTTAAGTGCAAATTCCTAAATATTGCAACACTGCTATAAATGTCTCTGCAACGTACACTATTTCAAGGAATGTTGCAGTATGGGCTTTTTAACTATTGTGTGAACACCAATGTCACTTTGGTTCTGATTTGGAGGAGAGCCACTCAGGCTGCAGATGTTGCAAGTCACTTGGATGGGAGAGGTAGCCACTAGAAAGAAAATGTAAGTGAATAAACCCATGGTATGACTTACTTACTGGGTCACCAATACTGTAGACACCCTTTGTGGCACCCACAGGGACCCTGTTGCTCTTCTCCTGTCCCCATTTCCCCCACAGAAATCAGGTGTGAAAAGAGCATTGCATTGTAGGAAATAAAATAGGTTGTGGAATTGATAATAATAATAATAATAATAATACCCCGCCCCTCTGGCTGGGTTTCCCCAGACAGTTTGGTGTATGTGTGGTGACCACAACAGTTTTTCTGGTTTTCAGATGGACCCATGGACCCCAAAAGTTGGTTACCTCTGTGTCTGGAGGTCCTTTAGATAGATTATTGACTTCATGCCCAGAGGGATTACCGCATACAGAGCACCATAGATAATAGCAGGTATTCAGTGGTAACAGATCTAGATAGTATAATCAACTAAGACTTCTTGTAATTGTTTATTTGTGTTTACAGAGCTGTGAAATAGATTTTATAAGTCTGCTTACCTTACTTGGTGGGCAGTGTTGCGGCTGGGCATTGGGCCCTGCAATGATCTGGCTGGGGCAGAGATTGGTGCCCTCCTCGTTGCTGTTCGGCTATGTCGTCGGTGCTGCGTGGGGCCCTGCCCAGGGGCAGCCCTCACTGTCCAGTCGGTGCCAGTGGGGACGGACATGGCCAAGGGAAATTTAAACCATGGCACGGCCGGGAGACCATCCTCTTGTGCCCTTCTCCAGATCTCCTCATTAAGAGTATCCTGTTAAAGGGATCTGGGGTGTGTGGATTCTGTCCGATGCCTGGATATGGGCTAGGGCCGGACCACTACCCAACAGGGACCCCTCGGGTGCCCCTATTTGATGTACGTTATAGGGTTCCCCCTATTGGTGGTTTACCCTTAGTTGGACTCCCTGCAGACAGGCAGGAGTCAAGATATAGCCTGGCTTCACCCAATTCATAAGCCAAACAGCTCACATCTGTAACCAGTAAAGTTGTGGCCTATTCAAACCCATAAACCAAAATCCACTTTTCTCTGTGTTGCTTTATTCACCAGGGAACTGCGGGTCACAGGGCCTTGGCACACAATACATGTTTATTAAAGCATAAGTAAAGTGTTTGCTGACCCTCTGTATCTCTCTGATTCCCCCCACGTTTGGATTTGGAAGAGAAGTGAAATTAACTAATCTTAATGAAGTGGGTTACAGGACACAAATTGTCCTACCTCCCCACTGGAAGATTTTGGTATCGTCTCCAGTTCCATAAGGTCCAAACAGTGGCTGATTTAGCAGGAATCTTTATTTTATTAAGGAAAAACTTCACCAAATAAATATTCCAGACATGAAATGAATACAGGAAGTAATCAGCATAGGTAAAATTGTCTTTCATTTACAATTGTCTGAATAAAATGGAATATATTTAGTTACATGTATTTTATCTTTGCAGTCTTTTAATTTAAATACCTAGTTATTTACAGATTGCCATCTTGGATATAACATATTGTGTGGTGAGTGTTTGAAATATTAACAGGAGCACCAGATTGTTTGGAGATCATTTTCATGCTTTTTATTTCAACCCAATTTAGATGTTGCATTCTGGAGTGTCAAAGTACATAGCGTATGGGAACTCTTTGTACCCTGTTGTAATGTATTTTTGCAAGAATGTACAGAACTTTATTTTCTATTAATTCATTATGACAAAAGGTAACTGAATACATATGGGCAAAAGGACTAATTCAAAGTTTGAAATTGGGTGCAATATTTAAAGAAATAATAGCTTATGGATAGCAAACAAAGATGAAAATGGACTATTGTGCATGTGAGTCTGTAGCTGAATAAAGGACCATATGCACACCTGCATTTCTTCTGAAATTTATTAACAGATGTGAAAGTGGTCTACAGTCCCTTTATCAAAAGAGTTGGAAACTATGAGTATTGTTCCTATGTTATAGTGACATCATGGTTGTGGCTGCATGAGTTTCTGAGGCTCACACTTCTTCCCCAGTACACAGAGGGCTATCCCAACAGCCTGAATGTCTGAATCCACATTATGGCAGTCACAGCCTACAGCCACAAAGCATACTTTAACATGATACAGTTCAATAGTTCCTATTTGTGCCCGGTTTCATTCATATATACAGTTTGACTCCTTACTTCATAACACATATGCATTAGTTCTAAGCTTGAACACCCACATAAATGTATATGTAAGCGTTTAACCATTGTAGCTTGCATAGTGCATGCATCAAGATTTCATAACATGGATGATTTAGATTTAATTTGATAGCAGCATTTTGCTATGGAGCAGTCCGTCTAGGTTATGAAGACTAGAACAGAGGACTGAAATATCCTGCCATAATGTGGATTCAGGCTGTTGGGATAGCTCTCTGTGTATTGGGGAAGAAGTGTATTGGGGAAGAAGCCTCAGAAACTCATGCAGCCACAACCATGATGTCATTACAGTGGTACCTTGGGTTACAGATGCTTCAGGTTATGAGTTTTTGGGTTGCGCACCACGCTGAACCTGGAAGTACTGGAATGGGTTTTGGCGCTCACGCATGCGCAGAGGTGCTAAATCACGCTTTGCGCATGTGCAGAAGCGCTGAATTGCGACACGTGCGTGCCTCCAGCATGGATCACGTTCGCAACCCAAGGTTCCACTGTATAACATAGGAACAATTCTCATAGTTTCCAACTCTTAAGGGAAGGGATTGCAAATATTGAGTGACTCACATCTATGGCTGTTTGCATGATTACCCTTCACATAGAAAAAAATCCTGTGGGCCAAATTTCTGGAAAGGGGATTAGAATTTTATAGCCCTTTTCATATATTCAATGAACGCATAGGGTGGGGGAAGAAGATCACATCCACTGTTGACAACCTTGCAGTCAAGGTGAAGGTGCAACTAGAGCCTATGTGTATGTGCAAGTTGTCTTCAAAAAGTGTGGCCCCCTCAATCATTCAGCCATAGCCTCTGCACATGTAGTTGTGTATGTATAGTCTTTGTCCTGAATGTCTGGAAATTGGGACAGAATCAACTGGAGTGATTCTGTTCTCCGCTTGATCTGTTTTGTCTACATGATATTGTTGTTTGGCTAAGGCTTACAACTTTAAGTTAAGCAATGTTTTGTTCATAATTACCTTCTCTATGCGCAAAGAAGCAGTAAATAAGAAACATTTTATTCACTTGGGTTTGTTAGAATATCAAGTTGAATGTGCCTTTAAGAACTGCTTACATCACATCCTTGCATGGAGATCAAAGCATTTCATGTTCAAATTTGTTAAGAAAAAAAATTCCCTGCAGGGTTCAAGGCCCACTATTTATAAACTTTTCAACTTACCCTTAGCCAACATTTTATCTTCTATGGCTGAGTAGCTTAAGAGATTGTTTTAATTTTAAAATTATCAGCATCCGTCATTTCCATATGTGACAAAGAATCTTTTAATATTTTTTTCTATCACACTAATGTAGATTCAGTGATAATAAATGAAGGCTGGATGTTGTGTTCCATTATGTTTTGGGTTTTCTCTGAATAGTAATGCATAAATCCCAACAAAGTTCAAGATGAGTTCACATAGTCTAAACATATGAACTTCAGAAATGTGCTTGGAATATTTTCCTCCCAAGTCTTTGTTGCAGATCTACTGATAACGATCTCAATTCATCCATTTTCTATTTGGTACAAATCAACAGTTTTTGAACTAGATCCCTTCCCCCAGTTGCATTCATTTTTACTTTCTTCATGCTACTTCTTTTTCTTTGTTGAACAGGAATGAGAAGAACTGTTTCAATCTGGTGGCTCTGTTACATAAAGAACTCAGTCTAACTCAGAGTGAGTATTATGATAACACAAGCAGCGCCCTGCTAAGGAGGGGTGAGATATTCTGTTCAATTCACATTTAAGGGCTAATCTACCTGATCCATCCTTCCCAAAACAGTATGTGAACCAAAGCACACTTATCCTTTGATCTGTGCTCTTCCCTGAATTTTGCAATGCATTTCTCCAACCAAGTAATGGATGGAAAAAAAATGCATGTACTAGGGTAGTGTGCATAAAAATGCCTGCATTAGTGAAAATAATATAAAAATGCACATTGCTTGCAAAAATGTGCATATTAGACAAAAAGAAATACAAAAAAATGTGTTGATTAGGAGAAATTCACGCTAAAAGGCTGACAAACTTCCAGGTCAATTTTTCCCTTTTAGTTTGCAATCAGACCCAGAAATGTGGAGCACTCAACTTTAGACTGTAAAAATGATATACTGAAAGTAACCAAGATTGACACAGTTGCCCATCCCTAGGTACAGCAACAATATGGTGCCATGTGGGGTGGCTCTGTTTAAAACTTCGGTCATCCCACCCCATGCTCCCTAATATTCTTCCTCCATCACAAGGTAAGCCAGTATTCTGTGCCCACTGGGCATGCTCAGCCCTTATTGGACACATTTAAGGGTGTTCTGCTTTTGTGCTCCATTTGGTCTTTCTTTCTGTTTTGGAGTGGGTGGACAATCAATTGATGCCTATGAGCAGCTTGTTAGTCCCTCTGAGGGGACACAAGAAAACAGCTTTTTACTGTGAACTAGGGACGTGGGTGGTGCTGTGGGTAAAACCTCAGCGCCTAGGACTTGCCGATCGCATGGTTGGCGGTTCGAATCCCCACGGCGGGGTGAGCTCCTGTCGTTCGGTCCCAGCTCCTGCCCACCTAGCAGTTTGAAAGCATGTCAAAATGCAAGTAGATAAATAGGTACCGCTTTCTAGCGGGAAGGTAAACGGCGTTTCTGTGTGCTGCGCTGGTGCTGGCTCACCAGAGCAGCTTCGTCACGCTGGCCACGTGACCCGGAAGTGTCTTCGGACGGCGCCCGCTCCTGGCCTCTAGAGTGAGATGAGCGCACAACCCTAGAGTCTGTCAAGACTGGCCCGTACGGGCAGGGGTACCTTTACCTTAGGAGTGATCTATCTGAACAATGAGATGGTACTTTCTACCCTTTATGTCAGGGGTAGGGTACCAGATGTTGCTAAATTAGGACTTCTCTCAGTCCCAGCAAGCATGGCCAATGGCAAGGAATGATGACAGTTGTAATTCATTAACATCTGGAGGGGCGATGGATCCTCACACCTGCTTTATTCATAAGTCTTTGGCTGAAATCCTATACCCGCTGACCCTTGAGAAGTAAGCCACCTTGAACTCATGTAGAAGCAGACATCTGCAGGATTACATCTGCTGTTCTGCCCACTCCATGCTATTCCTTCTCCCACCCAGATCAGTTCTTTCCTGCAAATTCTCTCACTGTTCCATGTCACTGAGATCTTGTGATGTTGGTTTGGAATTTCCCCCCTTGCATATATACTTTTAGCTCTTGTGTGTCTCAGGGTTATCCTGAGTCTGCCAGAACTTCTCTATTCTGTGTCATTGTTGACTACTTGAACACAAGCAAAAGAAGACTTTAATCACTATTAGTATGCCGACAAGCTTTCATCAAAACCAGGTTCACAATGAGGCTTGTAAGGGTCCAAACAAAGTGTAAAGAAATAAATGTAGCCATTTTTGGAATGCAGATTAGGCCTTCCTCTGCCATCTGGCATTAGGTTAGGCAGATTTGGCCAACCAAAAAACAACAGAAGTAGAACATGAACATTAAATGTTGATGCCCAAACTCAAAATATTTAGGGAGGAAATCCTTGTAGATTTCATTTTCAAAATTTGTACCAGATTTCTATCATCTCTGAATGTGTCATGGCATTGTAGCCCTTCATATTGCATCATTTAACTTTGAAGTTTGGTTCTTAGGAGGCCTCATCTGAGACAATTTATTTGACAATCATGTATTAGCAGTTGCTCATTGGCAGAACTGAGGTATGAAAGAATTTTCACTGAGCTTTATAATGAATGATGGGTCTTGCAGAATTAGCTGTAGAGACAAAACACAGACATGCTCAAAATAAAGGATAGCGAGGAAATAAACACGGTGTAGGCCTTCTGTTACACAGACAAATGTTTAAGTAACCTTCATTTTTTTCCCAAGACTGTTACCCTTCAACTA
The DNA here is from genome assembly GCF_965153285.1 of Podarcis tiliguerta. Taxonomy (NCBI): domain Eukaryota; kingdom Metazoa; phylum Chordata; class Lepidosauria; order Squamata; family Lacertidae; genus Podarcis; species Podarcis tiliguerta. The sequence continues at coordinate 81,575,640 of NC_139536.1, read as the reverse complement.
CAATTTGCAAGGCTTCCAACGCAATCCAAACCCCTGACTGTCAACAGTAGGGCTTGATGGTGCAGCATAGCCACCACATCTACAGACCCATCATATAAGCATAAAAGAGCCTGCTGGATCAGGCCAATGACCCAACCTCCTCCAGCAAACTCTTCTCAAAGTGCCACCAATTATGCTAGCCTGGGTGAAAGGGGGGCAGTATGGGAAAATGTCTGCTTGTTACACTAGCTCGCAGGCTGCTGCAGGTCTGGACCAGACCTGCTGCCATCATCTGACCATAGCAAGGCTGGCTCAGGATGCAGTCAGAAGTGGCTCATTGGTTGGGGTAGACTGCTATGCTAGCTTCCTGGTAGGTGGGTCTCTGTTGCTTATCAAGAGAGAGATGTGGAGGGAAGAGGTGGCAGGGAAATCAGTGTGGTGAAAATACACGAGTAGAGCCAATCCGGTGCATCTGCCAGTATGTTTGCACCATGCCAACCCCTACTCCTTGTAGCAACAATAACCCACCTGGTGGGAAGCTAGCATGGTGGGATCCCTTCTGAATATAGCATAGCCTGTGCCAGACTTCTTCTGGCTGCTTCTGGTAGGGATACAGCCAGCATGAGCATCTGTTTGCCCACCATTCATGCAGGTGTACTGAAGAACTCAGGGGCAGAGCTCCCTGACTGAGGGTGGTGGACCTGGGCAGCGTTAAGTGGTGGCACACTTCCTGCTCATCCAAACCCCTCGAAGCACAGCAGATAGGGGTTTGGATTGCTCTGCCTCTACCTTCTCCATTAAACTTAAACCTCCTATGCACCTGTATTTCTATTATTATTATTAAAAGTATTATACACACACACACACACACACACACACACACACGGATTGCCAAGATATCATTTTATGGAAATGTCTAGCATGATCTTGCGAGATCAGGCTCCAGTTTAGTTGGGAGACATGGTGCCTGAGCCACCTTTGCCTCATCCAGGTACTGAAATAACGGGACTGTCAGTATTGCCTACCTCTAATGTTTTCCCCAACCATCTCCACTCCTGCTGCCAGGGGGAACACAATTCTTCCCTGCCACTTAGCAGTGGTGGCCTGGACAGATGCCCACAATACTTGATTGTTGACATTGGGCATTGGTCTAGCAACTCTACACATCCTCTTTCTTTTTCAAAAGAACTCCTGCTATTGTTCCTTTCGTAACAGTTTATCCTGACAGGTCAAGCTAATAAAAATCCAGGGCAGCTTTTTTATCACTTATGAAGCACACAGACAATGGAAAGCAGAAGCTTTAGTAAATGCCACTAAATAGTTTGTTGGGTTTTGCCAAAGATCTTGTCTCGATTCTGTTAGACCACATCTTGTGTCTTGCAGCCAGATGTTCGGGAGGGGTGATAGTTCAGTAGCAGAGCACATACTTCGCATGTGTAATGTTTCACATTCAGTTCTTGGCATCTCTACTTGCAGGTTTTCAGTGGGCAAAGCTGAGGCTGTGGAGAGCTGGTGACAGTCTGAGTAAATAGATGTGGGATAAATGGAACAAATGATATGGCTAGATTAAGTAGATCCTTTTATGTAGCTTAATAGAATGTTGTATTGTTGTTAGCCGCCCAGAGCCTGGCTTCAGCTGAGGAGGGCGGGATATATTATTATTATTATTATTATTATTATTATTATTAATAATAATAATAATAATAATAATAAACTACACAGAGATTTCCTAGCAACAGTGGTTAACCATGTAGAGTGTACAATAACACCACAGTAGTCAATGAGATGAATAGCATTTTATGGTGCAGAATGACCTCTCCCCACATCAAATGGAGGGCACCTTTTGTGTGGTTGCGTGCAGCCCCCCGGATCCCAGGGCAGCTCCCGGTAGTACGGGCTGGCTTCGCCCTCCCCAGGCTGGATACCTGGAGGTCTCTGCCTACCTCAGCCAATCACCTGGGGAGGCGTTGCCAGGGGATCGGCCAGGTAAGAGGAGGGACTGCCCTGCCCACACAACAGAAGGTGAATCTTACCTGCGAAGCCTCAGTTGGCTCCAGAGCTTTTCCCACCCTGCCCTCCCTCAGTTAAGTCTTTTTTTGCAGGTTTACCTCTTCTCCACAGGTACACGGGCACTGCTACGTCATGGTCGCTGTTGAAGGGCCGGAAAGGAATTTTCCTGCATTGGCAGGTTTTGCCTTTCCTGTAGCAAAACGTCACAACTTTTGAGGTTTCAGGCCTTGGGCGGAATCCTTTACTCTATCTTCCTAAATGGGGTGTGTGTGTTAAGCGGTGACCCATGCCCCCCTTGTGGCGGTGATCCCAGGGTTCCCCGTTAAAAGGGTCTTGAGGGGAGGCATGGGTCATACGCTGAGAGGTTGTCATTGCACTCCCCTACGACAGCAGCAAAACAGGGGGTGGGCTCTCTGCTTGAACAAATGTTCTCCAGAGCCAGCCCAAATCCCACACATTCTGGATAACCTTGATGTCTCCCAGATCCCCAGCTGGAGACTGGGAAGGATAAATGCCCAGTGCCTGAGCCACGGTCTCCCTACATCTGAAACTTAATAAAGTTGTGGCCAATTCTAATCCCATAGCACGTTGACTTGAGTCATTATTCCTCTCGGGGGTCACCTGGGGTTGGGGGGACTCCGCCTGCCCATGCAAACTGAACTGCAGTAGAATGGAATCATCTCAGGTTACAATGAATAAAAGTTGGAACGGACATTCCTAACTTCAGACATCCCCAATCATGATGTAACAGCCCAGTATAACTTGCCTTTCTAAACTTCAAGCTGGAAGGAGAGACTCATATTGTTTGTATTGTGCTTGTCATTGAAGCTGCTTAGTTGTAGTATGCTGCTTTGTGACATCTGTCAAACACAGTATGCATTCAGGAGTTACACAGAGTAGGGTCATGGAAAAAATGGCGCACATAAACCTGATCTGGTTATCTGTGTGCCCCATTCATTTGAATGCTGTGTGCTTATTCATACAATTGGTCCCCCCGCCTCACTGGTCTTTCCACCTGAGTTCTTTGTGCACACACACACAGAATCCCTTGGACTAAGCCAATGAAGCCCTCTTTCAGTGCTGGTTCCAAAAATCCTGGCTTGTTTGTTTATTTCTTCAGTGGAATTATGCACTGGAGCATTTAAAATGCACATGAATGTCTCTCGGTCTTCTTTTTTAGTCTTCTATCTGGTATGCATATCCTTAAATATTTGTTTTCTGAAGATACTATGAGCGAAAACTGCCTTCTACTGCTTTATAGGGCTTTCCCTTGTAAATAAGAACATCCTGTTCTTTGAAGCCTGAAAGATCTCATTCTCAGCCAGCTCTATCTTCTCCTCTGTTTTCTTCTTCTTTTGATTTGTCTGACACACCCTAAGAGGAATTTTAAGGTAATAAAGTTATTTACTATTGGCAAGCTGTTTTTCTGCACTGTACATATTGCCTTCATAAATGAACTGAGGTTCCCCCCACTTGCCCACATGTGTGCTTGTGTTTTTTTCTCCTTTCTTAAAAACACCCAAAACTTAGATCTTTGAAAATCTGCAGCCTATTAGGCCCTTTTATTGCATTTTATTGGATGTCAACTTAACAAAATACAGCAGAAGTAAAAAACAAAAAAGGCGGGGGAGAGAATCTGGGGATTCTGTGTCTATTTTTCTGTGTGGTGTCCTTATTTCTGTGTAAGTTTAAAAATGGCTTGGAAAATTATTGTAGGATCAAAGTTTGTGTGTTTCTGTACAGATACCACAGGAAAAAATACACATGCCTCCCATTAGTTGTGAATGAGACATGCACATTTAAATTATTGCAAAATGCAGCGCAACAGGACCCTGATCCTTTTTCATTCACCACCTCAGATTCTTTCCTATTTATTTTTGTACCGCAAAGGCTGGAGAGTCATTTGGTTGCTTCCATATTATTTTTATTTCAACCATTTAGTAGTTCAAAGTTCCTGTCAAAAGGTCCAGCATTTTCCCCAAGTATTGCAGTTTAAAGTTCATATCCAGAAATGAGGCCAGCGTCACTTGAGACACATCTGTTTTTATTTTATTTTTAAAAATAGTTTTAAATTATTGATGTTGATTCTTCTTATTGGTTACTTAATTGGTTCAGCTTTTTGTGAACTGCTTTAAGGGTGTGTTTTTGTTTATTTTTCAAAAATTGAGCAGTGGATAAATGCTATGAAATAAATAAAATAAAGAATTAGCCATGTTTTGTGGTTTGCTAACTGAAGGAGACAGCAAAAATTAGAAGCCTTTGAAGCTTTCGGTAACCTGCTGTTTAGGGCTAAATGGCTGATGGGCTTTGCTTAGTTTGATGGGTCCAAAGTTGTACTATAAGAAATCAAGGTATTCAAGTGTTTAAGGATATAAGGAAGGATCTATATTTTGCAGTCTTTGTGTAAAGACTACTGATTTGAGGATATGCAGTGGCTTCCCTCTTAATGAAGTATATCAAAGTCCATATTTAAGCATACCTCTGCCCCAAAGTACACCTTTGAATATTTTAGAAATGAAGTACAGGAAACTCATCTTAACAATTTGTATCACTATACGTTTTCAGGCTCTGAGAAATCTCATTTGTATATGGCTATTTAGGAGAGCAGGATCATATTCAATCACATTACCTTGACCCTTCAGTTTAGGGCATTTCATAGGATCAACCAATCAACAGAACACATATATTCCAGATGTTACAAAGGACACAGTGCAGCTGCCAAAACTGAGTACTTTTAAATCCCACTGATCGCCTTGAAAGAAGGCTTAGAAATGTCCAGCTCCTGCATGGAAATAAAAGGGGCTTAAAGTGCTTAACCTTGACTTGATTGCAAAAAAAAATGGTGCAATCTATAAAGTAAATTTAAGGATTTGGGGGGGGGGTAGAAGCTCACCCACCTTTATTAGTTATAACAGGCTGGAGATGGACAAGTGAACCAAAGACAGAAGTGTGCAGAGCAAAATGTTCTAAGTGGCTGAAAACATTTTAAAATGGAATGTTCTTCCATTTTCTTAAAAAAAATTAAAGAAGTTAAATTTAATGCAATCAGCAATTCCAAGTTTTGTAATAGTAAGGTAGCTTCTGTGAATCAAATATGACTACCTGAGGGATATTTGAAGGAAATGTTAGGGTTACTTCATAAGCAAAATATCTGTGGAAAATCTGAGGACTAACAAAGGAATTTGATAAATGAGGAGGATATCATACAAACAACCTTACATGCAGGTGGATCAAATGAAATGTTGTAATTCCTAAGAACCCGAATGGCTACTTGAACCCCAGTAAAGTACCTAATATACTTCAAATAGCTTAACCTGTACACAGGACAGCTTCCCAAATGATGCTTGCTTTCTGTGTCAGTTGTTCTTTTGTATTTGAACAAATAATTAATCTTTTCCTCTATTATGAGCACTCTACATCCTAAGTGTATGTTGGTATAAGGAGATAGAAAAGAATGATCAGTGTAGAAAAAGAAATGAAATAGGAAAAGTCCACATATTTTTGACAGAAATACTGAGCCAGAAAATGCTTATTAATCAAAAACAAGGATTTCCAAAGGCGCAAATGCTGCTTTTGATTAAGCAAATCCTTCCTGGCACAGAGCTGGTGGAACCACAATGGATCGTTGTAATTTGCCAGGAAGTTAGCCCCATTGTTTCCCAATGGAACTTTTCATTAGTCAACCACATCTCCCATGATTCTCTACCACCCATCGTGCAATAGACAAGGGATGAATTGTGTGTATTTTTTTTCTGGCAGGAGATAGTAACTTGATTTTAAATTAAAATTATGCTGTTTGTTTTTTTGGGTAGCAACGGCCCCACCCCTAATCGTTGTAAGTGGGTTTTTTTTGGGGGGGGGAAATGAAGTAAAAATCACTTTCCACATATGAAACTTTCCCCTGAAAAGGGAATTGTGGTCCAGGAGAAACTTGAGTATTAAACTGGAGCATCTCTTAGGTGCGAACATGTGTTTACCCCCTGGTGTTCTTGGTTTTCCTTAAAGTTTCCTTTTTTATCATTGATGCTTACCTTCCACGATTTTTCATGGTAGCAACTGTATCTAATGTATAGCAATATATAATGAATGCTATAGTAACTTGGTTAGTGACTAGAGTTAAGTTTGGATGCGGGAAACCTAGGTTTAAATCATTTCTCAAATACGTGGCGTAATGGATAGCCTTGGACAAACCACTATCTCTCAAGTCTGTGACACTTTAAGCTTTTTGAAGGAAGTGCAAGATACAATATGGAATAGATATATACATTTGATATGCATGGAGAGAGAGTGAATAAAAAGAGGGAGCTGTTCTTCTGCTAACTTCTTCAGGACCTGCTGCTAGTTGTTGTTGTTGTTGTTGTTGTTGTTGTTGTTGTTGTTGTCTTCATCATCTGGGATTAAAGTGCACTCTGAAGCATGCTTTCTCTGGTAGAAGTTCCACTAAACTCAATGGGAGTTTACTTCATTTTTTTCCATAACAATTTATACATGGGTTAGCTACAATTGTTTCTAAAAGGTGTACAAGAAATACATTACAGAAAAGGTAAAAATTGGTTAAAGGGATAAAATAAGACTTCAATTAAAATGCCTGCTAGAACTTTTTTTTGGTTATTATTATAAAAAAACTCATTAGTAGGTGCTGGAAGTTCAACGGGAGGGGACCTCAGCTGACCTTAGCTTCAAAGTAAACATGCATATGAATGCGCTGCATGAATGGTGCCCTCTTTCAGTAGGTGCCCTTTGTCTGATAGGCCATCATATTTCCCACTCTCTCTCTTTGTAGAACCAATGATCACTGCAAACTAGAGGGTACAAAGGTGAGATTTCAAAGCTGAAAAAGCAGCCCCAATGCTAAATTTCAACTAAAACACCTGGCTTCAATCTAATGATAGTCAAGTCCCTCAACCTAGTATCAGTTTTTTTGTCAGGAAATCAACATTTGGCAAAGGCCAAGGATTTGCTACAAGGGGGCTGACCTTGGCTATTAACCAACGGTCACTTAAGTGCAGAACAGAGAGCTGCTGCTGTCATGAGGTGTTTGTTTTTAAGATATGCTGTTGATGGACTGCTGTTTTAAAACTTCAAATCTTGTAAGCCAGTTTGTGTGTCCATGGAAAGGAAAGCAGGGTGAAATGAACAAATGAAGTCAAGTCAAGAAATTGGGTATGGGCAAAGGACAACAGTTCAGAATTGGGAACAGAAAATAGTATTCCCAGAGCAACTCCCCCATATATGAAAATTGTGCCATTAGTCACTATGTTTAGCTTCCTTATAGCGTGGCTTATAGCAAATGTTACTTGGTTGCTTATCTGATTTGTTTTACCCCTGGTTGCTTGCTGCATAAAGTCTGTCTTTGGCAGGGACTCAATAAATTATGTAACAATTCATGAAGTGTGTTCAGGATGTTTGCTTTTAAAGAAAACAATGATGTACATCACACATCATGTGCATCACCCGTATCTGATAATAATTCCTATGAAACCAGCTATCTTTGTGGGTTATCTGTTCACTTTGACAGGGCATACACAAACGATATACCCATGAAATAACTGAGAGAAAAAGAAGTTGTAGAACGTCTCTGCAATGATTTTATGGTGTTACGGATAGAGTGAACTTTAGCTGGAAATTGCTGACAGCTACAGAAAATATGCTTTTCCATTTTACTCAAAACTGTCTAGGTGGCCAGCACATTTTCCTTTGTACATTTCACTGATGCATACCTGACTGTAGCCTCAGGCTCATTAAAACGTGTAAAAATCCTCAAAGTGAGATTAAAAAGAATGAGAAGGAATAGACTCAACAGACACAGGGCTCCAGAACACCCATTATGTATTGTGAGGTGGAAGAAAGCAGGGTTAAAGGGGAAATGAAAACAGAAGGAAATTGTGCCTGTTTAATGAGAGAAAGCAGATTTGCTTAAAACAAACTGTTGGAGATCTTGACCAGATGACTTGATTTTTCACTCCAACATCAATTTCAAAACAGAAAACTATGCATTCTAGACTGGGCGCAATCCACAAGCTAGTCTGTTTCTCATGGGAGGTTTTTAGAATGTTATAGAACTATGAAATACAGGCTTATAATCCTAATAATAATAATAATAATAATAATAATAATAATAATAATAATATTACTCTGGGCGGCTTCCCAAAAAATATTAAGATTCTGTTTTTTCTTGAGGTTCCTTGAGATTTTCCTTGAGGAGCTACTGCTCATAATTAGTGATGAGTGAACCAACCTTGACTTAATTCAGCTTAGAGTTTGGAGAAAGAGAAGGAAGGGGAGGGGATGTTAAGCTCTCTCTCTCTCTCTCTCTCTCTCTCTCTCTCTCTCTCTCTGTGTGTGTGTGTGTCACTGTACAAGCCCCAGTTTGCAGGTAGATCAGCAAGTTTGATGTGCTTTGAAATGCCTCCCCCCTCAAAAAAGATTGATAGATTTTTAAAATAAGTACATTATTGTTTATCCTTCATATGTCTTAAGAGACAATGGAAGAATGCGCCTTTGGGGGTAAAGTCAACCGTTGGAGAGTTACAGTACCTTTTGCAGCTGTAGAGAGACATGTTTTATTGCAGGTGAGGCTGATGATGATGTCTGGTTTTGCTGCTACAGGTGCACCATGGCATTTCTCTCTCTCTGTGCTCCTCCCAGCAGTCATTCCTCCTCTGGTCACTGCTGTGGATGCACAACCTGAATGTCTGTCTCCAAGCACTGTGATTGTCTACAGAGGATTCCCATATGGTGGGGTTAATGATGCCAGCTTTAGTGTCACGTTTGAAGACAACTTCATTATGCAAAGTTCATCTGCCCACAGACCTAGTGTCTGAATCCAAGTCCCGATACAGCATGTCTTTGGGGATTCTGCCATCTTCAAGACTGCTACATGATCAAACCAGCATAGATGTCATTGAGACAGAAGTGTGAACATGCTAGGAATGTTGGCTAGGGAGATTTTTTGTTTGAAATTCTGCCCTGTCATGTGTTGCCCAAAATCTTCCTGACAAAGCGCATATTTGAGACGTCGCTCCTGTGGCTGTAAGTTGCCCATGACTCCCATAAAGCACAACATGCAAGCCTGATAGACCTTCATCTTAGTATTGCTCATCAGCATCACATTCTCCTGTACCCTTTTGGAGAGGCGAGCCATTGCCTTACCAATACATTTGTCCAGCTCAACATCAGTGGAAAGGTTGCTGGTTATGGTGGAGCCCAGGTAGTACATTATACAACTAGGGAGAAGTTAGGAAAATTCCATTCCCCTTAAACTGCAAAATGGGTTTTGGAAACTAGAAAGGATTCCACAGTTCATTCCAACCATGTACAAAGAGGCACCGCTCCTGTGCTGTGCCAGCACTGCTCAGTTGTTGTGCCAGAGACCCTGGAGCATGTGAGATGGACATAGCAAAGCCTGGTGGTGTTACGGAAATACGTCTGCCCCAATCAGAACACAGGAATCTAGCCAGGACATTGCTTTGAGCAGAACTCTTCTCGATCCCTGTTTACAATGTTGACTTTAAAAAGGCAATAAGAGCAACGATTTATTTTAGCACTATAAAGTTGCTTTGGATTGCTTCTTCCCCCCGCTGCACAGGAAGTGGTGTGTGTGTCTGTGCACACACACCTCTTAGAAGGAGTGCCAACTAATCCATTTTGACTAGCCGTGATCAGCTTAGAGACTTACATGTTCCCTTGTGGGTTGTGAGTATCAATAATGTTGCTAGCATATCCAACTGAAATTATTTCCATGTTAAGAAATAATAATCTGCATGGAAATTATTTCAGAAATAACCAAGGGCAACGAAACATGTCAGATGTTTATGATATAGCTATGGTATGGTATGTTAAAAATATCTCCATCAGGACAGTATGCTAAAACAAACGCAAGTGAAGTTAACATATAATGCAGAAGTATTTCGATCCATTACCTCATTGATGCATCCCACTGGCCATGAGTGAATATTCTAAAATTACTTTCAGTCAAAAAGAAGAAGTTCTAAAGTTACTTCTCCCTAGGGAAGTAATGGAAACACCATTATTTAATATTTTTTAAAACATAGATGGCTAAAATGCTAGGAAATATAGTGTGGGATAAAATAATATGTTGGAAGAATATTCATTTTCCATAAACCATTATCTGGTTCTTAACCTTCAGCAGCCATGACGTTAGGTTCTATTTCAGGGAACACTAGTGGAATTAAGCAAGTGCACGCAGGTATAGTTCCTTAAGGCACACTCATATTTTTATACATTACCTTTTACACCTAATCATCAAGGATCACAGGGTCAGGCAAATTGAAAACACCTTCAGCAGTAACAAGGTGTGTGTTACAGAAGGTTACTTTGTATTTTTTCTTCACGAGGACAAGATGAAGCAACTGTGTGATCTATTATTTGCTGAGAATTCAATTTGCTGTTCCACCACACATATTTGTACAGTAGTAGTGCAGTAAAGGGACGCGGGTGGCGCTGTGGGTTAAAGCCTCAGTGCCTAGGGCTTGCCAATCGAAAGGTCGGCGGTTCGAATCCCCGCGGCGGGGTGCGCTCCCGCTGTTCGGTCCCAGCGCCTGCCAACCTAGCAGTTCGAAAGCGCTCCCGGGTGCAAGTAGATAAATAGGGACCGCTTACTAGCGGGAAGGTAAACGGCGTTTCCGTGTGCGGCTCTGGCTCGCCAGAGCAGCGATGTCACGCTGGCCACGTGACCCGGAAGTGTCTTCGGACAGCGCTGGCCCCCGGCCTCTTGAGTGAGATGGGCGCACAACCCTAGAGTCTGTCAAGACTGGCTCGTACGGGCAGGGGTACCTTTACCTTTACCTTTTAGTGCAGTAAAACTGGGAAATGAGGAATTCATGCTCTGCCAGTTCTGATACAAACTGATCTGATGCTCATCTTCGGACTAATAGTGTATGCAATTATCCTTTGAATGTTACACTTCTGGAAATTTTGCAGTGCAGTTCTTGGATAAAAAGATGTACCAAAAAGGCATCTAATAATGTGTATTATTTTAGGGTTAAATGTGTTATGTCATTTTATTTGTTGTTGTTCTTTTACATAGTAGTTGTGACTTCCTACAAAAAAAATTAGGAACTGTGTAGCCTAGTGCAGTTCCTTTATATACTTTCTGTAAGCCACCCCTCTGATTTGTGTAAGCCCACCCTGTGTATTTTGCTTGTTGCTGTTGTAAGCAAATTTCATGGTTGACCCCCACTGTGATGTAGGTCTCTCTCTTCTGCCTCAATCTGGAAAGGAGAAAGCTTTCAAGCAGCTCCATGCCATCATGTTGTTCAAGTGAAGTGAATTGTGATGTTTTTGATTTGAAATCACACACACACACTTTTCTGCTATTTATTTAACAAGACAGATATACAAAACGCCTCTAAGTGGTTTACAATGAACAGTCTAAAAATATCATTAATCATACAAATAAATATAATAATTCAAATCAAGTTACATCAAGACTATGTGTTGAAACTACATGAATGCATAGGCTTGTTGGAACCAATAGTGGTTTGTTTGTTTTTTGCAGATGTCAGAAACAATACAGTAAAAGTATCTGCCTAATATCAATATGCAGGGAGTTCCCAAAGTGCAGATGCTGCCACTCTAAAGGACCAATTTCTCGAAAGTGCAGACAAACATTATGTGGCACTTGTAAAAGTGCCAGTTGCCCAACCACATATCTAAGTGGTTGAGTCACCACACTAAAGTGTTGGGTAGTTGGAAGTATAGAGTAATCATGTTATTTATAGACCTTCATTCCAATCAGAAAATGGAAGCATCCATGTGTATTCATTCTAGGGATGGCAAGTCTAACAATGTATTAGTTTCCTGGTAGCAGTGCAATAACGTGTAGGAGAAAGACACCAACAGCTTATACAGTGGTACCTCGGGTTAAGAACTTAATTTGTTCTGGAGGTCTGTTCTTAACCTGAAACCGTTCTTAACTTGAGGTACCACTTTAGCTAATGGGGCCTCCTGCTGCCACCACACGATTTCTGTTCTCATCTTGAAGCAAAGTTCTTAACCCGAGGTACTATTTCTGGGTTAGAGGAGTCTGTAACCTGAAGCATCTGCAACCTGAGGTACCACTGTATGTACTAATGTTAAGTACAGCTTATATGTACTAATGTTAAGAACCTGGAAAAAAAACTATCAGGGAGAAAAAGAGCTCTCTTTGAACACTCGCCAAGGAAGCTCAGAAAGCTTGAGCCTGTCACAAACTAAAGCAGGGGGAGCTCGCACATCACAAGAAAAAATATATAGTCAAATACTCACCAACCACAGTCTTTACATTGAGAAATTGAAGAGAGACAAGTTAGCTTGCCAGGGGTAATATTTGAGCGATCAGAGAAGTAAAAAACATAGGCCCTTTCCAGTTTATGCTAGAAAGGTTCTCTCATCTAAATTACAGATTTTAAAGCAACACTCTGAATCCCCCTGCTGTGGAATCACAGGGCACTGAAGCTATTTCACAAATATCACACTGCAGTCTGACATGTTGCTCTACCTGTGTGAAGTCCAACATAATTTTTGTTTCAGGTGTGGCCTTCTGCCTACACACAAGCTACAGGGACTCTTGTGTTCATGTTCCCTAATGTTAGCCAGCTTCTCCTTTTTCACTCCTGTGGACATTGCCACCACCCTCCCACCTTTTGGAGTCAACAAGCTTTGGGGATATGCTTTGATGCCTTCAAAATCTCGCCAAGGTTGTACGGTTTTTTTACTGGGCAATATTTCAAAATCTCTCGCTGTTCCCTTTCTGTTCAGACACCCAAACACATCTGCGAAAGTTATCTCCCATGTTCTATCCCAGGCTATCATGATATCACTGCTGAGTGGATACCCATTATTCACCTTGTTAAAACTAGCTCTTTATCCCTGTCTTCAATATTTTGGATCTCACCTCCCCCCTACCCCACATCAAACTGGACATGTGTGGTTTGGAAACTGCAAAAGCAATGTGGCGAAGAAAGCAGCGTATCTGTGAGGCCCAAGAAAGACAGATTGTTAGAACAATTTCCTTCTTCTTTTTAATAGAATATTTAATAGCAAAATGTGCAGGGGCTGTACAATTTAAAGCAAAGAACGCCCTCAACAGCATGGTAGCAGGTCTGGCAGAATAAGTAGCTGCCTAGAATGACCCAATTCACTGCCCCTGCTGTTTGTTCATTGCTGTACAGGAAAGTACAGTGAGGTACAGCTATGTTAATTTAACATCCTTAGTGTAAAAGAAACTCAGAGCCCTCACTGAGTCCTAATTGAATGCAATCTTACTTGCTGAAAAACTCTAGTTTTGCAGTTACCGTAAGCTTCTCATTGAAGTCTTTTTTGCTGAAACATATTGCATATGCTTGTACTTCTGATCTCTTATTAGGTGTTGTACAAGGCAAAAATAATAATGAGACTAGCCATATGTGAGTCATACTGAAACCCCGAGGCAACTCATGAATATAGATATGCACTGTATTTCTATAGATCTTCAGGAACGGAATGGTTATTGAGGGAAAGGCAGGCACTGGAAAAGGTCAAATGGTGTAGCATGAGCAGAAACTGTGGTGACAAAGGCCTGTTTCATGTGCTTATTAATTCCCCATCTGGTTGCATGTAGATTTGTCACTGGGCTCATGAACCAATTTGGATGATGTGAAACCTTCAGTTGTGCGAGCCAGTGCTCCTATATACGAAGGACCACATCTCTCCATGTGAACCTACCTGGACCATGAGACCATTCTCTAAGGCCCCTCCATGAGAGGCCAGAGGATGGTAATACAATGACAGGCCTTTTCTGCAGTGGCTCCCCATTTGTGGAATGCTCTCCCAAGAAGGTTCATGTGGCACCTTCATTATTACCTTCAGTCACCAGGCAAAAACGTTCCTCTTCAACCAGGCCTTTGACTGATTAACATCTTTTAAATGTGTTCATGGGAGGGGGTGGGGGAGAGGGAGGTTTATTACTTTGTGGTTTTTGTTCTTGTTTTTATTACGTATTTTGTGTTTTTATATTGTATTTTAATGTTGAGAACTGTCATGATATCTACAGATGAAGGGTGGCATACAAATTAAATAAGTATAAGAGGTGGTTGAGTAGCTAAGCCACACTCCATCGCTACAGCATTTTATATGAATTTGAAGATTATGTACCGATCCTCACCAAATTTGCAGCGTTGCAAGTTTGCAAATGTCAGAAATGCGGTTAAAACCACTGGTCCCTTGTTACATAATTTTACTACAGTTCTAGAATTCTGGAAAAAAACAACCTGTAAAATAAAAAGCTGTGTCAAAAATGTGGATTCAATTGACACGGGGAACATTTGTCTGGAGATGTGACTGGCAACTACCACGATAAAGACTTTGAGTTAATGAAAGCCTGATTTTATGAAAAGAGAATATGGAACTTTTGTCCCTTATTGTGAAATGTTTGGTAGTTAATTTGTTTTGATTTGTTACCTTTCCCATTCCTGGAGATCCTAGGTGATCAACTAAATCAGGATAAATAGGATCACTTTAACAGCTATGGTTAAATACTTTCCAACAGAGCAATCCTATGTCAATGTAAGGGATAGTTACAGGTAGGTCTGCCGTAGTCGAAACAAAATAAAAAAAATCCTTCCAGTAGCACCTTAGAGACCAACTAAGTTTGTTATTGGTATGATCTTCCATGTGCATGCACACTTCTTCAGATACTCAGTATGCCTTGCTCTTTGGAATATGGCTTCTGTCCGATCAGCAAGTGTCCTGGTGTGAACCTTGTGTGTCTGGGAACCTAAGCCAGAACAAGAAAATAGTTTTCCATAGCTGAAGCAATATATTGTCTAAGGTTTGGAGGGATATAGTTATTGGCACATTCCTGAAGGAACCTGAGTGATAGAGTATCCCACAAGTTCACTTACCAGCACATCCTTATCAAGGCCCAGTCAGCTGTTACCAGCACTTGCACAGTGCAGAATGAACACGTTGATGTTACACACTGAAAATGGCATTTGAAACATGTTCTAGGCATGCATGCCAAAGGTATAAATCCCTATACCTGAACAAACTGGTGGCTGTTTGATTTGTGCTGATACTATATGGCTGTTATTAGTTGCGTGTGTAGGTCCCCAGGCCACCCCTCAAATAATTTCACACATCACACGTAATTTTAGTTTTGGTTTCTGGGCACTATTTTGGCCACAATTTTATTAAAATACAAAATCTGTGAGTGGTTGTTTAGACATTGGTTATGACTATCTGTGCCCCCGCCTGGGACAGAACTGACATTCCGAGCTCCGATCAGAAGCCAGTAGAAGGGAAAGTCAATGTTGGGGATCAGTTGAGCTGAGGGTCAGTCCCACGCTGCTCACCCAACCAGCTCCCCAAGGCTTGCCGGCCCTGGTCCCATGACAGGGATTGGACGAAATTGTGGCAAGCTCTAGGATTCCTTTAACGGAATTCCCTTCAGCACAATTGGAGGGGCAGGCACAGCCTATCCTGACCCCTCCACCACCAGCTTTTTATAACCAATGCCTAACCGCAACCTTACAGGTTGTGACGAATTGCTAAGTAGTAGGCAAAAACCAAATGGCACCAGCCAATCAGCCAAATGGCAAAATTCCTACTAGGCCTCTGCACCAAGGCAAACGACCCCATGACAGGCAAAGCAAGGTCAACCAAAAAACAGGGCGGGCGGGCAGGTGATCCGATGCACTCTGCAAAAGAGAAAGGAAAACCAGAGCGCCCCAACATTTAAAGACTATGGTCCCACCCACCAATTTGCTACATACAATTTGCCCCAGCAACCCGGTTAACCAATCAATGCACCAGGCAACCACCATTAACCTGCCTGGCAACACAGGGCTTGCCCGGCGGCCCACACCGCAACACGCGCTCTCATTTAATTGGAGAATGCGCTATATCAAAGGCTAACAAATGCTTTTAAAGTACACTGGATTTGTTTTTGCACTTGGATTACGTCATCCAAGACTGAACCTTTAAAGCTTGATTAAAATCTTCCTCACACATCTTTATCCCCAACTGCAGGTGTGGGGAACTTGTAACCTTCTAGATATTGTGAACTACAACTCCTATCAGCCCCAGCAAGCATGGTCAATGGTCAGAGATGTGGCAGTTGTAGTTCAGCAACATCGGGCAGGCCAAAGTTTTCCCCCAATTACTAAAATGTGAAATGATGTCCCCCTCAAAACATACCTCTTTTTGCTTAGCTAAAGCAGTGTGTATTAGGCCTTATGTCTTCAGAATGATTGCTGGCATGTAACATGAGCCAGGTCTCTTTTTATTAGTTGTCACTATTCATATCCATCAATGGATGTATCATATTGCATCCAGACCATCTTCTAAGAAGCTCTGATGTTCCCAGGTGATCATCTAAATTAGTCCCGGACTTGCTGAGCTATCTGATAACATAACTTCATCTGATACTACAACACATATTTTTCCAGACATGGTTATAATACAGTTCAAATGAATCGCAAAACATTTTGCCTGCCACTCAGCTGCAGGTGAGAAAGCCCAGCAGTGCTAATAGGAGCTATTTAAGGTTTTTCCAGCACTTAGCTGGGTAAGCAAAATCACAACTATCAACAGAACTTCAGAATATAATATGTGACAGACATATTCTTTTTTGAAACACAAAGATCCCAGAAAATCAAAGTTGATTGTTTACTGAAATCTTGCATGACCTCAGCTTGGAAGAATGGATTGCTTCACTTTCTAGGTAACTCTGTGATACGCAACTTCGCTAAATACAATGGCTTTAAAGCAAACCGTTAATCTTTTGTGGAAAAAGTACACTATGAGCTGTGGAATGCATTGAATCTGTTCTCTTTGAAACCTCATCTTTGTTCCTAGCAATTACCATCTGGTTCTGATTTTGGACCGGCTGATTCAGTGACGGAGGCTTATCCGAGCTTCTGTACACAGGATGGTGTTGAGGTTGTTTATTTCCCCCCCAATAGATCAAGGGCTCTTTTTATTTTTTTATTTTTAAAGAAGTAAATAGAACTTAGTCAATTAAAGAGGATATAAGGCAATCTGTCAAATGCCAACAGAAGCAGAAATAGAATCAAAGCCATCTTTTATAAAGTCCCAGTCAATGAGTGCACACATTTTACTTCTCTAATTCATGTGGCCCAAAATCACAAGAAGTTCTTACATGGTAAATTTTGTTAATTTTTGTTAAAAAAAATAAATCTGATGGCTCTCAGTCAATTCAGTTAGCATTTCAGAGTAAAGAGCAGAGTTTTGATTTCAAAACTGCACTGGAAGGTTAAACACACATTCAGATATTGGAAGAGTTGCCCACATCAGTGATCTCCAAATCTTTGAGCCAGCTGGCTCTTCTTTCAGACTTCATATTGGCCTACGTTGGATGGCTAAAAGACAAGACTTCAGTGATTCCTTCACAAATTATAATTTCTTCATTGGTTTGGCTTAAGCTTCTTCTCTCCATCCACAAATTTATATTGTTTCAAAGGTTTCCCCACAAGGTTGTAACAGATTGATCTGCAGGTGGCCTTTGCTTGTGGATTTATTGTTCTGTTGAAATGTCTACTTGATTGGTTTTAGCTAAATTTGAAACTGCCAAAAAAAAATTGCATTCCATAATTTTTATGGTTTCCTTTCTGTTGCCTTCGGCACTGTTCTGCCCAAGGATGAAAGCAGTTTCTTTAAGTACTGTTTAAACACAGTAGTAGACTTTAAAATCCCATGATCAGCAGTTACTAAACTATATGGCAGGAGGAGGGGCTCAAGAGCCTTTTGGGAAGGAAATCACACCACCATGTTGAAATCATTTGGATGTAATACTAAACCATGGTTGAGCATGATGTGTACAAGACAGGAGATTGGAAGCATCTACCTTCCATGTTTAAAGTAGTCAGAGTTTGTTTTTATGTCTTTAAACTAGGATGGAGGACAGATCAGTCTGTTCCCAGTCCTTGTCAGTTTTTTATATGTCCTTTCACAAGCACATTCCCTCCTCTTCCTAGAAGCTCAGTAGTGATTTTGGCTTTGTGGTGGTTCCTTCTCCTCTCTCTTTATGTAGAGTTATATTTTTTACTCAAGACTATAAAGATCTCCAGATTAAAATTACCTCCCTTATCATGCTTGTTTGAAAATACTGCCGCTCTGGCACATGTGTCAGCTTGGGAGACACTCCAAAGCCCACAGAGGTGAATGGAAATACTCCATTTGACTGCAGTGGGCTCCACTAGGTATTGCCATTGGTGAAGTCGTCCAACTGGCTTGCTTACCGCACAGAGATCCCAAAGCTGTTATTAATCCTAAACCTGGTTGAAAAATAAACTAATCAATAGTTGCATTCAAAAGCTATTTTAGGGAAGTTTGGACAGCAGCTATGAATTCACATATTGGACAGGGAAGAATTCCATATAGAGGGCTTTATTACTCTAGAAGAGGAAAGCAAACTGAGGGGGGAACTCTTTGTGCCAACAGAAAGTATACAGTGGTACCTCAGGTTACATACGCTTCAGGTTACATACACTTCAGGTTACATATGCTTCAGGTTACATACGCTTCAGGTTACAGTCTCCGCTAACCCAGAAAGAGTACCTCGGGTTAAGAACTTTGCTTCAGGATGAGAACAGAAATCGCGCAGCGGTGGCATGGCGGCAGTGGGAGGCCCCATTAGCTAAAGTGGTGCTTCAGGTTAAGAACAGTTTCAGGTTAAGAACGGACCTCCAGAATGAATTAAGTACGTAACCAGAGGCACCACTGTATCTGCACCCCCCCCCCGCCAGGTAGTGATGTGCGAGTTACCCTCAGTTCAGTTTTTAGAAGGATTGCAAATTTTGAGCAGCAACATTGGCTGTTTGGAGAAAAGTGAAGTTTGTTTCCCTGTCCAAGAGTTCTAAATTGGCTGACGATGTTTTGTGCATACACATGGAAGTCGTAGCACAAAGTGGTGGTGTTTTCTGCCTCAGCCTGTGAGGACAGCTTCTGAAGGCCTAGTCAATGTTATGTACTGAAGTTCTCATCCTGGGCCAGCAGAGGGATGCTGTAGATAGTTTTCACTCAGGTCCACATATGCAAATAAAGGATTGAAAGTGATGTCCAGTGATTGGATAGTTACAGAAAATGGTTACAGTTGCGTTGTAGTGGGGAGTTCAGGCTGACTGAACCCTTCAGTTCTGTTCTGTTCTGGCCTGTGAATAAACAAGAGCTGTTTGAAGAATTGCTGTGTCGTCTGATATGTTCACCCACAACTTAACAGTAAACCTGTTAAGAATTCTAGCCTAGCATGGGCAAAGTTTTCTTTTATTCTGAGTCTTGTGTGAAGTTTTGTCTTCATGCTTGCAGCTCATAAAAATAAAGAGCTGGGTGGCAAATGTAGGTCATATCTTGATCAGATGCTGACAAGTCAGAATTAGTTTGAATTAAATTGTAGAAAGACCTGCAGTCAACATAACTTGGAACTTTAAGACAAAGAAGTGGTGCTGGGTATACGAGAGAGAGATCAAGAGAATGAAGGGGGATGTTAATTGCTTTTTTTTAAAAAAGCATTTCTGTGCTTAATATCTCAAAAATCTAAATTCATACTAGATGACATGGGGTTCTAGGAAAGCAGATTAATACTGGGACTTTTGTTCCATATGTTAGGGAGTCTTGGGGGACAATCCAAACCCAAGATCCACAACAAATAACAATAAAACAGGAAAAGCAATATAAAATCCTCAGATATTACAACTAGTATCAGTGGCCTGACACAGCAGAGGCCTACATCGTATAATAAATTACAATAATTAAAAATGGAATAAACATTTCAGGGCAATGGAGTTTGACTTATAATGAAATGAAGTTTTGCCATATGGGGAAAATTTGCAACCCAGTCCTCTTGTAATACAGTAGTACCTCGGGTTACATACGCTTCAGATTACAGACTCCGCTAACCCAGAAAGAGTACCTCGGGTTAAGAACTGTGCTTCAGGATGAGAACAGAAATTGCGCGGCTGGAGGCCCCATTAGCTAAAGTGGAACCTCAGGTTAAGAACAGTTTCAGGTTAAGAACGGACCTCCGGAACGAATTAAGTACGTAACCGGAGGTACCACTGTACATTATTCACACTTTAGCAGCATTGCTGGGTCCCTGCATCTTTAACAGATAACTGACAAGCAGAATTTCAGCTGGTCTCCTTTTTTGCAGCATGCAAAATGCAGCCCCTTTGGAATTCCTGCTTGTCCCACAGCTGTGAGTTGCTAACTTAGCACAGTGAGACTGGGCAATCCAACCCTCCAAAAGGTGTCCCCCAAAACACGCTAATTTGTTTCTTTTTTCTTGTTTACCTTTACCCGAACCCTTTTTTTAAAAAATGTAACTGAGCCTGAATACAGCTAGCCCTTTCTTTTTCCACATTCCCATTAGTGAGCATTGTAAGAAATAATGTTCCTTGGCCTTGCTTCTAGAGTTACCAGCTTTGGTGTTTTGGCTCTAGTTCAGTGCCTCAAACGGCATCCTGACATGCAAGAATAAAGCAAGTGAAGCGTTTTCAAGGACTTCCTCTCCATGCCAAGAAAAAGTGGCTTCATTTATTAACAAGCTGCTGTCAACAGCATAGGAGCAGGGCCATTAACGTGTCGGTTCTGCCTGTACCACTGTTCAACCTTGTGATACAATTCCAATCCTTTTTCTGTATGCATGCTTTTTGCAGAAATAGTCCCAGAGATAAAAAAACAGCTGGAGTCCCACAAGAGTGGACCAGACCTCAGTCCTTGCTTGCTCTGCATGGAAAAGATCCCTCTCATTCTTCCATTGTAGGACAGCCTTTCCCAAGCTGGTGCTCTTCAGATCCTGCTAGACAACAATTCCCGTCATCCCTGACTATTGGCCATTCTGGCTGGGCCTGATGGCAGCTGTAGAGAAGCAACAGGGTGGGGAAGGGTGCTCTGCAAAGTGGAAAAACCCTAGCTGCTGGCATTCAGAATGTTTCTTTTACCGGAATGCACAAGACCGACATCTTCAAGATTCTCGGTGAAAAAGGCATTGATGAAGTCGAAACACTTTCCCCCCCTTCCAAATCAGCGCTCTCTCTGACATTTAAATCATGGGATTGGTAAAGCCAAAGCTCTGTAAATAAATAAGCCAAGCTTGATGTATTCCCCCTACACGCAGCATTTTCACAGGCAAGAATGTCAGAAAATGTGCCTAACTGGCTTATTCTGTTGGTAGTTCATGGAAAAATGATATGTAGATGGTTAGCATTCAATGCCAGGATCAACATGCTTTCTTTTCCTAGAAGCTGGAGATTTAAAGATTTTTTTCCATCAAATGGATTTTTGCAAGGATTTATATATCCTGCAAAACTTGGCTTGACCTATATTATTCCTTACCCCACTTTGGAAAATTATTTTTTTAAAAAAATAAAAAATACCCCCCCCTCAATCTGTCATAAAAACAGAAAAGATGGGCCTGCTTAATGAAATGCAAAGAATTCATTGTGGGCATTTCTTCTTCCCACCTTTTATTTGCAGAATATTTAATTAGTATAATTAGCCAATGTTTCATAATGCTGCTTAATGTAAGGCCACCCAAACTTTGCCCAGCAGGCCCTTTTATGAACACAAATGACCTCTTAAAAAGAAGAAGCAAAAATACATATTGCCTCTTCAAAACCTGCAGGTGCTAAGGGGAGGAAGTGTTTGTAGGAAGAAAACAGCTGGTGAACAAATTAAGCTGCTGTATACTGACTGAATCTATTGGTCCACCTAGCTTAGGGATGAGAAGCCTGGTACCTCTCCAGATGTTGTTGAAGTCCTCATCCCATCAGGCACAGCTAGCATGGCCATTGGATAAGGTTGATGAGAGTTGTAGTCCAGCAACATCTGGTTCCCCATCCCTGCTCTAGGCCATTGCTCTCTGTGAGAAGCAGCCACTCCTGACATAGCTGACAGTGAGGTAGGACTCACCTGACCTCCCTCTGAGTTGCTATTGCATACTAGGGAGGGATGGTTCACACCTGCTGGTGGAGTGAATCCGGTGAACCTGCTACCGTGTTCACACCATACCAGCCTCATTACTGCCTCCCTCTCTTTGCCCTGGTATGCCCCCAGAAGGAGGTCAGGTGAGCAGTGCAGCCCCATCATGGTGTCTGCCAGTGCTTGGTGGTGTGAAGTGGGGGTCTTCCCCAGTCCTGTAAATACATCTCCCATTAGCAATATGAGCCAAGTGGAGTTGGAAATCCAACGTGCTTAATGCCTTAGGTAAAAATTAGAATAAGTTCACACCACAAAAATTAAGTTGCACAGTAGAAAAACAATGTACTCTCCTGCTTCCTACTTTCATTAATTTAGAATCAATTTAATGCATCTCATTTTAGCTGAGTTAGTTTCATTATAGGTAAAAATCACAAAAGATATTGGAGGACAGAGCTGCCCTGTGCTTCCTAAGCTCGCCTACTGCTCTCAGGGGCAGTAGAAGACATAATCCCTTTGCTAGTGTTCAAGATAGGTTGATTCAGATTCAATAAAGATTCAGCTGACACTAAAGTCTGTTTTCTGCTCATGGAATTGAAGGGAAGGGTGCCATCTTGTACTTTGCCTCAGGCAGCAAGCTGACTGGGCTGGTTGTGACTGTGGTTGCTGGAATCGCTGAACTATCTCTCCCACTTTTGGTTCCTGTTTTGACAGGAAAGTGTGTGGTGCATTTTGAAATAAATAAATAAATATGTCTCCTCACCCGCAAACCATTTGGATGGTTTCTGAGACTGACAGAAAAGCACGTTATAAACAATATAAACACAAGATAGTTTAATCTTTAGGAAACGCCTAAGGAACATAAACAACCGGCCAACCATGTCAACAGATTGTCTCCCAACAAGTTTTTGTGGTAGGGGTTGTCACTGCATTTAACCGTAGAGAGGCAATCTAGTTATGAAGTCTGTGTTTGTGTGACTACATTGTGGTTGGGAGTGCTTGTGTGAGTATTCTGGGTGTGACAAAAATCAGCTCTGAGTTCACTGATGCTATAGCACCAAGTCCCATTAGAAGTTAGGGAATGAGGAAGCAATATAACAGAATAACAGAGTTAGAGCGGGTCTAACTGGAGCAAGCTAAGTGGATTTATTTTTCTAGTCAGCTTTTGGAGGAGAGGGAGAATTGGCAAGCACTCTGCTATTGCCCATGCTGTTGATGGGTGCCCCCTCTTCCACCCCTTCCAGAAAAGTTGCTTTCTATTAGCAAAACCCATCTCCACCCCTTTGTTATTTTTTAGCCGATTATTGTGTACACTGGTTAAAGTCCCAGATACTGAAAGAAGAATAAAAGTGCCCTAACAGGCACTGATTTGTTGTTTTTGGTGACCACATGAGAAATGAAAACAAATAAAGCTACTTGCTTTTCTAAAAGTAGCTCTCTTGTGGTGCTTGCGGTGGTTATTCCCCTTGTCCAGTTTCACTGAATTCATGGTCTTTGCAGCAAGCAGTTCCAAACCCCTCCCCGCAATTCGCACTCAGGGGAGGAAGACTGCACAACTCATCTTGTATATCCTCTCAGACTTAAAAACAAAACAAAACACAGAGAGAAACGCAATGTTCCCAAACTCAAGACTACAGTACATAGTTTGGTTGCTTTGTCCATTAGGAATTATTGTTTCCCATTAGAGTCTATTACATTACAGTTGGTAATGGGTGACCACAACCTGTGGGCATTTCTTAGCTCTCCTTAACAACAACAGCACAGCTGTGTCCTCTGAAGCAATCTTTGAGCAGCAGGAATAGTTGAGAACTGGTATAAATTATGAATGCTTTTGGCTCAACACCCAGGCCCTTTTCCCAATATAAGTCTTTAAAAAAATCAAAAACCAGCCCCTTTTATAGTCACCTCAGAAGCACTGCTATGTGCCATACGAATGTTCGTGTTTAATGTGCTTTCCTTTGTTTTAATATGGTTTTGCTAAAGTCCATAATGAAACACAGAGCAGCTGTTTACAGAAGGATACATTAGAGCCTCCATCCCAGGATGACTGCCACTGGCATTTCCATTTTGGCACGAATCTGCGAAGAACTGTTTTTAGGAAATTTTAATTTAATAATTGATTCAATTAGGTTTCAAATTAGAATGGGGGCAGTGGTTGTTTTCCTTTTTTCCTCGAAATAGAACACACCTCTCCTGGCAGTTGGGCAAGCACCGAATAGAAGCCAGGCTTCATTCGACGTACAGGCTTGAATCCATTACAAAGATGACCCAAGAGATTTCTGTTCAAACCTTACCTCTTCCACAGAGCTGTTGTTCAGCACTGGGCAAGTCACTATCTCTTAGCTTCAGCTCATCTAGAGATTGCACTCTACATCACAGAGAGAACACAACAAGTGACAGAAAGCACACAGTGGCAGCTACAGTCCTCAACACACATATCCCCATTGGACTCAGTAGGGCTGGGCACTTTCTGCTAAGCACACGGAGAGCTGGAATCTTATACAGTGGTACCTCAGGTTAAGTACTTAATTCGTTCTGGAGGTCCGTTCTTAACCTGAAACTGTTCTTAACCTGAAGACCACTTTAGCTAATGGGGCCTCCTGCTGCTGCCGCGCCGTCGGAACACAATTTCTGTTCTCATCCTGAAGCAAAGTTCTTAACCTGAGGTAATATTTCTGGGTTAGCGGAGTCTGTAACCTGAAGCGTATGTAACGTGAGGTACCACTGTAGTCCTACAAGAATCAGATGAGATGGGATAGGGCTGCAACTCAGATATGCCGCAACCTGAGATTTGCTCATTGAGGGATGTTCATCACATTTCATACACATGACAAAGAAATCCCATGACGGCTCTTTGTCTGTTACTACTGTTATTGTTGTTGTTTGCTACTTGACAAAATCTCTATTCTCATGATCAACTCCCTGATCTTTACAGAGCTGCTCTCTAGACGGCAGTGTTGCTGCAGACATTCATTACTGGAAAATGGAAAAACGAGCAACTATTTACAGGAATCTCAACTGTGTAATTTTGGCTTTTACTGAGGTATTGGTATTTTCACATGGCCTTCTTTGATGGTGTAATCCAGATTAATGCTTTTCTCTGTTAATATAAAATGCGGTCATCCCCAAATATTTTAGCTCTGGTGTGGCCATACCAGCATTTCCCTTTCAAAACCAACTTCTATGGCACATTAAGACATAAATGAACATTATTTTCCATGTTCCATGCAATAAGAGCAAGACTAGAGCTTTTTCAGGAATCCTTTCTCTTGCTGTCCTGCTAAATAAGTGAAGCAAGACAGGGAGCACCGTGTCTCGGGGTTGCTTTAGGGTAACCAACGAGGTGGTCTGCCACCACAACCACTTTATATTTTATATAACATTTTGAATTTGCAATAGATTTGCTTTCCTTCATTCTGTTTCTCACTGAAAAATGTCACAAGGTGAATCATTATTATCCACATAGAGTACAATCCTGTGCATGCCTCCTCAGGGCCTAAGTCCACATGATGCTAAGTGCATCACTGCCAATCATGATGTGGTTAAAAAGAATAATGCACCTGAGGGCAATTTTAATTGGGGTACACAGCATGCAGGGCAGGGATGTTTACTGCTCCCACATCACAATAAGAATATTCCCCACTGGATTAAAATACAACATTAAAATATTGAAACATTAAAATATTAAAATGCAGCCTCATCACAGGAGGAGAAAGGAAAAAGAAAAAAGAGAGGGGGAGGGAATCAAATTGGCTCCAAGCCAAAGGCCAGGCGGAACAACTCTGCCTTACAGGCCCTGCAGAAAGAAATCAGATCCTGCAGGGCCCTGGTCTCATGAGGCAGAGCGTTCCACCAAGCCAGAGCCAGAGTTGAAAAGGCTCTGGCTCTGGTTGAAGCCAGTCTAACTTCCTTAGGGCCCGGGACCACTAGGGTGTTGCTATTTATGGACCTTGAGGCTCTCCGTGGGGCATACCAGGAGAGGCGGTCCCGTAGGTACGAGGGACCTAGGTCATGAAAGGCTTTAAAGGTCAAAACCAGCACCTTAAATCTGACCCTGTACTCCACCGGGAGCCAGTGCAGCTGGAAAAGGAGCCTCGCTGCTGCATTCTGCATCCGCAGGAGCTTCTGGGACAGCTTCAAGGGCAGCCCCGCGTAGAGCGAATTACAGTAGTCAAGCCTGGAGGTGACCGTTGCATGGATCACTGTGGCGATGGATAGGATGTATCCTCACTCACAATGTAAGTGAGGATAGGATTGTATCCTTACAGTGGAATCCTACATACATGTTTTCTCATTAGTCCTACTGAGTCGCATGCAATTATTACTTGCAGGTAAGTGTGTTTAGGATTTTAGCCTTAATCTTCTCAGCTGCCAGCTCATCACTTCATCTGAGTTGACCCCATAGCAGAAGAAGGGACTGAGTTCTCTCAACCAGACTGTGATGCACCTCTTGTTGCACTCTAGCTTTTCTGTTTCTAGCAGTGCTTATAACTTGTGGGGTGGGGATTGTGCTGTAGGGAAGGGCTGAATATATTCAAGGCGGCTACATTCCAGCTCAGAATCCACCATGTCGGGTTACTGTTGCAGCTGTCTTGAATCAATACTCAATATACCACCACTCTGTGCATTTACAAGTAACGAGTCACTGAAGTTCCTTCACACCTTTGACTGGTAGTGATGTGTCATTAGCATTGGCTGCACTTTACCAGAAGAGCTGCTGCTTTTCAAAATGTCAGCCCAGTCTGTGGTGGGAGCTTTTTTAAAAAAACATTGTGCCTTGAGAAAGCTGAACTAAAAGAGATGCAGCTGTCACTAACTCTGCAGACATAGTGCAATATCCCAAAGGAACACAAACATATATTTCATAGGGGCCTGAGGTGTTTAAGAAAGCATCTTGTAAAATGGGAAGGTAGTTTCCAATCCATTATAAATTACTGGCCATCATTCACTAACCACAACATACAGTAGTTGTGTACATAAGACCAAGATTCTGTTTTCCGTCTCCTATCCACAAGAATCCAGACAGCCACAAAAATTACTGAAATACTTAACGAGTCTTTTACTTGCATCACAACTGACTGGCCTGCCTCCTGTAAGTTTTTCGTCTAAGTTCTGTGGTGGATTTGCTGGTCAGATTTTGAATGTCTTATCTGCTTGCATTGTCTCAGTGGCAACCCTTTTGAAAAAGGGCAGATGTACAGTAGACATAGCAAGAAACCTGTATTAATCCCAGATTCTATTTGACTTGCTGTCTGAAAGCATATACAGGCGTCCTCCAACTTGTGGGGGGGCTACGTTCTGAATCCCTGCACACATAAGTGAAATTGCGTAAAGAGAAGAGAAGAGTTTTGGATTTGATATCCCACTTTATCACTACCCGAAGGAGTCTCAAAGCAGCTAACATTCTCCTTTCCCTTCCTCCCCCACAACAAACACTCTGTGAGGTGAGTGAGGCTGAGAGACTTCAAAGAAGTGTGACTAGCCCAAGGTCACCCAGCAGCTGCATGTGGACGAGCGGAGACGCGATCCCGGTTCACCAGATTCCGAGTCTGCCACTCTTAACCACTACACCACACTGGCTCTCAGTGGGGATAAGAATAAAAAACAAACAGCTGGATAACTTATTAGATCCACCAGTCTTGTGCCCATGTATCCCATAGTGCCATAGTATGAAGGTTACCCTCCCAAATGTGCTTTGGTGTCTCTTAGGTTTCATTCCTAGAACTGTGCATGTTCCTGACATCAGACTTGCGATTTTCAATCCGTGATGTTTGAACCTGCAATGACTCACAACATATTGATATGTCTTCTCCATTTATCTTTCTTTTCCTACTAGAAAGGTGGAATTGTTCAGCCTTTCATTTAAGTGAGATTTATGCATAGTTTTCAAATAAGGTTCTGCCCCTGGACCTTATATAGGCATCCCTATAGACAACACCAGGTCCTGGAAATCAGGGAAAACCTGGCTGCACTTGATCACCAGTGCATGATGTTCATTCATGTGTAAAATGGATACAATTTCTGTTTTTCACCTATCCATCGTTAGTGGTATTTAAAATATTAGGTAAAGTTTACAAACAGGTTGCTGTCTGAAAGCACATACAAGTGTTTTCCAGTTAGCATGGGGGTTACGTTCCGAGCCCCTTCCAGGACTCGATAAAGTAAATATGGAGCAATATGGAGAGTTAACAATTCATTTTTAATGCTATTATAGTTGCTTTTCAGAAGCTGTCACGCGTTCATTGCTACTCTTTGTTAAGATCGTTTTAAGCTTCTTCTTTTGATGGATCTTGAATTGAGTTTCACATTATGAAGTAGTGGTAGCAGCAGTCCAGACTTGATGATTAGCATCTTGTGAAAAATCCTTCATGTATAATATATTAACTCAGTCCAACCCTACGCAAAGTAATTTCCATTGAGTTCAATGGGGTCTCCTAGTATAGGACTGCAGCCTTAATTATGAAACTTTTGGGCAGTTCAACTTCTTTAGTGAACAAATGCAGGTTTGGACCATGAGAATGATGTATGTGCTGCTCAACCTTTGGAACAAAATGTACGCCAGCCAAATGCTGTATGTTTTCTTTTCATTGTTTGCTTGACTCTCTCCTCTGCCCGCCTCATGGATTCATATATTTTTCCTTCAAGTCATCTCTGGCTGTATCTTCTAAACTTGGTCAAGTCTAAAGATTGGGAAAAGAACCAGCTTTCTGTTCCCTTCATCAGTCTGATGTCTACATTAAACAGGTGTTTCAATGGATTGTATTTACTGTGTGTGAATACAAGCAGTTGGCTAAAAACCTGGGCTGTATTTCAATATGAATTAAGCTCCAAACCCTTTGTTCAGTTCTGTTCTAGGTTTTCATCCTGAAGGTCTTCACAAAGCTTGCTAACAAAACAGTTCTCATTTTGCCCCATGAGAATAAGCAGTTCCTACTGTTCTTTGCCTACTAGATACCAAGGACTCAGCTACATTAGTAAAAAAACAGTGAGTTGAATGTGCTATAAACATGCAACACCAGATAGTGCCAGAGAGCAGGAAATTTTAAATTACAGTTTTCCATAGAGATTTTTTTCTTTTGTTAAAGAGATCTAATTTCTGACTTATTTATAGTGGTTCTGACTTTATTTATAGTGGTTCTCCCCCCCCCCCGTGTGTTTAGATCTACCCCAAGTGAGATGCTTCTTGTGTTTAATAAGGAATTGTGCATTGCTGATCGGTCCAGTAGAGCTGTGCTGTTAGCAATAGCATTTTCTTTCATTTGTGCTGTTGCTAGGCTTTGTAACAGCATAGCTGTATTGATCAGAACAGGATATAGAAACAGATATGAAAATGCTGTGCTTTTCTTTTATGGAGTTCCCTGTATTTCATGTATACTGTATGCAGCATTATAGACACAAATAGATTGTGGTGGTTTGTTGGTATTGATTTTTAATGAAGCAATTGGCTCTTGCCAGGAATTGAACTTATAACTGTAACCAGATAGCATATCATCTGAGTGGTCATTTTCCACTTTGAACCTAAGGTCATTTGATCATTTTGAACCTTAAGGTCATGAGAGCTTCTCTGCTTTCTTTGGCCCCAGCCTCCCAGCAGCCCTTAGAAAAAACAGAAAGGGGATGCAGCTACTGCTAAGCTGCTCAGCTGCTCCAGTAAGATCCTATTCCCTGAACACGTCCTGCCTGCTGCCTTGTTTGACTTGCTCTGCACCGACCCTTTCTTTCCTGAACCTAATCAGTAACTATTCTGCTCAGTTGTTATCCGTCTGCTTGTCCTGATCTCATTCTGCTTGAGCCTATTCATTTGTCTCCTGCAATGGCGTAGCATGGGGGGTGCAGGGGGGGGGGCGGCCGCACCGGGCGCAACATCTGGGGGGTAGGGTTAGGGGGCGCAAATTACTTGCCTTGCCCCGGGTGCTGACAACCAAACTACGCCACTGGTCTCCTGATCCAACTTTGCCACTGATTACTCACCTTGTCCCCTAAATAATTGACTGTTTGGCCTTTTCACTGCTATCATTCCAAAATGAAGATTAAGGGTGGCACATGGCACAGAAAGATTCTTCTCCAGACAGCTCACACCAGGCAGGTTGGCACAGTGATTGAAATGTGTGTGATCAGATGGTATCTCAGAACTGCTACATAGTGCAAAGCTAACTGGTCATCCAAGCACACTGTTTTCCTCTCCGTCCATGGCCAGGAAGTGCCCTGGAGAAGTTCCTATGCAGGGCAAGATATTGGTAGCCATCTTTTGTTTCTAGCACCTGGGTATTTGGGACCATGGGCTTAGTGCTCCTAGAGGGGCACTTTAGACAGCAATGTGTATTATAGTACAGTGGTACCTCGGGTTACAGACGCTTCAGGTTACAGACTTTGCTAAACCGGAAACAGTACCTCGGGTTAAGAACTTTGCTTCAGGATGAGAACAGAAATCATGTGGTGGCGGCAGTGGGAGGCCCCATTAACTAAAGTGGTGCTTCAGGTTAAGAACAGTTTCAGGTTAAGAATGGACCTCCAGA
This sequence comes from Podarcis tiliguerta, assembly GCF_965153285.1. Taxonomy (NCBI): domain Eukaryota; kingdom Metazoa; phylum Chordata; class Lepidosauria; order Squamata; family Lacertidae; genus Podarcis; species Podarcis tiliguerta. The sequence goes on along the minus strand of NC_139536.1, from coordinate 81,545,218 downwards.
ACGAATTAAGTTCTTAAACTGAGGTACCACTGTAAGGTAAAGGTAAAGGTACCCCTGCCCATACGGGCCAGTCTTGACAGACTCTAGGGTTGTGCGCCCATCTCACTCAAAGAGGCCGGGGGCCAGCGCTGTCCGAAGACACTTCCGGGTCACGTGGCCAGCGTGACATCACTGCTCTGGCGAGCCAGAGCTGCACACGGAAACGCTGTTTACCTTCCCGCTAGTAAGCGGTCCCTATTTATCTACTTGCACCTGAGAGTGCTTTCGAACTGCTAGGTTGGCAGGCGCTGGGACCGAACAGCGGGAGCGCACCCCGCCACGGGGATTCGAACCGCCGACCTTGCGATCGGCAAGCCCTAGGCGCTGAGGCTTTAACCCACAGGGCCACTCGCGTCCCATGAGGTACCACTGTACTTGACTTCAAAATGTGATTCGCCAGTCCTGGTGTGCTTAGGGATCCTCTTGCTCATTCTGTCAGGGTGATATCTGCCCTCAAGTCCTGTCCTGACAGCAAGTGTGGCACCCCCAAGTGTGGCAGTTCTATTCCTTCTCATCTGACAATATTGAAAGCCAGACCCCACAATGAGAAAGTATTAGTCCCATTAGTACAAGGTACAGTATTCTTGCCTTCATAGAAACACCAGCAAGGTAAAGAGGGAAGGAGAGAGAAATTTGCTTCAGATTTTTGAATTTAAAAAAGTCAAAAGATAGTGCTGTGCTTTTTTTTTTTTTTTTTAAGCATAAACCTCTAACATTTGAGCCTGCAAAGCCAACCACAGTGTGTCAAAGGGATTGCCAGCCCTGCTCATATAGGCTTCCTTTTTCTCCGTCATCCATGTGCTCCTAATTGACCCTTTGGCACGAAGTCTTCCTGAACTAGTTGTAGCATTTGCAGACTTTTACTCATCCACTAGGTTTTTAGATGGAAACTCTGTCTTTGTGCTTAAAAAAAAAATGTGTGAAAACAAAAGGACATTGCTGAGGCTATTTTCAGTGCTTACGGCAGACACTTTCCTATTGCATTCTCTTTTATTAGATATCATGGAGGGGCCAAGTTTACTTCTTGATTATGAACACACTGCTGTATCAAGTCTGGGCTCCTGACCAAGCAGCTGATGGAAATCCAATTATTACCTTGAATAGAATATAGGGGCCATGAGTAGCGCAGGCTGGGAATGTAATTAAAAACTTCCAGGCCATTGGCTGAATGCTGTTTACTCTGTAAGCACAGTTCTTCACCCCTCTACTACTTCATTTACAGCAGGGATGGGGGACCTGTGATTCTCCTTATGTTTGTTGGATTACAACCCCCATCAGCCCTGGTCAGCATAGCCAATGGCCAGGGATGATGGGAGCTGTAGTCCAACAAGGAAGGTTTCAGGTTCCCCCTTCTTGATTTACAATGAAATCCTGTGCATTGGAAGTAAATCCCTCAGTGTTCAATGGGGCTTACTCCCTTGTAATTGCATTTAGGTCTGCAGCTTTCCTGCCTAGTATTGTGCTTCATTTTGCTGTGAGAGATCAGGAAATAACCTACAGTAATACAGCTCATCAGATATATAATTACAATATGGAGACAATTTATATAAAACTTGAGTTTTGTATTCATGGTATGTAATCTGAGCCTGGATAGTTAATTCCATTCAGCTGCTCTAAATAAATGGAACAGTTTAAAGGTCTACCTGGGTTTGTGTCTTAAATCTCACACATTTCCTGTGCCAATTGTTAGGGAGAAGCTTAGTTCAAATGAGCATGCCCTAAGGCTATATATGTAATCTAGTTTTGCTCCGAGCAATGAGAGTATTACTGTGGTGAATGGTAAGGTAAAGGTAAAGGTACCCCTGCCCGTACGGGCCAGTCTTGACAGACTCTAGGGTTGTGGGCCCATCTCACTCAAAGAGGCCGAGGGCCAGTGCTGTCCGAAGACACTTCCAGGTCACGTGGCCAGCGTGACATCGCTGCTCTGGCGAGCCAGAGCCGCACACGGAAACGCCGTTTACCTTCCCGCTAGTAAGCGGTCCCTATTTATCTACTTGCACCCAAGAGTGCTTTCGATCTGCTAGGTTGGCAGGCGCTGGGACCGAACAGCGGGAGCGCACCCCGCTGTGGGGATTCGAACCGCCGACCTTTCGATCGGCAAGCCCTAGGTGCTGAGGCTTTAACCCACAGCGCCACCCGCGTCCCTGTGGTGGTGAATGGGGAAAGCCCTTATTGGATGAGTCAGCAATAATCCCAGCGCATGCCAGTCAGAAGGATGCACCTTGCCCCAGTTTATTTCCAAAGTCAGCACCACATCTGAGGCAAGCAATAAATCAGCCAGTCAACTGCATAAATAATATAGGAACTGGACTTTTATTGTTGTGGCACCTATCCTTTAGAATTCTGCCCCGTTACATCTTAGAAAGGTGCCGCCTGTTTTTGGCACCTGCTAAAGATTTTCCTCTTCCAACAAGTAAAGAACTTTACCAATCTGAATCTGTATTGGAATTGTTTTAAAGATGTTTTCATTGTTGTATCACTTGTGTGTTTGCTGCCCTGGACTCCATTGGGAAGAAAGAGGAATACAGAAATTTAATACATAATAGTGTGAGGACGTAATGAGTTGCTAGGCTAGTAACCATTTCAGCACAGGCTTTTCTTGAAGCCACTATGCATTGAAAGGACAATAGGGAGGCTCTGAGAAGGACAGGCCTTGCCACGAGGTAGAATAAGACCTCAGGGAGCGGGGACGCAGAGTGAATGGAGTTGAGCGGGCCACTTGGCCTGCCCTATTCCCCTGCCCTAGGCGCCAACTCTGTGGTGCACCCACAAATTTTCAATGAAGGGAGCCGCCCTGCCCTCCAAGGTTCTACTTGGCGGCACGCACATGCTTTAAAGTACATACTGTGCCTGGAAATGTAAGTTGGATAAGCTGAATTTTAGTATGTGAGGCCAGTTAAAAGGTTTTTAGAAGAATTCTGCTCTGTATTCTTCCAGGCCAAGAGTTATATGTTGCACTAGTGAAACAGCATAAGACATGGAGGCTGATCAGGTCAAAGCACAGGCTTCATTAATTATCACTTCTGAAAGTTGGCCTGTACTAAACTCACAGTGATGATACCTTCGTTGAGTGCAATTTCCTGCATGCCTTTCCTCTGAAAGGGAGACAGCTAAGTCTGGAGTTGCATTCACCCATCTGGACCTGTACTGACGGAGTAACAAGACACTGTAGCTTTCTCTTTTAAGTCAGCGCAGAAAGTGCTTCCCGTGTCAAAAATACTTAAGACATAACAATAATTAAAAGTCCAAACTCTGTTAAAGGAAAGGTTACCCTAGGAGTAATCCAACACTTTTCAGTGTTTGCTTATATGCTGTCGTCATTGGAAAAAAGGAAAGCGCTGCTGTGGACTCAAAGGTCCCACAGAATAACAGTGTGTTACACCGTCCATAGGAAAACATTGGCTGAAGTGTGCCTACAAGTATTTACAATAGCCTAATATGGAATTGATTCAATGTGGCTTCTGATACGGCGCTCTACAGATGTTCCAATGAATACATGTGGGTCTGGGGTGTATTTCCTCTCTTGTGTTGCAGGCATGTCATGGGAAGCTGGAAGGAGAAAGAAGGAGGGTGGGATGCGAGGAAGAAGAGAAATGGAGTTGGGTAGGTCAAATAGCACAATATCTTGCACTAGTTCTGAGCTTTTCAACCCATGGCTATGCACAGATAGCTACCCAGATACACCCATAGCTATCTATGTGATTGTTATGTTTGGCCACATGAGCATCAGGCTTCAGATGCCACATGTTGAGGTATCAGACTGTATGAACCAATTCTTGGTCTGCATGCTTGAGCTGCCTTGACTTGGCATGTCGGCATGTCAGACCAGTCACACTATAAAACCTGAGTAAAACTGAGTACAAGCTGTCCCTTAGGCAGCTAATGAAGTTAATGGTGTACATTTTTCTTCCTCATTTTATAGTGTGAATATAATCCTTAACAGACATATTATGAATTCAGCTGGCTTGCTTCATGGAACCCAGGAATGTTTTTGTAAAAATTTTCAAAGGTGTGTGTGTGTGTGGCGGGGAGTATTTTCTCATTTCAGTGATTACTTTTGACAGCGCCATCATGATGCTATGACTTTGACAGGGATCCACGTTCTTAATGGCTAATCCCCTGTTCTGGGATACAAAACGTGTACAATGTAGTGTGCAAGACTTTTCTCTCTCTTCAAATTGCAGCACTCCCTAAAACCGCAAATGAAATTGCCAAAATGTGGTGTGCCTCATCACATTGAGGGTGTTATTCTACAGAAGCACACAAGTTTGGGCTGTGAAGGCCCATGGCAGAACATCAGCTCATTTCTCCTTACTATTGGGTTTCAGGTGGAAATTTTGTGAGCCAAGAGAAGCCTTTAAAGAAGATTATTTTAGAAGCACATTGTGGCCTTTGATGTTCCAAAAAATGGCACATTTGGGTTTTTAAGTAGTATCTCTTTTTTTGTTTACATCAATACAACAATAACAACAACAAAGAGAATATTATGAGCGAGGTAGAAGCGAAAAGGGGACAGAGATTGGTCAGTCTTCATAGATTTTGCTAATTCAAATTTGTATCTAATTTCTGTAGTTTACCATATGGAGCTAGTTCATGTGTGGCAAGTGAGGATAGGTCATCGGTTAGTTGGTCAATTGCAAAGTTTATTTTCTAAGCATTTGTCCTCCAGTTGTATGCTAGTCATTTTAAATGTAAGCAATTTTAAAAATCTCTCTCTTGAAGTTATATATTTTGTCACAGATCCTTCTTCTCTTTCTCTCTGTCCCTTCAGCCCCCCTAAAATATTTGAAGGGGCCAGCCCCTCCCCAGTTGATGAGCATTGCCATTTAAATGGTATGTGTGTGTGCCATGTCTTGTGGTTGATTATGTGGGGCAGGACTTACCTGGACCCCCCAACATTTTATTCAGCTTGTCACCCCTGACCTAAATGCTGGCCATGCCTAACATGTGCAGTGTTGAAAAGAGTGTTGGAATGATTTTAGGTCTGAGCTTAATTTTCTTTCTCAGAATATTCTCATGGCAGTTACATTCTTTCTCATGGAGAATATTGGGAAGGGTGTTAGCAGTCTCAGTGACATGGTTTATTCCATGAGTGGAAAGAGGAGATTGAAGGGGAAATAGCTTTAGAGAGCAAAGTGTGGTGTTTTCCTAACTCTTCCTCTCAGTGCAAGGATTACCACAAGCACAATAAGACTTCTCCCCCTCTCCTGCCACCCTGTGCACTGCTCCAGAGAATTGAGGAAGCACCTGGAGCAGGTTTAGGGGGCACATGTGGAGGGAAGAGGGTGGAAGTCCTTGAGCTGAAGAACCGAGACTAACTGCTACATTGAATACAACCGAAAGTGTTTTATCTGATCACCAGATCCAGAGGTCTACCAGTGCTCTGTGGTACATGAACACTGATCAAGCCAAGGCGTTCACATTCAGCAGAATTTGAAGAGAAAGTATGTGCATACATTATGAAAATACATGAAGCCAGGGGTTTTTTTCCCAACAGGAACTCATTGGAACTGAGTTCCAGCAGCTGTCAGGCGGGCGCCATTGCCATTCGAAGAGGACGAGGGAGGTGTTCATGGGGAGTTCCAGCATCTCTTTTTCTAGAAAAATTAGCATTGCATGAAGCGATCCCTGAGATATTCCACATGGATTGAAAACCCTTCACATGCACAATGTTTTAACAGGAGAACCATGTGCGCAACAGAGGTCCTGCACATGGAAGAAACCTTTTAACTGGGGCTAGTGAGAGCAAGTATTTGTTCAACGTGCTAGACAAGATTCTTTATTATTATTATTATGCAACATTTTGTCTCTTTGTAAAACTCTCAAAGAGTCACGTAAGTTATCATGCGAAGAGAAAGGGAAAATCTGCTTGTTGGAAGACATACAGCATATTTCTTTAAACTTATGCCAACTCAGTCTTTGTGCTTAATGCTTATGTAGCCATTATGGATCTGGTCTTGGTGGAAGCAGTGACAAAGTTTAGCTTCACTGGTTAAATTTATGAGATGAATTTAAGAAAGATATTGTGAGACCCTTGCTAATCAAAAAGGTCTGAACAATTACACTTTTCTGCAAATGTTTCTGTTTTATGTCTAAGTATGTAATTAAGGTCCTGCTGTTCTTGTATACTTGTATGATTTTAGGATATCTGAACACAATTTTTAGAGTAATTCCTGAAAATCATGATAGCTGTCACTGATTTTTTTTAAAGCAGTACTGAAATTAAATATGCCAATAATTCAAGTTTCTGTTCAGTGAAAATCATGAGAATTCCAAAGTAATCTTCATGCAGTAATCAAGGCAATATCAAATTGTTATCGAAATCCCTCTGCTCAGAGTTATTTTTCTAGAAAAAGAGGTGCCGGAACTCACCATTAACACCTACCTTGTTCTCTTATTATGGCAATGGTGCCCACTCAGGGGCGGAGGAAGGGGGTGCCGTGGGGGCAGGCTGCCCTGGGTGTCACCACTGAGGGGGATGACAAAATGCCGGGCGGCACTCACCGCAGGACCTGCAGCACGCCCGAGCCACTCTTCTGGGAGTGACGTGGTGGCTTGGGTGCCTAGAGGCTCCACTGTGCCCCAAATGGTCCGCCCACCGCCTCCCCATCAGCTGTAGGGTGGCTGAGTGGGAGGAGGCAGGCAGACTCCTTGGAGGCCCCACGGAGCGTCCTGCCCTGGCTTGCCCTGCCCCACGGGCGGCTGGCCCTGCCCCTGGGTGAAGGGCACGCATGCTGCCCCAGGGGCCCGATCGGCTTGCTCCGCCACTGTACTCACCTGAGAGGTGCCAGAACTGAGTTCTGGTGAGTTCCAACTGAAAAAAAGCCTGCCTCCACTGACAGCAAATATGGCCCTAATAAAAGACCCTAGTAAAAGAAAGAAAGAAGCAAAGGTGCTTAAAACTGAAAGTAAAGGTAAAGGGTAAAGGGACCCCTGACCATTAGGTCCAGTCGTGGCCGACTCTGGGGTTGCGGTGCTCATCTCGCTTTATTGGCCGAGGGAGCCGGCGTACAGCTTTTGAGTCATGTGGCCAGCATGACTAAGCCGCTTCTGGTGAACCAGAGCAGCACATCGAAACGCCGTTTACCTTCCTGCCGGAGCGTTACCTATTTATCTACTTGCACTTTGACGTGCTTTCGAACTGCTAGATTGGCAGGAGCAGGGACCAAGCAATGGGAGCTCACCCCATCGTGGGGATTCAAACCGCCGACCTTCTGATCAGCAAGTCCTAGGCTCTGTGTTTTAACCCACAGCGCCACCCGCATCCCTTACTGAAAGTAGATCCTAGTAAAAGACCCTATAAATGACTCTAGAGCAGGCATGTCCAACAGGTAGATCGTGATCCACCAGTAGATCACTGGATGTCTACATTAGATCATTGGTACTGCTCCCCCCAAAGAAGCTGAACAACTGGCTCCCCTAAAAAAAGCTCAACATTTTACCTCCTCCCTGAAAAAACTCCATAACTTTGACCCGACCCCCCTTCTTAACTGTGAGTAGATCGCAGTCTCTTGGGAGTTGGCCACCCCTGCTCTAGAGGAAGGCAGGCAGGCAGGCAGTGAAATAAAAGAAATATATATTTTTTGAACTTTTGATAAGGTGTTGTGGGGCATTATGTAAGTGGAATGGATGCACTGGACCAGGGTAGATGAAAAGATCAGAAAACACGTGGTTTCAATTATTTCAGTTGTGTTGCACTTATTTTATTTCTTAAAACTATATCTATATTGTCTTTCCTTCCAAAAAGGATCAAAGAATTTTGCAAACAGTAAAATAGCAGAGATAATATAATCATAAATCATATCCATAAAACATATCAATAAAACACACCATTAAAATATTAACATCAGTGACAGTATTCAGGGTGCTAAAAACTAGCATGAATGGCCTGGGATTGCTTGAGCACAACAGATAAGAGAAATTATATTCATTTGTGAAATGGCCTAATGCTTTTGAAGCTACCAAGTGGAAATCTAAAAATATATTATAGTTGAACAGTGCACTCAGGAATAGTTTCTAACTTCCCAGGCATATCTAAAAATAGAGAGGAAATGCATATTCTAAAGTTCAAGCGTGACTTTATGTCTAGTCGTGTAATTTTTAAGAGAAATAAACACAGATGAATCTTTTCCTTCAGCTACATGCTTGAGGTTTATATGAGCAAATTAAGCTATAAATATACCTTATTTAACCTCCATATCTTCTCCAGTGGAAAGTTGGTTGCTGCCACAACTATTCTTGCCACATTGTTCTGAAACTTTTTAAATTATAAGATTCCCTCCATTATTATTCCCTCTGTTATTGCACAGGGATTCCATTTTGTAGCTCTCGTGCATTAATAAGTCTATAAAAAGTTGCAGGAGGGATGGAAAAGCAGTTACATATGCACTTTGATTTTCCAGTTTGTATAAGGCATGTTGGGAGTGCTTGTCCTTCTCAATAAGAATTCTTCTCCCAGTGGACAGTGTGCTTGTGTTGTCATAAAAAGACAATAGAAAAGTGAGCACTCACAGAAAGCTCCACAGTGGCATGCTACACTCTTTAAGAAATAGTAAAAAAGTTTCATTTGGCATGATTTACAGATTTTCTAAAAACTGGCTATAATTTTTGTGACTAATAGGTTTGGAACCAGCTTTGCTCCCACAGGTGAAGGGGAGAAGAGAACTTTTGCTGATATTTATTCCTATTATAGCTTCCAGCAATACCTCTTGCTCTGCATGGGAAGTACTGTTGGGAGTTGGAGGAGGAGGAATCAGCAAATACTGCTGCTCCCTTCCTCCACCAGCGAGACCCCTCCACTGGCTCAAAAGCCTTTTGTAGACAGAATGACATCTTCTGTCTGTGTTCTGAATGTAATCAATTCCCATAATGCTTTCATAACAGGTAACTCAGTCTTTTGGGCACATTAACATATTTATTATGGCACAAGCTTTCATCGACCAGAGTCCAGCTGCATAAAGCGTTACCCTTAGTTGGGAGGTGTTTGTGTTTGTGTGTGTGTGATCCATTCTGGGGAAGAGAATGGAAATGGGGGCAAAATGGCTGTGAAATGCAATAAGTGATGTCTGTGGACTTAACTGCATGTTACGTTAATAGTGTGCAAGGTAATCATGTTGCGGTTTTCTTAAAAATTAAATATGAGGCCTAAAGGGGAAATAATCATCAGCACTGCAGCCCATGGGAAGGTTTAAGACTTCCTTTCCCAGCCATGAGCTCAGTAAAAATCCTTCCCCAATTAGTCTTGAGGAAGAGGGGGCTTCCCATTGGTGTCACTGAGAGTTTTCTTTCTCCTTTAATGCTAATTAATGCAATTTTTTTTTAAAAAAACCCCTGATATTGTGACTGTTTTTATGCAGTGTGGGCATAGATTTTTATAACGAAGAATAGCACAGGTGTGGGATGAGGGAGAAATTCAGTTTGGTTCACATTTTAATGCAAAACTCCCTAATGTATGTTAGCAAGTCACTAAAAGAACACAGATGGAGTCCAGAGAGACGAGAAATGCCAAGAAGTGGTGGGAACTGAATGAAAATAGTGCATAGTTCTCTGCTGTGATTGCATCTTGGTTTTCTTCCTTGAATGTGTGGGGATAGGCAAAACAGTTCGATGTAAAATTGTGTGTAACTCAAAGAAATTCCACAGCAAAGGTGCTTCTTAATCTGTAGCCCTCTTCAAGTGTTTAGCCTAGACATGTGAGGCCAAAAGTGTTTAAAGGGATTGCTGCATGTATGTCAGACTCAACCTCTGAACGTGTGGGAAATGTTTGGTTTTTGGTAAGTCCATTGATACTTGCCAAGATCAATTCTAAATGCTGCATAGATGTAAACCAGATCATTTTATTAGCACCATACTAAACACTAGATGGGGAGCCAACACACTGGAAGTTGCGACATCAGTTCATCGGCTGTCTTCCAAGAGATGTTCTTTTAAATCTTAGTATAAATCAGAAGATAGATCACTAGGCCCCTTATATTGGCAAATGGACTTACTGCTGAATGAGATAAATGAACAGAGAAGGAAAGGTAAGCCAAAAGCCATCTTCACGTTGCAGACCTTTTCTTCCTGATCTGGAATTTCCTGACCTGACAATGATTAGGGGAGATGCAAGAAAGGCAGCAAGTCTCTGCTCATCTCCAACATTATTTGTCAGCTGGTTTCCAATTTTTATATTTGTTCATTTAATAAATGTAGGCTCAACAGAGCTTCCGGCAGACATGCATTCGTTTTCAGTTCCTTCCCCTTCCCCACAATTTCCAGTTGTGTTGTCTTAGGCGTAGTCTTCCTCTAATATCTCTTCCCACCTATAATACTGCACAGAGGGTTCTCTCTTCCCCTTGTGTACCTTCCTGTTTCCCACAGCTAAATGTTGAAGATCCATGTAGGCATTTGCAACGTCAGAGGTAATAGTTTCAGCTGTTCCTCTAAACAACCAGCACCCTGGACAACTTCCCAGAAATACTGGGTGGTATCATTAGACCTCCTCACTCCCTGCCCTACTAGATAGAAGTGATGGATTGCTGCTGTTAGCAAGGAGGGTGAAGAGAAAACATAAAAATCCTTAAAGAGGTGAGACATTGATCTCTTCCATAGAATTGTGTTCTATTTTACAGCGGCTGCCAGTGGAATCTGGTGGGAATAACCATAGGTAATTGTGCTTTGCCCAAATCCATTGCAGTATGCTTCTATAGGTTTATGTTGCACGATACACAATAATAATGCTGTCCAGCTGTAGCATTTCCGAGCACAATTCAAAGTGTTGGTGCTGACCTTTAAAGCCCTAAATGACTTCAGCCCGGCATACCTGGAAGAGCATCTCCACCCCCATCACTTAGCCCGGACACTGAGGTCCTCCGCTGAGGGTCTTCTGCTGGTTCCTTCACTGTGAGAAGCAAAGTTACAGGGAACCAGCAGAGGGCCTTCTTGGTGGTTGTGACCTCCCTGTGGAATGCCCTCCCTTCAGATGTCAAGGAAATAAACAACTGTCTGACTTTTAGAAGACATCTGAAGTTCAGGGAAGTTTTTAAGGACTGATATTTTTATCATGTTTTTAGATATGTTGTAAGCCATCTCTTAGAGGGAACAATCAAACCACCCAACTTTGTCTGAAGGGGTGGCAATCACCTCCACTTACCTTGTGATCTCATTCTTCTCTGGAACTTTCAGGTTCTACATGTCATGAAGTAGTGATCCTGTGAGCAAGTATCACTGGGTGGGGCCCCTCAGGCAGGTGGTAACAATTAGTCCCCAAAGTGGGAGCATGTGATGGGGCTGGCTGGTTGCCAGCATCCTCCAGCCCCTATAAATCTTTGAGTTAACCTGCTCAGGGAGGGAGAGAACACGCCGTGTTTTAGACTTGCTGTTTGATGTTCTATAGCTGGTGCCAGAGAAGAAGCCAATAAAGCCTGGTAACCTAGTCGGTGCCTTTGTGTGTGTGTGTGTGTGTGTGTGTGTGTGTGTGATTGATTAATAGCTTGGAGGGAGGACTCAGGAAAGCAACCCCCTCCTTGACACTACATGCCCTGTAAGTGGTCTGTGTGTGTCCCATCAGTATTAGAGACAATTACAATATTCAAGTGGTAAATGTACACATAGTTTGGATCCAAAGAAGCATGAATAGTACTCTGTTCACACTATGGGGCTTTCTGGTCTCTCTCTCTCTCTCTCTCTCTCTCTCTCTCTCTCCCCCTCTCTTCCTCTCTCCCTCTCTCCCTCTCTCTCTCATTGCAGCCTTCAAAGGCTACTCCTGAAGACTGAGGGAGTCTCTGGAGCAACTTGGGGTGGGGCCTGAGGGACCTGCAGCAGAACTGGGGAATATCAAAATGGAGAGGGAGCTGGTTTGCGAAAACAGAAGTGACTTTCTGCTCATGCAAGGCATTTGGATCCAAGCCCACATATATACAATATTGGTTAACCCCGAAGATGTAGTATTTACAGTAAGAACATCACTTGAGAACATGCAGTGAATTGACTGATATCTTATGGACAGTGTAAGGTTATAAAATAAGAACATGGAGCAGTTTTAGGCAGCAGTTTGCAAACAGAAGAAAGGTAAAAATGGCTGACCCTTTGAAATTTCATTTGGTCAATGGCCAAGATAGATACTTGGGATTAATATATTTCTAATCACTGAAGAGCTGACAAATTAATAGAGGATAAAGCTATCAATGGCCACTATGGGAGAACCATCTGGGCCAAATAATAAAACCTGTTCCATATTGTCTGAAGTCTTGGAATAAATTTAGATAAAACCTGAGGCCTGTATATCTTTCCAGTTTCATCAATCAAAGTTCAATTCCTATTATATGGGGTTTTGAGTATTACAGTTTTGAAATATTTTTAAAATGATTCATTATCTTTTTACTCTTTATGTTTCTATTGCAGGTAAAGTGGATGTTGCACAAGAAGTTTTCTCCCCAGGATTCAGACTAGAAGGGAAGAAGACTCAGAGGCAAGTAAAGCAAATCAGGCCATTTATATTGCTAATCAGTAAATAATAATATTTTGATGCCTGGGCCTGTTGCAAGAGCACACGATGGAAAAGCTCAGACTCATTTAAGCCAAGCTTTGAAGTTTCCCAAGTGCATTGCGTCAGCTGAATCAATCTCTGAACTACTTCCTTGGTCTTTAGGGACAGCATTTCCTGATCTCTGTGGCTTCCCAAGTCACATAGCTGGGCAAAGCACATATAACCACAATTGTTGTAGCCAAACAAAAAAGCTTAACTGACTGACTATTCTACTGTGCTTATTTTGTGGTGCTTTTCTTCTTTGAATCTGCATCCTGTCTGCAACATTTACTTAGCCCTGGGATTGTCATTCTGACTGTCCAGCAGCTGTCCAGGATTTCAGACAGGGTTTACTGCCAGCTGTACCTTAGATGTTGGGGATTGGACCAGGGTCCTTCTGCATAAACACAAGATGCTCTGCTGCTGAGCTATGGACAAAGCAAGACCACTGATTCATCCAAGTCCAGTACTTCCTCCAACTGGCGGTGGCAGCTCTCCAAGAACTGAGCAGAGATCTTCCCAGAAATACTGTGTAGTGAATCTGGCTTCCAAAAATGCAGAAGTTGGCCTCCCCCAATATATTACAAACAAAACCAGGAACTGAAAGATAGATATACTAGTGAGCAGGAGTGACTGGCACAGTGGACCAGTGCCTCACTCCTCATCCTAATGTAACTGTGACTTACCTGGACAGTGTGGGGGTAAGCAGAGCTTGTGAGGGGCAGTACCTGCTCAGCCAATTCTCACTTGCTATTTCTGCTCATAAGGTTTCCCCTGCCCTGACTTTGAGACATCTCTGATCACCGTTAACAGCTCGGATGTTTTGATGTACCAGACAAATCAAGTGTAACTTGAAAGAAGTACAAAACGTTCTCCCCCTTTTTAAGAATCTTACTCAAAAGAAGTGAGTGGAGGAAATGTATGAGTTTACCATCAAACAAGCAGAGAAGGGGTAGCCATCTGGAAGCAGAAATGGTTGGTGGTGTTTCACCGTCACCCATGAAGCCCATCTCAGAGGTTAGTTATGCATGGCCCTGTAGATGTTCGCTGTACAGATGGTACATGACGCACTGAAAAAAAACTAACACAAAGCAGCTGCCTGAGCATAAACAGACTCTTTGAGTGATTGTTCCTTTTCCCTGGGGAAAGGGCATGTTTGTCCTGGTTGGCATGGTCACAGTCTTCTCAGTGGCAATACCAATAGGACTGAGCAGCACATGTTCTGTTCTGCCATTGGCCCTATCTCTTCCCCTTCCTTTGCTGCTGCTGAATTGTGTCAGAAGTAGAAGTAGTGTGGATTGAGGGATGCAGACAAGGTATGTGGAATCTGTGGGCACATTCCAGCTAAACACTATGTATTGATTTCAGTGGAAGAGCAAGGCACCTGCTTAATGGTTTCTCACTGAAATTGTGCTGAATTGTGTGCCCTTACATGCAAATCTAAAGGCTCCGGTGTATGGGGCACATAACAATTCTGAGTATAATAGCATTGGTGGAATTTGTATTTTAATCACCTGCATTGGAATATTATTTATGAGAAAATGAAAACACAGCGAAAATGTTTCCTGCCTGCTGTTATTAGAAGGTGTAGGGAGATGGGAACAAAAATGAGAAAACAAACCACCTCAGTAAATGGGTTTGGAGATTCAGAACCTGAAATGAAAAAACCAAATTGATGGCAGTTTGTAGATGATCCAGCTATAACTGGACATCAACAGGAACACTTGGCTGCACATGTAGCACTATACCCCTGGGAAAATGTGGCTGTGAGTATCGTGTCAAAGAATGGTATATATTGCCTTCTGGGTGATATACTCCTGGCAGGATTTCTCTTCCTCTGTGAAGGGAAATCATGTTACCAAAAGTTCAAAGCTGCCAGTTATGAAAATGTCAACACGATTCACAACTGGCACATGACAGATTTCAACCTCTTAAAATAAACGTACAGGTTATATTATGAACTCTGAAAATACATATGAACAGTAAAAGTACTGCTGCAGCAAGCATATGATAGGTACTGATCTAGGAAAAATGTCTGCTCTAATGTTTTAACTACAGAATTTAAATGTGCAAAGGTCATTAAACTGTTTGGTTTTTTAAAAATCTATTTTAGGACGAATTCTCAGTTCTTATATCTATCATATAGTTTCTTATGGTTCCATTCAGAGAATTCCCAGATTGGTCTCTATCCAAAAGCATATTTAATACTCAGACTGTACTGAATTCTGTCCCATGTGGATCTTTTGGCCAAAAATAGCCATTTCTCTCTCTCTCTCTCTCTCTCTCTCTCTCCGCACATGCAAAAATATATCCAGAAAGTCCTTTGGTTGCAAGAATATTTACTTTAAAAAAATCTTGCCTGGTGTTCCAGTTGCTGCTGCATTATTCCCCACCTTCCAGTTATTGTTTCTATTGGCTTCCTGGCTGTAGCCGCTGGCAGGTGGCAGTGTTTGTCTCCTACCTTCACAATTAGTCACATGACAGGTACTAGCCAATAGGCATCATATAGTGAATGCAACAACGCATCACTAAGTAGCCAACCATTAAGTTTGTCAATAGGCATCTGCTGCATAGGGGAGTGATTATCCATAGCTCCCGGGGACTTAGGGGGGTGGTTTCGGCTTGGGGGAGTAGCTATTTCATTTGGGGAGAGTTTAAGATAGTTGAACCAGGTACTCGGAGATGTGACAGTCTGTTTTAGTTTTGCCTTACCATACACCAGCGGAGGCTGCGATTGGTCTTCCGAATCTACGCATTTAAAGGCGCCTCCCGCCGTCCTCTTGTCCACTAGGCACTTGGGGGATATAGGCCGTGTGTATGAGCCTTCCGTAGTCTCAACATGGGCCACCTTTTTGGTCAGTCTGCTTCTCAGGGTGTCCAGTCTAACCAAGATTTCCCTTTGGGCTGACGTCTGTAGTGACCAGAACCGATTTATTAGGGCATGTTCTTCTATGGAGAAAGAGTCCTCTCTGTCGTTCGAATGAAGTTGGGTCTCAATAGGAGCTTTGTTTTTCTGCTGATGCACTAGGCTCTGGTTTTGTTGGTTTTGTTGCATGTGCACTCTATCGTTTTGTTCCTCTGTTCCTGGTCTCCCTTCCCCCTTGGCCGCCAGTAGGGAGGTTGGCGGGGCCAAAGCTGGATCCGTCAAAGCTCTACCCCTTAAGGCAGTCCCTTCTTGCCGGTGGGATGGTCGTCTAGTAGATCGTGGGGAGGGGTTCATAGGGAGGGACCGTTGCTGCGAATTCCGGGCGTGATCCTCAATCCTCCTTGTAGATCGGCTAACCAAATTTGCTGAGTTTGGGATTTTCCCAATAGTGCCCCTACAGTTGTTAAAGAAGCATCTTTGTGGGAAGATTCCATACCAGTTGAGGCGATTTTGAAGTTTGCTCAAAAGTGTAGGAAGCCTGGGAGAATCGAACTTGAGCACCAAGCGCTTAAATTTTGGAGTCTCTGGCAGCCATTCTAATGATAGGAGATCGCCCTGGGCCAAGTAGGACCTGGTCAACATTCGCAGTGAGATCACAGCAGCTTTACAATTTCTCCAGGCATGGTAGGGGAAGCGGGAGTGAACGATGTTCAAGCATATATTGTTAGGGGTGAGTTGGAGGTTTGCTAGCTGCTGCCCCCTACTTGGGCTCTGTGCCTGATGATTATCAGGTCCCTGGTGATTTGATGGCGGAATCAAAATCGGGGTAGGGGTTTTGGTGAGTGCATTTAGTTTTCCCTCTAACATATTGACGGAGGCTGATAGCACCTTTATTTCGTCAGCCAAGTGCAGGCAATATTTCTGCAAAGTCCTCAGCTCCACTGAGTGTACTATATCGCATAAAGATTTACAGTGAGAGTCGGAGTGAGGAGAGAGGCCGACTGGGCTGGAGGTTATATCCAACAGCGGTTTGTCTCCTGGCAAGGGAGTATTTGCAGTCGTTGCGAGGTCATACGGACAGTCTGCCTGCTTGGAAGTGTTTAAAAGGTTGTTTGAAGTCATTGCAGGATCATGTAGGCAATCTAACTGCTTAAAGGTAACAGGCGAAGGGGGCACGAGATTGCAGAAAAACTCTTCTAACGATGAAATAGAAGGCTCTAAGGTCTTAGGTGGTAAATCCAGCCCAGTAGGTTTCGAGATCTTAGACATAGGTTCTGAGGCATTAAAGGAAAGGTCTTCCACAGAAGAGGTACGGCCACGTTTTAGGTTCGTCATGCTGGGCCCCTAGAGCGGCTCGGTTATCTAAGAGTCCTTCAAAGGCCAAGCAAAAGCTGGTGGAAGGCCAGGGAAGCGCGGCCGGTGGCTGCCCAAGTTACAGCTAATCAGGTTGTTAGTGAAGCTCATTAAGGAGATTTATAGCGCTGAGATTGCAAGCTTCCACAGGGTGAGTTCCTGGCGTTAACATCAAACCATTATCATGCCAACTTCTCGAGAAAAATAGGAGCAAGGTAACTTACAGCATGAACTGAAAGGGGAGCTCCGGCAAGCGCGTCTTACTTCGTCGCCATCTTGGCCCCGCCAGATTATTAATTTACCTAGGGTTTTAATAGGTCACAAGATTTTAACTATATTTGTAATGTATTTCTGTTGGTGTTTGTCCTTCGGTGCTATGGCCTGTTGGCTATGCAAATAAAGTTTTATTCATTCATTCAGTAGCCAACCAGATTTGGTTAATATGATGACATGACAAAAGATAAAGGCAAGGCTTTTGCCTTCATGCTGAGCTTTCCAAACTTTTCATGTTGGTGACATACTTTTTAGACATGCATCATTTCGTGACACAGTAATTCAGTTTTACTGACAAACCAGAGGTTAAACTAACCCCTTTCCAGTCCCGGGAGGAGCGTAGAGAGCATTCACACGACACACCTACACACTGCAGCCAACACACTAACGTGTCACAACAAAGAGTTTGGAAAGCTTTGCCTTAATGTGTAAGGGCAATGATTTATGGAGTCATCGGATCGGTTCCAAACCAGTCAAATCCGCTCAGGCTGCATATGCAGAATACATTTAAAGGACCCCCTTCCAATAATCCTGGAAAATGTAGTTTGTTAAGGGTACTGGGAATTGGAGCTCTGTGGGGGTAGACGATAGTTCCCAGAAATTGGGGGTTTGTGCTTTTAATGTATGGTGTTTACACAGCTACCGTGAATGAGTGAGAGCTACACTTCATTTAATTCTTCATTTCAAAAGACTCTGTCCTGATTTGGTGTTTTTTTAAAAAAATAAATCCAAGCATTTATTAATATAAATTAATTTTGTACTTTTTGTGTTGGTTTTAGTGATGGAGTAAGAATGCCTTCCGATATTTCAGGGCCTACAGACAGATTATTAGTGCCCCAACAGATATCTTGTCTGGATTAAGATTAAATTATTTACATTGACATTTGTTGTATAAATTTCCTAGGCTCCCTGGGATTAGAAGATAGAAATGAGAGATAAGAGCTAGGTATCATCATCGGGATGATGCCATCCCATCCCAAATCTCTGAATGACTTCACCCGCTTATTAGATGGGAGACAAAAAAGGGTGACTTTCTGAGGCACATCATAAATCAAAAGGCTAATATTGATCTTTTAGCGTCTGATAAACGGAGAATTTTTTCCCATCAAAAACTTTTGAAAGAGTATTTTCTTAGCGTTTGCACAAAATTCACAGGTTTTCAGTCCTCTGAAACAGGGTAGATTGACATTTTAAACATTAGATTAATGGTCTATTCCCAGTGATGTGGTATAAAGTGTTTCCTTCTCCTATCATTCCGATAACTAATACATTGATACATCACAACACACCCGTACTTAATACTGCAACACAGTTTCATTTGCTGCCCCCTCTTTATTCTCCTCCATTCTCTCTTCCTTAATTTCCTTTCTGGTTATGGTACAAGCCCAAGTCCTACATCTCAGTCGTCTGCTTTCCACAAAGATCTTGTTCATCACTGCTAACGTCATGACCTGGGCAAGCTGTCTTCAACTCTGACCTCTAATTCACACTGTAACCTAGAGACTCTCTGATTGCCTCAGTACCAAACTGATCTTCCACCCATGATCCTTACATGACCCCTATGGCGATCCTCCTGTCCCAGTTTAGATACCCAAAACTCTAACCTTATCGGACCTTTCTGGTTGAGTTGGATTCCATCTCTACCTGCCTCTACACCAGTAGTTCTCAAGGTTTCCTGATCCATGACCTACTTTTAAGCCCAAACAGGAGCCGCTTCATTTTTTGTCACCTTAAGCTTATTTTTGTGTTCTTTTTTGGGCCCCACTCATTCATTGGCCACTGTTACACATCCACATTTCTTACTCCCTCTGTGACTTTAAATGAAATGGGGGAGAAGTTAGATTAGTGAAATGGAATGAAAGATATATCAAAGCATCTTTTGGATAATATCCCATCCATGCACTTCAGACAAAGATGTCAAAATCGGGAAGAAGGGTTGTGCTGGGTTGAGAACCAATGAAATAAAAGATTATGAGGCTGTTTCATGCAGTATTAAAACTGATTCTTCAAGTAAATTCTTCAATAATTGCCTTCGAAGAGTTCTTATCCAGATGTAATAAATCTGCGCTCTCCTTGTATCTCATAAAATCTCTGGACTGTGTTGACAACAATTCTAATATGGCTTAACAGAAAGAAGGGAACAGAATAAAAATTGCCACATTGAAAGTTTATTCCTAGCTAATGAACTACAGCGGATGCATTTAACCATTAAAAACTATTTTAACTTTGAACTGTTAACAAATTATGAAAACATGGGTTATTTTTTATTTATTTCACATGAGTCATTTATGTTGCCTCAAGGCAGGTAGAGATAAACTTTTTAATGCAATTCTATTAAAGTTTGGTCCTTTTCTCTTTTGCTTCTCATAATTTCCATTTGCTCTAATAAAAACCTTTATTTGCTTCATCTGCGTTTCTAGCTGCAATCTTATGCTCCCTGAGAGGGGTTCCCAGAGACCCTAAAGTTTTTTTGGAAGTCCTGCTCTCCAGGGTCAGTGAGAAGTCCAGCCTAGGAGAAAGAGATCTGACCTTATACCTCTTCGAGGTTGTAGAAAGGTCTTCTGATGGTGGAGGCATCCATGGGGGTGTGCTGGGAGATTCTGTGGATCCATAGGATCCCAAACTTTCCTGTTCTCTGGGCACCACCATTCCCATGAGAATTGGGAACAACCTTACTAGCCCTGGAGTTGGCATATTTTATCACTTTTTGAAATCAGTGGGAAATAAGCTTTTCTTTGAAAGTCAAAGCCCCCTGAACAATGAATGAGGGGAGGCCTCACCACATCCTCTGTCCTGCCAGCGTAAGCTGGCATGGTTCCTCCACCTTTGCTTCTCCCTCCTGCTCCAGAACTCCACAGGATCACTCTTGCCCAAGAAGTAATTTGAATTCTTCCAGTTCAACACTCAAGAAACCGTGGCCCTCCAGAGTTTGCTGGATTGCAACTCCCATCACCCCGACCAATTTGTGCTGGCTGGGGCTGATTGGAGTTGGAATCCAACAACTTCTGTACTCCCAACAACTTCTGGTCTTTTACCTTCTCATGGTAAAAACATTATTATTGTTTTTGTTTATCGTAAGCTTAGGGTGGCATGCCTAGGGTAAACAGAGAGTGGTCAGCAACAGCCAGCAGGGATCAATCTTCTTCTTTTATTTTTTAATTAATTTTTAATTAATTTTCTTTTCTCTCATTACAAATATACTTATAACACACAGCTTACATCACATCCCTCCCTCCCCCCTTTTGGACTTCCCTCAACTTCCATTTTTGATTTATTAACCTCATTTGTATATTCTGCTGTTTTCTACAAATATCATATTTTTCCTTTTATTACATTATCTGTTTCCTATCCATAAAGTTGTGAATGTTTATTTAGATCCATCAGGTCAATATTCTTTCTTTGTTTCTGCAAATATAATATAAAAGGTTCCCACTCTTTTTCAAAATCCCTATTGTCCTTTTCCCGAAGTCTGTGTGTCAGCTTCACCAGTTCCGCACAACTCATCAGTTCTTCTTGCCATTGTTCTTTTGTTGGAATTTCTCCAGTCTTCCATTTCTGTGCTAACAGTATTCTCGCTGTCGCCGCCACCACTTACATAAATAGTGTCCTTTTCTCTTTTGGCAGGTCTTGCCCTAGGGATCAATTTTCTTCTAGTCCAAGTTTCTCAAGAAATGGGGGCAGAGGGCCATCCATCTATATGTCACCTGGCTATTCTTAGGGGAATGGCAGGATAATCCGATCAATCAGCCTTCCATTTCTTATCTATCAATTTCAAAGAGATGTGTAAATATAAACGCAAAAACACAGAAATAATAGGTTGGTATTTTTGCTGGGATCAGCAATTAAGAATGGCAAAACCATATGACTGCAAGTGGATTCCAAGAACAGAAATCTGTGTTTATGTGAAATTCATCAGGAAATGAACAAAGAGACAAAAGCTTTTCTTATAATATTGGCTGTCTTGAAACACAGTGAAGTGCAATTCCAGATTACCCTTCATACCCTTTATTTAACCCTTGTGAATTAGATTTAAAAAGAGGGAGGGGTGGATTGTTTGTCAAGTGGGTTGTTTTAACTTTGCAGACTGGCTTCTTTTGCAAGTCAATAAAATAAACTTGCATCTTCCTTCTAGAGGGGAAATTCCCTTTTTCCTCAGACTGTCATACCTTTACCACATGTGTGTAGATTTATACCTGCCTTGCATACTTAGTAGGGCAAGTAGTGACCAGTAATCTAATTAAAATGTCAAAGTGAGCAGTCCATTGTGTATATTCAGCTAGGCTGTGAAGAGAAGGCAATTCTGTTTGTTCCCTTATGAGGAGCTTTCATCACATACTTCCTTCCAAAGTAATTCCATTTGTTGGCTAGTAAACGTGCAGAAGAGAAAACAATTACAACCAAAGAATTACTTCTGTGTCCTGGCTGGTCTATTTATCTCTTTGTAACAGGGTTATACATCTGTCATTTCATCAGATAGTTTCCATCATAGTTGGACCTTCTTGATAGACATGTTTTATGCATGTGTCCTTCTAAATTGCACCCTTTACACACACACTCCATTCCACTCTACTCCACCAGATTATCGTTGCCATGTGGGAAACATTTTATCGGTGTGTTCCTCAAAGTATCCAGCAAGAGAGGAGTAGTAAAAACATCTGAAAAATAATACTTCAAGTACTTTTGGAATTCAAGCAGTGCATTGCAGCCTGAGGCTGGGACTCGCATGGTCAGCCACTAGTTGTCAGATGTAGGTGGGTAATCAAGTTACACGAAAACATACTGCGTGCATATCTGTGAAAAATTGCCTTTCGATTGCAGCTCATCCTCACTCAGGGAAGTTTCTAACTAGAAAATTGTGAGGGCTGGGCATATAAGCACCAAAAGTGTGTTCAACCAAATTTTTACAATTATTAGATACCAACTTCCATTCAGTCTCCCTTTTGTTTTATCTCATAAAGGCTCGTTCACAAATAGGGTTGAGAGAACCCATCAATTGTGGCTTCTCTCAGCTTCTCATTTATACAACCTTAAATTTGGTTCTCTGCATTTCCACATCAGTTTGCATTTTTTAAAGAAAAAACCTAATAAATATTCATCAGCATTTTAGTGTGAATTTATTCTAGCAAACATGTTTTTGCAGAGCAATTTCCCCTACTGCAATGCATTTTTGTTATTTTCACAAGTGCACACATTACCACAGTATATGCATTTTTGTGCACATTACTTGGGTGGGGAATGGCACTGCAATTTTGGAGAAGTGTGAATTTTGAAAGATGGCCATGTTTTGGTTTGCATATTGTTTCAGAACTGAATGTGAACTTAATGGAATATTCCCTCTGTCCCTGCATCCCTGTTCAAAAAAGCCTGCAGATCACTTGATTGATTTACATTTATTAGTGAGGCTGCTGGTTCACAGTTGTCAGGTTCAGGATACACATTTGTCCAGTTGATAATGCTCAGCTATATTATGAATCAAGCATCATTTCCTTTAGAAGGTCTTTTCTAGCTTGAAATGTAAAATGAGGTTTGGTGCCAATGCAGCCAGCATTCAGCAGACCAGGTGTCCAAGCCAGTTGGTCTTGAAGGGCAAAAGCACTTCAACATTCACCCCCTTACAAATTTATGTGAAACTGTAGTACATTTTACACTGGCTTCTCCAAACACTCACTCTATGCATGGAGGAGGGAGCACTATTGCACCACTGGCCACACTAACAATGTTGTCATTCCTGCTGGGCCCACTCCAATATAATACTGATGTTCATGATTTGATTATTGGGTTAGGCAGATGTGGAGTGTCAGGGGTAGACACAGAATCATAGAATTGTAGAGTTGGAAGGGACCCTGAGAATCATCTAGTTCAACCCCCTGCAATGCAGAAATATGCAGGTGTCCCATACAGGGATTTAACCTGTGACCTTGGTGTTAACAGCACCACACGCTAACCAACTGAACTAACATGCCACCTTGTGTGAGGTCATCATTTGATGCCTTCCCCCCAGCCCTTGTAGCATGGCTGTGGGCTTTGTGAAGAAAGTGCAAGGCTCTGGCAAGATCCTAGAGCCCTTCCTCCTCCTTCCCAAAGCCTGATAAGTGCTTGCCTGGCTTTAAGAAGGAGGCAGGAGAACTCTAGGACCTTGTCAATCTCCTCACACCTCTTTCATAAAGCCAGGCTTTGAGAAGCACCCCCCCACACACTGTGCACCCAGTGCTGCTGCACCACTCACACTCATAGCTGTCAACCTTCCCTTTTTTTTGCGGGAAATCCCCTTCCTGCTGCTATCCCGGATTGTTAGATATCCCGTAGACTGTCCCCGGGACAGGTGAGGCTGCTGATCCCTTTTTTCAAATCTGAAAGTTGACAGCTATGCTCACACTGCCATAAATCCTCCTCAGGGTGTGTGGAAAGCTGAAATAGGGCACTTCCAGGTTGCCTGTTTATCGAGTATATGTTTGAGAGCATGGTGCATCAAAGCAGGTGGCATTCCATACTCCTCAGTTCATTTACTCATCACTTTCCTCCTTGCAAAAAGGAACAGCATGATTGGGGACAGCATGATTGTTGCCCATAGCTCCTAAACCAACCATAATCGTGCAGCTTGATTTTGTTAGTAGGTGGTTGAATCCCACCCCCCAAAATAGCAAATCTCTGGAAGTGTCCTGTTCATACTTTGGAAATGACACCTTTAACGCCTTTTGATTTTGCTCTCTTAAAATAGCCTAGCATCCTGCAAAGCTCTTAACCAACTGGGTGTATTTATTTTATATATATATATATTTTACTGTATCACATCTTTTCCCCATATGTTTATTTAAACAATTGCACTGAAGCACAGCTTTCATACTTTGATCCCAGCTTCCTTGCAGTCTTTTATCAGATTTTTTTTTAGGAGGCTTGAATGTAGGCTTCAATTGTTATTGTTAATCACCAAAGCAATACATGTACCTCTATGCAGTGTAGACTGTCAAAGGTTCAAGACACTTAGTGAGGGCTAACATTTATGCAGCTCATCATTAGCCCTGTGACTTCCTGAAGGGGCTCATAGTTTAAGAACTACAGTTAACACCACAGTGTCATGTTCAGAACTGTTGCGAGATCCCACGGAAAAGCAGCTGAGCTGGAGACATGAGGTGAGGCTGAGAGCGAAGTTGCTGAACCAAGTCAGCAACCATTGTTTAAATAGAAATGTTCAGACCATCTTAACCAAATAAAGCAGAAATGGCGTAGGATACGTATGAATGAGTACATGTAAAATTTATTTAGATTGGCTAAAGACTGACTTGTCCATCCCTTGTGTAGCCTCGCAAATTGAAGTTGTACAGTGAGGGGAGTTTGCTACTTCAGTGAAAACTTGGCCATAGTTAAAAGCAGGTTAATGGAGAGCCTTTTGCAGATTTTGTGAATGCACAAAGGACAAAAGTATGTTTGCATTCTTTGCATTCATTTTGTGGCTTGACATTTAAGCATAATCCTTGAATCAGGGTGACTGGAATCCGGTGCATAACAATTTCACTTCCTTCCTGCACTGATTTTTCCCAGGACATAAGGTTGAAACTCTGTGTAGGTTTGAGATGCTGCTGTGTTGCTGAAGAGATAATAAGATATTATCCATCGCTAGCAGGATTTATTTTATGAACTTTGATCTTTTATTACAACATTGTTTCTTCAAAGGCATTGTTTGTTCAAATGCATTTCCCCACAAAATAACAACAAATACTTAGTCAAATAAGAGCCCTTGTAATGGTGTTAAAAAATGCAGGGCATATAATGCCTTTTATTGGGTTCATTAATGTCCAAAATGCTGAAGGTGTGAGCTTTGGAGTCACATAAAATTCTATCAGATGTAAGTGTTCAAAGCAACAGTAATGAAAGTATAAATAAATAAATTGAAATTCTATAAAAGAAGTCAGCACGAACTTTTTCATTATTCAGTAAGAAGCAATCAATTGTTCAACTTGCTTTCTGATGTGTCCAATTTTATTTTACCTATACAAATGCTAATTATATCCTGTTAACATTTGCAAAAGCACAGCCATAATATTTTGAACCTGTGTAGCTTCTGTTTTAAATGCAGTCCAATGAACCAGAACACAGATATCCCTTGAAATTTGCAGTTCTTTCATTTTGGAAATGTAGTTCTTCAGCTAAGTAATAGATACCAAAATGCATATGCTAGAGTAAAGTGTGCACAAAAATGCATTCATATGAGAAAATAACATAAGTGATGCATTACATTGGGGAACATCAATTTGCAAAATTGTATATATTTGGGCATAATTGCATGCAAAAATGCATATGCTAGGCAACATTCACATGGAAATGCTGATGAATTTTCATGAGCACTTTTTTAAAAATAATAACAATAGCCACAGACTAATATGGGCACATGGAGAACTGAATTTAAACTTGGAAAAATGAGAAACAGAGAGCAACAAAAAATCACAGATTTGCCCTTCCCTCCTAGTGGGGATCTTTGTAAATCAAGGTGGGTGAAAGGGATGAGGCAGAGGAAAGGAAGTTGCCTTCCTCCATTTTTCCAGAAATAAGAGACCCTTCTTGTACAAACTAGGGTGTCTCCGGTATTAATAAGTTTAAGTCTGTCGTCCTATAGCCACTCACCTTAGCATAAGTTGTCTTCGTAGCCGAGTAAGATTGTCTTCCATGAACACAGTCTTAACGGTGTGTCCATAGGTGACTGTGGAGGCCAATTCACGACCTTCCACAGTGGGAACATAGGTTTCTGGGTGGGAGTTGATCAAACGTGCCTTCCTCTTAGCTTGTTTCTCTCTTCCATCCTGAGTTTGAGGGTCTTCAAAGTCCATGACACCTTTGGTAAAGGCTCTTCTCTAACTGGAGCACTCGCAGGCCAGTGTTTCCCAATTGTCAGTGTTTATACTAGATTTGCATTGAGAGAGTCTTTAAACCTCTTTTGTTGACCACCAGCATCACACTTTCCATTTTAAAGTTCAGAATAGAGTAGTTGCTTTGGACTATGATAATCGGGCATCCGGACAACATGACCATTTCAATGAAGTTGATGTTGAAGAATCATTGCTTTGACATTGGTGATCTTTGCTTCTTCCAGTACACTGACATTAGTTCATATATAATGTAATTTTTTTTGAGACACCGTTGATGGAATCTTTTGAGGAGTTGGAGATAGTGTTTATAAGTGGTCCATGTTTCACAAGTGTACAGTAAGGTTGGTAGTACAATAGCTTTGTAAACAAGCATTTTGGTTTCCCTGTGAATAAGTAAGCCTCACTGGACTCAATAAAGGACTGTAGCTTAGTATTAGAGCACTAGGACTTTGCATGTGAAATCTGCTGGGTTCAGTTTAATAATAATAATAATAATAATAATAATAATAATAATAATAATTTTTATTTATATCCCGCCCTCCCCAGCCGAAGCCGGGCTCAGGGCGGCTAACAACAATAAAATAGTACAAGTTGCATTATAAAATTAATTCAAATCAATTTGATGGCAACCATTGGGCTAGAGTTCTGTGAAGATTGCCAAAGGAGGGAGTCAGTCTGTGACTGGCATCTCTGGATAGTTGAGTTTCTGGCATCTCTGGATAGGGCTTAATGATAACTCTGAACTCAGTGTGAAATCTTGTTCTGAAAGGTAACTCAGAACTCTATTTGAAATCCTGGAGAATTGCTGCCACCCAATGTTGATAACACTACCCTAGATGGACCAAAGACCTCATTTGAGATAACATCTGTTCCAAATAGACATGTATAGGACTGCATTGTAAAGCTATTGTGACATGCTAACGGTTTGCCTGTAATGCACCTTTGCGCATAGCTCAAAACACAACAATAAAATTCGGGAGTCACAAGGACTAAGGAAGAGTGCAAATGCCCTGGTTGCTCATGGAATTATCATTTCATTTTATATGTTTTTTAAAATGATACCTCTACTGTAGGCAAGGGGATATTTCACTGAAGCTGGGCCTGTCTTTTTCTACTGAATGCCTTTACAAATATATTTTAGTTATCAAGACCTAACCCGCTGCTCACTCAGATTTGGCATGCTGGAGAAAACTTGCAAACAAGGATTCAGACTTAGGTATAGACATGGGACAGTCTAGATGCTAAAGATTTTTAGGAGGTCAAATGCTTTGATAAGGAAATGGCACAGTAAGCAACAGTTTAAGCTAAAATAATTTTGTCTGGGTAGCAATATTCATATCAAATTAGTAGTCATGGGAATTACACATCCAATTTCCCCAGATGCCTTTGAAACTGCAGCCTTAATTTTTATTGGTCTAAGGAATAAGTTGAAACTTATTGAGCAGATGACTATTTAAAAAGAAGATGCTTTAGCCACACAAAGCAGACCTCCATTGTAAATCCATCCAGAAATAGCTACCATACAAGTCCCCAGTGTGTCATTTTCTTGCCGGCATGTGCTTTTTCAGACAATTATTGTTTGCATGCTATTCTGGAACACCAAAAGTTTACGAGCTGTGGCTAAATATGTCATCAAACCCGTTTGTTAAAGTGTCATTAATGGGGTTTCCTTTGAACAATGCAGTTCTGAAGCTTGCTCTTGGCGCATGGCAATGACCAGGATCTGCTTCATTAATGCAACATAATCAAGCATGAAGTGGTGCCAGCAGAATTATGTGGCCATGTGTTGTCAGTGCAGCACTGATGCTATGGCAGTGTGACGTGCTGATAAAGCAACGGCTTGGATCTATACTTTGCTCCTGCCGATGGAAGCGTGGAAGTGACTTGTTCCAAATTCCCTTCCTCACTGCATCTCCTTGCACCCCACAAAATTCTGCTCCAGAGGGGTGGGGGACTCTCCAAAAGCATGCAGGGGATTGCGCGAGGCTGTAGGGGGGAAAGGAGAATCTGCAAAAGTCCCCCACCCCACTTGCTGCTCGTGGAACCTCCTGATTGGATCAATAATATTTTGTAGATGTAAGGAGCAGTTCCATTTGTGGAATGCCAAGTTTGGATCTAACCCAGTTATGGCGCATTATTATGCACATCTATGCAGAAGGAAAGTAAGAATATAGGGTTCCACAGGGCTTTTTTTTCAGCCAGAGCTCAGCTCTGGCACCTTTCAGGTGGGCACCATTGCCATTCTAAGAGAACAAGGGAGAAGTTCATGGGGAGCTTCGGCACTTATTTTTCTAGAAACATAGTACTGGGATTCCAGCAAAAAAGGATTATGACTCTGATCAGCATTTCAGAGGGTATTTTGTGCACTTTTTTGGGTTCCAGGGCTGTACCGAGAAGGGTCAATTTCGAAGTATAGCTGTGTTTTGGTTCATGTACCACTTTGAGAAGTGTTAATTAGGAAGTTTCTCATTAAAATGTTAACCAAACTGAAATTCTACTCCATCGTGTGAGAACCAGCATGATTAACACTCAGGACTTGTGCTGTGAACCTTCCACAGAGGCACCAGCAGCTTCCCAGAAGAGATTGCAGTAGGTGAAAATGACTTAGAACAGCCATGTGAAACACTACCAGGAGGCTGCCACATGGTTTTGTCCCCAGGGACAAAAGGGAATAGTGTAAATGTTGCTATTCTAAAAGATGTAAATCTGCCCAAGGTGGGCAGAAATATCCTGACAAGCTGTCCAAGCCTCAAGAAAGTGGGCTTATAACAATGAACAAACTCTGCCAATGTTAGGCCCTACTCCCTGAGAAGCTGCACTGAGTTTAATGAGATACATACATGTGGATTAAGATCCCGAGTGACTAGTTTTCTGTCTTGTTGCACTTTTATTGAGTTGCTCCGTAATTCAATCTCAACAAGGCAATTGTCCAGTGGGTGGCGAACAGCATGTTAACCTTTCCACAAGTAAAATATACCCCCAAGTCTCTTGCCTGTTATAAAGGCAGTTGATCTGGCTTGGTTCATTTTCCACTCAGCAGAATGTCATACATGGTTGAACTATAAGAAGCTGTGGAGGGGAGGGTGAAGAATGAGGAAAGCAGCCAATAAAAATCAAGTGAGGTTTACTCATTTTCCCAAAGAGATACTGCTGACCTGCCCTATTCAACTCAACAAGTCTCCTTTACATTCCCCATCTGATTTCAGTACTGCATATGAATGAACAAATGTGTTATATCTTGCCACTAGAACGTTCATTTAAATAAACATGCAAGGGAGAGATAAATACTGGGCAATTGATTGCATACCATAAACTCGCTGTTAAGTCATTTAACTGTTGTTTTGATAGGATGGTGTTCTGTCAAATCCTTGTGTTTATTCTTGGAAGAAATTTCATAGACTTTTCAAAATGGAGACATATTTGATAGGAACATTACCATTCTCCATAGCCTACAAAAACAAGAATTACAAGGAAGGATGCATACTTTGTTCCAGCCTTCAATTTCTTCAGCTGTTTTGCATCCCGTATTACCCAAGTGCATGGGTGCATGGATAAAACACTGCAAAACAGTCATCTTAAGGTGATAACACACTGCAAAAAAAATTTAAATCTTTATATGCGATTACATAAGTGTATTTGTGTGTGTGTTTTACAGATGCACTTATGTGCTCCACAGTATAGGTAAGCCACCATTTATGAAAGACCTTGATATAATTGTACATACATATTTGTTTTGTGGTCTTTTAATGCACACACAAACATTGGTGAAGCAGCGCAAAAAATAATAATCATGTAATCACGTGTACAATCAAATCAAATCTACTAATGCCTCCCCTCCCATCTGCAACAGAACTTTCTTCCCCCATCCTCCTTCATGCATGCCCTTCCCCAAATCTGCTCCAGAGGGTAGAGGGACCCCTAGAACATATTTGGCATCAGGATTTTTAGTTTCCCAGGATTTTCAGTCTTTTGGTTTAAAATATTTGTTGTGACTTAGTGGCCCTTTGGATATATCTGGAATTTTAAGACCTGTGAATCTTTGGTGCTGCTGTGGGTTTCATTTATTGATGTTATTTTCTGTTGCTGGCTTGATGTGGTATTAGATTTCATAGTTTTAGTTTTGTACAGAACAGTTTTTAACTTTTACTGTCAGTTGTCCAGAGAATTTTAGTTATGGGTGGCATATAAATAGTGTAAATAAAGAAATACGTCATGCAGATTCCTATTCAGAATTTATATTCCTAAGCACATACCGTATTTTTCATCTTATAGGACGCACTTTTTCGCCTCCAAAAATGAAGGGGAAATTTGTGTGCGTCCTATGGGGCAAATGCAGGCTTTCGCTGAAGCCTGGAGAGTGAGAAGGGCCCCTCTCGCTCTCCAGGCTTCAGGAAGCTTTCTGCAAGCCTCGGGAGCCCGCGGGAGTTCCCGCCAGGCTCCCATGGCTTGCGGAGAGCTGCCTGCACCCCGAATCCTGGGCGCGCTGAGCAGTCGCGCCCGGGCTTCGGGTAGCTCTGCGCAAGCCGTGGGAGGGCTCTCATGGCTTGTGGGGAGCAGCCTGTTCTGGGGGCTGGGGTCGGGGGAAGCTCGGGCTTCCCCCACCCCAGCCCCGCGCCTGGGGGGTAAATAAAATTTTTATTTCCCCCCCAAAAACTAGGTGCGCCCTATGGGCCAGTGCGCCCTATGGGGCGAAAAATACGGTAATAGGAAGAATACTGTAATGGACTTCCTTTGCACCCCCATGCTGGTAATTGGAAATGGAACCGCATAATATTGTGCCATCCCTTGAAGTAATTTTCTTTGGATGGAGGCACAATAATGCTGTGGTTATTCACATGATGGGGCCTATAGAAAAGCAACAAGAGTGATACTCACCATATAATCTCAACACCATATTCTCTTCCTCCAAAATGCTGGAGTGGAATCCTAAACTTCTCAAAAATAAATGCTACTTTGTTTTTCTCAATGGGAAAACTTGCAGTCAGTTAATTAAGTTAATAGTTACCCTATATATCTACTGTTGCAGGGGAGGGGGAAGCACTCTCTTTACTTGTGCCATTTTAGTAATATATTCAATGTGATTGGACTCTTACCAAACCTTCGCAGGGTTTTTACCAAATTCACTTTAACTTTAAGGCAAGAATGAACTACACTCATTTCCATCTTCATTTTCTTATCTTCCTTCTGTTATCATATATTGTTCACTCCCTAAGCAGGTATTGAAAGTATGCAAAGCCATTAGAGAACTTTTCAGAATATTAATGGCTTGTCAACACAGGGCCAAAATAAATGTACTGCTATCCATTATAAGTAATGAACACTGATCAAGAACAATTCTAGACGGCCAGAGATAAAAAAACGTAGCTAATAAACATAACCAAAGAATAGGCTTGTGCGTATTCAAGCCTAGAGACACACACAGCCTATGGTATACCATTGTTCAGGGCTGCTTGTCTGCTTTTGGTTTTTATTTACTCAGCAGCACCTCTTGAGACAGAGTAACATCTCTAACAGTTCAGACGTTTGATGCCAAGCCATAGTAAGCACAAATCATTGTTTGTAAATCCACTTAAAACCATTGCTCCCTGTGCTGGTTTGCTGGTCCTTTGCAAATTATGGTTTGTCAATACAGTGGTACCTCGGGTTACAGACGCTTCAGATTACAGACGCTTCAGGTTACAGACTCCACCAACCCAGAAATAGTACCTCGGGTTAAGAACTTTGCTTCAGGATGAGAACAGAAATCACGCTGCGGCGATGTGGCGCCAGTGGGAGGCCCCATTAGCTAAAGTGGTACCTCAGGTTAAGAACAGTTTTAGGTTAAGAACGGACCTCCAGAACAAATTAAGTTCTTAACCCAAGGTACCACTGTACAGACCTCACAGTGAACCATAGTTAAGGTTCCTTAACAATGATGTGATGTGATGTCTGAACTGGGTCTGTTCTCATGACTCAACCATGCTCAATTATTTATTTTTACATTGAGGAGAATAAAGACATATATTGGCACTGGGGAACCCCTCCCCCCCCCCCGAGATAAATGAACAATTTAGGATTGCCTTAATATATAACAGACACATACAATTAGGTTTGTCAATGTGGAGGGCAGATAGGAAAAGGGCAGTGATAAAAATTATTTTAGGTATGAATCACCAAACCTTTACATCGGCCTTACTGATATTACTGGAAATTTCCACATGACTGGTGGAAATTATTTATTATTTACTTATGCAAGTGGATGTATTTCCTGCTGTATCCCAAGGGTTAGAGGTTTGGCTACAACACTAAGATTAAAATTTGATTTTAAAAACCCTAACTACAATGCCTTTTGAAATACCAAAATACAATATGAGACTTACAATTACTTGCCATCAAAAGCCAACTGCAAAGGAAATGTCTTGTAATGTTTCTTGACAATGCTAATTAAGTCCCACAGTTGGACAAGTTCCCTAAGAAAGAGAGGCTCCACCATGGAGAATATCTCTTGTCATGCTCTTGTGGAACAGATGACTTGTGGCAAATGACATCACCTAGAGGTTTTTACTGATTGATCTTTATCATGCTAAAGTAGACCATTAGAAGGAAAAACATGCCTGTAGCTTGGAGAAACACTTAACGACTTTACAGTTTATTGGACCAAAAATATTTTTCTCTTTGTTCATGATTTTGGGAGTACTGTTTATGTTGATTTAAAGTTTCAAAAAACTGATGGATGTAATTTAATGCTTAATGTCGGTTTAATGTTGCAGTGCTCATTTTACTACAGATGACCTGTGTATTCTCTCTTAAGGGCCAAATTCAACTAAATAGTTCTGCTAGCAGAAGCCAGTGCAATGAGTCCCACTAGCATTATAGGGTCTCCCCCCCTTTCTCCTTTGACCACCCAAAAATTGACTCAGGGTTTTGGAATAACCCTCATGGGGAGGAAGACGGGAGATGGTTCTGCAGTGGAATGATAGTAATAGTACAAAGTTGAATTGCACCCTAGGTCCCCCTCCTGGTATTGGAAGAACGATTTGTGCTACTGATATTATCATTATATGCACAGCACCATGCATGAGGATTAATCAAAATACCAGCACATTGGTTTCAGTGTGAGATGCACACTAGACTTTTCTCTACAACATGTGTTCTTCAGAGCTAGTATCCTGATGACTTGAAAATGTATATGACCCACTCTGAGCCTTTAGCCTTTAGAACAGGGCAGGTTATAAATCTAAAAAAAGAATTACAGTACTGCTGGTAAATGAGGCCAGAGAAATCCCTTTCATGAAACATGCCAATGGAAAAAAAGCCTGCCAAAATATACCATATAGCACAGTTTCTACCTCCTTAAAGACATTGTGCAGGACATTGATGAACACAAGCAGTGAGATGTCTTTTAAAGACATGCACAATTAGCACTAGTGGCATGAAAAACTGGATTAAGACTGTGAAGATATGTATCATCCTACTTCCCTCTATGGCTTGAATCCATAGAACTTGCACTTTCAAGCCAAGTGGCTGACATCATTACTCTGTCATTAATCCCTGGCTTGTGTTACAGACTTACAATGGAAAGAAAACATTGTTCCAGAAAATAGTTGAGCATGCAGTGATCTAACCTTGAAGTTGTTTACCAATTAGACAGCTTTCCAATACTCAAGTACATGTGTGATTTAAATATCCCAGAAAGGAAGGCAAAAATGTAATAGTCATGCACAGAACTTAATACAGGAATGGGGGAAAGGGAACTATTGAATTGGATCATGGCCATGACATGGAAGGTGGCTGGGGCAACCCCGTCAGATGGGTGGGGTATTATTATTATTATTATTATTATTATTATTATTATTATTATTAAATAATCTTTCTGAGAATGACACCAAGCAAGTTGGAGAAAAGAGAATGTGGCCTAGTTTCCTAACCCCTCCCTGCATATATCTATATCTATATCTATATCTATATCTATATCTATATTATATTATATTAATAAACTAGAGGCTCTTGTTTTAAACATCAAATATAAGAGTCTATGTTTGATATACACATTTTAAAGGTGGGCAACTAACTTCCCTTTACCCATATGCAGTTGTCATTTTCGTCAGTCTCCCCCCAATGGATCCAAGGGTACCTCTGTCTTCCTTGCTGTTTAATCTAGTATAATACCACTTTTGTTGACCTCTGTCCTCAGCTAGCAGCCTCTCATAGAGTAGGGATATGGAACCTCAGTCCTGGAGGTCAAATGCAGCCCTCAGGACCATTCCAGGTCATGCCTGACCTGCACCACACACCCCTCTTGCTCTGCTTCCTCCCCGAGTGCTGTTGCTTGCCTGGAATGTGTACCTGAATTGAGATAATGCCTCTTGCTTGTCTGGATTGAGAGGTGTGCATGTAGAAACCTCTGAGTTACTGTAGTAGAACCTACTGTGCAAAGGTAAGAGTCACATCCATTGCTACACCCACCTTTGCCTCTGGCTGCACCCACTAGTGACATGTTGCCCCTGGAAGGGAATGTAGCTTTTGGGGTGGGGTTCCCCACCCCTGCCCTAGATAATCCAGTATTAAAGGATTGCTTGTCTCTTTCCCAAGCGTTATGAGATGAACCGCTTAGGAACTATGAGCATGATCCAGTGCAAAGTCCTGCCTCTTGCATAACTCCCACCCAGAGCATGCATAGAACACCTGCCTGGTGGATTGTGCTTCTAAAAACCCATCCATCTGTTTAAATGGGCCTAAGAAGACACTCAGCTCCACTCTGCAAATCTTTGCACCCCATAATTGTCCTGGTTTAAAATATATTGACCTTGGGTGCATTTTTTAAAAAATAATAAATTCTCCAGGATGTTCTTTGAAAACCAAACAATGGTTTGCTTTCATATCTGGAATCAGGATGTGATAATGGGGTTAATGGTGTATTGCTTCTGCTGTTATATAATTCAGTCAGATGGAACATCCAGTTGGTCTGTGGAAGGATAACCTGGTCTAAGGAGAAAATCATAGTGCTGGAAAATATCTCTAAGATTGTTGAGTCATTATTGACAGAATTCACCTTATCTAAAGCATACCAACAAAATATTCAACATCAACGTCAAAAAACCTAAGATCCTTCCTGGGAAATAGAAGGGGAAGAAATGGAGGCAGTGGAGGCAGTAAGAGATTTTACTTTCTTGGGCTCCATGATCACTGCAGATAGTAACAGCAATCACAAAATTAAAAGACGCCTGCTTCTTGGGAGAAAAGCAATGACAAACCTAGACAGCATCTTAAAAAGCAGAGACATCACCTTGCCGGCAAAAGTCCGTATAGTTAAAGCTATGGTTTTCCTAGTAGTGATGTATGGAAGTGAGAGCTGGACCATAAAGAAGGCTGATCGCCGAAGAATTGATGCTTTTGAATTATGGCGTTGGAGGAGACTCTTGAGAGTCCTATGGACTGCAAGAAGATCAAACCTATCCATTCTTATGGAAATCAGCCCTGAGTGCTCACTGGAAGGACAGATCGTGAAGCTGAGGCTCCAATACTTTGGCCAGCTCATGAGAAGAGAAGACTCCCTGGAAAAGACCCTGATGTTGGTAAAGATGGAGGGCACAAGGAGAAGGGGACGACAGAGGACGAGATGGTTGGACAGTGTTCTCGAAGCTACAAACATGAGTCTGACCAAACTGCGGGAGGCAGTGGAAGACAGGAGTGCCTGGCGTGCTCTGGTCCATGGGGTGACGAAGAGTCAGACACGACTAAATGACTAAACAACAACAACAAAGCATACCAAAGAGATGGATGTTTAATTTCCTTTTTTAAACATCCCACAGAAAGCTAAGTAAAAATATGTTCCTTTTCCAGTTATTCCATTGTATATAGTTAAGCTGCTGAGCATTTCCGTAGCTGCCCCCCGCCTCAATTACTGCACAGTAGTGTATATTATCATGTTATTTGTTTCTGCTGCCTATTTGTCTGGAAATTGTATTATGTTAATGAAACAGGTTATGCATCCTCCTACTGAATATATTTTGTAAGCAAAGCAAGGTGTTTTTTTTTAAAAAAGAAACTAGGGTTGTTGTTTTCTTAGTGCCTTTGGACAAGAAAAGTAAAATTGAGTTATTTCTCAATCATGATGTTCGCAAAATAGCCTCCTGCTGAGTTTGTGGAATTGATTTTTCCATCCAAAAAGATCATCAGAAGTCATTTATCTTGTGTCATAGGTTGACTAGGCTAGAGTGATTGTGCTTATGCAAATGAAGAGACAGATGTGCATTTACCTAGATTCAAACCTTCTGGTGAATTTCTGCAACAGGTTGTTTTGGCCTCTTCTTTCACATAAATCCAAATCAGCAAAGGACAAAAATGGGAGGGTCTGAGCTAATAGACTGCCAGGCCTCTTGCGCTGAAGTCTTTATGATTTGTAATATTTTATGAGCCAAATCCAGATGGACTTAATTAAAAATTATTTCCACTGGTTTTATGAAAATGAGTCTGAAGAAGGATCAGAGAGAGAGAGAAAGGGAACAGCATAGTGGTCTTGAAGCAATGTATGCTCATAATTGGGTCAACTTTCATGAACTTCCAAATTTCAGTGCATTGCCTCTTGATATGGTGTAGATTTTCTAACCAATGTCCTAGCTCTGCAAAGCAGGATTGGACTCCATTCTGAAACTCCAATCCAATAATTGTTTTCTCTTGCTTCTTGTAGCCATAGGCCATTGAAAAATTCTGCTGCCATTTTAAAAAAGATGAAGTGTATGTTGCAAAAACATACACTTAGGAGAGAAATTAGTAGATAGATAGATTGATTAGATAGATAGATAGATAGATAGATAGATGATAGACCCACACCTGAACATACATTTTGAGCACTATGCATCACCTGTCTGTCACTTGTGTACTGTAGGTACTAAACACGTGAATGAGGATAAGATCACATGGAAATGAAAAAGTTAAAAGTTTTAGAAAGGAGAGCAAAGCATTCAGGAACTTAGGACTTGTACAAGTTGAGATGAACTCTTAATCTTCTTTAACTTGGACAACATTGTGGGGACAGAGTGCCAAGATATAGGCAAACAAAAGAATGAATGGTTTTCTCTTTCATACAAGGCAACCAAGTGTACCCAATGAATTTAAACCCATGCATTAAACACGAATCCACACCTAGGAAAAGGGTAGGAACCGAACCATTTCAAGGCTGCCACACACCCAGGTTGCTTGTGGGGCCCACAGAAGCAGTCTTCGGCATGGTGGACTTGAGAACCACTAATGGTAGCCCAGCATCGGGAGAGGCATTAGTCAGTAGGTGGGCTACTGATGGGGAGACCCTTACCGCATGCCATGGCTGTAACCAGATGACACTGTGGCCATTTTCAACCCATGATGGACTGTGTGTGTTCATTGCTTCCACACAATGCGTCACTTGTCGCTTGGGGCACAATCAGAGCATACAAGTATGTTACTTTTATTTCTTACTGAATAAGTGCATTCTGTCCAGAGGTCAAACTCAACAAACTATCCAAGAATTTAATGTTGCTAATTTGAAATGTGGCCATGTGCATTTCGAACGTCTATCACAGATTCCCATTCTTCCCAGTTCACTTTTCAAATATTATGACACCTTCTGAACTTGAAAGGAATTAACTTCCATTTCCTATTGCAAACTTTCTGCTTCCAGCTCAGCACACTTTAATTTGAGAGCGGGGGATGTATTGGCTAGAAACAGCTTCTGAATCTGACACAGTAATTTCCTTTTTTTTTCTTCACCTTTTCCTTCACTCAAATGTCCATGTCTATCCAAGTTTTCATTAAAAGCATTCTTTCTGTTTACAGCGCGGTACCATGACATTTAAATTTGTGTATGCGCGATGCCATCGAGACTGTTTTTCATTGCAAGTTTATTTACTCTCTCCAAGAGTTTGACATTTGAAGTGTTGACTTTTGTCAGTGGAAAAAAAATTAAAGGGAAATTGCTTGCAGGGTACCCACTGCTGCCTTTTAGTCATAGAAAACAGGCAGGAGCTGCTGCGATAATATGAAGTGGAATAAAACCCATTTTGTGGTTCAAAGGCACAAATTAGACCTCCCCCCCCCCCGATGTTCTGACATATGCTGAGAAAGACAAGCATCGTGTCATCTTGTCCCGACCACTTTCTGTACTCTTAGAATTGAGCAACTTCAGTGACGAGCTGCCTCAGTGGCACAACGCAGCACATGTTCTCAAGCTAGAATGAATCACCAGTCAAAATGATACATGAGGCCAACTGAAATTAATCTGGCCTGTTCTTCCAGCAAGCATGACTGTTTTTGCAAAGTGTTCCATGGCGAATACCCTTAAGTTTTCAGTAAATAGGGAAATCCTATTTACTGAAAGTCATGGCACAATAGTGAAGCTCCGTTCATTCATTGTAAAAAAGGAAAAAAGAAACATTTTATTAATAACTAGATTTTCAAAAGCAGAAAAGGTAACTCTCTCTGAGGACAAATTTTACATAATTCTTAATAATAATAATAATAATAATAATAATAATAATAATTTATTTATACCCTGCTGTTACCGGTATCGGGGGTTGCTCAAGAGCAATCAGGCAAATGCCTCCCTGGTCTGTTGTAAAGCCTTGTTATTGGTGCAAAAAAAACCTTCACCATGCAGAGCGCCTCTGTTCTGTGGCTTGCTCATTCACTGGCAGAATCTGAGAGTGCGCGGTCCTTAAACCTTCCCCAGCAGAGTAGTTTCTTGACGCCCAGTCTGCGCCTCCCCTCTCTGCACGGAAGCCTACTGTGCAAGGAAGGCGTGGGTAACAGAGGACTTCTCTCCTCCCCGCTTTGCTCAGACAAGGTGTCCTGGCACCGCCTCACCTCCTCCGAGCCCTGCATCTCCTCTCCACTAGAGGCGTGGCTATTCTCCTCCGCTGGGGAGGTGCTGCTTCCCACGATCTTTGGGGGCTCTCTGTAATCCATCCGGCTTTTCCCCTCTCGTCCCTGAGACGATGGCAGTTCCCTGACACCTGCCCATCTGGCCAGGCCTCCCCAGCCACTCTAGGTGGCTTCTAACAAAATATTAAAATACAGTAGTCCATCAAACATTAAAGGCTTCCCTAAACAGGGCTGCCTTCAGATGTCTTCATATATTTATAAGATGCCTTCAGATATTTATTCAATTTTGATCCTCCCCTTCTTTCAAAAGGAGCCCACAGCAGCAAACACATCAATAGTAAAAGGCATAATAAAAACATTCTAAAAATTTATCTCAGCTAGTGATTTCAGGGTTGTCAGGAACAGAATGTCTCAGTTATCAAATGCCTGGATCATCCAGAATGTTTATAAATCACTCCTAAATTTAATAGTGAGGGATGAACCTGGCTAGAAAGGTCATTAGAAGCAAGTTGATACTCCTGTGACAAGTTGGAGTCCAGGAGTACCCCCAGATTATGAGCCTGTTCTTTCAGGGGGAGTGCAACCCCTCCCAGAACAGGTCATGCACCTAATCCCCAGACATGGGAACTACCTACCCATAACATCTCCATCTTATAAGGATTCGGCCTCAGCTGATTGGTCCCCATCTAGTCTATCACTGCTCCCAGACACCCATCCAACACCTTCACATCCTCTTCTGATTCAGATGGCACTGAGAGATTGATCATCATGTTACCAGCATACTGATCGCACCATGCTCCATATATTTGGATGACAGCCGCCAGCAGCTTTCTATAGAAGTTAAAAAGCATAGGGGGCAGAATGCACAGCCCAAAAACTACGAAGCCAAGCAACTGGCTCCTAGTACTACTTTCTGGTAGCAATTCTGCAGGTAGGAGCAGAAGACCAATCAACATAATGCAGAGGAATTATGTGGTATGGGAGATTCCGTTCACTTCTGTATGTCTGCTTTTCAGTATGTGGACCACATTTCCCCTTTGATCATTCCTTCTGTGTTTGACAATTTTTAAGATGCTCCCAGTAAATTTCTGCCAGTTGCTTTGCTCATCTGATTCATCCATTGTTTTATCATCTTTCTTCCAGAGAAAATATGTTTGTCCCAACATCTCAGTCTAATTCTTTCCCCAGCTCCCATTTACAGCCAGTTATTTTTAAGCTTCAAAAGCAACTGATTGCATCCACATCCTTTAATGATGCTGAAAAAGTGGTCAGGAGACAGCTTTCATAACGTTCAGGCATCTGAATCCACTTTATGAGGCACAACTGTGGAAGCTGATGAAAGTTAATACGTCACTTAACTAAAAAGTTACTAGGGCATGGAGGAGTGTGGGAATTTTCCCCAGTACAACTAAGATTTAGGAATAAACAGAATAACTAAAATGTCTATGATTATTTGCACTTTTCCATCCAGCGCACACGTAAGGGACAGGAGCACACCACTGAACTATGGTTCAGGTCATACTGAAATAGTAAGAAATAGCATTTGGTACAGAACTTTGACTTACAAGTGGAATCATGTGTGTGTGTGTGTGTGTGTGTGTTTGTGTGTGTGTAGATAGATAGAAAATCTCCCTGCCCATAGAAAACGCAAATGCATAAGTATGTTTGAGAACTTGGGGCTTGAGTTGTGAATTCCCTTCTGTGAACAAGATGAGCCTAATTCAAGCCAGGTAAAGGCCCCTTTGAACATGGTTTGATTTAAATTGGGCCTCACACCCTGCTTCTACCATGCTCTCTGTTGCCTGTTGTTCCCGCTCCTTTCCCAAGGTAATGTTTTTGGTTGTTGGGAGGTGGTGGTTTGGAAAGGGCTAACAGGCAATGGCAAACACCTAGCCAAACAGGGAAGGCCATGTGGAGCCTTACTTCCAGTAGTAAACACTGCCTGTTGTTTGAGTGTTCCAACGAACCTTTTAAAAAAGCTCCCAGATTTTCAGACAGTGATTCAGAGTGATAGTGGAGAGAAAGGAAGGCACCAAATGCTGTGAGGAGACCCAGAAGTAGCTGGCAAAAAGGGGGAGTGCTGTGCTATCACCCTCGTTGCCATTTACTGCAAGGTTACAGCTGCGAGTGTGTTGGCATAGCCAATCTTGGACTTCTGCTGGTGTGCTCATGCCAATGTGCTGATACTCCTAAGGAGACCTCAAGGATATTCATTAATTGCTCAATGCATTTTGAACAGTATAACTGTTCTTCAAGGGTGATGAAAAATTCCCCCAAACTCATGACAGCTCACTTACCTTCAATGTGTTGCACAAGTGCACGCAAGACCTGCAATAAAATGCTGCAGTATACCTTCACCTCCTAGTAGCAAATCACCTGTTCAGGGTTCCAGCTACCTAGCAGTTCCTTCATTTGGAATACCATAAGCTGTTAAGGGCCTAAGAAAGCCAGTTCACCACCAACCCCAGTTTGCCAGCTTTCTTTCCCAGTTGACACTCAGAGTTTTCTGACCCAGTTCCTCTTGATCCCTGAACATGCTAAATTGTCATCGGACTGCTTGGGGGGATGTCTTTTTGAGTGTTTTTAAGTGTCTGTGTGTGTCTGGTTGGTACTTCTGCATAATCTTGGAGCATGCTGATATGCTAATACCTCCCTATTGTGCCTCAGTGGCTCCATTTTGGAACTAGTCTAGTTGGCGCATGGGCACTAAGGATTGTATTCAAGTAAATCCTACCCAGAGTAGGATTAAATTAATGACTATGTTTGCTCTTAGAAGGAATTAGATCTGATTCAGTTCTTTCAAAGAAAGAACAAAACTGTATTCCATACTATTTCTAGACAGTTATTGTCAGGGCTGGCTCCTGGTCCCAGCTCACAGAGGACCAACGCTGGCTGGTATTTATGTACAAAAGCCTTTATTGAAGTACAGTTTCCATTTCCACGCCGCAGCGCTCCAGCTCTACGTCTAGACTTTAGACCGGCGAAGCTCCATCTGAGTCTCCGCCCCCTGTGCACCAGTTTAAGACTCTGGCTTTACTCCACCTCTTCTTTCTCCTCTGGGTCCTGCTGCCCTCCGGGGCCCCTGTCTCCCTGGATTCCTCTGAGGCTGACGATGACCCCCCTGACTCCTCCCTCTCTCTTCGGCGGGCTTTAGGACCTGGCTCTCTTCCCGGGCTGCCCACTGTGCCTCCCTCCTGTACATTTGAACTTGGCGCGCGCGCGCGTTTAACTTTCCTGATGACCGTTTCCTCACTCCCCGACGGAGGTGTGGTCAATCCTGCCTCACGTTCTCCCGCTGGCAGCGCTCCACCTGATCCCGATGCCTGGGACTCCTCCCCCCTACTGCACTCTGGGGGGGACGTGGGCCCTGATTTCCAACTGCTACTCTCTGAGTCCCCTCTGCCCCCTTCTTCCCGAGGTGTCCCCCTGGGCATTCCCCTTGCCCTGACCATGGGAGCTCCTTTCTGTGAATCGTCCGATTCACTGGAAAGACTCAGAGACCTCGGATCGCTGTCATCGCTGACATTTCCTTCGGACTCCTCCCCTTCACTCTCCATTTCCTCCTTATCCTGTGCCTCTGCTCCTGAACCCCTGACAGTTATGTTGTGTGTGGAAGAGAGCTTTTATTTCTCTTTTATCTAATTGAACTATATTTGCTAACGTTATGTCAGAGAGAACCTAAACTGCCTCCCACTCTCTCTCCAGGCAGTTTCTGTGCATATGTGGAAAGCAATTTTGTTTTTTCTTGGACAGAATGTTATCAGATATAGTTAACCTAAATATAATTAATGTTGTGCCCAAAAACTTCTCCTACCACTTTTCACCTTTCATAAAAGTAGTGGGGCAGGGACTTGGTTGTTTACAAAGGGGAGGGAAATTTTTCAGCAATGTTTTTTTGGGTGTTGACTTACTTTAATTTAAGGTAGGTGGTTTAGCAATGGGTGTTGTTTGTTTCTTAACATTTATAAAAACAGTTTGTGGCTACTCACAATTGCAGCATAGTTCCCTGGGTCCAAATGCCTTGGGAATGATGCTACATCATGATGTAGTGTCATTTCTAGAGCATTATTGGGTAAAAAAGATAGCTTCCTCATGAACTGCCAATGGGACAGCCATTTTTCTTTCTTTTTTATTTTTTTGGCCTAGAAATGCCCATAGAAGGGGCCCAACTCAATGGCATCCCCTTGCTGGTGTAACAAGTTGTGGGGAAACTTTTTCTTAGTGTGAAAAATGGGGGAAGCAAACCTAAGCTATGTCTTTAAAATTTCTCTGTGAATTTCCCACCCAACGTCATGGGGTATTTTCTTTTTGCTCCATGCACACATGTCTTCATGCCATGAGGTTTGACACAGACTGAAATTTAATTCAAAACTTTTTTCAAGATAATTTAGCTCTTTTGAGTTTTTGAGCATTTCTTTTAGTTCCCTCTGAGGGAAAAATAGTCATACTCAAAACAGTTTGGGAAAGTATATTTAATTATTCGATCAAGACAACTCTAGAACATATAATTGTTTTCCAAAACAGGTGTTGCCTTTGAAATTTTACCTCAACCGAAAGTTGAACTGTATTTGGAAGTTCCTTCTAGGGGGAGGATCTGAGATGTTTTTGTGGGATCCAAGGGAGTTTCGGTACACTGAGCAAAATGAGGCCTCCGTGAATGTGTTGGAAATGAAGTTTCCATGACCATGTTGGTAAGGCCTAATGCATACCGGCGACATCTGGTTAAAGTAGATTTTAGTGGCTAGAACCCATGAACACAAATAGCAAATGTGAGAGGTCAAAACTGTCTAAACAGGGATTGCAGCCATGGCATGTAAACCAGAGAAACACCATAAGCTCAGTGTCTTAAAAAATGAGGAGCCAGTGTAAATTTTATGACACAGTAATGATATGATTCTTGGATTCAATAAAATTCAGAGTGCATCAAGTTTTCATTAACTGCCAAATAGCCAACAGAGTAAACCAACTTTTCAGAGGGAAATATGCGTTAGCATGTTTCAGGTATAACAAAAAAGTGTCTTGTACCTTGTGCCTTAGAAGCAAACCAATCTTGCTATGGCATAAGCTTTTGTGGACCTATTAGCCTCATTTAAATGAATGTATATACATGAGGGATGGGGATTGTAACAAGCAAAGCTAGAGGGAAGTAAAATGCAAAAATTATAAATCATGACTGTTCCGTTAGGCATCCCCAAACTCGGCTCCCCAGATGTTTTGGGACTACAATTCCCATCATCCCTGACCACTGGTCCTGTTAGCTGGGGATGATGGGAGTTGTAGTCCCAAAACATCTGGAGGGCCGAGTTTGGGGGTGCCTGCGTTAGAGCTAGAATGCCTGCCAAATGAACACAGTGATCCCGCACAACAACTGTGATAGTTGATAATTAACTCAGCATTGCCAATTTGATTGTTTAACACCAGAAATGTGAAAGGGGTTATGCTTCATGCATGTGATGTAATGAACTGTTCACAAAATCTTATGTCAGGTGTTTCCAACCTTTTTTTGGGGGGGGGGCAGCAGGCACATTTTGAAATTTGAGAAAGTCTTGTGAGCACTAGTCACAAAATGGCAGCCATGGGGTGTGGCATGACACAAAAAGGGTGTCACACCTGAAAGAGATGGGACCACAAAGTGGTGCAGCCATGCCTCCCATCAATGAAAAGAAAAACGTGTGTGTATCAGCCACTGCTATGGTCACTTCCAGAGAAGCTATTTTCCCCTCTGCAGAACAGAAGAGAGGGTGAGTGTGGGCATATTTAAGGGGATATTTCAATGCTGGAGATGGTGAGTCAGTGTGAACAAGGACGTTTCTCATGAAATGTGAGTTTTTGAGGGGTGAGACTTTTTGTAGATGCCATGGGAGGTACTGATGCTCATACAGGTGTCCATAAGTGCCACCTTGGTGATCCCTAGCTTATGCCATAATAAAGCTTGTGAGCATTTAAGGCGCCACAAGGCACTTTGTTGTTTATATTTATATAAAAGAATAAAAATGAATTTATTCTGAATAAAGTCACAGCTAACTGAACATGGCCATACAGAAAAGACTGGGCAAAGTGACTTGAATATAAATAGTGGGAGTGATAAATCAATGCATTTTTATTCAGGAAACCAAGGGAGAAAAATCCCCATTCCTCTTTGTAACATATGGACTTTGGTTTTCTAGCAAAGGAATGATGCTATTGATGCTATTCATTACATAACACTCAAAGGCATG
Source organism: Podarcis tiliguerta (assembly GCF_965153285.1). Taxonomy (NCBI): domain Eukaryota; kingdom Metazoa; phylum Chordata; class Lepidosauria; order Squamata; family Lacertidae; genus Podarcis; species Podarcis tiliguerta. The sequence goes on along the minus strand of NC_139536.1, from coordinate 81,500,266 downwards.
GTTCTGTCAGATCTTAGTTTAGGCCAATCTTTGAAGTAGGCCTTTGAATTAGGCCTTTCAGGATTGAAAAGAAAATATTTAATTCAGCATATGATCATGTTTATTCAATTAGTAAATTCTGTCCTCAGAGTCAACCAGTAAAAGAGCTTGGTAAAAACATTACATTAAAACCTTGCACACCACAAGTTCCAATGTACCTTTAAGTTTGGGTCATTCAGCTATATTTGTTTGGCGCCATAATCTGACTATATGTTGCCCAATGGCACCTGCTGTACTCCTATTAGTTTTGGAAAACTTTCCATTTTGGTTCATCGTTAGTAAGCTTCAGGGTGACTATATTCTCATTTTCTGAGCATCTCCCTAGCCCAGAAAACTATCCCCAAACACAGTAAAGATGTTCACTGTGGAAGGATTCATAGCTCTGCCACGCACCCCGTTTATTCCAGCCATTCCTTTTATGAAAATCATGACTTGCTTTGGGTACAGTGGACATCATCTAGTGACAAACACTATGGAAAATAGACTGACCATTGCTCTGCTGCATGCATGCTCAGCTAGTGTAGCACAGAGACGGAACTATGAATCACCTGAATCAGGAAACACCTGAGTCAGTTCTCATCTGTGCTATGAACGAGATGATTTTATAGGCAAGACACTCTCACTTAAACTTCAAAATCCCCAGTTCTGGGATAATCTAATGGGAATAATAAAAACCTACCTTACAAGGCTGCTGTAGGAATTACAATATGATCGTGTTTGTGAAGCTAATCATTATTATTCATTGAAATGCATGTTTGCTAGCAGTTGCATAGTGTGTGAAGGAGCCCTAAGATAGGTTTGGGTGGATGCGTGCCACTTATGGCAAGTTCACTGGCAAAGACTCTGTGTCAGGAGCAATGTTTGGTCCCCCACAAATAAAAATGAGTGCCTAGAGTGACTTCAACTTGTGGAACACCATCAAACATCACCGCAGGGTTGCAGAGTGTTGCGAGCCAAAATAAAAAAAGTAAATAACAAAACTCGCAAACATGCAGAGCTTATCCACGCATAATTTTGATAGTGTAAAGCCAAGGAACACATCAGCTATTGGCACCTTATGTGTTGTTCACATCCAGATGCTACTGAAAGCACCTGCTAAGCACATATTTGTTTCAGTGTCCATGGCCTGATTTATTTCTGATTGATGCACTGCACTAACTACAGCAGGGGTAGTTAACCTGTAGACCTCCAGATGTTGTGCAATAAACCCCATCATCCCTGAACAGGCTGATGGGAGTCCCGTAACATCTGGAAGGCCACATGCTGGCCAACTCTGAGCTACAGATTCATTTAACACCCATACAGTATCACATTTCTCAGAAAACAAACTCTAAAACCAACACTGAATTTGAACATGCAAAATTAAATTGAAAAATAAAAAAGAATACTGAAAGTTGTGGAGCACTGGCCAACTGTCATCTATCCAAAATATTGGGAATTGTTCTTTGGCTTCTGTTTTATCAAGCATATTCTTTTGAGTTATGGCTTGTGTTACAAAAAGGGCCTTACAGATAAGTGTGGATTACAGCTATTTAGAGTTGCACTATAGAGTTATGGAAATTCCTCATGATGGTGAGAAACTTATCCTTCCCTTTACTGGAAAAGGTGGGGAACTTTAGGTCCAAGGGGCAAATGCAGATTTCTTACAGACCTCAGGACTCTCACCAGGCCATATGTGTCCCTGGCCACTCCCTTTCTTCCCAGGTCACACCTCCCCTCAGCCTTACTAGCCTAGCATTGCACCCTCCATGAGTGTTTATCCCTAGCTAGGGTTGGCATATCCCATCAGAGGTGGCTTTAGGACAGTGTGGCTGGTTCCCCCACACTGGGTGCCGAGCAGAAAGGGCACCTGGTAAGCATTTGCCAGGCTACAGAAAGAAGGCACAAGGGCTCTGACAGGGTCGTAGAACCCTCCTGCCTCCCAAAGCCTAGTTAGCACATGCACAGCTTTGAGAAGGAGGTAGAAGGCTCTAGGACCCTGTCAGAGCCCTCATGGCATGAGGACTGGATGGAGGGGGGGGGCAAATTTTGGTCTAGCTCAGTGTGCCATAGTACCAAAGTCCATCCCTGGTCCCATTTTGCCGCTTGAGGTGAAACAGGAATTGCTGCCCTGTGCTGCCTGCCGTGCCACCACCAATTTTGGGTGAGGTCAAAATTTCACAAGATCTCATCAGAAATTGGTGCTGATGCCGGTGCCACTTCTCTGCCAGCTGGGGTGCAGCAGATGGTACACCAAAGGAGGTGCTGCCTGAGAGGCTTCCTCCAGCTGAGGCAGCAGCTTCAACCTGCCTCATGTCTGGGATGGGCCTGTCCCTAGTGTGAATGTGTACTTGAATTCTGAGAATGCTTCTTGCTTTCTTTGATAGAGAATAAAGTGTGTGTGGGTGTAGAAACAAGCCTACTGTCTAGAGGTAAAATTAACATTTGTTGCTTCTTCTTCTGACCCTGTCCACCTCTGATATGTGGTCCCTGGAGGTTTGTTTAGAAAGGAATGTGGCCTTCAGGCTGAAAAATATTTTCCTCCGCTTGCTTTGCTGCCATGGTCCTTATCTAAAGATGATTTCAGACTGTGTGTTAGATTTTTATTCCCACCCATCCTCACAAAAGTGTCCGGGGTAACCACACAACATCTTAGTTTAACAACAACAACAAAAGCAGCTCATACGTCTTGGGTAATGTGAGGAGGAAGAACATAAATGAAGCTTATGCATCTCACCTGGGAGATACTTGATGTACTGCTTCAAAGAAGTGCAATTCCTTATTGCACTTGTTTGAATGTCCCCACATGTCTGGGTGTCTGAAGTTGTCCAAAGTTCATTCCTGAAATTGCACTCTATCCATTTCTGTTCGTTATAATCCAGAGAGCTTTTTTCCTGTCAAGTTTTGCCAATTATCCCTGTGAAGGCGTCCCTAGATAAGAAAACAGCAAGAGAAACTTTGGTGGTGAAACAAAAGTATCTTGTTGTAAAAAGAAAGAAGGGGAAAGAAGATCAAATGCCCCAGCAACTCTGTACTTAAGACAACACTTTTGATGCCAAAGGGAATGTGTTAGGTCACTTCTTTCATCCAGCCTCACTCCCCAGTTCTGCCTAGGCCAACTTCTTTTCAACACTCCTTTTGGTCAGTTCCTCACAAAAAACCCTCTTTAGAAGGTGCAAAGCCCGTGAAGTTCTCTGGATCATGTCCTCTGGCTCTTATACTTCTCAGCTCACACAAGCAACATACACATTAGCAGCTAAAAACAGAGCATCGTAGTTTGCCCCCACTGCATTTCAAGTCACATTTGCATTTTGCTGTAAACACCAGAGAGAGAGAGTGGGGATGTTATCACCTAATGCATATTACTTGCTTGGTTTCCCCATCCTTTGACACCCCTCCAACTCAAATTTATGTGTGATGGCTGCTTCAGGTGTTAAATCTCTATTTAACTGAGAAGTGAATGTGGCTTATGTATTCCTTTTGACTGAAGCTGGTCTGAGGAAAAACGTACCACACAGCAGAATTTCTCAAGAAACTACACAAAACTTTGCATCGTGGCAACATCATTTGTACACAGATTCAAAAGCCAGTGGTAGGAGCACACTGGAGCCAGCATAAACAGTAATGTGTACACAGCTTTAATTCACTTTTCAATGACTTTTAAGTTTTACATTTACCATACTTATGGGCAGCTTTGAACTGCTTCTTAGAGAATAAATGGAGAGAGCCTCTGTTATTTGAGAGGCCAGTTTTGTCCAGATACAAGTATAGCCATACAATTGCTGCCTCTAATAGGCCTGATTCATACAACCGGTTTACCAAGTCAGTTGATGGTAGTGTCAGAAATGCCCATTAAGTGTATGTAAGTTCTTGACCTCCTTTGACTTCACTAACAACAAAAGATATACACCAAACTCTGTTGTTATCAGGTCTTTGTAACACTGGGACCACAAAGCCCTCAGCTGGGTATATGTTTCCTTGGGAAAAGACAGCAGGCAATACAATAACCCTATTCAACAATTTGAAGATCTGTCATTTCAACGAGGGAGCAAAGGTGATTTCTGTTACTCTAGAGGGTCAGACCTGAACCAATAGGTTCGAATTACAAGGCAAAAAAATTAGACTAAACACTGAATGAATTTCCTGGTGGTATGAGCTGTTTAACAGTGGAACAGACAGCCTTGGAAGATAGCAGACTCTCCTTCATTAGAGATTTTTAAGCAGAGGCTGGATGGCCAACTCTCAGGGATGCTTTAATGGTCAGTTTCTATGGTGGCAGGAGATCTGACTTGATGGGTTTTAAGGTCATCTCTATGATTAAAGATAGAGTGGTACCACAGGTCATAGCTTGGAGTTGGGAGGTTATATTATGTGTAATGCCTAGTTGTCTCCAATATATTCCCAAACCATTCTCAGAAGACACTGAATTTTGTTTCCATGGCATATTAACCTCTCTGTGAATAATGCATTTCAACACCCATGATTAAGGTAGTAAAAATGGTGGTTTTGGCATAAGAACTCCCAATCAGCTAAGCAAAAATTGAATTTTCAGTAAATCAAATTAGAGAGACCTGTTAGTGTGCTGCAAGATTTCCATGTAATATCAAATCAGTCCCTTTGGTGCCATCATTTCAAGAATATTTTCACATGACTATAAATTTCCTGGGCATGCCCCTTAAAGCCCGTTCTAGCCAGCATGTTTGCCAAACTAAGCACCTCTCCTCCACAGCCCACAAGCTTCAAATGATACAGGATAAAATAAGCCAACTCTCCTTTCCTGGCTTAAAAATAATCCACAAAAATCCTTCTGACAAACATTCTAGAACAGCAAGTGTCAGCCATCATTTCTTTCCAAGATTCTAAAGCCAAGTCAGAAGCAATGGAAAAAGTTGTTCCTTGTACTATGCTGATTAAACAGGCCCATTATGTTCCATCAGCAGCCCTAATAGAGATAAGACATAGCTGAGGTCAATTAATGGGGAGCTGTTAGTTTTGACCTCACCACGCAGGTATGCTATTGACTGCAAAATTATTTAAACACCCATTTTTTTTAACCAAAGAATATCAGGACTCCTGATTACAACAACCTTGGCAAAAATAAGGTGAAAGATAATGTAGTTCTCAGGCTGCAGTTACCTCGGTAGTAAATAAGAGCTACGTGTGAATGGCAAAAGTGTGGCTATTAAGAAGGCCGTATATGCAGCACTAGTTGAGGGTGGTGAGGAAATATCATTGCAGTTTTATTCACTGAATGCAAGGCATATAGGTCAGACAGAACAAAGCCACAAATCCAGGTAAGGATCAATCTGTACTCTAACTGACATATAGGCAGAGGTTGCATGCCTACACCAACATCTGAGGATGCTGTTTATTCTAAGGTTATCAGACGCCCCCGTTTCCCGGGGACAGTCCCCAGATTTACAAACCAGTCCCCATACAAAATCCATTGAAGTTGAAAAGTGTCCCCGGATTCATTGAAAAAACTCTGGTAACCTTAGTTTATTCCTTCAAGCTTTGAAGTCATTCAAAGTCCACCAAAGGTTCTCCACAAGTGCACCAACCCACTTGTCCCAGCTACACTAGAATCCATGTCCAATGATAATTATGGTGCAAAATTTCCATGCACATCTGGGAGACATTCAGAATCCGTCAAACCAGCACCATTTAAGGTGCTTCTTAAAGTCCTCCCTTACTCTGGATAGGATGGCTAAGTTTCGGGTTGCTTGTTGTTTCAGAAAGTACAAATCAGGTAGGGTCGCCTTTAAAGGCTGACTCCAACTTACAGTGGGGTTAGATAGCCTGGGATAATTCTATGTTCAGCTCCATTGTTTGTTTGTTTTCCATTTTTAAAAATTAATTTTCACAAAATTACAAACAAACAAACAAGTAAATAAACATAACCTTATTAAAAATTACACGTATTAACATTGTTAAGTGACTTCCTCACTTCCCCTTGGTTGAATTTCAATGTATATACTTTTAATGGTTTTCCAAATCATAGTTCTTATAAATTAACTTGAGCATTAACTTCCTTAAATCTTTTCATTTTGTAATTAAACATATTAATTCATCACTTAACTTATATAAAATCCTAAGCCAATTAAATATCTGCAAGCTGTTTACCATTAATTAAATTTAACATATTTAACTAAATACTCATTAAATTTTGTCCATTCTTCCTGATACTCCTCCTCCTTCTGGTCGTGGACTCTTCTGGTTAGGTCGGCTAGCTCTGAAAAGTCCATCATCTTCATCTGCCATTCTTCCACCATTGGTAATTCTTGCATTTTCCACTTTTTAGCTAATAAAATTCGAGCAGCAGTTGTGGCATACAAAAATAATTTAACATCTTTCTTGGGCAATTCCTGACCAATTATTCCAAGAAGAAAGGCCTCTGGTTTCTTTATGAATGTATATTTCAACATTGTTTTCAATTCATTATAAATCTTTTCCCATTGTTTTGCAAGTTGCCCTGACACTTTGGTGTAAGGCAACAAAATAAGCCAGATAGATAGATAGATAGATAGATAGATAGATAGATAGATAGATGGATGGATAGATGATAGATATAGATAGATAGATAGATAGATAGATAGATAGATAGATAGATAGATAGATGATAGAGATAGATGATAGATAGATAGATAGATAGATAGATAGATAGATAGATAGATAGATATAGAGAGATAGATGATAGAGAGAGAGAGATGTTTTGGGGAAGGGAAAGATATATATGTAATGCTTAGGATGGAATAGCTCTGAGTTAGAGGATCAAATTTCTGCCTGTGATTTGTAAATGGCAATTTATGCATGCAGATAAATTATCAGTGCCTCTGGCTGGATCCAATGGTGCCCTATATAAAGCAGAAATTCTGTGGGAGTTGATATGTTTCGTAGAGACAGCTTGTGTGGTGAGAGACTCAATAGAGATCTAACTGATAAAGTCTCTACTTTATGTAGCCCTTCAGGAGTTTACAGAAGGATCAGAAACTGTTTGAATATCTGTGCTTTACATTCACTTCTGGACTCCTATAAAATATATTTCACAGTCCAGAATATCTAGCCAGATTCAAATAGTTTTGGATTAGTTTAAGAGAAGGGGCTATCTGGAACAATTCTGGCAAGCTCCCCGCAAGTAAGCATTATGATGTATTTCTTTAATTAAGAAGCTGTGGCAAACAGCTGTTGTAATCTTATTGGACTGGTAGTGTGGACATGCTTCACTGCCACCGCATGCTCTGCTGTTCTCCCTTCAAGCCATTTGCTTTCAGTAGATGCTGAGTTTTGTTCTCAGCACTTGCTACATAACCCACAGGATATTGGCAATAATCACTCCAGTTACTCACAGCCCTCGTTAGCCCTCATTAGCGTGGTGTAAAAGATAAAATGCTTTCATTCCACCCACGGCAAAACCAGATTAGAATTTGGAGTTTGCAGCTTGAGGCCAAGCAATTCACTTTTGCCAGTTATCTGACATACAGGTCATTCACTGGTGAATACTGCATGAAGAATTTACAACATTTCTAAAATAGCTCCAGAAGCGTTGCAGAAATATCCCCATGTCGACAAAGCAATGGAATCTTGGAAATTGTGACATTAAAACAAGACCGAATATAATCTTTGCTACAGAAAGCTCACTCTCAACCACTCCACCCACTCCTTAATGGCCAGAAAACCCCTCATGGATAGAAAAGTGTATGAGTTTTTCCTACATTCTTCATGGAAAATGCCAGTAAAATTTATATCTTCCACTCTCAAACCACTGTATTCACTTAGGCATGTGTATAAAATCCTAGGAAAGGGATAACTGCGTGTACATGCTTCTTTGAAAAGATGGTTCTTTTAATATCAAATGTGATATGAAAGCAATTCAGGGAGATGGTAACTCCAACATGAAGTCAATGGAGGACTGAACACATGTTATTGAGGGGAATGAAGCTTTATTAAAAAACTGAAGTGATGGACTGCTGTGACATTTTGCTACTGCTAAACAAGGGTTTTGATGACGTAGCTGCACTAAACCATTTTTACTGAAGACATCTTGAATTACTCTTGGTTCAGATTCATCTGTCTCCTAATGTGCAAGGTGCATTGTGACTTTTTCAAGTAAGCTGCCTCCCCCTCCTCAAGTAGGAGCATTATATAAATGGGAATTTCATTTGAGATCAGTTGCAGCTCCTGGCTGCTTTCTTTCCTTTATGAGAACAGAGTATGGAGAGCAAGGGGAAGTCTATTTCTTAGCTGAAGTGAAAATGAGGAAAAGTTGAAAAATTCCAGTTCCATGGTCCGTATGCAAGACTTGACCTCAAACAAGCAAGCCAAAATTCCAGTCCTCTAACTTGAGGTGTCATTTCACTAATAGGCAATCTTTTTCACTCCAGGGTATCAAACGCTCAATGTGGTACTTTCCAGATGTTGTCAGACTCACCAACCCCAGTCAGCATGAGCAATGGTCAAGGATGATAGGAGTCAGAGTCACAACATCTTGAGGGTACCACATTTACCATTCCTGATCTAACGCAAAATCTGAAGCCTGGATAACTGTGCACAGCTTTTAATAAAACTGAGTGTTATCCTAAACAACATGTTTCAGCCTAATTTACTCCCTTTCTTTATTTTGGATATGACTACAACTTTCCCCCAAAGGCTGGCCAATTTCAACAAACATGTTTCAGCTCAGGGAGATGAAATGCTTTTAGCTATTCCTTTCAAGTTGGGGTTACTGCTATGAGCTTCAAACACACTTGCCTGATTTCTTCACATTAGAGTCAGTGACCCAGAGTGAAATTTTAAATTTAAAAAAATTACTCAAAGACATGTTTTAGATTTTGGATCACAGAAATTGCCAGAAGAAAAATGCTTGGCACCAACAATGGATGCAAACTCATCACGGTAATAATTTAGGCCACTATATTTTATAGGGAAGGTGTGTATATCCGTGTGTGAAATAAACCTTCATTCTGCTGTTTGCTTATGATAAGTGGAAGTAGATGAGTGCAAAGAGACATTGAGGAAATGAAGTACCTTGTGTTGGCGTCAACAAAGCCATAATCTCAAGTCATACACAAATTATTGGAGGACACAATCAACAATTAATCTTTCCCTCATTCCGCACACTGCCAGCATGGCAGCATCTGGTGACACTTTGTTAGGTATAGTTAAGCCAAATACAGAAAACATAACTGTGGATTGTGGGACATTATTGGAATTTCTAGATTGTCCCTAACACCCATGAATTAGATGCAAAATATCCACTCAATAGAACCATCCCAAAATAGAACCATTTCTCAAAGCCAGTCTAAATGTCATTTTCACTGTGGGAATCAACATTCTCTTGATGATGACCTACCTGCCAACTGGAAGCAGAACTCTTTGTTGGAAACACTATGCAATGTTTTCCCACATAAGTGTTGAGGGTGAGGAAACTCATTGTTCAGTTCACATAGTTTTGCACTATGATGATACAACCTGAGACTGGGAAATCTACCATAGAATTATTGTGGCAGTCTATGCTACTTTGTATGGTATTTCTGTAGAATGGTAATGAAAAACCTATTTCAACTTAGGTTACTATACTATTTTCACGGTTTCAGTTTAATGTATCCTTAAGTCACAAGAGTGCTAATATTTATTTAAAGCACTTTGATCCCATCTTTTCTCAGTGAGCCCAATGTGGCTGCTGTGAGGGGTAGACTTTAATTTCTGGGACCCTTTGGGGGACGTCATGTGTTTTATATGTCCCTTAAATGTATGGTGTGGATGTGATCCCACAGTTTCTCTTTGGTGGTGTATTTAGCAGTAATTCATTTATATAGTAGGGCAAATTCCATTTTCAAATTGCAGCTCGGAGCCATAAAAATGAATCTTTGGCTCCCACAAACTATTTGTTGTTGTTGTTTTGTTGTTTAGTCGTGTCTGACTCTTTGTGACCCCATGGACCAGAGCACGCCAGGCACTCCTGTCTTCCACTGCCTCCCGCAGTTTGGTCAAACTCATGCTGGTAGCTTCAAGAACAGTATCCAACCATCTCATCCTCTGTCGTCCCCTTCTCCTTGTGCCCTCCATCTTTCCCAACATCAGGGTCTTTTCCAGGGAGTCTTCTCTTCTCATGAGGTGGCCAAAGTATTGGAGTCTCAGCTTCACGATCTGTCCTTCCAGTGAGCACTCAGGGCTGATTTCCTTAAGAATGGATAGGTTTGATCTTCTTGCAGTCCGTGGGACTCTCAAGAGTCTCCTCCAGCACCATAATTCAAAAGCATCAATTCTTCGGCGATCAGCCTTCTTTATGGTCCAGCTCTCACTTCCATACATCACTACGGGGAAAACCATAGCTTTAACTATACGGACCTTTGTTGGCAAGGTGATGTCTCTGCTTTTTAAGATGCTGTCTAGGTTTGTCATTGCTCTTCTCCCAAGAAGCAGGTGTCTTTTAATTTCGTGGCTGCTGTCACTATCATGGAGCCCAAGAAAGTAAAATCCCTCACTGCCTCCATTTCTTTCCCTTCTATTTGCCAGGAGGTGGTGGGACCAGTGGCCATGATCTTCGTTTTTTTGATGTTGAGCTTCAGACCACATTTTGCACTCTCCTCTTTCACCCTCATTAAAAGGTTCTTTAATTCCTCCTCACTTTCTGCCATCGAGGTTGTGTCATCTGCATATCTGAGGTTGTTGATATTTCTTCCGGCAATCTTAATTCCGGCTAGGGATTCATCCAGCGCAGCCTTTCCCACAAACTATAAACATCCCTAAACCACTGTGTTAAGTCCTGTTGCCATTATTAATGTTAGTGAAATAATAGAAATGATGCAAACAATTTATTTGTTGAATAAAATAGTGTTTCCAAAATCTTTAGAACATTTAACCACAAGAACAGTATCTGGATTGCATATATATTAATTCAAATGATCAATTGTGGTTGACATATGACAAGAGATAGTAACCCGTTGATGGGAATTCAAAAGGAGTAGAATCAATAGAGGCTAAAGGGATTTATTAATAAATCAAACCCCAATGCTTTTCAAGGTGTTCTCTTCATTGGGGTGGACTTGCTTTTTAACAAAGCTGCCAATAACCAGTTCTTCTAAATGTATTTTAAGAGAATGGTAAAGGATCACACTGTAAGGAGTTGATTATCCATATGCTAACTGTGACCAAAGCCACAGCAGCCCCATTTTGGAGGTATCTAGCTGGAGCAGTTATTTCTTATTGATACATATAACCTGAGAACCTCTAGAGGTGATAAATTTATTTCTGCTTGGTATTATTTTATTATTTATGTTAATAATGCAGAACATAACCACACAAATCCAGCTTATAAATGGCTGTGGATAATACAACAGAAAGTTACCAGAAAGGAGATTCCGACATCAGAAAGAACTTTCTGGTGATAAGAGCTGTTTGACAGAGGAACAGCCTCTCTCTCAAGATGGTGGACTCTCCTTCCTTGGATGTTTTTAAGCAGGGGTTGGATGGCCATCTGTCATGGATGCTTCAGTTGAGATTCCTGCATTTCAGGGGGTTTGGCTAAGTGACCTCAGGGTACATTCCAGCTCTACAATTCTATGATTCACTGGGATTTAATCCCAAGTAAAGGGTGTAAGGTTTATGCTGGAGTCCTAAAAGTTGCCTTGGAGTAATCCCTACTGAACGCAACGATACACCCAAATAAATATACACAGAATTGCACTATTAGGCTGCAATCTGATGCACACTTACATGGAAATAAATCCTGTGGAACATAGGAAGACTTACTTCTGAGTAAACGTGCCTAGGATTACACTGTCTTTCTCTTGATTATGCTAATCTCTTCCTCTCATGTTTTACTGGTTTCTGAAGTGGTCAAGTTTTGCAGTAAAGCAAAGCCAGCTTGCCAAAGTAGCATGAGGAAAATAAAGGCAAAGGTTGTGACCATTTCATCATTTGGGTAACTTGAAACAGAAGAGAAAATAGCGGAAGGATGAAAGGCTTTCATTTTGTTTCCTTCTGTTCGGTTTAGATCTTCAGCTCTATGTATTAAAAGTCCAGGAGGAAAATATTAAGGGGAATCTAAATGTTGGCTAAAAACCTGACACAGAATCACACTACAATGCATTCAAATTAGATTTCCGTGCAGCTGGAGAGAAGTATTCTGAGATTTGAATAGGTTGGACTCCACTCTCCCCTTGATCAAAGACTGCACATTTGCCAAATAGTTGAAGCACTACTTGAAAGCTCCATCCAAGAGGCACATCATAAGCCCCTTCCAAGAGGCACTTCATAACTGGTGATGTGTGTATAAGTGTGTGCGTGTGTGTGTGTGTGTGCGTGCATGCCCATTGTATGCATATTTTACTCAATTGCATATCACAGACTGGCTGGACATAGAGGAATGGTGGAAGGCACCAGCTGGGTAGAGCAACTCACAGAGGATAATAATAATAATAATAATAATAATAATAATAATAATAATAATAATAATTAATAATAAAAAATATTTTTTATTTGTACCCCACCCTCCCCGGCTGGAGCTGGGCTCAGAGCAGCTAACATTTTATAAAGAATACAATATGCGTAAAAACAATCAATCAATTAAAATGCATCCCAAAATTAATTCAAATAAGTTAAAATTAAAGTTAAAACTGGACAAATGACAATCCTTAGGTTAAAACTGAAAGCGGTTAATACTCTCCAGGACCAACTGTTTCCACTGATATTATAAGGACCTGTAAGCTGGCTGGGAGTAAGAATGGGAGAAGAGGCCAGTTTGTCTCATCCCTAAGGAGGTAGGATAAATGTGATGCAGGTCACATTTAAATGCAAGCCCACCTGATCTGTACTTCCCAAAACAATATGTGAACCAAAACACAGCCATCCAACCCTTTTGATACAGCTTCCCAACCAGATAATGTGTACAAAAATGCACATACTAGAGGAAAGCGTACATAAATGCATGAATTAGTGAAAATAGTATACAAAAATGCATTAAATTAGGGGGAATTGCTTGTAAAAAGATTTATATTAAGCAAAGTTGCATTAAAATGCATGTTAGGAGAAATTGGCATTAAAATGCTGGTGAATTTTTATGAGGACTTTGGAAAATGAAAAAAGAATGATGCAGAAATGTGGAGAACTTAACTTAGAAATTGAGAAAATGAGAAACGATATCTGACACTTTGGCCCATTTATCCTCATTCCTCTTGTACTTCTAATTGTGTGGTGGGGAGTGGGGTGGGTTTAAAATCCCTGAATAGAATTCTATCATCTATCTATCTATCTATCTATCTATCTATCTATCTATCATCTATCTATCTATCTATCTATCTATCATCTATCATCTATCATCTATCTATCTATCATCTATCTATCTATCATCTATCATCTATCATCTATCTATCTATCATCCATCTATCTATCATCTATCATCTATCTATCATCTATCTATCTATCTATCTATCTATCATCATCATTATCTATCTATCTATCTATCTATCTATCTATCTATCTATCATCTATCTATCTCCAGGGAAGCATGAGGGTTTAACTATAAACTAGCCTTGAGTTCCACATAGACCTGATTATGTAAACATTCAGAATAGTTAAACCCCACCCCCACCCCATTCTAGGCAACATTTTTCTGGGTTTGTTGGATGTCCTCTTACAATGCCATGTCTAACTATCCAATATATACTCTGTATGATTTAACCCAGACAAAAATGTTTTCAAATAATATTCCTCAGAGGGGAAATTGCCTCACTGAACTCTACAGGGAGGATGGGGTGCCTGGCTCCATAAAATTCTTGCAATAAGCTGTTTCCTTTGATGCCACTGGGCTTGTTCCACAAGGCCCTCTAAATGGCGCTGTGCCACTGGGGTCCCCTTGGGGATTCACACAGCCAGCTCAGACACACTGAATAGAAAGATAGTTGGGAGCAAAAGCCACCTGGAGAAGGTAATTTGCAATACATATTTTTGTACTGCATATTGTACTTCTGACCTTGCCACACTGTTTGAGGGAATGCTTCCTGCTCTCTTTGTTTTGTCTGGCTTGTGGAATTCCCATGGAGTTATTGCTTCAGTTTCTGACAGCTTCAAATGCTTTGAATACATAATAGGGCAACGTTCTGTTGATTGTAAGGGTTCAATATTCAGCAATATCATATGAAGTACGTCTTATATCAGTAAACCAACACGGACACTGTACATTTTGAGGGCTATATCCAATGTTAGCCATGAAACCAAAGGAGTCAAGTCTTGTGATTTCAATGGCTGTACTCTGAGTATGGCTTAGCTGTCTCCATGACGCTGTAAACGTTATCCGGCCTGCTCAAACCATGTCCTTGCTATCCAAACTCATATTCTAATTCCCTGCCCCCCAAACCATCATTTTTGTTTTGAACAATGGCAGCTCTCTGGCTCTAGCCATCATGTGGACACATGTGTGCAGATTATTTAATAAATAAATATGGAAACACCACCAAATTTCTGTGTCCAAGTCTCTCTCTCTCCCCCCCTCGTTTCCCATAAAAAAGAGCAGCAAATGTAAATCCCCTTTTCATAGTACCAAACAAGTGAGTGACCGTGGCTCAGTGGACTGACACTTGCCCTGGCCTATGACACCTGAGATATGTGTTTTCAGGATCCACCCTATTCTTGTGACTGTAATTTGTTTTAGCTATTGTTAATTCAGAATTTTAAACTGTTGTAATCTGCCCTTTGAGCTGCTAGTGTAACAACAATTTATTATTGTTATTATTATTATTATTATTATTATTCATTTCATTAAATTTTTTTTACCACTTGGCTGTTAAAAAAAACAACAACCCTCAAAGCGGTTTGTGCTGCTGCTGCTAAATGTTTGCATGCAAGAGAATGCATATTGAAAACTGAAATGCTGAAATTTTCAGGATGGGATCTAAGTAAACAGAACTAGGGGAAATCTCCAAATCCTGGGGAAGCAATGCCAGGCAGAGTAGGGATGGAAGAATCCAACAATTTTGGTTCTATTCGTTTCTCATTTTCCAGTCTTAAATTCAGTTCTACAGGTTTCTGCAGCAATATGCTAATGTCGTTTTTAAAAAAATCCTCTTGGGAATTCATCAGGATTTTAATACAAATTTCTAGAAATAAACACATTTCTGTCCGCAATTTTAACTAAGGTATAAAATTTTGCAATTTCTCCTATTAGAAGACATTATGGCATGTTATTTACGCTGATATGTTTATTTCTATACACATTTCCCCCCTAATACAGACCTTTTTGTAACCTCTGTTTAGTTGGAGAACTGCAGTGCAAAATTCAGATTAGCGCACATTTTGAAAGATGGCTGTTTCAGACCACGCAAATTTGATAAACATGGCTTTAAATGCAAAGTGAACTGAATTTGTCTCCCATCTCTAAGTCATAGTAAAGTAGGCTGAGCCAGACAGACCAGTCCTATGACTCATGATGAAGGCACCCTCATATGTTCATAATCATTTTGCCATCCCTTTAGAAGTCTAGCAAAATGGGTGAATGCTCTGATGTAAATATATCTGCTTCTGAAATGCTGTCTAAAATCCATGAGGCTTACTCCCAAGTAAATGTGGTTAGTCCAAAAATGCAACCCACTTTGACAAAGATTAAACCCATAATTTCACAGCTGTCATCACACCAAACCGAGGGGTGGCAGTGGAAGGGGACACACAGCAAAGCAAATATATCATATTCTCTGTCACTTTTTCTAAAATACTGAGAGTGAACATCTTGTTCAGAACGTCTTCCCCTTATACTACCCACTCTCCAGCACATACTGTGCTCATAGTAAAAGAACATACAAAAAGGGCACTTATATTGATGCACAGAAATTGCAAGGAGAGCCCGGGTGTTTATTTTATTTTAGGAAGGGTTATACAAAAGGAAACTTTGAATTGTTTTTCCACTCTGACTTCAAATGTGTGCTCTTTTGGAATGTTTTTTGAAAGTGCTAAGTACAAGGTGCCAGATATTTCCATTTTCCTTTAACATAATCTCGTAAAATCAGACCAGCCACGTCCTTCTCTGTATTTCCAATAAAAATTCCACAAGAATTCACCATTTTCGAAACTTTCACATTTATTAACCATGCTAAACCTTGGAAAGAAGTTTTAATTGAGGGTCATCATCATAACAGTAGTTCATGAGGGGGTAAAAGTGGGGAGCGGTTGTAGTGGAGGAACACAGTCTTCATTGTAATAAATACCCCCCAACAAATGCCTATCCCTAGATCCATGCCTTTTAAATGCTGGAATTGCACTCTGTACCAAAACAATGATACTCTAACCTATAAAGCCCTTACTCATGTGCATTGAACTTAGCTAGACAGCTAGGCTTTCTCTAACAAGGACTCTTAAATCAAATTTCCATGTTTTAAAATCACATTTTGGTGGGTGGGAGTATATGCCAAGGATGGGTAGATTTCCTAGGGAAAAAATCCAAAGCTGCCTTTCTTGGCCAATGTCCAAGATATCTCGCAACCCTGCTGTTCCCTCATATGTGAAGCATATGCAGTCCACAAAAATCAAACCGCAAACTACAGAATGTGACCTCTACATGGGACAATAGGAAGTTCCACGCTGAGTCAGACCTGTAATCCAGTAAGTTCATCATGACTTTTTGACAGCAGTGATCCTCTGCACCATCCTGTTAGAGGAGATGAAAGGCATTCCCTTCTCTGCCAGTAAACAGATTTTGAGTAATCTGCTCCATGAGTAGCTATCCTGATGCGAAGCAGAAGCCCAGATAATGTCCCTTTCCAGATAGGGTGGCATCAAGTACATAGATCTAAGGTGCAATCCATTGAACATTATGGCACTGTAATTAACATAATTAAGGCTGCAATCCTATACCCACTTACTTTGATGCAAACTCCATTGAATTAAATGGTACATCTAAGTTGGGCTTGCCACTGTTTTGGCTTGTTTATCTTTGTTTAGTAGCATTTTTGGTAAATGGAATTTTTCATTTCACTGTTTAGGGAAACTGTCCACAGAACCTGGTTAGGTGGATGAGAAAGAAAGAAAGAAAGAAAGAAAGACAGTCTAGGATTGCACTGCAAAACATTAGTAGTGAGATAAAATCATGACAGTCCTGGATTGAGCCCTTGGTATTTTTTAGTGCCCTTCAGTTTTAGAAGAAAACACTGTATTTGTTTAGGCTTAAAGATCACCTGACAGATAAGCCTCTGCATTTGTTTATTTACCTATGAGGGAAGCTTCTGCTGAATCAACAGGATGTATTACTATCCAAATAGAGCAAGCTTTGTTTTATCCATTGGGTAAAGTAATTAAATTGTGATGTGCAAATATGTGTTTCTCCTCTTGGGAGGCAGCTTGCAGGGCTATATAGTAACTAGGGCTTTCTTTCTGCTGGAACTCGATGGAACTCAGTTCTGGCACCTCTTAGGTGGGTGCCATTATAAGAGAACAAGGGAGGTGATTGTGGTGAGTTCTGGCACCCCTTTTTCTAGAAAAATAGCACTGCTCATAGCCTATATGAATGAGGGGGAAGGAAGCAGGGGTGGGTATCCCTTGTACCTCTACAAAGAGCTTGTGGGCTGGCAGCTTCATGTCCGCCAACAGTATGAACTGGGCCTTATGAGTGCTGACCGTGTAATACGTATTTGGAAAAGCTGATACTTCGTTTGGAGACAGCAGTCAACATTGTCCTAACACCAGACAAAGACCTAAATTCTTGGTGCTTTTAATTTGGTTGCATGAAAATAAAGGGGAGATTCCTCATTTAATTTGTTCCATCATAGTCTGTTTCACCACTGAAATCCTAGCCAGAAAATAAAGGCAATTTAAAGGCCACCAGGCTGTAAAATATATTAGTAACTGAGTCATGTAATCAGTTAATGGCCTGGCATTTTCATGACCATATTCCAGGCAGATGTTTCTACTATGCAACAGATCAGATAAAGTCTGACGTTTCACTCTTTCTTAATGCGCTGTTGTGCAATTAAAGCCTAAAAGAATCTAATACCTAATTAAAAAAAAGGAGCAGCATGGAAAAAGATGTCTTGTTTCAAAATGTTGTGGTCCGAATTAGCACTGTTGCTCAAATGAAGAATTGTACTGATAACAAGGGGAACAAGGACTAAAGACAGTGGATAATAGTTTTTGAAACTGATACCCAATGTATATGTGGTTTGGTGTTGTTGGCATCTTGTGTGAGGTTCTGCATGTGCTCAGAGGATTTCTTCAGCCCTTTGATCTTACCCACTTCATTTCAACCACTGAGAATGTCTGAGTGCTAACTTGGCCCAGTGAAAGGACTCGTCATGCCTTGGAGCTGTTTGTTTCCCCCTCAAACCTGGAAATGCATGGAAAACTTGGAGATATGGGTAATCTTCAAATGGAAGCATGTGGAGGTGCATCTGGCCCTGTCCTACCTGTGAGCTTTCCCCAGTAGTGATGTATGGAAGTGAGAGCTGGACCATAAAGAAGGCTGATCGCCCAAGAATTGATGCTTTTGAATTATGATGCTGAAGGAGACTCTTGAGAGTCCCATGGACTGCAAGAAGATCAAACCTCTCCATTCTTAAGGAAATCAGCCCTGAGTGCTCACTGGAAGGACAGATCATGAAGCTGAGGCTCCAATACTTTGGCCACCTCATGAGAAGAGAAGACTCCCTGGAAAAGACCCTGATGTTGGGAAAGATTGAGGGCACAAGGAGAAGGGGACGACAGAGGACGAGATGGTTGGATAGTGTTCTCGAAGCTACCAGCATGAGTTTGACCAAACTGCGGGAGGAGTGGAAGACAGGAGTGCCTGGCGTGCTCTGGTCCATGGGGTCACGAAGAGTCGGACACGACTTAAGGACTAAACAACAACAACAACCTATGAGCCGCCGCCTCTTTTACCACTCCAGATTACATCCTGTGGGGCTCTGTGTTCAAAGCATATGTAATACCTCCTTTGAATTTTAGAGACTTAAACCTTTATCCAACTGGGGTATCTCTTCCAAATCACACACAGGCTTTACCTGTGCATTGAAAACCCACACAGGGCAATTTGCAGTGATAGGCAGAGAAAGGGTTCTCCTTTTTTTATTAAAAAGCCTAAATTAGAGATTCCTCCAATGCCTTCTCACTCTGGAAACAACAGCAAGTGTTGTTGGGGAAAATAATCCTGTTTATCTATCAAATTTCACTCAGGATATTGCATAGCTGAATTCAGAATCCTTATAACTGTGGGGAACTTCAAACAAAGAAACTTATTTGTCTCTGTGTGATAACTTACACAACCTCATGGAGAACCTTGAGTGTAACTTAGCCATTTCATCATGCAGATCTTCAATCACCAGCAGTTTGGCGGGGGAAAGCAGCCTTGGTCATAGAAATATAAGCAAGCCTTTTGCATGGTTTCTCCAGCCATATGTATCACCATTAAAAAAATAGTGTATTTTCTTTGTGGGAACTTGCTCTTTGAGTTGATAATGGAAACGGTCATTTTCATTAACTGAGCAATTATCATAAAACAGCATTCTCATACATACTCATACATACTTCCTCTTTGGTTTAGGTTTTTTCAGTCTCTGAGTTTAGCCTCAGTCACCTTTGCCCGTTAGGCCATTCTAAACAGTTTTCTCTTTGAATCTGTTTACATCTTGAAGTCTGCTTTGAATTTACAATTGAATCTGTGCAGACTGTGCCTTCGTCTGCACAGATTAAAATAATAATGAGAAGAAGCTTTACCTACAACATTTTAAGGCGTACTTTTCTGACGGCTAAATCCCTTCCAACTTTTTTCTCTCTCTTCTAAACAGATTTCTTTTAGTAGTACCGAATGCCAGAAATCATCTCAAGGAAGTAATCTTCATTATCTTAAAAAGAAGGGTGAACTAATTTATGCAAGGTATGTTTTCTTTTAAATTATCTTGAGGAAGATCTTACTGGAGGAGCTCGATTTTTTTTTTTGATTTTTTTGAGATGCAAACAAGCATTATTTACTGTGGGTTGTTGGGAAAACATTGGTATGATTGTGGTAGCAAAAGTACCAATGTCTCATTACATGATGGTGGTGGTGTGACATCATTTCTGGGCATGTGTCAGGGACTGACAGAGCTCTGACGAGAATGTGGGAGAGGCAATAGGTCAGGGGGCTGACCCAAGAGAATTGATACCAAATCCTGTGAGGCAGGAGTCAAGGCAGGGGATAAGAGGAATGGTCAGAGCCATCAGAGACGGGGTTGGGTGTGTAGGATACATCGGAGGAAGAGGCTGTTCAGGTGAGGGACAGGCCAGTTGAATCCCCATCATCCCCTGCTCCTCTATCTCCTAGCACCAGGAGGGGTTTGAAGAGGAAAAAGCAGTGACGACTTCTCTGACACTCATTGGACTATCTTAACCGATATCCTTGGCCTATTTAATGATGTATTCTTTAACTGATTCTGAGACATATTTCATGAATAGTGTAGAGATCTTTGAGGGTATATGTCTGCCATTCTTTGTAATTAATTTCTCAAACTCTGCTAAACCTCCTGTTTTCTGGTGCCCACTAAGATACTCCCATAAAAGTGATCTACTCTGGAAATATTCGAACAAAGGTAGATTTCCCCCTCAAAATATGTTAACACGATGTTCTCTCCTAGACATTTAGACCCCTAGACTAGACCCCATTTATTCTTCTTTTAAACTCAAAACACGTTCTGTCCTAGACATATTTACCCAGGACTAAGTCCCATTGAATTCTTCTGACGAGATGTATATGACATGGTTAGATTCAAATTGTTGCTGGTAACAGGAATAAAATCGCAGTCCACATGCTATGGACTTATGTTTAGGCTTGGGCCGCATGTCCCCTAAAAATGAAAGAAGCCAGGAGCATACCTAGGGGTTGGCCAAGGGCACAGGCACAGGGGACCACAAAAATCATGAAGAAAGAGGGAGAGAGCCTGTGATTGCCAAGAGCGGAAGGGGCGCAGATACAGCTCTTGGCCAAGGGTGCAAGGGAGCCTAGGTATGCCTCTGAAAGAAGCACAGCATAACTAGGTTGTAGTTTTATCCTTGAACTCTGAAATAATGAGTTAATACAGTGAGTGGCTAAAACTTTGCTGGGATTACATGTAGAATCCTTTTACAAACTGACTCTCAAACACCTGGGGGGAAAGAAAGCAGCTGTAAAATAGCTAAAGTTATTGAACGATCGAACTGATAGCTGAGGCTTGACTGGGGGAGCAGACCATAAAAAGAGAAGCTGAGAGGATGGGGGGACCTTTCACTCTTTTCCAGGAGCTGCAGGCAGCTGGGAAGGCACCTCATACTGCTTTGAATTAAGAGAGACCTCAAAATGTCAGGGGCTGTTTCTACTTTATTAATTTCCCGAGATTAAAACAGGAGTTTATTTTTCTTCCATCTTAAGAAAACTGTCGCCCTGTTTCCCTTTAGGGTGGTAGTCCTGTCAGAATGAGCCTCATTAAACAGTTCAAGGAAGGGGAAAGACCTCGAAGCTTTAAATAAACTAGGAACATAAGCTCATCGGCTTCCCCTAGCAATTTTCTTCTCTCTTTAGCAGCACAATTATATGCACGCCTACTCTGATGTAATACTCACTAGGAATTCATGTGGGATTAGGTGGGGAGGGGGCAGAAATTCAATTCAATTCACATTTAAAAGAAAACCTGTCCAATCTGCACTTTCTTTCCAAAACAAGATCCAAGGGATTCCTATACAGCGGGTTGATGTTGCCAGCCTTCATGTCCCATTTGTGCATAAAAATGCATATGTAAGTGAAAATAACATAGAAAATTTCACTAAATTAGGGGAAATTGCTTTGAAAAAATGTGTGTTGGGGAAAATCCCATACAGAAATATGCATATTAAGTTTTTGATTTGGAAATGTGGAAAGCTGAGGGAAACAGATTCAGCTCCCCACTCCTGAGTAAATCTGTTTAGAATTGCAGCCTTCGTTAACTAGGGCCGCCATATTTTGAAGAGTCAAAAAGAGGACCCACTTGCCGACTTCTACTTTTAACTATGGATCGCTATGACGACTCTCGCTTTACATACCCATGAAAATGTGGCTGTGTCCTGGAAAAAGAGGACATATGGTAACCCTACTTTTTTTTCATTGTTCAGTCTTTCTGTCAGTTTTATCTGGGGTGTAGTCACTAGCACATCACATAGAGGAGAAGAGAAGTGTCAGCCAGAAAAAGAGGATGAAAAAAACTGGCACAGATTTGCATATAATTCACAGGTTATATATATATATATATATATATATATATATATATATATATTTTCAAATTCATATAGAAGTGCAATATATGTTACCACAGTGTGGAAGCTTGTGATCAGGTCATCTGTGTGTCTGCTCAGTCAGCTGTCCATGTATGAATTACGTAGGAGCAACTTCAAGATTTCTGCTCCCCATTCTATGGTTTCTGTCTTTAAACCAGACTTGAGCCAGGCAGCCATTCAAATGCAGGACCCCTTTCAATACAGAACTATTCTATGAAAGCCCTTCAAAAGACAGGTGAATGTTCCTGCTCCGCTTTTACCAAACCAGACTTCACTAGCAGCAAAGTAGTCATACCCAGCTCCAGACCACTGATGGTTTCATCCTTTATCAGCTTTCCAAATGCAAACAGACTGAATTAGTCCTTCTATATGTGCCCTCCCCAGCTATATAATGGGCTGAACCTCTTAGTATAGGGCAACCACCACAAACTATATCAGTGTCAGCTGATCATCTCCAGAGTACATTGTAGACTGGCATGTCCAGTGCTCCAAAGGTGGTCTTCTCTACATATTACATTCATCCTCGAAGGGGGAGAATCCTCACAGGACCGGCCTTCAATTGAATGTTTGTAATGAAGTAATGGCAAATAGATAGGACACAAGAAGGCGTTTGTAATCTCTAATTATTGTTAGCATCCAGTCTCAGGTTTTGAGAAACTTTCATAAAAAAGAAGGGTGAAGAAAGGATTCTGTAAGCATGCAGAAAGCAACAGGAATGAACCACTAGCTAGGACCAAGAAACAAAAGCATCACAGACATAGATGAGGTTAAGAATAGCTGTGTTACATCATTTTTTATACAATGCAGTAGTAGGAAATGGGAGGAAATGAGGCCTTGGGAGAGAGATAAATCACAGCCAGATTTGGTAGGAAATTCCTAGACAAGTAGCTTCTTAGAGAAAGTCTAGGAGAAGTCAGAGTTGTGTTCTGGTTTCAGTTTAAATTTAGGTGAAGAAAGAATAGAAGATAAAATGACAAAAGACATACTGTTAAGTGTGAATACAGCATAAACACAGGCAGGTATTAAGGAACTTAAAATGAAGCAAAAAGATTGCCTCTTAGGTTTTTAAAGTGATACTCGTGTTTCTATCACACTATGGAAGCCATGGCAATGGAAGAGGCACCAACCATTCAAACTCTGTAGACTTTGCCTTAGAAAATGTTAGATGCTTACTTTAATTGCAGAATGAAATTGTGTAAAACAAGAGGGGATTATGTGGCTAATTCTGAAATCCATACTATGGGCAACACCTGTATTAGACCACCCAAGTTGTGACAAAACAACGAGCAGCTTTCAAGCTCTCCAGAACTTTTCATCTGGCACATGAAAATTTGTAGTCCAAGTATCTCTGGAGGGCACCAGCTTGGTGAAGGCTGGAATAGATGTAAAATGAAGTGGGGGAAGCAGGAAAAGAGCCGTCTGATCTTGAAGCCCATGGGAGTAATTCAGTCTATTGCTAAGTCTCTCCGTCAGCACAAGAATTTCTGCTTGCCTTATGGAAAATTTTCCCCTCTCGTCTCCTTCAGGAGGTTCTTCCAGCCAGTTTAGGGGGACATGAGAAGAGGAGAGCAAGGAAAGCCCTGTTGTGCAATCAGACATCCATGTGCAGGCTTCCATTAGGAGGATCAGTTAGTTGAATCTGGCCCATGGAATCTGCACTAAATCATAGTCTAAAACTGGAACGTGGAAGAAGCAAGCAGATGACTGGATTAGGTGCCAGACTTAGGCTGCCATTCTAATCCCACCTACCTGGGAGTAAGGCCCATTAAATCCAATTGGACTTACTTCTAAGCAGACATGGGGTGTCTCCAGACTTTGAGGAAGAAATGCAAGCGCATACCAGACAATTTAGTTTTGCACAATTAAAATGGCTTAAACCACTCTGTTGCCATAGTACAATATATCCACTAAAAAAAAGAAACCAAAGCAAAACATGGACTCTTCACAGTTAAAAAATTGAAGGAGAAAAACACTGAACAAGTTATTAATGGCAATACATATAAACACCCCATAAGCAAGTCAGGTTGGATGTTCATTGTCATATAATTGCCCTACAAACAAATCAGAATGAAACTGTAATAAAAACCAGGCATAGTCCGAAGGTACTCGCATTACATAGGATTCCTGCTTAATGTGTGATGGCATGAAGATGTAGTTTGTGTCCCAAGGAGAGAAGCTATTTATCTGAGGAAATAATTTGGAAGAATATAAGCAGTCAGAAACAGCTTATCTTGATAATGGCTGTATATCAAATAACATTAAAGGGTAACTCAGGTATTTGCCTGGCTTTACTTGCCAGTACTTGATCCTCAGATTCACATGTTTACAGTTTCTTCATCATTCTCTGTTTTCTCTGTTTCTCTGTGTGGGAGCCAAAACCAACAACAGAAATGAGTGATCTTACAGAGGACACAATAATTTTCTGTCAAATGTGAAGTACCTGGAAGGATTAGAAAAGGGAAAAGTGTATTTGTCACAATCATTTTCATTTAAAATAATAAGAAAACCCTTTGGCAGTCTGTTACTTATAGAGCAATCTAAAAATAACATATATTGAAGCATCTTAGTTCCCTTGACAGCTAATTGCATAAACTATATAAGGTAAAAGAAACTGAATACATATGTGTGTTTCTGCACATATATTTACTTAACGCAAAAACAAAATCATGGTTTGTATTCCAGATTTTAATTTATCAGGATAGTGAGAAGAGGAACCCATGAAGCCGAAATAAAGCTATCAATGGCTACTAGCCACAATGGTTGCATTTCCCACCGAAACTCAGAGGCACTATGCCTCCTGCTATATATTTTTATTTCTTTTATTTCTTACCCACCCTTTGGCATAAGGTCCCAGTGTGGGTAACAACAACAGTCATAGCCATAACAAAAAAAGAGAGTGGAAAATCAGTTCAAAACAGTTCAATATCTCTCTCTCTATCTCACAATCTGTCAACTACTTGAAGTCTTCCCATATGTATCTGGTTGGCCACAGCACAGAGTAGGACCAGAGTGTGAGTGGGTGCTCTGGGGACAAGATGTGCAGCCTGGGGAGAGTTCCAAGGGCCAGATAGAAAGGACTGAAGGGCCGCATTTGCTCCCCAGACTTGAGATTCCCCACCCATGAAGCACAGCGTCTCTGACAGATGGCAGTTCAGGCTGTGCTTTGGTACCTCCAGCATCCCACTGACTGCTGCTCCAAAGAGGGTGCTGGATGCTATCCCCATCCTCTGCAGGGCTTGTCTTACGTTCTGACTGTTGACATGACATGAAATGCTCAGGTCAAGCAGACAGAAAAAGCAAAAAGCAAATGGAAAGCAAATGAGTATCCATATTGTGTCTGCAGGAGGAATCCTCATCAACAAGGGGGACTGACAGTTTGAGAATGGTTTGATTGCCCCCAGAGCTTGTGCAATCCTTTGAGTATATTGAAAGATGAAGCAGTGAGAACAAAGCCTGATCTGCTTCGCTTCTGATAGGTCTAGAGGCTACCACCTCCCTCCCTGCTGAAAGGCATCCGTTGCACCAGCTGGAACCTCACCCCACTTAGCCTGCCCAGAGATAAGGAGTGGTGCTAACCACAAGCCCTTGGAACATGGAACAGGGTGTGTAGTTAGTTACTCCTGCAAGCCAGCTGTGATTTAGACATAGGCACCTGCTGCTTGGGATGGAGAGAATCCAAGTAGTAGCCGATATTCACCCTTCCCTTCAGGGCGATTCCCCTTGACCTAAAGACAGCAAATTCTTGGGATTAATGTTTCAGACTTTTTAGGCATGCGAGTCCCAATTGTAATCAGCAATATCTCTCTTTTCATCAAGCGGAGTATTAATTTCCTAAGAGTTTAACTTCCCAAGTGGCCTAGGTTGAGCACATTGTTAACATTTTGTATTTCGGTATCAGTTTGCAATCAAAGCTCTGGGTTTTCTTCTCCATGCTTTAACTAACACCAGATTTGCACACTGTGCACCGCTAGCCACCCACTTAGAAAGAAAAGGAAACCCAAGACCAAACGGCACTGTTGCCAGGTGTTGACCATAAGCCACTAGTCACTGATGGAAAAGTAGGTCAAGTGGTGGAGCACCTGACTTGCATACAGAAGGTCCCTGGTTCAATGCCTGGCATATCCGGTTCAAAAGGGTCAGGTAGTAAGATGGTATGAGATGTGCCTGAAATCCTGATGAGCCACACAGGCACTCAAAGTGGATAATGTTGGGCTAGATCAAGAGTAAAGGTAAAGGGACCCCTGACCATTAGGTCCGGTTGTGACTGACTCTGGGGTTGCGGCGCTCATCTCGCTTTATTGGCCGAGAGAGCCGGCGTACAGCTTCTGGGTCATGTGGCCAGCATGACTAAGCCTTCCCACCAGAGTGGTGCCTATTTATCTACTTGCACTTTGACATGTTTTTGAACTGCTAGGTTGGCAGGAGCAGGGACGGAGCAACAGGAGCTCACCCCGTCATGGGGATTCGAACCGCCGACCTTCTGATCAGCAAGTCCTAGGCTCTGTGGTTTAACCCACAGCGCCATCCGCATCCCCAGATCAGAAGTAGGAAACCTTTTTCAGTCAGAGGACTATATTCCATTTGGGGAAACTTTCCAGGAACCACATGGCAGTGGTGACACTAGTTTCTACACTCTTACACACACAAATGGACAGGTGGACACAGAGGAATGGTGGGAGGAACCAGTTGAGAAACCACCAGGGGAAGAAGGCTCAGAGCCCAGGGACTAGTGGTAGTGGGACAATGATGAGTGGTCAGAGGGAGAAGACTGGAAAGAGGAGGTGACAGAAGCTTAGGAGGTGACAGGGCTTAGCGAGCAGGAAGAGGCTGTGGCAGAGGGAAGTCCAGAAACAGAATCAGAGGTGGGAGGGTGGGAGGAGGGAGGCCAAGAAGCAGAGATGAGTCTGGGTGATAAAGAGTCACAGATGTCTCCTGCTCCTGCTGCAGCAAGCTCCCTGCCTCCTGATCGCTCAGGCCTGATACTCCTGTGCAGAACTTGTTAATAAAGAGTTAATGCCAACTTGCACAGTGTGCTTTACTGCTGACTTGCTCCTCCTGACAACACCTCTCTGTGCTGCTGACCAGGCAAGCAAAGGGCATTCTCAGTGTTTAAGAATATATTTCAGCCTAGCAAAAGATGCAAAGCTGGTGAGGGGTATTGCCTGGGGAGAAGGGGTATGGCCTTAGGAAAGTCCTGAAGGCCAGACAGAGAGACTTGGAGGGCTGCATTGGACCCCAGCCTTCAGGTTTCCAACCCAAGGCAGATAAATACATAGTGTGACATGCTATAGGAACAAGTCATCTTCCTATGTTAACCTATGGTGGTGGGGTTAAGAGAATTGTAGCAATAAGGTGCCACTAATGAAAGCTTCTCCAGCATTTAATCCAAAAGGAACTGAGTTCTGCATCTTCCTGAACAGAGAAGTGTGCCTGCTCGGTGCCAGATGGGTGGCTGCATCTGGCTAGAGCAGCGTTTAATTGTACAGACAGGCAGCTGAGACTGAATGTCCATGATTCACACTCAAGGCCTTCGAGTGAATCCAGAATTTAAACTCAATCACCCTGATTGCAAGACAGCCAAGTGGAATTTGGAAATGCCTAGGCACTCTTCTTCATCGTAAAGGAAAAGGAAAAGGGGGAGGATTTGGTTTTGGCCAGAGTAGCAGTAATAACATTCCATGAACGTGCTTCATACTTGCACCTCTGTTTGGGGATGCTCCTGAACATTATGAACCAAAATAAAGTGTGGCATGGCATATGTTAGCTCTCATTTCCCTCCTCTGAAATCACTACAATTGATTCATTTTCATTTTGCATATTATGTTTTGTACATTCCATCTAATGAGGCAGGGGGAGGAAGGTAATCTAAACCACAATTAAAATCTGGGTGGCTCATCGGCTCACTGTTCTTTCATCTATGTGCTCTGTGCATGGGGAAGGGGAAGATGTATCAGAACTTAAAATGATTAAAACTTCATTGCGCAATAACTACAGAGGCAATTGCAAATCAGTGCTTGCTTGCTGGCATCTGCGTAGCAACATGGTGAAGATGAAATCCCCCAGGAGGCAAAATACTAATGGATTTTGTATTATACCTGGGTTCACCTAATCTCCCCTTCTTATGTAAGACGCACATTTTCGAAAGTGGCTCTATGGCTAGTCCTGTAAGCATAGGAAACAGCTTTATATTGAGCTAATTATTAGCCCTGTGTTATCTCTGTCTGGCAGCCACTATCCATGGTCTCTGGCAGAGGCCCACCTACCTGAGATTCCTTTAACGGGAGATTACAGGGACTGAATTTTCAACCTTCTGCATGAGAAGTATGGTCTGCCCTACCACTCAGTTAGGGTCACCTGTTCCCAGTCAGGATGGTGGCAAATGAAGACACAATTAAGCTGGGCACACACACAACATCCAGCACCTTATTTTTAGTTAAAGTGTGAAAGTTAAGGGCAGCACTCTCTCTCTCTCTTTAACCAAAACAGTATTTGCTGTCAAGGGAATTATTTCAATTTAAATTGTTTTGGGAACAATGCTACAATCATAGGTTTTGACAGGCTGCATTTCTGAAAATAGACGTGTTTAATTTACACTAGAATTTCCCCCCCTGTGAGTTCTATTTCAATGGCCTTTGACCACAAAAAAAAAAAAAAAAACTGACTACATCGGAATAGGAGAATGAGCATTCTAGCAATTAATAATCAATGGAGCCATTTCAAAGACCCACTAAAAGAAAATTGTTAATGAAAAGGACAGGTCCAATGTTGTGTTTGGCTTCAAACACTGCTGTGCTCTATTTACAGGGTTCAGAAAACAGGTCTGTGACCTAAATTATCCTATTGAATGCATCTGCTGTATATGTTCTGTTGCAAGGCAATCATAAAGACATTATGTTCTTTCCATTTCCTTCAAAATCACATTGGACTAAATAAGAACCCTAGATAGCTTTCTGTCTCTGGTGAGAAGCAGTAAGTCACCTTTTAAGCTGTCAAGCAGAAGTGTTTGAAAACAATAAAAGCAGGAAGGACACCACTGAGAAACAGTTACGATTCCAGTTCAGCCCTGCTCTCACCAAATACTTTTAAACATTGGAGTGCTAGGGAGATCAGATTTACTCAATATTTATCAAATAAATCATTTCACCAGACACAGAACACTGGAGTCTTATTCACCATCCAATTTTTGCTATAGAATTGTATGATATATTGTTGCCATTAAATTGGCATTGGATGAACTGTCTGTATGCTTTCCCAAGACTTCTGGAACGGGGAAAAAGACCACCTCAATTTGTTCTAAATCATGCCTACATAAATCTATCTAAGAACAAGTGTGAGTACAGTTTGTACCAGTGCAAAGATACCCAATGACACAACCTCACGGGACTTCCTATATCTTCCAAAGCCAAACACGTAGCTGTCAATTTAATACGATCCTGTGCATGTATGCTCATTAAAGAAGAGTGTGTGTATAGAATCACACCCCAAGTACAGTGGTACCTTGGTTCTGGAATGTAATCCATTCTAGAAGCCCATTTGGCTTCCAAACGTTCAAAAACTGAGGCACGGCTTCCCATTGGTTGCAAGAGCTTCTTTCATTCAACAGAAGCCGCGTCGCATGTTCGGGTTCTGAAAAATGTTCGAAAATGGAAGCATTTACTCCCAGGTTTTTGGTGTTTGAGAACTGAAACATACAACAACGGAGGCACTCAGGAACCGAGGTACCACTGTATCTCAGAACTGGGAAAAGTAGCTGTGTTTTGGTTCAGATATTGTTTCCGGAAGTGCCGACCAGTAGATCCAAAGTTGTGTGGCCCCAGAAATGGATTCTGAAAATCCTTTCAATACACCTTAAGGGTGCAGCTCAGATAGAGGGACTATGGCAGGGCAGGTTGGAGGGCTGTGTACGACAGGCCTTCTGACCAGGGCAAGGATGACTTGTCAAAGGCAGATTGCGTTTAGATTTCCCTTGTGCTGTTCTTTCCTGTTACTGAGATCTGTAACAATAAATGTGGATCTAATTCAATCGATATTTCTGTGCCTTGCCTCTTTCTCATTCCAGAAGGCAGAAAAAAAGGAATCCCAGCTATCTGTGTTTTCATCCTCTGTCCTATCAGCACTAGTACAAATGTAGCGCACGCACACACACACACACACACACACAAATCTTAATGGATTAGGTACAAAATGTTCCTTCAGAAAAGAATGAGAAGAAGCCAGAAACAGAGGAAGAACGTATGGAAAGTAGTCAAGGGGGGAAAAGAGAGGGAAATTTAATTTAAAAACCAAAGGTACCATGATAGAACAATATAAACTACTTGGCACTGAAGGATCTGGAACATACATGTATACTGTGGGGGTAAAAACAACAACACAATGGAGCATTTTTGGGATGCAAATCCAACAAAATTTGGGGAGGGGGGTTCTTGTTTTTGAGGGAAATATACTCAATTTCCCTCTTCTGTGAATTCTTCATAAGCTATTGAACTATCAGACAATAGTAGTAGGGACACTTTCAAATGACTCACAGATATACATTTCTGACCTATGAGTCAGCTATTTGTTACTGGAATAAGTATTGATTCTGTGCCTAGCTGGGTTTTAGGAAGCCACTTACAATTCATTAGAACAGATATCGTTGCTCTGTTTATGGGTCATCATGGTTTTTCACTTGGAAAAAAAATTATCCCCCAAGTGAAGACTCTGATTAGGTCAAGGAATTGGAGTAGAATCTGTTCCCTTGACTTCAGCTGGTCCAGCCACATTCTTGAGATTCAGCAACCTTTAATTGTTATTTTCAAAAAAGCGTTTCGTACTTGTATTTCTCATGACTGGCTGCGTAACAAGTTCTTGCGCATTCTTTCCAATAGGTTATTATCAATCTCTGGGACCAGGCACATTCGTTCTCTCCACGGTTGAGTGAGCCTTGGTTGGAACATTGGCTAAAGGTTACAAAATCACTGCTTTAGTATAACATCTTTGAGGAATTAAGGTCGCTTTCATGGATTTGTCAGCTGCCCTGGTTTTCTGCCTGTTTCTTTCATGTGACCAAACAAAGGTGTCTTCAGAAAGTTCTTGTTTTTAAGCGGTAACCACATGAAACAAACGTTTGGGACAAATTGTCCACTCAATTCATGTGTACAAAAGATGAAATTTCATTTCATTGCCCATGCACTCCAGTCAGAATGGTGTGGGAGAAAGAAGATATAATAGCCTCCTTACACTGTAGTGTAGACTTAATATGCTTGTAGAAATGATTGTGGTGAATTCATTGGGGGGTTTTAAAGCAAAAAATGGAGTGCACCTTTAGAAGGTTCTACACAGTCTCATGAGCAGCACCAGGTGATTACAACCAGCCCTTTACTTTTATTGTTACTGGTCATGATGGCATATATATTAGCTCCAGTGTCGAAGAGGGTATGCCAGTCGCTGAGAGTCACGAGTAGAAGATCCAGGAGTGGCTCATCCGGTGGGACAGAGCTGCAGCAGTAGCCTTCCAGCAAGAGCATCACTGCCAATTACTGGGAGAGGCAAAGTGGCAGTGAGGTTGGAGCTGTATGGGTGCTGCAGCTCTACCCACTAGGCAAGCTGTTCCTGTGTTGCCCTCATGTCCTGCTGGTGGTCTTCCTAAAACAGTGGTAGGAGTCTCAGGACTGGAGACCAAATCTAATCCCTCCCCACCTCAGGCCTTGCTATTTGACCCTTGGAACTCTCCCAAGGTCACATTTGCCTGTCTGGAATGTGTCCACTTGCTTGACTGGGTGGAAACTAGAGAGGGGTGCATAGCAACTACATTACTGTATAAAGATGTTTTTTTTTAAATATATATATATATATGTTCCATACAGTTTTGCTTCTGGTCCCACCTGTCATTGTCATGTGGCCTCCAAAAGATTGCTCAGAAGGGGCAACCCAGTTAGATGGACAGCATATAGATAATAATAATAATAAATATAATAATAATATTGTGGCAATCTGACTGAACATAAAAAGAGCTTGCTGGATCAGGCCAAAGACCCATCTAGTCCAGCATCCTGTTCTCACAGTGCCCAACCGTATGCTTGTACGAAAGCAGCGAGCAGAACATGAGCACTACAGCACTCTCCCCTCCTGTATACAGGGTATACAGGGATGTGGGTGGCGCTTTGGTCTAAACCACTGAGCCTCTTGGGCTTGCTGATCAGAAGGTCAGTAGTTCAAATTCGCACAACCAGGTGAGCTCCCGTTGCTCTGCCCCAGCTCCTGCCAACCTAGCAGTTCAAAAGCATGCCAGTGCAAGTAGATAAATAGGTACCGCTGTGGCGGGAAGGTAAATGGTGTTTCCGTGCGCACTGGCTTCTGTCACGGTGTTCTGTTGCACCAGAAGCGGTTTAGTCATGCTGGCCACATGACCTGGAAAGCTGTCTGTGGACAAATGCCGGCTCCCTCGGCCTGAAAACGAGATGAGCACTGCAGCCGCATAGTAGTCTTTGACTGGACTTAACCGTCCAGGGGTCCTTTACCTTTTTTACCTATTCTGAAGCATGGTTGCCTCTGACTGTGGCCATACAGCATTAGCCATGATGGCTGGTAGCCTTTGGTGGTCCTCTCCTCCTTGGATTTGTCAAATCCTCTTTTAAAGCCATCTAAGCTGGTGGCCATCACCGCCTCTTGGTGAAGCAAGTTCCAAAGTTTGACTGTGCTGTACTTTCTCAAAGAAAGAAGAAGTACTTTCTGAAATGGTTCAGGACCCCTGTCCTCACCCATGTGGGAACAGAATTCTAAACAAGATCCAGCACTGGAAGCCTTGCTGGAGAAGACAACTATTGTGAAACTCCTTTGCGCATGACATCTCTGCCCCCTTTTCATATAATCCAAGCCTTATGTTTCTGGATGAGAACAGTTACGTGGAAAGCCAACACATCTCCTCGACAGCAAATGAATCATGTTCCTTCCAGACTCACTAGGTGGCAGTCTTCACAGGGCTAAGAAAGCGCCTGACAACATAAAGGGAATCCGTAACCAACCAGGAGGCAGACAAGAGTCTTTGCCGAACAATC
Organism: Podarcis tiliguerta; assembly: GCF_965153285.1. Classification (NCBI taxonomy): domain Eukaryota; kingdom Metazoa; phylum Chordata; class Lepidosauria; order Squamata; family Lacertidae; genus Podarcis; species Podarcis tiliguerta. The sequence goes on along the minus strand of NC_139536.1, from coordinate 81,466,976 downwards.
TTTATATTATAGTGGATAGCTCCAATTTCCAATATAAATCCCAACCCTTGGAACGTTGCGCAGATACTCTGCTTCATCAGCAACTTTCAAGTTTCTACAGTCTTCCAAATGAACACTTTTCACCACAATCCCTCATTCCTCCAAGAAAACATTCAACACTGTTTCTTCCAGTGCACTAGTATCTACAAAACATGCCTAGTTTGGAGGAGGAAAATTTATGGGGAATTACTTGGGAGACTCTAATGGCAATGCATACATTGGACTTTTTTGTTTTAAAATTAATACAGTTTTTATTATGCTTGTGTAAGCATTAAAAGAAAAAATAGATAAAAAACAAATGAGAGTTGATATACTCTCTCCCCCCCCCCCCAAAAAAGCAGAAGCTTCCATTCTGCCCGTTGTGAAACATGATATCTCTTTGGATAAGGCTGGTAACATTTGCTCTTGTGTTCTTAAGAATAATAGAATTGTAGAGTTGGAAGTGACCATGAGGCTCATCTAGTCCAATCCCCTGCAATTCAGAATCTCAGCTAAAGCATGCAGGACAGATGGCAATCCAACCTCTGCTTAAAAACCTACAATGAAGGTGAGTCCACCACCTTCTAAGGGACTCTATCCCACTGTCAAACAGCTCTTCCATCAGAAAGTTCTCCCTGACTTACAAACTAAACTAAACCGTGTGTATGCACAGGGACATGAATAGCCGTGTGTATGCCAAGAATGGAAATACGTAGTGGAGGCCGAGGAGGAGTGACGAGAGGGGAGAGAAAACACAGCCCCCGGAGATGTTCCCTCAAGCTCCACCTACTAGTGTGGATTCCTGGCAGTGGAATAGCATTGTGTATTATGTTTGAAAATGGGGGGGGGGGGGAATATGTGAAAGCTAACTTGCCAAACACAAACACAGAAAATTCAGGTCTGGATTATGCATTTGCAGTATAAAGACTCGCATCTGGAAGTACTCCATATCTCGGTGAAATGACCTTGCAGATGGCAGCATACACCCAGTCTCGTACTAGTTGCTCATCATGCATAGTGCATATCAGAGAATAAAAGGTTTTGGAGTTCTATGAGACAACTCTCAAACTCCCCCCTGCCCTGCAGATCTTATATATGTTTGCTCATGGTGTGTGGGTATGTATGCGAGAGAGAGTTTGATTTAAAAAAAGCGGGGGGGAGAAGCACCAGAAAAATCAAGAGGCCTTTAAGGAAAATAATTTACAGCTGCTGACAACTCTGTGAGATTAGCTTATCCTCAACAAGTGAGAAATTTTCCAAACATTATCAGAATGAAAGAAGCTGTGAAATAGCAGCCTTGTGTTTTCTGTAACATTAGCTAAACAGAGGCCGGCATGTTCACATTCTGTTGGGTGCTCCTTCTTTCCTAATTAATCAATCATGTTTCAACAGTTTGGACAGAAATTCTGGTTTTGCTTCTCTACTATAGGAAGCATGAGCTTGTGGCAGACACTAGAAGGCAGGGAGCCCCTAAGAAAGGCTGCTCCTCCCAAGGTGTGCTTTCTTCTTGGCAATGTTAAAGCTTTAACAGCCAGTCCAGCTGGATTCTATATATAGCAGGGATGGGGAACTTGCGGGCCTTCAGATGTTGTTGGGCTGCAACTCCCATCAGCCCCAGCCAGCATAGCCAACGGTCAGAAATGATGGAGGCTCATAGCAGCACCATCTGGAGGGTACCACACTGACTACCCCTGATTTATCTGAACGTAAATGCAAATATGTTTATTGCTTTATTGCTTTGAAACTCAGCACCTGACTCTTTCCAGTAGTGATGTATGGAAGTGAAAGCTGGACCATAAAGAAGGCTGATTGCCAAAGAATTGATGCTTTTGAATTATGGTGCTGGAGGAGACTCTTGAGAGTCCCATGGACTGCAAGAAGATCAAACCTCTCCATTCTTAAGGAAATCATTCCTGAGTGCTCACTGGAAGGACAGATCGTGAAGCTGAGGCTCCAGTACTTTGGCTACCTCATGAGAAGAGAAAACTCCCTGGAAAAGACCCTGATGTTGGGAAAGATGGCAGGCACAAGGAGAAGGGGATGGCAGAGGACGAGATGGTTGGATAGTGTTCTCGAAGCTACCAGCATGAGTTTGACCAAACTGCGGGAGGCAGTGGAAGACAGAAGTGCCTGGTGTGCTCTGATCCATGAGGTCATGAAGAGTCGGACACGACTAAACAACAACAACAACAACAACAACCTGACTCTTTCTTCAGCAGGCAAAGATATAGGCATTGATACAGATGCATGCACACACTTTAGTTATACTCATCAGCATGTGGCTACGCGTTGAGAATATACATGTCTGCTCACTAGAACAGAGAGTTAATTTGAATACTTCGTCATACTATTTAAGTTTGCTCTGAAACTGTTTATCTGCTTCATTGCAGTAGCAACAGAACATCTTGATCCACGGTAATTAATTGCTGCAATGAATATTTGGGGTGGGTTTTTTTGGCTTCAGAAACTCTCTTCTTCAACTAAAACCATGGTTCCTTGTCAGTGAATAATTGCTCTCATCTGTTATTATGGAAACAAGGCCCTTCTTCAAAGACTGCATGAGTGTTCCACAGAAGCATGAAAGATCACCAGAGTTGAGCATTACCTTGTGCTCTGTTGATGACATACCAACATTTCAGCGAACAGTTTATTCTTTCTCTCTTTTTCTTCTTCTTTAATGTCATCTCTTTGGCCCTGCCTTCCCTAAGCCTCTCCTGCTTGGCCTTCACATATCTATGTACCGGAGAACATTTTGGGGAAAGAATGCAGGAGATGTGCAGTGTGCTCGGAACAAATCCAGAGAAACTGGAAATGGGAAAGGTTCAGTCAAGTCATCTGTCTATAAGAGGCAGGTTGTTCTGGATGATGCAGAAAGGAACATCATTGAGAACACATGTCTTGTCAAAATACATGTGATGGGGTGGGAAGGACTGAGTGCAGGCACTCCACGAAAGGGCAAGTCCTAGCAGGCAAACTCCAGGGATCATCTAAGGAACAAAGGATCCCGGGGAAGAGAAAACATGAGGTGTGCACATGTATTAGGGTGGGATATTCCGCTAGTGCCGTTGTGTTTGAGGAGCTTCCAAATGAATTACAGGTGGGAGGGTTGAGCCAGTAGTACATCTGAAGAGAGGAATCTGATGCAAGCAAACTGGTATCTGACTGTTTAATCTTTCCATTAACCTGGACTGCCTGTTTTGTCACTTTGGACATAAATAAGATAATGATATTTGAAAGTTAAGGCTGTCTTCACAAGTGAGGTTTAAATATTCAGCAACTTGATTTCTGCTGCTTCAGAGGGTGCCACTCAAGCCAGTGGAATGAAATTAGAAGAGAAAGGATTTAGCCCAGCTATTGCTAACCTGGTGCCTTCCAGATGTTTTGGACTACAGCTCCCATAAGCCCCCACCAGCACAGCATCTGGAGGCTGCCAGGTTCTAGTTGATTTGGATTAAACATTAGGAGGTACTTCCTGATAGTACAAGCTGTTTAATGGTTGAACATTCTGCCTTAGAAAGTGGTGGGTTGTCCTTCATTAGAGCAATAGGTGGATAGATACTGTTCTAGTGGATTTCCCACATCAGAAGGGAGTTCAATGGAGAGAAAGTCCAGTAGCATTCACTGGTCGATCTCTGGCTGATTTGCAGTAGATTGCTAAGGGTTTCCGATAACAAAGAGTAAGGGGGGAAAGTATCCCATCTAATTTAGGCTGCTGAAATGACATCCCCACCCTATTTTTAAAGCACACGATGTCCCTCAAAGAATCCTGGGAACTGTAGCTTACCCCTCAGAGAGCTACAATTCCCAGCACTCTTAACAAACTACAGTTCCCAGGATTTCTTTGTGCTTTAAATGCCTAGTGTGGATGTGATGGACATTTGATTGCAAGGACTCTGGACTCTGTTCAGCTACAATACTGAAAACAAGTTCTGAGGCTCAGAATGTGAAGAAGAGAAGGGTTTGGATTTGATATCCCGCCTTTCACTCCCTTTAAGGAGTCTCAAAGCGGCTAACATTCTCCTTTCCCTTCCTCCCCCACAACAAACACTCTGTGAGGTGAGTGGGGCTGAGAGACTGTGACTGGCCCAATGTGCTCGGATACACACTGTTCTATAATGCTAACTGTAAGTTAGGATTTCACTTACAGCTAAGTTTGGTAGGCTCTGGGGTTCTAGATCTGATGAGCCTAAAGTTTGTGCACTCCTGAACCACATGACCTTTGAAGTGCTGTGCTGTGGATTTATAATCTGTGAGCTCTTATGTTGATGCATAATTGTTGCACAGGCAGGAGAATGCCTATACGCCTCTTTGGGAGTCAAAACAAACAAGATGGACACTATTTTTGCTGAATACAAAGAAACTAGAGGAAGCACAGGGTGGTTTTTGTTTATTAGCACATGGAAACGAAATGTAGCATTTTTAACTGAGTCAGTGTTGCCACCGTAATCTTTTTCTTCTTTTTCTAAAACCATATAAGTCAGCACATTTCATGAGCACGAGCAGGGAGGCCATAGAATATAATTATTTGTTATATTATTTTATGTAAATATTTGCAGAGTGTAACGTTGCATGAAATTTGACTGAGACAGAGTAACCTAATAACTGTTCGCCTGCATTTCTTGGTTAAAAAGTAGACGTATGCCAACACTCAAAATGTAATATGCAAACTGGGTCAACCATATTTGGAGGATGGTGGCATACTGTGAAGTCCTGATTTCAACCTGCCGCTGCCTTTTGGTTACAGTGGTACCTTGGGTTACAGGCACTTCAGGTTACAGATGCTTCAGGTTACAGACTCCGCTAACCCAGAAATAGTACCTCGGGTTAAGAACCTTGCTTCAGGAAGAGAACAGAAATCTCATGACGGCAGCAGCGGGAGGCCCCATTAGCTAAAGTGGTACCTCAGGTTAAGAACAGTTTCAGGTTAAGAACGGACCTCCAGAACGAATTAAGTACTTAACCCGAGGTACCACTGTGCAGTGAATATGGTAGGAGTGCCTTTCAGTTCAAACCAAGTTTTTTGAGTGTGAATAGACTGCTTCTCATTTGTTGGGTATGGTATTAGTTTTAACTTGCTTATATGAATATGTCTGTTTGTGGCCAAACCCACAAATATATTAACCAACAGAAACTGGGCTTTTGGAATATCAGAAAACAGAAAACATCCTGTTAGCCACTCAAATTGGGCATTTAAACTGTCCAAGGAAGAGAACAAATGCCCATTTTGCTCCTGACTTGTATTCATGGACTTTGCTCAGCATCCCCTGACTTCCTGCTAACTGTTTCTCTTTATCAGTAGCAAACCCATTGAACAGCAGTGATAATAGACACATGGGATTCATTAAATGAGTAATACACTTTGCTTATGTGCCATTTCAGCCCTTTGGGAGGTCTATTTTTCATTCCTGAGAAGGATTTCCTTTCTTGGATAGGATTTCTCCATATCTGAAGAACACCACAACATTACTTGAATTTATCGGAACACACAAGTATTGCCACTAGAACAATTTCCATTTTCAAGTTCCTTCAACTCAAGAGCTGGCTGAAATGCATTAAAATGAACAAACATGACCGCCCAGCAAGACAGTGACAGTCTGCATCCAGTAACTTTTAGGTAAAGTATACGGTACAGTCATGGTTAAGGACAATGACCCTCTAGATATAGATAAGGGCAAACTTATTGGCTGCATGATGGAAGCCCATCTCTTTAATCAGTAAAGGTAAAGGTAAAGGTACGCCTGCCCGTAGGGACCAGTCGTGTCCGACTCTGGGGTTGTGCGCCCATCTCGCTTAAGAGGCCGGGGGCCAGCGCTGTCCGAAGACACTTCCAGGTCACGTGGCCAGCATGACAAGCTGCATCTGGTGAGCCAGCGCAGCACACGGAAACTCCGTTTACCTTCCCGCTGGTAAGCGGTCCCTATTTATCTACTTGCACCCGGGAGCGCTTTCGAACTGCTAGGTTGGCAGGCGCTGGGACCGAGCAACGGGAGCGCACCCCGCCGCGGGGATTCGAACTGCCGACCTGACGATCGGCAAGTCCTAGGCGCTGAGGTTTTACCCACAGCGCCACCCGCGTCTTTAATCAGTACACGACAGCAAATGATTTGTTGTTTGCAACTATGTCACAGCTCAGGGCCGCAATAACTCAATGGCTACCACTCCCCATATAAACCAGCCCAGACCCTGCACTCATCTGAGGCCTTCTTCATGTGTCCCCTCCATGAGAGGTCCAGAAGGTGGCAACATGAGAGCAGGCCTTTTCTGTGGAGGCTTCGTGTTTGTGGAATGCTCTCCCCAGGGAGACTCGCCGGGCACCATCATTGTTCATCTTTAGGCCCCAGGCAGAAACTTTCCTCTATAACAAGCTTTTAACTATCTGTGGCCTTTTAGAAGTGGGTGGGATGTTTTTAATGTATTTCTCTTTCCTCTTTCTCTTTTAAGGTATCTGTATGGGGTTTATTGTCTGTTTGTTTGGTTGTAAGTTGCTTTGAGTTGTCCTGGGCAAGATAAAGTGATTGACAAATTTAATAAATAAACAATATCAATTAAAAGAGAAAAGCACCTGGATAATTTGAAACAATTGAGATAATAAAGAAACAGCTTAGGTTGTCCCATAATTTAATAGTAAGGAGCAGTGGCATAGTGTGGGTTGCCAGGGCATGGGGCCACACAGAGCAGGGAAGGAGGGAGGGAGGGAAACAGAGGGAATATATATGCATATTCAACTGCCCAACAGCATCCACATCACCCAGGATATCACAGCCACATAGATAAGAAAAGACCTTGTTCCATTGTCTGGGGAAGTCACTTCCTGGTTCACATGGAGAAGCTGTTTTCAACGGATCCTAACAACAGAAGTACGCAGCTGTATTGAGGCAGCACCGGGTGTTGAAATTTTTCCCTCCTAACAACTTTGCGCCCAGAGCAATTGCCCCTATTCTCCACACACACACCACACCACACTATTGGTAAGGAGAAGTCAACCAGATATAGCTTCCTATGGGCATCTGGTTGAGCACTGACCAGATGACTCATCTGGCTCTTCTTAGTTCTTTTGCTAGAATGTCAGATAAGGCACTGCATAATATACAGTTGATGGATGTTCCTCTGTTTTCTCAAATTGCAGCACTTCAGTATGAAATGCAACTTACAGCTGTCCTATTGGGGGGGGGGAATGAACATGGAAACACACTCTTCCAATGGCAAGAGGAAGCATAGTTCCTCTGAAGTGAACTGCATTGATTTCAGTGAGGCCTATTTTCACATAAATTTGTTTAGGATTAGGCCTACTAAAAGACTGCAAATAGTTAAAAACCATGTAGTTATGTCACATGCTAATTTCTGCTGTTCCCAAGAAACCTGTAGCAAAATAACTGTACAAAGCCAAAGCAGAAGGCATGGTTTTTCCAACGTACCAGGTCCCTGAAAGTGAGACGTTGGCTCTTATTCTGCTATAGAAACTGCTGACCCTCTTGTCAGCAACTCATAGGTTCATTGGCAGACAATTTTGAGAAGGCTGTGAAGTCCAAGTGCACAAAGCTTCTTGCCAGTTGGCTATTTTTCCAGCATCACCCTTCCCTATATCTCTCTTTTGCTTTTCTCTTCCTGCTGTTTCTTGCAATATGAAGGTGTGTTGAAGAACTATAGAATGTGAGGACATGATTTACCAGCAAGTTGTTGGCAACAGCCATGTATCCCCTGTTTCACACAGGCTTTGCATGAAATCTTTGGAGTAACTTGAGGAAGAATCTTGTATCTGGAGTTCGAGAAAGAGTTGTATAATGTCTGGACCTCAGTGTCTCTCGGTTGTTGATTCATACTGAAGGCATGACAGTTGGAGAAAAGGTTGCTCCATTTGCATTTTAGATGTCAGAACAGATCGGTTTGAGCTTGTGGGTAGATTTATTCCCACTAGCTGTAGTTACGTCTAGCAATAATGCACAAATTATCGATAGCATTGTTTGTTTCTATCCTGCTTTTTCTCCCAAACAAACCCAGGGTATTACATGAATAAAATTAAAACAAAATAAAATAATCATTTAAAAATGTTAAGAACATCTAAAAATATGTAGTGCTTGTATGTTCTGCAGAACATTATTGCCCCAAGCAATCTTAACTATATCCAAGACATGTAATACATTGACTACAGTCTCCTCTCAGGGAGCTTGCATGCTCACACATTCATGCTAAGCCATGATTTGGCTTCATGTGACCTCTGAACCAGGTCACAGCCAAAGAATCTTCCTCTAGATGAAGAATTTCTCCTCACAGTTGAAAGAAACTGGTGCCATGGGCATCACTTTAGATGCTTAAAGCCTTTCTATTTTTGCAGGTTTTCTCAGAAGGAGGAGTTACCCAAAGGCAGTATTTGTGTTGGCAGTTTTTGAGCACTGCATTTTATCTATTTTATTTTCTTCTACGTTTATGATGTTCAAAGCTTAGTGGTTAAAAAATATTTCTAATAAATAATATTCTGGGGTGTAGGGAATAAGCTCTGGAGATGCATGCCTGTATTTCTTTTGCTTCTTTTCTTTAAGCCCCAGGCTGAAAAAAAAATGTTGATTGTTATCTATTTTATAATTTTATGATATCCACTTGCTTTTAATGCCAATTTTACTGGTACCTTCTTACAAATATTTTATACTGTTTTATGTAAACTGCTTAGAGGCTGCTTTTTTATTTATTAAGCGGTGTATCGGTCATGCTAAATGAAAGAAGTAAATGGCCAGTGTTTTCAAATGCACTCTTCATGGGGAATATATACACTTATACAGGGTGAATCTTTTAAAAGAGGCCCCGTGGAACATGTGTACTCTGTATCCACGGGCCTCGTTTAAAGTACTCTCCCTGTACATACATTGTGTGCCCACTCACACACATTACATAGGTAGCCCAACTAGTGGGAAAGTGAATTCTCATAGTTTGGTTCTTTCTTCTTTCCACTGTAATACATAAGTATACTAGAGTAATAGGGAGTAACCAGGAGCAGAATACCACAGGTGATATAATTCAGTGTTGCTGGTCAATGACTGGCTTTCTGTGAATGCTGTTTTCCATCCCACTGGTTACAGTTGACATGTAAATGATTGTGGAAGGAGTGACCACACTGCTTCGTTCCACCACTAATAGCTGTTGTACCATTTGAACCTACTACTCACATCTTCAATGGTAGTTATTAGCTAATAACTACACTGCTGGAATTCCTGCAGTGCTGTAATTACCTCAAAACCAGCAGATGCGGCTGACATTACTTTCTATTTTTCTTAACGCTCATATGTTCCTAAGAGACTCAGCAATGACTTTCTCCTTTAGAAGGTGTTCAGTACTTAAAAATATTGATGAGCTTCAGAAGATCAGATTTTCTTTCTCCGTAAAAGGCCATTGTAGCCTGTGGACAAGGCTGGATGGAGAAATAGGCCCTGATGAAGTCAGGAACAGGGATGTAGTGGAGGGAAGACAGAGACAGGGGAGCACAGCTCTAGGGCTTTTATCAGAGCAGAAACAAAGACATCATCTGCTGGAGCGCTAGAGGAACTGACTGACCCTCCTTGCTCTGGAAGTAATAATGAGGATTTTAGGTTTGTTTGTGTCAGATTGGCATAAAAAGGTGATACAAGGCTGGACTTAACATTAGGTAGAAGGTGGCAGCCACTTTTGGCAGCAGACACTGGCAGGTACAGAGCAATGATGAGGTGCTGGAGCCCTGCTCTGGAGCCCTGAGCAAGTCTGCTGTTCTCAAATAATCATAGATAGTGGATAATCATAGAATCATAGAATTGTAGAGTTGGAAGGGACCACAAGGGTAATCTAGTCCAACCCCCTGCAAAGCAGGAATCTTTTGTCCTATGTGGGGCTCAAACCCACGACTCTGAGATTAAGAGTCTCGTGCTCTGCAGACGTCACCGGCAATCAAGTAAGAAGATTCTGTTCCCATCTGACCAACCTATGTTTGTGGAATATGGAGAGACATCCAGTCCTTTGCGTCAGTCTCCAAAATGATCAATTAAACAATTTGAAAACATACCATAAAAACATTTTAAAATAGTTATAAAGACAGGAAAAGAAAAGAGCTGAAGAATAGAGTACAAAACCAATACAAAATAAACATCAAAGGTTGAGTCTTGCAGATTCTTTGTTAAAATGTATTTCACAAGTTGAATCTGTGGAGCCATAAGCAAGCAGCACTGTTAGTGAATCTCCCTCACAAGAAACTATGCATAAGACTGAAACCATGCTGATTGTAATAACCTGGGTATTATGCCATATACGGCTGTTCTTCGGTGTGCATGTGTATAATAATGGATCAGCATGGATGCATGCAACATTTACTCCTTGGAAGCATGGCTTTCATGGTGCACTTATTGGGAAGACCTAGTTCTCCAAATGCACCCAAATGCAGTACTGTGTCCAGTGGCGTAGCGTGGGGGGTGCAGGGGGGGCCGCCCGCACCGGGCGCAACATCTGGGGGTTAGGATTAGGGGGCGCAAATCCACGGGTTAGGGGGCTCAAATCCATGGGTTAGGGGGCGCAAATTACTTGCCTTGCCCCGGGTGCTGACAACCCACGCTACGCCACTGGCTGTGTCATCATGGCTCGTTGTTCATCCAGCCATCTCCAGTGGTAATTTCTTAAGACCATAGATTGCACGTTCTGGAGATTAATCTTCATGTCACAAAAGGGCCATGCAACTACCCACCCATGTACAAAGCCATTCGAATACTACAGGCTTTTCCTTTCATGTCCATGACAGGAAAAGGGATGTGTTACCAGCCCCCAAGTCAGAATAAAAGCACTGAATACATGAGACCAGCTGCCAACAATATCAACTTGTACTTTTATTTGTGGTGGAAAAAGACATGGGACACAGAACTCTTTATTCCTGGGTTGTAAAAATACAGGCTCTGATCCAGCTACAGTTCACTGGAACAAAGTCTTGCTGAACACTATAGAATTTAAGTTAGCTATAACTAATGTTTTCCATTGGTTTCAATGGAGTTTAGTAAAGACTAGCTTTAGGTGGCTCATGGAAACATTCACATCCTTGACACAATTAGAATTTCTAGGATCAAAACAAGGTCTAACTCCGATTCATGATTTTGAAATCAATCATTACCTGTGTGGTGTAGTGGTTAAGAGTAGTAGACTCATAATCTAGTGAAGCAGGTTCATGTCTCTGCTCCTCCACATGCAGCTCCTGGGTGACCTTGGGCTAGTCACACTTCTTTGAAGTCTCTCAGCCCCACACACCTCACAGAGTGTTTGTTGTGGGGGAGGAAGGGAAAGGAGATTGTTAGCCGCTTTGAGACTCCTTCAGGTAGTGATAAAGCGGGATATCAAATCCAAACTCCTCCTCTTCTTCTAATAACTCTAGTTATTGTGCGTCCAACACGTGGAGGATGTTATTGTCAAATCAACACTGAAAGTTGGCAGTGGGGCTAGCACTCATGAGTTCCCATCACATATTGATCATCCCTGGATGCCCTGCTATCCACACAGGGATATATGGTTGAGTCTTACAATATGGTCTAAAAATCAGAGGTAGGTAACTTTTTCTTTCTGAAGAAAAAAAAAATTAAAATTTTTAAAAAATTAAAAAATTCAAACAAGTTCACTTAACCAGGTATATATATACGCACAAAATGTCATCTGAACAGAAAGGAGTACAGTGGTACCTCGGGTTACATACACTTCAGGTTACAGACGCTTCAGGTTACAGACTCCGCTAATCCAGAAATAGTGCTTCAGGTTAAGAACTTTGCTTCAGGATGAGAACAGAAATCGTGCTCTGGCAGCACGGCGGCAGTGGGAGGCCCCATTAGCTAAAGTGGTGCTTCAGCTTAAGAACAGTTTCAGGTTAAGAATGGACCTCTGGAACGAATTAAGTACTTAACCCGAGGTACCACTGTATAGCAAGTGAGCAAAGGAAGCTTGCAAATTAGGACAGTTCCAGCCTGTCCTGCTTATTTGTGGCAAACATTTGCTGCAAGAATTGTGTTGCAATATAGCCCCCCCACCTTTGTTTTGCAAAGTGAATGTATCATCTTTAGATTTAGATCTCTGTGAGACTCCTTCTGCTGAAGCAAAACTATATAGCCCAAACACATATCCATCTTTTCTGGATGATACATTTTCTGCACTCCTCTTATACCCTTTTTTTACCTTCCACCTAATTCCAAGTATGTGTCTATCAATGTTTATCAAGATGTATGGCAAAATTGTCCGTGAAATAACTTCTGCAATGCAGCATTTGGAGTTGGTTAGAGGCTCATTAGACTTTTGAATATCAAGTATATCTAGGTTCCAACTCTTAGATGACTTGTTTTCACTTAGTCAGATTCTTGTTTGCCTCTGCACTTCTAGTAACTAGCCATAACCAAAAGATAAGACGCCAGACAACAAACATTATTCTTACATCTTCCCAAACAAGAAGGAAACAGCATCAAATCATGGAAGTTTGTTGTCATGAACTGGCAGGACAATGGGGACGAGGAAGAGGATACTGGTGAGGGGTGTAGTTGGGACTGGGACACACTAAGGCAAGCTGGGGTTGGGGAAGCAGAGGTTGGTGTATGAAGTTCTCATGGGGTCATGAAGGATGGTAAGGGGGTGGGGGTCAGTGTACAGGAACCAGAGCCAGAGGGACCCATAACTTCATGAGGCAATCAAGGGCCCAAAGCCCAACTCCCTAGCTGGCCAGGTGGGGCTCGCTAGCTCTGGGAGGAGGTCTATGAGTCCTCAGCTAGAGTAGGTTCAGAACAGGTGAGGGCCTAATGCCTCGTCAAGCCCAGCTGCTGCAATCAGCATGCAAAGTACAAAAGGGAAGCAGAACTGTGGTGCTTTGTCTGCTCAACTGCTCCAGAATATCTTTGGGACTATGCTTTGGTTTGAACATGTGGGTTGACTCTGGACTGAGGACTTGACATACTGACTTGCTGCCAGGTAGGCCAGGGTACATTTGTCCTAATTAGCCTCCTATTCCCTTGGTATTTCTATGCTAATTTTTATGCTATTTTTTCAGACTGCAAAGATTCCCAGTGACATAGAACTTTTGACAAACACTTCACTCAATGAGATTTGTCAGTGTTTAAACAATACTTACAACCTACAAGATTAATGAAAAGTTAAGGGAGAGAAACTTTCAAAGTTGATAAATATCATTAGTGGACCCTCCCCCACCCCAACACTTTGAACTGTGCTGGGAAACGTACTGGGAGCCAATGTAGGTCTTTCAAGACCAGTATTATTTGAACAACAGAGCAGCTACTCAGCATAGCAGCTAAGACTTGCTACATATGTAAAACTAAGGTCCCAACTACTTCCTACTGTGCTGTGGAGGGAACCACACTCAGGCTGGGCTGTGGAGTTTCTATTATAGACCTGACATGCTTCTTAAAGAGACAGACCACGCCCACGACACAGCACTGCTAAACACCTCGGAATTTTGTGCTCCTTGCTTCTTTTAGGAACACCAACTGCACTCATTTTTAAGTAATTTCCTTGCCTTTTTTCATTTATAATCTCTTACCCTTTCTGGAAAACAGCATGCTGGCTTCTAAAAATAACCATTGCAATTGCAATTCTCTATAAACACAATGGTCTACCCACAGCTGTATTCATGGTTGACGACAAGTTCACTCCTCAAATACGTCATTACTTTTTGTTTAGCTTCTTGGTGGGCTGGACTTCAGCCCACTAATATGCAGGAGATTTTCCAGTTGTGATTGCATCCAGTCTGCAATCAAGTAGACTGGTGAACAGTAAATTAAATGGGAACCAAAACAATTTGATTTAAAAAAAAAAAATCAAGTCCAGGCTCTCTCCATTTTTTCAAAAGGAAATGTTCCAGATGGTCATTGATGTATGGGGTTAGTTGCTGAGTTTGTTAACTCCAGTTTGAGAATTACTGCTAATGTTATCATATGGCAAAAGCAGTGGTGTGTAATTTCCTGATTGTTGCAGTACGTCCCAGTACGTTTCTGAGCACAATTCAAAGTGTTGGTGTTAACCTTTAAAGCCCTAAACAGCCTCGGCCCAGTATACCTGAAGGAGCGTCTCCACCCCCATCATTCTACCCGGACACTGAGGTCCATCACCGAGGTCCTTCTGACAGTTCCCTCACTGCATGAAGCAAAACTACAGGGAACCAGGCAGAGGGCCTTCTTGGTGGTGGCGCCCTCCCTGTGGAATGCCCTCCCATCAGATGGCAAAGAAATAAACTATATGACATTTAGAAGACATCTGAAGGCAGCCCTGTTCAGGGAAGTTTTTAATGTCTTACATTTTAATGTATTTTTAATCTTTGTTGGAAGCTGCCCAGAGTGGCTGGGGAAACCCAGCCAGATGCGTGGGGTACAAATAATAAATTATTATTATTTATTGCAGATTTACACATACTAACTTGGGTCACATCCACATCCATACATTTAAAGCACAAGGCTTCCCTTCTGGGAAGGGAAGGGTGATGAGTATTTTAGGGGATTTAAAAGGGAGTAAATTGTAGTTCCCTGGATTTAAAGCCAAGTTTTTCGTTTAACTGTGCGTTAAAGGTATGGTGTGGATGTGACTGTAGTTCTGCAGAGTGCCAAGGGGATGTGCATTCCATTTCTCCTACATGGACTCAGCCAGGGCCTCAATGATCTCTGTTCAGCTTCAAGAAGGCTGATTGGGCATCACTGTAATTGAGATAACTAAAGCACAAATCTGAGTAGCACTGGCACCTACAATAAATTGTGCAGGGGGGGAAGTAATAAAGGTGTATGAGCAGCCATTACTTTCCTTGTAAGATATAAAGTTATATATTTGTAGTGCAAATTATTTTGAAGGACCAAAGAGTCAGTCCCTTACAGAAGGAATAAGTGGTACTGCTTATTAGTTCAGAATCTAAAATATCTGTTTGAAAGGAAACAATGACATTGTTTTTTTGCCAGTGTCTGTTTCAGATGAGTACAAGATCTAATTCTAGAAGCCAAAGTGTCAAATATCCAGTCAAGTGAACGGAGGTCCATAGCCACTCCAACTTTCTAGTGCATTTGTTCATAAAGCTGTATTCTATAAATGCACACACACATATATATCCCATACCCTATACAGTGGTTTGTTGTTTAGTCGTGTCCGACTCTTCGTGACCCCATGGACCAGAGCACACCAGACACTCCTGTCTTCCACTTCCTTTCTGCAGTTTGGTCAAACTCATGCTGGTAGCTTCGAGAACACTGTCCAACCATCTCGTCCTCTGTCGTCCCCTTCTCCTTGTGCCCTCCATCTTTCCCAACATCAGGGTCTTTTCCAGGGAGTCTTTCCTTCAGAATGGATAGGTTTGATCTTCTTGCAGTCCATGAAGATCAAACCTATCCATTCTTAAGGAAATCAGCCCTGAGTGTTCACTGGAAGGACAGATCATGAAGCTGAGGCTCCAATACTTTGGCCACCTCATGAGAAGAGAAGACTCCCTGGAAAAGACCCTGATGTTGGGAAAGATGGAAGGCACAAGGAGAAGGGGACGACAGAGGACAAGATGGTTGGACAGTGTACAACTGTCCACAGTGGTACCTTGGGTTAAGTGGTACCTCGGGTTAAGTACTTAATTCGTTCTGGAGGTCCATTCTTAACCTGAAACTGTTCTTAACCTGAAGCACCACTTTAGCTAATGGGGCCTCCCGCTGCCACCACACCGCTGGAGAACAATTTCTGTTCTCATGCTGAAGCAAAGTTCTTAACCTGAGGTACTATTTCTGGGTTAGCGGAGTCTGTAACCTGAAGCGTATGTAACCTGAAGCGTATGTAACCCAAGGTACCACTGTACTAAGGGCATGGGAATGTGTCAGGGATTGTGCTTTGGGCCCTGAGAGTGTCTGAATAAAAGAGACCACACAAAACAAGAGTTCCATAACACTAAAAAAAAATAATGTTGTAGCTTTGGTTTGGTTTGCTCACCAGTGGCTCAAACATGTGTCAGAAAGGACCGTTTGGTACAGCGTAGGGTATAATTTTGCCTCTGGCATTTTCACTACACCGCAAAAACGTGTTGTTGTTTTTTATGCTGAGCCAGGCCAAGGCAAACCAAACAAAAGGAATACCATGTAGCTGAAGATGTATTTTCCTGTCTATATAAGGATTGCATGGTAATTGAGGAATCAAGACAATCTCTGGAAATGAACCTTTAGGAGCATGGCTTATCAATTTACCTTTGTTGTTGTTGTTGTTGTTTAGTCGTTCAGTCGTGTCCTACTCTTCGTGACCCCATGGACCAGAGCACGCCAGGCACTTCTGTCTTCCACTGCCACCCGCAGTTTGGTCAGATTCATGTTTGTAGCTTCGAGAACACTGTCTAACCATCTCGTCCTCTGTCGTCCCCTTCTCCTTGTGCCCTCCATCTTTCCCAACATCAAGGTCTTTTCCAGTGAGTCTTCTCTTCTCATGAGGTGGCCAAAGTATTGGAGCCTCAGCTTCACGATCTGTCCTTCCAGTGAGCACTCAGGGCTGATTTCCTTAAGAATGGATGTGTTTGATCTTCTTGCAGTCCATGGGACTCTCAAGAGTCTCCTCCAGCACCATAATTCAAAAGCGTCAATTCTTCGGCGATCAGCCTTCTTTATGGTCCAGCTCTCACTTCCATACATCACTACTGGGAAAACCATAGCTTTTACTATACGGACCTTTGTTGGCAAGGTGATGTCTCTACTTTTTAGAATGCTATCTAGGTTTGCCATTGCTTTCCTCCCTAGAAGCAGGCGTCTCTTAATTTCATGGCTGCTGTCACCATCTGCAGTGATCATGGAACCCAAGAAAGTAAAATCTCTCACTGCCTCCGTTTCCTCCCCTTCTATTTGCCAGGAGGTGATGGGACCAGTGGCCATGATCTTCGTTTTTTTGATGTTGAGCTTCAGACCATATTTTGTGCTCTCCTCTTTCACCCTCAATAAAAGGTTTTTTAATTCCTCCTCACTTTCTGCCATCAAGGTTGTGTCATCTGCATATCTGAGGTTGTTGATATTTCTTCCAGCAATCTTAATTCCGGCTAGGGATTCATCCAGCCCAGCCTTTCGCATGATGAATTCTGCATATAAGTTAAATAAGCAGGGAGACAAAATACAGCCTTGTCGTACTCCTTTTCCAATTTTGAACCAATCAGTTGTTCCATATCCAGTTCTAACTGTAGCTTCTTGTCCCACATAGAGATTTCTCAGGAGACAGATGAGGTGATCAGGCACTCCCATTTCTTTAAGAACTTGCCATAGTTTGCTGTGATCGACACAGTCAAAGGCTTTTGCATAGTCAATGAAGCAGAAGTAGATGTCTTTCTGGAACTCTCTAGCTTTCTCCATAATCCAGCGCATGTTTGCAATTTGGTCTCTGGTTCCCCTGCCTCTTCTAAATCCAGCTTGCACTTCTGGGAGTTCTCGGTCCACATACTGCTTGAGCCTTCCTTGAAGAATTTTAAGCATAACCTTGCTAGCGTGTGAAATGAGTGCAATTGTGCGGTAGTTGGAGCATTCTTTAGCACTGCCCTTCTTTGGGATTGGGATGTAGACTGACCTTCTCCAATCTTCTGGCCACTGCTGAGTTTTCCAAACTTGCTGGCATATTGAGTGTAGCACCTTAACAGCATCATCTTTTAAAATTTTAAATAGTTCAGCTGGAATACCATCACTTCCACTGGCCTTGTTATTTGCAATGCTTTCTAAGGCCCATTTGACTTCACTCTCCAGGATGTCTGGCTCAAGGTCAGCAACCACACTACCTGGGGTGTACGAGACATCCATATCTTTCTGGTATAATTCCTCTGTGTATTCTTGCCACCTCTTCTTGATGTCTTCTGCTTCTGTTAGGTCCTTACCACTTTTGTCCTTTATTATGGTAATCTTTGAACGAAATGTTCCTTTCATATCTCCAATTTTCTTGAACAGATCTCTGGTTCTTCCCATTCTGTTGTTTTCCTCTATTTCTTTGCATTGCTCATTTAAGAAGGCCTTCTTGTCTCTCCTTGCTATTTTTTGGAATTCTGCATTCAATTTCCTGTATCTTTCTCTATCTCCCTCGCATTTTGCTTGCCTTCTCTCCTCCGCTATTTGTAAGGCCTCATTGGACAGCCACTTTGCTTTCTTGCATTTCCTTTTCATTGGGATTTAATTTACCTTACAATCCAATTATCATAGAATATAAATGGCAAAGCAATGTTAGGTGCTGT
Organism: Podarcis tiliguerta; assembly: GCF_965153285.1. NCBI lineage: Eukaryota > Metazoa > Chordata > Lepidosauria > Squamata > Lacertidae > Podarcis > Podarcis tiliguerta. The sequence goes on along the minus strand of NC_139536.1, from coordinate 81,448,771 downwards.
GATGACGCTTAGCATCAAAGAAAATGTTAGTCAGTTAGCAAAAGGTTGATGCTCAGTGGACTTATATACACATGACATTAGTGTGCCAATGTAATTTTTATGTAGCCTCTGCAAAAAAGAATGAAAATGTGTTGCAAACTGATCAGCAGTTGTCTAAAGACTTAATCAAGACTTTCTGAGCCCAGTTAGTCAAAACCCTTTAATACAAAGGTTGGAAACCTGTGGCCCATCTGATGGTATGCTGTACTGCAACACCCATTATCCTTGATCATTGGCCATGCTGGCTGGAGCTGATGAGAACTATAACCAAACCACATCTTGAGGGTCACAGCACAGGTTCTCTACCTCTGCTTTAACAGGAGATGCAGAAGAACAGGTTGCAAATAAAAACATCCACTGCAGTTTAGAAGCAAAGGTATTTTTTTTTGAAGAAGTAATACAGCTCCTTTACATTTGCCAAGGCAAAGTGTCCGTCCTCTTCTCCCCTAAAATGACTTTCCCAACATTTAGTTACTACATGGCTATTTATAGCCCTTTCCATCTCAGAACTGCTGATTTCATCAGTGACAAATACACCACAAAGTTTTCCCGGCATTGATTTCTTTGCTTTCTACTTTCTCCAATAATAAAAGCTGTCTGTTATTCTGAGTCTGTATGCGTAGAGATGCCCTGCTTTTTTCTGGGGAAGGAAATGCTTCCTAAGAAAATGAGGGTTATCAGCTCTGGATGTATTCATTTCATTCTATTTAGAAGGGTTCTATCCCACCCTCTGGTCAAATGATTCTCAGGGAAGCTTGCAGCAGACAGCAGTTAAGACAGGTATAACATGTGCTTAATAATAATAATAATTTTATTATTTATACCCAACTCATCTAGCCCAGCCCCAGCCACTCTGAGCGACTTGTTCAAGTGTTTCGCAGAACACAGGTACAAGTTGTCTCTACACATGTACAAGTGTTTGTGTGCAAGAGTGTGCACAGGTTGATGTGAGCAGCTCAGCTATTGCATACGCAGCTGCACATTTCTTGAACAGAATGCGCAAACACCCCTTGTTGGATCATAGAGGCCATTTTTTCTTCCATTCTTCAGTCTTGGAGCAACTGCAAGATGAGAGTGGAGTATTTGTTATCGTAGAGGAACAAGCTCCTTGCAGCTGCTCCTTCTCAGATTGATGGATGAAGCTAGACTGCTCTTCCTTTTGCCATGGCCTGGCAAGCAGATTGCACAGCTGCCCGGTAGCTTTTGTTCCCTTGACCAATGGTAGCGGCCAGAGTGTGCTTCCCTCCAGCTCTGCAGTCCCAGGTCAACATAGCAAACCTGCATGTGCCAAACTCCAGGCACGCGGTGAGCCATGGGATCTTTGCCCATTGTCTGCAAAACTGATTCCGATTTGATGGGGTCACATCTGAGCCAAGGAAGACCTGGCACAATGCCAACAAAACAGCATCACGGCCTTAAGTACATATAATTAGGAGGTCAAAAGGAAAATTCCTATTGATAAACCCTTCCTGGCGGGAATATGACTTGGGCACCCAAGAATATAGAAAGCAACCTAATAAAGGCATGTGTAGGTTGCAGTACTTGGGAATGCAAAGAGCATTCAACCTAGGGACTCAGCTATACAGCTGCAAACAAAATGTTTTAAGTGCAATATACAATGTGACACTAGATGGCGATGGTGAGCCTTATGGAAAATTCAGTGTATTTCTTAAAACACTTTTTAAAAAAAGCATTTTCAGAACGGTTTTTATATGTGTGTTGATTCCACCCAAGTCATCCATACCACAAACTCCCTAGAACAACCTTGAGGAATGTTCCCTGAGCAGAAATCCAACTTACTTTAGGAGCCGAGTTTCATGATACCCAGAACAAATTTGGAGTAACCCAGAATGTGTGTGATATTTTAAGATGGACTGTTTTCATTATTCACCAGGTTTGTTGCTACAATATGGCCGCACTTCAGAATGGGGTGATGCTGCAGGTAGTGCGTGGCAGTTCCCAATCGCCACTACTAAGCAGAAACAAAGCAGGAGGGACCTGCCCACACCATGGAATGGTTGCCATGCTGGGCCTGAATAGAGGCTCTAGCAGCGCTTTCTTATCATGCCATTACATACATAATAAGTACAGTGGAACCTTGGTTTAAGAACAGCTTAGTTTATGAACAACTTGGATTAAGAACGCTGCAAACCTGGAAGTAGGTGTTTTGGTTTGTGAACTTTGCCTTGGAAGCAGAACATGTTCCGCTTCCAGTTGAATGTGTACCATTTGTAAATTGAGTCCCCCGCTGCTATGGGAAAGCACGACTTGGTTTAAGAACACTTTGGTTTAAGAACAGACTTCTGGAACGGATTAAGTTCGTAACCCAAGGTATTGGATAAGGGCGTAATCTCTCTTGGGAGATGTTTTAAAATGATTGATCTAAGAGAGTAGCTAGGAAACATGCAAATCACATTAGTACAGCAATGAAAAATAGTGAAAGAGGACAGATGCATACCTCCAACATTCCTCTGATGAAAATAGGGACAGTTCTTACTCCCACAAGTGTGCGCATGCCAGGCGCCTGCCAAAGTTGGGCTGAACTCGGTGCATGTGTAGCAAACTACAGTTCCCAGGATTCTTTGAACCGAAGCCATGACTGTTAAAGTTGTATAATAGGGCTTTAAATGTGTGGTGGGGACGCGGGTGGCGCTGTGGGTAAAAGCCTCAGTGCCTAGGGCTTGCCGATCGAAAGGTCGGCGGTTCGAATCCCCGCGGCGGGGTGCGCTCCTGTTGTTCGGTCCCAGCACCTGCCAACCTAGCAGTTCGAAAGCACCCCCGGGTGCAAGTAGATAAATAGGGACCGCTTACTAGCGGGAAGGTAAACGGCGTTCCGTGTGCGGCTCTGGCTCTCCAGAGCAGCGATGTCACGCTGGCCACATGACCCGGAAGTGTCTCCGGACAGCACTGGCCCCCGGCCTCTTGAGTGAGATGGGCGCACAACCCTAGAGTCTGTCAAGACTGGCCCGTACGGGCAGGGGTACCTTTACCTTTACCTTTAAATGTGTGGTGTGAATGTGGCCTAAGATTCAGTTGCTATTATGACAGGGAGGGGAGGCTCCAGCTTCTCCTTTGCCTCAAGCAGCCAAATGTCTGGAGCCAGCCCTACTCTTACAGCAATGCTGTGCTGTGGCAGAGGCCAGGAGGCAGTGATTTGTCCAAGGTCATACAATAAGCTTTCTGGCTGAAGTATTATTCAATCTTTGGAAGCTCATGAAGAGCTATTTATGTCTAGGTATCTCACAACTGTATGTTCTTACCCAAAGAATCCAACAGCAACTCATTTGTGTGTGTGTTTCACTTTAAAAAAAGCATTTTCTGTGGATTACTTTTTGAGCCCTCACATGTCTTCTGACTGATTTGATGGGAGCCTAAGAAAGCTGTATGACTCATGTCAGAACTTTTGAAAACCTAGGAGAATATTCATGCAATTTCTTTCTCTCCTTTTTTACGAGTTTACTATAAAAGGTGTGAGAACTCACTTGACTGGCAAGGTGTCAGATGTTGAAGGAGCCCATCTATTTTTATTTTTTTTAATAAAACTTCCATGCACTTGAAAGGGCTTGAAAGCCTGACAAACTGTAGTATGGGCTAGTGCAGTTCTGCAGAAAAGACGTTGTGTAAGATTATAGGAGTCAATTTTGTGTTTCCTGAAGGGACTGCCAATGCAAAAGGGAGAAATGGTGTAGGCTCGTGTTTTAAGAGATATGCTTACAATGTTTTTCTGCGCCAATAAACCAAGAGAGTGATGAGTGAATGAAAAATTAATCACTTTGTGTGTAATAAACTGGGTGACACTTCCACTAAAACTTGGCCACCTTCTCCTTTTCCATTGAGTCATCACTGGCTAGAAAACTCTACTGAAACTCAAGAATTATACAGCACACCAGGAAACTAGAAGAAGATCAGCGGTTTTAGGGACCCTTGTTCTGCTAAATGCATTCCATGAGAGAACCACATGACCACCTGTGCCATTTTCTTGCATTTCTAGTCTTTAATTAAGTCTTTAATTAAGATCTCTATCTTTCACACAAAGTGTGCAGGGTTGAGATATTCCACTACGTGTTGGAGTATGCCAGCTTCACTACAACAAACTCTGCCACCACACCTCAGTATGTACAAAAGAAACCATCTAAGGTGCTTTGTTTATTCACATATGACATAATAGCATGCCTCCATAGGAATCTTCAGAGACCAGTGTAAAACAAAGATGTGATCCATTCGTGTTCGCATTAGCGTCTTAAGATTGCTTCTCAGGACCACCTAACCTTATCTGAATTATTATTCATACAGTGGTACCTCGGGTTAAGTACTTAATTCGTTCTGGAGGTCTGTTCTTAACCTGAAACTGTTCTTAACCTGAAGCACCACTTTAGCTAATGGGGCTTCCTGCTGCCGCCGAGCCGCCAGAGCACAATTTCTGTTCTCATCCTGAAGCAAAGTTCATTACCCGAGGTACTATTTCTGGGTTAGCGGAGTCTGTAACCTGAAGCGTCTGTAATCCAAGGTACCACTGTACTATGACAACTACTATTACATTTATATGCTCCTTAATGCCAAAATAGGCTTCTAATTGGTTCACAAGTGCACAAGCATTGAAGTATAAACATCCATAAATAAAATATGCAATGAAACAATCCCATTAAAACAATACGAGAGATCAGCTAACACAATACACTTCCAGTGAGTACACTGGCTTCTGGGGGCTGAGGCACTGGGGGGGGGGGGCTGAACTTTTTTGAGGGGGCCAGGATTCCTCAGTGTTCAAAGCCCCCTCCCCCCACGATGTCAGGATGTTGCGAGATGTCACTAGTGTAATAGCAGGACATTGTGTCCAGCCCCTCTGACTCCAAGAGTATCTTTTTACCAGGGACAGTCAATGTTCCCTGATGCATCCCTGGTCCAATTTCTCTCTCTCTCTCTCTCTCTCTCTCTCTCTCTCTGTGTGTGTGTGTGTGTGAGAGAGAGAGAGAGAGAGAGAGAGAGAGAGAGAGAGAGAGAGAAATTGGACCAGTGATGCACCAGGGAACATTGAGAGAGAGACACCTTTTTCCTGCTTTGTTTGGGGAGATAGATGGCTTGTTACATTTTTTGTTAATCTGGGTTTCCAGCATTTTCATTCTTCAGTGTTTACCTGCTTTCCAGGGTCTCTAGAAATTAAACTAGGGATGGAGGATAGATTTGGTTCAGTTTGCATTTCAAGATGAATCTAATTTTCACTTTCCAAAACAATAAATGAACCAAGACACAGTTTTGAAATTTGTATGTATCCAAATTTTGCAGTGCAGTTCACCAGCCAAGCAATCTGCACAAAAAAAATCATAATGTGCATATAAATGCACATGTTAGTAAAAATAACATAAAAATGCATTATGTTAGAGGAACCAGTTTTGCAAAAATGAATGTATGGGGGGGGGGGGAAGTGCATACAAAAAGGTGTCTTACTAGGATAAATTCACACTAAAATGCTGGTGAATTTTTATAAGGACTTTTAAAATAGTTGAAGATTGATGGGGAACTGAAATTGAGGTTGGCAAAATGAGAAACAAAAACTGACATGTGCACCCATCCCTGTCTAGCACAAATGTAGGCAAAATGCATGTCCAAGAACTCTAAGATGTTATGTAGTGTTCAGCCTGCCATTTCACATACAATGTCTGCTTACTAAGATAAAAATGGCCACTTATAGCTTTCCTGGGTGAGCAGTAGTTGCATCCCCTGGTGTTTGGTCAGCAGCCTGTGCACCTGAGTTTAGCCAGCACTTGGGAATTTTCCTGGCTGGTCCACAGGGCAGGACTGCCCACCAAAGTTAAATGAGCCAATTGAAAACATGCAGCCAAATCTGGATTATAACAAAGATCCATCTAGTGCTGTCTTGTGTTTCCACAGTGGTCACCAAGGTCAGGGAGGTGACTTGTAAGCATTTAAATAAGCCAACAGTGTGTACTAATGAAGTGTACTAATTGACAAAATTAATTTGTTCCGCGAGTCTCTTTGTCTAGCGGTTTTTTCGTCTTGCGAAGCAACCCTATTAGCGGTTTAGCAGCTATTAGCGGCTATTAAAGGTTTAAGGGATTAGCGGATTAGCTGCTAAAAGGCTATTAGCGGTTTAGCGGCTTAGAAAAAGGGGGTGGGGAGCGAAAAAAAATCTCAAGATTCGCAAGACATTTTCGTCTTGCGAAGCAAGCCCATAGGGAAATTCGTCCTGCAAAGCGCATCGAAAAACGGAAAACCCTTTCGTCTAGCGGGTTTTCCGTCTTGCGAGGCATTCGTCTTGCGGGGTACCACTGTATTGTGTGTTTCAAGCATTTGTTTTATTTATTTAATAATTTATTATTTATACCCCGCCCATCTGGCTGGGCTTCCCCAGCCACTCTGGGTGGCTTCCAACAAAATATTAAAATACAGTAATGCATCAAACATTAAAAGCTTCCCTAAACAGGGCTGCCTTCAGATGTCTTCTGAAGGTTTATATATAAATAAGGTTTATATATAAATAAGGTTTATATATCCCTTAATTTTTAAAGCAACCCTTAAGCAGTTTCCATAAAGCATAAAATATTCATTTGAAAATGATAAAATCAACTGACTTTAAAAAGTAGGTAATAAAATATTTCTAATTCCATCTGTGAGATGCTGGAAGATACCCGTCTATATGAGCCCAGGACCCCTTCCCTGCACAGACATTAATGTGCAAACATATACAGTATCAAGTTTGCAGCCAAAACCCTTTCCTCTCAAACAGGAGTGAAATCTTAGGTCTGGTGATAAGTGTAGAGCAGTTTCAGGGTGTGGGGAGGTAGGCTTGTTGGCAGTATATAAAGCCAAATATAGCTCAAGTTTTGAAAAGTGTTCAGTGAGTAAAAGAATAAAGGCAACTGATCTTTTTTTTAATGTGGTCATGGTAGGAATTACCTCATGAGTGAGTTTCTTTAACTCTGGGGACTGTCTCTTTTGTATAATTGCTCTAAAAGCTGGGTTTGTCTGTGCTGCAAGTGAAATCAAAGTGCAGATGAGTCTATCACATCCCAAAGTACCATGGATAAGATTAGGCACAGTGACACTCCAGTGTATACAAATGAGAAGAGAAATTAGGGGTATGGGTTCAGTTTGCCAAAGATGAATTGATTCAAGCTGTTTGAGATATCCATATCATTTGGAACTCTCTTACGTAGACTGTGCTCCTGAAAAACAAATATGTAAAACTGACTCACTGGAGAGCTTCAAATTGGCACTTCAGGCGGAAGTCCCATACAAAATAAAAATAAAACTCATCTCATGAAAGGAAATACTGCCCTTTGAGTAAGGGTGTAATATATTCATCATGTAATAAATAAGGAATAAACACATGAATTTATGACTGAAAGGGAAAGGGGTTCAGTCTTCTATTTTTTATTTTTTAAAAATCATCTCAGTGACGTTGAGCAAAATCTTCTTCCATTGCAAATGGTGTAGAAATAGGATGCCTCTTGCTGGCAAGGAAAGGTTGGCCATTCCTAGGCAATCCTCTTTTGAAAATCACATAAATCATTTTAGGCCCATAAAAAGCTGTCTTCCATGCCCAAAAGACATTCCTGTGGAAAGAATCACAGCATTTTATGCCATCAGGAAGGAGGATGACTCTGTTATTGTCCTGACTACATGGATTCTTTTGGATTAAGGGAATTTTCCTGGTGCAGACCTTTCAGTTGAATATATGGAGGAATAAGTCAGGCTTCAGAGGTGGGAATGGAAGAACACAATGGTTTGGAGTGAGATGATCAAAATATGAGTAATATAATCATATTAGATTAAAGAAGAGACACCACATCATATACCCAGTGAGTCACCATTTCAGAAAAGAAGGCTCTCTGTATAAATCATTATATTTATGGAAGGAACTTTGTAGTAGCACCACAAGCACATCTGGGATTACCATTTTCACTGGGTGATCCTTTTGTGACAGGGTGAGCCACTTCAAAGAATTCAGTGTTTAAGAACACCCCTAGTTTAAGCCTCAATTCCAAACAAAGTTGCAGGAAGTAATTGTGTTACCAACAGTTATCTGCACCTCAGATTTATTACCTATTCATGATTACTCATTCTTGGTGATTTAGACAAAAGTACCGCACTGAATTAATGAATTCTGAGTCAAATGCAACCGCCAGACCAAGATACAGCATCTATGTGCGTGCAATTACCTGTCTGAAACAGGATCTGTTTTGATTTCATGTAATGTTTGGCTTGCTATTTAAATAGGCTGCCCTGTTTTATGTTATCTAAGATGATAATTTAAATTCCGTGCAGTTCAGTTCTGTCCTGATGGGAACACTTATTGTATCCTTGGAAGTTGCAATTATTTTCAGAACTAAATTGGAAACTTGAATGCATATCCCCATCCCCACCCCCCATATATCAGTCCCGGGTTCCATGACTCTCCAGTAATCACACCAACAACAAAATCAGCTGGTAAAACGTTGTCTGGATGGTTCCACTTCTGTCTGCAGAATGATGTGTTGTCTGAATGCCCCCACTGAGGATGCAATCAAGTGCATTTACCCGAAAAGAAGCCCCTTTGAATATAATAGAGATTGATGCTGAGCATTTTATTTATTTCAAAGTTAAAATTCTGCCCTGCACTTCCAGTGTTCCTGTACCACTCAGAGCAGCTAAACTGGTTAGGACCGCACTGTTACAAATGCTTAACTTTTCCTGGATCAAGCTGCATTGAGGGTAAAAGTGTGCCAACAGTGGTTCATAAACAACAGTAAGCCTCCTTATGCCCATTGCTAGGAATCGGAAGTGGTGAGTGTGTCATTGAATTCATGTCCTGCTTGCAGGCTTCCTATGGGCATCTGGCTGGCACTTTGGGATAACAGGATTGCTGGACTAAGGGCCTTTAGTCGGATCCTGCAGGGCTTTTCTTAAACTTAATGAAAAGCTGAGGAGCAACTCCCTCTCATCCATCCCATGCCTTTGTTTTGCAGAATCCCATCTTCTCCTATTTCAGCAACAGAGAAGTACAGGAGCGAACAAACATAAGTTCAGCATAGTTACCACACCTGCAAATCTGATGAAGCTCCCAGCATTTCCAACTATTATTTGGAGAAAAATTGATGTAGACAAATCCTTCTCCCCTCCTGCAAATCATCCTTTGGGTAAGATCTGCAAGCTCTTACTAGTACCTGCATTGGGGCAATTATATCTGGCAAGAAACACAGTAGATAATCCTCTTGTTTAGATGTGACAAAACTTGACAGTGTTCGCACCCACTGCATTTCCATTGTTGGGTTTTTAATGTTTGCTTACAGGACCAAAATGTATACGTAGCCTCTACTTTGATGCATTGTTTCTCAAACCAGTTTCACACCAATTGGAGTCCTAAAGCCGTTGGGATAAAGACATTCCCATCAACCCCCAAGCCACCCCGTTGTGTACACATGTTGATATGAACCAGGGGGGCCGCAGCAAAAAGGAAGAGCTATGAAAGAGAAAGAATTTTTACTATGCTTAAAACCAATAATATGAACACGCCCTCTGTCTTGAGCCGATCGTGCTGCATTTGGCAAAGGTTAGATAGGGTGAGCAACTGACAGCTTAATACCACCTTCCATAAATAAGCAGTCAGGAATTGGGGTGGAGCTTTGCTCCTCCTCTTAATGCACTGGGAAAAGGAGTGATTACTTAACGTGCTCATATTGACCAAAGGGATGGGAAGGGAATGTTCTGCACCTGGAAAAAAGACTGCAGCCTGCAGCCCGGAAGCAAGCTGAAGCAACCTTGGACTTCTTTTTTGTAGATAGGCACCACCCTTCTCATCAAAGTGCCGAAGTGCCCTGGGCACTTGACTGCTCTATATCTCTTTCTCTCTGACAGGAAAGAGCCCTAGAGCCCTAGGGAAGAATTGTCAAATCACACTTGAATCAAATTGCTGCATCCTATGGCTGATGGAGCTGTTTATAGTTTAATCATAGTTTATTTTATGGAAGTGAAGCTCTCTTTAAGAAATATAGCCGGTGGGTACTTCTGTTCCTGCAGCTGAGCTGTCTGGCAACGGGAGAAGAGAGAACATTTAAAAAGGTAAAGGTAAAGGGACCCCTGACCATTAGGTCCAGTCCTGACCGACTCTGGGGTTGCAGTGCTTATCTCACTTTATTGGCCGAGGGAGCCGGCGTACAGCTTCCAGGTCATGTGGCCAGCATGACTAAGCCCCTTCTGGCAAACCAGAGCAGTGCACGGAAACGCCGTTTACCTTCCCGCTGGAGCGGTACCTATTTATCTGCTTGCACTTTGACGTGCTTTCGAACTGCTAGGTTGGCAGTAGCAGGAAACGAGCAACGGGAGCTCACCCCGTCGCGGGGATTCGAACCGTTGACCTTCTGATCATCAAGTCCTAGGCTCTATGGTTTAACCCACAGCGCCACCCGCGTCCCTAGAGAACATTTAGTCTGGTATGAAAGAGCACTGAGCAGTGCTCTCTATTCTTATAGTGCATGGAGGCAGGGGGATGAGCTGGAGATCCAGCTGCCCGTCAGGTTATTTTCTCATGTAGCCCTGAGCTGCCATCCTCAACAGGGATAACATGCTGCTTCTTTGCTGTTGTTGCATCTGCTGTAGCCACCCAACAGATCTAAATGCAACAGGCAGAGCTTTTGATGGAAGACACTGCTAGATTTCTGTGTGCACAGCTGCACACAGAATGCAGGAGCAGTTTGGTTTTCTGAAGTGACAACCATAAATAGAATGGATTCCTCATGCACCGGTCTGTGTGGCGTCAGGAGCAGCAGCAGAGCTAGTTGCTTGGTCATCTTGTCACATGCCGGGCACTCGGGGGGCAGGGCGAGCCACCCAGGGGGATTTTGTAACCCCCGTCAGGGATGACACCCGGGTCGCCCCCCCACTGCCCCCCTTCCTAGGCCCCTGGTCAGGAGACACAGCAGGGACTGGCGTGAGGTCACACCAGCCTGCACAGCACTGGCAGGTGTTGTGGGGATTAGGGCGGCCAAGCACTAACATTCTTCTGCAGACATTCTTCTGGAAGTGCTGTGACAGAAGTAGGAAGAAGAGTGGTGACACGTGGAGTTTTCCTTCTGTTTTTTGGTCCTGCGTATGAGCACCTGACTCATGCTACAGCGCGGAACCAGAAAACACCCGTCTTTTGGTCCTGTGCTCTGGCACGGCCAGAGCACAGGAGTCAAAACGGAACATCCGGCATTGGAATCAGACTCTGATTCTGTCAATCTGTGGTGTCATGCTTAAAACGGGACACTTGGAGGCTATGAGTTCACCCGGTGAGATTTCCCCATGCATGCAAGGAGATAAGGGACTGTGACTGTATACAGAAAGTTTCATATGAACTTTTCTGTATACAGAGGCAGCTGCCAGCACTATGCTCATGCATCATTTCATGCTGCCATGATCATGGGAATAATTCCATCTATATCTGCATGTACAGAGCTTGGCTTAGATTCAAGCCAATGTTTCCCTGTGCAATTGTGTGGCTGAGAAGGCCAAGGAAGGACTGTAGCCCAGTGGAAGAACATCTGCTTTGCAAACAGAAGGTGACATGTTCAGTCTCCAACATTTCCAGGTAGGGTTGGAAAATACTCCTGCCTGACACTATGGGGAGCTGCTGCCAGTGTAGACAATACCAAGCCAGTTGATCATTGGCCTGACTGGGGTCTTGTTACTGCTTTTATGTGTGTGGAAAATGGACAGGGTTGAACGGGCCCTTAGTACCTAGAATAGCATTGCAGTACCATGAGAAGAGTGATGGATACTCTAAAGGCAACATGATGAGTAGGGAGGAAAATCTGCAAAGCTAGGAATTTAAGTGTAACATGACTCTACATGCCAAGATGAATCTAAAGAAATAGGTTAAATATTTCTTATGATGAGAAGAATTTGGAATGGGTGGGGCATATCAGAAACTATTAACTTTACGCCCAAAAGTAATTTCACTGTTACAATTTAGTTTCAAGAATATTTGGGAGTTCAGCACTTGCTATGTTGGTGAGCATTTGGTGTGAGACGGAGTGGAAGATCTTGGCCCCAATCCAGAGATGTTCATAGGTTGCTTGCACATAAGGGTCTCTTTCCTAATATTTGGAAGAGAACCAGTTTCGTGGCCTACAGCTAAGGTGTAATTTGGCATGAAGCTCTCAGGTGTAGCTGTGGGCTTTGATCACTACAAGATGAAACAAGAGTAGCAATCATATTGGAGGAAACTGAGCAACAAGCCTTTCATAATTATGATTCAGACAAGTGCATAATCTAGTGACTCTGGCTAAAACTAAAGGCTACTAATCTCAGCCCGGATAGCTCAGTTGGTTAGAGCATGGTGCTGATAACAGCAAGGTAGCTGGTTCGATCCCTGTATGGGACAGCTGCATATTCCTGCATTGCAGAGGGTTAGACTAGATGATCCTTGGGATCGCTTGCAACTCTGATTCTATGAGGGTTACTTCTGCTTCACCATTCAAAGGCAGTATGCTGCTGAATACCCATTGCTAAAAACCACAGGAGGGGAGAATGCTCTTGTGCTTCAGTCCTGCTTGAGGGTTTCTCATAGACATCTTGGTTGGCCATTGTGAGAACAGAATTAGTCTGATTCAGAAACATCTTCTTATATTCTTATGTACCCAATCCAGCAGGAGCCACAAGTGCATAATAAGGAATGAATTGGAAAGTGTGTGCATGGAAAATGGCACTCCATGCATTTGATACAGGTGGATCTTCAGAAGGAAAGGGGGTCACGGCCAGCTCATCTTTCCAGTCGGTTGACCAGCACTCTCACATCTGACAGCTTCAACCATCAGTTGCAGGGCTAGGAATGATCAAGGAAACCTGCATGTCTCTGGAACAGTGCCCTGCTCAGATTCATGGCTGCAGTAATAGGCATGCTAGGCTTCAATATGACACTTTGTCTTCATGCCCTTCTTCCTTTGGATAGGTGAAGTGTGGGCTGGGAAAATGGCACATGTAAGATGCAGTCAGTTAGATCAGGTGTGTTGTTGATAGCGAGTGTTGCTTGATATTATTTTCCTGATATTATTGATAGAAGTCATTTGTACTCAGTCTTCCCAAACCCCAGCCCTGCATAGCATCCAAAGCAATTCCATGATAGCTGGGCAACCTCTCTCAGATAAGTTTTCCTTTATGTTAGTTATCACCCACAGTTCTTTCATATTCAACATATGCCCATGTATGTCAATTGATTGCAATGCCTGTACTCCAAGTAAAATGAACTCTGGATATCACTACATAATTGGAAAAAGCAGAGGTTGTGTTCCATATGCCTACTGTACATATGTATCCGCTCTGCAGATACACACAATTTCATTTATAACCCACCTTTCCTCTAATAAGCTCCCCTCTCTCAATTTCACCCATCAAAGGATAGCTGCATTTTGGGTTGTATATTTGTTCAGGAACCAGGGACACGGGTGGTGCTGTGGTCTAAACCACTGAGTCTCTTGGGCTTGCCGATCGGAAGGTCGTGGTTGGAATCCCTGCGATGGAGTGAGCTCCTGTTGCTCGGTCCCTGCTCCTGCCAGCCTAGCAGTTCAAAAGCACGTCAAAGTGCAAGTAGATAAATAGGTACCGCTCCGGTGGGAAGGTAAACAGCGTTTCCGTGCGCTGCTCTGGTTCACCAGAAGCGGCTTAGCCATGCTGGCCACATGACCCGGAAAAACTGTCTGCGGACAAACATCGGCTCCCTCCGTCAGTAAAGCAAGATGAGTGCCACAACCCCAGAGTCATTCGCAACTGGACTTAACTGTCAGGGGTCTTTTACGTTTTGTTTTGTTTTATGGTTCAGGAAGTGTAACTTAGGTGGGTTTGCATGAAAATGAAAAGTGAAACAAATTTGCCCTCCACACCTATCAGAGACACAATTTTTTTACTTGGAGATTCCATTTATCTGTTGTCGCTAATAGCCAATGGTAGATCTATTCTCTGTTTAATATTTGTCTAATCCCTTTTAAAACTAGTCTCGGAGTGTAACAGAAAAGTGTAACCATTAAGGAAAAGCAGCTTCAAAGGGGGTAATTTTCAATGGCGATACAATCAAAAAAGGGGGAAAAGTTCAATCATTTACATGCTTGCCAGTTTTGTTTTTCACCTGCATGGGATTCTTTTCCAAAGACTAATGTCTTGGAAATCCTGGCTGCAGAAGTGGCAATGTGAGAGCTATTATTCTTGTACAGCGGCGATGGGTTCATAGATTATGTGAAAAATGTACAGGGCCTGAGTTTGGAACCACTATCTTAATTCTATCATGGTTGGGGCCTCCATGAGCAGGGAAATGAAGTATTATACCATCAGAGTATGGAAACTACTGCTTGATATATAATGCTGACCTCAGCCTGTAACACAATCTAGTATTCATTGTTCAACATTCTAAACTGCAATGTGCTGCAAGTTTTATATGTGAAAAGGTTATTCTGAAAGTAGTTTAATGTTTCTGTTGATTTATTTCCCATGACAATAAAACCTCTGAAGGTTGGAAGCCTCCCAGCAATAATACTCACAGCCTATATAATTTTTCAGTAGTTTTATTGAAAAATGCCTCTTTTGTTTCAGAAATAAATAATATAAGGCAGTGAAATTCACAATTTGCAGTTAAAATATAAAAGCAGCAATTCTATATCCATAGTCTTGCAAACAATTTCCAACTGCTTTTTTTTTTGATAACTACGAAACATTATATTCTGGGGGGGAGGGGAATCATACTAAATATACAACACAAACATGCAATTCCATCTCTGCAGGATTGACTGCAATTTGGCATAAATGTTAATGTCTCTAAAAGGAGATTTAAGCCATTATTTCTTTTTTAAAAAAAAACCTGTATCCAGTTGATACAATGATGTCAGCTACATTATTTAAGATTTGTGGTTGTTAAAGAGATGTATTAGAGCAGTATATGCCCTGCAAGATAGGAGCAAGGATAAGAGAAACTGAACACATCAAAAGCAGAGTTTTTTTGTTTCACTAGACTGCAGATTTGTCATGTGACTGAACTGTGTGAGTTAAGTAATGGATGAGGTGAAAAAGCATAAAGCAAGCTCCATTGCTGAAGCATCCAGCCTTCAGATCGCTGGCAGCAACTGTGTAGGGTTTCCTTTCTTTTAATTTACTTAAAGATAACGCAGCCCTGTGGTAATTTTAATGCACTTGTTAAAGTTCTATGAAGCTGCTGCAAGCTCAGGTATTTTACAAGCATTGTAAGAGCAAGAATGAAATCTATGGTAACGTTTTATTGCTATTCCCACATAAGCATGATACCCTCAGAAGAAGCAATGGAAACGGTGGTGGAGAAATAGGCACACCCAACCAATTCCCGACGAATCTACATATGTAAGAATAGCAACAACAAAAACCACCAGCCAAAAAGAGGGGAAAGGTAAGGAAGTCAATCATTTATGGTTTTGTTTTTGCTTTTCTTGATAACGATCTTTTCCAGCGCATATGCTCGGGGTATCCAGGTGAATGCATATCAGCTCCATAGTCCTCATATTCATCATCTCTTCTTTCTGATTCCACTGGTACTATGTAGGGGTCACTTTCAGGCGGATAAGGTCCACTTTCAGGTGCATATGGCTCTGGTTGAAAATAGTCGTCCGATTGAACAGTATAGTTATCAAATGCCTTTGAATCCACAGATTATTTTTTTAAAAAAATTAAATATTTTCATTTTAGTGATTCTGGGGTGTAAATCTATATGACCCTAAGTACATTTACTTGCAAACTGAGTTTTCATAAAAAAGCAACTTATTTCCAAGTAAATGATACTAAGCCAGTGATTACTGCGGGAATTCTAATACACATAAAGATTTTCCCTTCAGAAAAAGGGAGCTGTTTCTGCAACTGCTCCTTGCCCTTGAAGTGAATGAGGAGGGCTCCTTGTGCAAGATCACTCTAACTGTACACCAGAGCTCAGATACAGCCTAACCCAATCGTATTTACTCAAAAGTAAGTCTCCCTGAGTTCAAAGGAACTTCAATCCCAAGCAAGCAAGCACAAGACTGTGTACAATTAATGTTAGAGACTAATTGGCAGAGTACATACAACCATTATTTTTAGTTTCTGTGGGGGCAAGGAGATAAAGTATAAAAGAAACTTGGTCTAAAATGTGAGTTTCAAAACTAATAGTGGGTCATATTCAACTAACTTTTGTTCAGATTGGACCCATTGCAATTATTTAGTCAATGCCATTAATTTCAGTGGGTCTGCTTTGGATAAAAATTAGTTAATATGATGCCTTGAGATTTGGGGAACTTTCTAAAGAAGCATTTAGGCTTCATTACAGCTTAAGTCTTAACTAAGTTACATTAAAGCAATGGGAAAGTTAATCACAACCAACTTCTTGTTGCAATGAAATCTCAACACTGTTAACATCAGATGAATCAGACCTTGGTGCACAATTTATTAATCCTTTACATTAGCACTTAACCTGCCAACTTCTTTAATTAGCTTTCAGTTGAGTCAAGAAGGGAAAACTCACATGTATCATTGTTTTTGTTTCTTAAAAATAGTTTTCTACTATGGCAGGCATCTACAAAAAGTATGAGTAGTGGTGATCATATTCAGTAAATATTATTTCATGACAGTGTTCCTTATATTGGACTGAGTAATAGCTGTGCTGGAGAAATACCTAACCCTGCAGGAGGACCAGAAGCAAAAGTAATTGTGCTTTTGAGTGCTTTAAAGAAGATTACATATACAAAAAAACCCATGCCCTGAATCAGATAAGAAGATGATGATGAGAATGATGAAGACAAGCACCAGAGAGAGAGAGGTTTCAACAAGTTTCAGAGTGGTTATGGCAGCACACAGTAAACAGCAGCAGCAGCAGGCTTAAATGCGAAAGCATGATGGTAATGTTAACTAATTTTAGCAGACATGATCCCATACAAATCATTTACAAGCCACAATTAGTTTACTATTTACATTAAGTCATTTCTCTTTCATGAAGTTAAATGTATCCTGGTCTTAAATTCACTAGTTAGTAATTTTATAAGTCTCCAATGCAACTGAGTCTTTTAGGGACTTTTTAGGTATGGGGTTGGAGAGAAAAGTAAGGATAGGAAGATGGACTTTCCCCCTCTGGCATTACCAACATCTTTGTCCTTTATCGTGTTCAAGAAGACTTGTTAGTAAGTGTATAAAAAAAGAATCTCCCCATCTTATGGTGTTCAGTTAGCCATTATCTATGTGAAATATCCATACAGATTCACTTCCTAATAAGCACGTGCGCAAACATCTCAGAAACAGGATTTTCATTGTTTTCAAACTGTAAGCAGCACTGGCGACTTAGAAAATGTGTTAGCCGGAACCTGAAACAGGTCAAAGAGGATGTTAGTTTTCCAAGGTCAAACAGCTGTGCAATATATATATATTCATTCAGCTAAATCCATCTATGGAGGGTTAAATTATATGCATATATCTATATATGTATACAAGGCTTCTGTTGGGAAGGAGAGCACTGCAATATTGTTTTCCATTTATTTTTAATTCATGTAAATTGTTGATCTTGTGCAAGTTCTGCGTGATTACTCTATAAAATTTGTTTCATTCATTAGCTCAAAGTCCATGAATTTGTGTGTACATATATATATATATATTCATTCATGTATACATGCACATTATGATAGTGGCAAACAACATATCAAGTTTATGAATTATAAGGTGCTACAGTGCACACAACTATTGATACTGTGAGCCTGAACTCCCTTCTTCAGAGATGCCCTAGATTTATATGGCACACACAATTTTGGGACTCATCCCCTTCCCAGTTTACAGTGACTTTGGCTGCAATCCAATACAGTTATCTGGGAGTAAGCACCAATGAGCTCAGTGGGGCTTACTTCAGAGTAGACACGTATAGGATTGCTTCATTGGTGCCCCAGTGGCCACAGCTATCCAGCATTTTTGTTCCTTTGGCAGTTCACTGTCTGAAACTGCTTCTTCTCAGAAGAAATGTGTGCCATTGAGTAATATAATCATAGATGCCATGGAATTTAACCCAACACAAAATTGTGCTATGGTGACTTTTTTCAGTTGTCTGCACTGTACCAAAGAATAGCATTTGTTCTCGGGATATTAGATTTCAGGTACTAATTTTGTATAGATAATCCCAACATTAATCAGAAAGACACAAAATGGCAAACAACTGTGTTCTTTTTACTTTAGATGGAGAGGTCAACCTTGTTCAGAAGAAGTAGTTTGATGGGAGGAGGAGCACAAGGAGAAGAAGAAGAAGAAAATTGTCATTTAAATCCTTAAGCAAAGATAATACTTTTCTAACACTATATTTATCAGAAATGAACTGCTTCTGAAAGGTAATATTTTCCCCTTAACACAAAACACATATCAAACTGGGGTAGTTCAGTAAATACCAAAAAAGTACTTTTAGTAGCACCTGAATTATTAGTTCTAGGCTGGCTCAGTTACAAGTACTGAACAGCTGAGCTGGATTCAGTTCATTATACTAGAAGGTCTCCTTCCACAAAGCAATTCAGACGGAACTGACCTATCAGTGAGGTACAAAATTAAGTTTAAGTACTCAGTAACCTACCTGGATATCCTTGCCCATTGTAAGCAATGCTAGCACACTGGGATGAATCACAGTATCCAGGAGGCCCGGGGGGACCTCTGATACCTGAGTTACCAGGACGGCCAGGTGGCCCAGGTGGTCCCCGTGAGCCTGTAGCACCTGGAGGACCAACTCTGGATTCTCCTTGTGGACCTAATTATAGAAGAAAAAGGAAGATAATATATCTATATAATTCAACATGCAGCAGTCCGATAAAGTGACTGTCAAAACTGAAGTCTAGACGCAGACATATGGTTAAGAAATGTTTCCATTTGGGTTCTACATATGGTGTCAATGAAGCGACCGCAGGGAACCCAAGATGTAACTCATCATTAGTTGGTTCCCTAATTTTAAGGTCTTTATGCACAGAAAACTGCTGTGGCAAGATTTGAGCTTAGTGGTTTATATCCATCCTGTGTACGATACAGGGATCTCATGGGGCACTTCTGTATTAGACAAGCACACTAAATTTCAATTAAAGTGTAGGGCTGCTTCAGTTCTGCTACCCTGCAGCTTTAGAATGGATGAGATCATGGGGTGTTTTTTTTGGAACAAGTTATATTCATGGTTAACAGAAATGTTGAGAGCTTTAACAAAGTGGAGCTAAAATTTGTTGCAAAATTCTTATGGATCTTGTAATGAAGAAAGGTATGTTTCAACTAGTAAATTAAAAACAGAAGCGCCAAGACAGTCTGCCTACTCTTGCCAGGACATCGGTAAATGATCAAAATTGTACTGATAGAAAAAGTAACTGTGAAGGCCCTGCATTCTATCCTAAATTGTAACTATACTATAGAGTAATTTACAACTGAAAGAGAGCACAACAATTGCAACTAAAACCTAATTCTCAGTCAAAAGGCTAAAATAACATTTTGTTTCCCCTGAAATAGGAGGGGGGAAATGTAAAATGCCTGGCTAGATACAAGCTAAAAAGACTTGATGCTCATTTTGATCAAATTTTACTTGCGTACCTTATAAAGCCTGTCAATATTATCTTTTACGGTTTTTTGCTGCCATGTGATGCAGAAAACTCACCTGGTGACCCAGGCAAACCTCGTGGCCCTTGTGATCCAATCCCTCTTTCACCTTTCTCTCCAGGTAGCCCTAAAGCACACATAAAAAGAAAAGGGAAACACCCCATGTAATTGTGAAAGTGATGCTGAAGAAATAATTGTCTGTGCTTGTGAAGCATACAATTAACAGCACATTTTAAAATATTGCTCTTATTCATCCAATGAACCACTTAGCATATGCAGGCCATTTTTATACTAAAACATTCTGTTTGGTTTAAAGGCTGTCCTGTGGATGTTATTAGACTGAAGGATTAGCAAAGGATTGACAGCAGCTGACCTAGGATGATGAAACACACACACACACATTTTATACATATATAGTACAACTCACCTCTTTCTCCAGCTGGCCCTTGCATGCCAGGTGTGCCTGGGAAGCCTGGCCTGCCCCCAGTCCCAGGTTCTCCTGGTGGCCCAGCAGGTCCAGGGGGCCCTGGTGGTCCTGATGGTCCTGGCTGGTTACGGTTTGAATAGTAATCATTTGGTATTTGATTCAGCCTCTGGTTAAACTGGGCCATATTGGCTTTGGAGAAATAAAACAGGATAATATAAGAATGCACAATACCATGTTTTTGTGAAAAACAAAACAGAATACTGCTCCCTGGTGCCACAAAGCACCTTCCTGACTACTACTGGTTAATTTGGTACACGACTTTAGGCTAAGATTAACAAATAGTATAAACTCGTAAATAAATAAATTCAACTAAATTCCACTCTTAGTAGACTGAAATTAATGAGCCTGAGTAAATCATGCCATTAACCTCAGTGGGTCTACTCTGAGTAGAATTAGCATTTAATACCCATAGGGTTAGATTCATTTGCAGAAGTGAGTCAGAGCCAATGTAGGCACCTGCTCTGCAAACTGGGTGCTTCCATGGACAGAACATGATTTTCTCCCATACCAACTCTGGCCTGCAGCCTCAACACACTCAGCCCCTCACGCTGTTCTGGAGGATCCCAAAGCTTCCAGAACAGTTTGGGTTTATTTTAGGAGAGACACGGATGGGTGGAGGTGGGGGTGGGGAGGCCCAATCAGCCAAAATCTCTTCCACTCTCTTCTACCCATGGAGGCATAGAGCTTGTGAGGTTCCACTCTATGTAACTGTAGATCCAATAAATACAATAAAAGGAGAAATGTTGGCAGCAAGATGATATTATAAAAAAGCTGAATCCAGTACAACTTAGCTCCCCAGAAGAACACATATTTGATCAACAAGGTCTTGCCTAAGAATGTAAGGCACAGAATGTAAGGCAGAGTTCTGGGTGTCATGTACCTGCCTCCCAGCCCCCATAATGGTCTGATGTACTGAGTGTGCACAACAGAAGGCAAGTTTGAAGACAAGCTCTAATGCCTATAAATGATACCTCTATGTATGGGCAGTATGCCTGTAGTGGACTTGACCATGCCCCTACTTTTAAGCATAACCATTTATTTTCATTTCTGTATGCTCTAGAAGACCATGTATGACAAACACCAGAAGGAGCAGCAAAACATATTCAGTATTTGCCAGCATTTGGAGAATGGGACCTCAACTTGTCATCACTGCTACTGCCACTGAAGAGCACAAAGTGGCAACAGCACAAGGTGGGATCAGACCTAGCCTTCATTAAGCATTATCAGTACTGCTACAGAAAGGCAGCAGCTGACAGCAAAGCAAGGAATCAAACTCAAACCCATATTTCAATCCAGAATATCAACCACTGACTAATTTTGTGTTGATTTAGTACAATGAAGTTCTTGTTTGCCACATTGAATATGCCAAAGGGACAAGTGGCAAATAAACCTAGGCTTGTTGTGACAGCCATTGGTTTGTACCCACCTGTGGTAACTCAGAGTTGCTTTCAGCTGATCAGACTCTGCTGGATTTGGTGATCGAGCTAGCAAGAGGTCAAACATTTGCAATTTCACCCACCAGCCTAGGCTCTGCCTAATTTGAGAAACACTTAACCCATGTGACTTTAAGCTTTAAGTTCACAACAGAGTCTGACAATATGGTACACGGAAACATGTGTTTTGTTGCACATATTTCAAAGCATTGTTTACCATTCATCATTTGTTCACAGACTTGTCTTGCAACAGCTCGCATCATATTCTGGGAAGCAATGTCTCCCTTAATAAAAGAAACAGAACATGTATTAGACATGATGTGCTCTTTTGTAGGGAGCATTAGAAAATGCAAACAAATTCATTTTAAGGGTGCACTTACTCTGTCACCTTTCTCGCCTTTTATTCCAGCTGGCCCCTGTAACAAATTAAACTCCATCAGAGTGCATCACAGAAAGAGGGAGTATTAACAGGAGTGACTGCAAAAGTGTGTGCCAGGCACTCCAAGGCCTGAACATGGAAGGTCAGCCCATGAAAGTCAAGTGTCTGCCTTATACTGAATCAGACCACTGGTCCATCTAGCTCAGCGTCATCTAAGCAGACTGGCAGTAAATCTACAGGGTTTCAGGCAAGAGTCTTTCTTAGTCTTTCCCGGAAATGCCAGAACCTGGGCACTTCTACATGTACCAATAAGCTACAACTGCCTACCTCTAAGTTGCTATGGTGATTATTTTCATTTACTAGAATACATGTACACTAGAATACATGTACTAAGCTGATTTGATGACGAAGGTGGATTGGCATCAGTAATACCAGAACCTCAACTGCTGAATTTCCTTTAAATTCCCTCCCTTCTCCTTTCTGTGGGGACTCCAATTTTTGAAATAAATGATCAGAAATGTGTGGAAATTCTGGGCATTCAAATGAACAAACAAAAGAGAAATTGCTATTAAACCAAACAGATTTTCACTGGTAAGCTCCCAGAGGTGAATCGTTAGTTATTATTTAATCATGCTTAATATTCTGTTGTCAGCAAAAGTAATCACCAAATCTGGCCACAAGTGGTTTCTTTAAAAAGCTCCTTCAGTGACACACCAATAAATTACTCTGCAGGACTAGAGCATAACTGAATATGGCAACATTTCAACAATCTTGCACTGAGATCATGAACATTTAATTTGTGAAAGTGAGAAGTTTACACCAGGGATGATTTCAGATGTGCAGAATTTAGGGTCATGGTGACCCTGGGTGCTGCTGCCAAACATTCAAAAGTCTGTTTGTTTACATATGGCTCTGATTATTTGTTATCCCCCAGGCTGCTTTCAGTGCAGCAACATCAACCACTCTTCTTGCAAATAAAGGGACCCTTAAACTCTTTACCTGAGTTGTCAAAGCAAGTGTGTGAAAGAAAAGGACTCTTCTAATTCACTAAACATCTCTTTGGGAGAGCAACATTGCTAGCAGCTGTACAGAGCTGCCACATGCCTGGATCAGGCAAGTAATTTATGTCTTCTCTCATCATTTTGACCAGCCTTACACAGAATATGATGTGTCGATTGTCTTAGCCTGAGGCAGCATTTACTTTCCAGAAGTAATGTCAACCACATGTGAGAAATGGATACAATGGGAGACCCTGGGAAGGCTGTTTGTTTGTGTCTATGAAGTATAGTTACATTATTTGTTCTTGTTCATTCTAAATACTTAAGAGGCACCATTGTTTGCTTAGATACTTCCTCCTTATTGAATTAATTAGTCTATTGTGTTATAGCTATCTTTGTCTAAAGAATAGGCTTTTCTTTTTGTACGGTAATTAATTAGCAAATTATCAAGTTTGTCCCCATGGAAAGCAAAAGCTCAAAGCAAGTAGGATATTGCTGCTGCTTCCTGTATGGCCTGTCTTCTAAACATGCATACAAATCATTTTTCTCTTATCACCCACTTAGAACTTTTTCTTCTCACCAACTTAGAATTCTCAAGAGATACTTAAAAATGCACTGATAGGCCAATGAACTCAGGAAAGCTCTCTGTTCACTATGGCCCAGAATTATCTAAACTTTTTTGGCGACATACTCATGTTGAAATGATTTCATAGTACCTGTGGCCATGATATTATTCTCCCATGCTTGGCTTAAAAGTGTGTGATTTGGATCTTTGTGTTACCAGTGCTAACAAAGATTCTTAGATGGTTACATTATCACAAGAAATATGTAAAGCTGTGTGAGGAAATGCTGCTTTGGAACACAGCCATGTAGCTACAGGAAAAGTCTGGATGACCTTTAAAACTCTGCAGGCTACATTTGGCCCACCGCTTGCACACATGGGCTTAGGTTGCCACTTTGGCATTTCTTAATAGCATACATATAGGTGCTGAAAGCCCATCTACCACATGAGTCTGACAAAACATCTGCACAGACTGTATGCCAGATTCCTGCTGGGATTTGATCTGAAAAGCTGAGAAACAGTATGCGAGAGAGTGGGACAACCAAAGCAAAACACTGCACTCTGAAATTATTATATTTGGATAAAGGGAAGCATATATATATATATATATATATATATATATATATATATTAATTAGAAGTTACAGGGAACCAGGCAGAGGGCCTTCTCGGGAGTGGCACCCTCTCTGTGGAATGCCCTCCCATCAGATGTCAAGGAGATAAAGAACTATACAACTTTCAGAAGACACCTGGATGCAGCCCCGTATCAGGAAATTTTGAATGTTTGATGTTTTATTATGTTTTCATATTTTGCTGGAAGCCGCCCAGAGTGACTGGGGAAACCTAGCCAGATGGGCAGGGTATGTATGTATGTATGTATGTATTTATTTATTTATTTATTTTCCATTATTATGAAGAAGCCTTGAAGTTATCATTACATACAGAGCTCCTAAGCTGAATGGAGCCAACTTTTTACTGGTCACTGCTTTTCTGCCTCTTAACATCAGCTTGATGTGCAGCAGTAGCAGATGGTGTAGTAGGGCTGTGCCACTTGGTCAACCTCTTTCTAGCTGAGTCACTGCTGCATGTTGGTGGCAAGGTTGGGGTGGTGCAAAGTGCTGGTGCAGCCAGTGCAGCACTCCTGCTGACTCAATTGCACTGCACGGACCTTGTTGCCACCTCAGTGACTTAGCTGGAGGCAGCACAGCTCCAACGTACCATCCATTACTGATACACAGAAATTTGAAGCAATGATGCCTCTCAAGGTGTGCAGAGGTTTACCTGTTTATGACTTTGGATATAACTACTATTAGACAATTAAGCAGGCCAAGCCCTGTTGTTGTTGGTGGTGGTGGTGGCCAGTTGGTAACCCAACCTGTTCCCTTACTAAGACAGCATTTATAATCAGTGCTAATGTGAGACATTAAGAACAGAAAATTAGTCACAATTAAGATCTAAGGAAATCAGTGTGACAAGGTAATGTGACCGATTGACTCCAAATATGAGACTGCGTAATCTCATAGAAACTAGATGCAAACATTTGCATGGCATTCTAAAAAGCGGGGGGTGGGGCAGAAAAACCTTGATGTGACTTATCTGGTGCCATATAGAAAATTCCTCTTTCTCCTTTTCAAGACTATTTTATAATTACTATTATTATTTAAAAATTTACCACCCTTTGGCCAAAGATCACAGGGTGGTAGACAATATAAAAACATAAAAATACACAACAAAGTAACAAACATAAATAATACCCCTCCCCCACTTTAAAAGGCCTTAGATTGTGTAATTGGCCAAAGGCTTGGGAGAATAGGACTGTTTTTGCCTGGTGCCTAAAGCTGTGTGGCAAAGGCAGCATGCGAGCCACCCTGGGGAGAGCATTCCACAAATGGGAAGCCACTGCAGAAAAGGTCCGTTCTCATGTTGCCACCCTCTTGACCTCAGGAGGCACACAAAGAAGGGCTTAAGATGATGAACACAGGGTCTGAGTTGGTTCATATGGAGTGAGACAGTCATTGGGGTATGGTGATTCTGAGCTATTTACGGCTTTATAGGTCAAAACCAGCACTTTGCATTAGGCCCAGAAGCTAACTGGCAGCCACTGCTGTCAGGTTAGGATTGGCATTATATGCTCAAACTGTCTTGCCCTGGAGAGAAACCTAACCGCTGGCTGAAGTTCCAAACTGTCTTCAGAGGTAGCCCCATGTATGACAGATTGCAGTAATCTAACCTAGAAGTTACCAGAGCACAGACAATAGTAGTTAGGCTATCCCTGTCCAGATAGAGGTGCAGTTGGGCCATGTATCTGACGGAAAGCACTCTGCACCACCAAGGCCACTTGAGCTTCAAGCGACAGCAATCGATCCAGAAGTACTTCTAAACTATGTACCCACTCGTTCAGAGGAAATACAACCCTTCATTGCCTCAAAGGTACTGACACAAGCTAAGATAATGAGAGAGAGCCTTCCCATGCTGACCAGTGTAGTAGATGCACACGTTGCAACCTTTGGTACCAAATGCATAATTTTCTAATAGCAGCCTTGACAAAATCAGACAGATTGACTCTGGCAATGCTGCTGGGACAATCTCTTGATCCCTCATCTGGTATAAGATTCTAGACAGAACCCACAACACAACACCGAGGCTCCACTGTAAACATTCAAACTTTTTCAAACCAACAAGCTCCCAGAATGCTACATATAAAAATTTCCACCTTAGGGAAGCACATCATACTTGACTGTGCTTAAAAAAGAATAATTCCAGTAATTCTGCTGATTTTGCTCTGAGATGTTTACATAGTGCAGAAATATAAGCCTTGGCATGTGCAGCTTCTGCTCTCTTTTTAGTGGAAAGCCCTGACCACAATTTCCAGACCTGACTTAAATTGCAAAAAAAGATGTGCTGTAAAGAGCGAAGTTGCTGAAAATTAGACTTAACATATTAACTTTCAGATATTAGCTAGTTGTACTGATAGACTTTTCTCAGACTCACATCACACAATGGCTCTCTCAACGTTTGATGGTATCTTTAATAACAGATGCACTAAATGCCAATCATTGGTTATCTTACCGGAGAGCCACGATCTCCTGGTTTTCCTGGTTTTCCAGTTGGGCCAGCAACTCCAGGAACTCCTGGGGCACCCTGCAAAAATGTACATTGAAAAGGTATACTAAGGAGGACATAATAATAGTCTGTTAAATCCAACAAACATGATACTTACCAAATGCAGGGAATGCATGTGAAAACTTTTCCTACTACTATTTGTTTTCATTTCCTCACAATCTGACACACCTTGTAACATAAACAGTGAGTCTCTGTTTTATTTCTTTAATGCTCTATGAACCAGTTAAGCTTGCATCTGGCAATAAAATTCTATTTTTCTGGTCATCTCAACCCCCGTCCCACCACCACCATCTGCCCAATCTGTACCGGTGAGGAACTGCTGAACTGGCTCTAGGTCCCAACAGATGTGGAAAGGTGAGACCGGGCTTCCTCAACCTCAGCCCTCCTTTTGTTTTTGGCCTTCAACTCCCATGACCCCTAGCTAGCAGGACCAGTGGTCAGGGATGATGGGAACTGTAGTCTCAAAACATCTGGAGGGCTGAGGTTGATGAAGCTTGGGTGAGACACTCAGTTGCTATAAAAAAGGAAGGAAATATCCAGGTTAATTAAAAAAGGTTTTAAAAAAAGGTTAAAAAAAAGTTAATTAAGCCCAGTGTGTTTTGAACTAAGTTCAAAACCAATTTCAGTCTTGCTCTCTGAAATGTTTTGCAACAGTGTGAATTGTTTGATTCAAGGTTCATCTGAGGAGTCTTAAATGCTTTGAGCTCAATATATGATGTATATGTATATGTATGGTTTTTTTCCAGGCAGAACTCACTGGAACTCAGTTTCAGCACCTCTCCGGTAGACACCATTGCTATTATAAGAGAACAAAGGGAGGCATTCCTTGTGAGTTCCAGCACCTCTTTTTCTAGAAAAATAGCACTGGATATGTCCTATGTCTATATTTTGCACCTGGAAGTTGGCATCCTTGGCCATCTCTCTCTGCCCACTACCATCTTCTCTGTCAGTGCAGAGGGAGTCTCATGAGTTACCTTCCTTGGGAGCAAAGGATTGGTCTTTCACTTACTTATTTAACAATTAGTATGGAAGTAATTAAATAGCATCTTAAAAGAAAATAATTTTTAATGCTTAGCCTATTGATTTTTCATGAAAAAGCATTGTCCTAGCAACTAGCAGGCTTTCTTTTAACAGATTTTCCAAGCAGCAGCAAAACACTCACATCTTTCTAATCACATCAAAGGAACAAATTCCATAAGAGAAATTTTCAAGCCTCATAAAACATTATGAAGCTTCTAGTATTCCCAAAGCTTAACTGTACTCGAAATGATTTCCTTTTGACTATTTTCCAGCATAATGAACATGTGCAGACCACATTAGACACAGCCAGATCTTTTTCTTAATAAAACCTCCTGCATAACTATCTGTAGTCATCAAATCTTCTAACTGGATAACAAACAATACAGGGTTGATAGGAATAGGACTTAGAATGCAAGAGGGGAGTCAAAAGGGTGCACATTTTGCCAGAGTGATATTACAGCAAAATTTGGCACTGAATAATATGCATAATTATATCAAGCCAATTAGGCCTGCAACAAAATGAAGTGTGCCAGCCAGCCAGCCATGACCTTTTCCAGGATACTCCTTTATATTACCCCTCCCCTGTTTTTTTCTGTCCTCCCTCCCCTTCAAGAATCAGTTGGCATTCCATAGCCACTGAGCATGCTTGGTCATCATTGAGCTAGGGGGCAGAGTTTCCCCTAACTAAGTTGTTTCCTGAGGTCTTTTGTATATGTACAAGCCCTACAGTTCATCCAAGCCTATTGATGCCACACACACACACACACACACACACACCCCTTGTGTGTGTGTATGTATGTATGTATGTGCATGCATGGTTGGTACTTCTTTTGGCTACATAAGAGTCTACATTTAGATGATGCCTATATAATAGTATGTTGTGAATGCTGTGAGCAGTGATTCCTCTGTTGCTCCATCTGCTTGATGATCTCCCCAGAAGGGTAAGGCAGGCAGAGTGGAAGGGTTGGGTCAAGGCAATGTCATGGGAAAGACAGAAATGCCCAACCAGCTGCATGATAAAAGTTGTGGCGGGGGGGAGGAGGAGATGGTGTCAGAGGAGTATAATTGGAGCAGACCAGGGTGAAAAGGAGATGGGGGTCAAGACAAGGACATGAGGGATATTGGATATAGAGACAAGGAAGGGGAAAAGTAAAGGTAGCAAGGAAACAGAGAAACAACAAGGAAGGAAAAGGCAGCACAGAAGTAAGTAGCTGAGAAGCATTGCCTCAAATGAGCATCACCCAACAGGGAAGAAAGACATGGTGGAGAGTTCTGGGCAAGCTAAAAAGTGGTGGGTGGGTGGGTGGGTGGGTGGGTGTAAGGGTCCTTATATTACAGATCCATAAGCATTACTGTCCAGGTAAACTACCAAACCCACAGAGAGGCATGTTGACGAGAGCCCTGAACTTAGAATGAGTACCAGGCTCACCAAATGGTTTGAAGATCCTTGGAACCTTTAGGGTTTGGGGCAAAAGAGGTTACATAGTTGTATGATTTAACCTGCTCAGGTAGTTATTTGCTAACACAAACAATGAGGAGGTAGAGGGAGAACCATAATAGCAAACTGACTTTTACAAAGCTGATCGCTCCCCAATGTCAAAGCCCCCCAGTTAGTCCACAAACAGTCAAGCTAACACTTACTAATGGTCCAGGGGGTCCTCTTGGTCCAGTTGGGCCATCTTTTCCAGTGAAACCCTAGTTGAAAAGTGAAAGTTTATGTATTATTGTTTTGTTTCTTTAAAAAGATAAGTTAATTCCATGATGACTTGTTTAGGCTAATGTCCATTAACTATTAATATATATGTTTAGTTCTGTGCTTCAGTTACGCTAACATCAACTAGTTATCACATGAATATATCTGATTAAGAATTCATGCTGAATGCTAAAGCTCAATTACTCGTGAGGAAGTTCCAACATCATCATCTTCTCATGTGTTACACCTAAGACTCTGTTGTCCCTCTTTCTCCTGTTGTTTGCTTTCTCACATCCAGCCTTTTTTGTTAGTTGGCAGGATTCACCTAACCAGCCTTTTCAATGGAAGCTTTCTGCAAGGACGTCTGCTTGCACAATGGAGCTTCCCCCACTCTTCACATCATGCGCCCCTTCACCCCACCCCCCAAAATGGCTGAGAATAATGAGCACTCATCCAAAAAGTCACACAAGAAGGAGAAATATTAACTAATCAAGAGTAGTGGTCATAGCTGTCATATTAATATCAAAGAGAAAACACTATGCGATTTAGATAATCAGACAATATCAGGAGAGTAGTTTATTTCTAATACTAAAACTTTACTGTTCCTCTCTCAATCTAAACTTAGCCATAGTCTTTACTCTGATGGTCTGCACAGTTTAACTTTTCACATACAACCAAACCAACCTTAAGCATTTGGGTGATGGTGACTGCCATTTTTAACTGTACCCATCCATTAGGAATTATTTTTGTAGGTTTGGCAGGCTCTCTTCATTCATTCACCCCGACCCTGTGAAGTCCTGCTGAGGAAGTTCTACCCTGTGCTATTCCTAAAGTCAAGCCAGGTGGCTTCTCCTTACACAATGTTCTATGATGAAAATAATTACCAAGTAGGAAAAATATGTGTCTATTGCTTATACACCGTCAAAGGGAGCAGTGTCATCCATATATTTATTTTGCCATGAGTACATAAAGAAGAAACACAATGTAAGTTAAAACACAGTTCATGTACAAGCATTGAAATGGAGCTCCTCACCAGCTCACCTACTTTTGGTACTCAAAAAGGATGTCCTACTCAAAACTAGTAGACTTCCATGTAGGAAGTAACTAGGAATCCTTGTCCACCAATGGCACAGCCCTAGACCTACTGTGATCATCAACAAATATAAAACAAAAATGCTTACCCTATCACCTGGAGGTCCCATTGGGCCAGGGGGGCCAGGTAAGCCTGGAGATCCCTACAGAAGAAGAAAAGTATTAATCAGAGAGAATTATTGAGTTATGCAATACAAGAAACACATTTGAGAGTACCAACAAGCATAGAGACAGAGGTGATCTGGTTGACACAGTTGACTTGGACTTTCAAAAATCTTTTGACAAGGTACATCACCAAAGACTCCTGAGTAAGCCTAGCAGCCACAGAGTAAAAGGAGAGGTCCTATTCTGGAGCAGGAATAGGTTAAGTAGAAAGAAGCAGAGAGTAGGAATTAAGGAACAGTTCTCCAAATGAAGGGATGTAAAAAAGGGATAGTGAGGCCTCTGAGCTTGAGAGTCTTTTTTCTTGTGTTGTTGCCCAGTTTTTCCTAGAACTTTGATGCCTTATTTGTTTCCTTAAAACCTAGTCCCATTTCTCAGTACCAATTCACAGCTGATACATGATGTGGTTTTGTACCTGTGTGGTCTTGTTTTATTATTTTGAACTTCAATAGCATTTTGTCTCATCTGTTGAAGAGCAAGTGAAACTAAACAGAAACTTATGCATACCAGGCTACAAGTGAGAACTTAATATATGTTAGCACTTATGGGACGTGTGCAGCATAAGTAGCGTGACCATCTTATTGTTTTAAAAAGCAAACTTACTGAGCGACCAGGTAGTCCTGGCTCTCCAGCATCACCTTTCATCCCTTGACGACCCTAGGAGGAAGAAATACTGCAAGTTTTAGAAGGTGCCATTCATCATGCACGTTGGGCTGGGAAGACTTGGAGTGATTCCCTCTTGAATCCCAGCCCCACAGTGTACAACCCATCCCATTCACCAGACTGGGGGGCTCCTGGGGAAGGCTGGACTGTTTCTTCCAGCCCCTTTGTCATTCTTTCCTCTGATTTACCTACACAGCCTGCAACACATGATTTAGTTTCTCAGAATAGTGACATGGTTAACTATCAGAAAATAGTTCAGAGAATGCCAGATAATTGCCTAACCTTTTGAAAGCTTAAGAATTTATCTGGAAATGCAGAAAGGCATAGCAATGTTCCTTCTAAATCACCACAACAATAGTATGGCTATTATTTTTTTGTGTAATCTGCCAGTATTGCAATGCTTGTAAATATGATGTCGAGTGTTAAAGCACTTATTCCCAGTATTTTCTACTATGTGACGAACAATGTCAAAGCGCAATAGTTAAAGAGTATCCGAGAGCACTAAATATGCTATGCAGGCTATCTTGCTCTCTCCAAAAACTAGAATGCCTGTTTACTTACTGGTTCTCCTGTAATGGAAAGTCCATTTGGCCCCTGTGGTCCTGGTGGTCCTTGAGGGCCTCTAGGTCCTATATCTCCGTGAGCACCAGGTGGCCCCTTAAAGTAGAAAAAGAGAGAAACCCATTTGCTAGCTAGCCTTTTATTCTTCCAAAGTGATTATCTTAAAGAACATGCGTAAAAGATGGATTCACATAATATGTTTTCACAAGGTGACAGCATTTATAAAAGGCCTGTGGAGTGTTTCGGCTTTTTGCCGAAACTCTTTTTTTAGTACATTTAGAAACACTGGTAGCCATCAGCTGAGGTAAAACTTTGCCTTGCTGGTGAGCTTGTCACATTGTAGCAGCTTTATCAAAATATTGTGTAGTTTAAAGGTGTGAAAGATGATAAGCCAAGAGTGTCGGCATTATTGCTTGGTGGCACTATTTGATACAAATATTGATGCCTCCATTGTGATGTTGACAAAGATTGCCTCAGGTTCCTCCACAAAATATAGATGATGAACCAACCCCACATAACTTCCTGGGACAGGGAAGAACAATGCAGCAGAACTGACATCCTTTCTCTTATATCTTCCTCACATGTGTACTAATGATAGAAACTGAAGGCAATTGAAGGGAAGCAAAGTGAGATACAGATATTATAATTTCACATGAATGAGGTTGATTTCAGAGGGAAAACTGTCACAGAGTGAATTTTCAGTAAGATTACTTCTCCCTGGTGTGTGGGATGGTACAGATATTTACAAACATATTTCTTGCATTCACAGTATACTAAAAATGCAGCATACAATGTGGTCCTAATATATAGAACTAAATACAGATACTTTAACTTTAAATAATTACTTGGTTAAAAGTCTTTTTTTTAAAAAAAAACCCAAGGGAGGAGACAAAACAGTTACAAAACAATCCAGTGTACGTCTGCTCAGGAGTAAGCCCCACCGAGTTCAATAGGACTTACATCCACGTAAGTGTGTATTTTAGGCAGATACTCACAGAGGGCCCAGTTAAGCCTCTTTCGCCTCTTGGTCCCTTGGCACCTGGGCCTCCCTAAAAAAAAAATGCAAATAATGAGTATAGATAGATGGATAGATAGACATGGAAGTCCAAAATCATATATGAATGCAAATTTCTTCTTGCAAGTAGCTATATTACTTCTCACAAGTAGCTGAATGGTGAAGCAGAAGGTTCATTATGGGCTCATTCAATGCACAAATAGAGACTAACAAACTTTAGATCAACGTATTGTGGGGCTGCACGCTTCAAACTGCACACTACAAGTCTATGATAAAAATACTAAAAACAACAAAGAAAGCTATGAAGTCTAGCTGTGCATAGATGTGGTTTTTTCACCAGACTTTGCAGTGATATTGTTGCCCAATGTGCACACAGTGATTATTGCCAGTGCATCAATACTGCTATAAAGGTTTCAGTATTGAAAGCGGTACCTAGAATGGCCAATTTTAGCTCCCAATAGTACAACAAGCATTGCTGCCATAGTCATGTGTACAGTTATTATTGTAGGAATGTGTTGGGTAGTAACATCATCATGGTGACAAGAAGCACACCCCCATTGCACAAAAACAAAAGAAAACCCACATGCACGCCTGGGGTGTTTTTAAACATTTGCTAATAATTTTTAACACAGTAAAGAAATTGTAAATATATACCTCCTCATGCTGCATGTCTATTATCGTATAACTCTCTACAAATATAGAGTGGAAGGGTATCTGCTCCCACAGAGTAATGTCTCACTATTTCAAGAGAAAGATCTCACTTTTAAAAATACACTTTTACTTTGAATGGTGTGCACTTCCCCTTCTGCAGCACATTCAACAACAAATTTCTCTTTGTCCTTCCTTAAATTACCTTTTAGGAGTGAAATTAATCTGATCAGAAGTGTGACGATACAATCTCATCAGTTTCACCTCTTCATTGACTGGCATGATAGTAGTAGAAGTAACTGTGGTTAGGAAATAGAGGGAAATGGCTCTCCCCCCCCCCCCGCAACACTTCTTCTACCCACCTCCCCCAATACTTTTGTATAATTATCAACCACCAGGCCTCCTCAGTTGGCTCACCAGCCCATTTTGATCATATGCACTGCTTCAGACTTGCCACCAATCCAAATGCTGGGCTTCTGAAGTGCCAATGGTCAGGAGGACTTCAAAGTGCCATACAGGGCTGTTTGCAAGGGATCCATTTCCTTACACCTGTGCTAGAGCATCAACAGACAAAAGCTGTTGCTATACTAATTCTGGTGCTGCAGCTAATTTGGCTCCCTGTGCTAGTGTGAACAGAGAGGTTGTTGCCATCATCATTGACCTCTGCTTCCTGAAGTCATTGGAGTTCTATGGATTCCAGTTTGTTAATCTGAGGTACTCTACAGAGTCACACGTCTGGTAATCACAATGCAATAATTTTGCTTACAGCAGGTCCTGGAGGTCCTGGAGGTCCCACGCTGTCTTGTGTGCATGTGCAAGCATTTGGTAACGATGGGCATTTTGCTTCATCCCTCTGAAAATTAAAGGACAGACATCTGTCATTTCCCTTGAATATTTTTTAAAGGGTGATCACCAAGAGAATGGTTTCAAATATGTTTTTTATAAGTCTTGCTGCTTAGTCCCAAATGCACATTGCTCATGGATGGAGCAAAATACTCAGCAGATGTTTTGCTACACTTTTTATGACTTCCTATATTGTAGGACTTATCCTTAGGACTAAAAACAGATTTAGATAAATCGATTTACCCATACACATAGTAATCTACACATATGAATTGAAGAAATTCAGGTTGCTTATGTGTGCCATAGGGGGTTTCTCTAAAGGTGCATCCAGAGTTATAGCTTCCATATAATCTGTGACCGATATGAGGGAAAATTCAATGCTGTCATCCTGCTTCTGAAACAGTTAATAATCCAACAGAAGTGTCTGGTAGCAGAAGAGGGGGGAAAACAATATTCTCCAATCATTCTTTCCCCTAGAAGTCCCCTGTGCCACTTTCTGGAGTGTTCCCAACCTCTGTAACAGATTTTCAGGGCTGCTTGGGTTTCAGAAGGAAGGTGTATCAGAAAACCATTCTGAAGAACAAAAAAAAAAGAGGACACTTTTGCCAACTTTTACTTTTAACTATGGATTGCTATGATGACTCTACCAATGAAAAAGAGGGTGTGTCCTGGAAAAAGAGAGCATGTGTCTACTCAGAGTAGACACTGTTTGCACTCATTTGGGAAGATGGATATTGAGTTTTCTTAAACACAAACTTTGGGGCAGAAGTCGATAAGAAGTTGCAAGTCTCAAAATGGTACTGAAACAAAAAACATGGAGAACTTTAATAAGATAGTAAATTGCCCAGCATATTTTAGTAGAAACATTTTTTCAGGGCACAAGGTTTCAATTTGTTATTCTTGTAAGACTACATCTCTTTTTCATCTTTTCTCCTCTCTCTGGGCAGAAGCCACACAGTGTCCTCCACTTGACCATCGCTCAACCATTCTGCCTTCCTTATTTGAACTTTTCTTCCACCTTTAGCCCATTACAGATTAGTGCAAATTCACCCTTTTGAGTTTTGCCTGCTAATTTACACTAGCAGTAACTAAAATATGACTATTTCACCATCCTATATCCCAACTACCTCATTATTCCATCTCTAATTCGACTCAAACATACACTCACTTAAAAAACCCCAACAGCATTTATGAGGATATGTATGAGTAGAATAGGGCAAATTTATTGCTTATTTTAAAAATAAACCCTCAAATCTTGTCATACGTATGGGAAATATATCTGTAAGGGATAAAATTGGACTGAAATGTGGCCTGACTGTACCTAAGTTCAAAATAGCAGCATTTATAATATGGCTCTGGTAAAGTATCTGCATTCTTGCCCTCTGAGTCTCAGGATGATTCAGAGTCACATAAGCAATTTGTCATTCCCAACAGGGACCTTTCAAACATTATTCCGCATTGTCCTCTGTGTAGGACTGGCTCAGATTGTTGACATGAGGCTTTAAATATTATATTTACCCTAGAAGGAATGTCACAGCACCTATCTCTGCTAGTCCAAACGGCATTACATACAATGTCAAAGCTCTGGATCTCTAACTGTAAGACAAAAACACAAATGTCTTCAATGTTACATCAGTAGGAAATTTCAAAAAAATAGTTATGCAGGGTGATATTATGCAAGAATCATTTTTGCCATTCAGCCAAGGCAGTAAAATGCTATTCAGCAATACAGCATAGGACAACATTGAATAAATGGTCACTTAATTGCTTACTTTGGATCAAAGACATTTTTAACAAAGCACACATAAGATTTGTTTAATGCAATAAATGTCTTGCAGCTTTATATATTAGTACATAAAAATAGCAGTGGGAGAAAGTTGTTCAGATAATAGAAATATTTTCCCAGCCAAAGATTATGTGACTCAAGCCCTTTCATGACTGAGCCATGCTACTGTTGACTCATATGTCGAGGCTACTAGATCAGAAGGCCAACTTCTATTCTACAACAAATGCCATGGGAATTTCTTTATTAAGCACACAGATGCATTGTGGGGTTTTTTGATGGAGGTCAGAAAACGCTAACTTGTTTATTTACATTTATATTTTGGTCTGAGAATACT
The DNA here is from genome assembly GCF_965153285.1 of Podarcis tiliguerta. Taxonomy (NCBI): domain Eukaryota; kingdom Metazoa; phylum Chordata; class Lepidosauria; order Squamata; family Lacertidae; genus Podarcis; species Podarcis tiliguerta. The sequence continues at coordinate 81,412,380 of NC_139536.1, read as the reverse complement.
CCAGTCAACTTCTCAGAGCTACAGCTTTTGGTTCATATGGTAATTTTGACTAAAACTTACCATTTACATTGCAACAAGGAGCAACCAAGTTCATCCATCTTGGACTGAACATTTATCCTAAGTCAATATAAAAGGAACTGACTTCATGGCATAAAATTGGTCCAGAGCTGGGCAGATGAGTAGTTTTTGTGATTTGTGATAGTGTCTTGTGTGTAATCCAAAGAGCATTATTTGAAGTAGGGCATCACTATGAAAACTCCTGCCACAATATATTTGTTTTTAAGATGCCACTTGAGTCTTGATGGTTATTAAGTAGATCCTAAATGCTGTAAGTAGACTCTTAATAAGGATATCAAAATACATTTTGCATGTGCTTGGAACTGATATAAAGTAAAGCTTGTTACTTACTGTTGCTGTTTTCCTGTCACCTTTCTGTAGTTTACCCAGTATTTCATAGCCATCAGTTGTGATATTTCCACCCTCTTTAATTGGTTTTTCCATTATTTCAACGCAGTCAATGTAAATTTTAGCATTTGTGGGAGTTACAACAATATGAACCTGTAGAAAATTTATTAGAAACATAACTAAATGCATGTATGTTTTTTATACACCTTATATTTGCTGTTTAAAGTTGTTAACTGTTCTGAAGGAATAGGGGCACTGATCTATGCATGGGTCCTCCACATGCAAGGGCTTCTTTACTAAGAAATGCAACAGCTCCATATACAAAGTTGTTCTTGGGACTTAAAAGTGGGTGCCCAAGTAAGTTGGTGAGCATTTGTTCAGGCACTAAGGTCTGGATCAAGGTATGTAATTATTTATACAAATGGTTGAGGTGGCTAAGACCAACTATGACCATATGAGTAAAACATTCTCGCAAGATATACTGTAGATAGAAGAATTTAAGTGAGGGTGGGTTTGTTTTGTTCTTTCTTATCCCAGAACTTTATTTTTCCATTTTTCCTTTCCACACAACAGTGGTTGCATTTGAACAAAATGGGCTCACACGCTCCCCCCCACCCCCTCTCCTCCTCTGGCATGACCACAAGGAGATCAAAAGCTTCCACTTCTGTTCTGAGATTAACCACAGTTTAGTGTGTTATCCAAACCCCAGGCTGTAGTTAAATTTAACTATGGCTAATAAAAATAAGACTAGCTTATCAACTCCTTCACCATGGTTTGAAGTCAGCATGTTTCCCTAACTATAGTTAATAATCAGTTGTCTAGATTTGGGCAACATGACAAAACTACAGTTAATCAAAAGTGGATGGGAAGGCTTCCAGATTCCTTCTCACAGCAAAGGTGCAGAAGCTGGGAGAGCACACAGGCCTGGACAAAAGCTAAGCTCATTCTTGTAATGTTAAATGTTTTTGTGGTCCCTAAAATATGGTTTAGCATTATTTCTGCAGCTGTCCAATGTCTTGGATTTAGCCACAGCCAGTAGAAGTTCCAGTGCACAAGAGTTCCAAACATCTCTCCCATTCATAGAAACTGGGTGGAATAGATGGGATGGGGTGGAGAGGATAATGTTCCTCATTTTTACAAGACTAGACTAAGAACTTGAAACATTAGATTTACTTATTCATATTTGGGGGGGGGGGAACTGTGCTACCATCACGTACTAGCATTTCACAAAAGGTATACTAAGAGTTCCATTTTGCATCTCTCTTATCCAATGTAAATAAATTTTTTTTAAAAAAAAAAAATACTATACTTCTGCTAGCTTTGTAACATTTACATTTTCCATACTGTTTGTTTTGTACACTTTGGAATGAAAGAGTATCTAGCAGAGGCCTTGCTTGGATAAAAGGGATATGCTTCTGTTGGAATACATATATAACAAAATATCACAGGACAGCGCCAAGAGCTGAGTAATACATTTGGACCACAAATCCTTGAGAAATGGAAATACATTCCAGCACTGTTCAGCTTTCAAACAGAAGTTTATTAAAGTTCCCTCCTCAATTGCTTGAAACCTCATCAAGGGTTTCCTGCCATTTTACCACTTCAAGATCTGGATCTGTATTTCGGTGCAATTTCTGATAGTTTATTTGTAATTATAATGTCATTTCTATAGCTGCATTATTTCATGTTTAGCAGGAAAGGAAACTGTATATCATAGATGTTTATATTTATGATTTCTTAAACATTCTTGACAATTACAAATAAAAAGTGAAACATCTGTTTATCCAGAATTAAATCCCATAAATATCTGTTATTATATTATGTGGCACTAAATTGCTGCAAAAATGTGTGTAGATGCATCTAAATAGCTCTCCATGGTGTTATAGCTATATAGATCTGTCCATGTTTGTAGTCGGTTTATATAAAATATCTATAGCCTGCCCTTTATCAATGAAAGTGAGTATATGTTTCTTCTGCTGGAAAGCTAAGGCAAAGGCTGAGGGCCAACCTACAGATTAGAGGCTAATTTCTTTTTACATATTTTTAAAGCAGCTGTGAGAAACTGAGGACTGGCTGAAGGGAGAGGCTACATGACCATTCCTGCTTCTGCTGTTCTGTGCAAAGTAACCCCATCCTAATACTTTTCTCCCGGGAAGGGAATAGATATGAGGACCTTATATCTCTTCCCCTGGTGATGAGACAGTAGCTGCAGGGGGCAATTTTCAGCATGTAAAGAGCAGAAAGCAAAAGCATTTCGTAGCTCTTCCCTTCTGTCAGCCATCTGCCCCCAGTTCCAGCTTCCTGTGTCAGCTAATTTTAATTTTTTTTTAAGTGCTGCAAGGGAGAGTAATGGAACTTCTATCACATGTAGTTTGGTTCATAATGGCGAGACACAGAATAAAAACCATATGGTTCTATAAGAGTTCTTTGATACTGCTTAATTACTGTATTACTAAGCCAACACTTTCCCAAAGAGTCTTGCTGGATTCATCCACTATCGCTACAGCAATGCTACTCAACATCCAAAGAACTGTGCCAAAGCAAATTTTCCACAAGTAGCCAATATTAAGTTAGCTATTTTTCATTGAGTGAACGTATAACTCGTTGAATGAACACCACAAAAATGTTTCATATTTTGGAAGGGTTCAATCCAATTTTTAAAAGTTTGGCATATTCTTAATATTGGATATTTTTAACATCAAAATTACCATACAAAATCTGCAGATGACAGAAAATATGGGGTGCTGGATGTTGTGAAGCACCCTAAGATCTATGGTTATAAACTTTGTTATACAAATTTCAATCATCATCATTATCTATGCAGGAAGTGCAATTGCAGACCAGCTCTGAAGGTTCCTTCTCTTTAGCTTTGAAACATTCTTTCTAATGAATTACCCAATCTCCTACTGATGACAAACAATACAATGGCATTCAGAAATCATAGGAGGCCCATATTATAGTATTTACCACCTTTTAGCTGCGATTCTGAACTCAATTACTTGCGATCAAACCCCATTGAACTGGACATATTCAATATGTTAACCTATCATAAATATTCATTCTACATTAACAGTATAAGCTCAAGAATATTTGCTTGAATTGACTTATAAATTATTTATATCTACTAACTAGAAAATATGGGTTTTGTTCTCAAGAAAAATGCTTTTGTTCATAACAATTTGCACACAATTGTCAGCATTTACCTTGTGGAAACTTCCATAAAAGAGTTTCTTGACTTCATCACCTTCAAATGTTACTGTCTGAACCTCTCCTCTTGTGTCCTTGTTAAAGAATGATAATACTTTGCTGGATGCTGGTTGAGGGAAAAAAAATTATTGACTATATGCATGGTTAATTAGTTACAGTTTTATAACACTCCATGCCCCCAGTAACATATGCAGTCTAATTTGATTAAACTTGTCACAAGCAGCAAAGAATGTATTACTAGGGCCAAATCATGAATGTTTATTATCCACTTGTCTCAGGTTTACTAATAAAAAATAAACAGAAATAATACCAGATTCATGGTCATTACACATTGTAAAGTACGTTATTTGATGTCTCGGGGCCCAAATAAATATCAACCTATCATAAAACTTTAAATGGATAGGACACAACAAAGCTCACTGGCATAGAATGCAAGCCAATTACTGGAGCACTTTGGGTAAGTACGCTTTGAGATAAGCCAAACACTGTGTTAAAACACCTGGTGCCAATGCTTGCTGCAGGTGGCTGAGAGATGAATGGCTTCTTGCAGTTCCCAACTTGCCAGTTTCCCTCCCTCAAAACTCAGACACTACATAGAAGTAGCATGATTTATGGCAGTTTAACTCTGAAGGAAGATTATTTCAGTATAAGGATGAAAGCAAAACTTCCTGGTATTTACTTATTCTTTTAACATGCCACCAGAATATGATGAACTAGAGAAACATCTGGCTTAGTTGACTGCTCACAAATGCTGACCAACAAACAATATATCTACTGCTGGAACTCTGCCTGGCCTTTGATTATGCCGATATAGGAGCATTGAATTAACATCCTTCTAGTTGGTGTACTTTGGTGAGCAGTATGTTCATTTCTAGAGTTTGCAAAGTTTAATTTCAGATAATAAAAATGGCAAGATCTTTCTCAAAGTTAGTGGCTGATCCATTCCTAATAACCTCTATTTTTAAACCTCAGATTAAAGTATTTCCTGGATGATTTCATCCAAATAGAAGATTTCACAATCAGCTGCGGTTTTGCAAACACAGGGTCCAGGCAAATATTAAGCAAATTGCACATAACTGTGCAAATTAGTTTCAGTCTACCTCAGAATTTTCTTCCCTGTTGATCTCTGGTACTGAACAAAGATTGGATTGCAACAATAAATATTTCAATAATGTTCTGAGCTTGACAGATTGGGGAAGAAAGGATGGAAATTTAGCCCTAAAGTTCCATTTAGAGATTCTATTCATACTATAAGCAGGTGAAATCATTCTTACAATCAAGAACAACTCCAACTTGTGGCTTGTAATCTCTGTCTGTTATCTGCCAAATTGCGAATGGTTCAGTGGGGGTGTCCGGGAGAAGGCGGAATAACAATATGATAGTGTAAGCCTTTGGTAATCCATCTGGATGAATCTCCCTATTAAAGAAAGCATAGATTATTGCTCATTGAAAATGCCTGAAAAAGGCTAAAGAACTTCATAATGTTTCATCTGAAACACAGAAAAGACTGTAGGAAAATGTCAACACAGTGACATTTGCATTACAAATTTCACAACGAAGTTGTGGTTCGCTCAAGTTCCAGAACACACAGACCTTTGCTCAGCAGTTGATCACTCGCTCCACTCAAACCTCACAAAGACTGTTGTACTGAAGAAGATTCAAAAAGAAATTCTGAGAGGGCTACTTTGCATTTAAGACTTAAAGAAGCTCTCGCCAGAAAGGGAGGAAAGGCTTGTTTAAACTTCCCAATATTCTTCAGTTTGCCTGTTTGACTGCTTTTCCTTCCAACTGTAATGAAAAGCATTATGAATCTGAACTGTTTGGGATGGGTACATAATTTGATTCTTAATCATTCACTAGAACTGTATTAAATTCTATTTTTTCAATAACAAAATGAGATAGCTATCCAGACAATAGACTGAGCCTATAAAGAAGTGGGGAACTTTTGGCTCTTCAGATGTTGCTAAACTACAACTCCCATCAGCCCCAGCCCAGTTTCTCCATGCCTGCTGTAAGGGGTAAGAGGCGATGGTGACAGAAACTGCAGTGTAATCTTCAGGGTCATTAAGCAACAGGACCCTTAGAATTTGCCTGGAAAGGAGAAAGAGTAGCAGCAGAAATATTGTTGGGGAACTAGCTAGGAATAAGAGGCCAATAACGACTTTTGGGAGGCAATTCAAAAAGGAGAGCAATTCAGGGAGGGGGGAATCAAATGTAAATAAAGCTATGAGTTCCTCTCACTTAGTACAATTTGCTCCCCTCAAAAACTGTGGCTTTGTCTTGGCTATATACAGAGCACTGGCATGTTTCTGTAGGGCTTGGGAGCTTCAACCTCTCCAAACTATGCAACTGTTTTATTCTAATAAACCTTCAGAATTCCTCTCCTATTGGCAAATGAGCTGGTGAGTCTGAGTGAAGAATATTTAGCAGCTAGCAATATACTGTATGGAACAACTACCATCATGCATCTATAGCTAAAATTTTCCCCACCACTAACCACTAATAGCCGAGTTTGAAACTGAATAATTGCAACAGATTTCAATTGCCATGTCAATAAAAGCCTGTATAGGGAATGAAGAAACAAAGCAGGCCTGGAAATACTAAATATTTTAAGCAAGAAGAAAAGTGGTACATTGTTTAAGAAAGTTGTTGCAGTTCCTTTTGAGCATATTTCTTAATGTTGCAGACTAAGCAAAATATATCACCCATCATTCCAGGAAGTTATGTGTTCCATGTAACCACACACAGTCAACTTTCCCCAGTTAAAAAAAGAAAAGAAGAAAGGTAGCACAGCTTACGTTGTGGGTTGGCTAACAAAGGCATTTTTATTAAGCCTGTATGCCACATAACTGGGGTAGGATCCTGACTGCAAGGAAACGCCTGGTACTGAAGCAAAATACTTCTCCGTTAAGTTGTAAGCTTCCAGCATCCTGAAGCCTGTATCATAAAGGAGAACATGTTTTTCATCATTATTATTATGTTCAAAGGGAAAGAGACTTGTGGAATTTAGAAAATGTGAAGACACTTTACTAGGCTGGGAAACTGGTGCATAAATTCTTACCAGGAGAAGTGTACCCATCCAAGTACATGAGAGGGCAAGCTGAAACAGAAAAAGAAACATGTCAAATGAAATAATGAATGAGCCAGCAGCATTGTTGTTGGAAGGTGCGCAGGGTTACTGCAGAATCTCCTCCTTTGGAAGTTTTCAGAGTGAGACTAGACAAGCTTATATATCGCAGATGCTTTGCCTGGTATTCTAAGAGTTTCAGCATGCACCTAATAAGCTGTTGTATGTACATGGGGCTTTCTGTTGATATTCCCTTTCCATTGCAGCCCATCTCATGGCATCAGGGGACAATCTGGACACCCCTGGAGCAGATTTCTGTGGAGGAGGCATGAGGGAATGTGCTAGAAAGGGTGATACTGAAAAGAATGCATACAGGGGGTTGTATCTAATCGTGTCCCTCCACTCATGGAAGGCTCTTTGATCACTAGAATCCAACAGGTAAATTTATTCTTAAGAAGATTAGAGAGAAGTGGCATTTGACTTACTTGAGGTAGCTGTCTCACAAACAAAGGTGATGAGGTTATCCTCAATCTTTTCAAAAGCATCAAAGTCATCAACTATAAAGACATGGCGTTCACTGGGTTTGCTGGCGATCTTGGCCAGTTCATGGTAATCAACATCAGCCACACCAATAACAAAGACACTGAAACCTGCAAATGTAGTATCGATTGAGTTAGTGTCATCACAAGTATATTTCTACATGTTCTTCTCAAAGATAACATCTAAGCAATCTGTTATGAGGGGATGACATACAACTCAAGGGAGACGTGTAAAGTGTGTACATTTATCGTTTCCTTTTAAAAAAAGAAAACATCATATCCTGAAGAGGGTAAGTGACTAAATCTGTGGTGCATGGGCATCAGAAAGGCAGGTAGATATTTCTATAAATAAATAAATGTTCAAATAAAAAGCTTACATGTACAACAGAGTTTACCCAGGGTGAAATCCAACACTGCTTGAACAGATTTCCACTTGCTCTACACGGCTTCCCCTTCCTCCCAAAACTTCTTAAAAGGATCCCCTGATGTGCAAGTGGAAATCTGCCCTCCTTGTACATGAACAGCACTGGATTCAGTCCACTGCAAAGTGATACTGGATAAAGTGGTTTACAGATATCAGGCTCATAAATGTTCATTGATTATTTGAACTGTGTGTATTACAGCCTTCCTAACAATACAGAATCTGACATTTGATGAAGTTAGCGGAATTATAGTTGTACAATGTTATGGCACGTAAAAGCAACTTACCAGAATGTTGTATGACAGTTGCAGCTTTCCTCACTTCATCCTGTGACCGGCCATCAGTTACAACAACAAGTACCTTGGGAACTCCTTTCCTCATACCACTTTCCCATGTCAAGACCTTATCTTTGATAAATGTAAGTGCTTTGCCTGCAGATGGTGAAACAAAATTCATTGCGGTGATCAAACAAAAATGATAATATTAGTAGCACACACATTAACACTGGAATGAAATTAAAAGGTTGTATCCAACTAAGTTATACTCAAAGCAGACTGAGAGAAATTAATGTGCCTAAGTTAGTCATGTCCATTATTTTCAGTGGCTGAATTTGGACTCAGCTAAAGGGTAAAGGGACCCCTGACCATTAGGTCCAGTCATGGCTGACTCCGGGGTTGCGGTGCTCATCTTGCTTTATTGGCCGAGGGAGCCGGCGTACAGCTTCCAGGTCATGTGGCCAGCATGACTAAGCTGCTTCTGGCGAACCAGAGCTGCACACGGCAACACCATTTATCTTCCCGCTGGAGCGGTAACTATTTATCTACTTGCACTTTGATGTGCTTTCGAACTGCTAGGTTGGCAGGAGCAGGGACCGAGTGACGGGAGCTCACCCCATCGTGGGGATTCAAACTGCCGACCTTCTGATCGGCTCAGTGGTTTAACCCACAGTGCCACCCATGTCCCTTGGACTCAGCTATACAGCTGCAAATAAAATGTTTTAAGTGTGTTGTAAAGTGCATTATACAAATGTAGCACTAGATGGCGATGGTTAGCTATGACAAATTCAATATATTTTTCAAAAACTTTTTTTAAAAAAGCATTTTCACTTTTTTTCCTATGTGTCTAGATTCCACCTCTGAGTAACACTGACGCTGGATACAATCCCAAATCTGTGAAGCATAGAGACCATGTTTGTTTTTAAAAAACTGAACTCAAATCCTCCCACAAGTACCTGTTTTTGTGTTCCCTCCTCTATACCGAATATTCTGAAGTGCTCCTAGTGCTTGTGCCTTATCATCATATGTATTCAAATGGAACTCAGACTTTGGATCATCACTATATTGCACCAAAGAAACCTGAAACAAAAATTAAATCTGGCATTATTGGGATGAATGCTCATCCCAATGCAATTTTGTTCAATACCACGGGGGGAAGGGAATGGGAGTACAGGAAATGTTAATGAAGGATTTGGCACATATAAGAATGATCTAGTCCATGATCTGGAAGCTGTGGGTGTAGTAGCCAGTTAAACAGTCTGCATCACATACAGGCTTACCTGCTTATTTGCTGTTATTACATGCATGTGATGAAAGGGTTTTTCAAACAGCCAAGCTGTCATTTGCAAGGTACGGTTTCTACAGTCTAACAAGCATTTCACCGTACTACAAAGTAAAGGAAGCACACACATACACCCCACATTGCTGAAAATCAGGCCACCCAAACTCTGAATGTCTTGCAAGTAGGAAAAATGATAAGGACAGGGTGGCAATTTGTCCAGGGTAGAAGGGTGTAAAGGGCAAAATGCAGCAAAATATTGTGCACCTGTGCTACTCTTTTAAAGAATATTCAGTCCTATGAGGGTCAGAATCAGTTTTGCCTCAAGCTAGCCAGTTTTGCCATTTGTTGAGGGTGGGGAAACTGAAGGTCTAGTGAATTGACTAATGCAAGGATAACAAATGTGGTACCCGGAGATGCTGAGGACTGCAATTCCCATCATCTCAGACTACTGGCAATGGTGACTGGGGCTTATGGCCATTAGGGAAGCATAAGTGTCTCCCTCTTACTGTATCTTCATCCCTGGAATCAGCAAAATGCCCATCCATGAGCTGGAGAACACCTATGATCCACTCTTTCATGGTCATGGAAAGGGGATGATGCAATCCATAGTGCAAGCATGAAGACAGAATCTGGAAGCATGGGCTATAGACTGAATCACTTTTCTAGCTTTGGCCGAAATTGAAATCTAGCAGCTTCTTTTAAGAATCTTTAGAGTCTTGGTTTCTCTTGTTTATTACTAGACAGGAAAAATAGACAAACCTGAATTCCAGCAGGGTTGATTAGGTCAAAGGCTCCAACTGTATTAAAAACGAATTTCAGCACTTTGTGGAAATTGTCATCTCCAATACTCCAGGAGGCATCAGTCAAGAAGACTATATCTGCTTTGGCACCCTTGCATACTGAAAAGTTCATTGGATTCAGTTAAGTCATTTGACACGTACAGAATAATTAAGGAAACTGAGATGATAATTTGAAGAACAGCATGTGTCAAGCTTTTCAATGTAGCATATAGAATACATCTAAAAAACCATTTCCCCCATTGGAATTTATGAAAAATACATTCAAAGGCTCAAATGCACCAAACATGTTTATAGAACTCAGACTAAGAACACAAGCATGAACACTCTGGAAACGTAAAAGACAAGGGAATATATGGGAAGAGTCAAACACAGTTTTAAACAGAACTTACTTCTCTGTTCACAAGCTATCATGAGCACCCTAAATTATAGTAACATCAGAGCCTTTATTCAACAGTACTCTCAAAGCCCTGCTTTCATAGACATGGCAGAAATAAGATAAATGCTTTCGTAAGCACCTACCATCTCGAGCTGGTGGGATTGTTGGAGGAGGAGGGGGAGTTGGTGGCAGAGTTGGTGGTTCTGTTGGCTTGATCACTGAAACAAAAATACTGAATTAAAATATTTTACATATTCAATATTCTTAACTTTGTGAGTTGCAATTAGTAATATCCACTGCAGAGAAATACAATTGATAGACGTTCATTTGGTTGCAACTTATCTGACATGTCCATCTTTAAGAAAATAAACTTCTATTGTTCTTTGTATGCAACACAAAGAGATAAGAGAGGCGGTGTTTTAAAATCATTTGTAATTCACCTTTTGTACTCAAAGAAATCTAATCATCCCACCTGGGACTGCAAAATCCTGGCAGGAGGTCAAGAAGTGCCAAGAACCTGGCTGGCAACAATACATGATTGGTGAAAGATTTTGAGACAAGAGAAGGTTAGAATCCAAAAGTTTTAGGATCCCACCCCCATGGAAAATATATCTGTTGCCCAATTCATGCATGAAATCTCACAAATAGGATACAAAGGAAAACTAGATGCTGCCTGAAAGCTCCGTCAATAGAACATGAGACTCTTAATTTCAGGGTCTTGGGTTCAAGCCCCAAGTTGGGCAAAAGATTTCTATAGGGGGACTAGATGACCCTCGGAGTCCCTCCCAACTCTACAATTCTAGGATTCCTTAAAAATACTACAGTGTTTTTACAAGCTCAAAAATGATAATATCTCCAAGCACAATTACTTTGACCACATTCATTCAATGTACTTTAAATCAACATTACCACCACTACTACTCTTATTGTTATCTGCCACTTACATGTTCGTTCTCTTGTAGACACCGGAGGCCCCTCAAGGTTTGGAGTCTGAACAAACACAGTAGCATCATACTCTGTGTCTGGTGAAAGGCCAGTGAAACAGTGACTGGTTTCTGTTCCACGCACTGTAATTTCTTGTCCTCTGGATCCTGCAAATAGGTAAAATAATGACTTTAAAATGCTTAGAATGCAGAAGCTGATGAATGCTTGCTGAATGGCTGAAAGCGGAAAACTAAAGTACATATAGCAAAGAAGGGAATGGTTGCGTCAATGGAGTGTTCTGCTTAGCTTCCAGAACTTTTGGAAGAAGGTTTGGAGCATCTGGATTGCAGGCAGGTACAGAACAGTGCCAGGATATGAAAAGGGAAAGGTGTGGAACAACTGATCTCCATAACAACAGAGGAGAAGGATGCTTAGCAGGCAACATGCTTCGAGATTTAAGTTCAGTCCTTCCTTTGATCTGCCCTAGTGTTTCTTAATGTCCACATGTACCACATTTGTGAAAAATAAAAGGAATGGGGATTAAAAAAGTAGTAGAGATACTGTGGGAGTAGCTGTGGTATAAAAATATATATTCATATGCTGCAACAAACAGGAGGGGCATATGTTATAATGGGAAAGAGATATTATCCATACTACTCAGCTACTAAACTCTCGAGGAGCAAAAATTATTTAAATGAAGGACAACTATGGAATAGCCTGAGGCAGAATATGTTGAAAGGAGGGGAACAAGAGGAGCATAACACTTCCTATAAGCAATCAAACACTGGTACTGTTTTATGGAGAGCTACAGGTATTTGCCCCAAGTGTTCCTGCTGCCTCGAGCCTTTCAATGATCAAGATCTCCAATGAGATCATCTGCCATATCCCTGGTTGGGAACACAACCCATTTGTTAAAGTTATCCATCTTCAGAGGAAGCTAGGGATGCAAGAAATGACAGTAGGGGTCTGTGAGAGGCACACTGACAGGAGATTCCTTGCTATTCAAGGTTTAGGTGGAAATGTGTTACAGTCTTCACGTTAGTTGCATGCACAACCCAATATATATATATTTACCATCAGCTGGATTTAGCTTCAGTCTGTAAGAAGTAGCTGCCCGATGAGCTGTCCATTTGATGCAGAAAGTGTCCCATCCCACATTATAACTTGTTAGGTCAGTGACATTTAAATACACTGCAAAGCATGAAAGAAAAATTTCCATGAACTACAAGATGAAAGCTAAAAGCAAATTATGAAACTATGACGAATGTCTTTATTCTTAAAATATCACTTATTCCACCACAAGTAATAGGCTATTGAACTCACACTGCAACTAATAGGTACTGTATGTGTACTGAGGGGAGGCAAGAATCACATTTTCTCAGCAACAGCAAGTTGCAGTTTTAGTAATTGGGGTATGTGATTTTATGATAATGAGAAATGTATTTGCATCCCTAACATAAAGCACAAGATAGCAGAATGGTGTTAGGTTCCCACACAGTAACCAAAAACTGCACATTTCCTGAACAATGCCATGTTTCTCTGAAAGCCCAGCATAATCCTCCAACACTACCTGTCCCATGGGGTAGGCATGCTCTAACTGATGGAACCTCCCATTTGAGGTTATTTTTCTCACATCTACTAGCCCAGAAAAGGCTCCTCTGTGTTAATATACAGTGAAACCAAAAGCATGAAAAGTAGTCTTACATGTAGTGCCTTGATCGACCAGAGGTGCACTGAGTCCAGAATCATACTGAGCATAAACATTTACATCATAGGAAGTACTAGGAGACAGGTTGTGCAATGTATATGAAGTCACATCTCCAACAAACACCTCCATGGGCTCATTGGTACCTTAAAGGAAAAAATGAATTTTCATTTGCCTTAATGAGAGCAGATCTCCAAGAGCTCAGAGAGAAGACTCATTTTCACATTTATATCAGTCACATTCTCATAGTGCTTAAGTCTTGAAATGAACAAATATTAAATAATGTCAAGTGTACTTGAAGATCTTAAGCTCAGCCTTACCAACAGGTTTGTAGACAATTTTGTAACCAAGAACAGGAGATGGTGAAGGATCCCAGGCAACTCTGAACCGTGTGTACCATTCATCTGAAATGCGTATGTTCTGAGGTGAAAGCAACCCAACTGAAGAAGACAAAAATTGAGTATAAAGTTAGAATGGTAGCATAAAATGTTATTTCTATGCCTGTATGACATCTAGCAGACTGGGTTCCTGGCAGATGAATGGATTGGACAGTGATAGTGATTAGATAACCCAAAGTGTTCACAAAGATCCAGCTTATGGCTGTAATTCTGCCATGTCTCTGTGTTGGGACATTCAATCTTTCCCTATGCAGACACACAGCATTTATTTCATGTTGCATGTGCAAATATTTGAGGAATGCTGAGATAGGATCTCAAATGAAGGTCCATTTGGCAAATATCAACCATGGCAACAACTCCTCTACCACAACTTCTGGGTGGGGGGGGGGTAGTTAAGGACCATTTGCACCTCAGTTGTTTGCATATTATTTAACAGCACGTCAGATGTACCTGTTTTTCCATTTCCTGTCAACTGTCCACCATCTCCATCTTCATAAACTGCCACAACGGTAATTTTGTAGGGTGTATCTGACTGCAAAGGCTGTAGCAATACATTATTTCTTCTGCCAGGCACTGTTGTCTGGAACATAATGGGAATCGAGTAAATGTTGTAGAACCGTAAATTGCTCAAAGCTGTAGTAGTACAACTTGGAGTTCTACTCCACACTGAACAAGCAGCTATGCTTTTATTCATAGGTTCCATAAGGCCCATTAGCAAGGTTCCACTCACATAAAACACTCCTGCTGAGATACATAGCATTCTTTTATTCCCCATATCTCTTGAAGCTCCTTGTATAGTTCATATGGGGAGCTTCTGGAACAATTTGGAAGGTGGCACAGGGGAAAATGGAGAGCATCATTTCTGTCATCTCCAGCCTTCACTAGCAGAAGGATCTGATCCTACCATGAATGAAGGGCAGTTCTGGATCCAAACCAATGCATGGGCATCAGGGATAGAAAATATTTTCACTGTAATATTTATATATGTGTTTGTGTGTGTGATTAGAAAAGAAAAGAATAGAAATGAAAATAAAGTAAAAAGAACACAATAGGAAAAGCATGAGGAGCACATGGATTTATAATAAAGAAACATTTTTTAAATAATATTTTCAGCCCCATCAAAATTAGGCTGCCTAGGGTAATAGATGGGACATTAATTTATGATATTTATATTTTAAAATGCCATTGTAATGTGGATAAAGTGATGTTTGTTACCAATGAGAATTTTTTTAGAGCAGCATCTGGCAACACTCAAGCATATTGCCAAACATGTCTGGCACACGTCCAGGAAACCAAAGCCTTTCTTTCAAGGATAGCCCAACATCCATTTATATGAACAAACTGCATGTGGGGGAAGGTACTACTGTTGTACATGCACATTTAGAGAAAGAATGGCAAAATAGCAACTAGTAGAGAGTGGCGGCAGACCAGAAAACCCCTTGGGATGGTGCAGTGAGCCTCCAATGTGTGTAACAACTACAGTTTCTTTTGGCATGTGAAAATAACAGGACTGTGTAGAAAAATCAGGATACAGCCTGCAACCAGGGGCTGATGCAGGAAGAGAATGCATAAGTACAGTAGAACCAACTAGTTCTGTCCTGTACACATATGACTAAGCCCTGCTTATTTCCATACTCAGATCACTTTCTTAGATCTGCACCTTTGTTAGAAAAACAGCAGATGTGGGAGGAAAATGCATGTTTTAAGTGGACTGGTAAACTATTCACCAGTTTGGAATGCAAAGTGGAAGGGGGGGATTGAATTCACAAACTCTGTTCCTTCATCCCTTCCAACCAGATAATCACACTACCATGGTTGTACTGTGCTGTCTTGACTGGCAGCAGGGAAGGGTAGCAGACAAGCAGCTGATGAGACTATCTGTGGATCAAGTCTAATAACTGCATTTTGTAAATTGTTTCCTTCAAAATATATTTAAGACAATGGTTTGAAGAAGAAGGGACAACTCTTGTCCTTAACTTTTTGTCTGAATGGAAACAGAATGACAGAGAATGTGAGGACCATATCTCTGCTTCTGGTAAGAAACTGGTGGTCTGAAATAACTCCATCCAATTCAGTAGAACTGGATTACACAAGCATTTGATCTAAAATGTGTAAGACAGAGACAGCCCTGGAAGAAAGTAGGGCTGTATACATACTCCCATTAGTTCTGCATTCTCCATACTCCCAATAGTAGTCTGGGAAGCATTGTACACAT
Organism: Podarcis tiliguerta; assembly: GCF_965153285.1. Classification (NCBI taxonomy): domain Eukaryota; kingdom Metazoa; phylum Chordata; class Lepidosauria; order Squamata; family Lacertidae; genus Podarcis; species Podarcis tiliguerta. The sequence continues at coordinate 81,396,766 of NC_139536.1, read as the reverse complement.
GATAGCCAAAGTCCATATATATCCTAAATCTATCCTGTTGTTTCTTATGAAATACTGAGTTTGATACACTCTGCTCCAAATCAGCTTTGATCAGAACTGAGAACAAGACTCAACTTAACTACATTTTAAGACAGTAATATGTACACAGCCCAGATGATAAAAGATGAGAATTATGGAGGGTGAGGGGTGGGAACCATCATAAGTAATATTTAAATGTGATGGTTAAAATGTCCTCTGAATAGTTCATGTTTATTTCTTCATGTTTCTGGGAAGATTTGCCATTAACTTCTCTCCCCTCCCCCAAGTGAGTGAAATTCCCATAGTGAAATGGAGAGCACCATTTCTTTATTGCATGAGCACCATTTTCAGTACAATGTGCTTTCTGTATAATGCCAAGTTGTAGCAAAATATATTATCATTCAGAAGTAAGTAACCATCATGAACAATTAGGTGGTGTTTTTATGGGCTGAACTAAGTTTCCACAGAAGTCAGAAGTCATGCCATCAACCTCCCTATGGGGAAATAATTTGGCTGCGCTGTGCATCTCTAAGAGAATTCTGCAGACATTCACCGAAGTTGTGCTGCCAAATAAGGAGAAGGAAGTTCACTTGCAAATTATAAAAATCTTGGCAGAACTCCAAACAAACCAAAGGAAAAAAGAAAAAAAGATCAAAGCTGCAGACTGCCAATACCGCTCATAATAGTCAGATACATGATGGTCATTAGACACAGATGACAATTAAGGTCGCTCTCTATTGATCTCCCCAACTGCACAGAACAGGCTCACAGAAATATATAGCTCCACAAAAGAGGAATGTGTACTGTAAGGCCAGTTAGAAATTGTCAAAGGGAACCAAGGTTATACTTAAGATACAATCCAACACAGAGTTCAGCAAACTTAAGTCCATTAGTATCAATGACCTTAAACATGTCAAAAGACCTTGTGTATGCTTAAATCTGCACTGGATTGTACCAAAAAGCTCTGTACAGACAAATGTTGCTCAGAATAAAGTTTACCACTTGCTGCTAAGAAAGTACTAATTCCATTTCAGTAGTCTGGTATCTATGCAAAAATATCGAAAGAAGAGGGAGGAGCTTTGCTACACCATAAGAAACCTGTGCATTTATTTTTCTAACTAATGAGGAAATGTTTAGAGAGAGGAAAGAGTGTACTCTGTCCAAAGGAGGACACGTTCTGGGAGAGGGGAATATTCTTGAAAGGGTGTGCCTTTACTGTGGGTGGGCAAGGACTACTGAGCTCAGGCCTGGTGCTCAAAACAAACTCAAAGGTTTGGCATTCTTGAATTCTTTTTCACATCGCTCTGGTGGGTGGATCTTATGGCTTGGGAAAAAAAACAAAAAAACAAAGTAGACCCCCCGCTAGTTTTGCTTTTGTAGCACCACTAAAGCCTGTCAAATATCAGAGATATCCCCAGTAAATATGAAATAATGAGTGTGTACACTGAAGGGTAAAGAAAACACCATCTCCAAAGATAGCTATTGTCTGTACACAGACTATACACACTATGGTTTGGTTAATTGCACATGCTCATATTTTTGCAAACAGCAGACAAGTAATGTATTTTTCAATGCATCAATACCTATGGGATAGGAAAATGCAAGCTTACAAAGTAGAACAAAACGATTCAATAGGAATGTGAACATGCAGAATTCCTGATAAACTGACTTCCTATGGAAGCTAAAGCCAAAAATACTTAAACTGAAGTAAATAAGTTGTGATATATTTCTAACATGCCTTCATGAGAACACTTACATATTCATCTATGGGATCTCCAACCGTGGGAGAATATATGATTCTGTATTGCTGCACTGGTCCATCAGCATGTTCCCATTGAACGGAAAGGCTGTTTGTAGTAGGATTAAAGACTCTTATGTTCCTGGGCCCACTGCGAGGCACTAAAAGAAAAAGGAGAGATAAATAAGGGCACGAAATGAAGTGGAATTTGGAAAACTGAAGTCTAGAAAGTAACCCTTCTTCACTGTATGAAGCCGTGCAATAGCTTATCTGCAAGTAAGACCTAATGCAGAAAAGTGACAACTGAACAATACCGGCAGAGCTTGGAGAGAATAATAATTCATAACATACAACTATATCCTAGCAATAAAACATGTGTTTTCTGCTTACATGTCCTTCCCTGTCCAGGACTTGGATCTCCTTCTCCATCAGCATACAAAGCAACAACATTGACAGAATAGGGTGTATCAGGAATCAGACGCTCTAGTAAAATATTGCGGGTGTTGCTTGGTACCACAACCTAAAAAGAAAGCAACACTGAAGTTTAAACTGCTGTTTTCTTTTAAATTTTAAAAAAATCTGAGCTTGATAGTATGAGAAGAAAGCTTCTTAAGCTCTTCACAAACAACCTTGCTCTTAGACAACTTTCCTTACACTTGAATGCTTTTTTGTTGTTGCTGCTGTAATTTTTGAAGAACTAGGGGAAGGTTGTTGTTTTTTTAATGAAATCCTTCCCTTAATTTCTCAGACTAAATTAACCAGGGCCAGATTTGAAGTAGCACCCTGGCAAAGTGCCCTCTGGCTGTCCTCTTCTCAAACCAGTGCCCGCCCACCAGTGGACTTATTTCCTGCCTGTTGACAGTAGCAACAAGCAGGGCTGTAATGTGCTTGCCACTTAATTTTCCACAGTACCACAGACCACCACTATGTCGGGGACTTTGTGGCAGGTGCCAGTCTACACAGTAAGCTGTTTTTACACACTATGGTTCTTGTATGGAGCCACCATCATGCAGAAGCATTTCTCGCCATCCTTTATGAGGCAGCTATAATGTATGAAGTTGCCCATTCATAAATCATAGAATCATAGAGTTGTAGAGTTGGAAGGGACAATCATCTAGTCCAACCCCCTACTATGCAAGAATCTTTCTCCCAACATGGGGCTTTAACCACAACCCTGATATTAAGAGTCTCATGCTCTATGGACTGAGCTATCCCAGCTGTCATCTATCCCTAACCTGATGACCTCCAGATGTTTTGGACTCCAACTCCCTTCAGCTCCAGAAACAACGGGAGGGCACCAGGTTGGCAAAAAGCAATACAACAGGGTATCTGCTGAATACTGAGAATCTGTAGCATTTTAAGAGGGAAAATGTATTCTTTAATCATAAATTCATGTAAGAGAAAGTTACCCCCAATCATGCAGCAAGTTCAGTGCATGTTATAGGGTGCAGCCAAGCAGTCATCTGAGAGAGTTATTAGGTGGCGAAATTGGTTTGCTTCCCAAAATAGGCTGACTAACTTTCCTCCCAGATTTCAACAAAGGTTGAAAATAAAACTGGCAGTTAAAATTTAATGTTTTCTAACAAATGATCCTGACCTTGCATTTAACATTTACCTTCTCTGATTTTGATCTACCGATGTTAAAAAGCATCGGGGAGAGTACTGCACCCTGAGGCACTCCACACACCAAGGAGTGGCGTGATGACAATTCCCCCCCCCCCAAGCGCGACCCTCTGTCCCCGACCAGAGAGAAACGAACGCAGCCATTGAAGGACTGTGCCTTGGATCCCCATGTCGGCAAGGCGGTGGTCCAGGAGTTCGTGATAGACCATGTCGAAGGCTGCTGACAGGTCTAGAAGAACCAGCAGCCCCGACCCACCTCGATCCAACTGCCTACGGAGATCATCTGTTAGGGCGACCAGAGTCGTCTCGGTCCCATGACCAGCGCGGAAGCCGGACTGGAATGGATCCAGAGCCGATGTTTCATCCAGAAACCTACCAAGCTGTTCAGCAACCGCTCTCTCAATCACCTTACCCAGGAATGGAAGATTCGAAACCAGGTGGTAATTGGATAGATCTAAGGGATCTAATGATGTTTTCTTTAAGAGCGGGCACACCACTGCCTCCTTCAGTTCCCCTGGGAATATCCCAGGGGAACTGAAGGAGGCAGTGGTGTGCCCGCTCTGTAGTATGCCTTTATACCCAATAAATCATATATGGAAAGGCCCAGGAGGTTAAATTACTTACAGATTCTGATGGCCGTGTGCCAACCAATGGAGCATAGACAACTCTGTATTGCTGCACTGGTCCTGGTGCAGGTTCCCATTGGACATTAAGGCTGTTTGGTGTTGGGTTGTAAACTTGGATGCCTCTTGCTGTTCCTCTCATTACTGAATCAAAAATAATGTCAGATAGTTTTGGACTAAATAATAACTCCTTAGTTGCAGAGCCAGGTAACAGGAGAGAGTGGCTATAAAATGAATGGACTATTCTAAGAATGCTGTTGCCAAGGGGTGGGGAATCAGTGGACTTCAGATGTTGTTGGGATTCCAACTACTATCAGCTCAAACTAGCATGGCCAATGTTCAGGGATGATGGAATCTTGAGTCCAGCAACATCTGGAGGGCTAGAAGTTCTCCAACCCTGTATTGTGATTCGAGGACCCGATCCCCGCTTGGGGAATAAAGACACGTGAACACAGAATGTAAGGTTAATGGGTAAGGTAAAGGCCACTACTTTATTGATTACAGCATGTGAGAAGGTATTGGCTTAGGCATTGGACCACGGAACATTAGACTCCACCCACTCGTAGAGGGGTGAGTCTGAGGAGGGGTTAACCACCAGTAGGGGAAGCCTGTTGATGCTAATCCAACTATAGGCTCTCTTCCTGATGTCACCGAGGGTCGTGCCATGGCCCCCCACCACACGGGCATCGGACAGGATCCACGACCGCCGGATTCCTTTAGCAGAATACCCAAAATTGCCGGGGAAGGCGATGGCCACACCTTGCCCCCGAAACACCAACAACACATTCCAATGCCTAATAGCCAAATACTACAAAAGTTGTGACGGTTTCTACGAGTAGGTGAAAAAAACCAAGAGGTCGGGCCAATTTAGCCAATTGGAAAAAAACTCCTACCAGGCCCCCTGGTTAAACAGGGCGACCAACCAGAGGTCCATAGCAAAGTCTTAGGAACAGCTAATCTAAAGGGAGTGGAGGGTGGGTGACTCGAAGAAAATGTGTGTGCAATGGTGGGGATGGCTGGTGCGGCTGCGTTTGAGCAGCAAGCCACACCCCCATCGAGCTTCCCTATTGGGTGCCCAACTGGGGAGGGGCATGGAGCCAGCCCTGGAGTTGAAGCAGGGGGCGGAGCGCCCCCTGCATGACCCCTTCCCTTCCTGGGAGGAGGAAAGGCTTTTTCTCTTTAACACCACAGTTAATTGGAAATAAGTTCCATCAAATAAAATTACATTTACTTCCAAGTAAACATGGATAGGGTTGGGATGTAAAATAGTGTAATCCTATAGATATTTAACCTGGCAGTACTTTCCACTGAACTACACAGACACAAATAAGATTGCATTGAAAACTCATAACATGGTGGCAGAGACCTTATCACTCAGAGGGATCTATATTCATGTTCTTATCCTACTCTGCATTAGAGAATTGCAAAATACCCTTCCACAGGTCCCTGTCCATAGAGGGAAGTGTGTGCAAAAGGGCCTCAAAAGGTTTCATCTTAACTATCTCTACAATAGTATAATATGGTGCAGTTAACTAAGTTAAGTAAAATAAGTGGGTTTAAGTAGCTCAGCACTGAATTGTGGCTCAAAGCCCAATGCCTCAATATTTTATGAAGAAGACAAAACAACATAGTGTTACTTACAAGTTTTCCCGTTGTCAGATGCTCGCCCTCCATCACCTTCTGGGTAAACAGGAATCACAGTTACTTTGTACTGTGTGTCAGGCTGGAGATTTCTTAGAACTGCATAATTTGTGTTGCCTGGAACAGTTGCCTGTTGGGTTACAAAAGGGAAAAAGGAAGAGGGAATGGTTTTATTGGGCTACTTTCTACCATGTAAGGACTGATCTTCATGTTCAAAGGACAACAAGACGAGCCAGCTTAGCCCCGCGGTTCCATCAACCAACATATTGCTTGGATCGGGTACTGCCTGGTTTGTGGTGGTGGTGGTGGTGGTGGTTGCTGCTGCTGTTTAAGGACAACAAGACACCTTCCTAGAATTATGAAAGTTCAGCATGCAACAGCAGCAACTCACCAGGTGAGGCGGAATCGCTACCTGGCAGGTGGGTCACTGTTGCTTATTGGAAGGGAGAGGGGCATGGTACTGGGGAGTCTGGTGTGGTGCAAATGCTCCAGCAGAGCAAATCTGGCAGCCCTGCCAGTGTGTCTGCACCACTCTAACCTTTCCCATCTCCTTGCTGGTAAACAAAAGAAATTTACCCACCAGGAGGCTAGAGTAGTAGCTCTGTCCACTCTAGCAAACTGTTTCCTGCATGCAGGGAAGGGGTTGCTGCGTGTTTTAATCTGCCCAGCCAGATGTCAACAAAAAGGGTTGTGCCCTAGCTTTCTCCCTGACTTGCCATTGCTCTATGCTCATAGAGTAGGAGTCAAACATATGAACTCCTCACCCGTACACTTAAGTAATAAAGTCCCAAGAGGGTTGTACCATACACAATTTTCTGAATGGAAAATTCAGCTATAAGTGGTACCCCAGCCCAATTATGAAACCACCTCTAGCAAAAAACAGTTGCAAGTGCAGGGCAAGTATGAAGTATACAAAAGTAAAAAGGAATACCAGTTCATCTGCACCTCCCGCCACTGGTGCATAAAGCAACTTGTACTGACGAGGGTTCCCTTCAGCATGATCCCATCGAACGTTCAATGTGCTGGTAGTTGGATCATAGACTCTGAGGTTCTTCACAGTGTTGAGAGGTTCTGAGATAAACAGAATTCATTGTCAGGCTCAGAGAATCTTACTATTGTGCATCATGTTGCCTTCTTATGTGAGTGGCTGTGCCTAGCCTTGGTCAGTGACAAGTAACACTTTGTCCAAAAACTACTCTTTGGACTTACAAACACTTGCAAGATGAATCTAGTCTGCCATACTTGAGCACAAAGGGAGTTGAAAAATAGGAGATGCAGTTCCTTGCTGCTGGTTTGACTCACAGGGAGGCTTAGGAAGGAAAGAACAGCTATTCATCCTTCCAACCCAACAGTTAGCCTGGCATGCTTCTCATGGCATGACTGAGTTGCCACTTGTCTTGTGTCTTCACTCTCAAGGGATGGGGCAAATGTGAATTATAGAGTTGGAAGGAACCCTGGGGATCATCTACTCTAACTGTCCCATATGGGAATCAAACCTGTAACCTTGGCATTATCAGCACCACACTCTAACCAACTGAGCTATCCAGTTGTAAAATACTGATGTATCTACCATAATGCAGATATGGGGATAGAGAGGGAAGGATTTGTCAGTTTCAGTTCTGTTTCTCACTTTTCCCAACTTAAATTCCACATTTTGCAGAAATTTGAGTTCATTTGTTTGTTTTTTTAAACACCCTCATGAAATTCATCAATGTTTTAGTTAAAAATTCTCTTAATAAATAGATTTTATATGCATTTTGATTAATGTACACATTTTTGCAAACAATTATCCCTACTGCATTTTTGTATGTTTTTTTCATTCATGCGTTTATTTTTATTCACACTTTCTACAATAGATGCATTTTGGTAAAACAAAACCAAAAATATTGGTCGGAGAACTGCAATGCAAAATTTGGATATATGTGAATTTCAAAGGATGGCTGTTCTCATATTGTTTTGGAAAGGGCCAATTTGATAGTTTAGCCTTTAAATGACAACTGATTTGAATTTCTCCCCCATCCATAGATGGGGGATTTATTTTCAGGTCCAAGGGCTGCTTTCCCTTGTGGGGAACATTCCAGTAACAGGCAGGGCTAGAGGCAAAAGTGCAGAAGCAATGGATTTGTGTCTAGTGAGCTATTTGTCCCCAAGGCCTGTGGTCATAGTGAAAAGACAGGATTAAAATCTGACTAATAAATATTCTTCCCCACTCTCAACAATACAGTGTCCCTTATGACACATACCCCTTGAACTATTCCTACCATGTTGCCTTCCACTCTTTGGACTAGTGTACTTATCTACTTGTCTCCCACTGTTAAGAAAAAAAGTTATTTCTATTCTAGATAACTACGAAGTATAATTTGTCTTAATAAAATTCATCTCTCTTGTTCTAGCCAACCATGTCAACCATGTCAGAACATTCAGAATGTTCCTCTTTCGCATAAAACTAAAGTTTGAAAATTTCAAAAGATAATTGTGGCAAATTAATCAAGAGCACGGTTTTTGGAGAACATGTACACCTACACTGCAGTTTAAAAAAAATAATCCGGGATTTATTATCCTTGAGTGAAATCCAGTGAGTAGTAATGATAAGCATCCAAAAGAACGTTGACACCAAGGGACTTTCCAGAATGTGGAATAAAAGGAGCACATGTCTTTGAAAGAACTAAATTTAAATAGAGAGGAAAGAGGAAAATGTGAAATATTCATAAAAAAGGGCCAGGCACTACAGCAGTGGGAGCAGGTAGCCATGCTGGTAGATATGTTTTGCTTCTTTTTGTTGGATTTAAAAGGCTCCATGTGTGCTCCCAGTCTGAGTGATATAGCTGACAGACATTCATCCTTAAGTTTAATGTTGTATTACTTACTTAAACAAAAATAACAGAGTATTGGGATGTGAACTCTGCCACCTATTACCAGTGACAACAAGGTCACTGACCAGCAGGTTTCCCTGAAAACTGTGTAAATGCATTCAGCAGTCCAAACCTGGAAAAATAAGTCTGGAAGGTTGCACCACAGATGAGTAAGAATTGTGTGATGATTGTGCAATTAAAAAAAAAATCTCTCTCACACTCTCTTTTATACACAAACAAAAAGAAAAGCTGCCAAACCTCTAAGATAAGGATTACAGATATTTTCAATATGAAATTATATATAATTATCAATATAAAATCAGACGTGAAAAAAGAAGATATTTTCACTTTCAGAGCAAGTTTTGGCATTTCTCAAAAAAAGGGGGGGGGTTGCACACAAAGAAATGAATATCTGTGGAGACTTCAACAAAGGAAAAGCCAAGCCTGCCAACTTTATAAGTGATTTAGCATTACTCTTGCATAATTCTTCACAAATGAGAAAACCAAAGTTGTTTTACTTACTGGTTTTGCCACTGCCTGTCATTCGTCCCCCTTCACCTTCTGCATATATGGATGAAACCGTAACACTATAACGTGTCTCAGGTTGCAGCTTCTGTAGTACAACACTGTTCTGCCTCCCTCCTACTGTGGTCTAAAAAACAATGGAATGAAATGTAAATTGAAGGAGCAGGCAGATAATTCCAAAGATGCTGAAAGGATACAGTTTGTATATACTACATGTATACAAGTTTCTGTTTTCCAGACAATACTGTCTGCCTAAGTCAATATACATTGTTTGACTTTTTCCTTCAGTGGATTAAAGAAAAAATACCAGAACTGCATTAGTCATTTGTTAAACCCATGTGAATAAAATATTAAATGTTGAATGATCTGAGCTCTTTATGGATCATCTTTCTTATTTCTACATATTAGTTAGTGAGTACAGATCTCCAAGTCCTCAATCTACAGCTAAAGGGCATATAAGGCCAATTCTGCTACCCAAAGAAAATTAACCTTGATGTTTATTGGAACAGCGAAACATGATGATTCCCACATTGTCTCATGATCTAAATGCTTTGCCCATGGGCTCCAAAGAAATATCTTTGGCTTCTGTTGTGGCCAGTTGGACAGATATTGTCAGCATTTACAAAGACCAGACGCAACAAAGTTCCTACATAAAAAGCATTTCCATAAAGAGAAAAGCATGTACAAGTAATAAATGAACAAGTAATATAAACACACTAGGAAGCTGTGAATACACACAGCAAAATAAGAATACAAGTGTCCTGTTGGAGCAGAACAAATGCCTCTCTAGTCAGCATTCTGCTCCCACAGTGACCAACCATATTGCATACAACTGTGACACATGACAATTTAAAATAATCTGCATGCTTTTTCACTGTGGTATGTCAGAAATCTGCAGTGTTTGAAAGAGCCTTTGGACAGAACACCCCAGTAAAAAGCAATCCCTGGCAACTGTTTGTTCTGCAGGCTCTGAGAAACTGATATTTGCCAGATTACATCTGAAAGACCACCATGAGTCATCTTGTGGGTTCTACTTATACAGGAAACAAATCCACTTTCTTTGATTTTGTAATATAAATACTTTTCTGCAGAACTGTAGAACATGAAAACAAAACCATCTCACAAGCTCATGCTTTCAAAAGCAGATATTTGTTCAGGAGCACAATGCTGCTTTCCCCCCATTAGAGAATAGTTTCAGAGTCGGTTACCGATTGTTCAGCACCATCGCCAGTTGTAGGTCGATAGGTGATTCTGTACCGCTGCACTCGTCCAATGGCAGGATCCCATTTGACAGTCAGGCTATTGGACGTTGCATTGTATACCTGAAGGTTTCTTGGGGGACCCGTTGGAGCTGAAATGAATTTATTAAAGGGTTGTTTAGCAAATAGATATAACAAACAACATATAATGAGTCATTCTACATGACATTACTGAAAATCAGCAGCAGCAGCACCACCTTGGAATAACAATACACATATAGGGGCCTGCTGAGAACAATAAAATCCACCCAACTGCAGAATTTGGGCAAGATTATATCAAAATGACTTATACAAGAAGGGGCAAAGGAGAATTGAATGGAAATGTTGCATGGAGCTAAACATGATTAATGGGGAGCAGAACATCACCAAATATACAAAAGTTGCTATTAATTCACCAAGTTGTCACTTTTTTTAAAAGCCACCCTATCCTTTGTATGGGTGGAAAGTACTTCAGTGGACATAGGGTAGTGGCAGCAACTTTTTTCTTCTGGCTGCATTACCTCAAACCACACACCCTGCTGAAGTTCAGGCAAACCTCCAGAGCAACATCCCACAACGCATGAGAGAAACTCAAGAAGGGACAAAGCCTGTGTACACACAGGAGTACTTTCAGCAGTAGAGATTAGGACAGTGGTATCTTCCCAGTAGTGATGGTGAACTCAGGGCAGGGGCAGGGGGAACAAAGTGGCAGTGGTGAATTGGTGGAACTCTAGGGTGGCAGAAGCTCTACAGGTGTATGCACTGCCACCAACCCAGAGGTCACTTGACCTCATCTCCACCTCACCCTGACTAGCTAAGTGCTGCCACTGCCAGAATGACACCATTGCCTCTGCCTCTCTCCCCTTTTATGAGTCACCACTAAGTATACTGTACAGAAACATTGGCTTCTCTGCATCCTGGCTTGGTTTGGACTAGCTCTGTCTTTTGGTATCTGTATAATCCTCATATATAAAATGTTATTAATGAATTCAGGCTCTTACCTGCTGTTGTCAGAGGCACCTCGGGCACTATAGGAGGGGGAGAAGCACAAACAGGGCAAGTTTGCATTAAAAACATGTATTTCATTTGAATACTATTGTTACAAATTGTAATCCATGTATGAATGCATTTCAGAATTTCTTACATGTGGTCTCACTGCCAATCAGTTCATCACTCTCTGATTCATCAGGATAAATTGCAGTAACTCCAATCTCATAGAGTGTGTCTGGGTTCAAATTTTCAAAAACTAGAGTATTTTCATCACCATTAAGAATTGTCTTTGGAAGTGACAGGGGATGGGGGGGAAAGAAAGAAAGTTACTCATTGAGGCAATATATTTAACAATTAACATTTTTCATGGAATAGAACAGATCTTTTAAGTTCTTTAAATACAGAAATCCATCTACAAACAATTGACCAACAGTGATTTTTACACAGTTGTGTGCTACAGGAAGAGGTTGTTATGTCCTTGAAAAATTAAGCCAACATGTTGGATAAATCTACAACCCTATGTCTTTCAGAGCAAGGAGACAATCATCCTATGAAGTATTAGTCTCCCCCACCTCTGCCAATAGCCACTTTATGACAGAAAGCTTTTCATAAACTACACTGAGGGAAATTAGGAAGTGTATGAACATACCCCAGCTTCTGCTTCCAGTTTATTCATAAAGTAACCACAAGCTCTGATTCACACATAACACTAGGCCAGCCACTCTGTCATTTGTTTCCCCATTATAGAAAGACAGTGAGTAAGATGGGGACTGTTTGAGCTGCATGCACCAGCACACAGCGTGTCCACAGGCTAATTTATCCAACCATGATTTTATGGTCAGCTTTATGTGATAATGAACCATTTTATATGGGCAGTGACGGATAAACCAGCCTCATATAACCAACATGCTTAACTCTAAGTAATGCATGAAGGAGTTAAGAAGAGTAAGCTGCTCTGCCAGGCTTAGCTAAGTCACACGTCTTCACCCTTGGAGGAACATTTACCAAACTTTTGCTCTTTTTTTCTTCCACCACGTGAACTCTAGTAAGGATGTCAAAGCTAGATCCTCCAAGCTTAGACCACATGGCTTTAGCAAGCCATCTTTGTGTTTCTATACAAATAATTTTACTACTTTTTGAAACTAAGTTGTATTGCCTGTCTTTTCTTGCTACTGCATGAAAAAACGCATGAATCTGAACTCTGAAGAGTTTTTAAGTAAACCACTTACCAAACTTGTGGTCTCTTTCTATACTAAAGGAAGTAAGTAACTTTGGAAGCCATTTAGAAGGGGATATTTTAAAGATCTAACAGCCTATACTTCCATGCTTTACTTTACTGCATGTTCTGTGATTTTAAATCTCTGTTGGGGATCATTCACTTTACCTCCCTCCAAGTGAGTTCCTTCTGCACACTGAAATGGAGAAGGTGAGGGAAGAGATGGCAGTAAGATCAGCACACAGCAGCAACTCAGGCAGAGAGTGGTTAAGTGAGCAGTGCAACCCCACCATAAAAAAGGTAAAGGGGCGCCTAACCGTTAGGTCCAGTCACGTACGACTCTGGGGTTTCGGCGCTCATCTCACTTTATTGGCCGAGGGAGCTGGCGTACAGCTTCCGGGTCATGAGGCCAGCATGACTAAGCCGCTTTGGCGATCCAAAGCAGCGCACGGAAACGCCATTTACCTTCCCACTGGAGCGGTACCTATTTATCTACTTGCACTTTGATGTGCTTTTGAACAGCTAGGTTGGCAGGAGCAGGGACCGAGCAACAGGAGCTCACCCCGTCGTGGGGATTCAAACCACCGACCTTCTTATCGGCAAGTCCTAGGCTCTGTGGTTTAACCCACAGCACCACCCGCATCCCTACAGCGCCACCATACTATCCACTAAAATTGATCGCCAAATGGACCATTGCACAAAAAGTGCAATACTATCCCTGAGAACTCCCTAACTAGACAGAGAGGAAGATGGGGTGCCAGGAGGCAATATTAACTGAGCTAATCTATAGTTGCAAGGAGGAGAACACATACAGTCACTTTTGTATACAAAAGGATTCAATGTGTCTCCAGACTTAATGAAGAAACCGGTTCCCTAGGTATCAAAAGTTTAGAAAACACAGTGACCAGTTTAACATTTCCAGCAAACAGCATTAAACACACAAAAAGGGTTTAAAGTGATTGATTTTGGGGTTATTGAAAAATTCTTACCTGTAGTTTCTCTTCCCCTGGTGGTCCCCATTCTACTCTGTAGAGAGCTACATCAGGTGCTCCATGGTCCCAAGTACCTCTGAAACTTGTCTTGGTTACTTGATCAGTTCTTAGATTTTGTGGTGCTGGTACCGGTACTGCCAGGAAGGGAAAAGGAAGTGAGAAATTGCCTCACAAGAGGAAAAACCCTGCAAACTAAACATCACTGGAAATGCAAGGTTATATGCAGAGACTAATCCACCACATAAGACGTTTGGAGTTTGGACACAAACCACATGGGGAATGTACAGAACAGTTTACATACCATATACTCATAGGGTGAAATCCTTAATTTCTCTAGAACAGCAGAGATTTTTTTTCCCTACAGTAGGATTGACAGGCTCAGTCTTTTGGCTCCACAGTCTGCACATTGCAGAATGCTACTGCATCTGCCATGCCCAGAATCAGAATATGGCAAGACTGGATATCTGCCTGGGGCCTATGGGTAGTTGAGGAGCTCAACAAGCCCATTTTCACTCAAACTACAATACTGTACATGGAAACAGGAGTTTTAAAACCTCTTCTTTATCTTCCATAGTGCACTTCTCTGTTTTTTCAACATCCTTCCCCCACCCACCCCATGTTTGTGCCAGTTATGAAGTCTCTAGTCACATTTTAACTGCTTCCAGTCAGGGGTAGTCACAGAAACGGCATCATAGTGATTTTTATCTATAGAGACTGTATATGGATATATGCTGTCTCAAGAACATGCTTCCTTTATAAACTGAGTGGTGCGCTGCAGATGAGTACTGGAACAATCCTACCCCAGTGAACTCTGTTAAGGTGGGTGTGCAGGGGCTGACAGTGTACATGGACTGACAGTGTCCACAGTGTTCTAGCTGGGATATGGCCAATTCTATGTTGTCCCCTTTGGCCCTTTTCTCTGCCTTTATGAAACCTCTTCAGGTTTCTGGTCCTCGCCTATGTTATTGTCATTATTTATGTTGCTGCTTTTCCCATACTGCACATCCAACTTTGTGTTTTCTTTCCCTGTGTTCCTCATGAGTCCTAAGTACCAGACCTCCAAGTGATCTGGGGTGCAAAAGTTCATGCCAGGTGTGCCCTACAAAGTGTCCTCCCACTGTTATGTGAGTCTGCCATGCCTGTGGGCAGTGGCATGAACTGGCAAATGAAAAAGATGATCCTTTGCAGCTTTCTCCTTGAGAACCAAAGGCACTATTCACAACAATATACCTGAGGAAAACTGTACCAAAGACACTGTTTAGTCACCGCAGTGGGCGTTATGCCAATCCTGATGCTGTGCCAGAGAGCTAATTAATCGCTTCTACAATGCAATTTCTGGCAGCATGCCTGATAGGAGCTATTGCCAGGGATACTGTCTGGATTTGAATCCATGATCTCATGGGTGAATACAGTTCCTATGTTAATGGCAGCATGCTTGTTACTGCCCAATTTGTGGTTGCTACATATACTGTAGAGGTGGGAGCTGCTGCTTCATCTTTTCATGTTTTCCTGCTGGCACCTCCCACCTAGGATGATGATTGGCAGAACAACCTAAGTCTCCTCATCTAGAGTCATTCCGGTCTAGGCCAAAAACTCAGCATTTTAAACCCTACATTTCTTTAAGAAACTGACACAACTATGGAGAATTTTTGGAACTCCAGATGTTGCCAAACTACAATTCCTATCATGCTTGGCCATGCTTGCTGGGGCTGGTGGGAGTTCTAGTTTAGTGACATTTGGTGGGCCAAAGGTTTTCTGCACCTGATCTAAGAAAACCTATTAAGCAATAGGGTTGACTTACAAGTGGTGCCTTCTGCAGCTACCGGCATAGACGGTCCTTCATCATATACTGCCACGAGCTCAACATTATAGAGTGTTTTTGAAAAAAGATCAGGGAGAACTGTGCTGGTCTGAGAGGGATCCACTTCCAACTAGACATAAATAAAAGAGATTTATTAAAACGCTGCTTTCCCCCTTACAACATCACTTTCATTCTTTTGTTTTCTATGTGGTAGACAGTTCAGGACTATCCTTACAAAGCTATTCCTGGTGGATAGATATCACTGACGACTTGTGGTGAACTTGGTACTAATCTGTTTTCAGTATTTACAAATGAACAGCATCAAAGTGTGTTAACCTGAATATATTTTCTTTTATCCTTCTCCATGATCTAGGACCATCATTCCCTAGTGGCTGAAGCTAACAGGAGTTATTGTCCGAAAACATATGGAGGGACCAAGCTGGGGAAGGCTGCTATAAGGACAAAGCCCTGAACTTTTCCCAGCCTTCAATTTAATGAGTGCTCGTGATGGTGCTTTTTGCCAAGCTGTTTCACCAGTCTTGCTGTGTTACAATATTCACAGCCGTTCAGCCCTGTACAGTGGTACCTCTGGTTATGTACTTAATTCGTTCTGGAAGTCTGTTCTTAACCTGAAACTGTTCTTAACCTGAAGCACCACTTTAGCTAATGGGGCCTCCCACTGCTGCTGCACTGCCGCCGCATGATTTCTGTTCTCATCCTGAAGCAAAGTTCTTAACCCGAGGTACTAATTCTGGGTTAGCGGAGTCTGTAACCTGAAGTGTATGTAACCCAAGGTACCACTGTATCCTCATACTGGCTTGCTTCACATAGCTTTTTTCTATATTCCTTGGTCACTTTTTATTTTTTTAAAAAAATATTCCTTTTGCAAGCAAAGTACACATGCTAGCCATTGTCACTCTTTTACCACTTGTATCTATAACATAAGAATCCTGTGGCTTAGCAATGCTAACTTCTAAGAGAAGAACAATCCATATATGTTGGTTCAGTACCACTGAAACCAAAGGATCTAAATTTGTTTAAGAGGGGAAATAATTTTACGTATCAGGAACTCAGGCATCTGATTGCTCCTTAATAACACTGCTGCAGGTGGTCATGCTGTAATACTCCACTTAAGATATCTTCACATATTAGCTAAAATTCACCTACCTCTTTCACGTCATCTTCCCCAGCTGCTTTGTATCTCAATATGTATTTCCGAACTTTCCCTGGAGCACGTTCCCAAATGACTCTCATGCTGCTGTGAGTAATATCTCTTATCATTAGGCTTTTTGCTCCACTTAAAGGTACTGTTGAATAATCAGACATACCGGCAAGAATATTAAATGCCATCCCCCAAACAGGTTTATATTTTGGCAAATATTTATATTTAAATCTCCTAGTCCATGTAACTTTTACATTCATATTAAAAAAATAATTGATGTGAGAATGCCACCTTTCAAACAGATTTTACAAGTTATTGAAACAATATGTAAACCAGAAAAACATGCTTATGGGAGGTAAAAATGGGCAAGTATATATACACAATAAGAAATGGTTATTCTAATAAAAACCTTCAATTCTCCAGAGAGGGGAAAAACTATCATCTATTCCTAATACGTCTTATGCCTGTGCTATATGAACAGCCATATCTAAAGGTTTCCCATGGAGAATAACATGGTATGTGCCTTTTTCAGAACATCTTTGGAATTGTTTTTTAGCAGCCAAATTTCAAGCACTGTATGGTACAGTAGCACTATCACATTTTATGTATTAGTGGAAGGGTTTGGTGACAATAATCCAAGCCCCTAGAATGTGTCTAAATAACTGAGTAATGGTATAACTATGCAGTGGTGGAGCTTCATGCTCCGGCACCGGGGGGGGGGGCGGAGAGCAGGAGGGGCTGGGGCTGGCATGCATCCTGGGGGTGTGACAAGCATCCTGGGGGTATGGCATGTCGCCTGCGGGGGCGTGGTGCCCAGTGCAGGTGGGGGAGCAGCCGCAATGGCACCCCACCAGGATCACGCTGCCATGGCAATGCGCTCCCACCGCACTCCTATTCCTCCGCCAGTGTAACTATGGACAGGCAACACCTCACTTACCCAGGGGTAATGTTTAGGCCCTCCACATCCATAAGTGAAATGTGCATAAGTGGGGAGAACCCCGTAGAGTCCTCATGGCTCATGAGGAGACCCTCCCCAGAGCCCAACAAGGACATCCTCTTTGGGCTCTGTTGGGAGTCTCCTTATGAGTCAGAGGAACAGCAGGGCTTTGTTGAGAGTGCTGACCCTCCCCACCTAACAAATGAGGTGAAGCAAAGCAGCTCTCTCCTGCGTGTCAGTTTTTAGGTGGGGAGCCTCAACAAAGCGCTGCTGCTTCCTCCAGCTCATGAGCAGACATCCTCTGAGCTGGAGGGGACTGCTGAGCCTCCCCTCCTAATGGCTAGTCAACAAGAAAGTGGCTGTTGCTGTTGCTGCTGCGCTACCCCACAAGTCAGCTATTAGGCAGGGACACCCAGCAGCCACAACAACGTCACGCGGCACATCCAGTTCATGAGAGCTGTGAATGCACACGGTCATGCATAAGTGGCAAGTGAGAAGTTGCCTGTACACAAATCACAGTATACATTTAATATACTGAAGCATGGCATTACTAAACCAAGAGGAGGTAGATATAAAACAAGCAAGATATTATTCCTACAGGTGACTTCCTGAGTGGTGAGTGGATCACTGATGAGGTCACCAAAAGTTGAATGAATTGTTAAAGTGTATTCAGTGTTGGGAATCAGGTCAAGCAGCTGTACATCATTCACTGATGCTCCAACACGCATCTGGAAAAAGAGAAAAAGAAACAAGGAAGTTTAGAAGAAGCCACTAGAAAGAAAAATAAAATGCTTGGGCCTTTACATTGTTTTTTAAAAAAATCAGCTTCCGTGTTTAATAATGTATTTACAACTTCCTGACTCATATATAACTTTCCAATCAAGCTGCTTTATTTTATAATCTATGCACACAACAAATAAATGTCTCACTGCTTTGGCATATAGAAGCAAATTCAGGTTCTCTCTCTCTGTCTCTCTTTCTTAAATTTGTTGTTACCTGTTTCTCTGTTGCTGGTATTGTGGCATTGACAGGTTCATACAGCAGCACATAGCCAGTAGCTCCACTGACAGGCTCCCATCGCACGCGCATTGTTGTTGAGGTGATGTCATACGCATTCAAGTTTCTGACTGAAGGGATTGGCACTGCAGAACCATAAATGTGATTCACATCAGTTATTTGTGTCCATAAACATATTTTACGTCTTCGAAAACATGCTTGAACTTTAAGTTTTCAGATGGGGAGTAGCTTTTAGTTATTGTATTCTTTTTGCAGTAAACCAGGCCTGCACAACTTATAACCAACTAGTTTGAACACAGCCCACCAGCTGTACATACTGACCCAACAGGGCTTAAGAAACCACCTGTTTTTGCAGTCTCCCAGGGTTTGTAAGAACAGGGGAGATTTTAGGTACTTTGCAGGTTCTGATGCATAGCTAATAGTCTGAACTTAGTTTAGTGGGTCACAAACTGTACATGACTTTCGGTGAACAGTGTTTTAATCCTATGAGAGCATAATACACATAACTGTCCGGGATAGTTTCTCTCATCTGTTCTGTTCTACACAGCCACAATCCCAAATTGGTAAATCTGAAATGTATACTGAATCACACTCTCAGGGTCACCCAGCTTGATTGGCACTCATCCTTTTCATAACTCTACCCTCTGGACTGAAGAACCAAAAGTCTCCTGTCATATTGCTTATAATGTCACAGAATATTAAATACCCAATGTTCACTTTCTCATCTTAGGTTCATTCTTCAATATACGTTTAAAGTAGTGTCATACCACTTTAATCAGTCATGGCTCCCCCCCCCCAAAAGATTCCTGGGGACAGTACTTTGTTAAGGGTGCTGAGACTTGTTAGGAGACCCCCTATTCTCCTCACAGAGCTACAGTTCCCAGAGTGAATCATTTTGTTGTTCAGTAAGGTAATGTCTATCTACAAGGAGGTTGCAATTTCTAAAAATATCCATAGAGGTTTTTTATATGCTTGGAGTTCTCATCTCCACTCCATATTCCTACAAACATTCTATGCAGAACTTTGTTTTTAAAACAGTTTGGAAGTTTTATGAATTATCACATATCTTAATTGAATTTGAATTGACACTTACAAGTCGTATCAACGCCCTCTAGAGGTACGCTACTGGTACCTTCTACCACAGAATATACATTCACAAGATACTTTGTTTCGGGCTTGAGGCCAGTCAGAACTGTAGTCGTCTCTGAACGACTTACAAAGACCTGCATGAAAACAAGAAACGGGAGACATAATTGTGCATAAATCTATCTACTGCTATTTCTGCTCTTGGCCCTGATAGAACAAAAGCAACTTCTAGTAAAGACACTCACACAGGACATTCACTGCCTTCACTAGTTCCAATTTAAAAGAGGTAGAGCTGGGTATCATCCGCATACTGGTGAACACCCAGTCCAAATGCCCCCCCCATGATCTCTCCCAGTGGCTTCATATAGATATTGAAAAGCATGGGGGAGAAGACAGAGCCCTGAGGCACCCCACAAGTGAAAGCCCAGGGGTCTGAACATTCATCCCCCAGCACTACTTTCTGGACATGGTCCAGGAGGAAGGAGCAGAGCCACTGCTAAATCAGTGGTATACACAAACATAAATAAAAATAATAAAATTGGATGTCCAGTGCTGACCTCCTTTCGTGGGCCTCCATCTGCAGGATAATATTCAACCCTGTATCTATCAACGCTCTCAGTAGGTGGTGTCCATGATACTCTGAAGGAATAAGGTGTCTCCTCAGAGGTTCTTAGATTGGTTGGTGGTAGTGCCAAATCAGCTGTGATGCAAAAAAAAGGAACAATACTATAAAATCTTCATTAGGAGGGTTACCAAAGAAGGAAATGCAAAACATTCACTGCCTTCACTAGTTCCAATTTAAAAGAGGTAGAGCTGGGTATCATCCGCATACGTCAACTCAACTTGTTTTTACTTAAGTATTGGATCTATTTACTTACTGAACTGAAATGTATATGATTCATATGCATAAAATAATTTATAGTAAAATCTGATGCATTCTTTAATCTGTGGTAATCACAATTGAGATGTTATGGCAAACCTAAGTCCATGCACTGAGAAGCTGCAGCCAGTAAAAACTTCAGAGCAAAAAAACCAATTGATGTGCAAAAATCACAAATGACATGCTGAGGGCATGTTATTTCATATATTTGTTTCTGTGCAGGACTTGTTGTAACATTTGAATTTGCCCTTTTATCTTGTTAGATAATATGTCAACAGATGCTCATGTGTATCTCTGTCTTAAAACGGCTATAGAATATATTTTCCTCCCAAGGAACTTTTCTCTTATTACTCTGTGATGGAGTCACCAGTGTAGTACAACTCCTTCCTGGACTGTGAAACTAAACAATGGCGACTTGGGTCATGTGGGAGAAGTCCATCCTATGACTTGTTCTCACTCAGCATTTCCCCATTCACAGAAAATGTGGTAATGCTGGCATGTGTGAAGGGCTGCCACACGGCTGCTTCTCACATGATCCAGAGCTTCAGATGCTACCTGAGAGCTCAGAAAGCAGATGGGCTTTAACAGCTAGCACACCATGGGGGTAATGCAAAAACAAAGTTCCAAGTAAGTAATATAGGAAAAATTCAGCAGGCATCATATAAAAGGTAAAAAGAAGTTGAAAACGAAACTAGAAAGAGAAACATACCTGGACCTCTTACACTATTGCATAAATTATTAGTGAGGTCATCAATAATCGTAACAAGGAGGCCGAAATCTCCAACATTGTAAACATGAATGTTATCAGGGTCTGTTGCGATCTGCTTCAGTTCATTTTCATCAGCATTTTTGATACCTTAAAAAGGTCACAAAAAGAAAACATTTTAAAATAACCTAGGCATTTTCATTAGACGGTTTCCCAATTCATATAAAGGAGAATGAGTGATTTAGTTTTCCAACCAACTTCTATATTTCCCACCTCTCCACATAATACTCACCAACAGCATACAGCTCCACTCCCAAATCTCTCAGTGACTGAGATGGCACAACTATATCATCTTGTGATTTGCCGTCTGTGATGAGGACACCAATTTTGCGAGCTCCAGGCCTCATGCCAGCTTCAATCTTAAAGTTGTTGTTTAAGATGAATTTCAAAGCATCTCCTGAAATCACAGCACACACAGGTACCCATTATTCATTAGCCATAGATTCCAGCATAGAGGGTAGACGTCCCTAAAGTAGGATAGTTACTTTCATTAAGAGACACATAAGCTTTGCCCTAAGTACTTACTTCATTCCAGCTGTTACGGTTACAACTCATAGGTAAAGGACCCCTGGACGGTTAAGTCCAGTTAAACTTGACTATAGGGTGTGGTGCTCATCTCGCTTCAGGCTGAGGGAGCCAGCGTTTGTCCACAGCTTTCCGAGTCATGTGGCCAGCATGACATTGCACTTCTGGTGTAATGAGACACTGTGACAAGTGTCGGAGCACACAGAAACGTTTACTTTCCTGCAGCAGTGGTACCTATTTATCTACTTGCACTGGCGAGACAACTTTCTGCCTGGTAACCATAGACTACCCTCCTAGTTTGGAGATCACTTATACAGAGTAAGATTGTGCAGTGATGCTCCCTGTGAGATATCTGTAGCACAGACTTTGTTGTTGTTGTTGTTGTTCCTTAAGGGCTACTATAAGGGACTGAAGGTCTTGGCTGAGGAAATTGGGGAAGCGTTCTGAAGAGATTCTGTGGAGTGTTGTTTGAAGAGACTGAGTGGCAGCAGATAAACAGAGGAGATTAAAGAACCACTTCTTTGTCCACTCTATAAAGTCAGTATAATATATTCAAAACAAAAAATCTTTTCAGACCATATAACATTGTATTAATTTCCCTGTGTACCTTATGATGAATTCAGCAACAGAATGTTACCTGTGAGGGTGTTCCCTCCTTTATAAGGCAAGTTGGCAACAGCATCCATCAAACTCTGTTTGGTTTTGTGTGCATTGAGGTTCCATTCTGTTCTAGGAGATCCACTATACTGTGCAAGAGCTAGGAGAGAAACATAACTTAGTTGCAAAAGGTCCCAAAAACAGCAACACCCCCAAATTATTTCAGGACATTCAAGGCTTACCAATCTGCACTTTGTCGGGACCAATGTCAAAAACTTCAACAATGCGACCAATGAAGCTTCTGATTGTTTTAAAATTTTGCCGACCAATGCTCCATGAGCCATCCACCAGCAACACAATATCTGCTTCTACTTTGGTTTTGCATTCCAGGCCTGTCACAGCAATCAAAATACAAGTGTGTTAGTTGCAGCAAATGAACAGCTGTTTTCTATCCTATCCTCTTTTACATTGTCCAGCATGCATGGCTTAAGTAACTGACTAGTGTTCTTCTATATAAATTGGAACTTAAAGTCGTTCGGAGCATTCCATAGCGCTACCAATAACACTTCCGAGATTATGTATTATTAATATTTGCTTTAAAAGATGTGCTGTGAAGCATATTCTGGTGAGCACTGCCCGTAACACTGACATGATCTATTAGAATATTACTTAGCCTGGGCCCAAGTGCAGTGAGAATCAACACAGCTAAATTATTGAACAACTAAATAAACTTAAGTTAGGTAGCCAATGACAACGACTACATCAAAATTGCACATCTTCTCCAGTTAAATATGTGTGAGCATTGATAAAATCTGAGGAGTGTTAAACAAGAATCTTTAGAAATTAGTCCATATACTTAATATGTGGAGATAAATAATAAAATTAATTTTATACTGTTTTGTGGTCTGTTAATGAAGATGGTGCAGACTTTTACACATTTAACACAACAAGAGAAAGAACACAACACATATAAGATACAGAAACACACATAAACACAAAAGAATCAGAAGTGACAAAAACAAACATTTATACAAAGTTTTAAATGCTTCAGAGAGAAAGTAAATAAAATATTGGGGACCGTCCACTTGTAGGATAAAAATAAGAACTGCTTTCTACATGCTGAAAATCACAGTGTGTTTATACAAAGCAGAAAGACACAAGGGTTTAAAATATGATCCTTTCATTAGCCATTTGAATGGGTGTATGTGCGCTCTTCCTCCTTTTTTCCTCTGGAGATCATGTTACCAGCAGCAAAACCTTCTGGCTTCATGCCATCATAGCTTCTGGTCTTTACATGGAAGAAATCCCATTGAGTAAAATCAGGCACACTCATCAGAGTGATTTCATCTATGTTCCACATAATTGATCCAAAACTGTAGATTCATGAATAGAACTATTCCAGGTACCTGAGGATTTAAAAGCATGATCCTCTTCTGCATAGAAAATACAACACTAGTCTTTAATCAACACAATCATAAATCATGAAATAGGGTATATATTAAAGTTCATGCACTTGCTAACACTGTTCAGGATTCTAAGAGCCTTGTGTGAGAGGAGGGGACCAGAAAAGCCCTGATAATTGTGAATGCAAAGCAACACACACAGTTGTCTGGAGTCTGGCCTTAATTTTAAACATTGGAAATATCAATGCCATCAAATCTTTTGTAAATTTAGTCTCCAACCAGAAAGCCATGGCAGAAAGTCTATATGTTTTAATGCAGCATATGGATTTTTATGAGCACAATTTTCCATAAAGGCTGCCACTTCACCTCATTTATTTAAAAAAGAAAGAAAAGATTTTAGGTTGTAGGGAATAACTGCAGGAATAAAGGGAAATTGCAATGATATAAACGGGGTATTATCCTGCCAACATTAGGAACTTTTTAAGGTGCACTTATTTCAATGGGAGAGAGTTAAGTATGGGTAGTGCTCAATTACATTTTACTCAAAGCGGACCCACTGAGATTGACGTAAGTCATGTTCATTCATTCCAATTAGCCTACTCTAAGTAAAACTTAGTCAAATAGAAGCCCACGTGCTTAACTGTCCCCTAAGAATAAATGAGACTGAAAAATACCTAATTTTAGCCAGTCTGTACTTACTGAGTTGGATCCAAGGGTTCCCTGCTGTGAAGGATGGACTTTTCCATCCTCAAAAGTATTCTTTCCTCCATAAGAATGGAACACAGTATAACTCAGTATAAGTGACTTCAGTGGAATTATTTTATAGTGCTGCACTGAACTCTGCATTTCTTTCACTCCCTTCAAAGGAGGAATTCATTTTTCTGCCTCTTTTGCAGGGAGCAAGAGAACTTTGCAAAAAAATAAAATAAATCATAGGATGGAGGTGAGGACTGCATTTAGCTTATCATGTCAGTCAAGTGGCCAATGGGTGTTATCTGTTGTGAAGTTTCAGAACACTGCTCATTTTCTATATGGAGGAGTTAACTATTACAGTGGTACCTCGGGTTACATACGCTTCAAGTTACATACGCTTCAGGGTACAGACTCTGCTAACCCAGAAATAGTACAGTGGTACCTCTAGAAATGAACAGGATCTGTTTGTTCCGGAGCCCCGTTCGCATCTAGAAGTAAATGTAAGTAGCAACGGCACGTCTGCACACACATGCGTCGCTTTTCGTCACTTCTGCGCATGCACGTGACATCATTTTGAGCGTCTGCACATGCACAAGTGCTCCATTACTTCTGGGTTGCCGAGGAGCGCAACTTGAACGCGCTCAACTCGAAGCGTATTCAACCCAAGGTATGACTGTACCTCGGGTTAAGAAAAATGTTTTTTAAAATTCAATGGGTGAAGTCATTGGACACATATAAAATAGCTGTTCAGATCCTGGCCAAATTTTATTCACCGTAAATCAGGCATAGGGCAAACTCGGCCCGCCATATGTTTTGGGACTACAACTCCCATCATCCCTGACCACTGGCCCTGTTAGCTAGGGATGATGGGAGTTGTAGTCCCAAAACATCTGGAGGGCCGAGTTTGCCTATGCCTGCCCTAAATTCTTTGAAAGGTTTCAAAATCCTTCCTACAGCATTTTCTGATTTCCAGAAAAAGGACAGTGGTGGCACCATATGGGCTGTTTATTGACTCCATATAGTGCTGTATGGTGTGTGTATATCGTGTATTTGACAATGCATGAGTAACTGTATAAGTCTGCATAGCTATAATGTGAAATGGGGCAATAATCATTTAAGTCTTCACAAACAAGAGAGAGCCTTTTCATAAAGATGGAAACTAACGGAGAGGGAAGTTATCTTTAAAAATGGTCACTAAAGACCAAGGAGTGGTCTTCATGAAAAGCAGCCTTTTCTTTTTGCAATTACTCCTGCAAGTAAATAACTGTATCAGTTAATTATGTTCGCTTTACCAGTTTTATAAAAGTAAAGATCTACAGCTAGAATATCCAAATAAGAAATGGGCTTCTCATTAAAACCATATTTACCTTCAGGTAAAAAGGGCACCTCAGCAGTATCTGAAAGGGTAGTCATTTCTTCTCCAATCAGTGGTGCACTTTCACCTCCTTCAAACATTCCAAAAACATTGACTTTGTAGGAAGTGCCTGCCCTGCGTGATTTAAATGTATATATGAAGCAAATTAGACTGGGAATGAATGGGTCACTTTGACATCTTTATAGATTTATTCACTCTGTTTTTAATCCTGCCATTTCTCAAAGGAGCTCAGGGCAGAATACATGGCTCTCTTCCCACTGATTTTATCCTAAGAAGGATATGAGGTCAGTTAGGCTGGCCCAAGAAGATCTTCAAAAAAGCTTTGTGGCCAAGTGTAGATTGGAACCTGGGTCTTCTTGATCAGAGTTCATAAACACTAACCACTAAAGTACGATGATTCTCCCTGTCATGGATTTTTAAGGCAGGGTAAGTCTTTAGGAGCTGAAATCTAAAGCTTTCTTTTTCACAGGGAACTCACAGGAACTCCTTTCCGGCACCTCTCAGGTGAGCGCCATTGCCATTCTAAGAGAACAAGGGAGGTGTTCATTGTGAGTTCCGGCAGCTCTTTTTCTAGAAAAATGGCACTGAGCAAAAAACTATTACTGAAGCAAGAGATTGGTCCTTACAACTGAATATCTATAGCTGTATCTCCTAGCTATGAGCCAAGCTTGACCATCACGACAGCTAACAACTACTACTGTTATGTTTCCAAGGGGTTGCTCGGGAGCAAGCAGGCAAATATCTCCCTACTTGGCTGTGAAGACATGGCTTGGCTGCCAAAATAAACTTTATCAGACCGGAGCACCACTCTCCCGTGGCTGACTCAATCTCTGGCAGAATCCGTGAGTCGGCGGTTCTTAAACTTTCTCCAGCAAAGCAGTTCCTTGCCGCCCAGTCTGCACCTCCCCTCTCTGCGTGAATGCTTTCTGCGCAAAGAGGGCGTGGGCAGCGGAGGACCCCTTCCCTCCCTGCTTCTCCCAGGCAAGGAGTCCTGGGACTGCCTCGCCACTTCCGACTCCTGCACCTCCTCTCCACTGGAGCTGCATTTATTCTCTTCCGTTGAAGAGGAGCTACTTCCCACGATCCCTGGAGGCTCTCTATAATCCATCTGGCTTTTGCTCTCTCCCTCCTGCCCTGATGGCAGTTCCCCGACAACTACAGACCCAGCAGAAAGGTTTTACAAGCTTTCTTGGGGGTCATATTTTAATTCATTTATTTGAATAGTATATCTACCATGCCTTTCTGCCTTTGGCATCTAAGGCAGCTAATGAAATAGACTTTAAAAAATGAACATAGGATGATAGAATTGGTATTATATGCTGAAAGAGATGCAGTTGACTGAAAAATACCTATGGGGGGGGGGGAATACTGATAAGGAAGGAAATTATGAGTGGCAATACCTGAGCTCCTCCAATACAACAGTGTTGTCATATGGCCCAACTATTAATTCTCCAAGGCGCCTGCTTTCTCCAGTTGGATGGAAAGTTACTTTATAACCCGTCACTTCACCGGGGGCTGGCTCCCAGGTTACACGGAAACTTGACATCGTAGAATCAGAAGTGTGCAGATTTCTGGGAGGTTTAAATGGGGAAGCTGCAATAGTCAAACAACACCCAAGAAATTAAGTGTTTGCTATATTCAACCATAAAACCCTCATTTCAGTTTTTAAAAAGTGAATGCATTATAGCACCTGTATGCTTTGCCTTAACAGCCCAAGAAAACTGGTTCCAAGGAGTTGAGGGATCCTTCAGAACAGGGTAGAATGTGGCATAGGAGGAAGGAGATATGGTAAGAAAACACACCCCTCCCTTCCTCTTCTATTACCAGATCCCTCTACTGGATCAAAAGCCCTTGCATATGCACAATATTACCAAATGGATTCCACCATAGGTTTCCGCCCCCCACACATTATGATTGTTAAATGAGCAAAGCTATGGAGATGGTGCTATCACTCATTATAGCTGCTATAAGTGATTACTTAAAAAGTTGTATACATTTTAGGTTTTCATTGAAATGTCACACACTGTAACTCTTACATTCTATGCTTCAGATGAAGGGGGCTCTAATCTGTAAACTCTTATGTTTTCTATTCACCTGTAAGGTGCCACAAAACTCTCAACCATTCTCATTTTTGAAGCAATTCAGATGACCTAATCATTGCCATGCCAAGAGGAACAGGAGCAGAGAACTAGTCTCTAAAGCTCCAAACCATTTAGAGCACCTTAAAGCTAGTTAACACTCATCATCAATTTTGCACTGTATCTGGAAACTGGCAAGCAGTGCAGCCAATGCAGATTAAAGAACACTGGAATAATATACTACTGGTTTAACAAGCAATAGATTCCTTCCTGAGCCAATTTTTCCTAGTGGGTTGAATGCTCTCTCATTTGCAGTTTGTTTGTTTGTTTGTTTTTTAGCTAAAAGGGCAGCAATCTAATCTCAAAGAGCAAAAGCCATGGATTCTAGTAGGGAATGAAACAGGCACCTTCTTGCTTTTTAAACTCGCTAAACTCAAGAGTCTTAGGGGATAAGATAATGTGAGCCCACTTCCTCGATCACTGATAGCAAGACATAATTATAACATCCTTTCAAACCACTGTTACTGCAAAAGGGTGCTCTATTAATAGCTCCTATGATGATTCATAATCAGAGCCTCTGAAAGAAGAGCATCAAACCTAGCTCTCTAGTGGAAAGCCATTTAAAAATATTTATTCTACTTTGGCTGAAGCAGCCTCAATAGAAGTTTAACATAAACACCGCTTAATTTCTAAGATCAGAGGTGTGAGGGTTCAAGACCCTGTGGAAGTTGCTCTATACTTTCTCCAGGTGTGTGTTAAGGGCTGGTTACCAGGAGAATCTGCTCAAGTTATCTGTCCTTTATTCATAATTTATACATATTCCATTGTGGAGCCCTGGAATTGAAAATGTTCCTAAGATTAAGTGTTACCGAATAATTCTGGCTCAGGTTGAAAGCTTTGAGCACCACTAAAACTCCATACAAAACAGTTAGAAATCCAAGTAGGTAATTTCTAATTGTCACAGTCAAGCAGCTTCCCATACTGCTAAACAAGGCATGCAGGAAGCAGTACTTTAAAAAGAGGTATAAAGCTGCTTGAAAATGTGTGCCAAAAGAAGCCCATATAAATTCCCTGTTTGCTCTTTGTGCCACTTTGCTAATCTCCCTTTCTGTCGCTGGGCTTAACCAAGAATTAACACAGAGATCAGCAGAATCCTTGTGTGGTTTGCAGGAGACAAACGGCTTATACCACATCTGACGAGGTTGGCCCTCCCATGTCACCTTGGGAGCAGATAGGGAGCATGTTTAAAAATAGCTAGAATAATATTGTAAACACACACACACACACACAGATGACAAAATATGACATCTTAAACTAACATTTACAGTCTTTGGCAGCCTTGCTAATGCTCATACAGGGTGAGTCCTTTAAAAGAGGCTCTGTGGATACAGAGTACACATGTTGCATGGGGCCTCTTTTAAAAAACTCACCTGTACATGTTGCAGGAATGAATTTACACACACACACACACACCCCTCTCTACATTCATGCAGCGTAGAAATCAATGTACCTGTTGTTCCTTCGCCTTGTCTGTGTTTTCCTTCACCAGTTTTATACATTGGAATGACAGAGATGTCGTAAGTAGTCAGTGGCTGGAGCCGTTTCAGGACGGTGGTGGTGGAGGAAGGCGGCACTTTTGCGACCATTTGTCTTCCTCCTCTACGGGGCCGGTAAACTACACGGTAGCTGACAACTTTTCCAGGTGCAGGCTGCCAGGTAACTCTCATGGTGGTCTCTTTCTCTTCATCCACTCTCACGGTCCTAGAGCTAGGAGACACTTTTCAGTGTAAAATAAAATGAAAGCAAACATATTGGGGTGGGTTGTTTTTGTTTTTGGTGAAACTTAACTTGACATATAAACTGCAGCTACAACCCTCTGTAATATTGCAGGTATGCACACGTCCAGCTTCTCTCCCACAAAGTTTGGGATTCTGAACTTTTGGAAAACTGCAAACTTCCTTCCAGATTACCACTGGTTTATACTGACTCGGTAGCTCAGTCAGTAGAGCATGAGACTCTTAACCTTAGGGTTGTGGGTTCAAGCCCTACATTGGACAAAAGATTCCTAAATTGCAGGGGACTGGACTAAATGACCCTTGCTGTCTCTTCCAACTCTACAATGCTATGATTCTATGCCATCCTTCTATACTATCTCTCCATGTGAAAGTTGGTAAATATCCCTTTTAAGAGCAAAAATTTCTCAAATTTGGGAAATGTGCTCTCAATATTTAGAAAATCCAACTGCTCCTCCATATTTGCATTTGGCTCTGGAAAGACCAGGTCTTCTTGGCTTCTCACACCCACAGAATCTTCACCCATATATAATTAAAATGATGCAACAATGGCTCTCAGTGCTTTGAACAAACAGTTCCAGGTTCACACGGGGTATACTGTTTCCCTGCAACTTTGGAATTTCTGCTTTTATGCCATACTAACCACTGTTTCCCATTTCCTGTTGGTTCATTCAGCACAATAAAAGAAGCCATAGCAGGTGGCTCTGTTAATTACTACAGCACTGCTGGGCAAGTCAACTCCTCCTGGATGGCTTTAATGTTTGATGGTGCAGCAGCAAAGTTGGCACAAGCTTGAACTTTCCAACCCATAGCTTCTGGCATGGGATGAATGGAAGCAAGCAAAAGGAACAATTCTCTGCTGTCATGAATGCAAGGACTGTCTGATAAAAGAAGGGGGTAGCCCACCTACACTCCATCTGCTAATCTCATTGAACTACGCCCACAACCAAACCTCAGTTCAAGATTCAAGACAAAAATCTATGGATACACTTCTGAGACGCTAATGTCCTTTTCGACGAATCCTTGAATTGGAACTCAACTAGGCAACATGGATTGCTTCATATTCCAAACTTGGGTGCAAATTCTTCAGGATTCAGAATTATAGTATAACTAATAATTAGATATTTAAGAACTAAATAGATAGTGCGCAATTCCAGCAGGTCCTGCCTTTTTTAATCCTAGTATGGTCCCTACCAATATTAGGTGTGTTGGGTAACATCACTATTGCAAACTTACCTGTACAATGCACATGCTCTACTTCTCTCCCCCCTGCAAGCCCCCATGCCTTCCCCAAAATCTGCTCTGTGGGTTTGGGGGAACCCAACAGCACAGATTGGGAGATGCAGAGTGCAAGGAGGACATCTCCTTGCGTGTCTTCTGGCCCTACACTAGATATTTCCCATTAACGTTAAATTATAAATTATAATAAAATGAGAAGTTTTGAATCTTTGTTACCAGTGATTCTATATTCTATGTACCTTCAGTTGTAGCTTCTCCCTCTAAAGGAGCTCCTTCTCCACTTCTGTAAGAAGCCAAGACTGAAATTTTATATCTGGTCTCAGGCTGAAGGTTTTCCAGTACAGTGTTTATTACATTTCCAGGAACGGTTTTCTCTCCAGACTGACCATCATAAAGTGATTTCCATATAATTCTGTACTGATTAACTGATCCTGGAGCTGCTGTCCATGACACTCCAATAGTAGTATCAGTTATGTCTCTGGTAACCAAGTCACGAGGGGAGCCACGTTCTGCAAGAGAGAAATGCAAGAAATGTAAATTAAAATGCAGGAAAGAAATGCTGCAATAAACCAAGAACAGTACAGGCCATGAAATAAAATAAAACACAGCAAAACTAATGCATATTAAATTCATTCATTTAGAAGTCAAATTCCAGGTGTCTGAAGTCAAGAGAAAACTTTTGCACACACTAAATGAATATACATAATTTAATTTAGCTATACATTGGGCCGAAGTCCATTTTAACTACTTTCCTGATCTCAAAGCAGTTTTGCTTCAAAATGGGGGTGTAAATCTAGTGACTCTCACAGATATTGCAATAAATTGTTGTTCTGAAATAAAACATACAAACTGTCTGAATTACTCAGTACAAATAATTTGGCACATCTCTATTACGAAGATCATAGACTTTGAAACGCCATTGCCATTTTCAAAAATAGCGGATAGTTCAGTTCACATTGGGTGGTATCAAATAAACAACAACAACAACAATTCTATTATTTATACCCCGCCAACCTGGCTGGGTTTCCCCAGCTGCTCTGGGAGGTCTCCAGCACATGCAAAAACAAAGTAAGACGTCAAACATTAAAAACTTCCTGATACAAGGCTGATTTCAGATGTCTATTAAAAGTTGTGTATATGTTTTGTGAGTGGACATCTCCCCTGCAGATCCCAATACATCCTCAAAATCTGCTCCAGGTGGTCTGCAGTGGGGAGGAGCATATGGGGAAGTCCTGTTACACTAACAGAAATCCAATCCACTGATGTAAGGCCAGCATTGGATACAATCCATTTTATTTAAATTTTTACTTAACCTGACTGTACGAACCTGCTGTCAGTTATGGGGATAGCTACTTATTACCATTGGCCATTTCCTATGCTTCACTTCCAAGAAGGGCAGATTTAGGACTGTGTATGAGTGATGTGCACGCACTGGGCACTGAGTTGAGGGGACATCTTCTCAAAGCCCAGTAAGCAAGGTGCTGGGCTTTGAGAAAGAGGAGTGAGGCACTGACAGGGTCCTAGAGTCCTCCCACCTCCTTCACAAAGCCTAGTTAGTGCTTTTCCAGCTTTGCTTGACTACAACCCCAGGAGAACAACCTTCCTGGAAGAGTGAAAGGTGTGGGATTTCAAAAGAAACACACTTTTTAAATTTTATTTTTTACTTTCTTCTGTAAAGCTTCAGCTCTCAAAATATGGCTTTTTCATTCATTAAAAAAAATGACTTCAATCCAAATGGAAAAATATGGACAAATTGTGTTGATATAATGTACAGATGTCTCAAAATAAATGGCTTTTCTTTCCATATTTTAAAGTAATATGAATACACAGGCCACTTTACATTGGCTACTTTACTTCAAGCCTCTGCCATAGTGTGCCTTCAGTATTAAACTATCTGCAGTTATAATAATATTTCAACAATTAACTATGGAAATCTGGATGACTACATCTATACACTGGACATACTGCAAAAATAATTGTATGTTTGAAACAATTGTCAACTGAACTAGGATATGTACCATTAGATAGAAGAAGTGATTTATTTCCAATGAAGTACAATATATGTCAATTAATAATAATAATAATAATAATAATAATTCAGGAGTCCTAAGATGTTCTGTGGTTTTAAAAATACCATGTTTTTGTTGAATGAACTATTACTGTGAGTTTCCAAGCAAGCCACAAGGGCTAAGTGGAAAATGCTGGCCTCAGATAACTGGGAACTGCTGACCAGACACCTTTCCTAAGAAAGTTGACTTGCTTTGCAAGTCAAATGATACATTTATGAAAAACATATTGAATAGCAGCCTGATGCTAAACACATTTTACATGGAAATAAATATCCCCCTAAATTACAACTAAATAAAACCTGTGCATTGTGCAACAGGACTTCCCCCATCTCCTCCCCTCAACACAGTCCCAAATTTGCTCCTGGGGGCAGGGACATAGTGTGGGGAGGGTCTGGGGGCATAGTCCCAGGCGCCTCCACACAGGGATCCCCACCCTGCCTACCACTGGGGGTCTCTGGGCCCCAGAGCCTGGCCCATCTTTTTTCCCCCATTCATCATAACTCCCTAGCCGCTTCACCTATGCTTCTGACATTTTGCAGGTTACTTTTCTAGGGGCACTTCTATGGTGCATATTGGCTAGGACTGATGGAAACTGGAGTCCAACAACATAAGGCAGGTCACATATTCCCCACCCTGAAGTACATCATTTTCATATTAACATTGCTATCCATAAAACCACAGGAAGGGAAGTAAATCTCTTTTAATCTTCCACCAGAAAAAGAACAACTTCAAAGGTACCTATCAAAAAATACTACAAAATCCTGGATCTATTTCTCTGTAACTTGGCAAGTTTCTGACCAAGGGGTACTGCTGTGGTGTGGGTTATTTACACATACAAAATGCCCATAAAACAAGAATGGGGAGGGTAAATAAATCCTTTTTTAACTATCTCAAAATTGTAAAGGTTGATCCTTGCAATAAAACCATCATTCTGAAATGTCACAGGATTCAGCACTTCAAAAGAGGCCACGGTGCCTGCAAATTTTATTCAATTCTGCCAAAAAATTAAAAAGTTTTTTTAAAATGTTCTTTAAACAAAAGCAAAGGTCCAGCATAAAATTCCCTGAACCTTTTTGTCTCTACTTTAGCTAACTTTCTCCAATCAGGCAGGACTACTATGCCTGTAAATTTCACCCAATTCTGTCAAAATGAAAAAAAGCCTGTAGCCTTTCTTTCAATTCCCCATAGGAGTGAATGGTAGCAGCATGAAGTTTTGATTTTCCAAACTGGGATTCAGTTGCAGATCATCAGCTAAACTGAATCTAGCAGCTTTATGAAACACCAGCTTGAGGTCTGAAGCAAGTCTTGTGGTCAGCACACACTAATGTATTCACCAGTATTCTTTTCTTCTGAAGGGTTCTTATTCCTTAGAAACATGCCAGATGCTTCCATCCTTGTCATTAGTGTCCCAAAGAAATCTGAGATGCACTGTGAGACTGAGGCAAAGACATCAGAATTTGCTCCAGAGTGAGATAGTCCAGTTATAGGCAGGCATCAACCACTAAGAGCATATTACATTGATTCTGAAGCCGTTCCAGTGGATCCCAGTTAGATTCCCATATGTGAAGATCATCAATGAGGGTCTGCTCTTACTACCACAACCTTCAGAAGTGAAGTTACCAAATATGAAGAGCAGGGCTGTTTAAGTTTCACAACATATTGTTTTGAAGGCACAACTTACAATGTTTTATCAAGCTCGCTCTTTTGTTGTTTTTGTTTTGTTTTACAAAGATCGCAAAAACCTTTCTGTTTCAGGGGACTTTTGATCAAACTGACTGGTTTTCTCCCATTATGTTGTTGATTTTCAGGCTTAGACACAATGGTGTCAGTTCACTGCAGAATAGAATTCACTAGTACAATGACCTCCTTCCTCACCACCACCACCACCCCAGTCTTCTCTGGAGGTCCACTGAGGCAAAATTGCCATGGGGAGGGGTCTATCTTGGCTGAAACATTAGCATATACTTTTGAAAAATAGATAAGTGATAGAATTTACAAGCATTATCAACATGACAAGATATTCCATTGTAATGCAGGCAAAAAGGCCAAGACCTACTATTAGCATTGAGTCAATGTGTCAAATCACTCCAGGAGCAGTCAAAGTCTCCATCATTCATGCGCTAGAAATCATTAACATTTCATCTGTGTCACAGCATGGGTACGTTAAAATATGGAAAATATTTGAAGCACTTCATAAAGGCCTGGCTGCAGCTAGATGCAAATGTTTCCAAAATTCCATATCCACTGTTTCCACCTTACCTAGCCACAAACAATAACTTTCTTTAAGTAGTTTCCCTATTCTAGGCTCCCATCTTCCTGTCACTAGATGGGCAGCATCTGTATCTATACAAGCCTCAGAAAGCACAGAAAGTTACAAGTGAATCTTCTAACAGGGCTTCCTCTGTTCTCCCTGCACAACTCCATGCCTCTTCTCCCAGAGATCCTTCTCTTACGATGTACATTCCATACATTTAAAGTACAACCCCCCAAAGAATCCTTGAAACAGTAGTTTACCCCTCACAGAGCTGCAATTCTCAGCACCCTTACCAAACCACAGTTCCCAGGATGTGAGTGCTTTTAATGTATGGTTTGTAGTATGCAGCCAGTATCCCTTCCAGCCCCACCTGGCTCAAACTTCCCTTTTGTTCAAGGCACAATCCTTGAGAGTAAGCCACATTAAATATAGTGGGATTTATGTCTGAGTAGACATGCCTAGGAACTGGACTGTTAATCTCCATATGAACATCATTTCTGGCAACAGCCCAAAATAGGGTCATTGGAATGAATTGGGCAAATTAATTTACTGCAAATCCTTTTTTCTATATTAGCTTCCCTGGCACTGCAGCCTGTAACTGGCTAACCAGAGAAACCAATGGAGATGACTAACTTAAGTCCATTAATTTCAGTTCGGCAAATGCAATTCTTTGTCTTGGTGAACCTGCTTCAACCACAAATGCAATGATCAACGTTAGCAGGACTATAACAAGACAAGGAGGAACTGTAAACCTGGCGCCTCTGGCTGATGCCCTCAATCTAGGAACAAGGAAGTTAAAATAGAAAGGGATGTGGAGTATCCACAAGAAGCTATGGGGAAAAGGAAGGAGCATTACAACATTGATTCCTAGCACTGGCAAATGGATAGGAGGCCCTATGCCTTCTGGTCCAAGCAAACTGCTTGCTGGAAAGGTGCCAGGGAGGATATTCTGCATCCTCTGGAAACAATGTGTACCTTTCATGGTGAGTAGAGGCTGCCTATAATATATAATTTGTGGAATTAAGACAGAAGAGAAGTCTGGCCCAGAAACCTCAATTTATTCATTATCATTCTGCTGGCTGGGATCATTTAGGTCACATGGAAATGCCTCCATTTCCTTACCACATAAAATTCCAGCAGTTATGCAACGTGCCTTTCTATTCTAGAGGCATTTGTAAGAAGCCAGTAACACTTTTATTGCAGAATGGATCACTTCCTCTAGGCCGATTTGTTTTTTCCTAGAAATATGGCATTCCCACAGAAAGGACAAGTGACGTGATTGTTTGACAACTGGCAAAAGTCTCTTGAAAATGTCAGAATCCAAAAAACTAAGTACGCAAAATTTAAATAATGCATGAGACAGCACTAAATCTCCTAAGAAGACACAGAGTCTCTTTGTGTGGTGCAAGCCCTTTGTGACTCAAAACATGTACGTAACGTTCCTATGTTATGCTAAAAACTTCATTGTAAAGAAATGTCACTTGTGCTGGTACCAATTCAATCTGTAGGAGGTCCACAATCTCTAGAATATTTTTAATTAACTGTTAGAATATCCGGAGAATAGAGAATATCTAAAGATTGATAACTCTCTACAATTAAAAAGGCATGCTGCAAAAAAAAAAAAAAAATCTGTAACTAAAACATAAAATATGATGAGCTCTTTGAGCGTTTCAGTTCTCAGAGTTTGAAAAGAAGGGTGCTATTTCCTTCAGCATTGGAGGAATAAATCATTATTCAGTTTTATGGGGGGAAGGGAAAAATTATCCAATATTTACAGAGAGATGCATTGGACTTATAACTTTGTTAAACTAAGTTTTGTAACCTCAGAAGGCTAAATGCATTTGCAAAAGGTAGGCTACATCATCTCCTGGAATAAACTGGCCCAAAACACATCAACGTTTACCTACAAAAACTACACTATGCATTAATTTAAATTCAAAACATAATGCAGTTGTTCACAAAACAAGTATAAAATGTTTGAGTGCTTGTTCTGCTGACTTGCTTTTAATGACATGGAGTACTTTAAATGGTAAATTAGTTCCTCTGCTTTGATCAGTTATTCTGAGGCCCTGATATCCAATATTTGTAATATCTTTAAGACAATGCTGGAATATTATGTTCAGACATAGGTCATTTGTCAATTTTTCAAAGAATGGTTATGCAAATTACAGTTAATAGTATAGTTTCTGTCAGAAGTTTTCCCCCCAAAATTGCAGTAATAATAATAATAATAATCCTATATTCTGTTTAAATTAATCTATTTAACAGATATAGTATACAGCATGTTCTTGTCATTTGACATTAATACCTCAAGGCAAACAAGTTAGCTCTTGCCAGAACTGCTCTTACCACCTCCTCTCCATGGGAAAAACAGATTAGAAAAACAGTAGCTCTCAGAAAAAGTTGATTGTTAGCCATCTACTGGGTTTCCATTCATTACAATTGCTGTGTTTATCATTATGTTTTATTTCTAGTGTATGACCCATGGTTTTGGCTCAGGCTATGAAAAAAAAAGGGGGAAATGGAAAACTCCAAGGGGGGTTGGGGCATAGGAAGGAGAATGATGAGGTGAAATATTCCAATTCATTTTTTAAGCTAACTATGCCAAAATGTGAAATTGATCCAGCACCAACAATTGCAAAGAAAAGCAGTAAGTAGCTTTGTAGAAAACCAATATGGTATTATATGGCAGTGTATCTGCCATATAATAACAACAATACTATGTTCCATTTCAGGATGAAATCTTAGTATTGGTTACATGAAGGATGTGTGCCAGATACAATGTAGTCCTATGGTGGACCATTGGCCAATTTCTGGTAGACCAGGCTTTCCCAAATTTGGGTCTCCAGCTGTTTTTGGACTACAACTCCCATCATTCCTAGCTAGCAGGACCAGAGATTAGGGATGATGGGAATTGTGGTCCAAAAACAGCTGGAGACTCGACTTTGGGCAACCCTGTGGTAGAGCTTCTAACTAGCACCTGCTGGTTACTGGGATTTCTGCAGAGTGTTGAACTCTATGAACTTTAATCTGATTTCCAGCATGAGGCATCCCTTATGTTAGTGGTTTTCATCCAGTATGCCATGGCACCCTGGGGTGCCTTTAATGATGGTCAGAGGTGCAGCAGGCAAAACTGGCCTCTGTCCCTCTTCCTTCCTTCCTTTCCTTCTTTCCTTCTTTCCTTCCTCCTCCTCCTCCTCCTCCTCCTCCTCTGATGTCCTCTTGCGTCTCTGCCTCTTAAAGGCTTACACAGCTGTTGGTTGCAGGAGGCCAGGCTACAAGCTCCCCAGGTGAATGGTGCCTCTGGGGCTGAGTAGGTGGTGCTTCCCAGGCACCTGTGGGGCACTGTGCGGCAGGGTGAGGAGGCAGCTCAGAGACCAGGGGCAGCAGCAGCAGCTGTCCAGAGGACTCCCAAGGGGAGAGGAGAGCTGGCTCCCAGGCTGCGCACCTGGTCCTTCAGGGGCCCATTCAGGACCAGGGAATCCTCCACACCTGCCCGCCTCCTGTCCCCCAAAAACAGTACTTCTGTCTTGTCAGGATTCAACCTCAATCTGTTAGCCGCCATCCATCCTCCAACCGCCTCCAGACACTCACACAGGACCTTCACCACCTTCACTGGTTCTGATTTAAAAGAGAGGTAGAGCTGGGTATCATCCGCATACTGATGAACACCCAGCCCAAACCTCCTGATGATCTCTCCCAGTGGCTGCATGTAAGTGTTGAAAAGCATGGGGGAGAGGACAGAACCCTGAGGCACCCCACAAGTGAGAGCCCAGGGGTCTGAACACTCATCCCCCACCACCACTTTATGAACACGGCCCAGGAGGAAGGAGCAAGGGAGTGTGCTCAAAAAAGGGTGAGAGGCTGCCAGCTCTTCAGGCAAGGGGTGACATAACTGGGCTCCTGAGCACCACAGGGGTGCCGCAAAAAGAATGTAGTTGGTCAAGGGAGCCACAGACTCAAAAAGTTAGAAAACCTCTGCCTTACGTTATTAAGCAAGAACATACACTCAGGATCACTTAACATAGTTATGCCTTAACTATTAACAAGACCCTGAGAACACACTCTTTATACATTTTAAACACATTACTTTTAGCAGCTTCTAACTCCCAGTCAGTGAGCAGCTTCCAGGAAACAGAATATTCTTGTGGTGGGGAACCAAGTTATATTAGGGCCTAGGTGGGTAGACAAAGAATGCAGACATACACACCAAGTCCCATACTATGGGGTGAATTTAAAAGCGCTATAAAGTAAGTTTGTGTGTGACTCTGTGGGGTCAGTACAGAGATCTAAAAGTTCATCTGCTGTAACACGGATCACTCTTACAAAGTTATGCATCGTTTGTCCATGAAGCCAGACTGCCAGGGACACCATTTCAGGTTTCAATAGTGAAGAGTTTTCAGTGTTGGGAAAGACAAGATGCATAGCTAGTTAGGAACATAAGCAACTAGATAGCTAGAAATGTGAAGTTGTGCAACAATGGCCTCTGGGCAGTTACGGCATTCCAAGCAGTCACCTTCCATTAAACTAAACTTTATGTTAAATGAATTATGGCAGTGGGAGGTGTCCAACCAACCAATTCCATTAGCACACAGATTTCTGACTGCACACTGGATCATCCTTTCCTTCCCACATTCCCTAAACAGAGGGAGGGAAAGTTGTGTTGCGCAAACAGAAATCCTTGCACTAACAGAACTGGTTCACTGGATACCACCCAGTGTTTTCCACCAGTTGGGCTTGAACCACTTTCAGATGGGCCTCAGTGGCACAGCCCGCAAAGTGTCTCCTCATAGGCCTCGCCTGCCCTCTAGCCATGTCATAGCTTTCCAGCTGGACCAATGCCAGTGCCAATAACTCCTTGCTTGCTAAGAAAAGATGATTGAGAGACAGTTAAGTTTGATGGGAGGAGGAAAGAAGGCCACAGCAGGTATTGAAGGAAACTTAAAAAGCAAAAGGTTAATATTTATTAATAATAAATAATTAAGCAAATGAAGTGGAGATATAAAGGAAGGTGATAAGACTCTGCATCTCTTATTCATGGGCTGGACATTTCCAGATCACCATTTGAAAAAAGGAACTGCATTGTCAAAAAAAAAAAAAAAAAAGAGAACAAGAGGACAAACTTGCCTAAATTTGCACATACTAATGAGTATAGAAATAAACCTAGAAATAATTGCAAACACAATACATCTCACCATGGTAGGGAAGATTGTGCCTTGATGACTTGGGTACCTGTTCAGTCCACAGTCCAGTCCAGCTGATGGGCAGCTTTATGGTACTTTATCTCCCTTCTTATGGCTCTTTCTCTCTAAACCAGAACTGGAATGGACAGTCCTTTAAACAGAAGACTGTCTTCTGAAAAGTAGGACATGTCTCAATCCCACTTACAAGTTTCCATTAAATTATCAAGCTAGGAGTAACTTATTTTTTCTTATGTTATTTCTTATCACTAAGGGTTTTTTAATTAGCCCTTTGTGAAAATCCATCCTATTCTAGTACTTTCTGCTCCCCCCCCCCTTGTTCTTTCAAGACCATCCTTATAACTTGGTTCTCTCAAACACAATAAGCCTACAATTCTTTCATCCCACCCCTTGAAGGCAGCTTGCTCTAAGAGTATACAGGATGGGCTGGGGAGAAAACTAGCTCTGTTTCTGTGCTGTTAATTGTAATCATCATGCCCAGTTCAAAATGTTGCCGTGTCTCCTCTGGCACTCCAATTTAATCATATATATTTTTTGACATTTTGTTTTTTATGTGCTCAGCCAGAGCTCTGTTCACTTTTCATCATAAAACAATCCAGAAGCAAAAACTTCTCAAGAGCTCCAAAAATTCAGCTACAGCATGTTTGCATAGCTTTCTTATCCAGCTGAAGAATAAACACATTCCAGAGGATGAACATTCTAAAAACTATTCATATAAATTATAGAAGTCATCATCATCCGCCACCGAAAGAGGCAAGCGGGATTTCCAAGTTATATTTCGATAATGGATAAGTTCACACAACACGTGAGATTTAAGTTTGGAAGATGGAAGCCAGGCCATCTACAGACCCAAATATATGTAGGATGTATACTTCATTATGCCTTATCAATAAAGCTGAATAGTTATGTTAAACATGCGTATAAACCGAGATAAAAAAAGATTGGAGGATTGGAGGGAGAAGGGAGGGTTTTGATTAGGGTCATATTAATGTTTATATTAAAAAGTTAACATGTAGCAGCTGGGTGTTTATTTTATTCAGTATTTAGGGAATAAA
Source organism: Podarcis tiliguerta (assembly GCF_965153285.1). Lineage (NCBI taxonomy): Eukaryota > Metazoa > Chordata > Lepidosauria > Squamata > Lacertidae > Podarcis > Podarcis tiliguerta. Next base: position 81,355,379 of record NC_139536.1, on the reverse strand, counting down.
TGATTAGGGCATCGAGGATGTTTTTTATGCATTCCCTTGAGTTCTTGGCCTGATTTTTCTGTTTAAATCAGTGTGTTGTTTTAAGTGGATTTCTTTGTTTGATATTTTAGTGGGATTATTTTATTGTGTGTTTTAAAAGAGCTACTCCCAGAAAAGAAAATCGGAAATTATGCACCCTAGACATGGTATTGGGCATGTGCAAAGGCCTCTTAGGATTCCAACTTATGAATATATTAGGAGTAAATAAGTTTGTTCACTACCTTCTTTGATATGGGGGTGGGGGGAGGAGTCTGGAAATAAAACTCAGTTTTATATGGCCTGGGATGTGTTTCCTTGTTTCATTCTATTGTGCTTGGATCTTTTGACATGTTATGTCAGATTTTTATTGGCACTCTTAATCCCCCTATAATACAAAGTATATCCTTATTTCTCAATACTGCTGCAGTTCTTGTTTCTCTGCATTCCTCTCCCGGGTTGGGGGTTGGGGGGCATGTGGAAGCATCTGTAGGGGAGTGTCTGCATAGCACTTCGCCCCATAAAATGGGATTGCAAGAAACAGCCATTGATAAGCAGTGCATAGATGAATTATGGAATTCGCTCCCAGAAGTAGTGATAGCCACCAACTGGGATGCTTTGAAAGGAGGATTAGGCAAATTCTTGGAGGATAAGGCTATGAGCAGCTGCTAGCTATGATGGGTATGTTCTACCTCCATTGTAGAAGGAAGCACTACTTGCTAGGAAACACAAGTAGGGAGAGAGCTGTTGCACTCAGGTCCTGCTTGTGGGCTTCCTGTATACATACGGTTGGCCATGATTAAAGGAGGATGCTGGGTTACATGGGCCTTTGGCTTGATCCAGCATGTAACGCTGTATGTAAAGAATTGCATAATCTTTACTATGTAAATGGCCGTACCCCTGTGCAAGATAGTGAGAACCCAAGAACTTCAGAAGAGGAGCCAGCTGTCTGCCGTTGCCTGCTTCCCAGCGGGATGCCTGAACTATTCTTCTCTCCTTGCAGGATTGGAGCTCTTGCTGAAAAGTCCCTCCTGCTCCACCCCCAGCTGAACTGGGTCATCTAGCTGGGTTGAAGACATAAAAGCCAGGCTGCAGTGGGGGCTGGCACACCATTGGCAGGGGTGAAATCAGCAGGGGGAACCCCAAAGGGAAGTTTCCTGTTGCCTTGGCAGGCGATTCTGCTGAAGCGTTGGCGGATCTGTATAATGGAGAAATGACCAGGGTGGTGGACACAATTGTTCCTTAGCACCCCCTCTCACGGGGTAGAGGCAAATCAGCCCCTGGTTCTCTAGGGAGTTGATAACAATGAAACATGTGAGGCAGTGACTACAGCGAAGTTGGCGGAAAACTCAGGGTGGGTACGACCAGGGCTTTTTTAAAGCTGGAACTCACTGGAACTCAATTCTGGCCCCTCTCAGGTGGGCACCATTGCCATTCTATGAGAATAAGGGAAGCATTCATGGTGAGTTCTGGGACCTCTTTTTCTAGAAAAATAGCACGGGATACGATGAAGACAAGCTAGAGCCTCTTCGAAGACCTACTCTGCAGCATTGTGAGCAGTAACAAATAAAAAATAAAAAATCTCTCAACCCTCCAGAGCATATTTGTGAAAGGCGTAGGGCATGCATAGTGGGAGGAGGCACGTGTGCATTGCAAGCACGTGTGCATTTTTGTAAGCATTATTTGGTTGGAGAAGTGCATCACAAAATTTGGACAAGTGTGAATTTCGAAGGATGGATGCGTTTTGGTTTTCCTGTTGTTTCAGAACGTGTGAATTTGATAGATTTATCTCTAAATGCAAACTGAATTAAATTTCTCCCCCATCCCTAGTGGGGATACAAAGAGAGAGAGGATATTGCTCATGATTTCTGATGGAATAAAATAATAATAATTGTATAAATACAGTGGTACCTCAGGTTACAGACACTTCAGGTTACAGACTCCGCTAATCCAAAAATAGTATCTCGGGTTAAGAAATTTGCTTCAGGATGAGAACAGAAATCACGCCACGGTGGTGCGGCGGCAGCAGGAGGCCCCATTAGCTAAAGTGGTACCTCAGGTTAAGAACAGTTTCAGGTTAAGAACAGACCACCAGAACAAATTAAGTTCTTAACCCAAGGTACCCCTGTAGCCTGGAAAATGTCTGGGATCACTATGGGATAGCACTGTAATAAGCCGCTTCTCTTTGCACACCAGGCTATATCCTTCACAAGCAGAAACATTGCATTCTGAAAGGGAGCTGCAAAGCCTCCCTCTTGCTGGCTAGGATCATGGAGGATAAGGTTCTAACTCGCTTAACCAATCTATGGCACACTTCTGGTTTGAAAAGCTCCATATGTTTTGTTTTTAAAATTCTGACATGATTAATGTGCCCATGCACTACCTTGACATTGCGCATATCATTAGCAATGAAAATATTATCACTGAGAACTCACATTCTGTGTGGTAACCTGCATCCCACAGTATAATGATTCATTATCATTTTATTTCTGACACCTTACTAACAAAACCAAAAACCTACACAGATTCAGAGTACCACTGCAAAGCTGTGTTGGCAAACAGTAGAAGCAAAGAGAAATAAAGTGGTTCATTATGTTGCACAATGACAAGCAGAGCCACACACCCTGCTCCACACACACACACCCCACTGTGGGGTAAGCATGGCAATATAAACATAGGAAACTGCCTTTATGTCTTACCATGGTTTCATCTAGCCCAACCTTGTACACTCTGCCTGGCAGCACCACGGCCAGGTTTATCCATTTCTCCTCCAGGCCTTTTAGAGGACTTATGCATACAACAGCCAGGGGGAGATGAAAGTGACCCTTATACATCTAAAACACACTCTGTTACTTAGCTATGGCCCCTTCCCCACAACTGTACCCCTCCTTTCCCCCAGAAACATAGCCTTGCCTTGGAAAAAGACCTAGGACCAATTCACAATCAGTGGAAGAATCATATATCCAAACAGTGAAATGCTAAGAATGTGTCCAATATCAGTACAGTCGTACCTTGGAAGTCAAATGAAATCTGTTCTATAAGTCCATTCGACTTCCAAAATGTTCGGAAACCAAAGCACAGCTTTTGATTGGCTACAGGAAGCTCCTGTAGGCAATCTGAAGCCACGGAAGCCCCATCAGACATTCAGGTTCCAACGAACGTTCGCAAACCAAAACACTCACTTCTGGGTTTGCGGAGTTCAGGAGCCAAAACGTCTGAGTACCAGGGGGTTCGGGATCCAAGGTGTCTTTCAGTCATATGTCTACATTAATGGTTATACAAAGAAAGGTTGCAGAGGAACAACCGAAAATGACTATGGCAAAAAAATAAAAATAAAATCCTAGGTCTCCACATGTCATAATCCAAGAGGGATATCTGTTCACAAGTATATATTCAGTACCAACTATCAGCATCAGCAGCAAGGTATGTGATTCAGCTGTTTTTACCTTCAAGAGTGACTCCTTGTCCAGGCAGAGCATCGCCTGCTCCAGATGCATACAACGCAGCCACAGACAAATCATATCTTGTTCCTGGCTCCAGGTCTCTGAGAACTGTACTGGTGGTAGTTCCGCTTACGGTCACTTCCTTAGTTTCACCTCCTGTTGCTGGAGTATACGTCACAAAGTATCGCTGTACTTTGCCAGGTGCTGGACTCCAAGATAATCTCAACGAGGATGTTGTAGCATCAGAAACCTTCAAGTCTCTTGGTCTTCCCAAAACTGCACAATTAAAAAAAGAAGAACATTAGAAACAGACAAAGAACTTCCTTGCAATAATAATTAGCTATCTTTAAGGTCTCCTGTGAAATAGCTGTGATGTAAACTATTAATCACAACTAACATTTAGGAAAGCAATCAAGCGACACAGGGTAGCATTTAAATATGGCAGCCAAGTCAGGACAACAACCTCCTGAAGCAGCCTGATAATGCAAGGTGTCACTTTTTAGCTGAGTGAAAGCAGAGCAATATGTGCATTTTTGACAGGAGTGAAATGCAAATGAAACTGAATGAAATCTGAGAGATGGGGGGAAATGTGGCTCATACGGCTAGACAGGGATGGGGAACCTGTGGCCCTCCAGATGTTCACAACTCCCATCAGCCCCAGAAAGCATGGTCCACGTCAGAGATCATGGGAGTTGGGAGTCCAAACAAACCTGGAGGACTACAGATTCCCCACCCCTGCCCTAGACAAAGAACATAGTCAGTTGAGGCTTTGCTGCCGTGGTAAGAATTGCTAGACACACTCTTTTTCAATGCAGGGGGGTCAGCTTCAGCCCACTTCACACACTGAAGTTTTAAATACAATGGTCTAATATATACCAAGTGCCAAAACACCCTGAATCACAGAAATACATGCACAAGGGAGCCAGCTGGGTTTATTATTGCTTCCTATCATATTTAAATGTCACAGCAACTCTTCTGCTGTTGAGTTATGTGTGGAATCCCAAAAACCATTACATTGATGGCTTACCTTCCTCAGTTTTTCCATGTCCATTCAGTGGCTTTCCAGCCCCAGACTGGTACTCAGCAGTAACAGAGACTTCATATCTTGTATCTGGTTTCAGATTCTGTAGTGTCGTTGCTCTTTCATTTGCTGGGACTGTCACTTGTCTTCTCTCACCACCAGCGACTGGCCTGTAAGCAAGCCTGTATCTGAGAACACTGCCTGGAGCAGGTGACCACCCAACCTTGAAACTATCCGTTGTCTCATCTGTTACTCTTAAGTTTCGTGGTGATCCCCTGACTATAAAAGAAATATAAAATATAAAAGCACAAATGAAATGGTTTTATCTGGTTGTTTTTATTGTTTTTCATAAATTTTTATCTGTCTTGGTTTTTATGATTTTTTACTTATATTTTATTGCTGTTTTGCTGGTTAGATTTAATGTTTTGCTGGTTAGATTTAATATTTATACCCTGCTTTCCTATTAAAACAATGCTCAAAGCAGATTACACAATACAAAGCAACAAAAATGTAACACACATTTTTTTATATTAGCTGCTTTGAACACCAGTGGAAAGGTAGGGTCCAAATTTTACCAATAAAATTAATTTTAAATCAGATTATCTCATTGGGTGAGGGGGGATAGTACTATATTAAATTATGCCTTTCAACCAGAACTGGGATACAGAGGATTCTGCACATACTGTTCCTCGACATCATTTGAGATTCCACCCAAAAAATAGCACAATAAAACCACTGCTTTCTACATCAATAGTATTATTAAATAGTATTATCAATATGTAGGAGGAATGAGAAAGAAAGGGCATTGGCAGGAAAGTGGGATTTCCCATAAATATGAAATTTAATCCATTTGAAGTGCTGAAAAATCAGCTTCAATATGGAGTTATCCGTCTTTGTTCTACCACCTCAGGAACGCCAAATTGGTTTGTGATACAGGACTTTCCAAATAAGAAAGATACAATGTATAGCCTCTCTCTAGAAAACACAGGGAAGTGGACCCAAGAAACTCAAATGACCAAAGGGTTTTAATGTATCTGTTAGATTAGTAAATACACCTTGTAACCTTGTACCTTTTCTCATTTACCAATAGTAAATCTCTTGGTATGTTCCTCATATACAGTTCTGCGTTAGACAGCTGTTATCTGAACACAATACATACTGATTCATATTCAACCATGGCTACTTGGTGTGTGCCAAAGCCAAGAGCTAATTTTGGTGGGGCAGGGGCAGCAAACACATCTCTATGGTAACACATACATAGGGCCCCTATCTTGGTTTTCAGGAAGGAGAATTGATGCAGGGCAATAGGAACAATACCTTCTAAAGTTGTTTCTTCCCCATTCAAAGGAGGTCCATCGCCATCTTCATATTCTGCAATCACACTAACGGTATATGTGGTTTGTGGTAGTAAATTGGTAAGAACTGTACTAGTAAGCGGAGCTGGTACAGAAACAAAGTATTCGTCTTCGCCAATAGCCACCTTGTACTTGACAAGGTAAGATAAAACACCAGGTCCTGCTGGAGACCAGCTCGTTTTGAAGCTGTTAGATGTCACTTCTGAAAACTTCAGATCCCTTGCTCCCAAGTGAATTGCTGAAAAAAAGCACATAGTGAATAAATGAAGGCTTTAGAAAATCTCTTTTCAATTTCCAGTAAGGTGTATAAACACAATTGGTTGCTATATATACAGAAACATCTTGATTTAACAGGCTGTTACAGAGGAACCTGTGGCCTCCATATGTTTCTGGATAATCACTCCCATTATTCCTCTTAATTGGCCATGACAGGTGTGGCTGATGGAAACTACAGCCAAACACTTAGAAACCCACAGGTTCCCCACTCCTAGCCTAAAAGCCTACTGGGGGAGGGGGCAGAGGTGGGGAGAGGATAAAGCTATCATTGGCTAGCCATGAGGGCTATGCTTTGCATCCACAGCTGGAGGCTATAATGCTTCTGAATAAGTGGAATTGAGAGTATGGAGTGATGTGCTATGCATAAGGGGAGTGTGATTGTTGAGTTGGGTGTGTGTGTGTGGTTTTGTGTACATTGTTAATTATCACAATTGCATTATAGAGGGCACTTCTGCAATATACATGGGTTCTCTAATGATATTTTGATGCTGTATTTTTACTTTTTTGCATGATTTCGTTTAATGGTTCTTATTTTACTTACTAGCATTGTTTTGAGATATTTATCATTGCCTAATTATGTTTCACTAAATTAGTAGTATCAGTGTCTAGTTCAGAATTAGTACTGTGTTTTCTATATTCAGTTTTAGAGTTTTCTGTTTAAACTTGCATACCATTTCATATTTCATCAACCAATATTAAATTAAAAATTCTGCACAGCAAGAGCGACTCACCTTTCTTCCTAATTGCCTCAAGTTCCTGTTCAATTCGTAAGCAGATAGCCCGTGTAAGCTCAAACGATATCCTTTGAAAAGCGTCAAAATCTTCCACTGTGTACACATGGGTTTCTGTAGGCTCTGAAGCAATTGCTTCCAACTCTGATCGTACTGCATCTTTAACACCAACTGCAAATATTTCTACATCTGAATTTCTTAGTCTGTCAGCAGGATCTTTAAAGGCATCTGACGATTTCCCATCAGTAATAAGAATCATGACCCTTGGGACATTTGGTCTTGCACCTCTGCTTTGAACAAAGACTTTCTCCCTTACAAAGGTCATTGCTTTGCCTGTGTTTGTAGATCCACCTCTGTAGGGGAAGGTGTTAATAGCATGAAGTACATCTTCAATTCTAGTGTATCTGTTCAAAGTGAATTCTGTATGAGGATCCCTGCTGTACTGAACAAGGCTGATTTGGACTTTGGCTGGCGAAACATCAAAGCTTTTAACCAGCACTTCCAAAAATGCTCTTACTTTAACAAAATTGGCGATGCCAATACTGTAGGAGCCATCAACCAGAAGCACAATATCAGCTTTTATATCCACGCCTTCTGAGCATTCTGTGTAAAGGAAAGGGGGAGGGGGGAGAACACTTAGTATTTTTATATATATTTAGCACTTCAGAGTGTTCAAAGCATTACATATCACCATCATGAATTATTCCTATATTTCAGGGGTGATGATGAGGCAGAGAGACAGCAGCTTGTCTCTTGTGTTCACAGGGGTGGCAAGATTTGAAGAGAGATTCACATTCTCTTAGCTACTATGCTAACTACATGAGCTCCGATATCACCTACTAAATAGGTAGTCATACAGCTTGGGGGGGGGGGACTTTGGGGTAGAGATTCCTGGTATGAATAATAGTCTAGTACATAGGCTTTATTTCCCATGCCATTTCTGCAACAAGTTAGATGGTGGCAAACAGAAGTTAGATTTCTAATATTCCATGGTGGGGAAGCCGAGAGGCTGAACTGGTCCAGGATCTGCTAAATCCCAAGCCAGCACCACTGCCATCAGTTGACAGCATCAGGCCCAACCATATCTTATTAGGCATTGAGAGCCAGTGTGGTGTTGTGGTTAAGAGCGATAGACTCGCAATCTGGGGAACCGGGTTCACATCTCCGCTCCTCCACATGCAGCTGCTGGGTGACCTTGGGCCATTCACACTTCTTTGAAGTCTCTCAGCCCCACTCACCTCACAGAGTGTTTGTTGTGGGGGAGGAAGGGAAAGGAGAATGTTAGCCGCTTTGAGACTCCTTCAGGTAGTGATAAAGTGGGATATCAAACTCTCTCTCTCTCTCTCTCTGATATCATGTAAAATATGTACGCAGCAGTAAGTCCTATTGTTGAGTGGAACTTATGCTTAGGTAAGTATATATAGGATATGAACCTTTGTCCTCCATTTATTTCTCTCTGTGCATTTTAGATAAATTAATAGAAGCCCATTTTTTTGCCTTGCAACAGCAGTCCCCAAAGCTTTTCTAAAATACATTTAAAAAGAAAAATATGAAATTATATTTTATGTCTTTTACATCAACTATCTTTTCCCAAGAATGCTTTGTTTTTATGCAATTCAAACACAATTCTGCAATCTTAGTAGCCAATAACTTACCCACTTGAACTTTTACTGCCTGAGTTTTTTCCATAATAGTCACTGCCTCACTGGGAGTCAGTCCTTTCATTGCATACACATTGATTTGGTATTCAGTGTCTGGTGAAAGGTCTTTTACATTAAAAGCAGTAGTCTGAGGTCCTACGCTCAATGAATATTGCTTGGCACCAGCTATCATTGGAATGAGGTCCACCTTGTAGCCAGTTATTTCACTAGGAGATGGATGCCAAGTGATTCTAATGGATCTTGATGAGACTTGCGTTGCTACCAGGTTTGAGGCAGGCTCTATAGCTGAAAAAGATAAAAACAAAGATCCAGTTGGATCTCAAGAACAAGGAGATGAAAAGCTTGATTATGTACACAAGTAGTCTAGTTCTTGTGAAACTTTAAAATGTCCCTTACCTTCTTCTCCACTGACCAGTTCACCCAATTGTTCATCAACACCTGAGCACACCTGCGAGATTATTTCATTCTGTATAGTCACAATGCCATCAAAGTTGGCCACATTAAAAACATGAGTCAGTGAGGGCTGAGAGGCAATTAACTTCAGCTCTTTGGCGACCGCAGCTTTGATTCCTTCAAAAGAAGAAAGTAACAATATGTGAATATGTTTGCCAGTGATACACCAATGCTCCAGATAGCATTTTACCTACCCAGGCCCCAACATCACTAGCTAATGTTGAGTGTCCCCCACAATATGAGATTCAGAGGGCCTTTTCAGCAGAGAACCCCACTCCTGGTTGTGGGACAACCTCCCTAGAGAGCTTCACATAGTGACTTCTTTTATATCCTTTAATTGGCAGGCATACATTTTTCCAAACTATTCCCCAGGTCTTTTAACACAATTTTAATATAATTCCATAATATTTGTACTAATACTTTAATTGTTGCAGAAATCTGACATACCCAAAGAAAACACTTCAACTCCTATGCCCTGAAGTTCTCTTGCAGGGATTTCTACTTCATCTTGAGATTTTCCGTCGGTTATGACGATTGCCACTTTAGGAAAGCCTTTTCTTGCTCCAGCAGATTCAATGAATGTATTCTTAATCAGATAATCTATTGCTTCTCCTGAAATTCGGAAAATGGGTTGTGATTTAAAAATCCACAGATGTTCCAAGTTTAGATGAAATTCAAAATTTGTAAAATCAAGAAGGCAACACAATCAATGAAGAAAAATTATAAGCTCTTGAAACTCATCCATGTTTTCAGCTCTGTGTCCAGCCCAAAATGACAAGGCCAACTGAGTTGATTCTGATGAGGTTTTCATATGTCCACATTGGATTGCACCATTAATGATGCATCTTGAGCTGGATCAGACTCCCTAAAGCTCTGTGACACTGCATTTTGCTGTAAAATTAAAGCAATCACTGCATTTGTTTTAAAAAAAAACTGACTAGGGAAACACCCTGAATGTGGAGGAAGTGTAGAGTGCAGTGCATGGGTGGAGAGGTCACGGGATATTTTCATGTTGAAGGGCAAGTCCTGGTTTTAATCAAAGTGATTATTTCTCCAGGGCACTCAAACCACAATAATTTGGGGGAGGAGTGTTAGCATCCTTTCTGTTTTCTAACAAAATTTAAAATAAACACTACAATAAAATTGTTTTCATTCTTCTGTTTTTCTACACTCACACAAGTGATTTCTATTTTACCCACCTACCAAATGATAATGGGAGAACCACTGCAGCTATCATTATGATAATTCTCAGGCTTCATTCCCTCAGAAGGGGAAACTATGCCTACCAACTATCTCTAATTCTGGAAGAAAAAAAGAAAAAATGTAGTTTTAAAAATAACAAAATATATTTTAAGGGTTCCCTGCATACAAAAAAACCTGGTTGGGTCTGCCTATCGCTTGGCAGATCTATTGCCTGCAATTTTCATCCATCAGTTTCTAGATTCCTCATATAGTCAATTGGAGGGAATGTGAGCTTCAGATTTAACAGAACTAATTTGGACCCAAATAACTAGTCAAATCAGAAAAACAACGAGAGCATCCAAAGCAGATCAGGTTGCTTTCCAACATTACTGATGCAAGGTGAATTTTGAGAATGGTGCACATCCCTAATTACTATAATATTTAAAAGTCCATACCTGTCATTGTATTGCCTCCTTTGTATGGTATTCCTTTTATTGCCTCAATGAGATCTCTCTTTTTGAAATACTGATTTAAGTTGAACTCAGTCCTTGTATCAGTGCTGTACTGAACTATTCCAACTCTTGTCTTATCTTCTCCAATATCAAAGGCTGACACAAGGGTAATGATGAAATCCAAGATGTATTTAAAGTTATTTCTGCCCACACTCCAAGAGCCATCCACAAGAAAAACTAGATCTGTAACAGCACTGAGGGAACATCCTGAAATATAATTTTATCAAAATTAATGACCATTACCATACACCCACACAAGTAATGTAGCATAAGTAATGCACTACAAAGAAATATGAGACAATTTTCATTGACTCCTGCACCACCTCCCACACTGACTAGAAGGGATAGATTTTCAGAGGAAGAATCTACATATTTCCTCTCCTTCCACAAGCAAGAGATTCCATAAGTGAAACTCCACCCACAGGATCTCTGGATCCAACCTATAATATGTATAAAGCCCCTTACTATACAGGGATATATGACTAAAACTAAATTGTTTGTTGGCACTTCACAGTTAGAATCAGATTCTTGTTCATTTACAGCAGGCATCCCCAAACTCGGCCCTCCAGCTGTTTTAGGACTACAACTCCCATCATCCCTAGCTAACAGGACCAGTGGTCAGGGATGATGAGAACTGTAGTCCCAAAACAGCTGGAGGGCCGAGTTTGGCCATCACTGGTTTAATCTATATTAAATGTTTTAGCAACTTAAGTATCACCCATCTGCATTGTGTATTTTAATCTGCAACTGCAACTACACTAAGTAAAAGTTACATGTTATTTAAACGTAAATACTCTTTATTTAAAGAGAGTGTCTTGTGTAGTTTTTATAGGAGGGGGAAAAGAGAATTAATTTAAAGGTTCAAACGACCCAGGACTGTCTTCCGCATACTCTGCAAATGGGAACTAGAGTCTAATTCCCACACTTTGAACCAAAATTTAAATGGTTGGAAAGCTTGAGGAATAAAACAAAGGCTGATAGCTCACCAGGCTAAATTCACTTTTGTCCATAAATGGAGAAAGGAAGATCAAAAAACAAAAGGAAAATGGAGAGTTTAAGAGTTTAAGGAAACAAAAGCTTGCAAAAATAAGTAAGTAAGCAAGCAAGCAAACCAACAAATAAATGTTTTCCTCCTTAGCTACCAGACCTAGCAGTCAGCACAAGGAGTGGTACAGACTAGTGTCTGTAATACAGTGATTGGGACAGGGTGCAACTAAACACTCTTTTCCCTGTCCAGTAGACATACCTATTGAGAAAAGGGAAAGGAAGAATTTGCACAGCTCAATGGGCAACTGGTGGTGCTGATTTAGAAAGAACTGTCTCACGTTCCTAATGTCATTTTAAGTGATTTTTAAATGGGCAAAGTCACTTACTCTGTAACTGAACTTCTTCGATTTTCTTTTCTGTTGTTACTAAACCACCTGTTTGAACTGGAACAACAAAATAACATAGGATTAAGAAGTATCCCATATCACTGATAAACTGTCAGAATCTAAGGATGTGCTGGGAGAGTGTGTAAATAGGGCCAAAAAACATTTGGGCTTCTCCAGTGATTCATATCCCATTATTTTCCTTCAAATTCAGAACAGATGGGGGCACATTTACTACAAAAGTCAACATGTGAAGAAAGCCTAGCAAAGTCATAGCAAGGGTGGGTTCAGCCAACATACTGATAACCCCATTTATCTGATAACCTCATTGCAAGTGATAGTTTTCTTGCATGCCTTCAGGTTTTTGAAATATTATTATGGAGGTGGGGGGAATGATGGATGCTTCAGGTGAATATTGCTCATTACATGACAGAAGCATATGGGGACAGGAAACTGTGCCCAAATAATACCAGGGTCATAGAACCATAGAACTGTAGAGCTGGAAGGACTCAAGGGTCATCAAGTCTAACTCCTTGCAATGCAGGTATCTCAGCTAAAGCATTGATGACAGATGGCCATCCAACCTCTGCTTAAAAAGCTCCAAGGAAGGCGAGTCCACTACCTCCTGAGGGAGACTTTGTGACTCTCTGGATAAATCTAAATCAATAATGCAAACTTACTTGTAAGTTGTCCAGAGACAGATATGCTCTCTTCTCTGTCATCATATGAACTTATCGTTACAACGTATTCAGTATCAGGTGTGAGGTCTGTTAATAAAGTTTGGGTAGCGCTATGTGCTAGGGTAAATTCTCTAGTAGGTCCATCTGCAACACAATATATGTAGAACAATAAACACGTCATAGTTGCAAAGTTTCATTCAAAACAATAAAAGAGAGCTTTTACCTATTTAACAATGAAAGAAATGTAGAAACTTCACGGTCACTTCTTTTCCTGAAATAGGTATAGTAGAATGTCCATAGTACAGTGGCCCAGCAGAAAGTGGCTGAATTGCACTGATATCAGAGTGTGGCCATAGAGGCAAAGCTGTCATGGCCCTTCTGCCTACTACCCAGCTACTCTAATGGCAGTTACCCCTGCCACGTTCTATCACATTCAGCAGGGTTTCCCAAACTGGGGACTGGCGCTGCCACGGTGGGAACATGATCAGGAGGAGGCCTTGCCCAGCGCCTCACAGCTTCAGTAGCTGCTGCTCCCCTTTTCTCATGCTTAGGAGGAGCCTGCCTTTGATGCTGCACTTGGCTAGGTGATTTCGCTAGTGGGGGCTTAGGCTTGTGCTAAGGAATGCGGGTGGCGCTGTGGGTTAAACCACAGAGCCTAGGACTTGCCGATCAGAAGGTCAGCAGTTTGAATCCCCGTGATGGGGTGAGCTCCCATTGCTCGGTCCCTGCTCCTAGCAGTTCGAAAGCACGTCAAAGTGCAAGTAGATCAATAGGTACCGCTCCAGCGGGAAGGTAAAGGGGTTTCCGTGTGCTGCTCTGGTTCGCCAGAAGCGGCTTAGTCATGCTGGCCACATGACCCGGAAGCTGTACAACGGCTCCCTCGGCCAATAAAGCAAGATGAGCGCCGCAACCCCATAGTCAGTCACAACTGGACCTAATGGTCAAGGGTCTCTTTACCTTTAAGGAATATTAAGAGGGCAGATGACGCCTCCGCCCTCTAGAATTAGTGCACCTGCCAGGAAACCATTCTGAACATGATTACCAGGCATCATTTAGGACAAATTACAGCTGTCCCTGGTATGTATTTTCATATTGTATTTGGACATACCCCCCCCCCTCAAAAAAAAATCAGCTAGGAAAAATGAATGAAATAGAGCAAGACTGCATTATTTGAGGTTTCAGCTTATTAGAACACCAAAACTTACCAGCTTCAGGTGTCACTGTTATCCTGTAACCTTCTATTGCATCAGATGGTCTTGTCCATGACATTTGAACAGTATGTTCATCTATAATTTTAAAATTCAAGTCTGATGGCGGATTAACTGCAAAAGATTTACACCAAGCAAGAGTGTGTTTTAATGTTGAACAAATGAACATTTTGTTAAATTTTTTAAAAATGTATGTTAAGCAAAGCTTGCTAAGATATGTCTTTGCATAAATTTGTTTCCAACACATATAAGGATATGCTGTTGGCAAAGGGAGGATACAAGCTGATGGAATATGACAAAACACATCAAAGAGAATACACATTACAGAGGACAGCACAGAACATTTGTTTCTTGAATTGCCAAGTCATTCAAGAATGGCCAGCAAAATCAAGCACAATAGAAAACACATTTGGATACATGTACAATGAGTTCACAGATAATAACCACATATGCAAACATTTCACATAACAATTAAAAGAATGTTTTTAACATGCTGGGTGCAATTCGTAGAAGCATGCCAAATCACAACCTGCTTACAACACCATGAGATCACTTGACATTAACACAATAATCCCTTTCAATAAGACATCAAAGAATTTATCGGTCTTTTTAAAAATGGTCTCTGCACATTTGAAACTTTTTTTATAAAATAAAAGCTTGGCAGAGAAAAAGAGAAATATGTATTTTGGAATGTGGTAAAGATTTGAGCGGTTCAGAGCTCAATTTATACCATACACATATATATATGCATATATTTGTTCTTGGAGTTTAACCCCTCAGTTCCAAAAAGCTGCCCGAGTGGCTTATCTTGAATCTGCTTATACATAAAATTGGGAATGAAGGGGTTAACAAATTAGAAATTATTACCTATCACATTTGAACTATTATGTATAACTTTTTTAAAAAAAAAACCACACATTTTCTGTTTACACCACCTTTGCTATACTATTCCTGAGGTGTAAACTTTTTGTTTATCTTTTATCATGTCCCCTTTGCAGCAGGTGTATCCATACTAAAGAATGGCATTTTAACACAAAATGCCAGTATGGCGTTTACACAACAATGGTTAATTATGGAAAGACAACATCAAGGTATATTTATAGACATTTATTTACAGAATGTATGGGGGGGGGAGGACAAGGAAAAGGTCATCAGTGATCCAAACGAATGACTGCAAATAAATTTGTGGGAGCTAATGAGACGATGAACGGAACAGTACAGAAAGGAATAGTTTACATACGCTATCTTGCAGCATCATGCATGTATGTATATGAAAAGTCAATTTTTTAATTTTGGTTTAGCTTCCCACAATGGACGGAAGCTTCCATGTACAAGGATCATTACGCAAAGACGTTTCATAGTAATATTTTATAATGATATTCTCGTGGTTAAACTGTTCATGCTGAGTCATGCAGGATTTTACTGATTCACTGTCAGTGCATGGTAGGCGTTCTATAAATAACTATTTAAACAAGTCTAACAAAGGCAGATGAAATTCAGCTGTGCTTTCCTTTAATACCTCAGATTGTTTGGCAAGCATTGTGAATGAGCCATATCTTGTGGTTTTCTTGGAAGATGTCCATTTTTACTTAATTTGGCCTTTTTAAATTAAAAAAACCCCAACTTACTGAAAAGTGGGCCTCTGAGCAATCAATGACAAAATGTTAACTACTTCCAGGGAGATAATTCACTCATCGCCTATGACACTGCAGTTCCATTGACCACAGAAGCACTTCAACGGTGTGCATTCCAAATGATTCACAGCTTTAAAAATGCATAACAAAATTTCATACAATTATATTTGGGGGAGCTTGAGGTCTTGAATAAATACTGAATGTTTTTTAACATATGGTCATTTCCAATGAAAATGGGATAATATGGCTTTGTGCTGTTGCTGTAGTAGATATAGTAGTAACTAGAATACATGTTATTTTTCCTATTGTCCATACACAGGCAGTGAGATTAGAATATTAATCTGCATGTACAATTGACTCTTCATTCTCTTTAAGCCAGTCACACTTCTGCAGTCAAAACTTAAAGCATACATTTATATACTGTACCAAAGTCATGCAATAGATGTTAATAGTAGGATGCACAACAATTTAAAGAATACCATTATAAAATATTGTTTCCATAGCAATGGCTCAGGACAAATTTAATGCAAAGGCAGAGACAACTGACCTGAGCATGCTCTTTTTTAAATAATCAGTACATGGGAAAAAAATAGCACCACCAACCTTGAAGGTAAATTGACCTGAAGCAGCAGAGGTCTTAGGCTGTAACTGCTGAGGGACAGCAGCAGCCCACCTTGATGATATCCAAATGACCGGATTCCAGATAAACTGAAAAAACTAACTGTGGGGAAAAGTCTTTAACATTTCAAAAGACTGTAATTTGCTTCGTGAAAACTCAGATGTGGCACTTGGCATATATATATATATATAGTGTGAACATCACTTTTAACTCTCATATGAGATCATCTGTTTGTTTGTAGCAAATTCAACGGCGCAATTATTATTTACTTCCATAGGAGTATGGATCATACATGAGTTTATTCCGAACTTGATCATACATGAGTTTATTCCAAAGAAATTCAAAGTTCAATAACCAAGCTCAATAGGGCTTACTTGCAAGTGAAGTGTGATGGGATTGCAATCTATACTTCTGCTAGATTTGGACAAAGGGCACACTTTTTTTAAAAAAAAAATACTTCTTGTCAATGAATCTAGAACCTATTGGTTTCTCACAAAAAGGCAGGCTTGCAGCCTCTGGCTAGGATCCAAAGTACCATGCAACCATTTCTGTGCAACTAAAAGATCTTCTACTTCTCAAACAGCATTCCCCTATGCATCATACCAAGCCACTTTTGAAACAGAGTGGTGTTTCTAAAGCAGTTTCTGATGTGGCATAGGTAGTCTGCTTCTGTTTCTCAGAAGCCCACTAGACATGCACAAGCCCTTCATCATGCATAAAGTGATATGTTGGATCCAAACCTGTCTTTTAACTTCACTACTATGGATGACTGAGGAAATCAGACTTCAAAATAGCGAAAGTAAGTAATATACTAATAAAATGTAGTATTCTATGAGCCAATTTAATTACTTTTTTATTACGTTGTGAAGAGTCTTCTGAGTCCTTCCTGACTGTGTGATTGTTTCTAGTCAAATAGCTGTACCACTGTATAAAATACACTGAACAAAGGAGCCCACAATGCAATCCTGCACGTGTCTACTCTGAAACAAGTCCCACAGAAATCAAGGACACTTGTTCCCAGGTTCAGTTATCTCACAAATTATTCTATACCACTGAAAGTATTGTGGTAAAGCCAAGAACAGGGGTATGATTTATATTGTTTTCCGCATATTTCTCTCACAAAAATAAACATAAGCAATAGGTAGTCATTATATTGATCAAGTTCACACAACTATTAGCATTGTAAACATATGCTGACTAGTTAAGATGAGGAACACAAGCCCTTCATGAGGTTGTCTATTCCTCATATTGGTTTGGGTATCAAATGCAATAAAAATTAATCAAAAGACAGCATTTTTACAGGTGACACTATCTGGCTACTCCCTGTGAATATCTAACGAGATAGGAAAGCAATATTTAAAAGAAGGCTAGACTCAAGCTACCAAGCCATGACAGAAATGTATAGTGGACTATGCCCATGTCGTGTGTGTATGTGTCTGTTTTTATTTAATATTTAAGGAATAAGGAAGAGGTAATTTGCTATATAGCTGCTAAGTAGTTGCATACTGGCTTACTTCTTAACATGCCCCCAGTAGCGCAATGGGCCCTTGCCTCTGGCTGTTAATCAGAAAGTTGGTGGTTCGAAACCACCCAGGGACACCTATAGGCAGTATTCCTGCACTGTAGGGGGTGTGACTAAATGACCATGGGGGGGGGGGTCCCAACCAACAATGCAGTTCTATAATTCCCCCAGCAGGTGAGTTGCTGCTACTTACCAGGAGGAAGAGGGGAAGGCATCAAGAAAGGTAATGTACTACCTTGGTGGTTCAGCCAGCGCCATCTGCCCTTCCCCAACCTCACCACCATCTTGCCCACCACCACCACCCCAGGTAGGGAGCAGCAACTCACCTGCTGGGAAGTCAGGTAAGTGCCTCCACCTTCTGGTTCTATACTCCACATGATCAGAGCTCTAAATCAAATAGGAAACAACCTACACATGAAGAGCATAGCTTTAGACATGCTCCCCTAAAGCATAGACATCTGGGGAGGTGGGGAGGGGGAAGGGCCAGCAGTCAGAGACCCACTCATGGAGCCTTACCTTAAATTTATCACCTCTCTGAAAGTCTGTTCAGTGCCAAGTCATTATTTCAGGTGAAAACTCACATGGTGGAATACTCCCCTCATGGAGGAAAAAAGAATATTCCAATATACAGAAACCAAACCCTGGCAGAGGCGCCCCACTGATAATCATTGGATTTGAGGGGGATAACGGCACCTATTGTTGCCCCACTGTCCCAAATGGGGAAGAAGAGAGCTCAGAAAAAGCTGCTTCTTACGTCTTAAGTTTCACCTCCCCGCTGTGTGTGGCTTTCAGAGGGAGAGAGTGGTGTTATTAGCTGATGTTCTAATGCTAGATGAGTATCCCCATCTGCAGGTCCTAGTGTGCACCAAAAGGCACAGAACTGCATAGAAGGATATTGTCATGCTCGCCTGAATAACCCAGACGTTGGTTCTGCATGGGGGGTAGAAAGAACTGTAATTCTAGAATGGGGGGGGGGTGCTGCTGCTGAAAACATTTCAAAATTAATTACTGCCTTGTAGAAACAAGTAAACCAGTCTGGATTTAGCTGGGAGGGTTTACGCGTTTTTATCAAATTACAGTGCTTTGGGCTGCTAGGAGATACATCTAAAACAGCAACCTTCTTTCAGTTTTATACCCATTTAACAGACACGGTCCCTCCCCACCAAGAATTACAGTTTCTAGGGTTCCTTTGAGGGAAAGAACTGTTTCAAAACCAGCCTGTAGCAGGGCAAAAAAAAACCAATGTCTGTGTTGTTTTATGAGATACCAATATTTTGGTTTTGTTGCAACCTATAATAAAAACAGGAGCCAGCTAGAAGCTGAAAAGCAGTAATCATTTCAGATCTGTATGCCAAAAAAAAAAAAAAAAAAGGTCAAACCACCTATACTGGACTAGTTTCAATGACTTCTGTGGTCAGTGATTTGGGAATTGTGGCCTTAGGTTAGAACCAACCATAAGTACAAGTCAGACATTTGAGGTCATGTATGGATTGGAATGTTGGTTTGGATTTCGACACATTCAGTTAAACCACATCTTATCCTTCAGCACAGATTTCCAAAGGCTCCCAAGCAACTTGAATGAGATAGATAAATGTTACCCTCATACATACTTGATGCATATCCCATCAGAGTGGCACACGCTACTCCCAAGTTGCATGCATTCAGTTTGTACTCTTGCATGCCATGACAGCATCATGGTGCCATGTCCACAAGTAGTCCTTTACTTTGTGTCTTCGGATGTAGCCAGGATAATGTTATGGAGCTGAAGTCTCCAGCAGGACCTCCCGCAACAGATCCAATGGGGAAGTGGCACAGCACGACCACCACCCTCCTCCATGGAATATTAAGAAAGAATGGAGCGTGCAAAAGGTCTGAAATCTGCTCCAGTGTATCAAAGGCTTGTCTTGAAACACATCCACAATGAGAGGCCACATGTGCCCCTCACCAGGATTTGTATACATATTGCCTAAATGCAGTTTACTCTAAGTCTCTTCTTAACCTAAAGTATTTTTTTCTTCAAACACTATTTATGGGCACTGCCAGGATAAATATGCTGCACATAGATTGCTAGAGGCTGCATCCTGGAAATTTCATTCGTGTCATTTTTTGAGCATCATCAATGAACATGGCACTTCATAGCATAAGAACACAGAAGAAAAGGAAAGGTCCAGCCCCCAGGGTGTATGCAGGGGGTGGAATCTAATAGGAGGGAGAAAACAGAAGCAGCAGAGTTTTGGATAGTGGTGATGGCACCGAGATGTGACAAGGCAAGGCTAGAGAGAAGGGTGCAGTTGTCAACAACAGAGATACCAAAGTTTAAACAGACTCGAAGCTTCCAAAACTGGATGCAGCAAATTACAATCTATACAGAATAAGATACTGGAAAAGTCCCATCAGCACAAATCCACAGTGCTGGCAATATTAGCTACTACCTCCCTCTGGATGCAGCAGCAACAGTACATAGGTTTTTTTCGTCAGCTATGCAGATTAAGAACAGATATGCAAAAATTCTCATATACCGGTATGTGTAAGACTCAAGAGGGTCCATACAAATTACCAGACTACATTTTTACTCTTGTATGAAAATTTATGAGCATTCAGTGCTGCCCAGTACAATGCTAATTGTGTGGTTAACAAATCTCAATGAAGAGTTTTGAGTGGAAGAATGTGATGGATGAGTTCATGGATAAATTAAGGAGAGGTTTTCTTTGCTCTGTTTCTATTTCCCCAGCCAGCAATGGTTTGCTGTGCACATGTTTGATCTGAATATCCCCTCCTTCACAGCAGCAAAGCATGGGGAGATGGCTTTCCCACCTCTCCTTTCCTTTGGGCCAAAGGTGGGGAACCTGTTACACTCCAGCTGTTGTTGGATTACAACTCCCATCATCTTTGACCATTGGCCATGTACCTTGGGCTGTTGGGAGTTGGGAATCCAGCAAAATCTGAAGGGCTCTAAGTTCCCTATCCCAGCTTTAGGTAGACTGTTCACCACTGGTGTTGCCACTGAAAAAGAATAATAATAATACTAATAATCTGAGAGGTTGAAAGGAGAGAAGGGAAAACCCTTCACCTATTTAAAGTATGTTATGTGTGATGTTGTGTGTGATGGCAGCATGGGGATGAGGAACCTATGGCACTCCAGATGTTGCTGGACTTCCAGCATATGGAGAGCCAGAGGTTAGTCCCACCCCCCGGAACAGTGGATATGCCAGGGGTCATTCAGCATGGCCTGAGATGAGAAAGGGAAATCCCAGGTTAGAGATTTTCTTCCTCCCTTATGAGCACACATTCTAAACCAGGACTGAGAACTCTGAGGCTCTGGCATGAAGATTCCAAGTTACTAATCTGACAGCACTTACTGTGAGGACCACAACCAGCCCTGTCCTTATCCTCAAGGAGCCACTTGCCTCAGGTGGCAGTGTGAGAGAGACATCAGAACGACATGCACACACCCTCCCTCATATGCCCAAGGCCCTCCCGGGCCACCAGATTGCGTGTGACTATTTGCATGCTTTCTGAGTTCCTGGCGCCAGCAGCTGCCTGGCCAGGCACTTTGGCATGACCTCAAGAGACTTGGGATCAATTCTCTGCAGCACCTGCAGTAAACAGCCATTGCCGGCACTGGGGAACAAGAGCCCAGAGTTTCCCAAACTTGGGTCTTCAGCTTTTTTCGGATTACAATTCTCATCATCCCTAACCATTGGTCCTGCTGGCTAGGGATGACAGGAGTTGGGTCACCAGCTGTTGCTGGACTACAAGTTTGGAAAAACCTGCAATAGCTTTATCCCAGGCAGCAAACCAGCTTTGAGGTGCCTTGCTGGAGGCCAGTCTCCTCTGTGTGAGAAAGAATGGCAGGAATGTCATGTTAATTCTAGAGATCTGGTTATTGCTCCCTACACAGGAGCAAGTGCAATGCCCCACATGTTTGACTCATTAGGAAAGACCTCCCACCTTCCTCACCCATTTAGCCCCACCACCATTCAGACAAAGATGCACAGGTAGCCAGATTCTGTTGGAGTACTTTATTTTATAAAGGGTTTGTTTTTTAAGAAGAGAAGGGGGGTTCTGTTCATGTGTCTATTATGTATTCACAGTACAAAGCAAAGCAATTAAGCATCAGGAGGGCGTGTGCGAACGCTCCAGGGTTTCTCTGGCTTATTAAGGAGAAGGTTCAAGTTTGTACAGGTGTCCTCCTTCTCCCCGGAGGGAGGGAAAGAGGAAAGGAGGCCACGGGAGGGCAGAGGCCAGCTTCTGGTTGCAAGGAGACATCCAGTGTGGACAGCACACTGGGAAGACAACAGAGAAGAGGAAGGAGAGTGGAGCTACTCAGCTGGAGTTGCTCTCTGGAAGTAAACAAACCACAGAAAGGAAGGAAAGGGACGGAGGGAGGGGGAGAGAGAGAGGAAAGGGGGTTTGGTGAAGCACTCACACGTAGAGAGAAATTGTTTCCTTCTTTAATTCTGCACCATCACTTTTTTTCCAAGGAATAAAGGAAGGAATGACTTACCTTCAGCCTCTGTCACACAGAGGAGAAGAGCACACAAGGCAGCAACTGCTGCAGGAAGCCTCGTCTTCATTGCTGTCGGTTTGGATCACAACCACATGAATGAATCTATTGGAAGAAAAAGAAGGAAGAGAATCAGCATACATTTCTTTCAGTAGTTTAAGTGGATGAAGAGAAGAAATCACATAGCACCAGAAGGGAAGCTGCTGAGCACTGAGCAGCTACTATACACCTCTGTTCCCTCTTAGCTCTATTTTTTTTACCCAGTGTTATACATAAGATGGGACGCGGGTGGCACTGTGAGTTAAACCACAGAGCCTAGGACTTGCCGATCAGAAGGTCGGCGGTTTGAATCCCCACGATGGGGTGAGCTCCCGTTGCTCAGTCCCAGCTCCTGCCAACCTAGCAGTTCGAAAACACCTCAAAGTGCAAGTAGATATATAGGTACTACTCCGGCGGGAAGGTAAACGGCATTTCCGTGCGATGCTCTGGTTTGCCAGAAGCGGCTTAGTCATGCTGGCCACATGACCCGGAAGCTGTACAACGGCTCCCTCGGCCAATAAAGCAAGATGAGTGCCGCAACCCCAGAGTTGGCCACGACTGGACCTAATGGTCAGGGGTCCCTTTACCTTTATACATAAGATATGGATCACATCTCTATTTGAAAGTGCTTTAATGATCAGCTGGGGTTTCCCCCTGCTTCATGCACACTGCCACCTACATACTATGTTCCCTTTAAATATCCATAATGTCTTGCCAGCTAGAGCCAAACTAGAAGATATATTAGCTATGTATCAATGCCCATAAGTGCAGGGAATTTTCACTAGAACTGGGGGCAGGGGAAACAATCCAAGATGGCTATGTATGCCTTTGAATACCAGCTCTGGGAATCACTATTGAGGAGAGTGCTGTTGCCCTCGGGTCCTCCATCTTCCTATAGACATCTGGTTGGCCACTGTGAAAACAAGACGTTGGACTAGAAGGGCCTTTGGCATGCTGTAGCAGGGCTCTGGAGGGAGTAGGTAACCCCTCTATCCCCAGGCTTCAGTTCCCATCTAGATTAGGATGCCATATCTTCAATTTGCATTGGCAGTGGGGTGGGGAAAATTCCTGTCCTTCCAACTTGCCTGTTCATCCCATCTGATCTACTACTGGCAGTGCAAAACCATCATCCATGTCAATTTCACGCAGTCTTTTGTAAAAATAAGTATTTGAAGTGACCAGAAAGTGGCAGAAGGGAGAAGATCTGCTGAAAGTTACATGAATTGGTTTCCAGCTGTGCAGTGGTGGATTTAGGGGAGCACAACCAGTTTGGGGAGCATCAGGGCACTGATGCTCAGTAGCACTGCAGTGGATGCTGCAGAGGACCCCAGAACGATTATTTAGAATGGAGCTTGAGAAGAGAAAGGACACTGAATTCTGGTGTCACACAGGGCGCCACTGAAATTTGAGTCCCCAAAGTGTGCCACTGAGCTACATGATGAATGATTAAAACTCCTGGACAGATCAGAGACCAGCAATGTATGGCTCAAGGGCCAGATTTCATGCAGGTGGGGAGAGCCAGGAAGGAGAGAAGGAGGGAAATATGGAGTGAAGCTGAAACAGACTGAGTGAGGAAAGAAAGTCTTCTTTAAGTAGTAAGTTTAGGCTTTTGGCAAGAGCAACCTGTCCCTCTTTGGCAGCCTTGTAGGTGGTAGGAAGATGGAGAGAGAGAGAGAGAAGGAAGTATCAGAAAGAAAGAGAAAGAATGAGACAAAAAGGAGAGAAAGGTGGGCCCCACCCAGTTTTGGCTCTGGCCATGCCCACTTCTGGTTTTTCCCACCACAACCCCAAGCCTCCTGACAAATTATCTCCAGAGAAATGTAGAGGTTCTGCAGCCCTCAGTGTTGAGAAAGACAGGCATCCTTTAGGGAGCGGTATAGGAGGGCTGGAGCATATCCTTAGGAGGCAAGGGAGCCTGAAAGCAGGATTTGGTGCTTGTTTGTTTTTCCTTTTCCCTTCCACTTCCCTTCTCTTTCAAAAACTTTGCCCACTAGAATGGCTGGAGGGTAATTCATTCTTAGGGAGGCAGAAGTGTGTGGGCAAAAATGTCTAGCTTATAAAATGCAACGCCTGTTAAAAGAAAGTGACCAAAGAGGCTATTAAATGGAAGACACATCCTCCCAAGCATACACAACTTCTGCTTTTTTAAAGAAGTGCATTGCAACTGACACCAATATCCCAGAAAAACAGGCATGCAACTTCCTGGCATGGTCATCTATAGATTTTCTAAAAAACAGACACGAGCAAGAAGCATTTTTTGCCCTTCACACATGCACAGCAATAATAGGAGAGATAACCGAAAGCACTTCAACTGGGATGCATGAAATCCGTGGTCTTGGAAGTGGTGGGGGATTCCATCTGTATCCTCCTTCCTACCCCTGACCCAGAGCAAATGTAAAGGCCAGCCGTGAGTTCCAGCAACTGCTAATTCAGAAGTTTCATCTCTCTCCCAGCCTTCCCCTTCACTGGCTCCAATTCAGCTGGGAATTTTATTTGGCTCCTTTTTCGTAACTGTTGAAGCACTTAAGGATGACTTTAGAAGTCTAGGGTAATTTGGAAACTGCAATAAAAACACTCTGCCTACAAATATGCAGCTCCTTGGTCCTGTCCCCCTCGCCTGCCTGCAGTAAGGTCTGAAACAAATTATACACAAGGGGATGTAACATACCAATGAAACCCAACGCCTAGGTCTAGCACCCCTCTGACGCAGCAGCTTGATCAGGGGTTTTTTTGTTCACACAGATGCAGAGAAAGGAAGAGAACTCTAAAAACACAGGATGGAGGTGAGCAACAGAAGATGTATTTGGTCTAGAAATATGCAGTTGGCTGCAAATCTACAAACCACTTAACTCTACTTATTCCTTTGAACAGTTCTGAAAGAACTCATTAACTAGCCCTACTTATTGTTAACGGAGCATTCTGTGTGTATTCCAAGCAAGCAAGAGAAATGTGCGGAATTCAGCAAAGGGCGTGGAATTCAGAAGCTTTACAAATCTCAGATTTCACTTTTAACCAAAAGAAAAAAGTGGTTGGCGGGGTGTTGTTTTGGCTGAAAACACAGACGCAAAACTGTGGGTCCCGTGCTCTGATAAAATCTCCTGAGGAGAAGGGAGAGAAAGCCTTAAGAGGATGTCTAGTAGCCAAGGTACACTGCATTGCTCTTCCCTGCATCCAGCAAAACATATTTTCAAAGTAAGAAAATCTATGCAAATATTACATTTGTGTAATTTATACCGGTTGCAGAACTCAGAATTTTGCACTGAAGCAGAACATACTGTATACTAAGAAGGGTGTTTGGGGGGGGGGGTATGGGGGAGTTAAGTGATGCTTTTCCTTGTCAATACTTGATTTATCGATCTATTGTAGGCTGGGTGGCACCCACAACACATTTACCACACTATATATGTTTAAAAGCAGCAGTAAAATATATATTTTAGCATCAAGGAGATTTTTGTATTTCCTCTCTGGAAAAAAGCTATATGGGTGGTTTTAAAAAATCTACTTGCTTAAGACCTGGGAGATTGGAAGATCCAGCACAGACTCTAAATCCACAGTGATCAATGCTGCAGTCCAGTGCACACTTACTTGGGAGTAAGTCCCATCCATAGGATCAGGTTGGCAGTGTGCCTAATTCTGCATTTAACTGTAGCCTTCCTACTGGGCCTTGAGCCAAAGTTCATTGTCCTGATAGGCAAATCTAGTCAAGTTTAATGGTCTTGCAGAGTTTTCAGAGCATCCTTGTCTTCACTCTGAAGCAATACAAGGGAGCCAAAAAGGGGGGTGGGGTGTTGAGTGGTATAAACCCCTGAAACTTTCGCACACGAGTCTAGACTAAAAGGCTCTTACATAGCCCAAAATGAGAAGCGGATACGTTTGTAACCCGTATAAACGAAGCATCCGAGATCTGGTGTATTTTTTAAAAAAGAGGAAATACCCAACAGCAACTTTTAGCTTCAGCTTTTCATTTACCCATTCCCGCGAGAAGGAAAGGCGCGAGTAATTAAGCAATAGACTTGAATCACTTATAGCGCTGCCAAGACCAGACCACAAAGCTAAACAGTTGGCGTAAATCATTAGGCGATTAACAGCTCAGGAGGAAGAAATAGTTTCTGGGCTATGGAAAGAGATGTTTTGTTTTGTTCTCTTAAACACACACAGCCAGAAGGTACGTTTAATCGCTCTGCGAAACTGACAAGACTCGACAATACCTTCCCGGTTCCTGCCCGAGACCTGACGCTCAACAGAAGCGCACAGGCAGCAGAAGCGCCTGCTCAACGGATGCTTTTAAATATATATAAATATACCCCCACCCCCCAATATACGCACACGCGGGGCTAATGCAACCGAGAATCTCTCGCTTCTGTAGCAGCCAGCCAACGTGAGCGATCTTGTTCGTTGCTCTTCTCGCTGCCTACCTGCATACATGCACGCGCACGCTCTCCGCTCCACTCGTGAGCGCGTCTGCTTCTCGACCGGTGCGCACCCAGGAGGCATTTAAAGCAGCGAGCTCGAAGGAGGACGCGGCTTCTGTCCGGGGTGTGTTTTCTGAGCTTCCAGCGCCACCTGCCGGGCAGAAGCAGCAACGCAGCTACTCACCCCCCGAAGAACCCGAGCGGAGCCAAAGCATTATAAGGAGATATATTCCCAGCGCCCCCAACCCGCCCCGGCCGCTCCTTCCAGACTGGAGTTCCCACCACGAACACCCTTCGAAAACGTTTCTCTTTTTAGTTTGGCCAAAACGCTGATCCGATCGCTTAGCAACAGTTTCGCTGACTTTTCTCTGCTTTCCACTGCACAATTTACGAGCTGCCTTTCTTGAGTTGGCAGCAGCCAAGAAACGCCGCCGCTCTGAATTTATTTCAGTTTATTTGCAGTCACCCGGACCTTGAGAAAAAAGAAGCAGCAGAAAAAAGAAGCAGCGTCGATCCCCGGCCAGAGAATCATTTCGCACACAATGAAAACAAAACGCAATCTTGCACACACAAAAACTCCAGTCCAAACCTGCAAACGTGAGCGATTGCCCCCACAACAAAACTACCAACTGGAAAGGAGAAACTTACATATAAGGAGCTGTTACACAGCCAGAGAAGGCGCGGTATGAGGGCGAGAGAGAGACAGAGAGGCAGAGAAAGAGCTTCCGACGCCCAGCCAGTGTGAAGCAGTGGCGACCAGGGATTTCCCTTGCCCACGTCGAGGGGGATTCCTTGCCCACCCCCAACTCCCACTCAGCTTGATAAAAATGGGGCGCAGGAACTAAAGATCCCAAGGGACAAACGATGCGCGCCTTTCTTTTTAAACGCCACTATTCTAAGCAATCGCCAACGGAGAGAAAAAGGCAGCAAAGCAGTAACTATTTGCGTGTGCAGCCTTTTCAGAGCCCAGACCTGCAGAAGCAAGAGCTGATGAGAAGCCGTCGGATGCCACGCTCGTCTTTGATTCCCTCCCTCCTGAATCATCTGCCCTTTAGGGGGAAAGCTGACCGGAGACCCTCGACGACCTCCTGCCATCAAATCCGAGGACATCGCCCCCCGCGCGCGCGCCCTATAAAATCCACGCTCCCACCGCAGGGAGCCCGCGCGCTCCGGCTCGCCCGCGCCGCCAGCCCCGGCGCACCAGCAGCGCCTCTCGCCTGGGGCGCCTTCGCGCGCGGGCTGCTGCTGCAAGGGCTCGGCCGGCACGAGGCGAGAAAGGGCTCCCTCTCCGCCGCGCGCGCACAGACCTGGGCTGGCAGGGCTGGCGGGGAGGGCGGCGGCGACGGAGCCGGCTTCAGGAAGGAGGCAGTGGCAGCAGCGGAGGGAAAAGGTCCTGGGCACCTTGAGGCAGGGCGCGGCCAGAGGCAGGAGCGGTGGCGGCGTCGAGAGGAGCGGCTGCTGCTGAGGCGGCGGCGGCTGCTGGGCTGCGAGGGGTCGCTCCGTCCGGCAAGCCTCGCCTTCTCCGAGTGGGAAGAGCCTCTCGCCAAGCGCGCTCCTTAAGAGAGGGCTGCTCCCAACTCCGCGCTCGCCTCTCGTAAGCGGTTACGAAACGGCGGCGGGAAAAGGTGGACGGCTGCCACGGGATGAGCTAGGCGCTCCTCTCCTCTCCCCTCTCCTCGCTAGTAGGGGAAGAGAGAGCAGCGCCCGCTCGCCTGCTTGCAAAGGGGCGCATACCTCGCCGCATTCCTGAGGCATGAGGAGTCCCGCGCGAGCGCAGCCGCAGCCCCCGCCGCGGAAGGGCTCGCGGGGAGGGGGCAAGGAGGGGGGAGGCAGGCAGGCAGGCGCGGGGGGCGGGGGCGGGGAGGGGGCAGCGGCCGCCCAGCCAAGAACACACGTAGCCGCTGCTCTCCGGGCTCCTCCGCGCCGGAGCCAAGCAGCAGCAGCCGCCGCGCGGCAGTGGCTTCTGGCTGAGGCGGCGGCCGGATGGGAGCCCAGGACAGAGAAGCAGCCAGCCGCTGGGGACCTCCGGCGCTTAGCTCGCACCCGGGAGGCTGGCGCGGGGGGGGGGGGAGGGGATGTCCCTGAATCCATAAGAGGAAAGATGTGGAAAGACACGCGCCTTTCTAGAAAGTCCAAAGTCTCCTTGGGCATTCAAAAGTTCTGCAAACTCGCGGGTGCGAAATTGAGTGAAAAGCAGTCATCTGTACTTGGTGAGCGGGCCGTCCCAAGCGCACAGGATTGCATTCCCTGGTATCGGGGAGAGAGGCGGAAAAAACCCTCACTCGAGTGTGAAATTTGGTGGGAACCCGGAGAATGCTGTTCTCATGCGGGGAAATTAAACGTTGAGGGACGCCCTGAGGAGAGACCAAAACGCACGGGGTTTTCTCATCTCCAGTTTTGACGCCGCCCTCTTTCACACGTTGCTCACCCATTTCTAACCAGTGTATACTAATCCTTCTACTGCAAGGTCGCCCTTCACTCACCCACCCTTGAAGTCATCACCTATAAAAAATAAACAAACACAACTCAGGAAGCGGCTGCCCAGTGCATTTCTTTGGCTGAAACTGGCGCGCTGCAGCTGAAGTACTTGGATTCCTGTCGACTCGCAAGTCCCACTGGGGAGGGAGCGGGGCTTCCACCCGCCTTAAATCTTCATTTAGTTTAGTTTGAGGCGGAAGGAGAAGGAAGGAGTAGCAGGAATGCAACGTCCAAGTTTGACCAGCCATCATTTCCTCAGAGCCTGGAATGTGGCGCCTCGCCTCCCGCGCCTTTCCTCGGAGGGAGAGCGCGCTTCTGCTCGCCGGCGGCACGTGGGCCGGCCGGGCAGCCCGGGATTTTGGGCGGGAAAGGCGGGACAGAGCCTGACGAGAGGAGCTGCGCGAAGCCGACATTCGTGGAAGTTTGGGGGGGGGGGAGCCTTCCGAGAGCGCTTCTAGTCATCAGCTCAGCAAAGCACACTGGGCAACCCAGTCAGATGGGCGGGGTACAAATAATAAAAACACTACTACTACTACTACTCCTACTTGACAGCCCTTCGTGCGATTTTTACAGCCCATTCGGGGAGGGGGTCTTTCCTTCCACAGCAAAGCATTAGAAAAACCAAAAAAGTCTCGTCCTCAAAAAAAAGGTGCCTCACACCGAATCAGTCCGTCTGGTTCAGTATTGCGTCCACTAACTGGCAGCTGCTCTCTGTGGGTTCCGACAGGGGACATTTCCCAGGCCGACCTGGAAATGCTGGGGATTGAATCTGGGTCCTGCAGAACAGATGCTCTGCCGCTGAGCTACGACCCTTCCGCATTGCGAAGCCTCCAGAGGGGCGGCCTGTGCGCTGCCGAAAGCGCTGCCGAAACTGGGTCTTTGACCCGGGTGAAATAAAGCCTAGTTTGGCCCCTGCCCAAAGTATCCCTAGACATATACAATGTGCCACTGAAAGGAAAGGTTGAAGAGAGCAGAAAGGTTGCCACTGTGTCTCCCTGCTAGAACAATGCGAGGGGAAAGTGGTGAGAAAGGAAGAGCCGAAGCGAGTCGAGCGGCGCTTTGGGAACTCCATGGCTTCCGCCCGCTTGTGCCCGAGGATTTATCCCCGTCGAGGCAACGGGGAAAGTGGACTGTATCCACCACCTCCTATTTCCACCAACAGGACGCCTAGGCAGGACCCAGCGGCCTGCGGTTAGGCTGCTCCACTGAAGAACCTTTAACGCAGCCGCTCTTCGCTTTCGGGGTAGAAAAGCCCTGATTAGGACCGCGCGGGAAGAGGGAGCGCCAGCAATTGCCTCGTCGGCCCGTGAAAAAACCAAAGTGAACAGCTATGCTTTTTGACAACGCTGCAGAACAGTCATCTACAAGCTCGTCTACGGCCCGTGCCTTCTCTGAAGGTCTAGCTCTCCTGGCTTTTTTCAGACTGCGAGCTGAGGGCTCAGCCTGACTGAGACCTGCTCCCTGCTCCTAGAAAACGAGGGCGCAAGGGAGCGGGGAACACTGGACCACTTCTCCCGGGCCTCTAGCGTTCTGTGTGCAGGGAGCCATCCATTGACTTGATGATGGACAAGCATTCCATCAGTTAGGCCTCCACCTGGTGCAGCCCAGACACGGGTCTGCCGCCTCAGCCCTGGAAAGATGGGAAATGCACTCGTCTATCTTCCTCACACTCCTTAGGCTAAAAACAGAGAAGCGCAAGAGCCCAGCAAAGAGTGTCGCTCCTCACAGCGGCAGATCCATTCCACGCCATATAGTTAAAGCACATTCGATGCACGTGCAAGGCGCATGGCCTCGCCCCCAAAACAATCATGGAAGCGCTTTCAATGCATTTGCACTAAATCCCATAGGAGGCGGGGTGTTTATAATCCTCGCAACACTACCCAAAAAACTGAAATAATCCCCTTGCGTGAGACACAGGCGCAACTCATCTTGGCCAAGCTCGTGCCCAGAATCTACCCGGGAAGCGAAAGAATTCTGTATGTCTCTGGTGGCGCAGCGCACACCTCCGAATGAGTCCACCTTGATGTCCTGAACCGCAACGCGCATCCAGCTACAGAAAAGGGAAAGTGGGCGAGAAAGGGAAAGAGATCCTGGAAGAAAAAGGATAGGTGGACAGCCAGGCACTCCGAAGCTGTCCCTCAACAGCTAAACGACTACAAAAGCCAGTCGCGCAGGACGCTGTAGATACCCCTCCCTTGCACCTGGGAGAAACGAGGCCCGTTTACCCCTACCCTGCCCGGGCTTTCTATCGGTCCCAACGATGCATCAGGCGAGGCTCCTTCTCCCAAGCCAGTGCCCCCCCCCCCTTACCTGGGTTTGGAAAGAAGACGGGAAGCGCGGGGCGAGCAGGAAAAAGTGGCCCCGGAGGCTCCGCGGCGCGCCTGCCTCCGCCCCCGCGCAGGTGTGCCTTATTCTGATTCCCAGCCCCTCGCCCAAGCGCCGGGCCGCGTCGCAGGACTACAGGCGGCGCCAAGGCGAGGAGGCGCAGCATCCAAAAAGACGCCTTTCTTCGCGGACCCGGGAGAGAGGGGTGCAGCGGGCAGGGCGAGACCCGGGAGGGGGAAAGAGGGGAAGAAACGCAAAAAGAGGAGAGCCCGGGCCGAGCAAGCCTCGTCTCCTGGCGCAGACTCCCCGATCCTTCCGACTCCTGCCTGGACATTCAAAGCAACCACGTACGCGCTGCTCGCCGGCGTCGGTCCTTTGCTCCGCGCGGGTTAAGGCTCAAGATTATCTCCAGTATTTCAGCTGCTGCTGCATCTGCTGCGCCCACCGCGCTCTGCTGGCCGAGGGAAAGATAAGCCGCCCTTCCAAGATCGAGAGGTCCCAGCTGCCCAGAACTGCCACATCCAGAGAGCTCCCACTCAGGCACCAGAAATGGGCTTCCTTTTTTCAAGGGACCGTTTAGAAGGGCTTCCCTTTAGCCCTCCTCTGCGCGGAATTCTGTGTAGGAGGGGAAAAGCGGAGCAAGGTCCATTTGTTGTCCAATAGCCCTCCCTAGTGGCCACTCTTGTTATTACAATCAACAGGAAATCTTGCCATATCTATTCACCTTTCCATCTGGCAATAACGGGTTGCTAACAGCTAGGTTGGGACGCCGGTGTCCCTGTGGTCTAAACCACAGGACTGGCCGATCAGAAGGTCGGCGGTTCGAATCCCCGCAACGGGGTGAGCTCCCGTTGCTCAGTCCCTGCTCCTGCCAACCTAGCAGTTCGAAAGCACGTCAAAGTGCAAGTAGATAAATAGGTACCTCTTCGGTGGGAAGGTAAATGGCGTTTCCGTGCGCTGCTCTGGTTTGCCAGAAGTGGCTTAGTCATGCTGTACACCGGCTCCTTTGGCCAATAAAGTGAGATGAGCCCTGCAACCTCAGAGTTGGCCACGACTGGACCTAATGGTCAGGGCTCCCTTTACCTTTACCTGACAGCTAGGTTTGGGGTGCTGTTGCCTGGCGCAACAGCATCAAAGCTACATTTCCTTCCGCCACCCCCCTCACTACACGTTTCCAAGTTAGCGGGGGTAGAATTGGATGACATTGACACGTACCATGGACTCTTGTGAGGGCATGAACTATTGTGCCAAATCTCATCAGGATGGTTGCAGTACAATGCAGTACACCTACACTGGCAGCTTTTACAGCTTGGGGGTGGGTAAAAAAACACAATATAGGTTGTCACACTATATTCCTAACTATATTACTGAGGGCATCAACTTAGTAGAATGATGGTTTTGTTTGGAACAGATTGGAGCCCCTAAGGCAGTTGGTGTCTTGTGTGCCTCTTTCCGGCAACTCCTGCAGCCAAGCTGGTGCCAAATGTATAATTCTGCTTTCCTTTGGACCACATTGGCAAGGCCAAGGCGGTGGGATGGGTCTCATTGTCTGCTTTGACTTCACCTCCAGAAGTGCACTCCATTGACTCTTGAGACAGATGGATGCCAACAAGCTACTGATTCAAGAGTCTGTGCTCCAGAGGACCCCCCCCCCAAAAAAAAATATTGCCTACCTCATTATTCCCAACAGCCTAGATATCTATTTGCAAGGCAACCTGAGTTATTTCGTTGACCTGGAATCTATCAGATCATATATCCATCATGGGGACTTAGACTGTCCCAACGTTGGAACCTTCTGAGCTTGCTCCAACAATTTTGAGCTTACCCAAAGACCTTGTACTAATTAGGGGTCAGCAAACTTTTTCAGCAGGGAGCCGGTCCAATGTCCCTTACACCTTGGGGGGGGGGTGGATTATATTTTTTTTGGGGGGGGGGTGAACGAATTCCTATGCCCCACAAATACCCCAGAGATGCATTTTAAATAAAAGAGCACATTCTACTCATGTAAAAACACGCTGATTCCTGGACCATCCGTGGGCTGGATTTAGAAGGTGATTGGGCCGGATCTGGCCCCTGGGCCTTAGTTTGTCTACCCATGAATTAGCCCATGGACCCACCAAGCCTCCCTGTTTGGCTGTCAACTGATTGGTGGTGCCTGCAAAGCCCTGTGGGAAATGACTTCACAAGACTTGACCATCACCTGATTGTCAATCGTTGCAAAGCCCTTTGCAAAGCACTCTGCAGACTACCTGGCTGCTCTGTAGTCATTCCTATACTTGCCATTGCTATGATTTACCAACACCATGCTTTATGGGTGGTTCGCACAACTATTCTCCCCACCCACCCAAGTCAACCCAAGAAAATTACTTCAGTGCATTTCTGTGTGCTGAACCAGTCTTCAGAATGCTTAAAATACCTTGTCTAGATCACTGTGCAATGTGTCACAATCTGAAGATACCTTGATAACCATGGGTGGACACACGTAGATCTGCATTGCACAACCACGCACAGGCCTTTGGCCTGAAATAAACCAGCGTGTTAATCCCAAAGCACTGATGGTTGCTTTGGACATTATTAGTTGGGAGAAGGAAGCAGCACTCTTAAGTGAGGAAAGAGCTCCAGAAAGAAAGAAAAGACTGTGATAGTCTGACTACATTTCAGAAGTCTTAAAGCACAGGGATCTAGGTACCTTCTCAAACATGTGTTTCTGATATGCAGCATTTGAATGGATTTTCCCTGGCTATTAAAAGAACAAATGAATGAACCATATTGTCATGCTTGCCTAAGATCTACACCACACTGTTTCACAAGAGGCATGTTCAGGGTGAAAGTTAATATGATTTATAAATGACTCACAAGCACTTCAAACTTCCATTTTTTTCACTTTCATGATAAGGAAAAATCACAACTTTTTAGCTGCTTATGTTTCTCTGTAAAACACTGCATACATGGCAGTGCTAAGTAAACACTGATATGTACCTAATACAAAAAAATTATTTCAGAGGACTTTGTTTAGCCTTTCAATTGGGTCTCTCCCAAGTAGGTAGCATCAACTAAATCCATCAGTCAGCAAAGCCCTCACCTGAGTATAGCTGCCTTGTTGCATGAGTAAAAGTGAGGAACAGAAACTTCTGAATGTGCTGTGTATTTTACCAGGCTGTTACTGTGTGTTTGCTGTTAATCCCAAACTCGGCCTTTCTATGTATGTTCTAGGAGCCCATCATTATCCTGGGTCCCATTCTTTTCATTTCCCACATCCTTTAGCCACTTGACCAGGTAAACCCACCTGTGGCTATTTTAGCACAATCAAATGTGCAACGAAGGCTATTTGTAGCAAAACGTTGGTTTTTTGCATTTAATATGCTGAAATTCTAGTCTAATGAAACATATTTGACGTTACTGAAAACTATTTTGTTCTGTTTACTGTGTGCCTACGTGCTGAGTACACAATGTGCTATTCAGAAGGCATTCCTGAAATGCGCAAACATTTACCAGCATATTCTGGTCTGCCTGAATCTTGGATAATGATGTTAGTTTGCAATCTTAATCCACCTATGCAGAAGTCATTTGCTTAAACTCTATGCGTCTTACTTCCAAATAAATGCATTTATAAAGTATTGTAAGATTCTCT
This sequence comes from Podarcis tiliguerta, assembly GCF_965153285.1. NCBI lineage: Eukaryota > Metazoa > Chordata > Lepidosauria > Squamata > Lacertidae > Podarcis > Podarcis tiliguerta. Next base: position 81,320,305 of record NC_139536.1, on the reverse strand, counting down.
AGGAAGGAACATGTGGCTCCAACATTTTTCTTCTTATTCAGTAAACAAGACAGGCGGAGAACTTTTATCTAGATGTAACATCTAACATATCCACATGCTTAATTTTCTATTTTGATAAACTTAAAAGAATGTTTTTCTTCACGGAGGAAAAAGCCTCTGGAATTGAATCCAGCGAAAGATAGTTATTCTCACAGCATCTTTTCCAATGTTTCTTAAAAACCTTTTTTCAGTGACATGTACAAGTTGGCCGTGCAGCTTGGAACCACGGGTATTTTCTCATCTGTCAGGCCTGAGCAATGTGTGATCTCCCCTATGGAGCGGAATGTAGCCAGGGGCAGTGTCCAGCAGCTGATCAGAAGCTTGATAAGCCTTCTGTTTGTGATTCCTGCCTGGAACGACAAAAACAGGGGTGGGGGGGGAGGATTGTTCCTGGCAGGCCACCGTCCATGATGAGTGGAGTGTTTGGCTTGGCAGGCCAACACATAGGCATGCCGATTAGGAATATTCACACCGACACAAATTCTGTGCCTTCTCATAGTGGAATACCAGGGGAGGCTGGTCTCCTAGAGAGCAAACAGAGCACTGCTGCACCTCAGTTTCCCCACAGCCAGCTCCCACTGGCCTTCCTTCTTGCAAGATGCCCAGAGAGTGGCAGTGACTGTCAGCTCCTTCCTCCTCCTCATTGTCTTTATAGAACTCAACAATGAGGAAGATGGGGACAAAAGTAAAATTAGCTGAATCTACCTGCCATTGTCTTTGGCTTTAAACTTACTACTGCTTTCCTTGTCTTCCACCCTACCAGTCCCAGTCTGGTGGGAAGTGTCCTCCTGATCGTGGTTTTTCCTCCCCCCTGATCCAAGTTTACTATGATTTTGTTGGTGATGTCCTGGAAAGGTGTAGCATGTTATGTGATCACAAACTTTTTATCACTCTACGTATCCCAGACAAGGAGAGAAGCCCACCTTTTCCATGGCTGCCATGTTCAGGTCTTTTTAATTGACAATATATCCATTCCTTCCAGACACTTTCTTGCAATTCAAAAAAGGAATGAAACAAACTATGCTTTTTGGTGCTTTTTTTTAGCAGCTTAAAAAAGCAAGCAGGACAACTGCATCATGGGCCATTTAGATATTTACATTTTATTCCTATAAGCCAGGGGTAGCCAACTCCCAAGAGACTGTGATCTACTTGCAGAGTTAAAAACTGACAGTGATTTACCCCCTTTTTGTGGGTTCAGGTCAAAGTTGTTGAGCTTCTTTTTATGGGCTGCAGGGCTAAAATGTTTAGCTTTTTTTAGGGGAGCCAAAGTTATTGGGCTTCTTTGAAAGGAGCCAGTGATCTACCACAGACGTCCAGTGATCTACCGGTAGATCACGATCTACCTGTTGGACGTGCCTGCTATAAGGTGTCAGCACTCTTTACCCTATTTGCATAAAATAACCAATGTGAATTGATGATGTTGATGTATTACTTATGTCCCACCCATCTGATTGAGTTGCCCTAACCACTCTGGGCGACTTCCAATGGAATACAAAAACATAATGAAACATCAGACATTAAAAACTTCCAGATAGAAGGCTGCCTTCTGGTCTCCTGAATGTCATATAGCTGTTTGTCTCTTTGATATCTGATGGGAGAGTGTTCCACAGGGAGGGTGCCACTGCCGAAAAGGCCCTCTGCCTGGTTCCCTGTAGCTTTGTTTCTCACAGTGAGGGAACTGCCAGAAGGCCCTCAGCGCTGGATCTCAGTGCCCGGGCTGAACGATGGGGGTGGAGACGCTCCTTCAGATATACATGCTGAATAATGAAGTTCAAACTTCCAGCATTAGCCTAATCTTTTAAACAGGATGCTGGGACACTAACAGACTAACAGTCATGGGGGTGGTAGATGTTCTCTCTTCTTTTTCTTTTAAAGTGGAAAATTATTTCCCTTAGTGACAATTTATTATACCATTCTGGCTTTTTAATCTGATCTTTCCTTTACATAATGCTCTGAAAGGAATACGCCAACGTACTAATAAATCAAAAGCCTGGGAAACAAAACATGGCAAAACGGTTCCACTAATAGAAAAGACAATGTTCATGAATACTTACTTGTCTGTAGGTGAACATTTGTTTTCATGTAATTAAATAACTTGCATTGGCTCTGACTTACCTTTCTGAATCTTCTAAAATGAATACAACGGTTTAAGAAAATAGGCTTAAATTTTAAAGTTGGGTGTATGTGTCAATGAAACACGCAGTTAACACTTAATTAACTTCGCAGCATGCCCAGAATGAAAAATGTATGAAAATCTATATAAAGCTCTTTTACAAAATCAGTTTGCCTAGAAGGTTTGCCAGTTACTTCAGACTTTGGCTTCAATCCTTTACTCACTTACCTAGAACCAAGTCCGATTCAACTCAGTGGTGCTTCCTTACTTATTCAGTGCAATTACCTTAGGAATTTGTTCTCCATCATTTAGCTACCTATAGTTGGAAAGTCATTTTGGATAAACACACTGGACCTGAGCTGCATTTAGGGCCGTGCAAGTGGCTTCCCCAAACACGGCACTGAGTCAAGAGGGCACAAAATTGAGAAGATCCATCATTGGGCAGGGTACAAATAAGCAATCTATTATTATTATTATTATTATTATTATTATTATTATTATTATTTCAGCCCTCTGGAGCTGCTATGGGTGCATGTGCAGAGACGGTTTTAGGGTAGTGCAACGGTTCAGCCGCATTGGGTGCTGCGCTGCAGGGGGTGCCACAAAAATGCTGTAGAACAAAGCAAGAGAGGCAGGGGGCATATAATTTTAGCCTTGTGCTGGGCACTGTTAAAATGTGAGAGCGCCATGGGCGGAGGGTGGAGTTCCATTGCCCAAGAATAAGTTATTTCCCTCACACAATTTCACTGAAGGAACCCATGCTATTTTTCCACTGAAGCTGAACAGAACACCATGGATGCAGATCCTGGTTTGCTCTCCTTCTCCCCCACCCCACCCCCCAGTTAAGTAAGGCCAGCAACTTGCTCTGCATTAAATTACTTTTAAGTTTGGAACCTCCTGGAGAATGGGTTCGTCAACACGGCATGCTGCCTAGAGAACCTCCATTATCGTAGTGCCAACGTTCACACACATGCCCTAGCCAACGTGTCCTTGGTTTTCCAAAATGGTTCCTGTCAATAGTGCAATGCTGCTACCCCTGCCTTCACCACCATGAAATGTAATCTGTGGTGCATCTGGATGGGTTGTGGTCTCTAGCCAAGGAAAGAGATGGTGGAGGGATCCAGGCTGGGGGGAATCTTGATCAGAGGTCTGGGGGACAAATCATATCACCCCAAAGTAGCTAAGCGGGTCAATGCAAAAGGAAAGGCCAAAGGGACTCAACTCCCCTTTCCTGTAATTTGAGAACTGCAGCAGCTGCTGCTGCTTTTGGGGGGGGGGGTTGAGGACAAGATACAGTGGTATCTCGGGTTACAAACACCTCAGGTTACAAACACTTTGGGTTACAAACTCCGCTAACCCGGAAGTAGTACATTGGGTTAAGAACTTTACCTCAGGATGAGAACAGAAATCATGCAACGGCAGCATGGGAGGCCCCATTAGCTAAAGCGGTGCTTCAGGTTAAGAACAGTTTCAGGTTAAGAACGGACCTCCGGAACGAATTAAGTTTGTAACCAGAGGTACCACTGTATATCGTTTAAGTACCTTTGCATTTTATGTCAAGAACTCAGGCCAAGCCACCTGGTTCTCCCACCCTGCTGACAGGCCAGTTACACCAGCATAAAGCCCCTATATCCCTGACATCAACACTGGGGAGTATCTCAAGATATATGGCTGCTGGTGGCTTCAAAATCCAAAAGCTCCCCAACCAGCACATTTGGAGCACAGGATGGCATTCTAAGGATGGCTTTGTGAAAGCCTGCTGCCCAGTGAATGGAAGAGTGTGAACTTAGCACACAACAGGGGAGAGCTTTTTATTAATTTAGACACCCAAATATGGCATGAAAGCTTCTAAGCTTACATGCTCACTGCTGCAACCCTAGCTTTGCTACGTGATTATAGCACCGTGTAAATTTAGGTTCATGATGTCACATTTTTGAAGCCACAAGGGACCTTTCAAATTGGCCAACGGGATGAGCTATGCAGGAGCCATGGAGAGCTGTGCAGCAGTTCCTTCATCAAAAGCATTAACTTCCCGTTGAGCTAGATTGTATCTTTTATAAAGATAAGAACATCCGTACTATGGAGATGAGATGACTTCAAACAATATTTTGCAGTGTGTCCAATTCATGACATTAAATGAGAGAGAGCACTGAGAAAAATGACAGCCGCCAGCATGGCTCCTCCAATACTCATTTTTTCCATTGAGCCCAGATCAGTAAAATATTTTAGTCATGCATTTCCATTTATAAATAAAACAGCTATAGATAAGATGAAATACAAGGTCAATCTTTCCATTTAAAAAAGGGCAACATTTCCAATGCTTAAATTATAACAGGAGGGGCAGAAATCACAACATGAGTCAACTTGACAGGGAAGCATTAGGGAGTTTTAAACAGTTTTGAAAATGAACTTAAATTGGATTGGATCCAGAGTGTCTGTTTCATGAACAGAGGGACTCCTTCAATATGTATAAGCTCCTGCTGGACAATGGCGAGGGGTAGACAATTAGCTGTTCCTAATCAGCCTTCACATTACCTCCTACACTGATCTGGAGTCTTGCAACGCCCTGGAGCCGCTTTTGGGGATGCACACTGACCTGCTGGAGAAGCTCATTCCCCATCTTCCTCCAGTGGGAGCATCTCATAAATAAAGTTCCACTCTAGAAACTCTGTATCTAAGCAATGGCATAGCGTGAGGGAGTCTACAGGGTGGTTGCCCTGGTGCAAAATTCTTAGGGGCAAAAAAATTCAACACCCAGTGCTGCCTCAATACAGCTGTGCGCTTCCTTTGCTGGGCTCCGTTGAAGAGAGTTTCTCCATGCAAACCAGGAAGTGACCTCTCCAAACAACGGATCAACTATCTCCGCAGCTGTGATCTCCTGGATCACGCAGGTGCAGTTAGGCAGCTGAATGCACACGCGTACTCCATCTCTCATGTCCTGTTCCAAGCACTATACCACACTGGAACCACCATTTTGTTTTTGGATGTTGTTTTTTTTAAAAGTCACATGCCTTGACTGCTGCTCTTTCTCAGTTTCATACCCTAGAAAAAGTTTGGATTTTCTGAGGCAGGACATGGGAATTAAACACTGCTGTTGCTGTGACAGAAGAAGAAGAAGAAGTCGTCCAATTTTTCACCCTATGGATTTCAGTATCAAACTGGATTTATGGGCTAGGATCCAAAGAACTATGAAACTAGTATGATGAGTCCAAATTGACTTTAAATTTGCTTTTCTCAAAACCTTAACCCCCTCCCCCTGCCACACGGCAAATGGGCTTCTGAAACTGACGAGAGTTTCAAAAACAGACCATAATGTGACATATGGGGAGGCACAAGAAAACATTTTACTGGGCCTTTGTATGAACCTAAGTAGTTCTTTGTATACTGCCCACAATATTCCGAAACTATATATAGCTTTTGTAACATCTGCCTTTTGAGTCACACCTACCTGGATTAGTTGCGGCTATGCAGTGTATGCTCCATTTTCTAATGTGCTCCTAATTATTATGCTTTTTTAAAAGATTTTCGTAGCTCATTGCACGGAGAGTGACAACTGCTAACAACACGCCAGTCTGTAGTCTGTGCAGAAGCAGGGGGGGGGGGGACTGCAGGTGCTGTTGGACTGCAACTCTCCTCAGCCCCAGCCGGCATGGCTGATGGTCAGGGGTGATGGAAGTTGTAATCCAACAGGATCTGGCTGTAATCTTACAGGTTCTCCATCCTAAAGCTCAACAGCTGAAAGAAAGCCCAGAAGGAAAAGAGAATATGCCACAGACATGCATTGCAAATCCTTCTAGCTACAGCACTTTTCAGAAGAATTTTTAGTGCCTGCTTAAGATGGCCTTTCGCGGAAAGTCTTCGAATTAGATGAAATCTTATTATTTTGCTGATACTGGTCTTTGTCCCCCATGACATGCTTGCAGAGAAGCTGGTGAAATGTGGTCTGGATGAGGTAACCGTTAGGATTGAGGGGTCTTAGTAGACCACAAGCTTAACATGAGTTAATAGTGTGATGCAGCAGCAAAAAAAAGCTAATGCTATTCTAGGCTGCATCAACAAAAGTATAGTGTCCAGATCAAGGGAAGCAGCAGTACTGCTCTATTCTGCCTTGGTCAGACCACACCTGGAATACCGTGTCCTATTTGGGTGCCACAATTTAAGGATTTTGCAAAGCTGGAGCATGTGCAGAGGAGGATAGCCAAGAGTCTGGAAACCAAGTTTTATGCGGAATGGTTGAGGGAGTTGGATATTTTTAGCCTGGAAAAGAGGAGACCAAGATATGATAGCGATCTTCAAACATCTCAAGGGCTGTCACATGGAGCAAGCTTGCTTTCTCCTGCGCCGGAGGATAGGATTCGATCCAATGGCTTCACGTTACAAGAAAGGAGATTTCGACAGGAAGAACTTTCTGACAGTTAGAGCTGTTCAACAGTGAAATGGGCTCCCGCGGGAGATTATGGAGTCTTCTTCCTTGGAGGTTTTTAAGCAAAGGTTGGATGGCCATTTGTCATGGATGCTTCAGTTCAGATTCCTGCTTTGCAGACAATTGGATTAGACGACTCTCTGGGTCCCTTCAACTTTACATTCTAGGATTTGTGATCCACTGAGTCTTTGGGGTGGGACAGGCCACAAATCTAAATAGCATAAATAGTGCTAGTGACACCATTTACTCTTTTGTGCAACCTCTACTTATTCCATACTGAGATATATATTTTTTGTAATGGGAGGGGCATTTTCCACTTCACTTAATATGCTAAGTACACAGTTTTCTCCCTTTCCCATCACACTTAAACTAAAGCTGTATTTCTATAGCTTTCACAGTGCAAGAGTTCTTATGTAGGCAGTGAGAGATTTTACTTTCTTGGGCTCCATGATCACTGCAGATGGTGACAGCAGCCACGAAATTAAGAGACGCCTGCTTCTTGGGAGGAAAGCAATGACAAACCTAGACAGCATTTTAAAAAGTAGAGACATCACCTTGCCAACAAAGGTCCGTATAGTAAAAGCTATGGTTTTCCCAGTAGTGATGTATGGAAGTGAGAGCTGGACCATAAAGAAGGCTGATCGCCGAAGAATTGACGCTTTTGAATTATGGTCTGGAGGAAACTCTTGAGAGTCCCATGGACTGCTAGAAGATCAAATGCATCCATTCTTAAGGAAATCAGCCCTGAGTGCTCACTGGAAGGACAGATCGTGAAACTGAGGCTCCAATACTTTGGCCACCTCATGAGAAGAGAAGACTCACTGGAAAAGACCCTGATGTTGGGAAAGATGGAGGGCACAAGGAGAAGGGGACGACAGAGGACAAGATGGTTAGACAGTGTTCTCGAAGCTACAAACATGAATCTGACCAAACTGCGGGTGGCAGTGGAAGACAGGAGTGCCTGGCGTGCTCTGGTCCATGGGGTCACGAAGAGTCGGACACGACTAAACGACTAAACAACAACAACAAAGAACGCAGTCTGTTATACAAGTAAAACTGGATGTACATACCTTAACTCACAACTGCTTGGCATCCATAAAGTTTAAATGGCCATGACTTTTGTCTGAGTGAGTTAGCTATACCCATAGATGTTCCACCCATAATTCTTTACTCCTCTATTTCCAACTTCAAACACCCATGCTCCCCATAAAAAAAAAATCTCTCTGATCACCTTACACATAATCTCTGAACAACCTTGATCTTATTTCACATAAAGAACACGTTCTTACCTGTTTCTTCCTTGTCATCTGGTTTTTGTGTCCTCCAAACATGTTGAGGTTTTAACACACATGGAGATCTGACCTGACTTGATGTGCTGGCAGATTTGCTCCATCAGCAAAAATAAATAAATAAAATAAAAAAATCCACCAGTGGAATTCCAAAGCTGTGAATATTCAAAACCATATTGCTAAACAAGTATTTTTGAACCAAAAACAAAATTCCAGGCATCGTAGAGACAAGACAGCACAGCATCTTGTGATGAGACAGTCAAAAGATAACACTTTTCTGAAGAATCAGACAGACCATGGAACTTGAAGAAAGGGAAAATTCAGGTCAGCTCAAACTCTTTTTCCATCTAGTTTCCTAATTTGATTTAAGCAGGTGGTGCCCTAACAAGCAATAATAGTCATTTGTGCTGCAACATATTTGCCTGCAATGCCATTCTAGTGTTGCTTCAACGTCTCAATTTTAAAAGGTGCACTTTTTATGGCTGAATCTGATCCACTGCATTCAATGAACTGGGCAGTGCAATCCTATGAATATTTCTACAGAATTAAATCCCGCTGTGCCCAGTGGAGTTTACCTCCAGGTAAGTGTGCAGAAGAATGTCACCTTAACCCTAACTTACTCACATGAGGAAAGGATAAATGTATTGGGGGAATTTAGTGAAAAAACAAAGGGCCCACCCACACTTTCGTTTGACCCATGTCCTCATCATATTCTGTGTCAATCTCTTATGCCAGGTCTGAGAGCTTTCCCTCTCACACTTCTTGCTCCAGTTAAAACCTGATGTTTACCACTGAATTGGGTTTGACGAGATCCCCGCTTCCTAAACTGCTGTGAAAATACAATTCCTCATACTTTCCCTGGAACTGTGTTTGGAGGCCATTTGATCTCACCTCCTTTATTTGCTGCCTATCCCTCAAGGATCATTTCCAGTTTCTGAGCATTGCACTTCCAGTTCTCAGCATGGCTGACCTGTCCCGCATTCTTGCAGGTTCCATCTTTTTTTCTAAATCCCCTCTAGTTTAGTGCTCACATGAAATTATTGATTGTATGATATATGCACAAAACACACCTGCCCATCTTCACAATTTGCTGACTCTCTGCCATGGGTGGGTGGAGCTGAAGGTGGAGACAACACCAAAAGCAGACTACTTGCTTACAAGAAGAATGACCTGGAAAACATGGGGTTTCAGGGGTTTCTCTCAGAGTAAAACCCAAGGCAAAAATCACCCGGTCCCAGACCAAACTGAAAACAAGGCAAGGAGATGCGGACTTAAGTGGGTGGAACCCAAGAGGCTTCTTGAAAAATTGGTGATTTTGAATTTCACTTGTTATTTTCGTTAGTGTTATGCAAAGGCATACTAATGTCACAAGCAGACAGAGAGACAGAAGTACTTTCCTGTTATCAGACCAGAACCTGCTGCCAACCAGTTTTGGCTGGTCCTGAATTCTAGTATTATGAGAGGGGCAGAAAAACACCTATCAGCATTGGGCTACCAGTTAAAAAGCTGGTGGCCTTTGCTATAGAGACCACCATGGATAAAGATGGCTCCTAAGCTGCATAACTGTTCCTTCAGTTGATATGTACAAGAATATTTGCTCCATTTACTGCTTTAGGCCCTAATTCAGGCCTTCATTTTCCCCCATTCCATATTAGGAAATCTAAAAATGGCTATACCTTTCCCCACCTTTGACAGAAATGGATATATTATGGGCAAATAGGTCCAGGATTGTTTTTGGTTTGGCTTCATTCAGCTTGGGACTGGGCATCTTTAAAATGTATTCTTTAAAACATAACCACATATAGCTTTTAATTTTGCGGGAAGTACTTAATGAAATTTGCAAGCATATTAGACCCACCTGAAGGGGGTGAATCCTGCCAAAATTCAGGAGGGCGGCTGTAGTGATTTTCCTGCATGGGCAGCCTGTACTGTTTTGGACTGGAGAAAAAATGAACCCCACTTGAAATTGATGAGACTTAAGTTACAGCACAATCCTAACTGTATCTAGTGTGAAATAAGTTCTATTGCAGGCAAGGGAACTTACTCTCAGGCAGGGGTGCTAACTTGCATGGGGTGGGGGGAAGCGCCACCCTGCATAATTGCTCACACGATGCGGGGCATGGACACCATTTGAATGACAATGGTCATCAACTTGGGGGGGGGGGGCAAACATTTTATTAGTGGGGGCTGAAAAGACCTCGGCCCCTAGGAGTTGGCTCCTATGCTCTCAGGTAAGCGGTGCTGCCTTAGACAATGATTTAAATCACATTGGTTTCAGTGGCTCTGCTGTATTGTATGAGACTAAGGCTGCAAACTTCTTAGCTGGGAGTAAGTCCCATTGAATTCCACAGGACCTACTTCTGAACAGATATGAACAGGACTGAGTTCTAAGCCTGGATTCAAGTCATTCTTCTCCCCATGGCCCTCGACCGCACAAGGCATCTACAATTTGAAGTGCTCATGCATTAGACTCTCTCCTCTGTCCTCTGCAAAAGAAAAAAAAATCAGACTAGCTTAACAAAAGCAAGAGACTTTCTAGAAAACTGTGTACAAGCATACACACGAAATGATGTGTAACACAGGAGAGAGACTTTCGACTGAGTCATAAAGGAGTCTCACCACAACAATTATTTATGTACTGTCTGATTTCATGGCCAGTGATGTGTTTGAGCATAATTTCAGGTATCTGACTCAGTAGGAGTTATGCAGGCGAAATCCATTCTCTTGTATATGTCACACATGAAGGAAAATAATAACAGGACTATTAAAGCAGCTGGAAAAACAGACGAATACAGAAAACATTTGCTCAATTAGGCTTCATAACAATTACCCAATTTTATAGCTTATTAGAAAACATTATTTGGCATGGTCCCATTGCAGGTGAGAAAACAGGACCTTTAAACATGACTGTATCATTCAAGAAAATGTATTTAGAGGGACAGTATTTAAACAGAAATTCAACGGTGACATCTTGTGACACAGGGAAGGTATCTTCCTCCTACTAACTGTAGCTTCCATGCTCTTCTAAAGGCAGTTAATAAGCATTGCCAAGTTCCTGCAGAACCCTTACTCGAGAGTAAGGCTCACTGAACATAGCAAGACTTCTGATTAAAGGCACATATGGCTAGGTTGCATTTTGCCTCAAAATTGGCTCACAGCGTGATTAGAAATAATTTAGATAGACCACCTTTCATTGCAAAAGTAATGGTCTGTAGGAAGAATCCAAGTGCTTAGCTTAGACATTGCTTTATGCAAATCACATCATAGTGCGAGTACTCAGGGAAATAAGTGAGTCCTTATTGGTGAAATAAACTTCAATTGGCTAAACTGTGAAGAGCTATAGGAGATGAATTTTGTTCCATGATATTAAGACTGTGTTTATAGTATGACATTTACCTAATCCATGTTTAGCTATTTTTGATCCTGAAGACAAAAAGGATGGCAAATTAGCAAGCCCTACAAATTCAAACTTGAGCCTATTATTTCTGCTTGAGATTAAACTGCAGGCTTCACAAAAAAACACATTAAATTCAGCAAATAAACTTTCAACAGATTCGAGCACACAGGAATGTAAAACTACTTTATTGGTCACAGCATAGAACATTTCAACTCAATAAATATTGATCCCCAACACAGACATCATTTATGACAAGGACAAAGTAGGTCCCTGAAGAGTGTTTTGGAATGGTGTGGAGAGGTGTTACTCCAAGATGCATCCTGTAAACTGGGGTCAATTGTTTTTCTTGGGCATTGCTGCATTGAAGAGCACATAAAGGAGATAGCCTGTTCCTGAAGAGAAGACACACAACATTAGGTCAGATCAAGCACAAATGCTTTAGATGATGGCAATTTATTAGCATAAGCTCTCTTATGCTAAGTATTCATGCCACTCTTTTGCTCTAATCTTATTAGACTGACAGAAAATGACACAATATATGTTAAGTTTCTTCAGGCTAAAGGGAGCCCGTTTTCCCATTCCTTTTATATCGCCAGACCAATTAAGTACATAAAGGGAGGATTATGACATTTCTGAGCACAATTCAAAGTGTTGCTGATGACCTTTAAAGCCCTAAATGACCTTGGCCCTGTATACCTGAAGGAGCGTCTTCAACCCCAGCGTTCAGCCCGGACACTGAGATCCAGCACTGAGGGTTCCTTCACTTAGAGAAGTGAAGCTACAGAGAACCAGGCAGAGGGTCTTCTCTGTAGTAGCACCCATCCTGTAGAACACACTCCCATCAGATGTCAAAGAGATGAATAACTTTATGTATAACTTTCATAAGACATCTGAAGGCAGCCCTGTACAGGGGAAGTTTCTTAAGGTTTAATGCTTTATTATGTTGTCATATATGTTGGAAACCGCCCAAACGGCTTGGGCAACCCAGTCAGATGGGTGAGGTACAAATAAATTATTATTATTAGGCAAAACTCTAAAAATGCCGTAAGTTTTATGATAAAAATTGCCATCTTAAACTCTTGAGCTTTCAGAAATTCTGGTAAATCAAAGTGCTTCCAGCATGCTGCTTTCGATACAGGGATCAGGAACCTGCAGCTCTCCATATGTCACTGTACTCTAGGCCCCATCAGTTCTGGCCAAGGTCAATGATTACTGAAGCTGTAGTCCAACAACATATGGAGGGGCGCAGGTCCCCCATCATTTTCCTGGCAGCTGCATTTTAACCTGAGCTTCCATTCAGAAGTTTCTGCCTCATGTTTTTGGGCTTTAAAAAGGTTCCCAACAAATGATTGTAAAGACTGCATTCTCAAAGGTGTCAGAAACCCACTCAGTCAAATAGCTAAGTAAAGTAGGCATTATGGGAAAGTGGCACAGGAAAACCTGCAAGCTTGAATGTAAACACTCATCCAAATTTGCCTACTGAACAGAGTGGGGATCTGGGTTCCCTTAAGACAGAGCTCTTATAGACTCATGTGATGTTCACAACAGAAAGAGGAGAAAATAATGTGGAGAATATTCACAAGCAGCAGTCTGGTATCTCTTGTGCTTTTATACTGGTTTTCCTAAGCATGTTTTTAATAACACGGTAACATACAGCACAGAATTTCCAAGTTCCCAAGTTCCTGTTTTAGATTTATGCAGAGGAGTGGTACTTTCTCTCTTAGAAATATGGACACATAACCAGAGACATCTATGACAGCTTCTCTGTTAAAGTCTTACCAAAAACGGAAAGGATCATGGTGGTTCGATACAGCATTGCATCCATTGTTCCACCTTTTAGGTACACTGGAATGCCATTATCTTCCTAATAACAACGACAAAGATGCAGAATTAATGAGTTAAGACTCTTCTCTTTTAGGATTTATTTTTTTAAATTGAAACCTATTCTGCTAGAGTTACAATGTTAGAAAGCTAACTCCGGCTCTGTTTACTCAAGTCCAGGCAAAAATACAAAAAGTTATTTCCTGCATAGTTGCCAGTTATTCAAGGCTAAATACTGTAATTTGGAACATCTACCTGATATTGAAAGTTCACCAATACTGAAACAGCCCTCTGTTGAAAGCATGCTACCATATACTGTAAAAAGAGACTCTACCGCTCAGCTATATATGTCATATGAGCAGTAGGGCTGGGCGATAACTGGTTTTTAGCATCACAGTATATAACCAGCTCAACATCACAATAAACCAATATATAATGATGTCTGAAATAAGGATAGAACCATGTGAAGCAAATGGGCTACGGTCCTGGGAACTGCTACCTAGACAGAGAAAGGTGGGGAGGAAGAAGCAGCCAAACCTTGTGTTGATTCCTGGATGGGGTGGAGTGGAGGTGGAAAGCAGAAGAGGGGAACCCCCACATCCGTATTCTCCTAAGGATAAGCCTTATACCCTAAATATTTCTGGGGGTGGGGAGAGATACATTACTTCCTCAGCCCAGGCAGGCTAAAATGAGCTGCAAGGAAGCAACCAGAGAGGAAAGGCAAGGAGTGGAAGAATAAATCAACCAGCTCTAACGAGCAGCCTATTTGCAGCCCATTCCTATGCTTGTTTACTTAAACATCCCACCAAGTTCAATAAAACTCAAGTCCCAAGTATGCATACACAGGACTGCAGCCTAAATTTAGAGTGTATTGGGACACCGTTCAACTGATTAGTTACAATATTCTTTTTATTGACCCTAGTCAAAAATGATCAAACTTTCTAAAGGGTCAAGAATGCCCTTATGTAAGTGGCAATACACTGAGTGCAGAACTGGTTAATCAACCAGCAACCATGAAAGCAAGGAACTGTTCCCTCCTCAACCCTTATCAGAGCTTGTGTCACTCACAGATCTCTCATTCAGCCACTATGAGGGTATGCTCCAGTCAAACTGTCCCAACCCCATCTACTCTGTGGAAAATGTTTGGTGCTGGCTCCTGCTCAGTGGGGTTGGTTGTTTTGTGAGCATGTGAGTTTAGGTGCACCTACTGTGTTTCATAAATGCTATTAACTGTTGTAAGAACTCAAATCAGAAAACAGGCTATAAATCTACTGAATAAATTTTAGGAACAGGTATCACCTGCATTCTCTCTATAAAGAATTTTTGTCCTCATCCTTTCCAGTTAAGCAACATGTCCTGGTTCTCTGGCCATTTGCTAAACTGCTGGCATCTCTAAATGGGAGCACAACAGTAAAGAAAAAACACAAAGCATGTGCATACATAATCATAAATTAGGGTCAGCAAATTAGCTAGAGTCAATAAGGATTGAGTCAGCAGCCTACATAGTACAGGGAATGTGAGCACTGTAGCACAGGACAGCAGCGGTGCAGTGAACGTCAGCACTGTGGACGAAGGCATGTATGCACACTGCAATATACTGCCTTAAAGGGTCAAGGAAGACATCATTTCATAGACAATGGTGACACTACTTACTTGTGGTTCTGATTTTCCAGTTAACACACAGATCAGCCAGCAAGATTAGAGACCAACTTTCTCCCTCTCAGTTAAATGACCACCTGTCACTGCCCAAGGCCACTTTTCAGGCAGTGCAAAGTCTGTGGGGCCACTGCCACCCTCAGGGAGCAAGTAAAGAAATCAGCCAGCAGATTCCACAATGGCCACAAGGAAAGGAAGAACCCGTTTTATCAAGGCATACCACTCTTTGCTTAATCCTTCTGCAAAAGTTTAGCCACATTTCACATGCCAAGGGAGATGACATTCAGGGTGAAATTTGCTGTTATTTTGCAAAGACTGAGAGAGGGACTAGACTCTGAAGTCTTCTAGAATAAAATAATGAAGGAAAATACTTTTTTTGTAATTAGCATGCTTTGCTAGGGTTTTACTGGTTAGGGGGTTGATCAAATAACTTATTCCTTTAAAATTCTTGATCAATTTTTGACTAGTCAAATGCCAACACAATGTACCCACCACTTTTGAAAAGATGACCCATTTTGAACTACTCAACTTAGATGGGCTGATGCTTTAGTGGGCATGGCTTGGGATGCAGGGGGGAGGGGGCCAAGAAAAACTATTTTATGAAAAGTATTTGATTATTAACATTAAGGACAACACAGCTGAAATCACAACTTTGGAAAAACCAAGTCATGAATCAGACTACCTAGATGATAAAACAAACTATCAAGTAAAAATATTACAGCACATTTTTTACTCATAGCAAGCAGAATAGTGTCTTCTTACATTAGGGATAGAAATCTGTAGCCATCCAGATTCCTGCCCACCCTGACCATCAGTCATGCCATCTGGAGGGCTGCAGGTTCCCCACCTCTACCCTGTACTGTTCAGCATGACAACCGAGAATGATCAAAGACTGTTAGTACAGCTGTCTATAGAACACACAAAAAGGTTTGAGTTCTAACTTATGATACCCAGCACCACATAGATTATTAACTAGTCACAATTTGCTAGCCAGGTAGGACGTTGCCTATATTTTTTAAGATACTCCCAGAAGCTAAAATTCTGATTTGTCTTCAACAGCTATTGCTGTATCTTTCACATGTAACTTAATTGCATTCGTAAGCATAAATTCATTCATACAAGCATGCTATTGGATTTCAGATAATTTAGCACTACTGAGAAAATAAGCAGCTATCACACAGCAATCAGACTGTGTGGTCTTAAAAGATCAAAAAAAGAAAGATGGCTTGGACGCTAAAAAATCATATATATATATTTATATAGATAGATAGATAAAAACAATATTAAGAGGTTCCATTACATTGTCATTTGTTCTCAAAGTATGCATGCAACCATACCTGGAAATGTTTCTGTAATTCCGGAACCTTGTTTGTAACCTGCCTGCGGGAGGCAGTGCTTATGGATTTCTGAGAAATTTGCCGAAGCGTCTGCAAAACAAACAAAAAATATTTCTTTTTAAATTATTATTAGAAGTAGTGCTTCTTTTGTTAAGGGTACACTCATATGCACAATTACTTGGGAAGCAAGTAAACTAAACACTAGTGGTTTAGACCAAATGTAGTTAGTGACCACACTAGTGTACACAGAATGATCATCACAGTTTTCTCTGAAACGAAAATGTTAGATATACCTTAATGAGGCAAGCCTATTTCAGACTATGGCTAACAACCCTAGCTAGTTTTAATAAGCCATACTTAACACTATAATTTTTGTTCTGAACCTACCAAACTGTAGTTAGTTAAGAATGAAAGGAAGTGTTTGATCTTATA
The DNA here is from genome assembly GCF_965153285.1 of Podarcis tiliguerta. NCBI lineage: Eukaryota > Metazoa > Chordata > Lepidosauria > Squamata > Lacertidae > Podarcis > Podarcis tiliguerta. The sequence continues at coordinate 81,303,798 of NC_139536.1, read as the reverse complement.
TGTCAGTGCTGGATGTGGGGAGTGTATTGTTCAAGGGCTTGCTTACATAAAGCTTAATCATGTTTTGCTATTATGTGTAAAAACAGCTATTCTTGTATATATTTAACCTGTGCTGACCATTGCTGCCTCTTTCATTGCACGGCCTTTAGGCCCCACTGTTTCACCCCACATTTCTACCAACTGAAAATACAGTAAATCTACAAAAATCTGATGAAAGGCACACAAGCTTGTGTCACATGCCTCTTTAAGATACCAACAAAAAACCTGTTGCTTCTGCCAAAAGCTAACAGCTACTTTGTTGAAATCCTGCTTTTCCCAACCCAATTTCCCCTTCTTAATCTGCACCATGTAAAAAAGGAAGTTGGTGCACCAAGTGAACAATACCCAAACCACCAAACTGGGAGACCATAGACCAACACCTATCTTTGAAAATCAAAGGACTTTGACATGGCAAACATTACCAACCAATGAAAATATAAAGTAAAATACATTGGCTTGGATCCCAATATGTGAACTTAAGACCCATGGAAATAAAATGCCTCATCTCCTCCTGGAAGCCACCTTAGCCCACCAACACCTCCCCAGATGCCCTCTCCTCCATTAATGTGTGACAGCCACCGTGGAGGAAATAACTGCCCCAAATTGGGCAGACTTCTGAAACCTGATATTGGCAAATTTCCCCTTCAACCCATCCTCCATGGCACCCTCCCCAGCCTTCTTAAAAGAGGTTTTCCAGATCCCGCCCCCTGACCATTTACAAGGCCCAAACCAGTCACAATATGACCCCCCCGACCCCCCCCCCCCAAACCCCGGTACCTTAACTCAAGTATGGTTCCTTTTTAAATAGACGTAGTTTAGTTTTAAGCAGCCATTTCGACAAACAAAAATACTACTTTATTATAGCTGTTTTTGTGGGAATTGCTGAGGGTGCGGGGTTCACTTTTGCTGCATATTTGCTACGCTGTGTTTTCATTTTTCGCTTTTAACACTGCGTGGAATTTGCAACCTTGAAAAAGGCAGTTCACAACCGCAGGAAATGCAATAAAAGGGGCCTCCCTTCACTCGTCTATCTCGCTGCTTCCGCGGCTACTTTCCCAACAGCAAAAGCCACCCAAGTCACAGGCCAGAGCCTCCTCCTCCTCCTCCTCCGGCCATACCAAAAGGTTCCGAAGCATCTTGGCAGCTCTTCCTCTTCACCTTCCTCCTCGTCTACGCCGTCGCCTTCAACGCAGGAACAAGGGCACCGGAAACAGGAAGCGAGACGCCGCTCGACGCCGCCTGACGTCACAATCCCTAGGCGACCATGGCGACCGGCGCGCGCATCCAAAGCGAGAGCTTCCGGTATTAATCAACAAGCCGTCGTTCCAGTCTTTCTAGCCGTTGGCACCTCTATGGTTAAATATTCTTTTTTTAAAAAAAAATCTCCATAGCGGCGAAAGGCAGATCAGTTTGAGATCGGAAGTATCATATATAACCAGGACGGGTGCCGTCTTTATTTGTAAAGTCTATGAACCCCCTTGTCATTGAGAGACAGAGAGAGCGGGACTTCCTCTTAGGCTGCGGAGTCGTGAGCCAGAGGGAAACCTAGAGCGCCACAAGCGGGCTGGCAGGTGAACTGCAGTGTCCCGCCGCCTTGCTTGATTTACCCGGCTGCTAAGCGCATCCCTGGGCAGGGCAGCCAAGTTCTCCCGAAGCCGGGAGGGAGGCGCTTTTGAAGAGAAGGGTCAGGTTCAACTGCAAAAAGATGCCGGCCCAACTCTCCTCCCCTCCCGGTCCCTTCTTCTTCAGGACTTGGCCAGAAAATGGTTATGCCCCCCTTTCCCCTCTTGAGTAGCTGTTTTATAGGGATAGGGTGGGTATAGCGTTCTTCCCTAGCACGTTTGTTAAAGAGAGGTTTTGCTTTCCTTTTAAAAACACTGCACAGAAGTTGCAACCTTTCAAGGGCGGTTATTATAATTCCCATAAATGCAAGAAAACGGCCACCGCCCCTTAAACCTTCCGCAGCATCCCCACCGGCAAGCGCCGCTTGACTGCTGGAAACTGACGAGGCGAAGGTCTTGCTTTGTAGCTGCCGCTGCTGGTTCCTCTGCTGATTTGCTGCCTGGCGGGCAACTTTTAAGGGTGCAAGAAGAGCCCCGAGAAGGAGGTGGAGGGGCAGAATTCAGCTGGATAATTTGCAGTTTGGGGACAAATTGTGAAATTCTTCAGGCCTGCCACTGGTTCAGCTACAGGGAGATTGCTCCAGGCAAACCAAGCAGCTAACTGGCTGGCTCAGATGCAGGCGATTGCTCCCAAGAAGAGGACATTGAACACACAGAACTTCCACTTCAGACTACTGGATAGTTCCAGTGCACCCTCACTGGAAAATTTCTAAGCCCAGAGTGTTTTTCAATAAGCAACTAGAGAGGGCAATTGTTTGAGGCACTTCACATTATCTCAGTAATTGTTAGCAACCCCTTATTCTACTTTTGCCATTGCCCACACCAGAGTCACATAACTTTCCATCCTTATTTGGTTTGTGGAATCCTACAGCCTAAGATGGTGAAGGGGAACTAGCAACCTTCCAGCAATTGGGAAACTCTTGTTTCCTATTTATGAACTGTACACCACCCACCTTACAATGGGGCCTGGGCAGTTAACAATACAGTGGTACCTCGGGTTAAGAACTTAATTCGTTCCGGAGGTCTATCTTAACCTGCAACTGTTCTTAACCTGAAGCACCACTTTAGCTAATGGGGCCTCCCGTGCTGCCGCCGCGCGATTTCTGTTCTCATCCTGAAGCAAAGTTCTTAACCTGAGGTACTGTTTCTGGGTTAGCGGAGTCTGTAACCTGAAGCGTATGTAACCCGAGGTAACACTGTAAAGGATAAATAAAAAACAATAAACAAGGGCACTAAAATGAAAGTGTAAAATAACCAAAGTATAAAAACCAATAATTGAGATTTTGCTGCAGCTGGCTTTAACAAAGAAAACATTAGCACGCTAAAGACTACAGCACCTATCATCCCTGGCCATGCTAGCTGGGACAGATGGGAGTTGAAATTCAACATCTGGAGAACCACAGTCTCCTTTAGCCTAGAAGAATGACATTGTTTGACTTAGTTTGAGCAATTTCTTGTATGGAACTTTAGATAAAAGTGTTTCCTTGTTCTAGCTTCTTTCCTCTGGGGTTTACATTCCCAAATGACCTACTAGTAGATGCAACATCTGACCAGCTCTCAGTCTTCAGAAGAGTCTACTTTTGCACCTGACCTGGTGCCACTGGTTTGGCGCTGCCTGAGAGCCCCAAGCTTGGCAGCAATGGCAGTGGTTGGCTGCCATTTTAAATGATCCAAAATGCAATGCCCCATTTCATATATATATTAAATTAAAACAGTGGGCAGCCACCACAGATGAGATACATACTTGGCTCCTATTCAAAAGCAACACTGATGTGCACCTATCACTAAAGAGCCTACAAAAGAGGGCAGCAAGTTGCCACTGCTGTCATGTCAAAAGGTAAGTGTAGTCATGTTAGAAGGGTTATGTATTGGGGCCCATAATTCCTAGGCAAGTTGGAGATGCATTATTAGGTAGACTTTGAACATGAGGGCTTAGAGCCATATTTGTGTGAGTAGGTGCAACTCTCACTTCAACTTACTCCTTGGAAGAATGTCCAAATCCATCCATCCATCTTTCTTTCTTTCTTTACTTACTTACTTACTCGCTTATTTAGGATTGTCTCTCCCGAGCCTGAGGGGGAGAAAGTGGGGAGGCTGTAGTGGGATGAAGAAAAGAGGCAGCCACCATCATGCTGGACCCATATAATCAGGGCTGTTATTTGTTATATCTTTGTCACCATGCAAGTTTGACAAGGTTTGTTGCTGTTTAATTTTAGTTCAGCAATGCTCAAAGAAGAGGCCTTACAATGGCATAGTTTCCTGGAACTTACTACTAGTTATTTGCATGACAAATTGTCCCTAATGACTGTTAACAAGCATCATTTCTAACACAACTTGAAATACATTTTAAATGTTGTGACATTACACTACCATTAGTGTAAACAAAACAGGTGATATAATCCTTTTACTGGGGTTAAACTCCTGCCAATAAAAATATACAACCTCATTGGTGGGTTTATTTTCCCATATCCTGTTATATGAATATGCTAGTTACTGTTATGAATCTTTTTTCATATTACTATTTTCCTAAGTAATGCTTGGTATGAAATTAGTAGACTTTTAAAAACTGACTTCTCCCAGCAAATGCAAATTGCTTCTAGTTATCACTCACATGCTGTCTGATGTGCTATTCAACATAATAAATTCATCTTTGTACTTTTATTTTTTTGCTCTGACCATTAAATTATTTCTGAGATAAAAATGAAAATTACTTTTGTAGGTCTGGTAGTTTTATTTTGACTTCACAGAACATTTTAGGGTTTCAATGGATGTTAATTTAGAATGAAATGGAAAGGAAACTGATTCTCTGAAGAGAATCCAGGAACACTTGCTATAATGATTATCTTCATGATTTGAAGACAACAGCCTGCCTTTCATTAGGGCATAAGCAGTGCCTTTAGGACCCATGTGCTGACTGTACAGTTCTCATGAGTAACACATTTATGCACAACGGTAGCTAAGAACACCTGGAGTTGTGGTTAGTACCAACTGCAGACATGGTGAAAAATTCACAGCATAGAAATAGGAAGAAGAAACCAGGGCTAATCATTTGTTAGCAAGAACATTGTGCACCTCAGGGGGAGGGGGGAAGCCACATGCAGTTGAAGATAGGCAACTCTTAATTGTATTTTTCCTTCTAAGGTACTTGCTTAAAAACAGCCAAACAATGGAGCCAATTAGATCAGCAGCCAATTAGAACTCTTAAAAATCTTTACTTAACAGTTGACTCAAATTACAAAGAACAAAATCAACTAGTACCTTGGTCTCTAAAATAATCATATTTCACATTGCTTCATTCAAGCCTTTTGTCTTGATTTCCATCCACTAAATTCCCAAAACCTTTCAGATGAAAGTATGAGGAACTTACCAATTCAAGCAGCTGCGTATGTTTCAAATGAACAAAGGTAGTCCTAAATTAGCCTCAGTCTCTATTAAAACTAGAGCAGGGAACTTGTTATTCATCTTTTCTACAGAAGGTACAACAAATTAGAATTACAGCTCTTACGTAATTTGCTGCTTTAAAGACACCAGTGCCACAACACTAACAGACTTTCGAGCTTAAATGTTAATTAAGCCCATAGTCTGCAACAGAGCTACTGGAAGTTGGGTTTCTGGATTGTCTTCTAAGTTTTTTCTTCCCCATATGTGAAGCAAACGCAAGACTCGGAAAGAAGTCAGTATTATACTGCAGTTACTTGCCATGAACAGCAGTGCTTTTGTGTTGGAGCAAGATTAAATGCTGGATAGCAGGAAATTTGGAAAGAAATCATTTGACTAACTGCTGAGCAATATTTCTGTGACAAGAACACTATCCTGCTTGTGCAACACACAGTAATTCTGCTCTGTAAAAGACTAACTGGATAACCCAAGTCAAATCTGCTTTAACAGTGGCATGTGGTTAAACAGGAAGCAGGTGACAAAGTACACAGTCATGGAGAAACAGATGCCCAATCACCGTACCTGTTTAACCAAGCCCTGTTCTTGTTGGACAGGTGTCAGCAGAACCCTAACCCTTCCCAGCTTTGTCTAGGAATAACTCTCAGGAGGTGGCTGTAGTCAGATGTAGTCAACATGAAATAGGAAAGTCAGCTGCTAGCAAATTCGTTCCAATGAGGTTTTTCTTTGCCAAATTTAGCAGTTCATCTTACAGCCTTGTTCTAGAGCTAAAAAGCTCTTGATCTATATTCCAAACCACTTTGTGTATAATATGTCTCAGAATTTGCCTTCCTGGAACTGTAGAGTTGGAAGGGACCATAAGGATCATCGAGTCCACCCCCAACACAGGAATCTTTTTGCCCAACGTGGGACTAAACCCACGACCCTGAGATTAAGCATCTCCTGCACTACCAACTGAGCTACCCCAGGTGAGCTTTGCCATTGCTATTATTACTGGGTTAAGCCAGCCAGTAGCTTTTCCGTAGGGATGTTTGAGACAGCTGCAGATTTTGACAGGTACAGAAAAGGATCACTGGAGTTAGGCATGATCCAACACTGAAGCGGAGATTATATTAACATGACAGCAAGTTTTAAGGCACTGGGGTAAACTGGTGCAAACTGGGTAGACACGCTCTGTCTACATCACTGTTTTCAAGGAGAACAGACCTGAGATACAGCTTAGAGTCAGGTTTTCTGAAGGATTGTCTTTCATACATACCTCTCTGGACCTTCAGATGTTTACCAGAGGCCCTTCTCCAACACCTCCCATCAAATGAAGTGAGGCAGGTATCTACCAAGAAGATACCCTTTTTGGTGGTGGCAGCCCGTTATGGAATGCTCTCACTAGCAAGGTTTGTCTAATGCCTACACCAAATTATTTGCAGTGCCAGATGACCTTTTTATTTCCCCAAGCTTTTTAGGACTATGTTTGTTCCAAGGGCTAAAATAAACCAATTGTCAGCTGTTTTTAAAACTCATTTTTAGAAGGAATTATGCTGCTTGCATTGATTTTTAAGTGGTAATTTGTATTGATCTCACTGTTCTAACTTTGGATTGTTGAATGTTTTTAATGGGCAGAGGGTAAACAATGTTGAGGAGATGGTTGATGGGCAAGTAGCAAATGCTTAAATAAATAAAATAGGTATCTCATTAAGGAGTGTTGAGTTTGGAACAGGGAAACCCCTCTGGTTAAAAAAGTCTCAGATAGCTTTTCATAATGTGATCTAAATCAACAGAATTCAAGGGTGTTTTAGTTCTACTGGTTCAGATTAAACCAATTCATATTAAATCCCTACTGTAATTGGAACGCATGTTCTAGACAGTTAAGTTTATAGGCAGCCACTGCCAAGTATTTACAGCAAATCTGGCATTCAATTTGCACATTGTAGCAATCATACAAGTCAGGTGTATGTAAGATTCAATTTGGCAAGGAAGTGTGTGTATTGAAGGAAAGAAGTAATGTAAACTAACACAACTGACTGCACATTTATTTGTGAGTCACTTGGTTTTCTAGGAAATGAATTCTACTGTGCCTCCAACTGAGTGATCTCAGCTTTCAAAATCCTTCTACAGAATTATTTCCGCATTTAACGTTCCTGTATTTTTCTGGTTCCCAAAAGGATCAAAGGCATGAGGTTTTTGCATTATCCCTTTTCAAGTCCTCTTGAAAGTTTTCATGACTGCCACCCAAAACTGAGACACTTCTGCTAAAAGATTGTTTCATAAAACAAATGACAGCATTTATTCAATAGCAAATATTCAGATTGACAAATCAGTTTCACGTAAAACAACTTCCATATACATAGCAATTTAATAATTTAAGATCAACGGGCTGGGTTCTTACAATCCGGAAAGACTTCAGTGAAAATTTGCAAGAAGGGGACGTCCCCCACACCCCACCGCAAGCAAGCTGTAACAGACTTGCATGACACTTCAAGTTTCTTTCGCTGAGCCTCAAGTACTTGAATTCAGGAGCTCAAGCACCTTCTGAATTAAATTTAATGCTTCTTCCCCAATTAGGAATGTTAAACGGGGTCGAACGCTTGCTTTTAACCAGAGATGGACATTTCTGTACCGATACAGACAGCTGTTCCTGCCTTTGAGACAGAAGCTCTTCATTTCTGTAGGAGCCACGCTAAGAGTTTTGGACCACACAAGGTGCTGGGCACAGAACAGAGCTGCACGCGGAAGAATTTAAAGCAAGACTTGCATAGGCAGCAGTTGTTTCCGTGTGGGGGGAAAGCGGCTTTAATGTAATGAGGAAGCCTTTTGCTGCTGCACACGTTCACATGGCAAGCACACCTGTTGGAACATACGGCGAAGCTTGAACGTGAAGCTGGGCTCAGAGAACAAATTGCACAGGTTTAATACAGCAAACATTTCGGCCGCGAACACAAAAGCCCATGCGCACCATGCGTGACCAAAAAAACCAAACAACAAACCAGGCAGGCCTCTTCTCCTTCCAAAAGCACCAGCACACCTGACATCCTTGAAACGTGAAGCTACTCTATCCTAAACACGTTCTCGCCAGGCAGTCTATACACGGTATGGACATGTTACAAAGCACACAAGCAGCAGATGCATTAGGTGAGGAAAGACTAAATGCGCATCATGGCACCTGTCCAGCCAGAGGCCAAGCCTCAAAAAGTCCTCTAGGCAGCACTGTTTTACATAGGTAACTTTTTTATAGCCATTATCTTCAAGTTAATCCACCGTAAGGGAAAACAAAAGGCTTCATATATACTTATGCATTCTGTGTCAGAAGCAACTTTTTTTATATATATATACCAGGGATAGAGCTTTCCAAAGCTGTGTCCGCTCTGGACTGGCCTTGATGCACATGCAGTACATGTGGTTTGGAGAGGCGGGATTAATTGGGAATGTCTGCGCTGTTGTTCCGGTTCCCGTACTTGTGATGAATGATTAGCAGCACTACTCCGAGGAAAAAGCAAATGGAGCCGACGGTGATGTAGGCGATTCCCAGAAACGGATTCTTGCCCCCCATCCACGAAATGGTGCTCAAGATCATCCGTTTCCGCCCGTCAAAGCTATGCACAGGATAATCTGGTTCGGGTATAGGAAAAACATTCGCCAACAGTGACTGGCTGGCGTCACAGTGCTAACAAGAAAGCTTTGTATCGGCACAAAGGGAGGAGATTGGGTTACTTAAAAACAATCAAACAGCAAGTGTTCTGAAGAACATGCTGTATCGTGGTCAAGGCTTGATAGCCAGGGGACACTTTATTACTCGAAATATGAGCCAACAAAAAAACAAAACACCTGGGAAGCAAATTACTCAGAGACAAGGCTACTGGCTGAAGAAGTTTCAAGACAAGGAAACCAACGGGCAGAGGGGGCTACCAAAGATGTAGATAATATCCGAACTATGACTATTGTTAAAGCAGCCATGAAGCTATGTGTCTCTTTACTTTTGAAGGCTTTTTGTTGCTGTTGTTTTTTGCAGAAAGATAGATGGCCAGACCTCCTATTCCAAAAGCCACATGCAGAATTTATCAAAGAAAACCTCCATGGGCTTTGACCTGGTAGGAAACCAGTACAAGAACCAGTAATTAGCTACTCAATACACCCACCCTTCTGCATCCAATAGCCTTGTACCATTCAGCCATAGCTTACCTGCTAAAACTGCATCAGCACCACCACTGGGCTGAGCAAGGCCTTAGAGCTCTCTCCTCCTCACAAGGTCATGCTGTCCCTTCCAAATACCTCTCAAATGCCCCTCCTCATCCAGTCAGCCTAAATATCAAGGTGTTCCTTTTCCTACTAACCAAAAAAGTCACCACCTCCTATTCCACCTTTGCATGAGCTGCAAATGCCGAGGAAAGAGCAAATTTAACTACTCAAAAATGCGGAACACCAACACTGCCGATTTAAGTAACAGTGGCAAAGAGTGAATGAAGCTGACAAAGAATAGCAGGCCTCAGTAAGTTGGCCCCTCTGCCCTACCGAAAACACAGTTTTCTACTCCAGGAGAGGGTGTTGAGAAGCAGAAGTCTGCCATGGAGATCCCCCCAAAAGGACCTTATGTTTGACCTAATTCTTGGAAAAGATTGCAAGGGGTGAGAATTATACACAGGGATTGAATTCTATTTGGGGTGTGTAGAAAACTACATTCCCTTTTTTGGGGGAAGGTTTGGACCAGAAGTACAAAAAGTGAGTGCAGGGGGCACTTCCTTCTCTCCCCTGTCCACACAGGATGCTGAGGGAGGGACAGGTACTTCTGGCCAGAGGTCTGAACTGATTACTTGCAGGAGATGTCTGACATGAAGGCAAGGGCCACAGATAAGCCAACCCAACAGTTAATGCAACCTTTTTTAAAAATAAAAAATAAGCTGACTGAGACAATTTTGTGCATGCTCCTATTGTGACCTTTGTAGATTTTTCATTCAGCCCTAAAATGGTTTATATCAGCCTGCTATGCTACCAACAGTTACCTATTTAATGACTTCAAGGTTTACAAGAAAATTCAATAAAAGACGATTACAGTGGTATCTCACTGTGCATCTGCGCGGGTCGTGGTTTGCCGCTTCCGTGCGTGACGTCATTTTGAACGTCTGCATGAGCGACGAAACCTGGAAGTAACGCGTTCCGTTACTTCCGGGTCGCTGCGGAGCGTAACCCGAAAGCGCTCAATCTGAAGCTCAACCCGAGGTATGACTGTACAAGGTTTACTGACTGCAATTTCTTAGACCTTTTAATAAAAGGATACTATATTCTATTTCCAAGGAATAATTCCCAGCTGGTAGAGTAGGCCGTAAGTTATCTGGTCTCTCTATAAGGCGATATAGCTTCCGAAAGGTAGGCAGCGCTGCAGTACGCATCCACACAATGAAGTCTTCATTGATGAATCCATTGTTGTCTGCATCCTTGTCTAGCTCATACACTGGTTTGGGCCAATTGACAGGTTTTGCTGTGCCTTAAAAACAAAAATGCGAAGCACTAATATGAGATTATGATTTTTCTTAGAAAACATGCATCTTGGGGAACACAGCCAAGCAATCAAACGCAAGCATAGTTGCTATGAAATAATTTGGGAGTGGGGTTGAGAGAGACAAGAGGCATGAATATATTAGCAGAACAAGAAGAAAGCTAGTAACAAACTGTTTGAATAGAAATTTTGGACATTTGGAAGGAGAGAGAATCAAGCAAAGCAAACCCATAAATGAGCTAGCACACAAGAATGTACATCTAACTTTTGTTTACAGTTTCCCCAACAACTTGTACTAATCAATACAGTGTATCCCATTCAAAACATTACAGATAACTCACAACTTAGATGCATTTAATTTGCGTGCCTTCAGCTTTACGAGCTCAGGAAATGTTCTTTTAAAAATTAAGAAGGGGGCAGAAAGGGGACCATCACCTGGAGGAAAAAAGGCTTTGGCAATCCCACCCACAACTGAACCTAATGTGTTTTGACTATATGCAATTTTGGCTTTATGCTCTATTCTTGGATTGTAACCCCCACATAAACTGAGAATTGGCTCTTTTATTATTTTTCTGGAAAAATAATTCAATTTCTACTTCAGCCTCCACAATACCTTCCCAGGAAGGTCTTGATCCAGATTGGAGTCTTTATGTTTTCTCATACATGGGTCAATTCATTGTGTTATCATTTTACCTTGGAAAAGTATTGCCAGATCCTTTGTAGGTCCAGTAGGATTCCTGAATTTCACATTTTTGTCTGTCCACCAAGCAATGCCTTGTTTAGTCAAAGGAATACGTATATATTTGGTTTCATTTCGGTCAATACGAAACAGTGTCAACGTATCTAGAAGGAAACACAAATAGACGTGCATCACTTTCGAGGTTCATTTTCACATTCCATGCCTGCTGTATCCAAAAGCTTCAATGCATCATATACAAGACCTAAGTGTTCAGATAAGACATCAAATTCTGCATGTAGATGCTATTTCAAGGTGCATAAGCACAGAATATACAACTTTGTAAAACAACAACAACAACAAGCAATTGCATGTCTTTATTTACACATATGCACACACTCATAACTTAAAGCTAATATAGACTGTCAGCCCAGTCTAAAGGCCCTCCCTCATCATGGGCTGCTGACGTGTCCCAGAAGCCTCAGTGTGACACATAACTGAGCCAACTGGTTTACTGAAATTAGCATGGCAGCCATTTTTAGGAAGCTGCCTTCTAGCAAGTCAGAGCATTGGTCCAGCTAGCTCAGCACTGTCTGCGGTGATTGGCAGCAGCACTCTCGGGCTTCGGTCAGGAGCCTTACCCAACCCAACCTGGAGGTGTCAGGGGGTGGACCTGGGATAAGGTGCATGGAGCTATGACCGCTCCTGCCGTAAGATGTGTAAACGCTTAAGAAATCTAACTGCTGTGGCCAAGGCTTCTATCAGCACTACTGGGGTGGGGGAACGTAGAGTGCTCCCTTCAGGTGCCTCAATCTATGCGCATGCGCTGTTGATGGGATATCTCTTTGCCTTTATTCAAAATCCAACACAATATTTATATCATATTTACAAAATCATACCATTAAACATGCTGTTGGCAATAGCGCCACAAGGAGCAATAGGCTTGTCCCCGCTGGTGCGGTAAGGCTCACATTCCTTACTGGGGTGCTAATTGGTAAAAAAAAGAAAAGAAAAGTCAATCTTGATTACACACTAGTCAGAAATATAATCGACACATCAGGCTGCTTAGCCGATACCACAACAACCCTTCCTCCTACTTTCCTTTGCAGAAAAATAAAATAAAAAAGACGGTTTCAAGTTATAGGACGAAATGCTTTGGCAAACACGCCAAAAACTATAAAGCATTCAGTCAGCAGTTGCCTGCAATTAACGCTACAAGTCCCAGTTCTGAAAGATAAATAAAGTTACAAAAGAGAAAGCCAATATGCTGCATTAGGGTTTCATCGTTGGTGATTTAAGGATAGATCTGGAAGGAAGACTAGGAAGGGTATTGTAATTGGGAAGGCAAGCTTTTTGTGTTTTTATACTGTAAACTGCCCTGTGATCCTTGGATGCAAGGTGGAAAGAAATTAATGTAACCACAGTTGGGCACACTACTAGTATATCAAACACTGTAAAAGCTGAACAATGTTTACATTTTCAGTGAATTCACATCTTGCTGGTTGACTACTAGTAACCAAAATAATGATTACAGAGATAAGGACTAATTTTAATTCGAGCTATTTGCTTCTAGTAAATAAGAGAAAACAGACATTTATCTTCTAATCTGAGAATGTAATCTCTCTGAATTGTGGCTGTAACATGACATCTTAAAAGAAGGTGCTCCACTTCTAAACACACCCAAAGCACACACAGCCCGCATAGGCTTCAGTCTGCATGGCAGAATGAGGTTATGCAAGTGCATTGTTCCCCCCTTTGCCTAATCTTTTTATAGCTATCTAATCACATGTAATTCTTGCCCTGTGAAGGACACATTGAGTAGCCTACAATCTCATCACAGAGAGAGAGAGAGAGAGAGAGAGAGAGAGAGAGAGAGTTGACACTCTCCCAAGTGTCCTTTGCTGTAGCTACCCACTACCAAAAAGGAAGAATAGTATCTGGACACTCATTAAAAAATAGCACTATTTCCTGCCCACACCCAGCAAGCAATTTCTTTATTTGGACATTTGTATCTTGCCTAGCTATGATAAACATCAATCACAAGACAATATATAAATAAAACTTTAAAAACTAACATTCAAACGGTAGTAAAACAAACTATCCACTCTGAAAACCTTTAAAGTAGATATAAAATTCTTATAAAATTCAATTGCTTCTATAAATCTATCATCAGCTTATTGAATAAAAAAACAGCTTGGACAGTCAGCGAGGCTTAGAATGCTCCCGTTTCCTTTTCATCAAATGCCAAAGGAAACAAGGAGTTACAGAAGCAGCCAGCCTTACAGAAGCACCCAGCGGTAAGAGGTTCTCTCAAGCACACTCCAAGAAAGAGTGCATGGAAATACTTTCAAAGACCAATAAGGAAAAGCTTGCCCAATAAGAAGCTAACAGGGTATGCCTCAAGATAGAGGGAGTCTGGATTGCTGTAATTAATGTGAAAGTAAGCGCTCTGAAGTAGTTTCTACACATCAGGCAACAGACAGATACAGCGCCCCAAAACAGCCTAACTTGTTATTTAAGGTCAACTGAAAATGATTTTAAAAAATCTTAAGGGATCAATTGAACACACAGGGATGATTCCCATCATATGGATTCTTAGTGGAAGGGGGCTCTCTCCCCCCGCCCACAGTCCAAGATTTTACTGGAGAGCACAGGAGTGAATGACAACGTTGCCTTCCATCAGCTTTTTCCCCACCTGCAGCTCTTAAGCTTTCTCAGTGATATAAGCGGGACTTTGTGCAGGCTTATTTAACACACAGAGAGAGAGGGAACGGATGGTGGACAGGAGTCAAATAGCGAAGCCTTCAATTATGACAACATTCAATTATGCATTCAATTATGACAACATAAAAAAAGACACCAAATGACAATCTGTGCATTTTCCCTTTAACATTTAAAAAGCTATTGTGTTTGATGTATCAGAAGCCAGGAACGATGTCATTATATGCAAAGAGTTTCACTTACATGTAAAGAATTGTTATCTCCATTTAGCTGGCTGTCATCCCGAGACTTCACATAGCGACGATGGTTTTGGTAAAAGTTGGACAGTCCATAGTACATAAACACGTTGCTCTGCAATACACAAATTAAGATGCTTCACCAATGTGCACAGTTAATGGTGGCTTCAGATGAAAGAAAAAGCCTTTTTCAAATGCTACAACGAATATCTGGTTGAGGGAGGAGATTGTGGGACAGGATTGCACCTTCAATCTCGTAGAGCAGAGGTTTTCAACCTTTTTGAGTCCACAGCTCCCTTAACCAACTACTTGCTTTCTGCAGCACCCCCTGTGGGACTCAGGAGCCCAGTTATATCACCCCTTGCCGGCAGAGCTGGCAGCTTCTCTCACTTTTTTGAAACACCTTCCTTTGTAGAGCGTTCCCTCCGCCTCCTCTCCTCTCCTTGGGAGTCCTCTGGGCAGCAGCTGCTGCTCTCCCTGGTCTCTGAGCTGCCCCCACCCAAAAAGGGGTGCTTCCCAGAGGCACCAATTGCCTGCAGAGCTTATAGCCAGGGCTGCTGCACTAAACAGCTGTGCAAGCCTTTGGGAGGCAGAGACGTGAGAGGGCATCAGAGGGAGGGAAAGAAAGAAGGACAGAGGCCAGTGTTGCCTGACCATCATTCAAGGCACCCCAGGGTGCCACAGCACCCTGGCTGAAAACCACTGTTTTACAGCAAGTTTTGTTAATAATGCTGTATCCTGTACATTCCAGTACCACTGCAGTATGTCCACTGGTTTATTTGATTTTGAATTTCTTCTTACTACTAAACCAGCTGTTGAGATTTTTTTCCAAAGCATTCTCATTTACCATGAATAGTATTTAACTAAGTTTTACTCAGAGCAGAAAGTGAAATTAAAGAACCTAACTTAGTCATGGTCCTCAAATTCAATGGGACTACCGTGAGTAAAACTTAGCTGAATACCACCCAAAACCCTTAGGATGTCATTCATTCATATACATTCATATATATATATATATATATAGTCTTGCATATAGTCTGCAATGTGGAAAGAGGCCGGTATGAAAGAATTCCAGTTAAGAGTTGTACATGAGCACAGACAGTCAAACAGTTATTTTGCCATATATACACACATTTAAGGTAACATAGGGACCCAGGTGGCGCTGTGGGTAAAAACCTCAGCACCTAGGGCTTGCCGATCGAAAGGTTGGCGGTTCGAATCCCCGCGGCGGGGTGCGCTCCCGTTGTTCGGTCCCAGCGCCTGCCAACCTAGCAGTTCGAAAGCACCCCCGGGGGCAAGTAGATAAATAGGGACCGCTTACTAGCGGGAAGGTAAACGGCGTTTCCGTGTGCGGCTCTGGCTCGCCAGAGCAGCGATGTCACGCTGGCCACGTGACCCGGAAGTGTCTCCGGACAGCGCTGGCCCCCGGCCTCTTGAGTGAGATGGGCGCACAACCCTAGAGTCTGTCAAGACTGGCCCGTACGGGCAGGGGTACCTTTACCTTTTTAAGGTAACATACCTCAAATGGCTGATCCAGTGTAAAGTGTATGGTGCACGTGCAAGAAGGTGTATTGTTCCAGGACACATTTAAACACTTGTTGCAGGGACTACCTGGCTCTGTTCCTGTATAATCAATCTGCAGAGAAAGGACAGATAAAAATAAAAAGAAGAAAAAAGTTTACTATAAAATACAAGAGCACCAAACCACAAACATAAAGCTGATTCACTGCTGAAGCCAAAGTTGTTGACTACGGTAATCAGCAGATAATGCGTCAAATGTGGATCATGTTTTGAGGGCTGGCTATGCAGACATTTTATGGTGGTGGCATCTAGGCCATAGCACGCTTGAAGGCACTACAATATACTATCTAAGTTTCTACATGACCAAACTGCAGAAGTCCAGAGAGATGCCTGCTTTGAGCCAACCCCACTCTTGAGATTTCTATGAGAAAGCAAGGTTTATATGCTGTAAAATAAATAAGAAAATGTAGGTGTTTTATATCTATCTATCTGGCCCTGGGAATGCCACAAAGTTATTGGCAGGAACTTCAATAGCTGCCCAGTTTGGGGAAGAATGCTTAGCTGGCACTTCACAATGGGATGTTCTTTGGTGCAGTTCACTGCCTCTTGTCTAAATCTTCAAAACAGTTCCACATTTTAAGTGGAATAACTCCCAGACTGCATGACTTTACAGGAGCACCTGAGCTTGAGGGAAAAGGTGTGGAACAAGTTGCCCACTCCTGGCTTAAAGAAGTCTCATTTTCACACTTATCCCAAGATGCTTCTCTATGGGAAGCCGACACACCTGCAGTCTTGGAAGTACTGACAAAATCTCACCATTTGATAATTTATTTAAAATGAAAGCTTCACTTTTGTTTTCTGGTGTGGATATCAGGGCTACATTATTAGTGGAAAATAAGGAACTACACAAACAAGTTTTACCAAAAGAGGACAATATAAAACAGCAAGTCAATGGTACTTCCTAGTTTTGTCCTTAACACCTTAAACTCTTAAAATATTTGCAGTGGGTTTTTAATATTTTCAGAAACATTGACGGATACTCTGCTTAAATGATGATACTAAGAGAGGGGAGAAAACCTGTGCTGTACTGGACACAAGATTATGGTCCATTATATTTTTGTCCTAAAGCAAATCTAAAACAAGGTCTCATTTTAGTAACCGTACTGGAGCTAGCAACATCAATACTGACAGATTTGCTTTGTATCCTTAAACATGGAAACAAAGGTGCTTATTTTTAGAAAGCTATTAACAGCGCACAGTGAGTAAGGGAGGACATTAAGTACATGTCAACCTTGTCTTTGGTTTTAAAGAAGTTCAGAGTTTAAAGATGAATATATCCCTTAATTAGAAACCAATACAGAGTATTTGTTCAGGACTACCATTATGAACTTACATCACATGAGATCTGTCCCCTATTTGTTTTCTATATATGTATTCAGTTTGAAGCAAAACAACTGTGTATTTAGTCCTAAAGAATAGTAAATTTACAAAAAAGAATTTTGAGACTGTTGTTCCATAGTCTCTCTTAACACACAAACCAACAATGTATACCATAGCAATGCTCCCCCTTTAAATGTTTGTTTGCCACAGCAATAATGTATGCTTGCTGCAGCAACAAAAAAAAAGCACATTTAGCAATGTATCCAGGTTTTGGCCGAAGCTATAAAGACTAGATTAATTACAATACTTGAAGTCTGCACTGACAGAAAACTACTACTACATCTGTGTATCTTTTTCTTCAACTTTGGCATATTCATTATGGGCTGTATCATGCACTGCACATGTCAACTACCCTTTCCTATCCCTGTGCACAGCTCAAATCTGCTCCAGAAGGTCTCTTGGCCTTCAGAAGCAGATTTTGAGGATACTTGGAGTGGGGAGGTTGCAGGGAAGAATGCCATTATACAAGCAAGCATGTCTAGAATCATACCTGAACTGCCCCTCACACCAAAGGAATTTTGTTTAAATCCACTTCCCCATCTTATGATAAAGGATTCTTTTTGGGGGGAGTCACTTGAAAGCAAACCACCTTTTTTTTTTTTTTGCAACAATCCAATCAAAAACAGAACCAATAGTACCTTCACCCCACCCTCCTCCGGACCATGTATTTTTAGCTCATGAAGCATTCTCCATCACCCATTTTTTTTCAAGCAATATGCCAAGTTTGGTTTTAAGAGTCTTGCTTCCCTTTCCTGAACATTTCTTGCATTTCAAGTCACCTTCGCAATTCTAAAAGTAGAAGCGTTGGTGCCCATTTTGCGGCAAGGCCACTTCCCCTAAGCTCTACATTTTCCCATGAATTGCTACAGGCAGGAAATACTGGAGATGGGATGAAATGCATCCAAATCAAGAGCCACTGCAAGATACAAAGCAAGCCGCTGGGTGGAGTGGAGTTTGCCCAAGGGCTAATTTCTCAAGACACTGCTGTCCATTTGAGGCCCACAACAAGACTCTCAAATCAGAATACCAGAGAACTAAATTAACATTACTGTGTGCAGCCAGAGAAGTATGTACCTGTCAATGCCTTTCTCAGGCTGCAATTATGTCAGTGTACAGAAATAATGCTGGGTGCATAGGGGCTAACCTGCCTAATTGCTGTACCCACTGACATAGTAACACACACAGAAAACTAGGGGTGGAAGAAGTAGGAAGAACTGCAACTGTTTGTGAGTTCTTGAGATGATCAAACAGAATGATGCAGTTGTCGTTACAATACACTGATCAGCTACATCGAAGACAAAATAAGTCTCCTATAGGTTTCTATGCCTGTTGAATAGAATCAGGAGGTATTTGCCAAGACATTCATTGTGCATTTCTCCCTGAATTATACCTACACACACAACCCAAATAAAAAGGTGGGGAAGCCCTGCACCCATTATCGTAATACGTAAAAGGTTTTGTGCGGGTCTAGGACACAGTTCTGGTCAGCTGTCTGCATCTGGCCCACAATATTTCAGCTTTATTGGGGCCAAAGGTGCGGCTTTGTGGTTTGGACAGGAACATATGAATAGTCCTGCTGGATCAGGCCAAAGGCCCATCTAGTCCAACATCCTCTTTTCGTAATGGCCAACTAGATGCCTACAAGAAGTCCAAAAGCAGGACGTGACCACAACAGTATACTACCTCCGACGGTGGAGGGAGAACATAGCCAAAGTTGCTAGTAGCAACTATCCTCCACGATTTTGTTGAATCTTCTCTTCAAGCCATCACTACATCTTGTGGCAGCACTACATCCCATATATTGTGGGAGCAAATTCTATAGTTTATCTTTGCACTCTTGGGTGTCTATTTGTGGGGGGCAAACCTTCCTTCTCAACTTGCATCAAAATACAAAGAGAATTTGTCCTACGTGGCCCTTAAGAGTGGCTTTAATTCCTCTTGATTTTACCCCCCCCCCTTATTTCAAAGAGTGCACTCTCCTGACATCAGTTCTTTTGCACTGTTGGTTTTACCCACTCACCCCTTTGTCTTCTCACAGCCAGGCCTTATTTCTCCCTATTCATCCCTGCATTTCCCAATGTTTTTCCCCAGTCCCTGGCTACTTCTTGCTTCTCTTTCCCCCTCCATCTCCCACACACATCTTCAGTACTTCCTTCTCACTTAACCTGCACCATCTTCCTCCTGCATCAGCCAAGCTTTATCTACAACAGAGCTTGCCAAATCAGCATTTCAAAACACCAGGAACTTGGCAGTAAATTGCAAATCCAGAGCTTAACCAAAATGAAATGACATAAAATGAACACAATAATGCATTTAAACATTAAAAAGTAGGAAAAATACTCAGTGAACTTTACTCAAGACACAACAACAGTCTCCACCAAAATATACTTAAAGTGTACACGCAGACTCCAAAAATAATGACCACTCACAACTTAATAGCAGCTGGTGCAGGAAAAATAAAGTAGGAAAAACACCGAAGTTAATAACCCAGGGCTTGGCAAACCTGTGGCACCTGTTGTCAGACTCCAGCTCTCACCAGCCCTAGCCAACATAGCCAATGGTGAGAGATGCTGGGAGCTGTAGTACATCAACATCTGGTGAGTCACAGGTTCCCTACCTCTGTGATAAACCGAGAACCAAGTACAGTGCTTATTAGTCTTTCAGACAACAACTGGCAACAAACTGTAGGAGGTGTAGGGAGTCTTTGGCCCTCCAGATGTTGCTGAACTATAATGCCCATCATCCCTGGCCACTGGTCATGCTTGCTGGGGCTGATCATAGTTCAGCAACTTCTGCAAGATCAAAGATTCCCCTGTCTGGGGAAAAGGCAGGGGGGGAAACAACTGCTCCTTTATAAAAAGTTAAGATCCAATTGCAGAAGCAGTTTTTATTTCCTCTTGTTTTGCATTCTATTTAATACACCAGTTATGTACATCGTTGCTCATTTCTATTTGTATGCATTTTGTCCATCTTAAATATGCGCTTTATGGAAACACTTCTGTTCTTTTGCATCCCTTGGATCAAATACATTTTGGAAATAGTCTCTGAAACTCCAATATGTTTTCTTAAACCAGAACTGCAAACAATGGTTACAAACTATCCAACTTGACCATCAAAGACCCATTTTCCTTTGAAACTCTTCTTCAGAGTAACAGCCGGGGGCGGGAGCAGTACAACCATAACAGTTTTTATGGAATTTTATGGAGGTTCCCTGTTCCACAGGAAGTTGCTATAGTTGAAAGTTCCTATACACCTCACACACTTCTCAAACCCATAAAACAACTAGGAGCCACGAATTAGACAGGCCTTAGGTTGTTAGTAAAGGCTTTATTTGTGTAAGTGTTCCCCACACGCCTCTTTGTGTTTAGCGTACACATGCGCTGACCCATGCCCATGTAATATAAAACTCATCAGTGTCCAAGGTGCTTGCACTGCTAGTGTGCCAACACATCACAGGTGTGGAACAGCACACATGATATGCCTGCCCAGGTAATGGCTTTACCTACACCCTGGACAAGTCAGCCCAAAATGACAGAAAACGTGAATCGGCCCCAAGTTCCCACAGACACTGCTGCCACAAACCAGGCACCACCTGGAGGTTCTTGTCTACAATATCTGGGCACTGACAGAAGCTGTATCCCAACACCACCCAGAGACCACCAGGTTGGAGACAGATGCACTACATGGTGCCCTTGCCATCCTCAAGTTCTCTGCATCATCACCACAAGCGCTTATTATTTCTTTCAAGGTGCTTGACGGTGCCATACCTGTGATGATGAAAAAAACTGCCCTATCCAGTTGAGCGGCATATTTCTTCCACGTCGAAAGGGATAAAGTTGAAAGACATTTAAATGATTTTTTTTTCTTTTTAAGGCTTCTATATAAGCCAAAATCAAAGTGTATTCGTTTCTTTGTTGCCATGCCACTCACTGGCTTATAATGTTCCACCCACGGCGCTTGCTCCCAAGAAGTGGGGGGCTGCCCCCTTCCCCCTCTGACAAGGGGGGGCGTGCCCCCAAAAGTGAGGTAACCCCCCCCCTCATTGCCTGCCCCCCCCGCCCCCGCCTACCTCGTACTCGCGGATGTTGTTGGAGGTGACGAAGATGCCGATGCCGATGGGGATGAAGATGAGGCCGATGACGAAGAAGGCGGGCAGGACGGTGCCGGCCGTGAGGATGGGCTGCCAGGCCGGCAGGCGCTGCTGCTTGAAGGCGGTGTTGTCGGGCTTTCGGCTCTTGACTCCGGCCCCACCGGCCACGCTGACCCCGACCCCGGCTCCCCCCACGCCGCTGCTCCCGGGAACCTGCCCGTCCACCTCCTCCTTCGCGTTGAAGTTCATCGCCATGGAGAGTCCGGGCTTCTGGGTCGAGCGCTAAAGGGAGGCGAGGAGGAGGAGGAGGAGGCGGCAGGAACTGGCACTACGGAACCACCACTCGCTCGGTATAAGAGCAGCTCGCACTGCGCTTGCGCAAGCACGCCGACGACGTCAAAACAAAGTGGGGAGGGGTGGAATTCCGAACGCCGCCGCCGCCGCCGCCAGCGACTCCTTCTGGGCATGCCCTCTCCCGCATCGCCCGCACGAAGGCTCCCTGCGCATGCGCGAACTTGCCGCGTAACTCTCGACTCCGGAACGGAGTCTGGTTCCAGCTCCTCCTCCGCCCGGGTCTTGATAGGGTTAAAGAACCAGTGGGAGCGGCTTAAGAAGTCGGACGGCCGGGAGCGATGGCGGAGACACGCCTGCGTAGTAAGCATCGACTGGGTGGAAAAAAGGAGCGGACCCGCATGGAGCGTAATTGTGCTTGAGGATCATAGTGCGCAAGCAGAAACGCCTTGTTTGCATCAATAGTGTTGTTTGTAGTTTGCTTTTAACTCTTTTGGATAGTTTTACATTATTTTATCTACTGTTTTTCAAATTGAATAAAAGTATGATTACTGTGTCGTGTAAGTGATCTATGTAGGAAGCATATATTAATAATAACATATTGGAAATATAAAATGAAGCCTTCGGGGGTTAGGAGGGAATAGTGAGTGTGGCGAAGCCATCTTGTCAATCATCTTGTCGCTAGCCGGTATCTGTCACCTTTTAAATTTCACTAACTTTTGGCGAATGGAGATCAGTGCAGCAGATTTCAAAAAGCCACGGGATAAAACAAAACAGCTGCTTAAACAGAAAGGCATGGCAAAACCCCATAAAAGAGGGGAGTGAATGGCCCTTCCAAACATAGCGTTGGGGCGGTCATAGAGAAGGACCTGATTGTAGAAACACTTGACTTTAAGATCTTGGAAACATAGAGCTGATGATGCAAAACAAGCTGTCAGACGGTATACACTCCACAGATGTAGAAATGTATGAAGAACCTGGTGTTTTAGCCTGGATAGCTCAGTTGGTTAGAGTGTGGTGCTGATAACGCCAAGGTTGTAGCTTCGATCCCCATATTATTTATACTCCGCTCATCTGGTTGGGTTTCCCCAGCCACTCTGGGCGGCTGCATATTCTATCATCTCAGGGTCCCTTCCAACACCGCAGTTCTGTGATCCTATGCTTATCACTTTGGGATGAACTGAAGTTAGGCAAAATTTGTCAGGACAGATTTATGGCTCCTATGGAAGGCTGGATTAATCTTGGTTATGAAGCATGAATTGGTGCAGAACATACTGTAATACAGTTCTTTTTTAACCAATGCTCCCGATACATCTTAATGTCAGAGAAAATAATGTGATGAGGAGCAGCCTTTCCCAACAAACCACTCAACATTTGAGAAACCTCCCTTTATGCTTTACTGTGTTTGTAGATTGAAATATATTACTCTAGGATTCTCTCACACCAGAATATATCCGGTACGTAAAACAACCATTTAGACACAACTCCAAATGAATCAATTTGTTAACATGCAGCCATTCAGTAAAGAACAGGAAATGTTTCTACTCAAACTAGCGACTCAACATACCTATCTACTTCCTCTGTCTTGACCACAGTCTTTCTTTTTCAACCTCGTCCATTCCCTCTAACTCCTCTCAACTCCTCTCTCTAATTCAGCGGTGGGAAACCTGTGGCATTCAGATATTGTTGGACTACAACTTCCATTATCCCTGACCATTGGCCTTCTTGGCTGGGGCTGAGGGGAGCTAGAGTCCCATAGGCCAACCCCACCCCAACCCCTCTCTCATTCTAATTTCTGTCCTCTTCCTTCTCTTAATTTACTGTGTTAATAGTGAGTTTGCTTTTCTATCATGCTGAATTTTGCAGAGAAAGAACAAAGGTGCTTCCCACCCCAAGTCTGCTTTGTCTATTTTCATCTCTCCGACTACAGGTGAAGCACATGCAGTTTAACTGATGCAGGACAAGGAAAGCATTCCTCCTCAATTTCATTTGTATCTTATTTCTAAAGTGGATTCAGAGGCACTTTACTGGAAATCAGTAAAGCCATAACACCAGCTTTTTTGAAAGGATGGAAAGTTACACTGGCCTTCCACATCTGATTAGAGTCTTCAACTATCTTGCGTCATACCGTATAAAATTAGGGCTGTTTCCAACGCGAGACGTTATAGATAACCCCAAGCCGCGCTCGCTGTAAGATGCTGATCAACATCACCAAATAATAACCAGATAGGAATCTGTTTCACTAACAACTCGCACAGCCTGAAGAAAAAACGCTCATCTTGGTGATGAAATAGGCATGCACGTGTCCTTGTTAAAGTGAACCATATCAGCATCTTAGGGCACAGGTGCCTTAAGGCACACTATGGGGAGAAAGACCAGCACAGTATAGCCGCTGTCCATGGGCTAAGTTGGGATATACAGCTCAATCCACATCCTCCCTCAGCATTATAGTTCAAGGAATGGCACTAGCTCATTGGCTCCAGCTGTAAACACACTGCTGTTAGAATATTTGTGCTTTGTTATATTTCCAGGAAAATATTGTGGGACAAGAAGAAGACACCATTAATAAAAATCCAAAGCAACTGAATCACAGGGACTATGAATGTGTGGACAAGAATAGCAGTTATTGCCTCAGCATCAAAAGATTACTGGAAAACAAAGTGTACACGCAAAGAGATTGTTTTTAATGTTTATGATTTTCAAAGGAACAGAAAATTACAAACAACTCGTTATGTACAAATCCAAACACTTCTGAAGTCTACCTGGAACCTGAAGTAGGAATTTCAAGGCAGGCAGGTGGGATTATTTATCTCACTAGGAAGTTGAATTCTACAACAAACTTGCCTGTTGTCCTCCTCCTAGCTTGTCCTTTTTCTTTAGGGGGGAACTAAGTCTTCCTCGTTTCATTGGCATTTACTTTCACAGACTACAGGGCCACTGACTTCACATATTATATATCTAAAAAATTTTTAGGTGTACACCTAAGAATGTGACGTGTGAATCATATTGTCACACAGCTGCACTCAAGCAGCCAATCATGATTGGCTGCAGCTCCTTTTCAAATGTACACTTGCTGGCAAACTTGGGTTTCCTGCTGCTTAAATATTACCTGTTGGGTACTTTGCAGAAATATCCTGGCAACGTACTTGTACCGCAATTCAATTCCATCTCTTTGTATGATCTAACGTACAGTACACCTCAGTGTCTGCCCTCATACCATTTCTCCATGTCTGGAAAATTTTGTTCATTGTGGTGAGCTCCTTTCCCTTTCCTTGCATTTTATAAATGAACAAAAGTCCTTCTTTGCCACAAACTTCCTCCTACTTCCTTTTCCCCCTCATGTCGTCGCAGCTTCTATCCCTTGATGTCAACAGGTAACCTTTCTTTACCCTCATTCGCTACTGCTTTTATCAAAACCTTTCCCTCCCCTTTTG
The DNA here is from genome assembly GCF_965153285.1 of Podarcis tiliguerta. Taxonomy (NCBI): domain Eukaryota; kingdom Metazoa; phylum Chordata; class Lepidosauria; order Squamata; family Lacertidae; genus Podarcis; species Podarcis tiliguerta. The sequence goes on along the minus strand of NC_139536.1, from coordinate 81,278,847 downwards.
CTTACACCCTCTCTCCCTTGCTAACACAGTGTCTAGCTCTCCATGCTGGCTGGAACCATGAGAGGGGTTGATGGTTGCCAAATATGAATTATACCAACTGCCCTAACCTTGCTAGTATATCTGGAGTAGCATTGATTAGCACACAATGGAGGAATACCCCCCCCCCAGCTGTTTGTGAGTACCACATGCACCAGTTCAATGTGCCTTACACTACCCAAGCTGTTCTTTCTAGAAGCCCCTAAATCACATGTCTTCTGTGTTCTGCACTACGGGTGCAAAATAGTATTGATACCCATCTGTTCAAATACTCTTTCTATCAACACACTCCTTATTGCAGCTATATACAATTTCACATTCATTATACAGCATCATAGAAAGTCTGCAAATATGGGAACAATTTGAAACCAGAACTATTTTTAGTAGTAGTTTAATAATATAGGGTTTATCTCTCGGTGGAAAGGCATGTTTAAAGATGGATCATTAAAAAAAAAAAATGCAGATACCACAGGATCTCCATGCAATTCCCACAATGTTTCACCAGTGTTGTTGACTCAGAAAAGCTGTACTAATTTTGTGTTCCATCTAGAATATAGTATTGAGGTATAGAGGAGCACAGTCAAATAAGGCTAGGTTTTATGCTCCCAAATTGTGTGCTGCAAACTTGTGATTCAACTGGTGAAGCAGTTGGTAAATGATCTGCAGCCTGATACAATGCAGAGTTAGGTGTGCTTGAGCGCAGTGAAATTAAAAGGCTTTGGGTGCACAGGATTAACCGGATCATTGTTTGGTTCACAAGGAAACAAGCATAAAAACCAATGTGAATGATCAGTAAGTTTCAGTATTAGCACCCTTTTCTAACACTAGGGTTAGAATTGGAACACCATATTACTGTTGCACACTTGTGAAAATTTATTTGTTACAGTGTAATTAAAAATGAACCTTTTTGGTACAGACATATGTAAAAACACACAGTATATGAGCATGGCATAATAGAAATCAGCGTACAACATTTTAAAACAATTCTTCAGTCTAATACTGTTTCAAGGCTTTGGTTTGTTGGTGTTCAGTTTTGTATTAAAACCACAGCACAGTGCAAAAACAAAAACAAAAAATTACTATAATACTATCCCACAGAGCAGTCTTTAGGGCAATTAATCTCACAGTCACATTATGGCTAGGAAATGTGGCAAAGTTTTCTAAAAGGTGCCATTATTGAGGTCAAGTCAACATCTTTATAAACTCCAATAAAAAATATACAAACCGGCACTCTGAAATCTTTGACAGTGTATTCTACTACCAAATGTGCCGCAGACCAGCAAAGTCAGATTTGGCAAAAAAAAAAAAAACCAACAACCACAAAATGTCTTTCATTACAAATTGTATTATAAAAATAAATTACGTAGGAAACACCAAACAAAAAGCACACATGATTCAAAGGCTTTGCAAAATTAAAGAGTAAAATTGGCACAGAAGATGTTCTCTTTCCACTAATTTCCAAAGGTCAAACTTTTTTTTAATGGATCTGCACACACAAAAAGCCAGATTCTGATGGAAGGAATAAAATACTTCCACAAGCAATCAGTAGCAGGGAAGATCACAGGGAATGAGGTGGCGCTTCAGCAGTGATCCAACCAAGTGGTGTGGAGGAGAAGTGCAAGTATATAGGATGGAGCTTGCATGGCATCTCATCTTGAGTTCATGCGTAACTGATGGATGATGATGCTCTCTAAAGGGGAAAAGAAACATAGCAAAGCATAGGCTGTTACCATGAGAATACATGAAAGGTCTATGAGGACCCACACTGTTAAATCTTTAATCCCATCAACAGCTTAGCTACATTACAGAAACTTCAAAGTGCCACTTCAAACAAGAAAGACAGAACAGAACTACTCATATCAAGATGGCCAAAGAAGAGATTAGAATTAGCAGTATAACTGAGGGCACTCTACCCCCATCTACAATACATTTTGGAAAGCTGTTTGCTTGCCATGCTGTTGGATGCCTCTTAAGATATCGCAAACAAATTTTGCACAATGTTCCTTGAGATCAAGGAACAGGTTTTTGCCTACGTTTGGATTCAACTGGACGCCATTTTGAATCAAGACGATGGGACTGAACCTTTCAAAACTGCATGGATTTCAACCACTAATTTCAAAGCCACACTGATTTCATTGATTTCTTAGAATTCCTGAGCACTGCTGGGTATGAGGCTGCTTGTCATATGTAAATGGAAGGAGCATAATCCAGTCCACTCATTCTCAAGGGTATCTCTGCAGAGCACTGTACAGCTCTCCCTCCTCTCTCCACCATCTGTGCACTCAACCAGTGAGGGAGCCAATTAATATGAACTGAAGGTTCCCATATCCCCAGCCATCTGTTCCCTTTACTCAGCATAAGTTCCTCATGGTCACATGCAAATTGTATTGGGCAAAGGACAAACCTCCCATCCTTCTAATGGTCCCTTGTACCAGTTTTACTACATAGGAAATGGGAGTAGGAAACAGCTCTACTGAGACTTAACTGGGATCCTCCATATTTAGGCACCACACCTAGAGAGGATGGGGTCATGTCTTTAGCTTTTAAAATAAATTTTAATTCAGAAATTCATACAATTTCAGATCTTATTTACATCACAGATATAAAGCCCCTTTCTCACATTAAAGTGAAAACACTTTCTGTTGTGGACATCTTGAAAGCAGACTCCAATCCATTAGGACATCGATTTTCTTCGAAATTATTAATTGTGCTGCTCAAAAATGCCAATAATTGCCATCTACTCCTGAGCTTCAGAAATCATCTTTTACCACCAGCAGGCTAATATTACTTGTAGTGGGAGTCACATAAAAAGGAAACACTTCCTTTTCCTTATTAACTAACTATAGCTTGGTGAAAAGAAACACTCCTGTATCTAAAAGTAGTTATTTAAAAAATATTATCTTACACATTCTCTTTTCCCAGTATGCTTCCACTTTGAGACCTCCTCTCTTATCTTTTTAAAAAGCAAACAAACCTCTGCTTCAAATACTTCCAGCACTACTTACATATCTTTAGTTGGAAGTGTACTATCCCTATATCATAACATTTCTTTTAATTACACTTAGGTCCTACTGATATTTAACATGAAAGATTAGCTGTGACCAACATGAAGTCCCATTGAAATAAATGAGAACTAATATTGGGTGCAATCTTGTATCCACTTACCTGGGCGTAAGCTCCCTTAAATTCAATGGTACTTACTTCTGCATTGTCCGTCAGGTTCCAACCCATATAGTTTTCTTTTTAAAAACTGAGCAGGGACTGAGAGTTTGGTCCTTTCTGCAGTTCCAAACTGCAGTTGGTAATAGCAAATTTAAGGTTTTCCAACTTGTGTCTTTCTACAAGATAATTAGCTGTATCATGACGCTATATACAGTTTCGATTGGAGGGAGTTTAGTTCTCTATATGGTATATTTTCTTCTGTATAACTTTTTTCAAAGCTAATTCAAATATATTAAGTCATCAGTGCATTCTAGTGTAGGTCTCTCTCCATAAGAAGGGAGATATTTTATTGGATGCAAAGAAGACTATAAAAGGGATGATAGAAATTGACTGCTTCAAAACAGTGAATAAGCCAAAAACTAATTTCAAGTTCTACGAGCCTTCTACAGAAAAAACTATTTAGTACCAAATATAGCCACAGAGTACGGATATTTGAACAGGCACAACAGATTCTGATCCTTAAGTACTAGGAAAGTAAGCCCCGCTAAACAGAGGAGACATCTGAATAAACATGCAGAGTTTTGGTTCTTTAGATCAAAGTCAAGAAGCTTCATAAAACCAGACACATGTATCTGAATATTTCTCCTTTTCAGGTAGCTACATTTGATGATAAATATTCCACTGAACAAAGGCTCTATAACCTGAAATACTCAAGGAATCAAATTATAGGGATGCATTGATAGTCCCCATTCTGTTCATTGTTTCCCCTAGTTTAATTTTGAGAACTTATTAAACTGATTTGCAAATGTATGAATTTGCAGCCATTTATGGCTTGCATATAATCCTTGCATATAATCTTCTTATTTACTTATTTTTAAAAAAACAAGCTACCTATGTGCACAAGCCAAAACGTGTATTAGTTAAATCACAGTAACAACAGAAATAAATAAATAAACCAATCATGGTCTTTAAAAGAATGAGTTATTCTAGAATACTATCACTAGATGGCACTACTCTAATTTAACTTAAACAGCAATTGGTCCCTAGCATGCCTGGAAATAGCCATAAAAAATCATGAAGGTTATTTACCAGGTTGCCATTACTGAGTGTTTTGAAAAAAGGAACCTACAATTTATACCCGTATTTGCTCTTTTATAACAGATACAATAGCACACAATTGTTCAGTATCCAATTATAGTAAGTAATAGCCTTGAGATCACACACAATAAGGCTCATACTGAACAGTTTGCATAAGGCTTAAGTATCATTAAATCCTAGTGATTAAATTATAATTTTAAATTAGTTCTCTTTACAACTGAGGCTATTGTGTGCAAAAGGCGATATCTTTGTAGGGCCCTGTGACAAAATGCATAATATTTTGGCTGCCACTCAGTTTGTTTAACTAAAATCCTTATCTGACTAGAACCTTTGTAGAGCATATCTCCCTCCACCCTTCCTGTAAACAGGTGAAATTAAATCCAAATGAACTGCTATTTGGCTTTGTAAATTGTTGACTACTACTCATTTGGAAATTTTATGTAGCCCCAAAACTGAACATAGATAAAATAGTAAGATGATTTTAAAATAAAGTCAACTTTTACAAGTGCGAACTATTCGCTCAAGCTCTTCTTAAAGACCAGTCAAGATTAAGGGTCTCACACTGATCTGGAAAGAAAGGACATTATTCCCAATGAAAATAAGCCCCAAAAGAAGATCCAGCTGCCAGCAAATGACAGCTCCAATCAAACCCAGGAACATCAGCAGCAGATAAGCAATAAAAAGCATGTAAATAACCCTTACTGTAGTAGCCTGTGCTACAAGCCAGTTAAAACACAGGAGCGTGTTAGTTTACAATGCAAGTGTGATGTCCTTACATTGTAATCAAAATGACCCCAAAATCTGATAATCTCAAAAGAGTACCTCAGCGGATGAGCAATGTATTTAGTCCATCACCAATACCCACACGGAGAGCCTCAAGTTAATATAAGACACTGAGAGTACTGAAGTAACAGCAATAGCTGCAAAAATGATCTAGGCTACTGCAGCAGCAGCAGCAAGAAGTTTAATTGCATCAATGGACAGTGTCCGGTGACCAAATTTCCATTTAAAGCAGTCTGATTTTGCTCAGAGGGCTCTTGCACACGCGTACCAGTTTATGTAATCCTGAAAGCAGAAATAATATGCATTGTTTTGGCACCCAGTGAAATATTTAGTGATTGCATGCTCAGTTTCCTCCTCCTTATGCGGGCAGGCTTTTCTGTACATGAAATCATGCAATCTTCCCTCCTCAAAGCAGGAGAATAGCTTTCTCCTATTTGTACAGCACCACCATAGGCTGTGCAAGGAGCAGTGAATATAGGTGGTTAAGAAGCGAAGTCATGGAAGAATAGTGTTCAGGCTTCTCAGCCTGGCACAATCTGGTCCTTTATAATCAGCATCACTCTTTCTCTAACAGGGATGGGGAACCTGCCGACTGCCAGATATTATTGGACTATAACTCCCATCCCCTCGACCGCTGGCCATGCTAGTTGGGGCTGATGGGGAGTCCAACAACATCTGGTGGGCCACAAGGTCTCTGCTCTTGCTTCATGAAAAGTCGGCTCCCACACTGTGTCAACGTGCAAGCCAGAAACAGATCCTAGGAGTGGCGACATGGATAGAAACTTTTCAAATGACTGGGTGTAGGAAGCAGGGTTTAGTCACCACCTGAATGCACTTCTTTCCTATTTCCCATGTAAGTGAATGGCTGCCATTCACTCCTATGGATAAAGAAAAGCTTTGCTTGAGCTTAACACTGCCTGGGACAGGATGTGTCACTGTAATATACAAGCCACATATACCTGACTCATTCTAATAAGGGGCATTTTGCTGCTGATGTAGGTAAAAGCCTGTTCCTGGGTTCTTTCACTCTGTCACACTTTATTTTCTGAACCAGAAACAAACATGAAGGTGGGAGGAGAGGGGAAGATGGAGGTAGAAGTGAGTTATTCCCCCCCCCTTTTTGGAGGAGGAGGAGGAAGAGGAAGGATTGCATTAATCATTTGTGCACACTTTGTCATTCCTTCCATTCATTGCATTAAGAAAATTCTGGCATAAAGCAGCATTCTCTCTGCTCCTGGCTGGAGAGACAGAAAAGCAGCTGGCTCTGCCACAGCCTTACCACAGAAGGGAAAAGTGGAAAGCATTGTTAAGTCAGCTATTGTGTGCACCCGTGAGGAGGGAAGGCAGGAAAAAGAGAGAGAAAACCTCCTCCAAGCGTGGCACTTGGTTGGCGCTGGCTAAGACAGGTTGTGTCATTGTAATATACAAGCCTCACATCCCTCACTCCGTCTCATAACGGGCATTTGCTATTGATGTAGGTAAAGGCTAGACAAGTAAACCGAAATGTCAGTGAAGATCTGTGGCACCTCAAAGACAAAAAAAAAAAGCCCCAAACATTTATTGTGGCACAAGCTTTTTGTAGGTCAGAGCACAATTTGATGAAGTAGTGTCTGCCTGGCCCCATGAAAGCGTCCACCATGGATAAAGGTGCCTCGGGGCTGCAACAAACTAATCCAGCTGCCCACCTGGAATCTGAAATGCCAGCAAAACACTGCAGCCCATAAACACACTAGTGAAGAAGAAGATAATTATGTTCCACTAGATAGGGATGAGGGACGTGTAGCCTTCCAGATGTTGTCAGACTACAACTGCCATAACCTTGGCCTATTCCCCATGCTGGTTGGGGAGTGGGGAGTTCACCAACATCTGGAGAGGAGAGCCTTGCACTGTCCTTGCACTAGAGTTGTTGTTTAAAGAAATCAATACTTGTGGCTCTTAGCAGACCAAGGTATAGTTAATGACATGATTTGACCTACAATTCATTCCTGCATTCATATTTTACTTACAGCCATTGACGGCAGTCTTCCTTTTATAGACTTCTACCTCAGACTACTTTTAAACTACACAATCTTTCTGCAGTTCAGTTTCGTCTCCTAATGGACAAATCCATTCACTCTGCTTTAAGCACTTCATCCTTTTTATTGTCACTGGTTGCACAGAGGTCCTTTTTGGTACTGTGCATACTTTCCCCCTTTCCTCCAGAATGGAGCCATTGAGGAATTTGTTGCTGAATTTCCGCAGGTCACTCAACTAGATCGTTACAAAACAAAAAGGAAGAAAAGAAAGGGGAAAGTGCAGCTTGGCAGAAGATTTTGCATGTCACGTCACCTCTGCCAGAGGTTAAAGGTTTTGGTTGTAGCTGTTGACTTCCTTCAACAGAAATGCTCATAAACAGTTGGGGTTCTAATAGACAAACACAGTTATAATGGCAGCCAGTCATATTCACACGAAATTCCACTCTCAAAGCATGCTTTCAGAATAAAAAGCAAAGCACTCCAATGCAGGCAGAAGACACACAGTTTGGCCAGATGTCCCTAAGTCCAGGTGTTGGACAAGATAAATACAGGTGTGATCTTGAGGCTCAAACATATTCATTGTTTTAGATATCATCTCTCTCTCTAAGTAAAGTCTGCCAGCAGGCCCTCTCTCTTGCCCCTGCCAACATGCTGACATTAGGACCATCCCAGATCAAAAGGTAGAAGGCATAAATATAAGGTTGTTCACTTGTTGCAGACTTTAACCATTGGTCATTGGCATGAACAAGAATGATTTAATTGATTTTGTTGAGCCTTCAGTTAAGTCCAACCTGAGTTTGGGAATAAAAAGATCTGCAAGATCAAAAACCCTAATGATCTACACCTAGAATGCACTCCTAACCCTTCCTGCAGTGCAGGAATGATACCTGTTGTATTTAAATGAGGAACTTGTATGTTGCCTGTTGCTACCTCAGAACAGTTTGAACTAGATAGATGTGGCTTTGAAAAGGAGCAGCAGTAAAGTGCTCAACTTTACCGGCAAACTACTGACTAAAATGATCATGCGCAGCAAAATAAGGGGGACAAGGTCAGCTGCTTGAAAGAGGTAAATCTAAACAGCAGCCCCATTTTAGAACTTGCTGAACTAGACCATTTATAAAAAAGGGGGGTTTCTTTTTTTACTCAGCAGAGAGGAAAGGAAGAGGGGATTATTACATTCAATAGGTAAGACATGCATGCATTAGTAGAAGTGACAGCTTCAGCAGACTTAATTAGTATGTGCAAACACTAACAACTAAACAGGACAGGGGGCTTATTTCCATGGTAGCAGTAAAACCTGCAGAACATACCCCCTTAGCCACTGCCCTCAGCCCTTCCCCCCACCAAGGGAGGCAGAGCTACTGGCTGAAGACTTCTTCAGTTCTATTTTCATAGACTGAGTCTCGGCTCGAGGCTCGAATTTGGTCTGATTTCCTGATCCTGGGGCTGTCACTACTGGCTTCCCGGCTTTCATACCTTTAGATACAGGGATTCGGGTGGGTGTAGGTCTCTGGGATAACCCATCCTGTCCCGTCTGCAAGACAAGGAAAAAAATAAAATAACAGTGGAATAAAGACAGATTTTGATCAAGTTTCCTGTTTGTGCCCCAGGTGTCATCTGAGATGCCTTCTGTGAGGAAAAGGAGAGAACAGTAATCCTCCTAGTATCTCTTTTTAAATATATATATATAATTTTTATTAAGTTTTCTATATTTCACTACATATAAATATATATATATCCATAAATTAAAGCATTGCTTAAATAAAGCATCAACTTCTTTTCCTCCCTCTGACAGACTTCCACATACCATTACCAATACCTAAATCCACTTTTTTACCCTATATCAATCTTTTTGCAATCACCTTCTTATATGTAAATCAGCTCCTTAATTTCCCATTATCAAACATTTCAACTCAAACCTACAAGCGTTTTCAACTGTTTACAGTTTTCTTTCATATAAAGTAAAAAATCGCCCCAGTCTTTTTATAATCCTCCTAGTATCTCAGTGTTCGAAGGACAGGGAGAAACTCGTGGACTCACCACCCACTGCCAGGGCTGGAGTCAGATGCACATCAGCATGAAGAAGCAGAGTAAGTTGCCAGAGTGTTAACTCTTTATTCAAGCAAATGGCATTCAACTCAGCAACCCTTGCCCCTACAGAGCAGTTGCCAGGACTGAAGGTCCCTGCCGTCCCCCCTTTCTATGGCTCCTCCTCTCCCAGATGTTTCCCAAGGAGTCTCAGAATAGGCAACAGGGTGTGTGGGTGTGTGAAGATTAGAGTTTTAAAGGGATATATGCTAAGTGCTATGCCCTAAAAAGCAAGCATAGGAAATATCTAGCCCATCAGTTCTTTTTATATAGCCCACAGTGCTTCCCCTAAGACAGGTATCCCCAAACTCAGCCCTTCAGCTGTTTTGGGACTACAACTCCCATCATCCCTAGCTAACAGGGCCAGTGGTCAGGGATGATGGGAACTGTAGCCCCAAAACAGCTGGCGGGCCGAGTTTGGGGATGCCTGCCCTAAGACATCCCTTTCCCCACCCCATTCTTTGGGAGCTTGTGCCCCCATGACTTTTCCCAAAGGGAATTTGGCCCTTAAGGAGGAGAAAGATTCTCCAACCCTGCCCAAAACACTCAACAAAGGTACTTCTAATCTCTCCCTCTGGCATGAAAAAGAAGAGGTGAAGGAGGAGAGTGACGTCAAGATTTGCTGCAGCCATTCATTAAAAAAAGCAACAGCGGTTTTCCATTTCATCTTGACTCAGGCCACCAAATTCCTAAGCCAAGTTGAGGATGAGCCCAGATCTCTCAGATCCAAGCCCAACTCTCAAAAATCATATTTCCCCCTACCATATTGCATGCAAACATATTCCATAAGATTCCCTGTTGCTTACCATGGATTGTGTTCCTCGTGTGGATGACGTAGTAACTGGAGTTATAGTGATGGTACTTGTCACTTTGCTTGCTCCAGGCCTTGAGGATATGTTATTCCTGGGGGAACGGAGGACAGTCCCAGTCATCACCTCCTTCTCTGCTGCTACATTCATAGGCCTGACCGTTATCACAGGGCTTGCTCCTTCTTGAGAAGTGCCAGGCGAGCGTTTAAACTGAGACCCTAAGTGGATGTGAATTTTGTTGTCCTCGGTCGTTATAATGTTCGTGTTGGCATTGTACTTTCGGACGGGAGTTGGGACAGTTTGTTTTTCCGGCGTCACTCTAAACACAGCCCTCCCCATGGTCATGTCCTGCGATTCTGGAGACATGGTAATGTCTGCAGGTGCTGCCGAGGTAGACACTGTCATTATCTGAATTGGTGATACGGGTCTTTCCATGAATGGAGACTTTGGGCTCTCTGAAGATTTCTCTCTGGAGAAAGTAGTTATAGTTACTGGAGACATGGCTCGCTCTGGGCCCGCTGGGCTCTCACCCCCTTTTCCTTTTTGGGACATGACGTTAGGAGAGGGAATGATGGTAATCCGTGGTTTCTGATTCCCCAAGGTTGGGATAACGGTGGTGCTGGAGAAGAAATCTTCAGCTGTTGGACTAGTAATCTCCAGAGTAGCTGTGCTGTTCTCGTGATCTGGAGTTACCCGAATGTGGAGAGGCTGCCCTTGCTTCGGAGAAAGGACCACCTCCCCAGGACGCTCTGGACTGGTTTGTATTCTGGCTCCTTTTTCTGGAGTCACCTGAGAGCCATTTTCTCTTTTTTTCATCCATGGGATCCAGGATTTTCTCATGGTAAGGTCATTTGCCGCAGGAGGATATCTGTCAAGCACAGATGACCTCTCGCTGGGCTTTTTGAGCCCAACCTGTCGAAGATTGCTCATAATGTGGTTCTCCTCCTGGAAGGATTTCCTTATGAACACAGCGGGTGTCTCCTCTTCTGCTGTCTCGCTGTTTACTGCATCAGTTTGTACTCCAGTGGATGTAACAGGCACATCTACCATCCTTCTCCCATTCATACTGGGTCTCAGGGCACGGCTGTAGCGTTTAGACAGCTCAAGCTCTTTCGTCAGATTCAGCACCTCCTGGCCCATGGCTTTGTTCTTATTTTCTTCTTCCAGAAACCTTTGCTGAAGGACTGAGTAATCCACTTGGAGCTGAGAAAGCTGGTCTTCTTTGTTCATCAGCTCATGAATTTTCTCTTTGAGAGCCTGCACTTCGGCTTTCAAGTCTCTGCTTTTCGCCTCTTCCAGTCGAAACCTTTGCCTCAGCTCTGCCTCCTGAGTCACTGCCTCTCCCTTCTCTATTGCTTTGTTTTTTGCAATCTGGAGCTTCATTTCTTCCAGCTGCTGAGAAAGACAGTTAGCTTTATCCTGCTCAGTCCTAAATTTTTGCTCCAGCTGATCATATTCATCCTCCGTCTTCATCAAGTCTCCTTCAACAACTTCCAATTGCTTGAGACGCTTCTTCAGTCTTTCAATTTCAACTGTTAGCTCTTTAATTTTGTTGTCCTCTTGTCCAGAAAGCCCAGTCCCTTTTTTAACGCGGCCTCTGGCTATTTCCCTTTCTACCTCCTCTATGCCATCAATCCTTTTCTTCAGCAGATCCACTTTGCAGTTCAGCTCAGCGGACTTTTCTTCCTCGCTCTTCAGCTTGCCAATTAACTCATCCCTTTCCTTTGTCAAGCTGGACACTTTCTCCTCCATTTCAGATTTCAACTTCAACAGTTTTTTGCTCTCATCTATTAGTTTCTCAGTCACTTCCATAACTTTGCCTTGCTCCACCTTGAAGTTCTTATTCAAGCTTTCAACTTTTCTCTCTTCCTGCTTTATCTTATCCACCATGTTCTTTCTCTCATCAACCAGCATGACAGTAAAAGACTTCAGCTTTGTTAGGTCATCTTTCAAGTTTAATTCAGCTTTCTCCAACTTACTCTCTGAAGACTCAAGATCCTTCACTCGCGTCTTCACCACTTCCAACTCATTGATCAAGTCTTTGGTTAAGTTCTTTTCTTTCTCCAGGTTCAAACGCAGGTGAGTGCATTCAGATTTGCTTTTGTTGAAAGCCTCCTCCAACCTTTCCAGTTCAGACATTCTCTTCTGCAGTTTCTCCACCTCAAGCCTCAGTTCTTTGCTGTGATGCTCCTCTTCTTGTAGTTTCTTTTTAAGCTCCTTACACTGAGATTCAGTCTTTGTGATCTCCTCGTCTTTGCCTTCCATCTCAAGCACCCGCTTGCGGAGGTTTTCCACCTCAGCCATCAAGCTGGAGTTGCCGCATTCCCCTTTGGCTATTTTGTCTCTCAGTTCCCGAAGCTCTTCTTCAGTCTTCTGAAGGTTTTTGTTGGTTTCTTCCAGCTCCTCAATTCTCCGGGTTAAACCAGCCAGTTTCAGCCTGAGCTGTTTATTGTGCGACTCTTGGCTAGCCAGTTTGGCAGTCATCTCCTCATGCTCTTGGGAAAAGGAGGATGTCTTGTGTTCAAGTTCTGCCTCTAGCTTCATTAGCTTCTGCCCATCCTCTTTTCCTTTAGTACCCAGAATCTTAAGTTTCTCTTCTTCTTCCCTTAGTTTTTGAGTTAGATCTTGTATTTTCTGGGTTTGCTGATCCAGTTGTTCAATGTGCATCTGTCTTTCATCCACAAGCATGAGTGCAAATGACTTGAGTTTGACCAATTCTTCTCTTAGCTTGTTGAGCCTTTTTGCATGCTCTTTTTCCTTTCGGGCTTGGTAGATCTTTTCCTGTTCAAGAAGCTTCTTTAGTCTGAGGAAGGGGAAAACACACAGTGTTATAAGCTTCTTTTAAAAAGAACACAATAATAATTCCTACTACCTAAACTATGCATATCTCTAAGCAAGGGGGGGTACATGTAGGGCTTCAGATGTTGCTGGATTCCAACTCCCATCAGCACCAGGCAGCATGGCCAACGGTCAGGGATGATGGGAGTTGGAGTCAACCAACAATTGGATGGCTATAGGTTCCCCATCCCTACAAGTTCCCCATCCCTTCTCTAGGTACATATGAGTACACCCAAAATTGCCAAAATGTGCAGCATGCTATTCCTTTAAGGGGTGAGTACATTAAGGGTTCTTTTAAAAGTACATTCCTTAGGAGCTGTTGTGCATAATGTTGCACAACTTTTAACAAGAAAGGGCAGGAAGGAAATTCTCCTTTTGATCCTCTCTTTTCCCAGCCACCAGAAAATTTCTCAACTAATGTACATACTGTCTTTGAAACATGTACTACCTTCCCTATAGATGGCATCTATCTGTACTATATGTAAGTCATTGGTCTAGTCCAACCAGTGGCGTAGCGTGGGGGGTGCAGGGGGGCCGTCCGCACCGGGCGCAACATCTGGGGGGGGCGTGCTCGCACTCGCAGCTCTCTGCCCCTACTAAAATCCACGGGTTAGGGGGTGCAAATTACTTGCCTTGCCCCGGGTGCTGACAACCCACGCTACGCCACTGAGTCCAACCAGGATCCTCTTCTGTTCTAATGTTATCCAAAGCTTGGGTAATATTAGAACATAAAATCTCTTATGGATCAGACCAAAGGTTTACATTTACCCTTTTCCATCACTGTAAAGTTGAAACATTTTCTATGCCTCTCTGCCTCTTTAGAGACATCTTGTACCAATGATTACATGACTACACATCTGATGCCTAGTCTTCTATGTATTGAAAGCCAAGGCTTAAACTACAAAAAAACTGGGTTTGGTTAGAGTTCATGTTCATTAGCAGGCAGTTGTGTGTATATATAAGTGAAAACTCTGGCTTAGTTCCAGTTCAGACACTAACGTGGATCAGTAACTTCAAACCCAAAGAATACAAATTATTATCTCACTCTTACTATTGCAGTGTATCAATTCAAAGATACTTTACTAAATAATTTTTTAAAATAAAAAAATTCTAATATGCTAGTTGCCCAAACTTCATCTATAACTATAAGTCATATTTGCTCACTGCAACAGAATGAATTTCAGTCCCCAAATGTTCTTTCTACATTGATGAGCATAGTAGGAACAGTGGACAGAGGCTTAGCCCATCCTGCCCCCTGCCCCCCCAGCTGTAAGAAACAGAGAAAGTATAATCCCATTATACAAATCTGTGCCCAGATTTTGAATACTGTGCGCAATTCTGGTTACCCAAACAGAATGCTGTAGAGCTGGAAAAGGCACAGAAAAGAAACTACAATGGTCAAAAGCTTGGAACAGTTTCCCTGGAAAGGCTCAAGAACATGGAGCTTCAGAGAGTGTGTGCTAAGAGGGAACATCACAGAGATTTATAAAAGTATGCATGATTAGAACAGGAATGGGAACCTGTGGCTCCCAGGGGTTGCTGGACTACAACTCCCATTATCTGTCACTACTACTGGTCATGTAGGCTGGGGCTGATGGGAGCCTGAGTCCAACATCATCTGAAGGGCCATCTCATGGACGTTCCCCATCCTTGAACTAGGAAGAACACATTTAGAGATGCTTGTGCAGCTGAAAAACCATTGTCCTGGCGACCCTTAGCCAATCATGGCAGGGAGGAGAAATGGCCAATCAGGAGAGAGTGAGGATGGTAAAGGGATAATTTGACGGTTTAACCAGCAGAAAGGGGCATGGCAATGGAAGCAGCTTGTGGTGCAAAGGGGTTTATCAGGAAGGATAAACCTGATTAATTTCCTCAGGGGAAGGGGGGGCTTACAAAGGGGCTAGGGGTGTTTTACAGGCAGAGTAAAAGCAGATAGCCATTCTGGGATGAAATAAGATTTCATAGAAGCAGCTCTCTTGCTGGGAATTTTTAAAAAATCTTGTTTAATAGTGAAACTATCAAGCTTTATCTTCCATTGAGTGTTTGTTCATAAAAATATAGTTTTCGTTTCCATTGTGCCCCAGCTTTAATTTATGCCCAGTAAACTGTCACGGGAACCCCAATATTGATAGTTCTTGCTGCATATTTATACTATATGCTGCCACATTTTGAGAATTTCTGAATTCTCAGTTGTTAATAGACATGGAGTGACCAAGGTTAAGAAACAGACTCTGTCACCTTGCCCTGCTCCCATCTTCCCTGAGGTAGTTTGTCACAATCTGTTCTCCTACCTGAGACTCAAGAGACATGCTATGGGGTTGATTGGCAGTAGGTTCAGGAAGCACATCATTATTTTGAAGAAGCAGAATAAGTGCCATTAGTAACAACCTTAAATGGGGTTTTAAGAGGGTTAGGCAAATTCATGGAGGATGTCTTCAATTTCACATGCAGCATTGGCACATCAGGCATCTCTGGCCCAGGATAATGTTGCACTGGCTTGCTAATGCTGTTCAATGGCTGAGAGCATAGCTTAAAGTAGAAGTCAGTGTATCACATCCACATAGGCCAGTTATTTGTGCCTTGGTCATATTGTGACCTTGTGACAGTGGCATAGACTGTCTAGGGAGGTAGAATGCTCTCCTTCACCGAAGGTATTAAGCTGAGATCAGCACCAGTTAGTGGAGTGGGGCAGGGAGTGTAGCGTTGCTCACTTGCCTTCTGAACACTGAGCATCACTGCTAGTTCCTGAGACAGAGAGAGTGCGGTGCAACTCAGTGGTGAAGCAAATCTGGCACTCCTGCCATCATACCTGCCCCATGCTGAACGCAACCTTTCTCAAGAACCACCAGGGATGCTCAGTGTTCAGAAGGCCGGTGACAAACACCACCCTACTAGCAACTACTGGTTCAGACTAAAATATTTGTAAGCCTGGCTTGATCAAAGTGTTCCTTGCTTCTGGAATTCTAACACTCAGAGGCTATCTCAAGCTCAAAGTCTCAACTAGCCAGACCTTGTCATTTAATTAGAAGAATATAAAAAACCAAAAGAATCACACTTAATTTGGAATATTCAGAAATTTCCAGATTAGCCCAGAGTTTATGGCTTCTCTGAAATGAACTATAGATCGATATTTCTCTAGAGATCTGAGTTCCTTCTACCATGCTTTGAGTTGGTCAAGAATAAGGGTTCTGAAAATGAGAACCCAAACGTAGAGCAATATTTTCACTAGTATAAACCTATATTATTGCAGGAAGAGAGCAGAATCAGTGCTATTATTACTGTTCCGCTTGTATTAACTGCCATTAGTGGTACGTCACTGCAGGCTTTAGAACATTCCAGATTCAATGAAGTTTTCTCCTTAAACAGCCAACTTTACTACTCTTTAGAGTAGAAGCAAATACTTCTCTATAAAGCTATTTAAAGTTCAAGTTCACATAATATTTTCATGTTTCCTCTTACCAGAAATATTTAAAGAAATTTCCAGAAAGTAATAAGATGTTTTTATAACTCTGCTTTTACAACCTACAAACCAAGCAGTCATGGATTTAAAAATAATAATAATTGACACATATCTAAAGCATGTGTAAAACTATTGCCTAAAGAATCACTGAGGAAACTGTTCAGCCAGTCCCCTTATTAAGGATTACACAAAGGTTACTATGAATTTTCAGACGTGGAAAGCACTTTCATGGAGGCTAAGCGTGCAAAACCCAAAATAATCTACTTCTGGACTGTATGTATTTTCTTACAATGAAGTAAGGAACTCCTAGCTGCACAAGCCCCCACCCTCTGGGTCCCCTCCTCAGCAACAGCTGCTCCCCAATGAACAGCTGAGAGGAGAAAGGGCTCTGATGTTGTGAAAAGTGTACAATTGCAGCTCTTTCCTCTGCAATTATCTGCTACAAGGAGATGAAAGCAGAGGGGAAAGTGTCTGTGCAAAGAGAGATTGGATTTCCTGCAGATATGCAAAAAGCCATCCATGCATTTTTGCAACTGAATGCCTGCAAGTTTGGGGGCTGCAGATGGATTTTGAAGATGGAGGCACTGAATAGCAATGTGGCATAGCTTGCAATACAGCTGTGGTTTGGCATTATTTGCATTCTTCTGTTGGGATTACAGAGTTCTTTTTGACTCCCCCCCCCCCCCGACAAGGCAGTTCTATTGAAGAACAGTCTTATCAATCAATCAATTAATTTTAAAACTTTTCTCTCTCTTTTCTTTCCCCAAAAAGTCAATAGAGAAAATGAAAGCTCAATACTGAGTAGAGTTTCCTTTTGGGAATCTGTTGTGAGGGGTTGTGGTGGATCTAGCCCGCTCACTACTGGAATACAGCCTCCAACAACTTTCAGAGTGATAATGCAGCCCTCACCTTGTCCCATATGGAAGAGTTCTCCATTTAAGAAAAACATGATGGCCCTCAACTCAGCCAGCCTTAAAGTTAGTAAACTTCCTCAGGGAGCTATCCAGCATTTGCTCTTAAGGGCTGTCTTGCTGAATGTAAATATATTTCAACAGCTTATTGTGAAATGCACAACAAACCCTGGTTGTGTCCTAGTTGCCTCTTGTTTCTGTGCAAAAGCTATCATATCTAGTAGCTGTGCATCATCAACATCATCTGTTACTTCAAGAGCTTTTAAGCAGTCGACCGTAAATAGGAATTCACAATCCTTGCTTATATGCTTATAATCTATGAAAAGGTTCAGGCCCACATTGTGTTTTTACAAAGGTGTACATTTCTTCTCCCCACGCAAGGATAGTGTGGATTCCCTGAAAAACCACAATCTGGGATGAGGGCTCCACAAGAAAACAAGGGCTTGCATGATCTGCACACATGACTATGTGAACAAGTTTATTTCTGACACCATATGTAGGGGGGAACTCAGGTGCTCCGATCCAGCCATTGTCACGCTTTAAATAAGATAAGGTTTGCATGACTATCTGTACCATAATGTGGACAGAGCTGCGCATCCAGCTGAAAGCAGCCTGGTGTGGATAGACTGCAGCCATACAAAGACAAATGCACATTCTAACATGCATGAGACCTTTGAGGAGACATGTTTGAGACTGCACAGCAAGTAAATGAAATGCACATAAGTATGAGAAATGGCAGTGGTGGGAAACCTGTGGCCCTCCAGATAATGATGAACTTCAGCTGCTGTCCTCTCTGGCCATTGGCTATTCTAGCTGGGGCTGATGGAAGTTGTAGCCCAAAAACAAGGCTAAGGCATGCTGTTTTAGGCTAGCCCTCAACCTGAGCCCCCAGTAATCTATAACATGGAAATAATTGTATTGCTCTAACTTATGTAGTTGCTGTAAAGATTAAGATGGCTTATGTGCATCCTGTGACATACGACATGCTACCTCTATCACGTGTGTGTGTGCATGCATACGTGTGTGTCTATACACACACACACGCTAGGTAAGCAAGCATGATCTGCCCAATTCACCACTCAGGTTTTTTGACTGGTCAGATAAAGAAGGTAGCATTGAAAATAACCTTGTTTGTTAAAGTCTAAACCACAGAGCCTAGGGCTTGCTGACTGGAAGGTCGGCATTTTGAATCCCCGCGACAGGATGAGCTTCTGTTGTTTGGTCCCAGCTCCTGCCCACCTAGGAGTTCAAAAGCACGTCAAAGTGCAAGTAGATAAATAGGTACCACTCTGGCGGGAAGGTAAACGGCGTTTCCGTGCGCTGCTCTGATTCGCCAGAAGCGGCTTAGTCATGCTGGCCACATGACCCGGAAGCTGTACACCGGCTCCCTCAGCCAGTAAAGCGAGATGAGCGGTGCAACCCCAGAGTTGGCCACGACTGGACTTAACGGTCAGGGGTCCCTTTACCTTTACTTATATGTCACCTTTCTTCCATTAATAAACTCAAGATGCAATAATGAGGTTCCAAGGTGGACTCCGATCCAGGCTATTGACCTTTTTAAGGTGGCTGCCACCACGTGCTTTCAGAACATGCCTTGGGATTTGCCCTATTAAAAATTATGCCAAAGAAATAAACAATTCCAGTTCACTGGAACTAGAAAATCATTTTACAAAGTAGTTAAAGATTAATCCAGCATGAACACCAACTGCTTTTGTTGAATACAGTGCAAGACAAATTCCCCCTGTTTTAGAGCAGTGGGATATCTCACTTGTTTCAAATGCCCTGAAGGCTTTCCCAACACACTGTTTTGTAGCAATCACATTAACAGCACAAGCCTACTCAGAAGTAAGACCCACTGAGCTCAGTGGGCCCTAATCCGAAGTAAGTAAACACAGGATTACAACCTAAAGAGTACTCACAACACAGAATGCTTATAGGACCAAACAATTCAATGTCTTGGTTACATAATAAGCAATTATCAGTACAGAGTTCAACAAAAAAAGATCTATGCCAATGTGAAGCAAAAGATTTAAAGCTCTGCCAAGGCTGTATTTGGTCTAGGTTATCCTTCCCTTAAGAACTTGTGAATTGTCTTCTGCACAATGAAATGAAAACCGAACCACAAAGTAACTCCAAGGAAAGATTCAGTTTCATAGCATCTCTCTATTTACAAGGTCAGAACATGCCATACCTTGAAAGTCAGGCTGTGTTTTGATGCAAGGTAGAGCTTTCCCTCCCCAAGTCAGTCAACAGGGAGATCCGAGCTGTTCTAGTTTTAAAAGCTGCAGTTAATTTGCCGCTGTAACGAAGCACATGTCTGTACTTCCCTGTTACATGCAACAGGCTCTTAGCAGAGTCTTCTTGCCAAGCAAATCCATTAGCGCAAGTACTGAAAAATGTGCATACACAAGAAGCAACATTTTGGAAACAAACAAAACAGCAGAGTGTGGTTTTCTTACCTTCTCCTAATGAGGAGCACTTTCGATTCCCCCTCCCTGCCTCTCTTTGCAAGAGTTTGCAAGTCTGCAGGCCCTGCTTAGCCCCTGCTCTACAGGGAATTAGCCATCACATTCCAGCCATGTCATCAGAACAATGAAAGGTGAATGTTGTGCAAAACAGCTTGGGACCACTCACTGATGATGTCATCCCTCCCTTATATGGTTCATTATTGTGCAGATTTAACTTTGGGCAGTGAGGGGGGGGTGGAGCCTCACTACTTCAGAAAGCAAAGGAAAACAGTGGCTAGAGAAAGGCTTGGGGGGAAGTAGGGGGGAAGGTAGGTACAATAGAAGTGTATTCTCATCCTCCCCCCCCAAATCCCCCCCCTCTTCCAAACTAATTGAACTCCAGCCAGTTCCATTCAAACATGTGTTCAAGCTGCAATTGCAATCCTTTCAGAATCAGCCTAAGGAGCTGAAATCACACAGCATGAAAGTAAAGTAAAACCATTATTTCTCCATTATGGATTCCCATCCTAAATGCAGCACAAAGGACAATGGAAGCTGAAATGACCCCCTCCACCTAAAAATTACAGGAAGGGTATGCTCTCTTCTACAGACTGTTTATTATAGTTGCTATACATCTCCTAAAGAGACACTAGGTTAACTATCTTAGGAATTTACATGCCCAAAGTCTGCTTGTAACTCAGAAAAAAACTGGGTTGCAATTTTAAAAAACAGCACTGAAAATCCAGTCTGCAATTGTTGTGTATTTAAGAGACAGCTGTGACATAATGCTTGAGGGTATGAGATTGCTGTTGGACTAACAGCATCACTCTACAAACAAGTCCTGATTTATATAGAATCAGCCACTTTATGAGTCTCCAGGGGGTCATCCTACGGCAGCTAAATCTGGGTTACACTGTCATTGAATTAAATGTCATTTGGTGTACATTCACATGACCAGTGAAGAAAGACATGCTGATATGCATTTCCCCCAAGCTAGGCTGAAGGTGGGTGTGCTACCTTTCTGGAAGTTTGGTAGCATCATCTGAAATCAAACTTTTCCACACACCCTTATTTATAACAGCTGCAGTTTAGAAGACGAATCAGGTCAGCGCTTCCCCCCATCAATGCATCTTCATGCTAGCAAAAACTTCACAGAATCATAGAATCGTAGAGTTGGAAGGGACCACAAGGGCAATGCAGGAATCTTTTGCCCAACATGGGACTTGAACCCACAACCTCGAGATCAAGAGTCCTGTGCTCTACTGAGTGAGTTATCAGTTTTCATCTGTTTAATTTCCACCAGAGGTATTTTTCTTGACAGATTTGATTCTTTATTTTCCCCCTACCTTCCTGTGAGAACGCTAAGCAGATTGCAGTAGTAAAAACAAATCACGAATTACTGTATAAACAATAATTAAATAATTAAGACCTAGATCAGTAGCAACCAAACACCTATTTATCCTCCTAAACTGTATTTCATGCTGCTCAAAAGTGCAGACTTGGTTGGCCAAACCCCAAGGACTTACTACTGCAACACTTAGGGCTTGTCCCCACTTCCACTTGTCCCATGACTAAAAAAGAGTGAGTCCAAGCAGTTTTCCCCTTGACCCACTCCTTTCCCAGGGAAAACCCATTCTTCAATGCTAAATTAGAGCAAATGTCAATCTGGAAGATTGCTGTTTGCTCCTACTGAGCGCTAAAAAGTGGTTTTGTAATTCCCAGTTCTGCTAACTCTCAGCACCCTTAACAAACTACACTTCCCATAATTCTTTGAGGGAAACCATGGCTGTTAAGTAGCATCCGAGTACTTCAAATGTATGGTGTGGCTGTGATCTTGATAAGATCTTTTCAACTGTGTTTGACTGAAGCCAGGTGTTTTAGATCCACCCTCTCCATAAAACTACCTTGGTATCATAAATGCCATATATGTTGCATTGTGCCTTATGGTCTGCATTAATTAAATGAGGAGATGACGGCCACCAGTTTTGGGTTCCATACTCAGAAGCAGTAGCTTCTTCTTGCAACCATGCTGCTTAAGTTCCAGGAATCAGCTCCCTTTTAAACATAGATTTCAGGACTGTGCTTTTGCATCAATTAAACCCTGCTTTGGCTTCTCTTTTCATGCTTCTTATCTCATGCAATGGAACTCATGCAATGTAGTAAAGGTAACACCCACAGAACTCCTAGATTCCTTGGCTACGTTACTTAAATCCTCTACAAACAAAGCCAGATGCTTGTTGCAAAAGAACAAACAACTATTCCCCAGGATTCCGTTTACTTGCTGCCATGAAAAGTGCACTGCAAACAATGAATCACCATCCTTAAAGAAGCCGTATCTTAATGACGCTCCAGGTTACTGTATGCTCAGAGGTGAGGCTTCTAGATAATGATCATATTTCTATGCAAACCTGCAGATTTCCACCTGTGCAGTGCTTAATGTATGTTAATGAGTTCCTAGAACCCATTTGGTGGAGGGAAGGGTGGGTTTTTTTAATCATGGGAAAAAGGAAAGCTGGCTGTTTTTAATATAAATATATTGCATTACTCATGTTGTGCCTCTTGGGAAAGTATTCAATAAAGAGAAATAAAACATATCCTTGAAAAAAGAATGCTGGAAGAGGGAAGAGGATTGCAAGCTGTGCTGATTCTGGGCTATACATTTTATATTACTTACATCATATTCCCTAAAAACCCCTCACTTAGTAAACTTAAGCTGAACAACTGGCCGTAGTCACCAGCCGTGCTTTTATTTAAAACAGGTCATTCCAGGCAGATGTTATAAAACATTGTATTATTCTCTTGAGGCTTTTTTCTCCCTCTGAATTGATGGGCTGAGGCGCTGCTTTTTCTTCTTCTTTAAATCACGCCGTGAATTGTTCTATATCTCCCTGTTATGCATTTATTGCCTTTTATGGAGTATGATTCATGAACTAAACATAATGACCTTAGACACATTTTATTTAAAAGCATTTCTGTTTGACTGGGGAGAATTCAGGCTTTTCTCAAAGCATATGACCAGATGGTGGTGTGGAAAGCCCGGGGGGGGGGGGGTTGATCCTGTCCCATTTCTCTTCCTCCATCAATGCAAGGCTTCCATTTGATTGAATGTTACAGAGCCGTTCTCTTTGAAATCATAGGTTGCAATACCAAACTCTACAGAGTTACCTGAGAATACCTCACACTGAACCCAGTTGGGCTTACTTCTGTGTAGAGAACTGCACTGTCAGTCACATGCCTCACCCGAAAATTTCAGTTTCAAAAAGAGCAAACCATAAACTATAGCTTATGGCAGACATTTCATAGAATTGTAGAATTGAAAGGGACCCTGAGGGTCCAGTGGCGGAGCTTCAAGCTCCAGTGGGGGGTGGGGCAGAGAGCAGGCGGGGGCATGGCTGACGTGCATCCCGGGGTGTGTGGCACGTGTCCCGGGGTGTGTGGCATGCCACCCACATGGACGTGCCGCACCACTGCAGGGGTGTGGCACGCATCCTGGGGCATGGTGCACCGCCTGCAGGGGCGTAGCATCCAGCGCGGGGGGGGCAGCCGCGATGGCACCTCACCGGGATCGTGCCGCCGGGGGTGGTGCACTCCCCCCGCACCCCTGTTCCTCCACCAGTGAGGGTCATTTAGTTTAGCTTCCTGCAATGTCCACAGCCACCCCTGTTAGTTACAAATCATAATATGACAGAACCCTACCAATGTATTTTTTTTAATATTTTTTTTGTAAGCTGTATGATCTGTTGGTTCCAGATAAAATCAAAGCTGTTTTACCTTTTCAAATGTCAGTCACGCTGCATGCACTTTTATGTTACTTGGCACTAAATAAATCCTTATGCTAAACACACAGAGAAATAATTGTGGTGTTCTGAAACTGCCTAAATCCATTTCCTTTTTATACTTACTTTGCAGAATCATACATCACACTCTTACCAGGCAATCTTGGGCATGTTTACTCAGAAGTACCAGTAAGTCATACTGAGGTCAATGGAACTTGTAGTGCAATATCCTTGGGCTACTCTCAGCTCCTGTTAAAGCCATCAACTCACTCTCCACTAGAGAAATCGTCACAACATTCACAATATTAGATGAATCAGCTGTAATTTATAACTCAATGGAAGCTCAATAGATTTTATTTTCAGCATGAGAACAGTATCAGGCAGGCCATAATTCTCACTACACAAGAAGCTGACTTATACCAAATCAGACATTTGTCCACCTAGACTAATATTGTACTCTCTGACTGGCAGCAGCTCTCCAAGTTCTTGGATGAGAGTATTTCCCATCACTTTATCCTTTTATCTGGAGATGCCTGCCATTGAACCTGGCAACTGGGAATTCTTAATGCAAAGAATGTGCTGTCCTGCTGAGTTGTGGTCCCCTCCTGCAAAACTATTTTGAGGCATTGTCCTGACATCCTCCTTTCTCCCTGTCTAGTTATCATGTGGCTACAATTATCTAGTTATCCCTCCTTAATCTTAAAAGCTGTTCAACCCATACAGAAGCTCAAAACCATTTCCATCCAGTCTTAGTAGCATCTATAAACTGCTGTCTTAAAGATCAGCTGGAAGTAAGAACAACTGGATTAGGAGTTGTTGTTTTCCTTTCATTTACCAGTTTCTAAATATTCATTATGGAAATTAGAAACCATTTGATTGAAATTAGTGGGTGTCTTTTCCAATATCATCCCTTTCATTTAAATTATTGTCTTTGAATTCAAGAAATTCAACATATCGACAGTATCCCTGAGAAAAGTAGAAATATATAAATCAGTGTTGTAGATATAACAGTGATATGCAGCAGTTATGAAAGAGGGTTTGTTATGCCAGAACTCTCAGAATATCACACTGATTCTCCTGCTCTTTTGTTCTTGCAGATTTTAATCACTGTACAGTGAGAGGAGTAATAATTGTAATGCTATAAATTCCCACAACACCCAATAGTGCTGTCCTGCTCACCCTCACCCTCCACCACTGCTCTGGATCACAGCTTTAGAATCAAGGAAGAAAAACTAAGGAACAGAACGTATGAAACCTTCAGAAGATACGGGCAGAAAATGTATCTGAACATTAAAAAAACACCACCTTGCACAATTAAATTGACAGATTTTATGTTTACATATAATCTATCATGTTGTATGAGATGAAAATTCTGGATTGTATCCAAATTACTAAGTTGTACTCAGAGTAAGGTAAAGGTAAAGGTACCCCTGCCCGTATAGGCCAGTCTTGACAGACTCTAGGGTTGTGCGCTCATCTCACTCTAGAGGCCGGGAGCCAGCGCTGTCCAAAGACACTTCCGGGTCACGTAGCCAGCGTGACGAAGTTGCTCTGGCGAACCGGCACCAGAGCAACACACGGAAACGCCGTTTACCTTCCCGCTATAAAGCGGTACCTATTTATCTACTTGCACTTAAGGGTGCTTTCGAACTGCTAGGTGGGCAGGAGCTGGGACCAAACGACGGGAGCTCACCCCGCCGCGGGGATTCAAACCGCCGACCATGCGATCGGCAAGTCCTAGGCGCTGAGGTTTTACCCACAGCGCCACCCACGTCCCGTACTCAGAGTAGACCACTGAAATAAATGGACCCAAGTTAGTCACATCCATTAAAGCCAATGGGTTTACTCTGAGTAGGCCTAATATAAGAAACCACCTTCTGGCTTTTGGTCTTCAAATATTGTTATAGCTGTATTGCTATTAGAAATTACCAATTATGATCAGATTACAAAGAAGCATAAAATTAGCTTCTTGGGCCCAAGGGGACTCTATACTTGTTTTTCTTGAAGAACAGCACCTTCTGCCTCTATTGCCTCCAGCAATGCTTTTAAAAAGCAGTGGAGGCACTAGGAAAAAGGGGGCAACAGAAAGGGGCAAGTGTATTATGTGAAGGTGAATTTTGCCCCACTTTAGGTTTCTCTAAAGTAAATCCAGTTGGTTTGACTCACAGGCCAGGTGTGTGGTTCCTGCAACAGAGGAGGGGATGTAGGCCAAGGTGGAAGCCCCCCAAAAGGGGCTACAAGGTGAGAGCCAAAGACAAGTGTTAGGGAGGAACTGCTACAGAACCCTCCCCAGAAAAGGAGGAGAGAGCGGAACTCTAGTAGCTTGGAAGGACGCCTTCAGCCCACACAGGACGGCATTTCTCTATCTGTATGAAACAATCCTACGAAAAACGGCTTTCTGTCAAGAAGCAACATGAGTCTGGCAATGGGGTGTGGGGAGCTGTTTGTATGAGGAGCTACCTTCCCCCCGCTAGGCACTGCCTATGTGGAACCAAACTTTCAAAAGCTGCTTGATCAGGGATCAGGGTCAGCTACTGTTGGCCGTGCTGTCTGGGGCTGACGGGAATTGGCACCCCCTCCATCTGTCACACAATCTGTCTCTATTCCTGGGTTAACACACTTGCGCGAGTCTAAGCAGTGGTTTATATCTCGGCCTACATGCTCTGACAAAGCTTCAACTAGTCGACAGCAAAATGACACTAGTATAGCCCTTTTATTCTCTGTTGCTGTAATTTTTTTAAAGCAACCGTTCTGTTTAACACACAAACCCAGAGAGAGAAGTCTGCAGATTTTAAGCCCATCATAGGAGAAGGCCTTTCTCTGAATTTAGACCTCCACAGTCGCTCTGCATCTCATGTATATGAAATAAAGTGGAGCAAAATGAAAACATTTTGGGAAGAAAGGCTCGGGGCTGGCTTCTCATGGGAAAGGGAAGAGAAGGAAACCTGAATAACAAAAGCACAAAGGGGGGGTGGGGGGTACGAGAGAGATGTTTGAAATCCGCTAACATCAGTGCTCCCGTTTCTGATTCAAGAGGCCTGCGCTCTTTATTAGATGCAGATCAGTTTCCTTTGCAGGTGATGCGGTCCCAGCATTACATCACCAGAAGAGCAGCCAAGGAGCATCTCAGTGCCAGGATGACTGAAGCAGAGAGGAATGTATTATCACAGGCTACTGAGAAACTCGCCAGTTCTTTCTTTGCTGGGGGTGCTGGGATGGAGAGCAGAAAATGTCATTAGAAGAGCGAAAGGTTTCATAGGAGGAAGATCCGGGGGTCCGAGGATCCCCTGCGTATATCTACAATTATAGCCGTGCATTTCCAGAGGGGGTGGAACCAGGAGCATTAACAAAGACCATATTTGTGACGCTAGCACTGAAGCAGGATAACGTGTGTGTGTGTGTGTACTCTGTATTGGAATAAATTAATCAGTGTTTCTCTATACCTGGGCCCTACTGTTTCAACTGGAGAAAATAACTTTGAGGATACTGAGCTAAGAAAATTCAAACATCCAATCACTATCAGCGGTTTAACCTACAAAGAAGCCTTACGTAAAAGCTAACTGATTGCGCTAGGCTAAATAACTTCAGCAGTTCGTATACAGGGAAATATAAGGAAGAGTGTTGCTCCATTGGTTTTGTTTTCCAAGGCCTCCGAAACAGCGGCTCTGAGAACTGCAAGCCAGTGTTTCCACTTTCAGGCCCCTTGGGGACATTCTCTCACAACTACGAGGCTGGAGAGTGAGCATTGTGTATTTGTTCCTCCCTAGCCATCACATCCTCACTGGCCCTGCACATTTAAAGCACATGACTTCCCTTGAAGAATTATGGGAACTGTAGTTTACACAGAAAAACTGATGTCATATATTTCATCAATTGCCTGTATTTTCAGTGATTTGCTTTAACCAATCAGGACAGTCCCTCTGTAAGAGACTATGAAAAAATCAAAATCAAACGTTGAATATGTGAACACAGATAAACACTTGCTAGCTTAGTTCCACTTGAACTCTGCACATACTTTGGAATTATGTGTCTGTTTTTGCTTTGTCCCCGACCCATAATCTTGGTGCCTCTGCAAAGCAATTAGAGAAAGCCATGGTAGTTCAAGCTAAGCAGACTCCCATTAGGGGAGACTCTAATGGAAACTGATATAAAAGCACTGCTATTTGGTATTGGGAGAGATAAAAGCAATAGACACGATTCCTAGAGAGGAGAGACAGATCTCAGAGGAGAGAATCTCTAGAACAATTTATACAGGCTACAACCAACCCAAACATGTGGACAGCTGTCTGATTGGTCATCTATGCCTGGGGAAAGTGTGCAGCTGTCCTATTGTCTTCAAAAAAGTAAAATCTTCTGAGCTATGGATGGGGAATAGAGGCTGAACAGGGAAAACATAGGAGAAGGATGTTTTTCTCATGATGTCATGAAGATGCCCCATAAAATGTTCAGTAGTTCATCAAAATACAATTCTCAGCATTCTTTAGGTGAAACCATGACTGACTGTGCTATAAAACTGATATTAGTCTATTGGGTTATATATTCCTTATGGAGTACCATCACCACTACCAAAACAGCAGATAAACTAGGATAAGCCAGTCAGTTTCTTTTACTGGTTATCCTAGAGATTATGCAGATTGCTGCTCTTTATATATTGAAATTGACATTGCTTGATGTTTCCAGTGTGCATTCTGAACTATTTTTTTCAATGACTAAACATATGTCCAGATCATGATTTAGCACATACCAATCCAAACTATTTCTCCAAAGGTATCTTTGCATGTTGAAACATTCACACTGAAATCACAGAGCGAATCAGTGAGGATTGGATTCATTATATAAAAATGTGTGTAGGGCCGGTCCTAATATTAGGCAAAGTGAGGCAGCTGCTTCAGGCATCTGATTTTGGGTATCATGAAAGGGCACCAAGTTGTTAGTTCTTTAATTTATTATTGTAGTTTTATTGTCAGAGGGGTGGGGAAGAGGCATATGTGGGATTTTCTTTTCTTGGGTGCCAAAACAATTTGGCCAGCTGTGGAAACTATTGAAGAAGTAGGGGGTGCCATTTGCCACTTTGCTTCAGATGTGAAAAAGTGTTGGACTATGTGGTCCACTTTTATTTCATTTGAAACAAAGAAAGAACATGCATATAGACCACCCCAGACCCACAGGAAACTGGTACACTTCTTAAATGAGCAGCGGTTGAATTAATGTTTTATTTTATTACTACCAATACAGCTGGGCATAGGGTTTGTGTGGCAGCAACAGAGAGGAACTGTAATTGATCGTATATTTGTTCCCAAATTATTATTTATTTTTTTAAGTCTTAGACTAGCTCTGCAGCCTTGAATGAATTATTCCCATATCTGTAATACGGATTCAACAGTACAAGAGAACTGACAATAGGTTTTGGTTGGGCAAAAAAGTTCAATAATGGTGAGAAACAGTATATTAAAAATGTTAATTCCCTCTCTACAATATCTCTGATATCTGGAATTCTGCAGTTCTGCTGAAAAATGTATTTGAAAAACCCATTGTTTCCCATCAGAATAACCCCCGAAATGCTGAGTTTATTCAACAGGCTGTCTCTTAATGCTCACCTTTCACGCTCCTGCTCCAAGAGATTGGTAAAGTCATCGCTCTTATTCATGTAATCTGTATGTTTATGCTTCTCATTTTCCAGCTCGTAAACTGTGCGCCGATGGCATTTCTCTGCCAGGAGGAGCTGCTCGAGCATGCGCCGGTATGTTTCCTTCTGCTTCTCTTCCAGTCTGTCCAGCTGGTTGGTTGAAATGTAAAATGGACTGTGTTAAATACATTGTTGGCTGACATTGGTACATCTGCTGAACAAGGATGTTGCATTACTGTAAACGTGGCATGGCCTCTTTCATTGCCTATAAGCAGTCACTAGTAATAAACACCACTGATACCCATTAGCTTTGCCCACGACAGATCAAATGTAGAGGACGACGACAGTTAACATTGTAACCATACCAAGCTGCTTCAGCAATGAGCTACTGACATTTTGATTTTGATGAGAGCTTAGATTGAAGGAAGGGACTGATTATTCGGCTCACTATTTCAGATTTCATTGGAAGGAGAAAAGAGATTTCAGTGTGAAGGAAGGGAAGATTCTCAGTGAGGTTTAAAGGCTCACTCTTAAATCTCTTCAGAATTAAACTGTACAGAACAGTTTAAGAAGATTAGTTGTGATTGCCCTTTTATACTTCATGATCACTATGGCAATGTTCTCAATGACAGCTAACAGTTACCCCTCTTTTAAAAAAAAAGAAATGGAGGAAAAAGTCTTCCTTTGGCATCTATGCACAGCACAGAGACCCATTCTGTAATAATAGTCATCCATTATATAGAGTCAGCAAGTTAATCAGAAGTCTAGAAGTTTCTGTGGAATAACTAAATGGGATTTGGAACACAGGGTGATTCACACACCCCAAACCCCACAATATCCCTGGGGCTTATGCTTTAAAGGCCAACAGGCCACATTTGGTCCTGGGCTTAGTATTCTCCATCCCTGTTTGAGAGCAAACACAGTCAACTTCACAGGACTATATACAGATATCACAGTGGTTTGGTCACTGGTGTGTTGTGCTGCTGTGGAATTTGCAAATGGTAACATACTGTTGCCCTTGGTTCCACATTCAGAACATGCATGTTTCCTCAGAGGTAATTCTCACTGTGTTCTCTTACTCAAAGGCATGTGTTTCTCCAATCACAGCCTCAAAGTCTGCTTTTTAGATTTTTAATTCTCGTAAACTTTGCAAACATGCAACGTGTTGAGCGCTAGCACACTATCACTGTAGAGGATCAGATTAGGTATCTACGTACGCAAGTGTTGCCACTGCAACATGTGGTGCAAGAGAGGAAAACAGAGACATGCAAGGTTGGGGATGTGCCCATGCCTTCAGTCGTGGTATTTTGTAAAGCAAATCGCAAATGCAAGTCAAAATGAAAAGGACACCCTGACTCAAGGTTCCTAAAGTAATTTGCTTACCTCTGAAATTGGCTTCTCATAGACATCTTCCCCTGTTGACTTCTCATGGGCAAGGGTCGCATCCCTGTGCAGTATCCTGAGGACATTCTCTGGAGCTGAAGAGCCATAGTGCGCCTCCAGAATTTCAGGCTTTATTTTCTCTGTTTTCAGCATATGGATCACGTCTTCTCGAGCCTGCAAATTGACAATATTATTAATATTACTACTACTATTATTTAATTACTTAAACAATGAAATAGCAGCATTTTCGACTGCTGACGTACTATGGGCTGTATCCAATGGTGTCCATGCATAAGCTGGGCGCTTTGGGGGCAGTTCTGAATTCCTCATCTGAGGCCCTGTGGGTGGTAGCCAGGCATCTGAGAGCCCTCTAGGAACCAAGGCGGCTTCTGTGGGGACCTCCAGTGAAGGTGCAGGGATGTCCAGTTCCAATAGGATCATTAGTGTGGGAAGGGTCCCACTCCTTTCATTCATTCATTCTATTTCACCAATTTGTATAAAGCTTAATGACAGCAGTCTCTAAGCAGTTTACACAGGAGACCCCATACAATGAGACCCCCCCCCCATTCTTGCTCCTCATCTGAGAAGCCTGCAGACCCAAGGGCTGATCACTGATGCCAGCTTCAAGGCTTTGAAAAACGGGATTTAACATATTTGTAGTGGTCATATCTACTGACTGCCATAATAGCTGTATGAAACCTCCATGTTTGGATGCAGTTTACCTCAGAAAAGCAGAAGCTGGGAACAAGCAACAAGGAATGGCTATCATCGTTTTGCCATGCTGTGGGGAAGAAGCTGTTAAACTCATGGCTTACTCATGAGTAGCCCTGTCAGCCAGGATTGGTTTCAGCTAAGTAAGGGTGGGGCTTGGAAGATGTTTCAAGCCGCCAGACTCAGGCTGATGTCTTTTAAGCCTCAGAAGGCCCCAGAGAAAGAGGAAGCCTAGGGGAGATCAGCAACCAGTAGAGCTCATAAAGAACTGAAATTATATACTCCTTGTAGCTATTTATCCAGCTGCTGAATTCTGAACTACCGGTAATTGTGCCTTCCAAACAGCTTTCAAGAGCAGCCCCACACTGAACACATGATAGTAGTCTAGTTGAAAGAACCTGGGCATGCTGGGCCTCCAGAAAAGGTTTACTGATTGTTGTTAGAAAGAGAATGTTGGATTAGATGGGCCTCTGGTCTGATCCAGGAAAGCAAATACTTCTGGGGCATTCCTAGTCCCTAGCATGTTGTCTTCAAAGCTCTGGCATACTTGCTTTGCATAGGATGCTGTTGTAGTAATTATTTGGGTTAAAAGTACTGATTTGCAACACATACATAATTGTTTAACCATCAGCAATCTGAGCATTCCCTGGGTGGAATCAACAGCCCATTAGCTAGTTAATTTTAGGTTCAGTATAAGATGCTCATGAAGCCCAACTGTTTCTTTGCTTAAAAGCATCATTGCCTTTTAGCCACCAACAACTTTGTTTCCTAGCTGACTGATGAGCCGTGTAAGATAATAATTGAACTCTGCTGTTAAAAGAGATCTGTTACTTCAATTATATAATGACCATTGCACATGGAAGGAGCCTAGCAATGCTAAAGACAAATAGCACCACTCATAAATAAAGTTCTTCATGAAATCATTCAAGATTTATTGGATATTATTAACTTCCCAAGATGGCTCTTCAAGCCCTTATGTGCACAGCTTGGGGTACACGACTACAGGCACCATGAAACAGGGGATCAAAGTTTACTAAGTCCAGACTTTTTCTTCTGATTATGCTATACCCGTAACTGTCAAACTCTGGACATGAGCACTCTGTAGTCCTCATTCCGTTTATTAATAGTGCAACAGCTGCTGCGTACTAGAATCAGAAATAAGATAAGGTCATGGATCCCCAATGCAGTGTTGCGGTCATACCAGTGGTACATTTTCTAAATTTTAAAAGACTCTGTGCACTGGGCCTGACAAAGAATGTAAATAAAAACTCACAAGGTAGCCCTCTAAAGGATTTCAGGTGCCTGTTCTCAGGCAGCTGCAAACGTTATCTCTCACAGTCAAAAGAAAAGTTCTCTTCAGTTTCTGGCAATTTAGGCTAGTATGGCATGTGTCTTTCAGATGTTCATCATCCATGTTGACAACATATCTACATGCAATACAGGCCCAGCATCAGCATCCTGGGACAGCTGCTAAGGCCTCTGGACTCCCCACAGGGTTGTTCACCACCACCACTAAAACCTGTCCTAGACACTTCACAATGAGAAACTGGGACCATGAGTCTCCATTTTAATTTCTCACAATACACTGGAATATTGGGTATTCCAGGGCTTTGTGGGAATATTGGGTATCCCAGGGCTTTGTGGGAAATTTAAGTGGCGGCTTCCACCTTTGGAATGCTGCTGCCACCAAGAAAATCCAAGGAGCCCATCAACACAACAGAAGGCCAACTAGATGATGCTTTGCCCAGGCACGCTTCATATTTTGAACCGGCCCTGATGCAATACAGGGGTAGGAAACCTTTTTCAACCTGAGGACTGTATTTGCTTCTGAGCAACTTTCTGGGGTCTGCCAGCAGCAAATGCAGGCAGAGAAAAACATGCAAATGTTTCTTTTCTACAGTATGTGAGTTTCCACACACACTCACAAAGGCCACTTTCCATCCTCCATCTAGTCATGAGGCATTATAAGGCCTCAAGGACAGCCAATTCTGGGTATGGAGCAAGGCCTGTGAGGGATGTGACCTGGGGAGAGTTTCAAGGGGCAGATGAAGAGGTCTCGAGGCTCACATTCAACCCCTAGGCTCGAGGTTCTCCACTTGCATCTACAGTGGTACCGCGGGTTAAGTACTGTACTATATATTTGGAAAGTGGTTTGCTTGTCTGTCCACCCACCTCTCGAGATGGCAATGCCAAGTTTGGCATCAAGGTTTCTGAGGTGGGGGTGGCAGGCTTTGTCACTGTTTGGTTTCTGGGTGCCATTTTGAATCAAGATAGTGGACAAAAATGTGACTTTGTCCATTTGTTGGGCGCCTCTCAAGATATTGTCACCAAACTCAGCATGAGGGTTCATGAGGTGCAGGGGTCATAGTCTTCATCAAAGTTTGGGTGCTGGGCACCATTTTTAATCAAGATGGAGGACAACTGTGTTGTGACTTTGCCCGGTTTTTGGTGTGACATATCCAAACTCACGAATTACACAATCCATTTTAAAAAAATAGTTTCTACAGATTTCCAGGCAGCACCAGGCACACCCCACTACTTAGATGTCTTTTTAAAAGATAAAATATACAGTTAAAACTTTTTCCCATGTATCAGCAACACAACAACATCCCTGTTGCTTATTCAGGAGAGACAAATGAATAGCCCAGTGAAGTACCAGTTATACCAATTCAATGAATGGACTAACTCTGTTACATAATAATGCTGTGCTGGCTTGCACACACCCTCAAGCAACTAATAAAGTCTGATGTCAAAGGCAGGATATTGGGCCAGACAGACCTCTGATCTAAACCAGTGAGTCTATTATATTATTCTCTCTCTCTCTCTCTCTCTCTCTGTGTGTGTGTGTGTGTGTGTGTGTGTGCATGTGCATGCAACTATATATATAAACTGCACTTCCAATGGGGCTGGGGGCTTTGCCTCCAAATGTTCAGAAGACAAAATGAGGAGGCGAGAACTGCGGCGATGCAGCAGAGCCCCACTTTGTTACTTCTTACATCAGGCTTTGAAACAGATCAAATGCACCCTGGAAGACATCTGTCTGTTATTTCCTGCCATATAGCTTTTGGTTCGGCTTTATTGCCAGAGAGCTGCACAGATGATGTCACTTTTTCTGTGAAAAGAACCGGCCACCAGAGCCTTTTCACTGACATAATTCATTATCTGTAGTCTGGCCTGGGGACAGCAAATTCCCATGACCAGGAATTAACTATATACACTGCTTGATGTTGTCAGACTTTTTAAGGGCTGAAAGATATCATTTCTTGTTTTGTTGACACTGAAAAGGAGCCTTGTTCTCTATTATCGCACCAAAGGGGAAGGTTAGTCGCAAGCCTACGGTTCCGTGATCCTTGGCATTACAAGAAGCAAAATCGAAAGGTCAATGTAGATTATGTACACAGATCAAAGTGTGTTGCGATATGTCTTGCATGCTTCAGGAATTAAGGCATCACAATGGACAAACCAGCTGACTCGCGGTTTGCCCTCGCCGGTTATTATAAATGCTCTCATGGCCAAATTTAGCCATCTGCAGATATTGTGTCCATCAGGTTTATCAGTGGCTGGAGTTGCTGAGGGGAACCAGAGCAGTGTTATTCTCTTCTCCAGCGATTGCTGGAGGCTCTCAGGAAAACGAAAGGACGCCCATGGGCATCTGTTGGTTGTGCTCAAGTCGAGTAACTGTGTTATGATGCTGAGTAAAGCCTGCAGCCATTTGACCAAGACCAAAGAAAGAAGAAGAACAAGGCTCTGGGGCAATCCTCTAATCCTGAGTTTCCAATCCTAGGGAACTGGCATTGTTAAAAGAAGAAAAACACTACACATTGAAAGCTTAATATATTGCCTGTTTTGTCCTTCAGATGATCCACTGTCCTGCAGCAGTGCAGCTTCTTTGCCATCCCATTGGGTTGGGGGAGGACACAATTCCAACGGTGAACATGGAAAACTGGGTGGGGAAACAACTACTGCAGCTATGAAGTTCAGGAGGTGTGGATAGAGCAAGGATGGGGAAGATTACGCAGCTTGAGGGCCACCTTCCCTTCTGAGCAACTGATTTACATGTATGAATCCCCTGAATTTCTGTTTTAGTTGCTGCTATATGCTGTTACACTGTTTCCTTGGTGTTAAGCTGTACTTTGGTTTTAAAAGGCATCGTTTTTATATTGTACATAGAACTTACTATTTAGAAATTTTGAAATATTAAGTGGTTTGGAAATGCTTTAAACAAAATAAATTTGCAATGGGAGAAAAGCTCCCATTGGCACCAGAAGCTTTCCTCCCTTTGTGACCTGCAAGTGTGTGTGTTGATTCCAACCAGGACTGCAGCAGGGGCAAAGGGTTAACTCTCCCCCCCCCCTCCACACTCTGGTCGCATTTCACCTCAGGGCCCCTTCTGTTGGGATAGTGGAAAAAAATGATTCATCTCTCACTGAAAGGTGAATCTACCTAATTCATACTTCCCAAAACCACATGGGAACCATAATGCAAGCCTCCTTTCAAAATTTGCACATCTCTGAATTTTGTAATACATTGCTGCAGCCAAGGCATGCTCAAAAAAGCATGTACTGGGGGTAAAGTATGCATTTTTTAAAAATCACATACTGAAAATAAGATACAAAAATGCATTGCAAAAAAATGTGTATTGGGGAAACTGAATGCAAATGTGTTTATAAGGAGAAATTTGTGCTAAAATGCTGGTGAATTTTCACAAAGACATTAAAATAAAAAGAGGTGGATAACGGAACTTCAGACTGAGAAACTGAGAGAAACTGATATTGACAGATTCACCATCCCTGCTTACATTTTTGCTAACCAAAAATCACAGGCGTGCCTTGTCAAACTGATCACATCTAGCATAGTCAGGTCTAGCTTTCCCCTTAGATTAAGAATCAAATTTCTCACAGAGAGGTGTAGAGCCTGGGAACTGTGAGTTCTGCTCTGCTCATGGAAAGAGGCTTTCCTGCAGCCTCATCCCCTCCCCGCCACCCGAAAAAGAAGCTTCTCTTGAGAGTCAGGGGCATATTCCAGAATAGCATTTGATGTGGCCTGGGGGCTGCAGCTGTGTGGAGGAAACGGCAGAAATCCAAGACCACCACCCCTTTGCGCAAGTGAAAGCGCCATCCACTCTCTCAAATGCTTCCTTGGATCCAAGCCAGTGTTACCTAAATGAATCACTGAATAAACACACACAGGAGACAGGAAAAAAGGCAAGCTTTGGGTGGTCCATGTCTTGCTTGGATACAGATACTAGAGTAGAAGACACAAATAGTGTACAAGTACCAAGAGGTCATACTGAGTTGCAAAAAAGTAGTAACCACAAAAGGATTGGGCCTGTTGTATTTTGAAACACAGAATTGTAGAGTTGGAAGAGACCATGAGGGTCATCTAGCCCGACCCCCTGCAACACAGAACTCTTTTGCCCAACGTGGGGCTCAAACCCATGACCCTGATATTAAGAGTCTCATGCTCTACCAACTGAGTTATTCCACTGTTTATATGTGCAAGGAACGTTCACAAGTCATAGCGTAGTGAAGCCCACTTCAAGGCCTAGCTCCCCATAAAACTGGCTGTGCTTTCTTGGCTCTACAACCTCTGGCTGAGGCTTGCTGCTCGCATTGTGGTGTCATGTGAGAGAGCCTTCTCAGTGGGGGAGCCTTCCCCTTTGTAAAATCTCTCCCCTCCACACCATCCAGGCCTAGTTTCATCTACAGCAGGAATGGCAAATTGTGGTCCTCCAGATGTTGTTAATTTACAGGTCCCATTATTCCGGATTATTGCCCATGCTAGTTGGGGCTGACAGGAATTGGGAGTTCAAGAACATCCAGAGGCTTACAGGTTTCCTAT
This sequence comes from Podarcis tiliguerta, assembly GCF_965153285.1. Taxonomy (NCBI): domain Eukaryota; kingdom Metazoa; phylum Chordata; class Lepidosauria; order Squamata; family Lacertidae; genus Podarcis; species Podarcis tiliguerta. The sequence goes on along the minus strand of NC_139536.1, from coordinate 81,241,863 downwards.
GCCTGAGCTATTGTAAAGCCCTGACTGATCACTTAAGAAGAGCAGCACAGGTATCTATTTTGTGGTAAACAGATGCGTCAGTAAAATGGGTTTTGGACTTAATTTAGTTCCCACATAATTTTGGTGGCAGTATCATAACTAAGAATGCAAATTGTCCCTCATTTTTTATTGCCACATATTTAATTTGCAAAGTTCTTTGCAAAGTGTTGATATCTGATGGGAATATGCCCAACGACACACTTGTTTGGCAAGAATCTAATGGCATTTTTAAAGATGTCAATTGTTATTTTTTTTAAAAAAGAAAATCAAGTTAAATGCCTACTGAGCAAAAGACAGGAACGGCAGTACTTTGATGTACAGCACTTGTTCCATTTGAGCTGGCCAACAGGTGGAGCCTTTGAACCAGATACACACAAAACTAGAAAGGTAAATCCTTTTGAAGTTGGCTGTTTTGCATTTGTTCTCCTTAAGAAGGCATATATTTTGCGAAAGCCGTGGGGCCTGCACCTGAAAAGAAGACCAAGAGATCCCAGCCTATTGATAATCTATTGATATCTGTTGATAGGCAATGCAAGAACACAGAGGTATGTGATGAATGGCATTATTGTGTCAGATTTCCTTTATTCTGAGCACACACACAGACACGCGTTCCCTCACACAGCAAAGGAAGCAGAGGTGCTCCACTATGGCATAGCGATTATACCGTAGGAAAGGGCCATAGGCCAATGGAATAGCGTTAAATCGCTGGCATTACCAGGTAGGGCTGCGAGAAACCACCACAGAACTTTGAAGAGGCCTGGCCACTTCATTTAAAATATTTGGGGGGCTTACCAGGCACCCCTGCTTATGACTAAATCAGTCACATCATATGCATTGCCCTAGCAAGTGCTTCTGTTGTGACATGATGGCTGTTTAATGCAAAACTATCCTTCCATTTGTAGCTGCTAGCAAAGAAAAATCCCTGCTGTCAATTAGCCTGGTTTCGTTTATTTTGGAAGGGGAATGAGGTAGCTAGTTCAACCAGATGCTGCTGGACTGCTATTGGTTGTGCTGGCTGGGGCTGATGGGAATTGGAGCCCTGTGATATCTGAAGAGGTATCTGGGTGGCGCTTGTGTTGTTAGCAGGAGGTTCCTCTCCTATCTCATGCTTCATGTGTTTGAAAGGTCCTTTTCTTATCTATTTTGGTCAGGTGGTGCTTCTTCCTGCCTCCTACCTCCCCTCACCCAGTCAGTGAATTTTTCAACCACGTTATAAAAATCCAGCTGCCTTCTTCCACAACAGGATAAACTCTGATAGCAAAGCTAGCCCCTCCCTGTTTCATCACCGCAAGATGTATAAAGATTTGTTTGCAGATGCCTGGCATTAGTGTAACACTAAAAACAGCTGCAGGGCTAGTCAGCCGTTGGCTCTTCGTATTGGAAGACCCAGACAGAAAAGACTATGGTTAAAGCTCCATAATTCAAAACACCGAGCAAGGAGTTGACTGCATACAGCAAAGGAAAAGGAAAGCATATATAACATGCTACAATGTACAGTGGTACCTTGGGTTCCAAACGCTTCGGGTTATAAACACTTCGGGTTACAGACTCCGCTAACCTGGAAGTAGTACCTCGGTTAAGAACTTTACCTCAGGATGAGAACAGAAATTGCTTGCTGGTGGTGCAGTGGCAGCAGGAGGCCCCATTAGCTAAACTGGTACCTCAGGTTAAGAATGGTTTCAGGTTAAGAACGGACCTCCAGAATGAATTAAGTTTGTAACCCGAGGTACCACTGTATTAGGTCACTGCAATAGCTGGGCAGTCCTGCCAGACTCTTCACCTTTTGCTTATTATCATCTGGGCCACTCTATCCATTGATTTGACATCATGGAGTCATCATGGGGGGGGGGGAGGTTTGGGGGGCAATTGTTTCTTTAAAACAGGCACACAACCACCCTGTGGATCATTCAGTCTATTCATTTCAATAGCTCCTTCCCCCTGAGAATATCAGCAAATGCTGGTATAATAGGTGCTGAGTTTCAGTACTGCTTTTGTTGGGCGGAGAAGTATTATATGTTTCTGTGTATTTTCTGGCAAAAGGCTTCCCTCTTCTGTTTGTGTGATGCTGTCTTGTACAATGGGATTTTTTCTTTCTTTCCTAATTAGTGATTTTTGGATGCTGTTATGAGACAGATGGAGTCATACAGACTTAGATGCTGACTAACTGGGCTCTCATTTCCTTTACAGAGATCACAGGGATGTAGTTTGGCCTTCAATCTTTCTTGACCTCAGAGAGGAGACTCAGCTTCTCCTTTCTTCCAAGTCAACTGGGACTTTATGCCTTTGAAGGAGAGTCCAAGTGTTCTCCCTAAGATCATTCATTCACTCATTATTAATTTTTTATAAGGCCTTCCTACCAAAGGAGCCCAGACATATGTCTTCAAAATGGTTTGGTTATATGGCACATGTACACACGAACTCTGTGTTATATATGTCAAGGCACAAATGTTTTCTATAGCATAGAAGCAAAAAATATTTCAAAAAAATAGAGGGGCAGAGAATTTCTGATATACCTGCAGTTCTCCTTCCATTATACTAAGGAGACGAATCAGATCCTCTTTAGAAAGATCTATTGATTTCTTGCTTTTCCGCTCACTAGGACCTGGCAGTCTGCTGTGCTGCTTGACGTTGCTTGAGCCTGAGCCTTCATCTTCTTTCCGGTTAGATTTGTTCTTTTTCTTTGCATCTTCCGGAAGGTTTTGGTTTTCTGTGTTGCTTATAATGGTCTTTGACTTGGAGAAATGCCCGTTGGATGAGCTTTCTCCACCTTGATTTCGGGATCTCATCCTGACCTGGATAAAACAAAACCAAAAAATAAAATAAAATTGAATGCTAGGGCTTTTAGTTTTATTTGAAAATTTGAAAACATGTGGGAAAATATTTGTTTATTTTTACACCATCTGCACAGGAACTTCCAAACCAGTAACAATGTATTATTCTTTTTTTTAAAAAGTAAGATACTTTCATAATAATTATAAACAACACCTTTTTCGATGAAATTCTGCAGAAAGTACTTTGATATCTCATTTAAGCATCCAGGCAGGTTCACTGCAGTTGTCAGTCAGCCATACACAATAAAACAGAACTTTGCCAAACTTTATGAGAGGCAACCATTTTAAAAGTGAAGGAGGAAGATGGGAGAACTATTGCTGCAGTCCTAAGTCTCCTCAGATGTAAGCCCCATTAAGTTTGGTGTAACTTCCTCCCAGGTAAGTTGGTACCAGATTGCAGCGTCCAATAACAGGGCCATATTCAGTTTTGGCAACAATTAAAATGCTTAGCTCTTCAATAAGTTCCTTAGTCACTAAAAGGACTTGGCAAGACCATACAAAACTGTACCTTCCCCCCAAGTTTCCCACTGCAGAATATTTAATATTTTTGTCCATACAAATATTTTCAATTTCTGGCTTTCATTCTCACATGCAACATTTGTCACAATTTCATACTTCTCTCCTTCCCTCCCTTCATAATTTCCATTTTCCTATGTAGCCTTCCTGCCCTCAGAAAAGGCTTTCATCCACCTAATCACTACCAGTTTCTCTCCAACTGCACCTCTCAGCCTCTCCTAAACTATTGTAAAATGTAGAAGCTTCTCTCTTGAACTAATCAGTAAAAACCATTATCCTCTGTGGCTTAAAATCTCACCATGTTATCCTCTTCTGTCTCTGTTCTTGCAACGTTTTTCGCAAGGGGAAAAAAACCCCTCTGTCTGTAATATTAATTAGGCACTTACTCTAATTACGGTGATTATGAAGACCAAAAACATGCAAATGCATAGTGAAAATAATATTATTTTGATCTTTTCTTAATAACCTCTTCCTCTGAATTTAATGTTCAGTTTGATGCTTGCAATCTTATCTGACTTGTCAACCATACACAGGACAACATGGTTTGGTGCAACTGACCATCTAGTCTCCATGAGGAATTTAATAAGGCCAGATTAATAGTGACATTGTAAATCCTAAGGCACTTTAACAAATCTGTTTGGGGGAAATTACAGAGCAGAGATGTGATGTATGGAAGTGAGAGCTGGACCATAAAGAAGGCTGATCACTGAAGAATTGATGCTTTTGAATTATGGTGCTGGAGGAGACTTGAGAATCCCATGGACTGCAAGAAGATCAGACTTATCCATTCTGAAGGAAATCAGCCCTGAGTGCTCACTGGAAGGACAGATCGTGAAGCTGAGGCTCCAGTACTTTGGCCACCTCATGAGAAGAGAAGACTCCCTGGAAAAGACCCTGATGTTGAGAAAGATTGAGGGCACAAGGAGAAGGGGATGACAGAGGACAAGATGGTTGGACAGTGTTCTTGAAGCTACAAACATGAGCATGACCAAACTGCAGGAGGCAGTGGAAGACAGAAGTGCCTGGCGCGCTCTGGTCCATCGGGTCATGAAGAGTCAGACACGACTAAACAACTAAACAACAACAGAGCAGAGAAGGGCTTGCAGTTAGCCAGTGCTATGCTTGTCTCCTAAACATAGGACTTATTACTTCTCAAATTTCCATCATTATCACAGTGCTGTAGTTTCAATGAATTCAGTAAGCTTTCCCCGGTAGAAGTAGCTGTGAGCCACAGAAAACCACTCTTTCTCCATCCTGAGCCTCACATCTGCAATACAAGGCTAATGCTGTTGTCTTTCCTAACAGAGCTGTTTGAATAAGGATTACGGATATAAAGCATGTGCGTAGCACTTTGAGCTCTCAGTATGTGCCATGCAACTGTGAAGCATTATTGCTGGAAGGGCTTTAACTCAGTGGCAGAACAGATGCTTTGCATGCAGAAGGTTCTGGATCAATCCCCACCCTGCATCTCCAGAGGCAGCTAAAAAAGATGTCACCTGAAACTAGTTTGTGGCCATTTATTATACACAGTACTGAGATAGCCTGCATGGACCCAAGGTCTAACTTGCGATAAGGCAGCTTACCATGTACTATTGTAGTTTCCAATACCCTGGTTCCTTCTCCATTGCCATCCTTAAGCTCTGTAGCTGCTTCACCATTTTATTTGCCCCAGTTGAAGGAGAAAAATCAAGCACAGAGTTCTTCTTTGTAGCCTTATTTCCATTAGGGAAATGATCATATGAAGGTTTATGGGTTCAGACTAAGTTGGTCCCACTGAAATCCAACCCACTGGCTCCTAGGCTCTTGAATACCTAAGCAAAATATACTCACTCAACTAGTGGCATTTTTCTCTCTTAGAAGATCTGTGCCCCCACTCTAAAAATAAATATCTATTATGAACGTGAACAATACCTGTGGGGTTTAGGAAACACTTGGTGTCTCAGGATTGTGGTGGAAAAATAAACATTGGCCAATGTTTCCTTTCAGGCCAATTCAATTTGCTACTGAACTGTAATGGGTCATGAGCATTTCAGTCTACTTCCTTTTCAGGAAAAAGTACTTGGCTCTCATGGTGACTCAGATGTTTTGTGGGATCTCACTCCACCCCATCAGTAAGTGACATGAACATCACATAATAACCTATTTGGAGATTTCACATAGTTTAAGGGTGGGTCGGCCAATTACTTAATGATTGTAGAACATGCTTTTTATTGATGAGCAGTACATTTTTATTGGTGAGCAGTTCTTGGAGGAAGGCTGAGCAGGATCTCCTAGTACAAAGATTGCCAACTTGCTTGGGCCTGATGGCACATTTGCAAACAGGAGAAATTGTTATGGGCACCACACGCTCCCAACATGACCAATAGCTCTATTCCGTTGACTACAACAGAATGAATGCTCTAACACAAAAAAGCTTGGGGATAAAACCAAGAGTGGGTTTATGTAAGGAATGTCTCTGAACTTCACTTTGTAACTGGGCCCAATTCCTGAACTGAGCATGTGCTCAGAGGCAGCCTGTCTCTTAATCCTACGAGGAGGTCGACCCTCCAGAGCCACTAGAGTACACCTGGCTCTGAACAGTGGTATCTGGGGTGTAATGGGAGAACGCTTGACCTGACTTTTCTCTGGTTCACACATACTCAGGCAAATACTTTTGCACTTCCATGCATGCTGTTTCACATGCATATCATAATCAAAAGCTTCAAGAGCCTCTCCAAGCACAGGAGATTGCACTTTGCAATCTTTCTCTGTTTTCTAGGAATTTCATAATTCCACTGCTTTATTTATATTGGAGATTAGCATCTCTGATTTCTTTAGGCTGGGAGTATAAATGTATTAAGTTGTGAGTTTAAATGCACCTGTGATTTTATGTTTATGCTGCACCATATTAGCCAACATATGACTTATGATTCTTTTTGTTTTGTTTTGTTATAAATGGATGCTCTATTGATTGTCCCAAATAAACCATCGGTGTGATGTGAACAACCTGTTTAGGCACACAATAGTATGATGCTTGACTGCTTCTCTGGGAAAGTTTTCACCTCTCATAATCATGTTTTAGAGTCATGTGTTAAGTACACACACTCTCCTAAACACATGTACCACAGGGTTCCTAGTAGAAAAGCAAATTAGATCCTACAAGCCTGAAATCTTCCCATCTCTGTTCCACATTATTTAATTGAGAGTTCAAAAATTATGGTAGATTGTGCTAACTTGGTAACAAAAGATGAGAGGGAAATCAACATAGCAAACTTGCTATTTTAGATATTTGCATACGAGTGAAATGAAAGAAGTATGAGAAATAAACAAATGGAATTTGCTGGTTTGGCACACAGAATGGATTTTTGACTTGCACTGCTTCAAATTCTTCATCCCCCCCACAAGGAAATCTGTGCAGAATTCCAGTAAAGTGGAACCAGGAGAGATTAGATACAAAAAGGGGGCGAGGGGAAATATTACAAGAACACTGATTTCATGGTGTTCCAAGCATGAAAACAGAACAGGACAAACAAAACCTGGTTTCTTCATTGATGTGGCTAATAAAAGTTGTTCCGGAACAAAACATATACCCAACTAGCATTATTAACAGTAAGCAGTTCGCACTTTTTTTTAAGCAGCCAAATAACTACATTGCTTTAAAGCATCTCATTTGGTAAATGCTGCAAATTCATGACTGAATGAGCCTGGCAATAATAATTTTACCAACACTACACTACCTCAGCATCCTTTTGCATACAATATGCACAAACCACCAAAAGCCACTCTCATATGTAAAATTGGATATATATCGTACACCCAAGATGATAAAAGTAAAGGGGGAAATTAAAAATTAAAAGGTTAGTGTTTACGTTGTTTTCAACAGTATGAAGAAAATATTGCGTAACTCTTCAAGGCAGTGAATTTTTGTCTCATTTTATGTGGTAGGTACATGAGTGTTCTGGTTATTTACTTAAACCTTTGTTGTTCTGGGAAACAGTGCTTCAATTTTCAATAATTATCAACATGTGTGCTTTTAATTACATGACTTCTACATTGGTTTCGCAGAGATCAGAAAGAAATATTTCCATGGAATTTGCTGACACGGAGGATGTCAGAAGAGGATCAACCTAATCTTGTTTTCTTTCATCTAGTGTAAGATATATACTCATCAGAGCTCTTGGGAAAACAGGCCAAATCAGATAATGCTGTGGCATCAGTAATACTTGTAGAATCAGATAAAGAGGCTGGTCGGAATTACATATAGATAGGAAGCAAGCGGAGAGGCACATGTCAGTTAGTCAAGCTGGCTTTGACTAGCACCTCATTTCTATGAATTGGCTTAACCTAACAGTGGTGTAAGTAATAACCCCTTGTTCCCATCTTCTGTTTTCATTGACATCGAAATAGGTACCAATTCTACTGCTTTAATAGAATGCAAATATGTTCATATGAGAGAAGTTGAAGTGTCCATAGCTGAAATTGATTTCAGATAAAATTGATCAGATGAAAAAATCTGTACCAATTCACCAGTGGTAGCACATTTTTCCTACACATCAACAGAGGCTGAAGTCTTATTTTTAAAATTTTATTGTTACCAGGGCTTTTTCCCCCAGCTGAAGCTCTCTGAAATTCAGTTCTAGCAACTCTCAAGTGAGCACCATTGCCATTATAAGGGAACAAGGGAGGTGTTCATGATGAGTCCCGGCACCTCTTTCTCTAGAAAAATAGCACTGATTGTTACATTTACAGTGGTACCTTGGGTTACAGACACTTCAGGTCACAGACTCCACTAACCCAGAAATAGTACCTTGGGTTAAGAACTTTACCTCAGGATGAGAACAGAAATCGTGTGGTGGTGGCGCAAGGCCCCATTAGCTAGGTGGTACCTCAGGTTAAGAACAGTTTCAGGTTAAGAACGGACCTCCAGAATGAATTAAGTTCTTAACCCGAGGTACCACTGTATATCCCATCTTTCCACCAGGAGCTTGTGGTTCTCCTCCTCCCCATTTTATCCTCACAATAACCCTGTGAGGTAGGTTAGGCTGAGAGACTGTGACTTGTCCAAAGTTACCCAGGGAATGAACCCTGGACTCTCAGGTCTTAGTCCAACATTTTCCAGGCTGGGTCTTACAGTATCATGGCAGCATGGTACCCACTGAAAAGCACAATTCCTGCCTGGCAAGGAATGTTCAAGTCACATGCAATCAGCTTAACTGACAACCATTTGGTCACTGACGCAGGAATGAATAACAGACATGGTTAGGGCTATCCTGATAATTCAAGTTTCCACACTCTACTAAAGAGGCATGGAGCAGAACAACAGGAAAGCCATTTTAAGGTAGCTCTGTATATGTAAGAGGTTTCTTACTTTTTCTCTCCTCCTTTATGTCATCACATTCATCTGTGAGCACGGCTCCTGAAGTTTAGTTTAATATGAACAAACTGTATTTTGCTCCAAAATTTGCTTCATTGTCAGCAAAGAAGGATGACATCTTCAGCAGGAATGTATCTGGCAAGTTACCAGATAGATTACCTTGCCTACCAAAAGGCTTCCTTTGCTCTTGAAATGGCTAATCCTCAGTATTAGGAAACTTTTGCCATTTTTTCTATTGTCAGTAGGAAACTGACTCTGTACCATTCATTTGTTCACTGTACTCTCAAACAGCTTTTAATGGTCATTACTCTTCCCACAGTAATGTCTTGTCTTGGTTCAATATGGCAAGAACTTGCTGATGTCACCTTATGTGGTTAGCACAACTTGCTGGGAATATACACAGCTGTTGGCTCTAATTTCTGGCTCCACTGCCCTGTCAACTTCCCCATCAAAATATTATATCATTGCCACACTTTGTGCAGAAACTTAATTCTAATTCTCCAACCCCAGTAAGGTAATGTTCAACACCTCTTGCAGAGACCCATCTTCTTCCACAGGCAGTAACTGTATTCCTCTGTGAGAACTGATACATAGAGTGTTACACCAGCACTTGTTTAAGCTGAGAAGGGTAAGACAGAGGCAAAGACATGAGATCAGGATGCTGGACCAGATGGGACGTTGACCTGATGCAACAGGCTCTTCTCATGTTTTTATTTAGGTCAGAGCCTGGAAATAGCATTGTTGTTTGGTTGTTTAGTCGTGTCCGACTCTTCGTCACCCCATGGATCAGAGCACGCCAGGCACTCCTGTCTTCCACTGCCTCCCACAGTTTGATCAAACTCATGGCTAAATCCTTTCCAGTAGTCTGCCAGGTTCTGGGTTCAGGATCCACAGTGGATTTGAGGCCCACCACTTTCCCCCAGCAGAACCCAATCTTTAATGATGAATTGGAACAAACAGTAATTGGGTTTTATGTGGATTGCTATTTGTTCCAATTTAGCACTAAAGAGCAGGTTTTCTGGGGGGAGCAGCAGGGCAAGTGGAAAACTGCTAGGACCTGTGTCTAGCAGAAGTGTGGGTGAGCCCACACTGTCAAATAGATAACAATCATACAACGAGAACATCCTACCTTCTAGAGAAAACTTGTGATAAGTCTCAGTGTAAAGGACACAAACTTTTATTTCCTAGCAACTGCAGTCAGTGTTCAGGTTACTGAGAAGGACTGAATTCATGCAGGGCACTTTCCACAAATAATTCCTTATGTGAAAAGCTGTAGTAGTACAAACCAACACAAGGGCAAAGCCACGTGTCTTTGAGTCGGCCTTTAGTGAACATTGCTAGACTTCATGATATATCTGGCCTCTTACAGTGAAGAAGTCTGTCATGGGCTGGGTGGATGCAAAAGAATAGTACAGCATGAGACTCTTCTTAATTTCAGGGTTGTGAGTTCGAGTCCTGGTTGGTAAAAAAATTCTGCCCTGCAGGAGGTTGGACTAGATTATCCTTGTGGTCCTTTCCAACTCAACCATTCTGTGATTCTGTGATTGGTGGGAGTCAGCAATGGGGGAACCCCCAAGGTAAGAAGGCTCAGAGCCTGGGCAGATTGCTGGTGGGATGATGATGAATAGTCAGAGGTCAAATTGGGGGGGGGGGGCACATCAGAAGCTGAAGCAGTAATAGGGCTTGGTGAGCAGGGAGAGTCTGTGGCAGAGAGAAGTCCAGAAACAGAAGCAGGAGAGGAGGGAAGCCCAGAGGCAGAGATGAATCAAGCTGGTGAAGAAGCCATGGTGTCTCGCCCTCTTGCTACAACAAACTCTCCTTCCCCCTTGGTCTCCCAGGACTAGGAGAGGTATGAAGAGAGAGGAGCAAAGACAGGCATGGCAGCATAGTTTCAGATTGCTTGGTAAGGACCTGGGGGAGGAGGAGACTTAGGCAGGGGTGGAAAACTTGGAGACCTTCTGTCTCCACAATTGCTTCATAGGGGCAGGACCTACCAAGAAGAGCTCCTGTGCTCTTTAGGCCAGGCACTCCTGAGCATACCTTGTTTCATCTAATAAAGAGTTAACTTCACTTACTCCATGTGGTTTATTGCTGACCTGCTCCTGACAAAGTCATAGGGGTCAGCCTAGGAAGGGACATTCCTCAGCACAGGTGCCACCACCAAGCATGCCCTTCAGTCTATGGGCAGACCCAGAACAGGCCTTCTGATGTTCATCAGACCATGTGGGCTAGAGTATATACTGGAGAAGGCAATTCATCAGATAGTCTAGTGTAGACCATGAGGAGCTTTGAAGATAAGAACTAGCACTTCGAACGGTACTCAGAAATGAATCAGCTACCAACAAAGATAAAACAAAACTGGCTTCCAGGCATGAAAATAATGAAGAAACATTACACAACACAATGATCCAGGCACCATGTACACATGCTAGTTTGTTTTCAATCTTATAAACAAGAGTATGTTTCTTTCATTCCCTGGCATATGGTTTGGTCTTGTTTTTTTGTTTTTAAACTAATGTTTTATCAGAACTAATTATACTCCTAAATTATGAAAAGCATTAGTGGAACCTGCTACAAAGTGGATGGTGTTGTTACAAAACCATATGCCCTATTAGCACGCCCAAGCAAACCACAAATGTATCAGCATTCTGTATGACAGATAAAAAAGCAGGAAGTGGGAATAAGACTTTTAGAGCCAAATTCTCGACAGCACACAGCTCTTACTGAAATGGCTAAACGAGAGCCAGATTTCCAATCGCATATCATTTCTATAGCAGAGTTCCAAGCATATCCCTCAGTAAACCTGGTAACACATCAGTATTATCTGCATACTGCAGATGTGAGGATGAAACTAAGCTTATTGTTTACAGATCTGGGGTAACAGAGTTTGGGGGGTGCAAAGGCACCCATAACTGCTAGGGTTAGTGAATGTTAGAAAATAATAAATGGTAGAACTTAGTTAATATTTGGAGTATTGAAGGGAAGATGCCAAGCCTGTGAAAAAATACAGGCTAAGCTTCTCTTCCAAGCCAGGATGAGGACCTGAGACAGAAGTCCTTAAGAAAAGGTTCTGGAAACAAGACATTAAGCCATCAATAGAAACCACCAACCAGGCAGGAGGCTCTGCAGGTAACAGGAAGAGGTTGCCTAGGTGACGGGAGAGGGCGTGATGTCACACAGAAAAAATGCCGTCCTTTTTTAAAAAAGAGGTCTGGATAAAGGAGGCGAGAAGACAGATGGGGAGGAGTTGCTTGGAGCAGGGATTTTGGGGAAGATGAAAGGAAGCGGGCAGGACTTCATGAGCTGCTGTGGAGGCCGGAACCAGTTTGGCAGGCTGGGGCAGAGTCAGATATGGAGGTCAGGATGCCTCAACAATCCAGGGCTGGAATGCTGGGGGAACAAGCCCCTCTTGAGATGCAATGCTCTGAACTCCAAAGTAGACCCAGGTGTAAATATGTGTAAAGGGTAAAGGTAAAGGGACCCCTGACCATTAGGTCTAGTCGTGACCGACTCTGGGGTTGCGGCGCTCATCTCACTTTATTGACTCAGGGAGCCGGTGTACAACTTCCGGGTAATGTGACCAGCATTACTAAGCTGCTTCTGGCTAACCAGAGCAGCGCACAGAAACGCCGTTTACCTTCCCGCCAGAGCGGTACCTATTTATCTACTTGCACTTTGACGTGCTTTCGAACTGCTAGGTTGGCAGGAGCTGGGACCGAGCAACGGGAGCTCACCCCGTCGTGGGGATTCGAACTGCCGACCGTCTGATCGGCAAGTCCTAGGCTCTGTGGTTTAACCCACAGCACCACCCGCTTCCCTGTAAATATGTGTACAATATACCATGTTTCTTAAAAGACACTAGCCTCTGCTGTGCCTTGATTTCCCAGCAGAAAAACAATCCGGGGTGAGCGACTGGAACCCCACTTGAATTTTGATACCTCTTGGCAGAAGTTGGGAGTAGTGTGCAACCTTTGTAGCACTTTACATCACACCTTGCTGATGTGTGCAACAACCCGAAAATGTGGTTTGAAATGCAGCGATAAAGAACAACCTTGCTGCTTTTAAAGCTGGGAATGTTTACATAGCATAAGAAACAGTGATTTGTCTCAAGCCATTTACTGAGGTCATGGCAGAAGTGAGACATGAGCCAGAGAATTCTTACCGTAATTCATAACTAAGCCATTCAGTTGCTGCAGAGTTCCAGCCCTTCTTAGGACACATTGAAATAGGTTAACATGCTAAACAGTGCTAATCACATTTTGACATAATGGTTCTGTATTAATTTCTTCTTAAAGAAACTGATCCTCAAGATCAGTCCATGGAGCCATAGTTTATTAGATGTTATATTTGTAACTGCTATATTTCTTAAACTACCAGGAGAGCAAGAACTCCTATGAGGTTCCCTCTGTTTGAGTCCCTTCACAGATTTTATGGTTTCAAATGTCCATATCTTGTTGGAAGCGTAACGTCAATGCAAATTTCTGGACTATGTTCAAACCTTGGCACATGCTCAGTTTTTACATTGTTCCTTTTCCATCTGGTCACCTATTGCACATACGTAATGCAGCTTATCAAAGTCTATATTTTAAAATTCAAGGCTCGCTCATCTCTTACCGGCTCAACTAATTACAGCTTTCCTGAGCTCATGCAATGCAGTATTTTACTGATGTGTGCCTGAAGTCAATTAATTGTACAATTGTACAAATGAAATGTACCCCAAAGGTTCCAAAGCTGGAAGGCTGGGTGGCCTTCCCCTACCTACTTGTCAGCCACTCATCCTACTCTTGAGTAGGACCCTGGCAGAGACACATGCCCGACTGGCATGTTCCCTCCCTCCTAGTCGATCATTCGGAAGCTTCCTGTCTCCATCACATCCCATTTTGTGGAGTCAAAATATACACCGCCATGTGACAGACAAAAATTCCATGACTGCAATAATGGAGCAGGAATTCTAACACAACTGTCCTTCAGAGGGCTTGGGCTACAACTCCCACTGGCCCCAGCCAGCATGGCCAATTGTCAAGGATCATGGGAGTTGTAGTCAATGGGCCATATCTGATTAACTTGCTGCACTAGCAGAAGCCTGCACAATGAGTCACGCTGCGGTAATGGGACTTTACCCCCTCTTCTCCCCCTACACACCCTCTGCATCCTCCCCAAATCTGTTCCAGGGGTTCGGGAGAACCCCCAGAACAGCATGGGTTGTGGGGAGGAGAGGGGAGCTCATCCTATCTGGAAGCAGAAATGCTTGCCTGATGAAACAATCTCCATGGTGCTACTTTGAATACAACCCCAAAACATTCTGAGGGCACCAGACTGGGGAAGGCTGACATAAGGTAAATTATGGATGCATTCACAAATTCCACCTGCAACCACTGTGATAGTCTGCATGTGTTGAAACACTGATCACTCAGGAACCACTATAAACAGAGCTTTCATATCACCTAGGTCAACTGAGCCTGGGGGCCAAGGTGAAATATCATGAATTTGGGCTCAGCTAAGGAGGAAGGTTTTGACCAAACTGCGGGAGGCAGTGGAAGACAGGAGTGCCTGGTGTGCTCTGGTCCACGGGGTCACGAAGAGTCGGACACGACTAAACGACTAAACAACAACAACAAAGTAGGAAGGTAGCTGGAAGCAAACCCTTTCGGGTATATTGTTAATTACTAACTGCAAAACCGACATTTGGTATTTCCCTGATATGGATTTTGGAATTTTCCTTATGGGCCAGCACAGCTACCTTTACTTTTGAAGCAATTGTCAAGTGTGTCAGTGAAAGAAGGGATCCCTATCTGCTCAGATAGGAATGTTCTTTAAAGATCCCCAATTTGCTAGAGATTGATAAAGCTGGTTGCCTTATCATGCTGGTAGGAAGTGCTTTTGGTCTGAAGGGGCAAATGAGTATGAGACAGGCATCCCCGGGGCACAATTGCTGTTCCTTGGAATGTGACTAGTCCACTATGTTTTCTGCAACATGGGGTCATTTTAATTCACAGAAGAGGACTTCACCACCATGCTGATTCTGGCATGAGCTGAGTCTTCTGCAAACATCTGTATGAACATCCAAGCCACATTTTGTATGAATATCCAGTCCAAGCAAACTTGCCTCCAGTGAACTTATGAATTGCAAAGCAGATTCTGGAGGGCTGCTTGGAAAAACAGACTAATCCCTATGTAACAGGGAACTGCAGTTTGCTAATGATGGTAGATCTGTGGGGATTTGAACTATGGTTCTTTGGGTTGTTTGGGGGGATGCACTTTAAATGTGCTTTAAGCATAGCATGTATGCAGCCTTGGATTCAGCAACACCTTCTGAAACCCTGGCGAGCTACTGCTGCTCATAGAATAGTAGAATTGCAGGCTTAGAAGGGATTGTAAGGGTCCAACCTTCTGCATTGCAGGAATCATAGCAAAAGAATCCCTGACAGATGGTTATCCAACCTCTGCTCAGAAACCCTCAATGAAGAAGTGTCAACCACCTTTTGGAGGCAGTCCATTCCACTGTTGAGCAGCTCTTACCACCAGAAAGTTAGTCCTAATATTTAGTCAGAAGCTCCTTTCTTGTCATTTGAATCCATTGGTTCAGGTCTTAACCTCTGGAGAAGCAAAACAACAAGCTGGTTCCATCTTCCATGTGATGGCTCTTCAGTTATTTGAAGAAGTCTACCAAATCACCTCTTCCTCAACACACCCAGCTCCCTCAACTGTTCCTCATAGGGCTTGGTTTCCAGACCTGTTTGTCATCTTGGTTGCCCTCATCTGCACATGTTCCAGTCACGGTAAACAATACTGAACTAGATGGACCAAAGGCAACATCCTAGGCTCCTATATAACACTGTGATACACAATATACATTAACATGCAATGAGAGATGAGTGTTAATAGGGGGAAAGCATGCATTCTCCCCAAGAGGCCTCTCTGTTCTAGTGCATGCAGTGGCTTCTTCTCCTTGCTTAAAAATAATAATAATAATTAAGGAGGTGCCCTCCACCCCTTCAAGGCTGTGCCCACCTCTAGTGTGAGCGGACATTTCCTGGAGAAGAACAAGGCAATCCCCTTTGGCAGCCTTCTGTCTCCATTTTGTCTGAACAGTTGTCTCACTAATGCTACCAAACCAGGCTTGATACAATAACAGCAGTGCTAAAAATGAATGTACACAAGCCCTCAAGATTAACTTTCTTGGATGGTGACTGGCTCCAGACATTCTGCCTGGAAGCATAACGAGAGTCAAGTCCATTGACTCCAATCGCTAACTCAGTGCCAGCTGTCTCTGCACTGGCTAACAGGACCTGCACTGTTTGTTCACCTCTAGAGAATGTTATTTTGCTTAAGAGTGGCAAGGTCATATCAAATGAAGTCACCATTTAAGTAATAGCCCTGGGGATAATGGATAGCCACCCAGGGTAGTAGCAGTTATAATAGCACAAGACACATTTCCCCCATGTCCTTTCTAAATGAATTGTTTGTGCATCCTTGCAACAAAACAAAACAAAAAAGGAAAGGAAAGAGGAGGGGCTGGGGAAAGCTGTATAGTGCTAGGAAAGAGCTGAAAAACAACTTGACATTTACAGTCAACACAATCAACATGTAATCTAAGAGCATGCTCAAAAAAGTCTGCGTTGAAGGGTAATTGAAAAGCGGAGGGGTGAGGGAGAGAGAGAGAGCCTTGGTAAAATCCAAGCCAAACTCAAGATTTACTGAAACCAGAAGGCTTGCAACACTGTACGAAAGAGGAAGATATTGGCCACGGATGAAAGCAGAGCATTTCACAGATAATGAAATAAAAGTTTTCATTTTGGAACGTTTAAGCAGGAAACTTCAATCCTGCATGACCAGTTCCAGAATAAAACGGTGCTATCTTTCATAAAAGACACCATTCCCCCCCCCCCCCGCCAAGTCCATATATTACTTTAAAGGTATAACTCAAAATCTGTCTTCAGCTGAATGTGATGGTTTAAAAGAGACAGTACAGGAGATGGATAATGTGAGTACCTAGGGAATGAACTCCTGGGTGGTTTTGTAATACGTTTTACTTTTCAGAGTCTGCTTGATATCTAACCTCATAAGGAACAAAATCGAGGCATAATTTATTTAAAAGCCAACTTCTCTACTTCCAGAACCCTGTTTCTAAATAAAAGCA
Source organism: Podarcis tiliguerta (assembly GCF_965153285.1). NCBI lineage: Eukaryota > Metazoa > Chordata > Lepidosauria > Squamata > Lacertidae > Podarcis > Podarcis tiliguerta. The sequence goes on along the minus strand of NC_139536.1, from coordinate 81,224,984 downwards.
ACAGTTGTGTGGCAGTCTAAAGACTGGACATAGTTGACAGTTGTGAACTATTCAACAGGAAGATTTGACTTAGAACCGCAGTACTTGTAAAATCCGTTTGCTGGTCTTTAGAGTGTCACAAAATTCTTCACCATTTTTAACCACAACAGGCTAACAGCTTCCCTCCCCACTCCCTGGAATTTGAGTCCTTTGTTACAAGCCTTGGCCTTAGACCCACACCACCAGCAGCTGGAGTTGCTATCCCACAATGCTGTCCCATGTTTACTTGGAAGCAGGCCCCACTGTCTTGGGATGGGCTATTATTTTTTAAAAGGGAGCCTTTTAGGCCTAGCAGTTTCCTTTAGCTAAAGAGGATCACTGTCCACTTCAGAATCTGCAGTCCAGCAGATTCCTTTGCAAGATGGTGTGGGGGCTGTATGCTGCCTTGGTCCCTCCTCCCCATTATCCCCTATAAAGCTTCAAAAGCAAAATATTGTTGGAAAATTCCATTCCACCTTTAGTTGCAGACATGGAACTGTTGCATGTCACATGTCTGTTTACATACCAGCACAGCTTGCTGGGAACTTCCGTTGTGTGTGCAGCCTTTGCTTTTGACTGTCTCTCTGAAGAGAAGAAAGCGAGACGACGTGTTTCTTTTGTCCTGATTTATGCTTAATAAATCCGTAGCTTGTTAGTATGTTTCCACAAGCCTCATGCCTGTTCTGTTTGTGCAGTATGCTCTGCTGATATAGCATGCTCAGGCTTTTGAAGTCTGAGTTGCTGATTTACATTGCACCAGAGGTTGGGGGTTCATCACGGCTGGAAGGGCATGATCCAGCTGGGGGCTAGCCAGCTGGAATCTCGGCCCCTGAAGGATGCCGACATATATCTGGCTGAGTGGCTAGTGCATGGCCTGCCTATTCTCACCAACACACCCCCAGAACCTCCCCCCCCCTTTTGGCCCTTGGTCAGTTGGGCCAATGGTTTGGGAATGGGAGACTCAGATCTCCTTCAGATTCCCTGATAATATCCTAGGCTTTGGGGATACTTCTCCAGGGAACATAGGACTGCAGCCTCAATCACTAGGAAGTGATAAAGGAAATCTACACATTTAAATTTTGCATGTGTGTGTGTGTGTGTTACTTTCTCTCCAAATGTACATTTTGATTCATTTTTTTAAGGCAAGAAATACATTGGAGCATTCAGGAAGTATGAAAATTTATGGAGAGCAGAAGTCTAACCTGCTGGACTAGGAGATACAGATCAGATTGATTTATGCCGGGATTGGCAAAGATCAAATTCCATAGTTTGCAGAGACCCCCCTGGAGTTCTTTGCAGTTTGCTTTGGATTTTACCATCATAAATGCATTAGTATCCACAGACCTGACTACCTCACTGCTCACACCAGACTCGAGGGCACCAATCCAAATATAGATCTTTCCAGGACCCCAGTGCATACCTTACTCCACTGTGAAAACTTTCCATTTATTCCTATTCCCAGCTTCCTGTTCCTTAACTAGTTACCAGTTCATTAGAGGACCTATGCTATTGGTGTCTATGTTTGTGAGGTATGCTAAATGAAAGAAAGTTATTTTCAAAACCACTTTGGGCTTTTCATTGCCTGGCAGATGTGGTATAGTAAATGCAAAATATGCCTTTTGGAACCCAGTCCTTGTTGCAATTCCCACTGAGTTGTGCATTCTTTTCATTTGGGAAAGTACTCTGAGTAACGGACTTCATAACCCTTACAAACTGAACTTGGGTCTCTTATCTTGCTCTCTGTCTATTGAACTAGATATTTAAATGTTCACTGTTTCCAGGAAGGGATCTCACTGCCATAATTCTGAGGAAGGGAGATACAAAGGCAGAGACTGGTTTTGTTTGCAAATTCCTTTGCCTGACACAGGCTGTATATGAATGTACATCTGGATATATTACCAAACACATCTAGTGCAGCGCTCTTTAGCACATTAGAGTTTGCAAAGAAAATGGCACAACCACCCCTAGGCATTGTTTCAAGCTTGCATTATTGTGCGAAACTGTCTGGAGTGGGAACACTGTTGTTAACATACGTTGTACGTGTTCTGGGCATGCTTAACAATGTAAGAACCAGGGGGGGAAAGCACATCATACTTTAAAAGAAAACATCTACATCTCTGAAATACATCCCAGAAGTACTGTTCTATACCACCATGTGAGCACTCCAGAGAGTACACAGATATTCTGATTGAACAGCAATGGCAATAGTGCAAAATCTGATCTCAGAGCAATTTTAACTTGGCACAATGCTCCACAGAAACTTCTTTGGATCTGGGAATATAAGTATAAAAAATATTTGTTAGTACTATGTTCAAGGATAAATGGTAAGGAACTGTGGTTTTTTTGTTTTTAATGCATTGGGTTATAGCCAATGCTAAGCCTACTCAGAGTAGATCCATTGAAATTAATTGGCATGACTAACTTAGGTCCATTCATTACAGAGGGTCTAGTCCCATTAGAACTTAGTTGGATACAACCCATATTTTCCATCTCACCATAGTTCAGTTTTGGCCATTATGTTTCAGATACCTCTGAGATCATACAATGGCTGTTACATATCTTGCCATATGCTTTTTATTAAAATTTTGATAAAATGTAAACCTCAAACTCAGCTGATCAAACTTGATTATGATGATTGCATCAATAGCAGAAAAATAAGATTGTGTCCAGGGCAGGGGCAACTTATGGCCCTCCAAATGTGGGACTACAACTCCCATCATCCTTGATCACGGGCTGTGCTGGCTGGGACTGATGGGAGCTGGAGTCCAGCATACTCGGTGGGGCAGTTGCCATTGCTGCAAGGACCAGTGATGCCAGAGACATTGGCTTGCATATGAGGGCAGGGGAGAGAGAGCACAGTAGTGGAGCAAGCGGAAAGGCATTGGTTCAACCCCAAGCATCTTCAGATAAAAGGACCGAATAGCCCGTGATGAGGAAAAGCACTGCCTAAGATCATGCCAAACCACTATCAGAGCAGACAACACTAGCCTAGATGGGCAAATGGTCAGAGTGGTTATAAGGGGATTGTGATGAGCTAAGCTAGGCCGTGATCTAAAAAAACCCTATTTAGGTACACGCAAGGATTTGTACTAATGCAGCGACATTTTCTTACACGCCCCACCCATTGCAGCAGCACTTCTGAAACTTCATAACAGCTTGTCCAGAGGCGCAGAGATATTTTAAGAAGTGGGTGGTCCTCTTTTCCACCTACGAAGGTAATTTTGAGGAATATTCTCTTCCTTCCCTCCTCCATTTCCCCACATCCTCTAGTGAAGAGAAGAAGCAACACACAGTCTTACAAAGGCAAGTCAGTATAAGAACAGAAGTGATAAGGAAACCCCAAATTCCTTTTCTTCACAGTGTAAAGGATGTAGTGTATTTTGTACACACCGAGAATAATGCTCAGGGTCACGCAAAAAAAAAATGCATTAATTAAAACCTGTCGCAGACATTTACGTAAAGGCCCCCAATACAAACAAGCAGGTTCCATGGGGATGTGAGCTGGCCAAAAACACCATGATGATGTAATGATATTTTACTCACTCTCTGGCACTCTGCAGTCTTGTTCAGCAGATCCATAGGCCCTGCTTTTCATTAAGTTTACCCCTGTGCAAAATGAACTAGAAGGGAGACTAACTTAACCTTTTTATTCTGTGCATTTTGGTGAAAAGATTCAGGCATCAGTCACAGCTACCATGACATTATGTTTTGTTTTCTGCAACACCATTGCTGTTTATGCCAAATATATATCTTGTGATAGAATTTGGCAAAAAGACAGACCCTCCAAGTGTCCCTATTTTCCAGAGACATCCCTGATTTTAGAGAAGTTGTCCTGGTTTCTGACTTGATCCCAGAATGTCCCAATTTTGCTCAGGGTGTCCCTGTTTTCAATGGGAAAATGTTGGAGGGTATGGAGTTATCTGACCCCAGAGCCAACTGAAGGCAATTCTATACAGGGAAGTTTTTTTAAAAAAGGTTTAATTATGTTATTATATATGTTGGAAGCTGCCCAGAGTGGCTGGGACAACCCAGTAAGATGTGCGGGGCATAAATAGTAAAATTATCATTATGGAATGGGATGTCCCTATTTTCATCAGAGAAATGTTGGAAGGTATGAAAAGGTCAATATTGGGTTTGTCTGCCATCCTAAGACTCCAGATTGGCCTAAGGATATGTCTGCCTCACAAATGAAGTTGTTGTTTTAATTCATTAAACATTATGGTGGAACCTGTGTTCCATCGATTAGCACAGGCATGTGATAGGCATGTGGCTCTTGATAAAGTTATCTTGCCTAGAAACTCTTCAGTTCACTATTTTCACCAAAAATTATTTCCAAAACTGTTTTCCACAAGTCGTAAGTTTTTCTTAGTTTGCTTAACAAATGGGGTGGGGGTGTTACTTAATCATATATTATTAATTGCTGCTATTTATCACTGCATGTCTCTGTAGCCACTTCAGCCTGTGTTGTTATGGTCTCTCATCCTCAAGTATGAAGTATCAGGCCTCTTTCTACGTCAGAGACCTGACGTAGCAGAATGAGACTGACAGAAAGAAAAGAGGAATCAAACCAATTTTTCTCTCACACACATACCTTTGCAGAGCCAAAACACTTTCTCCATAAGCTTTTGCTCTTCAGGATATGAAACAACATGAGCAAGAATTATTAATGTTGCTCCCGCTGTGCTGCGAAGCAAACCAGTTAAAGCAATCAATGTCACTTGTGGCAGGGAAATGGGGGAAATATGGGAAATATGGCCATGTGGTTTAGAAGTCCCGAAAATCCCAAGTTTCAATTCCTCTTGCCACCACAGGGCAGTAGATATTTGGAGTTGCTTTCCTGGCACATGAAGTAGCAGCTGCTCTGCTTCTGAAAGATTTCTAGCATGGCTCTTGGTGTTGTCTGACTACAGCAGACACCACTGGATAATAGAAACCTGCAGCAACAGGAAACCAAGGGGAACCACTTCAGACCTTTGACTTCCTGCCATTATTTGGATCCAGAAGCTGCTCTGTCTGCTTTTAAACAATACATTGCCTGGTCTCCAATTGTCCAGTTCTGAAGCTTTTCTTTCTATGGTCTTTCATCACCCAATACCTGCCTCACAGAGCAGTCATGCAATCACATTGTGCCAAGATTGGAGATATAAGCCATTGACAAAATGGCTGAAATACCCAAGGTGTGCCCAGTACCAGGATGGGGGTGGGGTGGGGGTGGAGGAAGGCACACAACACAAAAAGTACAAAAATAAAACAAAATAAAATATGAAAGACACATCCCAGTCGTCCCAGGGAATGCCATCACATTTCACCCCAAAGGGACTGTGTCGTAGTGACTCTCAGTGCGATGTGCACTGGAGGGAGCCAGCCACACACAGGCTGAGCCACGACAATGTCTGTTGTCGTCATCATCAAATTTATTACCCAATGCCCACCCTTTACCAGCAGGTCCCAGGGTGGGTTGCAATGGGTCAAATCATTGTGCCTCAACACCTGTTAAACACAGATGAAGAGCTGTTTCACAATTCTGATATTTAGCAAGATGAACATTGTAAGGCGCTTAGCTCATTAGAAATTATACGTATGCAATTTCTGTATCTGGGACTATACACCACTAAGGGCTGGCCCTACCATTAGGTAAAGTGAAGGAGGCAACTTCAGGTACCTGATTTCCGGTGTCATGAAAGGGCCACCAATGGTTAGTTAGTTAATACATTATTGTTGCTGTTATTTGTTTTTTCCATGTATTTTATTTGTCTTTTACTGATAGAAAGAGGGAGTGGTACCCTACAAAAGAGAATACTATTCACTGGTCTGGCTGAAGGCCTGCTCTGCGCTCGCTCTCTCGCTCTCTCTCTCTCACACACACACACATTTATGGCACACACTTCACTTTTTTATCTACCATATTTTTCCATGTATAACATGCCCCTATGTATAAGACGACCCCTATTTTTTGGGACCCCAAATTAAGGTAATGGGGGAGATTGCCCAAAGTTGTTAAGCTTTTTTTGGGGGGGGGTTGCTGACAATCACTCACCCGCCTGACTGCTGCTGCCAATCACACACCTTACCAAAGCCACCAATTGTCTGCCCGCTGGCCGCCAGCAGCAGCCAATCTCCAGCAGGTCTTGTTGAAGCCACCAATCACCCGCCCAATCGCAGCAGACAATCTCCTGCTTGTGGCAGCTACCAATCGCCCGTCCTCCTCTGCACTATTCGTGTATAAGACGACCCCCAATTTTTAACATTTTTAAAAAAATTAAAAAAGCATTGTCTTATACACGGAAAAATACGATATCTATCTATATCTATCTATCTATCTATCTATCTATCATCTATCTATCATCTATCATTTTTTAAACTGTCTACAACATCCCCCTAGAATTTCTTATGAATATTATAGTCCATGGATCTTTATTTTTGCATCTGGGTATTTTTGCATCTGGCTGGACTGGGTACCAGAAAAGTAAACCTGTGTCTTATTACATGAGATGAAATAGCATGCTAAATAAATACTTTCTCAATTCCATGATCAAAGAGAGAGCTTAAATAAAATTATGCTGTCATTAAAGCCGCGATCCATTAAAGGCTTAGCCTGTGTCACGAGCCATCTATTTTGTTGGGCCAAGATGTGGTAAAGGCTGTATCTGGGCCACACTCAATTTTTCTTTTGTTTTTGAGGTTATAAAGCAACAGCAAGACATGTTTGCCTGTCTCCTTCATTCTATACACCAAGTACCTTGAACACACTAATGTAATTATTAAACGATGACTACAAAAATAAATAAAAATGAACTTCTGCATTGAACCTGCAGTAGGTGAATCAGAACAAAGTAGACATCAATATATTGTATTACAAGGCTTGCAACCTCCATCCATTGCATTCCTCCAGATAACCCAGGTAATGTCTAGAGTAAATTAAACACAACAGGTGGAATTCAACTAAGTTTTACTCAAAGTAAACCTGTTGAAATGAATGGTCCTAACTTAGCCATGTTCACTAATTTGAAATTGCCTACTCTCAGCGAAGGGACGCAGGTGGTGCTGTGGGTGAAACCACAGAGCCTAGCACTTGCCGATCAGAAGGTTGGCGGTTCGAATCCCTGCGACGGGGTGAGCTCTCATTGCTCGGTCCCTGCTCCTGCCAAACTAGCAGTTCAAAAGCACATCAAAGTGCAAGTAGATAAATAGGTACCGCTCCGGCAGGAAGGTAAACGGCGTTTCCATGTGCTGCTCTGGTTCACCAGAAGCGGCTTAGTCATGCTGGCCACATGACCCGGAGGTTGTACGCCAATAAAGCGAGATGAGCGCCGCAACCCCACAGTCGGTCACAACTGGACCCTTTCTTTACCTTTGCCTTTACTCTCAGCGAAACTACATTGAATACTAACCAACATTCTGTATTTTATAAATAATGCTGTTTCTTTATTTACATTTGCATGTTACACCCCCACCATTCAAGGCATTGTACATTGATTGCTTTGTAGAAAGTGGTAATTGAACCACACAGAACCATCTCTGCAAGTGTTTCTTTAAAACACGCTGAGCAAGGTAACAAGAAAGGAAAGGCAGCAGGGCAAATGGTTCTTCCTCTTAATCAATCCATGCTTAATCAATAATCAATCAATCAGAACATCGGCCACAGCGGTGACTCAGTTCTTAAGGGGAAGTGTGGGGGAAACCCATCATGTGTCCTGTATGGATTGTGGCCTCTCCTTTATCAACTGCCACAAATATTCCTCACATTCCAAGACAGTGAGCAACTTCTTACAGTGTTAACTATTTAGTGGTTCCATTGTGGGTGTATACGCACCGATTAGGCAGCATATTTAGCACACGTTTTATGTTTAAATTCACATGCATATAGCCTCTTTTTTAAAGAATTGGGCTCTCTCTGCTGCAAATTTCTTGGGGGCAGTATGCAGATGACTGTTTACAGAGTGGGTGCAAGGGATGTTTGAGGAATTTAAACTGGCCTGATCCGTATGCCTGCAAGCACACAAAAACTCCTTCTTGTAAATACTTGTCACTTTTGAAGTTTTAAGTGTTTACAAGAAGAGTGGGAATAAGAGGTGTTTGTCGGTTCTTTAACTTAAACATCAAGGCTGCTGATTCTGCATGAGCAAATGGGCAATAACATTGTCACAGAGAATTCAAATCAGCCTCATGCTAGAATGTCACAACACCGAAGCTCTCTGTGCATAAAACAAGACTCTGTAGCTTTCCAAGCTATTGTGCATAAAGTTCAGTTTTAGTGTTACTTATTCTAATTTACCTTTACTCTGAAGCTATTGTCTGCTGTGAAGTTGTCCATTACCTTCTCTTCATGCCACTTACAATGGCTAATTTATAAAAAGAAAGGTTGAGAACCTCACGTCCTGTCAAAAGATATATTTCCACTTTAAGCAAAAACATACCCAGACATTGCTTGAATTTGGCCCCTTTCTTAACCTCCAAAAGAATTCATTTTGGCAGCGTGCTGGAAACATATAAGAACAATGTAACAGCTACAGTTTGTTTTCCTTCCTGTAATGTTTTATGATAGCATTTTAAAATATGTGTTTATTTGACACTTAGCCACTGTTATCTTCTATATCTCCTGGAATTTTAGCCCTGTTTCAGCCACACAGAAAGATCAAGAAAAGCTATTTTCACAATCATATATATTAAATGTTGTTTTAACTCAAGGAACTATAGGGGGGGGGTGTAAATCTGCTCTACCAATTTGCAGTTCACACAATTCACCCACACACGGTGTGAGCTTTTCCAGAGGCCTAGCTTTGCGTTGCCTTAAGCCCAGCTCCGATATCCCATTGTCTAAAGTTGGATTTCATAAACTACCTTCTAGATCAGGAGTTCCTCAACTGTTTTGGGCCTGGGGGCACATTTGAAAATCTGAGAAACTGTTCCAGTTCATGGAAGAATGACTAGCAATGCTCAGAACTCCCTCAAAACAGGCAAAACATCTACACACATCTAAACAAATAAAAGACAGGCAAAAGGGTGTGTGTGGAATTAGGCAATCCTTTAAAACAACATTATTTTTATGTCAGGGGTGTCCGAGATGTCCAGGTGTCAATGAGCACCACAGTGGGGACCCCAGTTTTAGATGCATTTAACTGTTACAGGAGTTTAGTAGGAAAAGAAGTGCTTGCTGGCAGAGACTGTCATGACCTCTGTGCCCAGCAATGATCTGGTCCCAGAGCTGTAGGCCAGGGGTCAGCAAACTTTTTCAGCAGGGGGCCAGTCCACTGTCCCTCAGACCTTGTGGGAGGCCAGGCTATATTTTGAGGGGGGAAATGACCGAATTCCTATGCCCCACAACTAACCTAGAGAGGCGATTGGGCTGGATCCGGCCCCCAGGCTTTAGTTTGCCTACCCATGCTGTAAGCTGCAGGGGAACCAGATAAGGACCAGAATTTGGGTCAGGACTCAGAGAGAAGACTGCAGAAGATAGGGAGACCAGTGTGCCCAAGGTGGTTGGGCGAGAACTCCCAGAGGAACCTCCCAGACCACCAGGGCCTACAGGCCAGAGCCTAACCCCTCACAGACACCTTCCCCTGAGCCCCCAAAACTAGATGCCTCTCACTGCACACCACTAGTCCAGCAGTGTGGGGAGCACACCAGGAGGGAGGCTATGGAAAGGAGGAGGAGGTGTACCCATCTACAGGCCAGAGGATTGACCCATCGAGGCTCTAAAGCTCTCTCAAGTCCAAAAAGGCCTTAGTCTGCAATCTCACTGGTTTCCCTGCGGGTTTTGGCATCAGACCAGAACACAACAGAGCCACAAAATTCACTTCACTGGCAGGACTGCAGATGCAGCCAGGACAAAATGACACATGTGGGTCACCACATCCACAGCTATCCTGAACTTCATGCTTCTGCATCCACTCATTGCTACCATATTATTTCGGGAGGGTACTCCCCTTGGGCCCCTGCTGGCAATCTCTTTGCCCATTTCTTGCTTCTCCTGGACATTCAATGGAGGAATGGGTGGGTGAATTGACTAGATAGGGAGAATCAGTTGCTTACCTGCCTGTGTACTCTCGCCATCTCTCTCTCTCTCTCAGTCTCTCTCTCTCTCATTGTTTCTGTTTTCATGGCAAGGTGAAGGTGGGGGAGAGCCAATAAAGTGAAAGAAGATGTATGCAGATTAGCGAGCAACAAGAACTCTCCTGTTTTATCATCTTCACCATCTCAATAATTTCAGGGGCTCTATCTGATGGTTGCTCATCTTCCTGTCACTTGGTCCTTGGCACACTGGTGACAGGAGGAATGTGTAGTGGGATGATCTCCATCTCTCCCATTAATACAATCTGTTAAAATTGCCCGGGCATATTTATGAGTCCAAATAGCCCTAGGGCCATTTTAGATTGATCTCAATGGGAATAACTTCTAAGTAAGCACTCATAGGATTGTGCTGCGTATCCTGTAGTTGAGCCTTCAACATGAAGTCTAGTTGGAGAGGGCAGGATATAGACTGAGATTATTCAGTTTCATCTGCTATACGGTAACAGATGTGGCATTTAGTCCTTACAGTGTAAAATTTATATGGATGGGGGATGAAGTTTTGTTTTCCAAACAGCCACAGATCAACATGTTTCCCGCTGCAAATGTCAGCACTGCATAGAGACAGGCTCTTTCGCCGCCTTTCACCAAACAGCCTTTCTTGGAATGCTTATAGATCGTATCATTTTCAATCAGCATCATTCTCTTTCGATTCCCACACAACAAACCCTTTAAGTGAATCCACTGTCCACGCTGCACTGGACTGTTATTTTGATCAAGACTACAATGCTAATCTGCTTTAAATGAAAGGCAGTTTAATTGAAATCAGCACAATTATTTCCAATGACTATCAGCACTAGGGAATTGTAGCACCATTATCTTGGGAAGGAAGGGGATTCATGCGGAGTTTGCAGGAATATGTTATGAGAGGAATCAAACACTTATAATCAAAGCAACAGCTTGGAGGCAGGGTTTATACTGCGGTTCACCAAGATGTAGCTGTCAGCTGTAGCTGTCACCAGAAACGTTGAAGAAACATTAGCTGCTTCATACCACCAGTAGGGGAGTGGAGCAAGCCTAGCTTCAAAACAGATTTGAAAGTCAGACAGTGTTTGCTTTTAGTGTGCCCCATTAAGAACCAAGGCCTGTTCATTCTACTCTCTTTCACTTGGGTGATAAGAAATGTTGAACAGAGTGACACAAGTCAGATCTATTCTTAAGGCAGAAGTTATTGTGACTGCCAAGCAGTGTGGTGTAGTGGATAGTATTGAAGACCCAAGATCAAATCCCCATTTGGCTACAAAGCTCACAAGGTGACTTTGGGTCAGTCACAATCTCTCAGCCTAAACTGACCTCACAGAGTTGTTGTAAGGATAAGATGGGGAGAGGGGAACTCAGATACATTACTTTGAGCTCCTTCGTGGGATATCAATAAAATAAATGGGCATTTCCCACCAATCTTACCGGTGAAAGATTAGTTAGGATAACTAAATCACTGTATTTGCACTCTGATTATAGAATCTGTAGTTAGGTATTTTACTATAGGGGTTGGACTAGATGATCCCTGTGGTCCCTTCCAAGCCTATGATTCTTCCATGATCAGGAGGTGGCTCAGTGTCGTGGGTGAGAAATCTCAAATATCTCTTCTTTTTAATTCTTTTAATAGATACTTCCTGCCAACCATTTCAAAATTCCCACCACATCAATGATGCCTAGACACTTGATTTTTTAAAAAAAAGTATGGTAAAAGTAGCAGTGTTTTTAGAATAATAATAATAATAATAATAATAATAATAATAATAATGGTGAAAGCAGCTGCTCTCCTGAAAGCCTCAAGACTGTAGAACCTGCAGTTGGAAATGGCCGTTCTCTTACCTAAACACTGCGTTGCTAGGCTTAGCACTCAGGTGTCAACAGACAGCACAACTGCTACCCTTTCAAAACGACTTGAATAAACAACCTAATTCAGTCCTTGCAACGGAGGTAATAATAACACCATGTGAGCTATATTGTCAGGTATGCAAAAGGGCTTAAGAGAAAATTCTGTCTGCCGGACTCAAAGGCTTTGAATGGAGTCAGGAATGATGTATGAGGCGAGGGGGGAGTATATGTTTGTTGTCACAGTAACTGCAAATATAATAAACGGGCATTGCTTCATTTCCTTAAACACTCAGGTTGCTGTGCTGAAACAGTTCGTCATGAAGTCTACAATGCTTCTTTCCTTCTCTCAGCCTGTATCTTATTCAGTTACCGGAACTCAGCCCATTACAAGGTTACTTTTAGCCTAAGTGCATTAGAAGCAGAGAGGGAAATGGGAATGGAAAAACAAAAGTAAAGACTACTTAGCCCCATTGCTTCTCATCTGGGCGTAGAAAAGACCTTATTATCACAAAGATCTCATCAATAAACAAAGCAAGCTGGCAGCAGTTTAAAAGGATGACGTCAGTTCGCTACTGCTTTCAATCACATCCTTGTTTATTTTGCATGTTTCTTCTGTTGTTGTTTTAAGGGGGGGGGTTTAATATGTCTGATAAACTGTAATGGCAACTACCGTGAGAGCAAGGCGAGAATGCCACCCGCATACAATAAGAGTTCACAAAAATACAGCAGTAGATAACTATTTAACCAAATGTAACTAACATTGCTCCATTCTTTCAAGGCCAGGATCCTTTGCTTATGAAGAAAAGATCATTTTCTTCCCATGTGCCACAGAAGAATTAGGCTAATAAACCCTGAAACATTTAATTCCCATGAGCCTGAAAGAATTCACATATCTTTCTGTACAAAAACAAAACAAAAACTGACCGTACTTTTAGAATATAATTTTATCTGTCTCTGTAGTACAAAGTTTCAGAATAGTGCTAACTGCGTATGTAATAATTTGCCCCAAAAAGGAAAGACAAGCAGTTTCTCTCAACCCTGGAGACATTTAAATCATACTCAGGACTGTTCACACATACAGGTCATCTTCACAAACTATATTTAAATGGTGTTTTTGCATTTCCAGTGTCTGTATCATTAAAACTTTCACAATGCTACTTCCTGCCCCACATTGAAAAGCAACCACAAGCGACCTTGCAGAGGTTGGATGGCCATCTGTCATGGATGCTTTAGCTGTGAATTGCAGGGGATTGGACTAGGTGACCCCTGGGGTACCTCCCAACTCTACAATTCGACGATTCTATGACAGATTCCAGCCTAAAAAACCTGGCCTCATGGATAGTTCTGTGCGCTTCCACCACACCACCACCATCTAATTGCTCGGTCACATAGCTGAATTGATTTTCAGCCTGTGCTGAAGTTGAGGTGAAAGATTATTCACGTCCCAACAAACTGGCTCCACCATGGAGAAATCAGATTACCACTTTGCCACATGGCCAACTGTAATGAGCACTATACACTACTTACTGCATGAAAAGGGCTGGGTTTTGATCTCATGAACTGATCATTGACCAAGACAGCCTCTTGTTTGGGATGCTACAGTGATGTGCGGAGTTTGTTTCAATATCCTACACAGCATGATCTCAATGATTTCCTGACATCAACAAGTCTACCACACTTTTACTAGTTATGCCTACTTTATACATGATCTCCTCGTTGGGATTCCCCATCCTCGCTTATATTTCTATTTTAAAGATGGCAAAATCTGATTTGTACCACTAGTGAATTCCTACAGCTGAAAAAGGAAAGGCAAAGGAATCCTATTCTCCAGTTACACTGGAAGTGGAAGATTTGTGACTGCTACACTGACACAAAGGCTCCTGTATGTTGTACCTGCTCAGCCCAGGAGGAGAGAAGGATTTACATTTTGGAACATCCCCAAATGGCACAAAAAGGGTACAGATGCTCCTCCCCCTCCCACATCCCCAGAAACAACTAACCAAAGCCCACCAATCAGGGACTATGCCAGCACCCTGGACACATGCCACTCATACATGGTGGTCGCCATGAGTAGGCATGCGCAGGACAGTTGTGCATTTTTTATGTTTTTATGTTGTAAACTGCCCTGTGATCCTCGGAAGAAGGGTGGGGTGTGTGTGTGTGTGTGTGTGTATGTGTGTGTGTGTAACATAAATAGCAGCAAGAATTCTAAACCAGTAATGTGGTGTACGTGCCTAGGTAAAGATAAAGGTACCCCTGACCGTTATGCAGTGCCAGATTTATGTATAGGCTAAGTAGGCTGAAGCCTAGGGCTTCTAAATCTAGGGGGGCTCCCCAGAGGCAGTCTCCCCTCTCCAAAAATTGCAAACCCAAGACTTCATGCAAGGGCAGGACAACTTGGGCCTCTAAATCTAGGGGGCCTCTCCAGCCTGCCCACTCCCCAGTGCTGCAGTCTCCCCTCTCCCAAAATTGTAAACCCAAGACTTCATGCAAGGGCAGGGCAACTCAGGTCCAGCATCTATTAGACTCAGGACTAGCCAGTGGGGCCCAATTTGAAGCTGTGGGGTGCAACTTGGGGTTGTTGTTTTTTTGTAGGGCCCCAGTTCACAGCCAAAGTCTGCAAAATCTTATAGATATAAATAAAATCCATCTATATTGCCCTGGTGCAGGGGGCCCCTTAGGAGTGGCCCGCAAGGCCCAATTTGGTCCAATTGCTCCAATTGCCTTAAGGTCAGCCCTGATGAGACTGTGCAGGGGTTGGATTGACAAGCCCTGCACCTTCTAGGTCCCTGGTGTCACCATTCAGAGTACAGACTCGAGGAATTGTTATGGAAATAAAGGGGGGCACTTACTGGAAATCAGTTTTGTCACCTCTCCCCCCCCAAAAAACCCCGAGACAATGAGCCCAGCCACCTTTTATTCACAGTCGCATAAGCACTACACTACAGCATGGCCATAAACTTGTACGTTCAACCACTGAAATATATACCCAATATGTAACAATGGAGATTTATGTTACTGCTTTATGAATGAACACTGTTTTATGAATGGACTCTGTATTTTGTGAATTACCTAAGAGCCACCAATAGGGAGCTCTAGAATCTGACAGCTAACCAATTGGGTGCTACCAAACAGCGACCCCTATTGCTGAATGCAGGTAATCAGCAGGGAATGCTTCAGCTCAGCCTTTGCACTGTGGACTGAACACCAACTGCTGTGCAGATAATAGAGAAAGCTCGTAAATTGTATCCCTTCTGGCATCCTGGCCAACTCTATTACGCTGGTGTAAACCCTGGTGCACCAGAAGCACATAATAGCAGCAAATAAAATCTGCCCATACGTCAGCAACTGATAAGACTTGTCAACCAGTTATTCCAAACTCTTCTTAAATTATAAAGCTCCAAAATACAGGCCAAAAGAGAGCAGGTCTGGGAAGAGTAAGGCATACAATGGGCACCGCCAGTGTAACTCCTGGGCCCTGCTCCATGTAACTCCTGCCCTGCCATCTGATAGAGTGCCCACTTGCCCTACTTCTTGACATGGAGTGCTCTCTATTGGAGTCTCCAGGTCCAGTAAAAGACCATAAGAAAGGAGAGCAGGGACCCTGAAGTTCCCAACAGCTGTTAATCAAGCAAGCAAGCACACAGGTCACCATTGTCACAGTCAGAATGCCTATATCCTGGCCAGGCCTGCACCTAATCTTGTTTTTGTACAATCTTGTTTGTCCTCAGTAACCAAAATTATATTATCAACATATACAAGCAGAAAAGTTGTTTTCCTTCATTTGCAAGGAATTGAACAAAACAAAGTGGCACTAATAAAGAAAAGTTCCAGGGTGGCAACAGAAATCAAACTAAAAATGCTTTTGCAGTTCCTCAAAACTATCCAGCAACATCAGGTTATAGGAAAACTGGTGATATTAACAGTAATCCTTCTAGTTGGTTAATTGGTTCAGCAACTTCCATGCACATGACGTGTGATGCTAATTATTTCCCCTAAGAGTTAAATGATAACTAATCAGAGGCAGCTACAGGAGAGCTATGAGATTCAGGTGAGGGTGAGATGCCTTGTCAATCCCAGCAGGTATATAAGAGGACGAGCCGGCCTGCCCAGTGCTATTAACAGTAATCCTTCTGGTTGGTTAATTGGTTCGGCAACTTCCATGCACATGATGTGTATGCTAATTGTTTCCCCTAAGAGTTAAATGATAACTAATCAAAGGCAGAATATATATATATACTGCGGGCTGCCCTAAATAGGAGAAGTCTAGCATGGAAGACTTGTGTAAGTATGCAGATCTGAAAGGGCCACAAAGGGTAAACCACCCAAAAGGTATGCTGAAGAGTTTGCTAAAACAGTCACAGTACATCCAGCTGTTGTTAGTAACTCAGTGAAGGTTTGGGAACCTTCAAGGTTCCAAGAGGTACAAAGTTTAACCTCAGAGGATGCCGAGCCATGGTTAAATGCCATGAAGGCTGAACTTGATTCCTTAGAGAGAAACAAGACATGGGATGTAGTTCCAGGCCTGCCCAGGCCACAAAAGGTTTACAAAGTTCAGTTATTGCAAAAGTTTTTCAGTGTTAATTTTATGCATTTTTTAAAATCACCATGGTATTTAACAATAATATGTAATGTCCTTTAGAGGAGAAAATATGAATTGTAGAATTTTAAATACCTGTCATTATCCTTAGCTTCACTCAATTTTGTTTATAACACTCTTCCATTTTCTTCTAGCTGTGAGGGTGGGGAATGGGGAGGGGCCTCATAAGTGGAGTAGCCTAGGGCCTCTCTTCATCTAAATCTGGCCCTGCCATTAGGTCCAGTCATGGACGACTCTGGGGTTGCACGCTCATCTTGCTCTATAGACCAAGGGAGCCGGCGTTTGTCTGCAGACAGCTTCCGGGTCATGTGGCTACTCAGAAGTAAATCTCAGCAAGTTTAATGGTGCTTACTCTCGGATATGTGGGTATAGGATTGTAGCCTTATAAGTTTGTCCGCCATCAAAAATCCTTTTTTGTTTTGTTTTTTTGGGGGTTTTTTTGACAAATGCAAGGTTTTCTGTTTGCTGCCATCCTCTAGCTATTTCTTAAATTAACCGGATTCTGCGCTCCCTTATCCAAAGAGATCAGGTTACAGTATCTTTGGAACAAAAGCAATTCAAAACTCTCAAACTATGATCCATAAAAGCTTGACAGAGTCACACCTAAAAATCCATGAAATGTAGCAATGGAATAGTTTATGTCTATCTCAGAAAGAATTCAGATTTAGGGGAAAACTTGAGAGTGGGAAAACCCTGGAGACTCTGATGTCTACATCATTCTCCATGCACAAACCCAGCAACTGACAAACCCTTGGAAGACTTTGCGGTGATTCAGTAAATATGCATTGAGAAATCAGGAAGCTTCTCCTTATCACCCTTTCCAAAAAATAAAGTAGTCATCTTTGTCCCCTGTGATCCCTTTTGCTGCAGCCGCTGATCTGTGTGGTTCCTTATCCTCCTGGAGGCTTGATGTAAACTAGTCACACAACTGCTATGTTGCTCATACAGATTTGGCTTGCATTCCAGAAATCCACATTTTAAGTGCACTTTTGGGGGTCATAGGAATTTATCCTGGATCAGGGTCTGGGCACTTCAGTGAGTTCAGCCTTATGTATTTAATAGCCGATGGCAATCTAATCTCTGTTGTGTTATTTCCTACAAAACTCTTCCACAGCCTTCCTCTAGTGTATATACGCAACCTGACCTTCAGCACAAGAAGAAATCACTGTAACTTTAGAGCATGTTGTAAGAAAAAGCAATATGGAAGAAGCTGAGGAAAAAGCATGAAGAAAGAAACTTCTTGTGTATCTTAATGGCTGACTATGATTTTTAGGAAATCTGAGTGAATAAGTATTTTGTAACACATTAGACAGAATGAATGAGAGAGGGGGGACCCTAAAATGAAACAACTAATGTTCCTATGTTCTTAAAGGGAAATAGGTAAGATCCCAAATTAGTGAACAGGGTGGGTAAGTTAAAAAGAGGAGAGGACTGTTGTCCTGTGCTGTCAATACTTGTGCAGAATATGAGATTTCAGCAGGTGTAGCTTACACCTGCCAAAATTCTATCTCCTCCACAACTATCAATGCCACCTTTTCCACATGGCAATCCCTCATCTCACATGTAACTCTCAATCTGGATAAAATTACAATCCTACCCATGTTTAAATAGAATTGCCACTTTGATCAGTTGGAATTACTGACTTTAATCCAGGTAGAATCAGTGTGACAAATTCAGTCCCATCCATTTCAGTGGAACTCAAGCATAAATAACATTATCTGAATTGGGGCCACAGTTGCAAATGTGCCATTTGGGAACCAACCTTACAGAAAGCCAGTAACTAGCTAGATTTGTATTAGTTTTAAGAACACTTTCTGTGTGCCGTTCATAATTTTATAAACATCTGTCATGTCACCTCTTGCCTGGCATTTCCCTAAACTAAAATGTCCCAAACGCTGCAAGATTTTCTTCACTGGGGAGTTGTTCCATCCGCTTGAACATTTTGGTTGAACCTTTTCAACTACACAGTATCCTTTTCGAGGTGAGGTGAACAGAACTGGACATAGTATTCCAAATGTGGTTGCACCATAGGTTTGTGTACTGTATCAGCAGTTTTCTAATCAAAACTAATGATTCCTAGCATGGAATTTGCTTTTTCATAGGCTTGCCATATGTTAGGAAAATTCCCGACATGTCCTAGTTTTCGGGTGTAAAAATGGCGTTGGGGGGGATTTTACCAAATCGGCAAAATGTCTGGGAAAACACGGTGGAAAAGGCAGTGGAAACAGCTCAAAAAGCTGAAAATCACTATTTTGGGGGATAGGTTCCCCCAATTTGGGTTTGTTCCCCCCCCGAAAAGCTTAACAATTTTGCAGGTGTCAGGAATTTTACTTTTTGAAATGTGGCGACCCTACCTTTTCACCATTGCTGCTCACTGGGTTGACATCTTCATCAAGTTATCTACTATGACCCCAAGGTCTCATCCCTGGTCCATCACTGCCAGTTCAGACCCCACAAGGAGGCCTTCACAGTCTCTCTTTGTTTTGGTGACCATGAACTATTTAGGGGGGGGTTGTTTTTGTTTTTAGAACTGCTAAAAAAACAAACCCATATCAAAGCATAGCTGAAAATTACTAATATTTTATGTAGCAAAAGAAAATGCTTGTTCCAGGAGTAGAAACCATGTGTTGGCATAAGGAAATAAGGCCGCAGCAAGGAAATGAAAGAGAAAGATGTAGGCTGCCTTTCCCATGGGAAGGGAGAGGAGCTGGAAATGGCAACTGGAATACAAGACAAAAGCATGCTAAGCTTTGAAGGAGAAAGGAAGGGCTCGCAAAGTTGATGGGTTAAGGAGCAGAAAGCTTAGTGGACAATGGGAAAATAGGGAACAACACAGAAGGGGAGGCCAGCAAAAGGCTTATTCATAGATGACAAAGATTGCTTTCTTTGGAAAGGATGATAAAGAGAGGTAACCAGTGAGTGATGTGTTTAGATGATAGCCTTGACAGAGGATTCCACACTGTTAGCAGATTGCATCTACATCCCTAACATAGTGTGCTCCTGTGCCTAAAATGGTGAAGCAGGCATTTGTGAGCAGGTGTGGACAGTTGCCAAGGGGCTGTGGTCAGGACAAGTTTCTCTCTGAACCTATGGAATGTGCCTTGATCAGGCCAGGACAACAGCTACATGGGCAGCTGTGGGAGCTCTGAGTTAACAGCCTTTCCATATGTTAGCTGATGACACAGGAGGCCAAAGCAGCACCTGCCTTTACGTGTTTGTTTGGTCCCAAACTCCAGAAGCAGTTTGGGACCAGACTACCTGAAATATCACCTTCTAGCTAAAACTGTTCTGGGGCCTGTTCTGGGTGCCCCACCAGATGAAGAGAGGCAGTCAACCCCTTAAGGGAGAAGACCTTTTTAGTAGTGGCACCCCAGATAAGGAATAATAGCCTTCTGAGATAAGCTTGGCTGCTGCCATCCTTGTGTCCATTTTTGCACCAGGTTCATCCAGGCCATTTGAATAAGTTTACTTTAAAAATCATGCATGATGTAGAAAAAGTGGATAGGGAAAAGTTTTTGAGGCAGAACTCAGGGCCATTCAACGAAGCAGGATATCAGAAGATTCACGACAGGCAAAAGGAAATAGTTCATCACCTAGCATGTAGCTTAACAACGGAATTTTATCCCATGAGATGAGTAATGGCCCCTAGCTGGGACGTCTTTAAAAGAGGATTAGACAAATTCATGAGGGGTAAGACTATCAATGGTGACTAGCCATGATGGCTGTGAGAAAGATTCAAATAACGAGTCCCACTAGCAGAGCCCACACAAGGATTTCCACATAGGGCAGTGGGGTTTCCCCACTCGCCTCCTGCTGTTTGCCCCCCAAAACTGGTTCAGGGGGTGTTAGAAGGAGGAGGGAGGAGGAAAGAACATGTGCTTAGGTCAATATATTTTCCTGGGATGAAAATCTACATCAAAAACAGTCCAGCTATTAACAATCCATGTGGCCCAGCTGCTGTAAAGTCCATGTTCCATATTTCACAGATTTGATAGGAAAACCCCAGAGTCCCTTTGTGGGCACCTGTTTAGAAGGGTAATTTTAGCCTGTGTGCCCACTTTAGAAAGGAGGGGAAGGGAACATACAGAGGTGACTAGGTCATTACACTGTTTTGCTCCTTACACGTATCAGCTGGTGAATTTTATTCAGACAGACTCCTGTTTGGAAAATATTAAGATGAAGCCATCAAAAATGCCAGCACACATTAAGCTATTTGCTGTGACAAGGGGAAACAAACGATCCCTCCCACAAAGTGAGAAGGTTAACTCCGCAAAGCTCTTCGTTTATGGCGCTTCACTAACTCCCCCCCCCTCTTTTTATTATCATAAAGAGGATAAGACCTTGCTGCTTTCTTTACATGAAACTTTGTGGGTCTGCTAGTCAATTCAGCTCAGTTCAGTTTGATTTATTGTGTTTAGCGAGCAGCCATTACACACCTAAAAATAATAATAACAAGAATGCTGCTAATTATAGTGATTTACATTCAAAGAGTTATACTAAGGGACTCCTCTCATGACAGCCTTCACGGTTGATATTTGCTAGCATGGGCGTAGCCAGGATTTGGGGGGGGGGAGCCAAAGTTAAGCTTTTTTTAGGAAATCAAAGTTGTTGAGCTTTCATTAGGAAATCCTTTTACAAGCTCCATAGGAGTACAGGAGATGCATAGAAAGAGGACGGGTGTCCTTCAGTTTGTTAAACCTCCTTGACATCATCCTCTTTCTATGCTCCTCCCGATGGAAACATGCTGATGAGGAAAGGCTGTCTTTTCCCACAATCAGCTTCTAAGGCACATTTATGGTATTTCAATTTTTACAATTAAAACAGCTCTTTTGCAGAGAAATGCATTCACACAAAAAAGCAGCATTGAAAAGAAAAAGTTTCCCTTGCAGGTGCTAGCCAGTATTCTTTAAGGAATAGATACATGGCTGACCTGTTCTATATGGATGGATGAAAGTTTTGTTCCTGGCGCTGTAGGGTGGAAGTTGATTATTTATTGGGTTGGGAGTAGGTGTGTCATAGTTCCTATTAGGGCAGGCCTAAGGCATGCACTAGAAGAAAGAGATAGACAGCTGCATTCCTAAACATACTGACAAGAAGAGAAACTAAGATCATGAATAGGCACTGTAGATCATCTGGGTTCTAAATATTCAATTGATACATCTTTGAAAAATAAATAATGCACAGTACTTTTCTCATGACTCTTTGGATCTGTGTCTCATTCTTACTGTTTCATTTCTCTCACTGTTTTCTTAGCAGTTACGTTATCAGCCATAATTTATACCCATAAGCAAAAATAACCACTTTTGCACTGTAACTTAGTGTCATGATCCTAAGTCCACTTATTGGAAACTTCCCAGTAAGTGAATTTAGGATCATGGCACTAAGATGTCATTTAATTGCTGGGATGTAATTCAGACTAGATGTGTTAATGATTGAAATATCAGATTGTCATTTTATTTCTTTAGATAGTTAAATAAAGCAACAAATTATCATATTCTTAGACTGAGCAAATGATCTGCATTGGGCACACAACAGAAAATTCTGTTACTGCATTCTTTTATTACTAGAAAAATCTTTTTTAAGAAACAGGAAGTATTTCAGGTAAATGTCAACACTTTCCAACAAGTTATGAATTATTCTTGCATTTATTCGTTTGCCTGATTTTTCTGTTGTTAGCTGGTTTTAGGCAGTTAATAGATAGGTGTGGTCATATGGGTATACAATCCTATCAAGTTGCGGTTCTTAAACACAATTGCTCCATTACTTATTTCCAGGGTTTATATGCTTCAACTAAGTTTTCAGTGTGGTTTACAAAAAGAAGATAAAATGCAAAAACACAAAATAAAATATGATAAACATATTTTTACAGAGTACTATCAGTTGCATGGAAGTAAGTTCCATGTACTCTGGAAGTAAATGTTTTTATAACTGGATTATTTTTTGTCATAGTAAAAAATAGAATGTGTGTTCTAGCAACGTGGTAACATTTTGAATGGTCAGTTCTCTGTAAAGATATATTTATACCTAAATAGATCCTGACATTGTTATGTCCAAAAA
Source organism: Podarcis tiliguerta (assembly GCF_965153285.1). Classification (NCBI taxonomy): domain Eukaryota; kingdom Metazoa; phylum Chordata; class Lepidosauria; order Squamata; family Lacertidae; genus Podarcis; species Podarcis tiliguerta. The sequence goes on along the minus strand of NC_139536.1, from coordinate 81,202,420 downwards.
TATCCTGTTTATGAATGCTCATGGAGTTATTCACACAGAGTAAACATTCGGACTGTGATTTAATAAGATAGATATTCTTGATAGCAGCAGCAGGACTTGGGACTATTGTCAAAAGGGCAGAACAAAATGTACCAGGTGTACAAAAGCACTTAAGGCTTGCGAAAAATAGGTAGGTGAGCTAGAAAGCATCAGACAAGAGCCTCACAATTAATTCAGAATATCACAGCATGCCTACTTCATCCTGCTGACCAGCCAGTCTTCATTACTAGGTTTTATAGCTGTTGTGATACTAGCCCCAGCCAGTCTTCTTAAAATAAAACCCCAATCTTAATGTGCCTTCTGACAGCATGTGCTTACACAAACATAGCTGATGCCTTTGTTATATTCCATGCCTCCATATCCCATCTCCTGTCCTATTATGGTTTTAGAATGTTGCTATTAGCCTTGCTAGTTTGACAGATAGCGTAAAAGAACGTGACAAGTTTCCTGTACTGATAAAAGCAAAAAAAGACAGTCTTTTTATCTTCTGTCTTTTTTTTTTTTGTAAAGAGAGTGTCTCTCTTCTCAACTTTCCACATTAAGCAGAATGTTAAGCACAGAAGGCACACACACACAAAAACAAGAAACAAGGGAACATTCACAAACAAGAAGCAAAAACAATCATTCTCAATGAAAAACTCCACTGGAGAAGTCAATTCAGTCTTACCTGCCAAGTGGAAGAGAAGACCGAGTTGCCTTCCTTTTACAAAGACACTGTGCTCTTGGAAGGCTTCAGGAATCTAGCTTGCATGACCAAGACTGAAGGTATTAATCAGGCCCTGAAGAACACAGAGACTGAAGCTTCCCCTCGCTTATCTTTCTAGATCTATCAGTGACTGAAGTATTGCAGGAAATAGGGAAGAGAGCAGAAGAGGAACGTAGTTCCTGTTAAGAGAAATACCACGCAGAAGAAACAGGAGGTACAGCCTCTCAGTTATGTTTCTCCCCCCCCCAGGCTTTTGTCTGAAAGCCTCTCTTGCTGTTGTTTTGCCCCCACCCACAACTGTTGCTCTGTGGTGCTAAGCTTTGGCAGTCAAGTTCTGAGATTGCATTTCCCCTCTCCTGGTCTCCTCGCACACTGTTCAGAGAGCAATGACTTTGTTGAGCTGAGCTCGTTCGTGCTATATTTAACCAGTGTTCTCAGCAAGTCAAGCCTGTCAACAGCTGAGAAGTTTGAAGCAGGCTTTGCCGAGTTCCTCAGCTGCTGAGTTATCAGTGGATATAGAACTGCACTCTATAGCTAGCTCAGTATGTACCGTACATATGAAGGAACCTCACTTTTTGCAGGAAGAGTCTTCCCGTCACTATAAACATGATCAAACACAAACAGGGTGTGTAATTCCTTTTATTCCTCAAAAAAAGAATTGTGGCGAAGGGTCAGCAGGTCAATGTCATTTTAAAAATTATTTTGAGATTTTTTGGTTTTTTTAATAAAAAAAAACATTTACAGGAAAATCGTCATGTGAAAAGCCAACAGTATTTATTAGAAAGCTATCACAAACAAGGACCTTTTAAGTAATCTGTCGCCAATTTTGAAGCAATTTAAACTGTTTTGGTGTATGGAATGCTAACAAGGCTCACATTAGGCACTTTGGCATTCTAGCATCCTGTTTACAGAATCAACTATCCTGGGATACAGCGCAGTGAATCAACTTCAATCCTTGGTTTGTTTACATTCGAAGGGTGAAGCGCAGGTCAGGGTGAGCTTAGGGAGAGACAGCACCCTTGGCAGAACCAGTTCTTGACTCGGCTTACTTTCAGCCTGCGATAAAGTGATCCCGTAAACAAACTGCAGGGTGTGTTTTTTTTTTTAGCTCTGGTGGTTGGGGGTCATATTTGCACAGAACATTTGCAACGAACAGTGAATGACCCAAGAAAATCAGCACAGTCTTTTGTTCTGCCTGGGAATTACTTATCCATTTAGCTAGAAGGAGATGCTATCCTAAGGAGGATAACCTAAGGTAATAACATCTAAATCTTGATTGGGTGAACAAGCCTTAGCCCAGAGGTGAGGCCATAGTGGCCCTCTAGATCAGCGTTTCCCAACCTTGGGCCTCCAGCTGTTTTCGAACTACAATTCCCATCATCCCTGACCACTGGTCTTGCTAGCTGAGGATTATGGGAGTTGTAGTCCAAAAACAGCTGGAGGCCCAAGGTTGGGAAATGCTGCTCTAGATGTTGTTAAGATTACACCTCCCATCATCCCAGGCCCATTGTCCATGCCAGATGGGGCTGATGTCGGTTGCAATCCAATATCATCTGAAGGGCTACAGATTCTTAACAGCTGCCCTAACTGAAATAATACTAGAACAATGCTGTGTACCACTTGGGACAAGGTAGGGGCTTATGAATGAATGAATCTCCCTACCTGCTGCCTCAGGTTCTCTCCACATGGAAAAATTAAATCTCAGGGAGAAAGGGTCTTACCAAGACTTGTCAGCTTTCCATGCACTGGAATATCCACTCACCAGGTCAAATGGTGGGCGAGGTTTCCGCCCCCGATGGTTGCTGTGGAGTCTTTTGTCTGGATTCCTGCCAGAACCCATTTTTAAACTGGTGTATCCCTATCCGTTACAGCCGTGGCATCACACACACACACACAGCCCTCCCCCCTGTACTTGCATCTTTTCTTTCAGGCTAACTGTTTCCTTTCTAGGTTCATGGGTGTTGCTACGGTAGGACGATGGCTGCTGTTTTCCAGAGCTGGGAAGGAATTTCCCCTGCTTTGCGGGTTTTGCTTTCCCTGTAGCAATTGTCACAACTTTGGTGTTTTTAGGCTTTGGGTGGAATCCATTAGTCCAATATCCAGTGAGCGGGTGATGCGGTGACTCGCCCCTTCTGTGGCAGCGATATCAGGGTTACCCGTTAAAGGGGTCTTGAGGGGAGTCTCTGGCTACAAGCGCACAGTGGTGGGTCATAGTACTCCCCTCAGCTGTGTGAACACACATTTTGCAGTGCCCCTGAATTCCTGACCCTGTCTAGCCTCAGATCCCCAGCAGGGGGCTGAGAGGGATACACGCCCAATGCCTAAGCCAAGGTTTCCTACATCTGACTCTGTGATGCAACTTCTGCTTCATAGCTTCCAACCTACAGCTCAGTCCTGGCAGTTGCCTTTGCCTTGATGGACCTTGTTGACAGAGAGAGACTTTTTTATTGGAAAAGAACAAAGAATTACATAGTTGCAGATCATTTAGTATTCCAGCCCACTGCCCAGTGCAGGATCTGTAGTGAAGGATACCACTACAGATATCTGCCAAGACTCAGCTTAAATGCCTCTCAGGAAGGAGAGTCCACCACCACCCAAGTCTATTTCATTGTTGAGCAGCCCTTACTCTTGGAACATTTCTCTAATGCTGAGCTGAAATCTTTCCTTTTTCTTCCAACCTCTGGAGCAACAGAGAACGCAAGCCCCTCACTCCCAATCTCCTGTATTGGAAGACCTCTATTGTGTTGTTCTCCCTCTTCGTTTCCTCTTCTCTAGGCTAAACACCCCCTAGGTTATTTTCTGAAATACATGATGATAGTCCTTCTTCAAATCCTTAATGTGATCTGATCTTCCATTTACCTTTCACATCCTGCTGTTTCTGGGAAAAGAATGTCCCTTCCATCTGCCACTGAAACAAAACAGCTGCCTCTTATAACATGCTGCCTCATAATTAGCCTCCTTGCTTTGTCCAATGATAAGGTTAGTCTTGAATAAATCACTACTAGCAGAGAGATTGTCTAAAATACTGCAAACCACAACTGACTCATTCTGGGACAGGTGCCCCTCCAAATGCACGGGCTACTCAGATTAAATATTTTGTGGACGGCAGCCATAGGCTTAGCTACGAATATTTCAATGGGAGATGAGAAATAAATAGCTTGGTGCCAATGTCCTTTACCTCAGAAGGTATGTTGTTATGATCGCACTCGGGTTACCTCATGCTGCGGTACTGCAGCGCTTGGCAAGGGCTGAAAATTTAGGCTGCTCTTAAAGTTTTGTATGAAACACGGTTCAATATCTGTAGACGAACAGGACTGCTCAAAAGGGAACATATTTGGTGCACTGTCCCTCCATTTGCTTCTGTTATTCATTGACTATCCTCATTCCTAATCTATAATTACTTATGACCTGGCTGTGACATGAATATCTTGATATCCACTGACAAAACTGAATTGTTCAAAGGCAGTGCAGTCAGCAGATGCCAGTGCAAGGTTCTAAAGGGGAACAGAGAAGAATGGCTTTTAGATTATGCTTGGGAGCAAAATCTATTTTGTACAGGTATTTGTTTACTTATTTAAGAAATAGCAATAGATGGGCTGCTGAATTCTGTGCAAACAAAAATTTCAGGGCTTTTTTTTTCTTCTTTTTTTTTATTAGAAATTTCAACACAATACAGTAGTACCTCAGGTTAAGTACTTAATTCGTTCTGGAGATCCGTACTTAATCTGAAACTGTTCTTAACCTGAAGCACCACTTTAGCTAATGGGGCCTCCTGCTGCCGCCACACCACCGGAGCACAATTTCTGTTCTCATCCTGAAGCAAAGTTCTTAACCTGAAGCACTATTTCTGGGTTAGCGGAGTCTGTAACCTGAAGCGTATGTAACCTGAGGTACCACGGTAGTTTAAACAAAAATCCACATTGTTTACCCCCTCCATTTTTTCCCTCCCCCTCCCCCCTAAACAGAAAACCCAACCTCCCACCCCACCCTCCGACTTCCCTCAGCTCCTTTATCTGGTTTCTCAACACATATTTCTATCTGCATGTTATAAAATTGTAAAGATCCTCAAATTATCTATCTATATATTACAATAGTTTGTGAATGTTTATTCATCAGGGCTTTTCCCCCCAAGGAAACCCCATGTATACTGCTGTGCAGAATGCTGACTCCTTCAGAAATCACAGCCCTCAAATAAGGATGGATAAATCTGACCATTTTTATTTCTCTTGGTTTCTCGTTTCCTCGATCTTCAGTTCAACCCATTTCCACATGAGTTTGTGATTTTATTAAAGGTCTGCACAAAACTTACATTTTCATGTACATTCATCCTAATAATTCTGCAAGCAATTCTCCACCATATCATGCATTTTCTGTGCACTTCCCCCATTACATCTTTTGGGTGGAGAGCTGCATTGCAAAATTTGGAGAAGTGCACATTTTGAAAGTTTGAGCTTATCCACATTTACCTTTTGCCCCATGCTTAACAAACACAGGTCCACGCTTTAAAGCTCAATGTCCCAGCGTTCTGTTTTTCATCCTGGAGTGTTCCCCATGAAAACCTGCTCTTTAAAGCTGAAGTGCAACAAATGGCAATTCAGGTTATCCATGGATTTGCTGTTTGCTCCAATTTAGGTTTTCATGGTGAAAAGCTTTGAGGCAAAAAATAGAGCTTTAAACATGGAACTTTAAAGTGCAGACCGTACATGGAAAGCACAGAGGAAAGGTAAGGTAAAGGTAAAGGTACCCCTGCCCGTACGGGCCAGTCTTGCCAGACTCTAGGGTTGTGCGCTCATCTCACTCTATAGGCCAGGAGCCAGCGCTGTCCACAGACACTTCCGGGTCACGTGGCCAGCGTGACAAGCTGCGAGCCAGCGCAGCACACGGAAACGCTGTTTACCTTCCCGCCAGTAAGTGGTCCCTATTTATCTACTTGCACCCGGGGGTGCTTTTGAACTGCTAGGTTGGCAGGCGCTGGGACCGAGCAATGGGAGCGCACCCCGCCGCGGGGATTCGAACCGCCGACCTTTCAATTGGCAAGTCCTAGGCGCTGAGGCTTTTACCCACAGCGCCACCCGGGTCCAGAGGAAAGGTAAGTGTGGATAAACCCATAGTTGCATTTTGGTTTGTGTCCATGGGCATAGCCAAGGGGGAGCAATAAAATACAATAAAAATACATAGCTAACTCAGGTTCTGCCCCCCTAAGAAAATGCCCCCCCCCGAACAAAAATCCTGGCTACGCCCATGTTTGTGTCTGAGCACAGATTAGGTAGGTTCACTTCAGTGCAATTTTTCTAGAAAAAGAGGTGCTGGAACTCACCAAGAACACCTCCCTTGTTCTCTTATAATGGCAATGGCACACACCTGAGAGGTGCCAGAACTGAGTTCCAGTGAGTTCCAGATGAAAAAAAGCCTTGATTCACAGTAAAGTGCAAACTCATTTAATTTATCCCCTTCCCTATCCTCTGCCAGGTGCGGATGATAAACCACACTCCCGAGCAATAGTTAGCATCCCTCTAAGCAAAAGCCACGTCCCTCTGAGCAAAAGGGGCTGTAGCCACCAGTTTTGGGGTGTATGGGTATCAGGTATAGAAATATAGAGCATTTGACACCAACAAGCCTACACGATATCCTTCCTATGCCTACTCATCCAATGGCACATTGGGGTTAGCCAAATCAATGAGGGTGACACAATCCAAACAGTGTTATGTGAGACCTTTGCCTAAACTTATTTGCTGTGCTATCTTTTCTCCAATTTATGACTATGAGGTAAGCAATTGTCCAAACAATCATCTTGTTCATAGGGTGTAGGCAACATGGTGTATTCCGTCCTGAGACTTCTCTCTCAGTCTAGATAAAGGTAAAGGTACCCCTGCCCGTACGGGCCAGTCTTGACAGACTCTAGGGTTGTGCGCCCATCTCACTCAAAGAGGCCAAGGGCCAGCGCTGTCCGAAGACACTTCCGGGTCACGTGGCCAGCGTGACATCGCTGCTCTGGCGAGCCAGAGCCGCACACGGAAACACCGTTTACCTTCCCGCTAGTAAGCGGTCCCTATTTATCTACTTGCACCCAGAGGTGCTTTCGAACTGCTAGGTTGGCAGGCGCTGGGACCGAACAGTGGGAGCGCACCCCACCGCAGGGATTCGAACCGCCGACCTTTCCATCGGCAAGCCCTAGGCACTGAGGCTTTAACCCACAGCGCCACCCGCGTCCCTCTCAGTCTAGATAGTATTCAACAAAACTCAACAAAGCTCTCATACATAGATTTATTGAAGAAAATCAAGGCACATGTAGAAATATAACATCCCAACAGGCTGTTCTTTATGGAGTTCATGGAGTAATGTAAGAATGAGCAGTGCTTTTTTTCTTAAAAAATGTTTAGGGGTACTCTTATTTTCCTACTCATATTGAAATACTGCCCGTCAATGAGGCCAAACTTAGATTCACAAAATGTTTAGGGGTATGTGTACCCCTGCGTCCCCCCAGAAAAAAGCACTGAGAATGAGTATACCTGGTATGCAAGAACTAGACTGCCTCCCATCAGCCGTAGCTAGGCTGCCCAATGCTTAGGGATGATGGGTATTCTTATTCATAGCATCTAAAGGGCATCATGTTGGCCAACCCTGCTTTAATTGTAAGTGCCCTGGAGCAGGGCATTAATAATGTATGTTTTTAGTACAGTTCCTAGCATACTTTTGATATCTAATATATATGAAATAGCTAGAACAGTGGTCATGGTGGTCATAGCTGCAGCGGTATAATAATGGAGTAAGGCATACATACTGAGCCACAGTCCAGGCAAAATCAAGTTCCTGTTTCACTACAATCAACAACAGGACAAAAACTCAATTATCTCTAGACTAGATGGAGGCCATTTAACATAGAATGCTTTTCTATCAGCACAGTAATGGAAAAAAGTATGATATCATGTAGAGCACTGTATATTTCATTTCCGGCAATGTTGTCTAAAACAATGCAGGCGAGATCATTATTTAAGTCCCATTGATTTCAGTGGGGAGAATTGAACGCATGTTGAAATCTCTTTCACTGAAATCTTCGTTCCAGGCACAGTTTCGTTAGCTGCATTAACAATTCGAAATGGACAATTGGCTAATTTCTAATTCCTGCAGTTCTTCCTGTGTAGCAACACAGGAAACTGGTGCCCCAATAAACAAAAGATTATGTGGAAAGTGTGAAGGGAGATTGGTAGCTATAAATTACTCACAGTATACTCTGGTGCTGTTAAGAAACAGACCTCAGCAGGATTACGCTATCACAAATAGTTTTAAGGATTGTAGAATAGTCCAGATTTAGGAAAGCAACCATTATTCAACGGCTGATATATGGTTCTGCACATGTGGTTTTAAAATTATTATTTTAAAATCATTTTTAAAGTCAAAATTACCTAAGCTGACATTGGTTTCATTTTTGCTTGATGCCTGTAAATGATTTTAAAATATCTAAATACTGAGGTGTGTGTGTGTGTGTTGTGTGACTTAAGTAGATGTTTTGATGTAAAAAGACCAGTATTTCCCCTTTCCAATTTACAACACTCAGATCTTGGTTAGGGCTGAAGTATGCAGCCTAGTTCACTGGAACTTGTAGACTATATCTGTTTAGATGAGACCTTAACTATTTGCAGTTTGAGAATATTAAGAAAGAAAGAAAACAACCTGAAGATTGGAGCTTGCTGGAAGTGGTAGCAGCCAAAACATTTCCATCTGGCAGAAGCAGCTTGAGAACACACTAAGGTGTGTTGAACTGATGTTAGTTTGGGAGTAGTACTAGCGTTATCAAGGTAACTCAAAAGTTTGACATGTTTTTGCTTGGCTTCTAATAATGGTTTTACCTGCAGTTTAGGTTATTGTTGCCTCTGGGATTAGATCCTATTTTAGAAGCTTCTGAATGATATTTGTCTAAAATGATGAATCATGTTCACATCTATAAAATCCACTCGGGAACAGCTTAGTGTTATGAGTAATATATTTATTTTATTGCTCGTATCTAATATTTCTCATCAATGCAATATCAGCTTGCTGCCTTTTAACCAACAGCCCCCAAGAGAACAAGTTGATATATTAAAAAGTTTTATTATTTTATAGATATGAGCAGAACATTTTACTTATTACACTAGATGAGACACGATTTTAAAAAGAGGTTCAGTCAGCTCTTTTACACCTGAAGCCCTTTGAGGAGTTCTCTGTGTGCAGCTTCATAGAATTTGGATCCAAAATAAATTAAGCAAAAAACCGCACACATCAACCCACTCACTGTACAGGCTCAATAAACCCGGAGAATATACCATAAATAACAGTTTCCCATGCACCATGAGTAAAATAAAACATAATGAAGAAAAGACAGATTAATGACTCAGATTACGAAATGAGCTATGAGGGAATCGTTCAAGAAAAATAACATAAAGCAACTATTTAGATATTCATGCTAAAGAGCAACAAAGGTGTTAGGCTCAAGCCAAGTGGAGTCCAATAACCAATAGGTTTCTGAGGTCACATTCTTATCATTCACCAAAAACAGTATTATACCACATTAAAAGTCATGGCTTCTCCCAAAGAATCCTGGGACACATAGTCAGTTAAGGTTCCCCTAATCACTCCCAGCACCCTTTACAAACTAGTTCCCAGGATTCATTGGAGGAAGCCTTAGCTGTTGACAGTGGTATAAGAGTGCTTTAAATGTATTGTGTGGGTGTAGGCTATCTTTATCCACACCTGAGGGAGGATAAGAGCTGAGAAGAGCCAAGGAGAGGGCAAATGCCAAGGAGTGTGGTGGAGTCTTCTTCTTTGGAGGTCTTTAAGCAGAGGCTTGACAACCATATGTCAGGAGTGCTCTGATGGTGTTTCCTGCTTGGCAGGGGGTTGGACTCGATGGCCCTTGTGGTCTCTTCCAACTCTATGATTCTATGATTCTATTCTATTCTATGATTCTATTTATGAGATCAGGAATGTTGCAAACATGCCCAAAAGCTCAAGGAAAGGGTTCGAACATGGATTAACTTCTCCAGCTGGGCTGGCAATGTGATCCTCTCCATAGGAGGAACAGTTCAGTTTCACTTCTGCTAGCACAGTACTAGCAACCTTTGTGGTTTTTACAGCTAGAATTGTTCAACACATCACTTCACTCCACACTTCCTATTTTTTGTTACTTGTTTACTATGTGACTGAAACAGTTGTATTTTCACCTTCAGTTCCTTGGGCTCTCCTAACTAGCTGACACATACCACAGAGAGATGAGATGTTGAAGCTTCAATCCTATTTCAACACTTGTTGAATTCATTGCCAAGCACCAGTGTAAAGTAGTCTACTCCTGAGACCATTCAAAATTCTCCTGCCAAGTTATCTAATTTCTGTAGTCTAGTAAGAACACATTTTTGTTCCTAAGTAAGTCTTTCCTATAAGTCACTCCTGCAAAGCGAGTTTTCTTTACATACTGAAAGATGCAGTGCGTCATAATTTACCATTGATGATACTAAAAATCAGTAATATTTCTCTGACAAGGATCAAACTTTTGTAAACTGTGTTTGAAATGTTCAAGGTTTGGAGAGGATTACAGGGTATTGGTATGCGTGGGATAATGGGTACTTTTTGAGAGTAGCAGAAAAATATGGTGATGTGATACCCTATCTATATGATGTATGGCTATATGAAACTTGGGGTGTTTTTTTTTAGGAACCATAGGCAGTTGCTCCAGGGGACAAAGGCTCTCTGGGCCCCCTCAATCTTTTTTTTATGCCCCCCCCCCCCATTGTTGAGGCTGAATGCAGAGTCGGAAGCAGAGTGATGTCTGGATGTTGTGTGAATTTGCATCGGGCTCCCTCAATGTACTTCAGAATATGGCGCCTCTGTTAGGAACCAATAGTCGCCTTTTCATAACTACTGCTCCTGGCTGACTCCATATAACTACAGCTACAGGCTTAGTTCCTCTGTCTGAGCCACTGCTCTCGCTGCCTTGCCTGCCTAGAATGCATGCTTCAGAATCTGACCCCACCTAGTCTTCAGCCATAGTCCTCAGCCATGTTACATGACTCTTTTCAACTCTCATTTGTTTGCTTAGAACTGGACCCGCAGTTGTGGCCTACCTTGGAGCCCAGCCAAAGCCTGGCAGGGAGTCAGACTCCCATTATTATTATTATTATTATTATTATTATTATTATTATTATTATTTCTATACTGCCCTTCATGCGAGGATCACAGGAAAGTTTACAATATAAGATGTTCCATGAGTGTTAAACTCCCATCAGAGCATTTTTGTTCTTTCATTAAGGCCAACCAAATTACTGCCAGTATTTTTACATGTGGGAAATATATAACGTGCAAGAGCTAACTGACAGTAACCGTCTTTTGCGCTGTCCCCAGAGTCGTCTGGAGGAAAATCATGCCTCCATGGGGAAAACAATCTGTGGGAGATCGTGGAGGAATGCCAGATACTTTTATAAATTCCAGTCAGATAACTAATCCCCAGTTTAAAAATTGGCTGTGCTCCCCTATACCAAATAATACATGATCAGTGGGTTGCAAAAATAACCTAAAGTTATAACTAGTATTTCAAAGATTACATATGATGTCACTTGCAAATTGAAATTCCTTTCCCAACTTTTCAAATTAAGTCCTGTGGCTTGATCTTAAACTTGGGTCAGCTGACATAAATTAACTCCGCTGTCTCTCTTGCATCAATCAAAGCCAATGTAAATAAGGATCAGCACCGCAGTGCAGAATGCCAGAAAGCCATAAAACAGCCCTGGTTATCTCTGGAATGTTTATTGAGTCACCACCTAGTCCTGTTTATGCCAGATTTCATACCATTACCTCACATGTTGCATTTTGAAAAGCTAAAATTAGCAACTGCGCATCAGGAGGATTTGTGTTCATTCCCCCAGGTCATGATCTATCTCATAGACCAGGGGTGTACCCAGCAAGCTTCCAAGATGTTGTTGGACTACAACTCTCATCATTCGTGGCTATTGGCCATATTGACTGGGGCTGGTGGGAACTGGAGTCCAGCAACATCTGAAAGGTACCATGTTGGCTACCCCTGGCATGGACTTTGTAGCCTTCCTTTCACTAAGACTTCTCTGTCATTTGGAAATAGCAATGTGCAACTTTTATTTTGTGTCCAAAGTAACTGTTTTGTGGGTCTGCCACTTGAGTGAAGAGGAAATTATGTCCACTTGTCAAATTGAGGTTAAGAAGACACTACCCCCTCCCCATTAAATTTTAGTGAATTCTAATTACTATTGCTAATTGAATTGCTTCCTTTTGTTTCCATCTCCACTGCTGCTGCTGCAATCCTAGGTATTATTAGCTGCATCCAGTGGGACTTCTCAGTAAACATGATTAGGACTGGGCTGCAAATCCCATTGATTTCTTCTTCTAATCCCATTAATTTCCATTAATTGTGCTCACTCCATATGGATCGGCTGCAGTACAACTATACATTTGGGGATATGAAAATTCTTGTTAAGACTTTCCTTTACCAGCATCCAAAGCTTACAAAACAATGCCACCTCGTGGTGCTCTGTTGAAATGTGTTCATTTAATGTGCAATCTTATGGAGGGTGACTTGGAAACGAGTCGTGCTGTGTTTGGTTGTGCTTACCACCAGATAACCATGCGCAAGATTTAAGCATAAGAAAGATTAGATTAAGCAACAATGATTTGTCATTCCTTATAACAAACTATTATTAAACTAACATTTTAAGTTGTTTACTGTGCTATCAGAATTTCCCACTTTAAAATAGGACCCAAACTGCTGAAATTTGTATATTTTTGGGGGGAGGGGGGATTCTCAGTCAAATGTTCTTCATTAAATTTTTGCATACACTTTAATTTTTGTTAGTATTCACAATTATGGATACATTATATCTGTGGACAAAACACCAATTCATAGAAGTGAACCTTCTATGCAGCTGTACACCTTGTAATCTATAAATTGAACATAGTCCACTAGCCATAAATGGTTGTGTTATTTTTTACATTTACACCACACCTTTCCTTTAAGGAGCTCAAAGTTGTGGACATTGTTCTCCTCACCCTCATTTCATCCTCACAATAATCCTGTGAGGTAGATTTAGGTTAAGCTATGCTGATGCATCATCAGAGTCTTGATAAACACCCATGTTTTGCTGCTTGCTGGGGCCTGCTCCCCAACCCCACCAAAATAAGAGGTTGACAAGTACCTGGTAGGCTACATACAATACATATATTTATTAATATGTTGCAGGTTTTGCTTCCCAGTTCAAAATAGAATCTTGTTCTGAGGCTAAGGCCACGTGACTTCTGAAGTAGGCTGCAGCACTAAGAACACAAGAACACAGCAAGAGTAGGCCAGATCAGGCCAATGGCCCATCAAGTCCATCATCCTGTTCTCACAGTGGCCAACCAGATGTCTATGGGAAAGCTGCAAGCAGAATTCAAGCACAAGAGCACTCTCGTCTCCTGTGGTTTCCAGCATAGCTGCCTCCAGCTGTGGAGGCAGAGCATAGCCATCATGCCTAGGAGCCATTGATAGCCCTCGCTAGTGTTCTTTAAAAGCCATCTAGGTTGGCAGTCAACCCTGTGGGAGCGAGTTCCATGGTTTAACTATGTGCTGCATGAACTTTCTTTTATCTGCCCTGAATCTTGCAGCATTCAGTTCACTGGATGTCCATGGGTTCTAGTGTAATGCAAGAGGGAGAAGAACAGTTCTCTATCCACTTTCTCAATAATTTTGTAAACTTCTATCATATCACCACTCGCTTTTTCTCTAAACTGAAAAGTCCCAAATGTTGTAACCTTTTAGTTGCCCTTTTCTGGATCTTTTCTACATCTAGGATATGGTAAAGGCAGCCAAAGTTGTTTTAAAGTTTTTTTTGAGCCACCATCTATATTAGCATATAGCAACCAGAACTGTACACAGTATTCCAAATGTGGTGGCATTATGATATTGATGGAAATAATAACATCAGTTTGTTCTACATGGCACATTCTTTGTTTCGAATGCCTTTGGGCAGGACACCTTTCATTAGCTGCTCTCCCTCATTGAGTCTACTTCCTCACCACCATTATAACCAGCTGCTTCTCTTCTTCCTCATCACTGCTATCACCTGCTTCCTGGCTTGCCAGGCAGACAGCCAATGAGCACACAGACAATGGCATCTCCTCCCCACGTTCTCATCCCTCACCAATGTTTGGACCAGAGAGAGAGAGAGACAGATGGTTAAACAAGCTGGTGGCAACAGAGAAGGAACAGGTCTGGTGGCGTTCTTGTCAGTGACCCCCATGTTGGGATGTGAGCCCCCTGGGACATACTCAGCCATGCCAACCTTTGATGCCAGCCATGAACATGTTCATATATGTCGCATGGACCCAGGAATGTTAGAAAGCGCCTAACCGGGGACTGTTTGGGATTAGAACAGGCTTCCTCAAACCTGGCCCTCCAGATGTTTTGAGACTACAATTCCCATCATCCCTGACCACTGGTCCAGCTAGCTAGGGGTCATGGGAGTTGCAGGCCAAAAACTTCTGGAGGGCCGAGTTTGAGGAAGCCTGGATTAGAACAAGTATAATATCATCTAACAGACCCGAAATGGAATCTTGAGCATAGGTTTCACAGAAATAAATACAGCAACACAGCTTTGGAGTGTGCTGCATTTGGGCCAAATAACAGATTCCAGAAAGCCTAATAGGGTGGAAACACACATAAGATTTTCCAGGGCTGGAAGTTGTATGATGGCATCATGTCACCACCCACAATCTAAGTATGTGTATTTTTAAAAATATCTTAGGCTCTAGTTAAACTGCTTATACAGGTTTTCTGCATAATTATCACTAACCAGAGAGAGAAAAACCCTGATTCCTCATTTCTTAAAGAAGCTCTAGGGTTATTTTTTTTTAAAGGCAAAATAAGCTGTATACTTCTCAGTCCAGTTATCCTCCAGCTATTTAAAGCATTTTTTTTTAAATGTGCTTCCCATCTCTAGCACCAATAGCACCTGCAATTATTTTTTTTTATAAAATGAACAAATAAGATTTATGTCCTGCACATCAAAGCTACCCCCCCCCCTTTCCAACCTGATGCCTTGAGTCTCCATTATTACAGCTTGTGGTGATCAAGCTATCAAAGATGGACTGAAGCTTGAGCCACTCAAGTGGTAAGGATGTTGTTTGGGATGATGGCTTGCCCCTTGTTTTCATTACCAAGTAGGTGTTCAGAACAGGACACAAGTAACGCTGCTCCAGGCGGATATTGTTCCCAGTGAGCGTGTTGCAGTGACACAGCACAGGTTCACCATCAGCAGCCAGCATCGCCAGGTGCAGCCCAGTAATTTTATACAAAGCTACTGTGCCACAGTGGATTAGCCAGGAAGAGGGCATGGGAACAAGACATGAGATCTCATTGTGGCTTCCTCATCCTGTTGTGCTTCAGACAATGCGTGGCTATTCTCCATACTCACCCCTCTTTCTGTTATGATGCATATAAAAGCTAAGTCACAGCAAATACTTTTAAGTGTCCTTTTCAAAGCACAAAATTATCCAAGAATACACAGGTCCTTGAGCCTTGCTGTGCATCTTTGGCCAATTATCTCTAGTGAGTTCTGTCTCTCGCCACCCACATCAATACCAGAAATTGCATTCCTGTAATTTGATAGCATGCGGAACAATCCTTAGAGCATAGAAATTAGATCTTAGGATAGGGTTGCTATAGGCTCAGAATTTCCTGGACATAGGCAGTATGCAGCCCTTGTAAACAGTGTCCAGATGGAAATTGCCAGAATGTCCAAGAAAATCTGGACATATGGCAGCCCATGTTGGTAGTGTAGAGTTTGGTGATTTTCATTTAAAAATAGCTCAAAAACTTCTTCTTTTTTGAGATTTCGCTCCAGAACTTTGCCCCCACCCCTGCAAAGCAACTCAACAACTTTGGCCAAACTTTTGTGTCCAGATTTTTACTTTTTGAAATTTGACAACCCTACCCTAGAATTTAAAGTGAATACTCAATTTGCACATATTGGTTTGTGCAAACTAACATATTTTTGTTAGTTTGTTTTCAAAATAGGAACAGTTATTGTCAGAAGTAACTGCAGCCCTTACATAAGCTTCCTCTTTCATATCCATGGCTCTTTCTTCATGTTGTAAGAAATGTGACAACACAAAGATTTGTTTACTCCTGTAACTAAACAATTTAACTCTTATTTTGCTACACCTTGCTAAAGTGCTTTCTGAAATGTAGGAAGCAATATGCATTTTTAGAATCGGAAGTTTATTCAACACTAGTACTGCAATGAAAGCAAAGTATGTGCAAATGAACTATCAATGCCATTACATAAAACCCAAGGCATTAAATACTGTTACTTTATAGCAATGGCGTAAAGCTTAAATCTCAAAGATAATATTGTCATACTGAATAGTATCTTTACTCAGAAATGGCTGAATGAAAGTTTCTTACCAGAGCTATAGTGATATTCTTCCAAAACTGTCCTGGCATTCTTAGTGAATCCTGAGTCAAATGAAGTAAAATTTATACAGTCAATCCATCTGAAATGTAATTATAGTCAAATTCTGAAGGATATGTTAACACACTGCAGTAAACACAAAAGTACTAGCATTTCGGATGTTTATCAACTGGTCTGTGAGTCTGAAAGAATTCTTTTATTCTCTTTAAGAGTGGGCTGTACTGTCTGCATCCAAACTATGCATAATTTTATCTTATACTGAATTCTGAAAACAGCAAATAAAGCACTGCTCTTAACAGAAGGCGTAAAATGTGCACTGAATAAATGTTTCACATAATTAAAACATTCTTGATATGTTTATTAAGCTTTTTATCATGAAAACCTTGGAAACAGTAAGACAGATGGATACACACAGTATTAAGGAATTTTCAGTGCAGAAAACAGAACAGATATGAGAACAAGCATCTAGCTGCATATGATTCTAATACAATGCCAATGATTTGTTAGGTTTATTCTTTTATCATTACATTTTCAATGGCTGCCAAATAGCTACCAGCCCCTGTTCAAATTCTTATTACTGATGAATAAAATCCTTGAACATCTCAGGACCATGTAACCTAAGGAACCACCTGCCTCTGCCTGTGTAGACCCGAAAGATCACTTACATAGATCATCTTGGGAAGTTTTACTCATGGCACCACATCCTACAGAACTATCATAGGGCGGCGACCTAAAAATACCATTTTCCACCATTGTCCCTGCGTTCTGGAATGCCCTTCGCTCTGCCATACATGAAGAAGCACCATCCATTAGCTACCTGCTTGTAATGACATATCTTTTTGCCCAGGATTTCCTGACCTGCAAGTCAACCTTTTTATTACTGAATTCCTGTTTCTACAGTACTGTTAAAATTGTTTTTATGTTGTGTTTTTGTATACCACATAGAGATATTAAAATAGGAAGCCATTTAGAAAAGCTTTTATATAAATAAATGGAATTATATCTCATAATTCCTCCAAAGAAGTCAAGTCTTCCCAAAACCAGTTTCTCCTCAAAACAACCCTATGAGGTAGGTTAGGCTGTGACTGGTGCAAGACACTGACTGGTCCAATGTTACCCAGTGAGCTTCATGGCTGATTCAGGATTTGAATCCTTACAGATCCTAGTTTAATTGCTCTGACCACTAAACCTTACTGGCTTATCAAAACAGAGGTTTGTGCTCAATTAAGAAAGTTCAACAGGTAGGGAGACTGAGCTGGGCACCTTTGGTCCGCACAAACATTTACCCACCATATGTTTTTGATTCAGACATCCTGGAGGAATTATACCAACAGCCCGGCATAATAAATAAGTAAACGAGCACAATCCGTTTAGTGACCATGGACAAAAACACTGTAGTTTAAGTAGGACATGTTTGTCAAAAAGAGAACAAAATAATTACAGCATGAAAATAATACTGGGGGGGAAATCATTTTTATTTCTAGCTAGCTTACCACTCTGTTCATCTTGGAGCTGGAAAATGCTCAATAGCGCCCCTAGATATCCTTTGTTCAATTAAGCTAGCTGCTCTAATATTATTTCATTCATTACTGTATTCCTCATCAGTCCAGAACCAATAAATAAGCATAGCAAAATAACAGTTATAAATTATTTTGAAAATTTAAATTTGTCGTAAACCATCATTTATTTTTTACACTGGAAAGGTTGGGATATAGGTTTTCTCAGATCAATCATCTCCTCTTTAACAGGGAAGCTACATTCAGCCAGCTCGTGGGCACAGAAAATTAAGCTTTAAAAAGTTTCACAAGCTCAGTGATGTTTATCACAGTCTGTAAACAATCCCTGAATATTGGCCATGCATGCTGAAACCTAGCCTGTCCCTTAAAATAAAAAAGGAAAGCATATTAGGAACATAGAAAGTTGCCTTATGCCAAGTCAGGCCATAGGTCCCTCTAGTTAATTACTGTCTACTGAATGGTAGCAGCTCTCCAGGGTTTCAGATTAAAGGACATTCCCAACCCTGCCTGGATATGTCAGGCTGAATGCCAATCTCTCTCTCTCTCTCTCTCTCACACACACACACACTATTTATTAATTTTATTTCTTTGTCACCTAGCACAGGGCAGGGGGTCTCCAAGAAACTTACAATCAAGTTTAAAACCAGAATTTAAAGAATCAATGCATAAACGGGTTACCTCTAAAGGATGCACGAATTTCCAGCTCTTTTGTCTTCTCCCAAATATCTTTCATGGCTACTTTGATAACTGGCCCTTCACACATAAAAGAGGATTAATCACATTGTAAGGTAATTATTCTGAGAAGAGGCAGCAGCATCACTGGATGAGAGCATCATGATAAATGACAACAGCCCACTTGATTATTCCAGAGGTAGTATAATTTGCCTGGTTGGTGTTTTTTTAACAGATTCTCTCCCAACCCCCAAACATACCCTGTTATTGGATTTCAGGGAGGCATTTATATGTTGCCAATAAACCCTTGGTGGAAATGAGCAGGGATGGGCAGTGACGAGGCTCTGCCACTGATATCACAGCAGGCACAATGTTGTCATCTTCTGGGGCACAATTTGCCAGTCAGCTACGTTCCAAATAAAGAAGCTTATTTCAGTTAGAAACACAGCAGGGTGAAGATGCTGTACTTGGAAGTATGGCTTGAACACATATTCTGACTCTTGTTGGGTCAGGAGGCACCTCTGTGTAGAGTTTAGGCTAAGCATCCTTAGCCTCCAACAGCAGCATATGGACAACTTTCATGCCCCTGAGGACCACTCTGTTCTCCAAATGGTCTGCATGCATGTCAGGAGTGTATTATGCCAGACAAAGTGGCCCCCTGCTAAAGCTATTGCAGAAAGTGTTGCACAATTAGGTGTTCAAGCATAACGTCACACATTCTGCTCCTTACAACTTGGAAAACAAACTTTCCTTCGGAGGGAAATAGTAATAAACCTCTTTTTTACTACACATTGACTAAAAGTTGGTATGGCCGCTGTGGGTAAGGTAAACATTGCCTTCAAGGCCAGATCCAACCCACAGGCTATTAACTGACCATCCCCCACCTAAACAAAAAAACATAATCCCTAATCACTTCTTGTTCAAAACAGTGCTATGTTATAAGAATTTAAGGTCTCAGACTAAACTAAATGCACAAGGCATACACGTACATAAATACATAAACCACATGTCTGAAACAGTACAGGAAGACAGTCCTGAAACCATTTTGACTCACCCCTTCTGCGATGTTTGTATGATGTTTCTGGGGGTGGTCTGGAGTTTGAGGGGGGGCAATTTGAAAAGTCTACATAAGGGCTGGCACACCTTTGTTCTGGGTTCTCCTCCTCTCTCCTGTGTGTGCAGGGAGCACCCTGTTGCAACAGTTTAATAAAGATCAGGCTTAATAGCTGCTTTGTTTTTCAATATTCTCTGGTTGGCCTCTGTTATTTTCTCCTACCAATAGGGAACCCACTTCAGGACTCTATATGGGCTCTTGGATACCGCATAAAGGAAAAAGGGCAGATTTTGTTCAGTGGGGTGGGATGGGGTGTACCTTAACACCCATTTCTTTTCAGGTGGACATAACTGAGTGTGGTCTAACTATTCTTTTCTCTCTCTCACTTTGAGCACCGCTTCAAAGTAGTTGCTATTGCAATTTGGCATTTAATCAAGACAAAAATGTAGCACAATGATTTTACACATTCCTGAGATCATTTATAGAGAACAAAGTACATTCCGTTTGTCTCAGTTCACCAAGGTGTGGTGTACGTGCTAGAAATAAGTGGGTGTCAGTTTTGGTTCCTCTCAGTTTCTCAGTTTCTAAAGTCCAGTTCCTCACATTTCTATATCAGTTTGTGATTTTTGAAAGTCTTCAAGAAAATGCAATAACATTTCCCTGCAAATTTATCCTAATGCACACATTTTTTCAAAGCACCTTCCCCTAATATGATGCATTTTGGTATGTTATTGCCACTAATACATGGATTTTTATGTTCAACTTGTACACACTACTTGGCTGGAGAACTGCACTGCAAAATTTGTCAGATTTATTCATTGCCATGGATCCTTTATCAATGGCTGCATTAGAAGCATTTGCAGCACCCAACCACACTCAATGATACTTTTGAGAAATACTTGGTAAACAGGTAAGTGGAAAGCTGGATTTCTGTTCTCATGGGGAAAGAATCTTACAGCTGGATACTGGAATGGTGCCTAAAAGACCATTACTGAATAAATCTTGGAGGAGTAACATTATCCTTTAACAAATATTTACTCGTCCTGCATTTTAGAGGTGCATAAATATGTGTGAATGTGTGCATACCTATGTTGCAGCATTATTATTATTATTACTTTTAGCGTGCTCCAAGGAAGGGATATACAAAATGAAACCCAGATGACTTGAATGGAAGCATTTGTCCATCCATCTGGGTGTGCATTGTCCACATTGACTGGCAGGGGCTCTTCAGGGTTTCAAACACGTTTCTTTCCCACAACACTACCTGGAGATGCCAAAAACTGAACGTTGGTACTAGAAGACCTTCTTCCACCTGCTCTTTGTGCAGAGGCTCTGTCCTTTCTGGCCAGGTTAGACTCTGGCATACTGATCTTTGGTTCATTAACTTCCTGGGTTATTACTGCACTGTGCTCTATGTGGGGCTGCTTTTGAAGACAAACTTGCAAAGACCTAAACTTTCAGTAGCACTAGGGATGACTGTCCAAAGAGAAAGCAAATTTATAGAAAGGCTTATTCTTTCATATTTCAGTATCTGTGGAAGAGAGACAGGCCTCTAACAGTACAATCCTAGACATGTCTTCTGATAAATGCATACAAATTCGGCGTGGCTTACTCCCAGGTAACTAGGTTTAGGATTGTAATTTAACAGACTAAACAGGAATATGCTTCAGACGTATAAACACATGTGGCCTTTAAAACTCTGGGTGAAGAGTAGGGTGACCGTATACTTTAGTCGCCTTTGACTAGATTTAGCCGTCCAGGGGTCCTTTACCTTTTTTACCTTTTATATAAAACAAGCCTTATTTGAATGACTGTCCAGTCCAAGCCAGGATTAAGGATAAGAAAGAGCAGTGGCCTTGAAGCTGGCACTCAGCTCTCTGTTTTCACTATATTTAAATTATAGCTATTTTGTTAGCATATGCAAAGTTACACAAGCAACATCCTCTTTTTTGGTGAAGCGTAAGTGCCCCACTCAACTGGTCCCACCACCTCCTGGTAAATAGAAGGGGAAGAAATGGAGGCAGTGAGAGATTTTACTTTCTTGGGCTCCATGATCACTGCAGATGGTGACAGCAGCCACGAAATTAAAAGACGCCTGCTTCTTGGGAGAAAAGCAATGACAAATATAGACGGCATCTTAAAAAGCAGAGACATCACCTTGCCGACAAAGGTCCGTATAGTAAAAGCTATGGTTTTCCCAGTAGTGATGTATGGAAGTGAAAGCTGGATCATAAAGAAGGCTGATCGCCGAAGAATTGATGCTTTTGAATTATGGTGCTGGAGGAGACTCTTGAGAGTCCCATGGACTGCAAGAAGATCAAACCTCTCCATTCTTAAGGAAATCAGCCCTGAGTGCTCACTGGAAGGACAGATCCTGAGGCTGAGGCTCCAATACTTTGGCCATCTCATGAGAAGAGAAGACTCCCTGGAAAAGACCCTGATGTTGGGAAAGATGGAGGGCACAAGGAGAAGGGGACAACAGAGGACAAGATAGTTGGATAGTGTTCGCGAAGCTACCCGCATGAGTTTGACCAAACTGCGGGAGGCAGTGGAAGACAGAAGTGCCTGGCATGCTCTGGTCCATGGGGTCATGAAGAGTCGGACACGACTAAACGACTAAACAACAACAAGTGCTCCTCTGCTAGCAGGGAGGAAACAATCTCCCTGACCATAGAATCATGGTACTGCAGAACTAGCAGATCAGGCAGCCTTAATTCTCGTATAAACTAATTGGAGTAATTAGAGCTATGTACTCCAAAATTGGGCAGATGTTTCCGCACTTTCAACTATAGCACATAATAACTGTTGAGTAAGACACTATTCTATCCAGTAAAATTCAAGAATGTCATTTTGATACTTTGTATTTACTTGTATCCATTATACCAGAGGCATCTTGAGGGCAGGATGTTGCACATGCAACAGTCTTTTTTCTTTCTTTTTTAATAAACAAAACACACCACATTGCTATACTTATGCCACTGGAAACATCCCATATTTTATCCTGTTCATGATGAGGCTGCTTTACTCAGCCCAGAGCTCATTGAACTGGGGTTGGCCTGGAGGTCGGGGAAAGGAAATGTTTCTAAATAAATGTTTGTGCATGTATGTGTATATGAGGAAACGCCCTATGCATATAATGCTTAAAAATAAATGCTCTACCTTAATGCTTCGAAGGGAAAGGAGTGAGGAAAGCTTGCTTGCCCAACCAGGCACTCACCCTATCCCCCACCCTGAACAATTTCAAAGTTATTTCCTCGACTTCCCTCCGCTGATATGTCGTCGCCTTCTCCACATACTCTGCTCGCTCGCTCTCCCCCCCCCCCACATGCAGCTGCAAAGAAGAGAAAAGCCACGGGGGCAACCCTGCTGCAACAGTGGCAAGCAGCCTCGCTCTGCTGCGGCCATTTTAAACATTTGGGGGGGCGGCGGCGGCGGCGGGAGGGATAGAGGTGTTGCGTTTTGCTTTTGCAAATGACGAACTACACCTTCTTTCTGTGTGCGTGTGTTTTAAGGGCTGGCCTCCTCCTCGGGAAAGGAGGGAGCGGAAAATAAATAAATAAATAGAAAGCGAGCGAGAGAGGTGGTGTGTTGAGCGGTGCATGTCGTCTTCGGGAGGCTGGCTTTCGCTCTGAGGGAAGGCATTGACCACAGCAGCAGCAGCAGCAGTAGCAACACGGGAGGGGCGGCTCGACCCGGTCGCTGCCGTCCATTCTTTCTCGCCGCCCCCGCCTTCGGGTGCCAGGCAGCGGAGAAGAAAGGGCAGCCGGCGTGGCTGCCGCCTTTCTCTCTCGCGGGGGCAAGCTTCGCTGACGCCGGACACACCATAAGGGGAGGCAGCGGGAGAGAGAATTAGAGAGGAAAAGGGGCCGCCGCCGCTTCTGGTCTACCGGCGTCTGTCTGTCTCTCTCCCCCACCGCCCGCCATTGCAATAGGCGGTTGGCCGGTGAGGGGCATTGGAAGTCCCTTTCTCTCCTCCCCCCTCCGGCATCCAGTCGCCGAGCGTGCGCCGAGTGGGCCTCAGCCGCGGCGGAAGAGGCAGGCCGAAGCGGGAGGAACGAGGCCTAGTGCCGTGGCTGCGCCTCTGAGGCACCGGCGCCTGGGCACGAGAGGCAGCAGCTGCTCCCCGGGGGCGCGATGGTGTGAGGAAAGGGCTGGCCGAGCGAAGATGGCCGGCGGTGCTGGAGTCGGGGGCGGCGGTGTCGGGGGCGGAGGAGGAGTGGGCCGCAGCAGCGTCGGGGGCTCCAGACACAGCCTCTTCCTGGAGGGTGAGTTGGGTTTGTTGTTTTATTATGGCAAGCGCCGGGAAGGGGGGAAGCCCACCCAGGGTGGGCAGCCTAAGGACACCGCTTGCTTCCGAGTAGACGTGGAAAAAGAGAGGCTGGAGGTTCAGAAGGGGGTCGGCAGGTTTCCTCCCGCCCCGTTTGGGTGTGTGTGTGGCCGGGGGCGGCGGGATATTTCCCATGCAGTTTCGAGGGCTTTCAAAGGGGAGCGTGTGTGTGTGTGTGGCGATGGGTGACTGGCAAAGGTGAATGTTTAGGGAGAAGCTCAAGCGGGTTTTACTTTTTTGTGTATGGCTGTTCGCCGTGGTCAGTTGCTAAGGGCAGTGGCCTGTTTTTCATCCTTCCACCTCATCTCCTTTTCTCCTCCCCCCCCCCACCCGCTTCTTCGTATTTTCTATTTTAAAGGAAATTAGAAATGTCATATTGAATATACTGGGAAGGAAGAACAGGTGGGTTGGTGGGAATCCTAACGTGGGAATATTGCCATGTAAGGTTTCTCTTTTTCTTTTCTTTCTCTCTCTCTGTTTTCATACCTGCTTCACTTGGAAAGGTAAGAGAACGACTTACCACATATATAGCATGATCCTATACGTATTGGTTGGGCCCACTGTGTTACTTCTAGCAAAGTGTAGATAGGGTTTTTAGACTTAACTAGTCCTATTTGTAAAAAGGTAGCTTTTGCTGCACTAAATGTATGAAGTACAGCAAAAAGTTTGCCAAGTACTCATATAATTTGTTCTAATATTGTTCTGTTTCTCTTTAGGGTACAGAGAGTTTAATGAATTGTGCAAGCATGATAGCTTTGCATCCTGTTTCCCCACAGTGATAATGCAACATGCTGTTTTCTAAAAAATACTTTATCTGGGAGATAGATTTCAAAGAATAGTTCCTCTCCTGTTATGCCTATTTTTAAATGGTAGTATGCATTTATACATCACATAATTAGAGAAATAATATATGTGATAATCCTGTCAAACATATTATTTTTAGTGTTTTGTTCCATAAATCAAATAGTACTGATGCTTCAAATTGAGAGATGGAGAATTATGAGTACAGGTTCATATGCTTTCTTTCATATTGATCTGTTAAGGGAAACACTAATTTATTATAATGTACAAAGAGCAAAATCAATGGCTAGAAAGTAATGTGAAGAATCTCTCCGATACAGTTCTTTGGATGGGTGATGTAGCAGTGCAGTGTCAGAAAATGACACTGCACAATTGATGCAAGCTGAAAGAAAAGGTTTAAGCTTGATCCACAAATGCAACTATCTACACTAGTGGGTGCTCAATATAGAAATGAATTTTACATGCATAGGAGCCTTTATTCATGTTGCTACTCACAAGAATGGTTGCATGTGTGAATTGAGTCTACTGCTGCCTGTTAAGAGTTGTGTGTTCCAAGTGAATGAAGGCTGCTTACATTTAATATTGCCAATATCTGCAGAAGCTGATTTATTATCAGGACAAAGAAACTGACTAGTTTCTGCTACCCTGCCACAGTAAGTTGCAGTACTGCTGTTTACACATTTGCAATCCCATTTAATAGGTCAGGCTTGCACTCTTGCAACTGTGAATCAAGCTTAAACCTCTTTTAGCCAGCATCTGTAGTCTCTGCAAATTGGTTTGCTTGGTCACACCGGCCTGCTGCTTAAATTGGCAAGATGATGAGGGTGTTGTTGTGATTCTCAAAGAGTAATCCAGTTTGCTATTCCAGGCCGTATTCTTATGGGGGCATTGTATTGCAGAGTCTTGGTAGGTGTTGTGAGGAATATTGTGGGGGCAGTGATTTTCTCCTCAGTGAGATATTTCCTTTCCACATGAAAATCTGAAAGCGGACATATGTTGACCCTGTTTAGATGTAATGTTCTCCATCTGATCACTATGGTCCATCTTATCAGGCTAAGACTGAGTGTTGTGGCAGGAGTCTTTCCTCCCTTTGGTCACATTCCTTAATCCAAAACTTTCTGGGGTTTGTTAAACCACACTATTCCCTTATATCTAAATCAGGAAACAGAGGTTGAAGTGATGACTATAATTCTGGCTTGCTAACCAGAATCAAGCCATGACTTGCAGTTCTTTGAGAAAGGTTCATTGGACTAATATTTTTAAAGTCTTGACTGGGTCAGTAACAAGGATACTGAGTGCCAAGAACAGTTCAGAGTATGCCAGCATGGAACATATGCAGAGAAAGCCAGCTGTTGCAGATGTGCCCCTATTGGTGATGGTGGTTAAGAACTATGACAACAAAAACAACAGTCTGGAATGTATTATAGGTGATTACTATTTAGATTACAAATTTATTTTATTAGTAATCTCATATATATGGGGTATGCAGGCTTCTAGGTATTGCATTTATACACTATATTTCATTCAGTTCCAGTTAAATGAAATAGTGATTATTTTCAGTCGTGTGCTGAAGGTAGCTAAACAGAATCAAAGCATAAAATAATTACCTTAAATAAACACAAAATAGAAAAGCAAGGCCTGTCCCTTGCTACTAAAATTTGACTATGTCAGGTGGCCACAGCAGGAGTTGCAAATGAAGGAAGTGCTTGGTCTGGTAGTTAGTGTTTTCTTTCACAAGAAAGGGCATGTTGGTATTCTTAAACCCGATTAACAGTATTTTAAACTTCTACATCTATATAGTTTCTAGGAGATGGCATAGGTCTCAACTTGCACAGTTTTTCAGGCTATGAATACATTTTAGACTTAATTGAGCAGCGCACACAATCATGTTATGGGAACATAGTTGCATGAACAAATTTTGACTATGATATGCGATGGTCCCTATCAAAGTGGCTGGGCCATCCAGTGTCAAGAACGTTAGGCATGTTTAATCCCTTCTTGCTATTGTTTGCAATGAATGGTGTTCATTTCCAATAGGAATGAACAAAAATGAGGATTTGGGGCATCAGGATTTTGTCATAATTTTTTTTGTATAGAATAACTAAATAGAGTAAATGTATTTCTATATAATTCCCACAGCAAGCAAGCAATGACTTCTAGTGAGAATGAAACCATTTCTGTAGCAATTTCCTATCTTTTACTTTACTGAGCTGCTCCTGTTTATTTATTAATGTTTGCATTCTTTAATAACTTCTGTTGATTTCAAAAATTCAGTAGCTTTAAAGCATCACTGCACTTCTGAGTGTGTAAGGAACTTTTGATCATGGGGCACAGGATTCTGGGAAACCCTACATGTAATCAATTTATAAAGCCAAGTTCCAAATGTTCTTTGGTACTTTAGTATGCCCAAGAAACGAAACATAGGATGGGGCTATGTAGATTGAAGCAGGTTCGCTTCTTTGTAGTCAGCATCACCAGGAGCAGGGAGCTTGTTTAGGAGTCCACTCTCATGATCTCTGAAAGCATCCCTTTTACTTCCTCTCAGAAACGTGAGCCAGTGTGGTGTAGTGGTTAAGAGCGGTAGATTCGTAATCTGGGGAACTAGGTTCGCATCTCCGCTCCTCCACATGCAGCTGCTGGGTGACCTTGGGCTAGTCACTCTTCTCTGAAGTCTCTCAGCCCCATTCACCTCACAGTGTTTGTTGTGGGGGAGGAAGGGAAAGGAGAATGTTAGCCGCTTTGAGACTCCTTCGGGAAGTGATAAAGCGGGATATCAAATCCAAACTCTTCTTCTCTTCTTCTTCTTCATTCTTATCAGGAAAACTAAAAGGCTACATTTGGTTTGTGGTTTGGGGGCAGGGGAAGATGCCCAGTACTCCTCTATGTAAGTTTTAAAAAGGCTGCCTGGATTTGACCAAAGGCTCTGCTAGGCCCACACCCTAATCTCTGCAGTGGCTAACCAAATTCCTATGGCAAGGCCGCAACTAGAACATAGTCTTCCTCTGCTCATGATCCCCATCAGTGTGTTCAGAAGCATGCTGCCTCTGATACTAGAGATAATACAGCGCTATCATGACTAGTAACCATTGGTAGTCTTATTCTCCTGACTTTGGATGGCCTTGTACTTCTGACAGTGTCACTGGTCATGAATAATTTCCGTTCTGAGGGCAGTTCAGGTGAAGGAACTATTTCCCTCTTATTCCCCTGCCTTTGCCACCAACCTAACAATATCTGAAACATATTTTCTGAGCTAGGTAAGTGGACGTGTGCTTTCCTCTTTAGCGCCTGGAGAGAATGCTCACTGTGGGTAAACACAGGGCATGACTACATTTTGAAAAGCTAGTCTGCCGTAGGTAACAAACTTAATGATGGATGAGATCATACTTCATAATATGTAAAAGGAAAGATTTTTTGTTGGTAGGATGAGTGGATCTTATATCTAAAAGAAAATGCAGTGTGTGTTTCACATCCCCCACCCCCATTTTTTATTCTCTGTGCTTGGTAATGTCTTCCCTAGCAACCATTTCACATTTTGGAAAACTGCCTCCCACTTTGAAAACCATGGCTTTATTAGCATTCTCTGCAGTTTGTTGTACAGCAGTATTAATACATTTTGGACCAAAAACTGTTTATAGACAGACTTCCAAGGAGGCGAACAATTTCTAATATTTTCCCCTTAGATATATTTATTTCAGACTTACATGAATAAAAAAATTCCATTAGCACTTGCTCTGGTTTCAGTTTTGCCGCTCCTGCAGATTTTTTATCCCAGCTAGGACACTGAATGGCAAAGAAATGAAATGGGCTCACTGTGGGGCAGGGTAGCTAAGAAAAAAACACATCTGACAGTGTTCTCTCCACCCTCTGTGTTGTTTAGTAATAAGGACATCAGCAGTTAGAGAACAAGGTGGAAGCCGGTTTCTAATTTACATAAGATGATGTACTGAAGCATGACTAGGAGTTAAATATGACAGAGTGACCTCCCCCTCCAATTCTAAGCAGTTTTCTGCAAAGTCTCTCTTCTCAGTAGTGAAATCTTCTGCTTTAGGATACTGTGTGTTCTAGTACTGTATACTCAGGGTCAGCTTACCAGCTTACCTCCCTGCTTCTGTCCCGTGTTTCTGCATTGGCTCATCATTTAATCTCATGTTTCTACTTCCTGCAGTTTTATTAGTTATTAGTTATATTAGGTCTTTTTATTTTGAGCCACTGGCCCTAGTTCAAATTTCTTCTAGCCACCTGCTACTTTTATGCTTTGTGAAGCTTTTTCAGAGCTCCCGTTTTTGCCTCCCTTCTGATTCTCTCACCCAGTGGTGGGTAGCCTGTGGCCTTGCATCATATGTCATGTGCTCACTGGGATGCTGTGTACCCATTGTTGCTCAATGAGCCACCTCTCTGAGAACCACTTCCTCTTCCGCATAAAGTGTATGCTTGGGAAAGGTGTTTACAGATGGGGAGGGGGGATTTGAATCAGCTTATATTTGACGATGAATCTTATCTAATTTGCGCTTTCTGAAATAATAAGCAAACAAAAACACAGCCATTGTTTTAAATGTGCACTTCTCTGAATTTGGCAGTGCAGTTCGCCAGCCAAGCAATATGTACCAAAATCCATTAATTAGGGCAGTAAAGTGTTCATATAAATGCCTATATTAGTTAAAATAACATGATGCATTAAATTAAGGGAAATGCTTCGAGAATTTGTACATTAGGCAAAATTGCATACAAAATATGTATATGTTTAGTGGTATCTCCGTTTAAGAATGATTCGGTTTACAAACTCCTCAAAACCGGAAATAGTGAGAACGGAATCTGAATGGTGGAAGGGCACCAACGGCGGGAGGCCTCATTAGGGAAAGTGCGCCTTGGTATAAGAATAGATTAAGTTCGTAAACCAAGGTACCATTGTATTAGGAAAAACACACATTAAAATGCTCTTAAATTTTCATGAGGCTCTTTCTCCAGAAAAATCTGGATCTGATCTGGAGAGCTGAGTTTAAGACGGTAAAAATGAGAAACCGATTGAAATTGACATATTTGCCTATCCATAGTAGTGTTTCAGAACAGGAACAATGCAGTTCTGCAGCACTATAAACTGCTCACTTTTGGATCTGGCCCCACATGACACCTGTACACCCAACGGATTACCCTTGAGGGAATTCAGCCACTTTCCTTCATGATTCTCTTTTTTTCTGAAACCATCTTTCCTCTGAGCTTTCTGTGTGTTAGTTTTTGTTTATCACATACCTCTACACTGACCTGTGCTTTCTCCTGTATTCAGTTTAAATTACAGACTGACTCAATACTGCTTCTTCATAGAAGCTGGAATGTGAATTACAGTACTTTATTTACTGAGTAAGCATTCTGAATCCTCACATTTAATTCAAATAATGATCATCGGATGATTTACCTGCATAAGTGCAATGCAATACAATACAATACAGAGTACATTTAGTTCTCAGCAGTAATTGAGGAACATGATGCTAATTCATATTCTAAAACAGTGGCATTTTCTCTCTCTGCATTACTAAAGTGGTATGCATGCTAAGGTGGTGTACATTCAGTTATTATATAGAACAGTGAGAGCTTCCTCTTCATTACTATTACCATGGCAGTAGTCCTGAACCAGCAGTTGTCGTTTTGATATATGTATGCACTAATGTGGATTGAAGAGTCTCAGTTGAGTGGTGAAAGTGAATAGCCCAGATGGAAACCAGTTACTATTCTAATAATGTTCCCTCCTAAGGATAAAATAAAGTACTGAAGAAGGGCACTGATTATTAAAACTAAGAAAATGTTATTGAAACAATGTGATTTGACACTGCGGAAGGAGGTATCCTTTTGTTATTATTTTTCTCTTGAAATGGAATCATAAGTGGATATGTATATGTCTTTTGCTTACTAAACATTTCTTTTAACTATTAAGCAACAGCTGTGTGTGCATCTGTTGCAGTAGTTGTTGGGAGCCAGTTTTTTTCCTTTCAGATACTGTTTAAAGTGCTACAGAAACCTGAGATCTGGTTGATCAGAGACCACAACAGGATAGAAAAATGATTATGTATATTATGGGTAATAATAGCTATGCAAGAGTGCTTCAGAATCTTGTAAAATTATCATATGTATGCAGCCTAATTTGCCATAGTTGCAGTGAGCAACTTTATTAAGCTAAAAGTACAAATTGTACAAAATACTTGGAGACTCTTTGATTCGTATGAGTCCCCAGGAAAAAGACATGTTTGAGGAAATGTTGGATATTGCTGTTGTATAGATTTTTAAGAATACTTCATGAATGAATCTAATTGGGCGTGAGATTGAATTTTATCTGTAGTGAGTCATATGAATTTAATTTCAAAATCTGAAATAGCACTGTAATGTACTTGAAACACTGCTTTTTTGGTAAATTGCAAGAATTATAAGATATATTAATTAACCCTGATATTGTAAAAGACAGCGGCATTGCAGATAGAAATATGTAGAGTGAATATTCTTTTGGAAGGTTTTCTGGATGCCGCATATAGTCCCAACTAGTGTGGAGTGCCCAGTGCTGCCCATAAATTTTTAGAAACCAAAAATATATTGTGATTTTTAAATGGATAGTATAATTTGTGAGTTTGGACCCATTGTGCCCCAAACTGGGTGAAATTACACCAAAGTCACATTTTTGTCCACCATTTTGATTCAAAATGGTGCCCGACAGAGACTTCTATCCCCATCTCGAGAATCTTCATGTTGAATTTGGTGAGAATATTTTGAGAGGCAATCAAACCTATGCTCACAAACAGACAAAGTCACACCAAAGTGATGTTTTGGTCAACCATTTTGATTCAAAATGGTGGCCAGCATCCAAATGGGGATAAAGGCCGCCTTATCCTGAGTTCAACCTTATACTGAGTTTGGCAACAGTATCTCAAGAGGCATCTGAACACATAGACAACAAGCAGACAAACCATTTAGCAAAATACATACAATGGTACCTTGGGGTTACAAACACTTCAGGTTACAGACTCCGCTAACCCGGAAGTAGTACCTTGGGTTAAGAACCTCAGCATGAGAACAGAAATCTCACGGTGGTGGTGCGGCGGCAGCGGGAGGCCCCATTAGCTAAAGTGGTACCTCAGGTTCAGAATGGTTTCATGTTAAGAACGGACTTCTGGAACGAATTAAGTTCATAACCAGAGGTACCACTGTAGTAGAGATAGAGAGCATTGTTCAGTGACACTGAAATGGAAGAATCCCAGTACCTTTTGGAACCTCCATTGTTTAGCAGTGTAGTCTTGGCAGTTGTACCACCCCAGTTTTTAAGGGGAAAAATGATATCCCCTCCACAGAAAAGTCTGTAAATACCACATTAGAGTTTTCAGGCATTCTGTGCAGTGCTGTGAGTTCTGTGATTATCATTTGGAAGCAGATGTGGATCAGCCTTGTAGACCCATTACGTTCTAGCAGTTATTTTGTCATTAAATCTGCTACAATAAAACGTTCCACTGTTCACCAAAATAAACCTTAAGGTTTTTATTGAAATAATACTGTTAAACATAACTTGCTTTTTAAAAATCCTCTCATGACAGTAACGGAATTCAGAATGTAACTAAACATTATTTCTAATCATCAACATTATGTTTCCAACTTTGGTTTACATCAAGAATGAAGGACCTCAGGCCCTGGGGTGACATGGGACCCTCCAAGCTTCTCTATTTAGCCCTCAAGACTTTCCCAGGTTTTGCACCTCCCTAGCCCTGTTCTGCACCCTCCTTAAGTGGTTGTTTCAAATGTTCCAAGGCTGATAAATAGAAAAGTAAAATAGTGTTTAAAGTATTGTCTTGTGATCTGTCAGCTAAATACAGTGGTACCTCGCAAGACGAATGCCTCGGAAGACGGAAAACTCGCAAGACGAAAGAGTTTTTCGTTTTCTGAGTTGCTTCGCAAGACGGATTTCCCTATGGGCTTGCTTCGCAAGACGAAAACGTCTTGCGCCTTTTTTTAAAACCGCCAATGCATTCCTATGGGAAACTGTCAATACACAGTGGTGCTTCGCAAGACAAAAAAATTCACAAGACAAAAAAACTCACAGAACGAATTAATTTCGTCTTGCGAGGCACCACTGTAGTGGAATTGTTAGCTGTAATTTTTCCTTTCTTAGTATGTTTTGCTTGGAACGTGAACTGATTTTAACTTATTTTTGTTTCAGCTTTGGATACATCACAGTCCAAGCGAGATGGAGGTTTCAAAAATACCTGGGGCTTTAATTGTTCAGACGAAAGTGAAGGAGATGCAGAAAAGGAGTAAGGATACCTTAATCTAGGGCTACAGAAAGTAAAATGTGGAATGTTACAGTAATTAGAAAACTGAGCACCCCTTCATTTCTAATTCTCTAAAGTGGAAGTGTTATAGTGTCACTAATTCATACCCACAAGAGGGTCACATTCATGTAAGGTTTTTCTCAGGCTAGTTATTGCCTAACGATGTTACGGATTATTCCAGAAGCAAGTAGTAGGTGTCTTATTTTTTAATTTTTAATAACTAGAATCTCAGGGAATTAGTGCAGTTATGGAGCCTACCTAGCTCAGGTTAAAACAACCGAGTCAGGAACTTTTGAAATGTTTTAAATAGCAAAAGAATTCAATATTTTTTTGGCACTTCTTTTAGAATAAAAACACTTGACGGTCATATAGAAACTTCATTACATGCATGCTGTTATGTGTCTCTTGAGATGGCTTTCCACCCTACCCTGTCCTATTTACCTAAACTGAAGACTACTGTCTTGCAAATTTCTTAGTTTTGAGTCTTACAAAAATCCTGACTTGGAAAGTTTATAGACAACAAATTCTTCCATTCATGTATCTCCTACAACACTATATATTTATGGGAGTATATCATTTTTTGAATTTTACTGATTGGGGATGAGTGGTAGACTGACATTCAGCCTCCTTGCTTAATAGACTGGTGGAGAAGAGTTATGGAACAACTACTGGTAAGCAAGCTAATTATTTATGTTAACAATATAATTCGATTTGGTCTCATGAACGTTTAAAAATACTAATACAATACCAGGGTGAAAAAGTGACAAGTGAAACATAACAACAGATAGCTGGATCCCTCGCAAAGGATAGGCGATTCTTTTTCTCTCACAAATCTCAAAGTCAGGTGTGTTCTATACCATATGACACTTTCCTCAGATAATCCTGTAAATAGGAAGACATCTATACTTATGAAGTTTGGCATTTGTGTGTACAGGCCAATGTACACAATGACTTCCTGATGTGTGCATATGGTAACATATGCTGTACATCTCAAGTGATTGCGTACACATTTTTCTTATATTAGGATTATTCCTTAAAAAAAAAAAAAAAGGTCATGTTTGAAGCAGTCGTGACATCCCCTTCTAATATACCACAGTTGGTACTCATTTTGGGTGCTTCAGTTCCAGAATAATAGTACTTATTTGTGCACTGTGCTGCTAATTAACAAAAAGAATTTTGTGTTTTTATTTTCAGTAACTTTCTCGCAGACTTCTTATGTTTGTGTTTGCTCTTGCCCAGGTTCTAGTGCTTCATTTCCACCATCCTTTTATTACTGCAATTATTTAGAAAAGAAAGGAACCTAAATCATAGCATAGATGCAGAGAATTGTTTAGTATCAAAGTTTAGGAACAGTGGATGCTCTAGGCCCAAGTGGTTGTATCAACTGGATGTTGAAACCCAGTTTCTGTTGAGATAACGATGGAACCTTTTCCCAAGAATGCAAGAACTGACTTAGTAGGATGAGATCAGCATGTTTTTGCACCCCCCCCCAAAAAAAAGTCCGCTAAAAACTGAGCATGCTGTAGCCATGGAAGGTTGAGTGTCAGATAAAATAAAAGGGGTAGGGAGTGGAATGGCAGAATCCTGGACAGGAGCACTCTTACTGGGATACAAGGATGCATTTTTCTGCAGTTTCCACTTGTATTAATTATATTCTTCCCTTATAAATGCAATGGATGTACTAACTCTGGGAGGAATACTATTTTTTCTAGGTACCTAGTATGGTGCCAAGAAGATTTACTGTATATTCCAAAAACAGAAGCACAACCTTCAGTGTGAAATACTTTGATCTACACACAAATGGTTAACAGCTACACATTTATTGATGAGAATCATATTTAGATTTACTGCTAAATTGTACTACCTCTTTACAAGCAAATGTTCTGGTTACAAAATTAGTTTCAGGTCTAGATCTCAAATTCTGTGTTTGCTTAGAACAATGTCCATAAAATCCATACAAAAGTGGTACTGTGAAGCCATATGCTAAAGCAATTCTACATATTACCAGGTTTGTAATACTATTACTGACATTGTATTTCCCCCTGTCTTTTGTATACACTTTATTTTGAGGCAAACTAGCACCAAAATATTTTAGAGGAAAGTGTAAACCACGTGATTGTTTAACAGATTGAGAAAACATTACTTAGACCTTTTTGCAGTAGTTGTTGAAACCCTGTTTGCTATTATTGAATTACAATATACATATTTTGTTTCCTGTTCTTTGCCTGTTAAGTGAAGCCAGTCTGCTGACTGTGGATGAGAGTGATGGAAGCTGCAGTCCCACTGGTGGGAAAAAAGTGAGTATTTATCAAATATAATGTACATGAAAATGCATATTTTATATTTTATATTTCACGTTTCATATTTTATGTGTCACTTTTAAAAAAAAGAAGTTCTAATATGAGGAGGTGACTGCTACAAACTCATGCAGTGTGTATGCCGCTAAAAAAAGAGCACACACATGCTTTCTTAAACTTTTATCAGCAACTTACTATATGGCCTTGAAGCTTTGGAGCTTTGGCAAAGTGAACTTTTCGCTTCTTGTGGTGTGTGTGTAAAAACAATAAACAATCATGATTGTTTTCCTGTAAAGCAACACAGTAAATGGTAAATCACTACATTCTCTCATATTTAAAGTTTGCAACATAATTCATCTGACAACCAGTTTCATTTGTATTATTATCACAGGTGACAAATGTTTGTGTGGGAGTTCTGTTCCTGGCCCCCAAATGTGTTGGCAGAGTGTGCATGACCCCATCCCCATCTCCTGTTCTTTCTTCTTCCAGGTCCAAAAAGACTCTTGTGTTGGCTGTAGGTGTTTGGAGGATTGAGAATATCTTAGTATTACATTTAATAAAAATGTAAAATGTCTCCATCTGAGAGCTGCTGCTTTGTAGATTAAGCTTTTGCTAATTGTTTCAGGTGCTGCGATTTCACTCCGGAACTATTGGTGCCAGAGGTGATTCTATGAGAACATATGCTAGACGAAGCAAAATTGAACCTGGTGCTTTAAGAGTAACCCCAATTGGACTCAACATGTTGGGAAGCAGCAAGAAATTGAGGTATAGTGATTCCTAATATACTAAAAATTATTTAGTAAATGGCTTGTTTCTGGGGGAAATAGTGATTGTGAGAATTCTGCTTGTGAAAGGACCTTAAGTTTGTTACATTTGCACCTTTGGAAAATAGATTAGATGCTCTATTTGTAATATCCAAGTGTTGTTATTGACTAAGACCTGGGATCTTGACTATGATGGACTATGATGCTCTATGGAGAAGAAGGATTGCACCCACTAGTTGCAAATAACTCATCATTTCTTGCTGCAGCTGGCTAATCAAAAGTGTCAGTGTAACTATGATTAGGTAGCATAGTGGAAGTGCTGATTCAGGTATCACTTAGAAAGTGAAGTAATGGAGGAATTTCTCTAAGCAGACTTATAATTCTTTCCATGCTGTGAATTTTAACTTTTTTTTCTTACCTGTTTTTTCTGTTTGCAGTGAAAATGTTCAAAATATTCCTTGTTCTGCAGCAGTAGTACAAGCTAGACGCTGTCACCATGCTCATGCACAAACATCTTTAGTAAAAACAGCAGCACAAAGGTAAGACTTAAAGGACATACTTAATTTCTCTCATGAAAAAAACAGCTTTGTACGCTGTGGGTCTTTCTTTAAATATCTGCTTAGAACTGAGTAGTGTTGGGGGGGGGGCGGACCATGCACACCTCTGTGGGGAAAGAGTTCCACAACTTGGAACCACCATAGAAAAGGCCTTGTCTATAGCGCCAATGAACCAAATTGTCCTTACAGGTGGGCACATGAGTAGTGCCTCTGAGGCAGGTCTCAGTGCCCAGGCAAGTTCATATAGGTGAAGATGGTCCTTCAAATAATTATCCCAAATAATTTAGGGCTTTAAAACCAAAACCAGCGTTTTGATTTGGGCTCAGAAGCTGGTAACCAGTGCAGCTGGTACAGAATCAGTGCCATACTCTGTTAATCTTGCTCCCACTTACAGGGCAGCAGTATTCTTCACCAGTTGAAGCTTCCAAACAGTCTTCAAAGGTGCCCTTGTTGATTGCATTACAGTAGTCTCACCTAAGGCATGGCTTTGAGGCAGGGCCTGATATCTCTGACTAAGATTATAGCTGGCATATCAACTGAAGTTGAGGAAAGACCCTCCTAGTCAAATATCCCACCTGTGCTTCCACAGTGAGTGTTGAGGACAGGAGAAGCCCCACTGGTAGTATAATTGTGCTGATTCCTCCTTCCACTTTGGCTGGTTTTCTAACCCAGAGCTTCATCTTGTTTTTCCCTTATGCAAATCCAAGAGTATACGAACAGCTAAAGGCTCACATTAAATGCGCACAACAAAAACAGGTTGGGTGTAGACTTGTGAAACACTACTTGATGGGAAAAAGGATCTATCAGAAAATATTACAGACCTTACAAAAATGTAGAAACTTTGGAAAAGGGTAGTGCTGCCATAGTGGGTTCATCATGTGCTGAAACAGCACAAAAGTCACTTTGATTATCTGAGATTTTAAATTGTATGTATTTCAACCAGTCTAAGAGGTTCTAGAATATTTTGTTCCTTATCTGGCTAGGGGCTAAGATAGAGTAAGTGAATTAGGGTCTTTTCTAGACCAAGTAAGTGGTATGTAGTATAACTGCATGGCGCCCAATGAGTTGTACTTCTAAGGCAGCCACAATGAAGCTTTACTGGGGAATAAAGACACATGTCTGTCATCTTTTACTTACTTCTGTCCTACTTGTATTATTTATGGGTCAACTCATACATGGAACTCTCTGCTGTTAAAGCTTTGAGTGTTCACCAGCTTACAGTATTTAGACTCATTCCACAACCCAGAAGAAGAGATATTTTGAGCACTGTAGGTCCACCGAGCACAGTCTGCCTACTATGTCTGTGGTGTAGGCTTTTCATCTATACCTTTCCTTACCCTGATTGAATCACAAATTTGGACATTGTTTTATAATATGCCAGGTCCTGAACTTGTTAACCACACTTGAGCCTTAATCTAAAGTCTGATCTGTATACCACCCTGTGAACCTCAGATCTGGGGCGGGGGGGGGGGGGGAAGCGGGGCAGGCAGCAGTGGCATGGAAATTTGATAAATAAAATAAAAATGTTTCTTAGTTAAAGTATGGTTGATTGTGCAATCTTCCTACTTCACCATGGGTTTTAGTAGTGCATTTCTTAAGGAATCAAGGTTTGGACTTTGAGGGAAATAGTTTTGATTTTTGCTTCCCTAGATGAGGTTTTTTGGTGAGACAGAAGCTCCCAAATTTTATGTGGAGGATGGAGATGAAGTAATAGAATATTCCCTCCTCTTCTTATATATATTTTTAGAAACTAAAATAAAGTTAACAGCCCTCATGTACCCCCACCCCTGCCACAATTCCATGCTTATGCCATGTAAATAATGCAGTCAGACATTAAGTTTGTAAATATTTAAATTTTAAGTAACTACTCTCTATCTTAACAGATTTTCCCAAAGTGAGCCATGGGTAGCTGGTGGTGAGGGGACAACACTGTCATTTGCACCACAGTATTCTGTTCGTATACCAAGGGGAAATTGTTACTGTATCCTACCAAAATACAGTTGAATGGTGTAAGATCCCCAAACATCTTAGGCAACGATAGTCCACCAGTTACTTAGTTTCACCTGTGTACTATAACAAGTTCTCCCAGGCAACTTGGGATACGTCCATGACTTATTTGCCATATGCATAGTGCTTACCATCAAAACATTCAATATGTTTTCCCATGGCTTGTTCTTTACTTAGGATTGGAGTCTAACTTGGTCATGCTTAGAATAGACTCGCTGAAATCTATGACTTGTTAGTTATGACTAACTTAAATTACATTGGTTTAAATAGATCTATTCTAGGCATGACCAAGCCTGGATTCAACCCACAGAAAAGCAGAGTGAAACATTCAGAGTGAAACTTTTCTTTTCCAAATGATATATTCCTGATAAGAATTTCAGTAAGATTAACAAAACTTATCTTCTCTTGAAATTAAGACGGAATCCCCAAATTTGCATCATATATTGCTTTTGTGTCTTGAGGTTTGGTTACATATGCAGCTCGAATGCCATATTTAGAAAGGTTTTTAAAAGTTTTTTATGAAGAGGCAAAGGGATAAATTTTTTTAAACAGCAACTTTGTCAAATGTGAATACATCTTTGCCAGACATTTTGGAATAGAAGTGTTACTTTGTTCAGATTTTTAAAATGCTAAATACCTGGCTTAGAAACAAGGTATGTAGAGGTTAAGGGAAAGGAAACTGACAGAGTACGGTGCAAGTCTTTGAAAAAGGATGCAGGTGTAGAAAGCAGGGGCTGAAAAGATGAGACAAGATGGGAACTAAACAAAATCAAGATGGTAAAGCCTGGTAATAAGATGGGGATGTTGAGGCTCAAATGGGCCTACTCCATTGTGCCTAATTATTTAAACCTTAATTATTTAAACCTATTTTTACCAAACTTTTCTACAAACCCAACCATGGACATTCATTTACATGCTTTCTTCATATTATATAAACACAATAGATTGGTTGTTCCCCTTTCTCTTTCCTTTCCCCACTTTTTAAAAACACTAAGGAATTATTTAGACCTGGAAGAAGGCAGATTCATGTGAGACCTGAATAGGAAGTTTAGAGACATTTGCTTGAATGTGATCTGGTGCATGACACCATATGGCCTAGATGCTGCTGCATCATAAAATCTCCTTTGTATGTGTTCCCACTATTTAGTGGACATCTCGCTAGGATCATCTTAATAGTTTGGCCTTTAAATTCTTAGCAAAAGGGACTCAATGGTTATACAATAGTGTTAATGAATGTTTGTTATACGGTTATTTAAATAACCTTACAGAACTATAATATGCTGACACAGTACATTCAGTTATATTCTGACATATATTCTATAGAACATTATGCCAGTAACTGTTGACAGACCTGGAATGATACGGTATTAAGCAGCTAAAAAGTGTGATTTTTTTGGCAAATTTAGATGCTAAGTGCTACTTACAACAAAGAGTTCAAATTTAAATTGAATATTGGATATCCAGATACAGATTTCTTTTTTCAAATCTACTGATGTTCTACAAATTAAGGGCTTTGTATCTTATTATATTTTTCTCTTTCATATTTTAAGCAATCTGGATCGAAAGGAAAGGTAAGCTCAATGGTGACATGAGCATGGTAATAAAAATGTGGTGGAAATAATGAAGTTGTGTCTCATAGCTAAATCCACACTAGCAAGCTTAATGGTCAACACTGATGGAAAAACTATTTTGCTAGAATAACAATTGGTGTGTTACCACTCATTTAGCTGTAATGATTTTTTGTTTTGTTTAAATTGGTGTGTTTTCTTGACTAAATACCTGTGATACATGTATGCGTACATCTTTGTGTACTACATATGTCCATCTATGTAGCACAGGCATTAAGGCAGCAACCTAAGCTCCACTTAACTGGAAGTAAGCACTATTGAATTAAATAGGACTTTGTGAAGACTTTGTTAGGATTGCACTGTTAGTCAAGAAAACAGTGTTCTGTGATATGCTAATTTAAACAGAAATACCAGATCTTGCTTGCTGGTTGTGGTGGGTGGAGAAGGAGAAATGTGTCTCTATTGAGATTGGACAGAGGAGGACATTGGCCAGGGCAAACATGCAGGAGGTTTGGAGCAAGAGAAGGTATGGCTTCAGAAGGAAGGTAAGGGAACTTGGGACATCTTACATCCTTGTGATCTAGCTCCAAGCCCACACCCATACTTTAGATTATTATTATTGGGGCTACCAGAATGGCATTATTGCTGGTAAATGCAAAACTGACTGCCAATAAAAAAATCTGCCTTCCATACGTTATAGAAGTGGCAGCTAACCAGAGCTGCATTAGACTTGGCTGACTGATTCAGAGTGCTCTGTTTTGTCCTATATCATCCTGGACTGCTACTCTATCCAGCACTTGACTTGTGCAGATCATCAGGGTGGGTATGGAAAGGTTGCGGTCACTTTTTAGGTATATATTTTTGTCTTTTACAATCATTCGGTGTTGATTTTTAAAGCCAGAAACTGCATGGGTCCCACTACGTAAGGGACAGTGTCTTGCCATGCCACTCTTCATGTCAGTTAATATCAACAAGGGGAGTCCTTGCTCTAGATCTCCTGATGGGAGATAGGCCATTCTGTGAGACCATGAGCTGGGCCTATTTTGTAGTTGTTGAGGCAGTTCTCTTTCTACTATGGGAATTTCACATTCACAGATGTTTCAATCTTGATTGGATTTAGAAAGAAGAAGCATTTTAGTATGTGAGCAGAAGTGCCTTGGTTGGTGTGGTGGAGCCTTTACACTAGCATCCTAGAGGTGGGGGTGAGATAGTGTGTTGGTGCAAGAAACCATTGGAGCCATTCTGCAAGTTGTTTCTTTACATAATTTATGTAAGTGTGTGTGTAGTTGGATTATAAGCAGAACTGATTTGCAACATGGTGTTTTCTGCTTTAGATTTATTTAAAGCAGTATATGAAACAAATATACTCAATATTACTCTGTTACACAAAAGTACATGTTTGATTTGCTTTTTCACTTATGTAGGAAGGGAGTATAGTGGATTAAAATAGCATTTTTCCTTTATAAATTTTCAATAGTCAGAGTTATTTCTGTCAGGAAAAGTGCAGTTTTGATTTTTATTCTGAGGATATTTATCTTATACATTTTATAAGAAGGACAGAACATTACTGCAACTTCCGTATACATGGGAACTTCTTTCTTTTATACATGTGGATATGTGTTAAAAATGAGAGGGCAGTTTAAAAAAACAGATAAAAAAGGAGAAAGAAAGGAAAAGTGAATAAAAAATGAGTAGAAAATGAGTAATAATGTAGTGGTATTGTTGAAATGGAGGCTTGTATATGTAGTTAAAAAGAGTATTGGTGAGGGTCCCTGCGTCAAGGCTAAGACAGCAGTCCCTGGAGGTGGCCTCTGATGGTTCAGGCCTCCTTTGTGGGTGCCACCATTACAATTCTTCATAAAATAAAATATTTTATTTATTTATTTAATAATAAAAAATAAAAATGCTAGTCTTAGGATCCTTGTTGTGCCCGTCTCTGGCAGCCAGCAGCACCCACATGCCAGCGAGTGAAGGTCTGCGCCCTGCCTTGGCTTTCCTGAGTGAACCCTGGCATGCAATTCCCAGTTGGGAATTTCTGCACCAACTGCCAGGGAGGTCAATTCGGGGCTGGGGCTGGGCCAGGCCGCGCGCACTTCCTTATGACCTCCCTGTCTCTCCTGGTCCCCTCCTACCTTTCTCCCTTGGCGGTTGCTATGGCAGCGATGGCAATCGGTGGGTGCTTGGCTGGGGGGGCGTGGGCCGCTCTGCTTTGTTTTTAGTTCAGCTCTGGAGCCTGCGAGCCCTGGAGCTCCACTGAGTTGTTGCTGGGGCACTCTTGGTCCCAATGGGGTTGAGATTGTCAGGGGAGTCTCGGGGGCTCCGTGTGGCCTCTTTGGTTTCTGTGGTGAGTACCCTGACTCTCCTTGGATCATGGTGGCACCAGTGGCTGTATTGGCAGCACAGGGACCAGTCAGGCAGTGCAGCTGGTGCTGCTTAGGAGCTCTGCGGGGCCGTGGCGCTTGCCATCTTGCCTCGCTGGAAGTTCTCACATGTGAATATGTTTTGATGTGGTTTGTCTGACACACTAAGCTACACCTTGACTTAGAGAGAAAGCACAAATGTGCTTAGATAAGCCAATGTATGGCATAGCATGTGGGCCAAACCAGGACTAATGGTCAAGCTTTATCCTTGTTAACCACAAGCTGAGATTTGTTCTCAGCTAAACCACACTAAGCTGCTGTCCATTTTATTAGAACTAAAATTGTTCTATGTACCTCCCTGAGTTTTGTTCAGGCAGAGGGAATCTTCAAATCATTGTTTTTTCCTAGTACTTGGGTTTGTTTAGCAGGGGTTTCATTGTGATTGCTCATGAAAGATTACTAATACTAAAGTGGTAATTTATGTGACTTGTTAAAGGAATTAAAACAACTTTATTTGAGAATTTATTCTAACCACCCCTGCTGGTATTAAGCTGAATGAATTTATCCTGTGGCCAGAAATAGCAATATGTGCACTATGGACATGATGTCATATGTCTTGTACAATACTTCTTTAGATGTTGGACAGTTATTAAATATGAGGAAATTTCAAGCAGGAATTCTGTTAAATCACTTAAGTCGCTTGAGGTAGAAACTGCAATAGAGCCAGCTATATAAACATGTCTATCTTGCAAATAAAAATATATGAAGTATTTAAGGCTGTGTCAGACACACAGACACAAGAGAAAACAGGCACATTTTATGCATTGTATTGAGTGAAAACATCCAGAAGCTTGATAAAACAGCATATAACTTTCTGCATCCATAATAGATCAGTTGCATATTGGCCACTTCCCACAGTGGGCCTGCAACCTGTTCTCACTTTACATATACTATCGCAACATACCATGTGTAGAGAGAATAAATAAACAAAACACACACACCAAGTGGGTTTTCCTTACTTCCTGGGCTCTGGGAAGGTTGCGGGAGACCCTTACCAGCCTCTGGTAAGTAAGCATTTGGAAAATTAACAAGTATTTGGAAAATAAAAAATATGCTGCACATAATCAAATTTTAGCTGGGCTTATATCAAGACAGCAGTAGTTGTAACAATATAAAAAAGTTCCCTCCAGTAGCACTGTAGAGGCCTCTAAGGTGCAGCTGGAAGGAAGTTTTTAATTTTATTTCGACTAGGGCAGACCAACACGGCTACCTACCTGTAACTAGTAGTAGTTGTAGTCTTTCTGCTAAACTTTTAGTTTGCAGTGCTGTGTGATGGATACTTTTGCAATCAGAAAAGTAGTGTGTATATGGTTACTGCATTTTTTTTAAAGATAGTTTGTTAAAAATGCTGCAAAACTTATCTTTTCTCATTTATCCTGACTATTCATTTGTTTGCATTGGAATTGTGTTTGAATATGTACATTTATTGTTTTAGAACATGGCAAGCGTCAATATTCTAAATTAAGATTTCTGCAGTGTTAAATCTTTTGTTTTTGTTCCATTTAAATAAGCCACATATTTTCTGAATACAGCTTCTAATTATTTCCCCCCAGAAAAGAATATCCTCCTAACATCCAGAAGATAGAAAATGACTATGATAGTTTGCCTCGGCTTCAGGAGATGCGTAAGTTTTTTACTTTGTTTTTACATCCATTAAATGTCTATCAAATAGGTGTACATTATATATGGATTAAGTGCATTAACGAATGTCTGAGTAGAAGCACTCTTGATAAAATGTATTAGAATGGCGCATGTTGGCTGCTCTGTCAGTAGCTGAAATGTGTTAGTTGAGCTGACTGGAGTATGTTTTGGTTTCATCAGTATGCATTAAATGTGCCTGTGATCAGTGGTAGACGTCATGGGAGTGAATAAACTTAAGCTTCATCCAGGTAACACACAGTTGATCAAAGTGGGTAGATTAAGTAGGCTAAATCTGCCTGTTATAGATGAGATCAAATTATCCTATACTGCATAGACCAGAGTTTGGACCTGGATTTGTTACTGGATTTCCAAGTGGCAGCTGTGGCCTGCAGTGCTTTTTCTTGGCTTTGTTTCGTATGTTGGCAATACATGCTGCAAGATTACACATAGCTGGCCATTGTCATTTGTGCATTGGTTGCCTACAGATTAACCTACTGAAGGAG
Source organism: Podarcis tiliguerta (assembly GCF_965153285.1). Lineage (NCBI taxonomy): Eukaryota > Metazoa > Chordata > Lepidosauria > Squamata > Lacertidae > Podarcis > Podarcis tiliguerta. The sequence continues at coordinate 81,157,801 of NC_139536.1, read as the reverse complement.
TTTCCAAGCTGAGTTTCATTCTGGTGGTGTGCAGTATATCTGTAGAAATGAATTAAAAATCATACAGCATCAAGCACAGTGCTTACAATGGCTACAACAGGCAGAAAAAACTTGTTCTCTCTCACGCACTTTGGGTGAGCAGTAGTTGCTTTCAAGAAGTACCACCTCAGACCTTCCATTTAAACATGGAGATAGGCAGTTAGAAACTTTTTCTGCTGTTTTTGGAGTGATATAAAGGAGTAAATTAGAGTTACATTGTTCTTCAGCTGAGGACATTGGGAAGTTGTTGTTAATGATTTCACTCTCCCCTTTCAGAAAGTGTGATGGAGAACAGAGAAGAGTCTGACTCAGAGTCAGATTCAGGAATTACGAGGAAGGTACAACTGAAACGTCACTGCACTTTGTATCAGTCCGGTTTGCTTCCATCTCCTGCTACCAAAAAATGTGCAACTCACCTAGAGGTGGGTTATATGGTGAAATACCCTTAAATTCTGTTAAATTGCTGTTTATTTTGAAAATGTGATCAAAATAAATACAGCTACTTATTCTCTCCCCCCCCCCCCCTTTAATCCCTAGGGCTTGGAACAGAATACTTACTCCACCGTTTGCCTATGCGTAGGAAAACCAAATGAAAGTCAGATCAAATGCCAAATGTGTGGAAATTTTTGTAATGGGGGCTTGCAAAGGCAGTCCATGCAAAGTGTTCAATTAAATGATTCTTTGGGACCTTTAGCACGAGAACCAATACATGAGAATTCAACAGGGCAAAAATCTTTAAACACAGGACTAAATGCAAAGAAATTTTATGGATCTTCTCCTGGGGCAGTTTCAGTTGATTTCACAGCGAGGCGTAACATCGGCTCTACTATGTTGCGGCTGAATGGAAAAGTCGGTTCTAAAATTACAGGAAACTTAAGGCAGAAGAATACAACTGCATCTGATCTAAATGATCCAAGTAAGTTTTGTATCATAGAACAAATAATGATGGTTGTGTGTTTGTTGTTAAGTTTTTGAAAAAAAATGTATACATATAAAAAAGCAATTTCAAACATTACAATACAGAGTTCTTTTGAACCCTTGGACTTCCTAATAATGCTGGTTATACATTAATTTGTAAAAAGTCCCTCTCTTGGTAGGGATAATTCTGAGAAAACAAAATGCAAGATGTTGCTTATTGGTTTTGGTGCAAGCAAAGTAGTTCTGGACTTGCCACTGCTTTGATGGAGATATGAGGAATGCTGCCTTGTGTTCCATGGAAGGAAAGAGGGGTATAAATGTAATTAATACTGAGTAGAGAAGGTAGGGAGCACTTGTTGTTGTTGTTTAGTCGTGTCTGACTCTTCGTGACCCCATGGACCAGAGCACGCCAGGCACTCCTGTCTTCCACTGCCTCCCGCAGTTTGGTCAAACTCATGTTTGTATCTTCAAGAACACTGTCCAACCATCTTGTCCTCTGTCGTCCCCTTCTCCTTGTGCCCTCCATCTTTCCCAACCTCAGGGTCTTTTCCAGGGAGTCTTCTCTTCTCATGAGGTGGCCAAAGTATTGGAGCCTCAGCTTCAGGATCTGTCCTTCCAGTGAGCACTCAGGGCTGATTTCCTTAAGAATGGATAGATTTGATCTTCTTGTAGTCCATGGGACTCTCAAGAGTCTCCTCCAGCACCATAATTCAAAAGGGAGGATTATCACCCTGTAAAACTAGGCTTCTTTAGCTCTGTCTTAAACCCTTTGTTACCTGAAAGGGCTGTGGAGTAATAATGGTCTTAGTAGCCTAGATCTTAAAAGGTCACCACCTACAGTTACAAGTATTTTGAACTTGAGACAAATGCTTTTCCTTTCAGTTGTCCTATCCAGTGATGACGAAGAGGAGGAGGAGATTGGCAGCACTAACAGAATTGAGAGCATATCGCCACGTCCAGCAGATTCAGCCTGCTCTTCTCCAGCACCTTCCACAGGAAAGGTGGAGGCAGCCTTGAAGGAAAACACTTGTGAACTAGAACAAAGGTTATCTAGTATTACAGCAGACACAGAACCTGCAGTCATATTACCAAGAAAATCAAGAATGAAAGACCAGGTAGTCCATCCATATGTAGTTTGAAATGATTGTGTAAGCGCATTTACAATATTGATAGATAAATGGGAACATATGGTAGTTAATACATGCAAATATTCTGCAGTATTCTTATGGGAAAATAATCTACTCTTGAGCGAAACGAAACATGACGTTATAGTTTTCATCTCTCTCTCTATACTGGATTGTCTTAACATCTTCAAATGCTATTTAACAAATCTGGACCACAATCTGGAAATGTGTGTGGCTAATAGTATAAATCCACCAAGGCGTTTGAAAACATCGGATCCCACAGACTGTGTGACAAGCTGCTTTTGAAACTTGGAAGATTTAGAAGCAGGTTGAGTAGAGAAAGTTGCATTCAAAAAGCAGGGGGGTGGGGAAGCACATTGGGCACAAGCAGGTCCATATGCATCATTAAAAGTGTTCCCTGGATTGGGACTTTAGTTTGCTTCAACCATGTGAGAACCAGTTTCCTGTGACTGCTTTTCACACTGTTCTGGTAGTTTACATTGTCAGAGCCATTTTAGAGGAGCAAGGTAACTTTAGTGTCGGATCAGTAAGATTGGGGGAAGAGGAGGATTCTTTCATGTGGTTCACTCGTCCTATGTGTTATTTTTAGTCCTGTAGTATCAGTGGAGTATGGAAAGTAGCAACAGGGAAGTGGCTTCAACAGTGCAGCTGGTATGTGTAAACTAACTAGCTGTCGGTAGGCAAAGTGACACCCAGCAAGGACGATAATTTCCTTAAAATTAAAGTACTTTGAAAATTGTCCCAATTAATAGCACTTTAATATAAGGATTTCGTGGTGGGGATTTTTGTTTTTTAGTTTGAGCATCTCTGCAAGAATTGGATAAACAAAGACAAAAATGCACCATGAGCAGTGCTGTCAAGGGGGACAACTTTCACGGTATGTTAATTTAAGACTTAACAGTCGTGGCAGCAATTCTTTAAAAAGGGCGTGTTCTATGTAACACTTTATCTTCAAACCTCTGAAGTTGCTCACAGCTCTTAAATATGTGGTTTCTTGAGATTTGTGGAAATATTATACATGGAACATGCAAAAGATATTCCAGAGAAGTCCGCTGAACAGAGGACCTGCAAACATACGCTGGCAAAAAGGCAACATTTAAACAACCCATACAGACTGTTAGGCAAACCTGGTAAATTAATATTAGAAGTTATGTAATAGAAATTATAACAAATCACTAATATACATTATTCTTGGCAAAATTAGAGGGTCACAGAAACTTTACAGAAATAAATTTCACATAGTGTGCTTGTCCAGGGCTTATAATAATGTAAAAAGAAGAAACAGACTGGTTTCAATATACGGTATCTCTTTTACCTCTGGCAGGGAACCTGAATTACTGGATTTTCTTTCTATAATTTTTTGTGATCTTCCAATTTTGTATTTTAGTCACTTAGTTGGATCGTACTCCTCCCTCATTCCCAGTTAACCATTGATTTCAGCGGGAGGACATGATTAAATCTTGTGGTGAAATCAGTGGGATTTGTTTGGATTGTGCCTATGGTGTTGCTGTACAATAAAATAATGTAGTCTGATGTTACTTCATTATTTCATTCTAACCTATTTTCACGGTTGGTTCTGAAGTGTTTCCTTTTTGTTATTTTGCACGTCCTCTGTTCTGCTACCCTACTATTCAGTCTCCCCAACTTGATTTGTGTAGGACTCTTAAGCTATAACTGGTGTGAGGTGATAGGCAGTGCAGTTTATGCGGGTAAATATAGTAAGCCAATAAATGCATGTGGCAGAGAAACAGTTAGACCAGATCAAAAAATGTATATATTCTTTTGTAGTTTCTGTGTAGTCCTATATATGGCGTTGGTGCCTGTGCCAAGCTCATTCAGGAAACTCTTAATGCTAGACGATGGGCTTGGTAGGCTCCTTGTCTGTAATTTCCATACACATGTATCAAGAGATTGTGGCTCCAGCCTTCCAGTCAATTCTCTTTTGACCATCACAGCAGTAGCTTGCGTAAAAACTGCTTTTGGCTAGGATGCCTCTTTCTCTTCTCTTTTCTTTCTTTCTTTCTCTGAACAAACAAACTTAATGCCTTTTTCTTTTGTCATGACAATTATTTTGCTGTCCTTGTTCAGAATTTTATTTTTCCATCTGTGACGCTTCTGGTGTGTCTCCTCCCTCCCTGGAATGTTTTTATCTCTTGCCTACTTCCCATATTTATGTAAAAACATAAATATGTTTACAGAAGTTTGAAATTTTTTTCTAAAGAAAGAAAAGCTTCAGTTGCACATTTCCCCCCATCAGTGCCTTTAATGCCTGATCATCTTTAAAGGCAACTTTTGAAGTAAAAATATTTTGATGAATTCTGATAATTGTTTTTCAGTTTGGCAATGTTGTAGCCAATGCTCCAGTAAAACGGCGCAAAGTCCTCTCCCAAGAACTTGCTACTGACGTCGTCGTATCTTTAAAATATCAGAATAATTATGAAAGCGTCATCCTAAACTGTCGAAGCATAAGAATAGGAACCCTGCGAAGAATGGTGGTGGAGCCTGTAATTGTAAGTAAAAGAATTAATATTGTGCTTGGTTAGTTCCTGCTTTATAATAACAAATAGGTTAATGGGGCATCCAGGTTGAGAGTAGAATGTAGGATGCAGCTGAAAATGGAAATTTTGAAGAGTTTAAGGAATCAGCAGATAAAATGGAGTGATGAAAAATGACTGAGCTACAGTATCAATAGCAAGTCATTGAAGGAGCCAAAGTGTGAGAAACACAGGAAGTGTTTTACTTCTATCACCTTGTCTTTTAAAGGAAATTCCATAGCGAAGAGCAGTTCTTGAAGTTAAGAACAAGGGAATGACAATAGCAGTATTTGGGAAGTCTTTCAAAATATGGAGGTCAAAGGATATGGAGATTCGGATGGGAGGCAGAAGATAGCTGGGCCAACAAGATGAATTTTGAAATCCTTAAGGAACAGGTTGGAAATGCAGTTAGTGGGTTGGGTGGCAGGAAGATGATGAACTAAATGCAATTGGATATATGAAGATGATTATGACAATGGCAAGTTTTAATTGTTAAGACAATTACCTATATAAAAACAATTCCAATACAGATGCCAACTGGAATAAAAATCTGTTTAGAAAGCCTTTTGAACGCAGAAAGTCTTTAGCAGGTGCCAAAAAGACAGCATGCCCATTTATTAGAGTCTTGTGCATGCGTGCCATCTGTACTTGCATGCAGAAAATCAGATGGTAACCATCACTGTTGTAGACATGTGCTACCATTTTAAAGATAATTCTACCTATACTTGTACTGCACATTCAGGGTGCGTGTACATATTGATTCAGAAGTGTGCTTAGTTTGAACTGCCACAGGCTACAAATGTTCAAACTCAAATGTATTAGAGGACCATGTTCACCACTTAGTAAAGCTTCAGGAGACGTAGTTGTGTCACCAAAAAAAATAATAATCTAGTTCTACTTAGATTGAAAAGCAGCTATCATTTCCACTGCAATGAAACGTAATTCCGTTTACACAAAAAGGAATAGTTCCTGCAGGTTTAGAAAGCCAATCATTCGTAAATTTCTATAAAATTAGTATACCAACCACAGATTCTACTTCACTATATCCTGCATACCTATTAAAATGCATTTCTTTTACAATCAAATGATGCTGGGGTTTAGAAAGTGGGGCTTTTACGTCAGGAGATGCAATTTCTAATCTGGTTTGTGACTAGGGCTTTGATTTTGAAAAATAGGTTGGGCAGGTTGTTAATGAGACAGTGGCCTAGATTCAACTAACCCAGTGCACTAGTGGAAGCCATCATAAGGACTCCTACTTGTGCAATGGGGCTTTTCCTCACGCCTCCCCCAAATCCGCTCTGGCGGGTCAAGAGAATCCCCAGAACTGCACACGGAGGGAGGGGGAAAATATTGGGTTGTTCTATCTGGCAAGCAGAAAAGTTCGTGCTGACAGAACAATCAGAAGAGTGTGATGTTGATTTTCTCCTTGTGTGTAGAACTTCAGTAACTTGGACCTTCTCTTTCAGTTTTGCCTAGACTATATCAAGATACGTCTGGAAGGTTCGTATTTCCCTATTCTAAGTTATAATTTCTCCACTTGCATGCAGTCATTAAATACAGTGTTTTCTGGTTACAATATGAAATAGCTATAGTAACAATACTGTGTGTCTTTCTTCATGCCGCTCATTATTGAGGGGAAGTGTGTGGAACAGGTCTCGGGGTTTCGATTTCTGGGAATGGAGTTGAGAGATGACCTAACCTGGGGAGAAAACAATAAAGACCTGATGAAGAGAGCACAGCAGAGGTTATATTTTCTAAGAATCCTCCGGAAAAATAACCTCTCAAAGGACCTGCTGATGGCATTTTACCTTTGTACTGTTGAGAGAGTATTAACTTATGGTCTCTGTGTGTGGTTTGGGAGCTGCACGGTCAGGGGAAAAACAACCCCTGCTGTCCAGGGTTGTAAAGACTGTGGAGAGAATAATTGGGTGCACTCCTATTGCAAATTTCAGAGATAGAAATGTAGTCTGTCTTTGATTAACAGGTTTTATTTTCTTGAAATGCATACAAACGGTTACATTTTTCAGATAATGTTAATGTAAGTAACTCTGACCAAAATATGTTTTGAACCTTTCTAGAATCAGAAAATGATACTAGAGATATTTCTTTAAGAACATCTGACCTTACAAAGTGTGAGTGGTGTGGTGTTCGCAAGTTGCCAGTAGTTTTCCTGCAAACTATACCTGCTGCTTGTCAGAGCCTGAGATCCCAACTGAAGATGAACAGGCAAAAAGATAATGTCTGGTATGACTGTAAAGGTGCAAGTAAGTCAACCTTTGTATGGTATTGAAACTTAATGTGTTTTAAAATATTTTGAAACAGTTATGTGTTAGAGATGAGCTGTATTTCACTAAATGTTATGTTGGTTTCTCTGAAAGTGTTCTAATTAAATAGCACTAGAAAAAATGTCATATTTTGCCAGCATCAGAATTCAGTGGTACTTTTAGGTTAATAAATGGAAACGGTATATTTTTGTCTGGCATATTTAGAAAATTTTGTCTAGATCATGTTGAAGACAACATAGCATATTTTGCATTTCCCAACTTCCTGAAGTTCTAAGTAACACACTGGTTTGGAATGTTTTATTGCAATTATGCTGCATTTCTGGGAGTGACCCCTCCCAAATAATATTGGTGGAGGGGGGGGGCAAAAGGGTTTGGCCCCCAGGAGTTGGCACCCCTGGTATGTGTTATGTCCTTTTTTTTTCCTGGGCAGGGGGTTAATATTTTTTATCAGATTCTTAAAGGGATCTGTGGCCCAGAATAGGTTAGGAACCACAGCTCTCTCTTCTCTACTCAGAGATAATTGTGTGCGGCACAAAACTCTGTGGGTGCTGTTATGCTCAAGCTGCCCTTTTTTACAAAATAAAAATAAAAATGGGATCAGTATCTTAATACCACTCCCCCTCCCCCTACTTGGGTGATCTTTGCTACCATTACAGAGAACAGGAAAGTAGTTAAGCACTTGAGCTGTGGAGTAAAAAGGGAGTGCCTGAACTGAGTTTGGGGTCCGTTTCTTTCCCTTTCCATCAGTCTCTTCAGCAACTTGCATGAGTAGCAGTTGACATAATGTGCCCTACTCTAGCTTTTTCATGAGCAGAACCTTTTCTTTAGAATGAGGCATTGAATTTTAGTTTTTTTTCCATTTATATGGCGGTTTCTTATGAATACTTTCTTTAATTGGTTCAGCCAGGGACCTCTTAGCTGCGATTGTTATTCCTAGATATCAAACATTTTTAATATGCTGTAAGCTGTCCAGAGTGGCTGGGTGGAAATAATAAAATTATTATTATCAGCTTTAAATTTTGAAAATGTAAGCATTACGGTTTTAAAAGTATACTTTCATTGTCTCCTAACTCTTCCCCCCCTCCATAGATCCTGAAGAACAATACATCATTTTAATTTTTGAGACGGGCCTTGATCCACATGCAAATGCAATATTTGAAAAAATAATCGTTGATATTGGTGTTAGGAACAACATTTCTGATTTTTTTGTGAAGATTACATTTGAAGAAGCAAATAGTAGGCTTGTGGCCTTTACAAAATCCTTTGAAGACACTTCTAGAGGAAGCACGGCTCATAAAGAAGGCAAAGCAAAACATGTACTACTCCTTTTCTTCAAAATTGAATTAAAATGTTAAATAAGTTGTGAAGTCATTTGTTTAGAAATGCCCTTTGCAATGTCTGCTGCTTCCATGTTCTAGATACATTTTGTTAAAGAGAGGGCCAAAGTATATATTTTTGAATAGTAAAACTGAAAAAATGAAATGTTATTAAGTCAAAATATATGCTTTCCATGTAGCATACAGTGGTGCCCCGCAAGACGAATGCCTCGCAAGACGGAAAACCCGCTAGACGAAAGGGTTTTCCGTTTTGGAGGTGCTTCGCAGGACAAATTTCTCTAGTGTCTTGCGATTCCTGGGGGTTTTTTTCCGCTCCCCACCCCCTTTTTCTAAGGCACTAAGCTGCTAATAGCCTTTTAGCAGCTAATCTGCTAATCCCTTAAGCCTTTAATAGCCGCTAAACCGCTAATAGTGCTAATCCGCTAATCCGCTAATGGGCTTGCTTTGCAAGACGAAAAAACCGCTAGACTGTTTTCGTCTTGCGAGGCGCCACTGTATTTTGTCAATGTGATATTTCAGCTATTTTATGTCTGTCTACTAAACAGAATATTTAGTCAGGTTCTGATCTTAACTTAATATCCTGGTTAATAAATTGATATTAAAATTGAATTACCTGTTTCATACATAATGGGGAATCTGGTTGAAACAGTCCAGGAAATCTGCACTGGAGCTGACATAGAGCAGGGAAGGGGAAGAGGTAACAGAGGAGGGTGCAGGCCTGGTGCTCATTGTCTGCACCATAAACCATGGTTTTAAGATGCTGTGTGCATTGCATCTCTATGTGCCCGCTGTGTTCAAATTCATATTCTATTTGGTTTCAACAGGTAGTTTTATAAAAAGAGGGACATGCTTTGCTATTTGGGAATTGGAAAGGATTTTAATATTTTATGACTTTGGTATTGCATTGTAAATAAGTATTCTTTTTTCTAAGGTCTCTGAATCCAAAATGCAGCTGCGGAATGCAACACAGTTCCAGTTTTTTGATGATGACGAAAGTGTTGAACCACATACAGTCTTTATAGGTCCTATAGAAAAGTAAGAGGTCTTTCTGAGTGTTGTAATTATTTCCTAAATAATTCAGTTCAGTATTTATTTAACTTTTTTTATTTTATTTGCAGGTTGATCGTTTATCCCCCACCTCCTGCAAAGGGTGGTATTTCTGTGACCAATGAAGATCTTCATTGCTTAAATGAAGGAGAATTTTTAAATGATGTAATCATTGATTTCTATTTGAAGTAAGTTGTTTGAGTGTATTGAAACCTTTTGTGGTGTCTGTCTAACTTAGGCAAGTTGATGGACAAACCTTAAATTCTAAATAAAGTATATCTGCCGAAACTATAAAGTTCTTACATTTGTCTACTTTTGTCTGCATAGAATGGCCAGCATGTGGCAATCTTTTCAAGAATAACAGGACTTTAGAGGCAAGAATGAAAGCATTGTTTTATTTTGTTCTTGCTTCTCTTTTTCAAAATAAAGATATCTGGTGCTTGAACAATTGAAAAAAGAAGATGCTGATAGAATTCATGTATTCAGTTCCTTCTTTTACAAACGCCTTAATCAGAGGGAGAGGAGAAATCTCCAAGAAACCTCAAAGCTTACGTAAGTTTGGTTAAAATATGTATTATAAAATTCCAATTTCAGCATGTCTCAGCCATCCCCTGTGGGGACAATGGCATTTTTAAAGATGAACTTCAGACTCAAGGCCCTACCCTTCCAATATGGTTATAAGGAGATTGAAAATAAAAATTTCCCATATGCCTCTGGCTGCACCAGAGAAGGGGAGGGAGGGAGCACAGAAGCCAGAGGGTCCTGTACATCTGACCCAGATTAATACGCGACAAATTCATTTATCATAAATTGAGTAGAAGAACAGAATGGTACATTTTATAAGTAAAAGCTGTATGATTTACCACTTGGCAATTCATTTTGACTTTTTGAAAATATTATTTTTGCCCAAACAACGGAAGATGCAGGAAAAGTCCTAAACATATTCACATAGCTGACGCCACAAGATTGTGATAATAGTCAAATCCTCATTGTTGGAGAGGAGAATACATAAATATCACCTAAATATCAATCCTTGTGTTTTATATTGTTTTATATTGATGTGTTTACAGAATTCAGCAGAAACGGCATGGACGAGTGAAAACATGGACCCGACATGTTGATATCTTCGAAAAAGATTTTATTTTTGTTCCTCTTAATGAAGCGTAAGTAGAATTTGTTCTGCTATGACTGGTTGTGGGACTGTGTGTCTGTTATCTGAGCCATGTTCTCAACTATCATACTGTCCAGAAAACCCTGGATATCATCTGTATGTAACCCCATCTTCTCTGGGGCCTGAGTTATTACTCTCTCAATATACACACCTTTTCCCCAACTATCCTCCCCCCCCCCTTCTCTTCAACTGTCAGAACCACAAACTGAGTATTCTTCCACCTCTCTGATGTCCTTGAAGATTCTCTTTTGGTTCAAGTTCCCCCCAATAGGGAAACTAGGTCTACAGAGAGATCGTTGCATAAAACACTTATCTGGGAAAATTGGAATAGGTGGTTGCATTGCAATGCGGCTTCTCTATTTGTTGGAAGGACACATTTGCTCCTGAGCAGTGCAGCTAGTATGGGCAAAACCAGCTGTGTTTTTGGTACAGACTGTTTTTATGGTGAAACACATGCTAGGATTGCACAGGTCATTGGCTGTGTTTGCACGTAATGCTAAACCATGATGTAGTGCTATGAGGATGAGCTTGAATGAGCCCAAGCAAAGCATCAGGCACACATGTGCACAAATTCCCCCATTCCCCTCTCTGACCACACAGGAAGAGTACAATGCAATCACATCTTAGCACATCTGACTTGCGCAATTTCAAATATATGTGGTTGAAGGCTAGCTGGTTGAAATCCCACAAGGTTTTTTTGTGCTGGGTTTTCCTGGTGCAAAAAGAGCTTTTTAAGCTCTCTGCCTTGCTTCCCAAGCATAGCTGTCTCCTCTTCTTGGATCAGGGATGCACCTGTGAGATTTCGTGGGAACTTGGATGGCCCTGCAAGATCTCATAAGAGCCAATGTACCAGTTCCAAAAGCCCTAGGAAGTTCAGTTGGGGGTTCAGTTCTAAGGGTTTGAGTATATGTGGTTTTTGCCTATGCACAGAACCTTTGAAATGGACCGCGTAAGATGTGATTGCACTGTACTTCAGCAACATTTGGTTTCCCTTTTTACTAAATCCTGGCTTTGCATTGTGCTTGACCAGGGATTCTGGTTTAAAACACAGTGCAATTTACCAGAAATTTCCAGGAGGAGGCAATTTTTAAGTTTCCCTTTACCGTTTATACGTACAATTATTGTGCCTTGTTCTCTAAATGTGCCCACACTGATTACATATATGAATGTGTGAAACAGATGTCTATGATGCGAATGTACTGTATTTTTCGTCCCATAGGACACTCCGTCCCATAGGACGCACCTAGTTTTTTGGGGGGGAAATAAAGGGAATTTCCCCCCCTTTATTTCCCCCCCAAAACCAGGTCGGGGAAACCGAACCAGGTCGAGGAGCAGCGGGATGGCGACGCTGCGCCTCCTTGCTATCCCCTGAGCTTGTGGGGCTGGCTGATGTCTGTCCGGCGCGCAGGGCGCTCTGCTTCAGGGCGCCCCTCGCGCTGGCCGGCAGGCTGCTATCCGCAGCGTGGGGAGCCCTGCGGGGAACTCCCTCAGAGCTCCAACACGCTGCGGATGTCTGCCCGGCGCGAGGGGCGCTCTCCTTCAGGGTGCGCCTCGCGCCGGGCGGCAGGCTGCTATCCGCAGCGTAGGGAGTCCTGCGGGAACTCCCGCATGGCTGCCTAGGCTGCGGATGTGTTCCCAAAGCGTCAGGCGCTCTGCTTTCAGCGCGCCCGGTGCTCCGGGAAGCAGACTGCTATCCGCAGCCTAGACAGCCCTGTGGGAACTCCCGCAGGGCTGCCTAGGCTGTGGATGTGTCCCTGAAGCCTGGAGAGCGAGAGGGGTCGGCGCGCTCTCCAAGCTTCAGCGAAAGCCTGCATTCGCCCCATAGGACGCACCCAGATTTCCGCTTCATTTTTGGAGGGGAAAAAGTGCGTCCTATAGGGGGGAAATTACGGTAAATAACGAACAAATAATTTTGGAGTTATTTGATCTATACTAAATGAGTACCGTATTTTTCGCCCTATAAGACGCACTTTTCCCCCTCCAAAAATGAAGCGGAAATCTGGGTGCGTCCTATGGGGCGAATGCAGGCTTTCGCTGAAGCGTGGAGAGCCAGAGCGGTCGGTGCGCACCAACCCCTCTCGCTCTCCAGGCTTCAGGAAGACATCCGCAGCCTAGGCAGCCCTGTGGGAGGTCCCGCAGGGATGTCTAGGCTGCGGATAGCAGCCTGCTTCCCGGAGCGTCGGGCGCCCTGAAAGCAGAGTGCCCGGCGCTTCGGGAACACATCTGCACCCTAGGCAGCCCTGCAGGAGGTCCCGCAGGGATGTCTAGGCTGCGGATAGCAGCTTGCCGCCCGGCGGGTGGGGCGCCCTGAAGCAGAGCGCCCCTCGCGCCGGGCAGACACCCGCAGCGTGGGGAGCCCTCCAGGAGTTCCCTGCAGCGCTCCCCACGCTGCGGATAGCAGCCTGCTGCCTGGTGCGAGGGGCGCTCTGCTTCAGGGCGCCCCTCACGCCAGGCAGACACCCGCAGCGTGGGGAGCCTTCCAGGAGCTCCCAGCAGCGCTCCCCACACTGCGGATAGCAGCCTGCCGCCTGGCGCGAGGGGCGCCCTGAAGCAGAGCGCCCCTCGCGCCAGGCAGACATCCGCAGCGTCGGGAGCCTTCCAGGAGCTCCCAGCAGCGCTCCCCACGCTGCGGATAGCAGCCTGCCGCCCGGCGGGCGGGGCGCCCTGAAGCAGAGCGCCCCTCGCGCCGGGCATACATCTGCAGCATGGGGAACGCTGCAGGAGGTCCCAGCAGCGCTCCCCACGCTGCGGATAGCAGCCTGCTGCCTGGCGCGAGGGGCGCTCTGCTTCAGGGCGCCCCTCACGCCAGGCAGACACCCGCAGCGTGGGGAGCCCTCCAGGAGTTCCCTGCAGCGCTCCCCACGCTGCAGATAGCAGCCTGCTGCCTGGCGCGAGGGGCGCTCTGCTTCAGGGCGCCCCTCACGCCAGGCAGACACCCGCAGCGTGGGGAGCCCTCCAGGAGCTCCCAGCAGCGCTCCCCACGCTGCAGATAGCAGCCTGCTGCCTGGCGCGAGGGGCGCTCTGCTTCAGGGCGCCCCTCACGCCAGGCAGACACCCGCAGCGTGGGGAGCCCTCCAGGAGTTCCCCGCAGCGCTCCCCACGCTGCAGATAGCAGCCTGCTGCCTGGCGCGAGGGGCGCTCTGCTTCAGGGCGCCCCTCACGCCAGGCAGACACCCGCAGCGTGGGGAGCCCTCCAGGAGTTCCCCGCAGCGCTCCCCACGCTGCAGATAGCAGCCTGCTGCCTGGCGCGAGGGGCGCTCTGCTTCAGGGCGCCCCTCACGCCAGGCAGACACCCGCAGCGTGGGGAGCCCTCCAGGAGTTCCCCGCAGCGCTCCCCACGCTGCAGATAGCAGCCTGCTGCCTGGCGCGAGGGGCGCTCTGCTTCAGGGCGCCCCTCACGCCAGGCAGACACCCGCAGCGTGGGGAGCCCTCCAGGAGTTCCCCGCAGCGCTCCCCACGCTGCAGATAGCAGCCTGCTGCCTGGCGCGAGGGGCGCTCTGCTTCAGGGCGCCCCTCACGCCAGGCAGACACCCGCAGCGTGGGGAGCCCTCCAGGAGTTCCCCGCAGCGCTCCCCACGCTGCAGATAGCAGCCTGCTGCCTGGCGCGAGGGGCGCTCTGCTTCAGGGCGCCCCTCACGCCAGGCAGACACCCGCAGCGTGGGGAGCCCTCCAGGAGTTCCCTGCAGCGCTCCCCACGCTGCAGATAGCAGCCTGCTGCCTGGCGCGAGGGGCGCTCTGCTTCAGGGCGCCCCTCACGCCAGGCAGACACCCGCAGCGTGGGGAGCCCTCCAGGAGCTCCCCGCAGCGCTCCCCACGCTGCAGATAGCAGCCTGCTGCCTGGCGCGAGGGGCGCTCTGCTTCAGGGCGCCCCTCACGCCAGGCAGACACCCGCAGCGTGGGGAGCCCTCCAGGAGTTCCCCGCAGCGCTCCCCACGCTGCAGATAGCAGCCTGCTGCCTGGCGCGAGGGGCGCTCTGCTTCAGGGCGCCCCTCACGCCAGGCAGACACCCGCAGCGTGGGGAGCCCTCCAGGAGCTCCCAGCAGCGCTCCCCACGCTGCAGATAGCAGCCTGCTGCCTGGCGCGAGGGGCGCTCTGCTTCAGGGCGCCCCTCACGCCAGGCAGACACCCGCAGCGTGGGGAGCCCTCCAGGAGTTCCCCGCAGCGCTCCCCACGCTGCGGATAGCAGCCTGCTGCCTGGCGCGAGGGGCGCTCTGCTTCAGGGCGCCCCTCGCGCCAGGCAGACATTGGCCAGCCCCACAAGCTTGGGGGACAGCAGGGAGGCGCAGCGCCGCCACCCCGCTGTTCCTCGACCTGGTTGGGTTTCCCGGACCTGCTTTTGGGGGGGAAATAAAGGAAAAATTTTTTTCCTTTCTTTCCCCCCCAAAAAACTAGGTGCGTCCTATGGGACGGAGCGTCCTATGGGACGAAAAATACGGTAATACATATATATGATGATAAATACATATATATGATGATAGCTGTTGAATCAATTCTTAGTTTTGTTTTGTTTTTTTCAGGGCCCATTGGTTTTTGGCTGTCATCTGTTTCCCTGGTTTAGAAAATGCAATATATGAGACCAATCCGTACTACCACGAAAACGTATCTATGCAGGTTAAATCTTCCTCTTTGGATCAAGAAAGAAGCACTTCTTCTCCTGTACCTAGTGAACTGAATACGTTACATCACTCCTCTCCATCTTTTACAAAGAAGGTGCTGAACAAGAAAAATATTGCAGCATTAACTGACACAAGCATAGAAGCCGGGGAGACTGAATCACAGTATTGCAAAAGAACCCCTTCTGTGAAAAGTGGCTTAAAAAAACTAAATCAGTTAAACAGCACCCCAGAAGGACTGAGAACTGTGGAATCTGTGTTTCATAAACATGACCATAGGATTTTAGAGGCAAATGGCATGCAGAACGAAGATAAAATTCACATCCAGGCTACGGGTATGTACTTTTGGCTATATATGTTTGGTATTTGGAATTTGATACCTTATTACTGCTAATATAACTTATATTTTTTTCCTTTAAATAATTAAACTGCTAAAAAAAATCCCAGTGAATGAGGGGGGGGGGGAGTGTTGAGACTGTAGCACTGCTAAAACTAAGTGGGAGTTCAATATGGAGCATATCTTGTAAAAAAGCATATCAGGGATTGCTGGTGGGAATGCCCTCTGCTGAGCATTGGCAAATAGCTGCCAGTGACAGTAAACAATACTGTGCTAGATAAGCCAAGTATATGCTCACTATAAGACCACTTTCTAGATTCACATTATGTACCTCCTCTAGTCCTGTTGCTAGCTAAGCCACTTTCTGGCTTAGGGTGTCATTTCAACCTGAGCTCCAAGAACAAACTTTGGCTGCAATTCCTGCTCTGTCTGGAGCAAGACAAATTACAAGCCCAGGTTCTGACAATGCACTAAGCCAAACCACAATTTAGGTCACAATAGCAGGACCAGGGAAGGAGCAGAGTGGCTGCAATCTCCTCTCTGGGAATGCGGTTTGGCTTAATGTTATGTTGAACACACAACAGAAAAAATTGTTTCACAAGCTGACATCCTGCTGCTGTGTTGCAGTGTGTGCTATATTGCTTCCCAGTCAGTACAGTAAGCTATGTCTCAGCACTGCTGTGAGATGCAATTTAGCTGAGTGTTTTTAATTTGATACCTGAGCCCAAAGTCTTGAACCCACTTGCCTGTAAATCCCGTTGAACTCAATGGGACTTATTATTGAATAGGCATGGATAGGATTGCACTGTTGGAAGTGTAGATTTCAGTTAGACATTTGTTTTCATGTATGACGCTGACAAAAAAACATTTATTCCACTTTGTGGTTTACTGTTCCTGTCCAGAAGGTAATGTATATAATGTATATGTCTGTGGCAATTCTGTTTTCATTTTTTTACTAATCTTTGTGGTTAATGCAGATGGTTTACAGAAAATTAGACTAAACTACAGTGAAGATTCAACTGACAGCACTAAACTAAATGAAGATGAACTAATAGATTTTTCAGAAGATCAAGATAACCAGGTAAAAAGTCTAAACAGCATTACAGTGGTACCTCGGGTTACATACGCTTCAGGTTACATACACTTCAGGTTACAGACTCCACTAATCCAGAAATAGTACCTCGGGTTAAGAACTTTGCTTCAGGATGAGAACAGAAATCGGGCCCTAGCGGCGCAGCGGCAGCAGGAGGCCCCATTAGCTAAAGTGGTGCTTCAGGTTAAGAACAGTTTCAGGTTAAGAACGGACCTCCGGAACGAATTAAGTACTTAACCTGAGGTACCACTGTGTTTCTATTTCAATAAAATACAGCCTAGCATTTCTCCAGTACTTCTCTGGAGCACTTTCCATGGTTATGTTCCCAACTCAAGCCACTAGAAGGCGAGCTTTATCCATCATTGTAATCATCAAAAATTGAACAGAAAGTGCTTCTTTGTTAAACAGAATTTCGGACTGTGTTAAAGTTTCACTTTAATGTGGAACTTGTTCCACATTACATGCACCAAGGGAATGTTGCTTTTCCCTTTTTCCTCTTCTATTATTCAAGGATATCAGTCCAGTTATATATTAAATGGCAGTCTTTATTTGAAGAGTTACTAGTGTGGTTTGCAATTTCAAAGACTATACAGACTAATACTCACAGGCTGTCCTGTTCCTTCATCCAATGAGTTGTTTTTCCTTTCATCAGCTGTATATGTGAGGCATAGTGAGACTGGATGCAGGTCAGTAATTTCTACCTAGAGGGACTTCAGAATCTTTTTGAAAAGTATTTTCACAGCTGTTCAGGAAATAAAAATAGCCAAGAAATAAGTTCTATCCTCATAGTCCTTGTGGTACACTTGAAATACTCTCATCCTGTGATACTTAGATTCTGAATAGGAAGATGGCTTGGCTTTATAGTCCTCCACCTAGAAATTTCTAAACATAACCCTTTATCTAGCTTTTATATTCTTAAATACTTTGTAATCTTTGTCTGGGTTATTTCTAGCCTTTCCTGTAGGTTTTCTTTCGGCTAGTTCTCCTGCCTTTATTCAAGAGCTAGAGGCAATCTACTGAGTGTAGTTTCTGTGTTGTGTGCAGCTTGAATTATATAGTCATATATAATTCATATATTTGCAGTCGTACTTGGATTGCACCTGCCTTGGTAAACAGGTCAGTTTTTCAGGAGGGTGAAGGGTCATTTGCTGTCCTCCAAGAAAATATTCACATAGCATAAAGGTGGAACTTCAAAACTTTGAAGTATCACACTTACCTGCATAAAGGCAGAAATGTGTATAGCCCATTACATTGCATTGCAGGCTGCAGAGATTACTGCAGAAATGGAAACCATATTCTTTGTGTGTGATGATTTTCCTCCCATCATTATATGATGTGGGGGCTTTTCTGTACTGATAGGTTCATTTGGTTTCTAAATTCAAATTTTTAGATAATGTTTCTCCTGGAACAGAAGAATTGCTTCCTGATTTTATTATAAAGAGTAGTTCAAATACTGGTTGCAGTCTTTGTTGCAGAAAAAGTTTAAATTCTTTTTCTCCACTCCCGCCAAACTCGGTTACTTAAAGAAGAAAAATTCATTGGCTCTGTCTCTCTCTGTCATTGGTCCCGGTTTCACCTACTGCCTTTGCCCGACCAGTCCCAATGTGCACCAGCCCCAATGCCTGTAAAATAATGGGCATGAGTAGGGGAGGGGGCTAGCATTTTGCCTTAACCACATGGATCATGCCACCTTGTTGCATACGTAAATCTAGCTTTTCCTATTTTCTATTTTAGGACAACAGCAGTGATGATGATGGTCTTGCGGATGATCATTGTAATTCAGAATTAGGACAATGGCATCTGAAGCCAACTATATGTAAACAGTAAGTTTTGAAGTGACACATTTATGGCTTTCCATTAATAATCACAGATGTGTCTTCTTAATCCAGTGTTCTTTTTGTTCCCCTGTTCTGTCATTTCCAAATTTAGAGCTCAAATTAAAAAAATTATAATTCCTGCTCTGGTCAGGCAGGATTTGAACATTGTAAATAAGCTTGTATAAAATCTCTGCTTTTTTATTCTTTTTTTACTCAACCTCTTTTTCTTCATTTGCCAAATCTGGGTTTACAAAAGAATTAATATACATTGTAACATTATAATGGCTTATATTTGCTGTAAGTATCTGCTCACCAGTGAAATATTCTTAACAGTGTGCCTGCTCCACCAGAAAGAAACCTGTTAATGTTGTAAGCTTTTAGAATATCACATTCAGAGCTACTGTGACTCTGTGCCACAGCCTGGCATGGATTGTCTCAAGCAGATGGTGGCTCAAGTATCTTTCTATCCAGCTCGAATCCAAAGGCTTAACGGTCGATGTAATACTACTTCAGATATCAGCTATGCTTAGCAAAAAGGGCACACCTACTTTAATATCCACACATTTTAGGCTATGGCTCCTTATGTTGCTAACCAGTTCCTTAAATTTGCTTTTTCAATAGAAATATATTATTATTATTATTATTAGTCACTTGATTTTTTTATGTTTTGCACCTTATGCGTAAGCTGTTCTTAATATGTTGTTCCTCTTAAAGGTTTAATGGTCCAAACATAAAGCAACTGATATGGGTAAATATAATTGCTATACTAATGCAGGATCTGACCCTTGGAATTGCTGCTGGGTGGCTATCCCTATACACACACCTGGGCTACATTTGTTGTATAGTTGTTAATTACCTTCCAGCTTTAAGAATTAGGTAGATTTAGCATTGTGGCTCTACAGTTGAGCTGTGACTGACTTGTTATTTCCTTCCTAATTATGTGACCTTCAGCACTCTTTCACAACCTCAGCTCCCATCTGCCTTATAAGAATATAAAGAGTTGGACATAAACTTTTCTCTTTGCAATAATAGCAGGTGATTAAAAATGTAGGCATATTTATGCAAATCTAAATCCACTTGCTTTGAGATATACAGGTTAGAGGAAAAATGAAGTAAAGTTCTGATCTTTCGAGTGTAGTTCTGGGTCTTGTCTAGGCAAGGGATTAAGGAACCTGTGGTCCTTCACACGTTTTTGGACTCCATCACTCAGTGGGATGGCCAATATGACCAGTAGTCAGAGAAGAATGGAGTTTTCATTCAGCAACATCATGAGGACAGCAAGCTCCCTCCCTGTTCCTGATCTAGCCTTACATTGTAATGAAATAATACATGTAAATAGCTGCTCAAATTATTTGTGTTTAGTCCTGTGTTAAATCTCATTGTAATTTACTTTAAATTCATGTAGCATTCACAATGAAATGAAAGCAAAATGCAGTATAGCTTTTAGGTGGAGTGAAACAAAACCTGTGTCTTCTTCCTCGGTGCACAGATATGAAGAAGAAAAAAAGACACTTCTACTGTGTATGGATCATGAAAAAATCTACTTCTTTCTTTTTACACATACCTGTGAGAGCTATATGAACCCCCATCAAATAATATCTTTTCCTTGTTTTAACACTGTGGCATATGCAAAATTCTAATGAGACCAATACAATTTGCTTTCTTGTAGGCCTTGCATTCTGCTTATGGATTCATTGCGAGGGCCTTCCCGATCCAACGTCGTTAGAACACTACGGGAGTAAGTAGTTGACCTCTCAAGCAAAACCTTTTCAGTCAATACTGGAACATCCCATAAAAGCATTTTTCTCATCCTCTGGATTTTATATTGCAGATACTTGGAGGTGGAGTGGGAAGTCAGGAAAGGCACTAAAAGAAGTTTCTCCAAAGATGTTATGAAAGGCTCAAACCCTAAAGTGCCGCAGCAGAACAACTTTAGTGATTGTGGAGTTTATGTGCTACAGTATGTGGAGAGCTTTTTTGAGGTGAGATTATTGGTATTTTTAGTTTAAAATTTTAGGGACATTGGAATTATCGGGTTTAATTTAGCCACCATGCACATTTCTGGAGCCTGTGGATGGGAGTCACCTAATGAACTCCATGCAGCTGGGCTTTCTATACAGTCATACCCCGGTTCTTGAACGGAATCCGTTCCAGAAGTCCGTTTCACTTCCAAAAAGGTTCAAAAACCAAGACACGGCTTCAGATTGACTGCAGGCGCTTCCTGCACTCAAATCGGAAGCTGCGTCGGAGGTTCAGCTTCCAAAAAACATTCGCAAGCCGGAACACTCATTTTGCGGCGTTCAGGAGACAAAACGTTCAAGTCGCAAGGCGTTTGGGATCCTAGGTATGACTGTACTCTCTTCCCCCATGTGCCCCCTGCTACCCCCACAGTGGGGGAGGGGTGGAGGGATCATTCAATCTGGCAAGCTTGGGCAGGCGGAATGTTCGTAATAGCCAAAAATAGTGGAATTCAGTGTCACGCTATCTTGCTTTCTTTGTGGAATATGGCATTTTATGCAGAACTAATCACTTTCTCCAGACATCTGAACGGAAGCTCATGTACCCAGGGACATTGGAAGCAGTGCTTGTATGCACCTCTTGGCCCTGTCTCTACCTCCATGGCTTTTATTTTACAATGATTAGAGGTAGTTAACAAGCTGCAGTACAGCACTTGTAAAAGACCAGTTACTTCCCAATGTTATGTTTGCTTTGGATTTGCCTATCTTTGCCACATTCTCAGTGGGCTACTGTGTCAGGATGACTAGTTGGCGGCAGCACCTATTATAGGTTAAATTAAGAAGAATGAGCAAGAGTGTAGCTTGCTCCACAACATAGAATAATGATGATGGCTGAATCCTAGGATTAATGCTTCTGTTGATACTTTGTTTTGTTCTGTTCTATAGGTTATATAAACATGCACACATTTAATGTTCTATAGGTTATATAAACATGCAAATATTTAATGTAAAGTAGCTTTAAAATGCTGTGGGGACTCTAATTCCCCTGTGTGCCTTGAACAATTTTATAGATGCAAATGGATTAAGTACACATTTAAATTGTGTAGTGAGGTGTCAGTAGGAACCCTTTCCAGTGCATGTTGTATTGTGCTGAGTGTTGGAGCTGTAGAATTCTTTGCAGATGATGATCCATCACGAGTACTATAACAATGGCAGATAAGCAAACCTGTGCTCCACTTGTGACAAAAAAGAAAAGAAAAGAAAAAGCATTTCACTCCCTTTTGCCGTATTGTGTGAGCCTGTGCAAAAGTTATCTAGGGCATTCTGATAGAAGACCATAAACCGCTTCTAACGATAGATAAATCTGTAAGGTATGAGCAAGACAACCTTCCTGCTTCTCTTATTAAGCCAGCATTCTAGCCTAATTTCCCGGGTCTACAGAACATTGTCACAGCTTTATCCTGGCCCCATCCGCACTATTCACTTAAAGCAGCATCATGCCACTTTAAACAGTCACTGCTTCTTCCAAAGAATTCTGGGAACTGCATTTTGTTATGGGTGCTGAGAGTTGTTAGGAGACCCATAATTCCGCTCATAGAGCTACAGTTCCTGAGAAGACAGATTGACTGTTAAGCCACAATTGTAGATCTATGAGGCGTATTGGGGTCCTCCTAACAATTCCCAGCTGTGACAGGCTACAGTTCCCAGAGCTCCGTGGGGGAAGCTTTGACAGTTTAAAGTGTTATGACGCTGCTTTAAATGTATTGTGCAGCTGGGACCTTAAGAAGGTAGCTGAATAGAACCAAATATAGTAATCAATGTTTCAATGTAGTCAAAACTAGTTCATCTAGGCTAGTTTATGCACTCTGCTCATAAAGGCCTTGTACATTTCAGCAAGCGGAAATAAATATAGTTTTTATTGTTTTGTTGAGAATTTCTGTATGATTATTTTCTTTAGGAGTATGTTGTACTATGTGTATGCTCTTTTAAGAGGAAACTGGAGGAAGGGTAAAAATGTAACAAATCTGGCATTTTCCGATATTCTTAATTTTTGAATCTGTCATATAGAAGTCATACATTATAGGCCATTTTGCTATAAACCTACTTCTTTTGTCCCTACTAGACTCCTATTCTAAGTTTTGAACTACCAATGAATTTAACAGACTGGTTTCCTCGCCCAAGAATGAAAACAAAACGAGAAGAAATACGAAACATAATCCTGAATCTACAGGAACAGCAGAACAAAGAAAAGAAGGGACAGAAGGACACTAATTTGGCAGAGAAATCTTTTCAGGAAGGAATAGAACAATTTATCAGCAGCTGTTCAGACTGAATATTTTCTGTTGCATGTTATGGCTACATTTTAAAAAAACAACACAATCTTGAAATTTACCATATCCTCATTGC
Source organism: Podarcis tiliguerta (assembly GCF_965153285.1). NCBI lineage: Eukaryota > Metazoa > Chordata > Lepidosauria > Squamata > Lacertidae > Podarcis > Podarcis tiliguerta. The sequence goes on along the minus strand of NC_139536.1, from coordinate 81,135,101 downwards.
CCAAACTAAGGACTTGGAGTACTATCAACTGAAACTTCCTGTTGATGCTTATAAATGTATGTCATTAATTAAACAGATTCCCCTCAATATATTAACTAGACAAATCTGTACATATGTTAATTAGTCCAACCTTTTTCAATATTTGTAATTAAGTTTTTCACTACATAGAAGACCTTTTGTTATGTATTTCTGTTAATAGAACTTAATAGAAACTTCTAGACACAAAGCAAATAAAGAAGATATTTATAGGATGAATTGGTTAACTCTTTCTGTGTTTAAGTAAAGTTGTCATTGAACATTTCCCAGTAAGACTTCTGTAATGCACGGGGAGTACCTATGTAGCAAGGTGATCAAACCCATACTTTGATTTACAGTTGCCATATACAAGATGTGTCTGCTTCAGCTATGTACAACAATATAAGAATGTGTCTAAATGCATTGTGTTTCCAAGGTGAGGAGTTTGCACTTTGAATCCGAGTGCCAGGCAGTGTAATCTTTAGTAAAGGACACTTCAGATAATGAAAGAAGGAACTTCACAAGTGCTTGGAATAATGCTGCTTTATGACCACAAGTTTACTCAAGCAGTATTTAATACAGTCTGAAACAGAGCTTAAGTAATACTGTTGAATCCTTTTTGGGGCTGTGGCTCCCGATCGTTGCTCAACTGTATTTTGACAATTCTTTCATTATGAAATTGTATTTTTTGTAAGTGTGCTTGGAAATAGCAGCAAATTGTCCACATTACATTTTCTGTGTCAGAATTCTGAATGTGCATTCATATGTGCTTTATCTATCTGATGGAACATTTCTTAAATGTACGAGTACTATTTTTTTGTATTGTCCAGAAAACCAAAATATTGCTAGATGTCATTGCTTGCTTGCTTCCTTCCCCCCTCAATTTTAAGTAATCTTCCAATACTGAGACAACTTATTGGCATATTTCCATGATGTAATTTGATTTTTAAATTACGTTTCAAGAAGTACAGCCTTATGATGCCAGCTTTTCTAAAAAGTCCAAAGGAAATCACGTCTCTTCCATAACTCCTTAAATATTCACAAGGTATTGATATTGAAAACTGGGGAACAGAAACTCCTTTGCAGATACGTTTTGGTGTAACAATGCTTTTGTCCAAAAGAGACGTTGAATGGGAGGAAATATACTGTTGGAATATGCTGAGTTTCAGACCATCATGACTCCGTATGTCCTTTTCACCTGTATACACAGGATTTTTTACTTTTGCATCAGTTCTTGATTTTTACAGCAGTGTCACCCGCTTAGTACACCTTTTTGCTTTTGTTTTTACACGCAGCTAGTTCTGATATTACTTTGTCCAAAGAGGAAGACCAAGGCAGTACTGTTTGGCACTGTAGTGCAGCACACAAAATTGCTTCTGTCTAACTGGCCTCAATTTAAGGAGCCCAGCTTTAGGATTTATGTTTTCCATACTTTCCCAATATTTGCCGTTATCAGACCAGCTGTAGAGCCCTCATGGCATTGTCAGTGTTACACTCAAGAAATCCATAGTGATAACTTGTGACTCTGAAGAAACAACTCTTGGGATTAGATATAAAAGCGCACAAGTGGCACTAATGATCCTCAAAATTGAGAATTACTAGTCATTTTTTAAAAAAGCTAGCTAGAGTAAAACCTAAAAAGGTTTGGCAACAAATGTAAACATTTGTTGGTGTGGCAAAATAATAATAATAGTACTTCTTGAACAAGTTATATTAGAAGAGTAGACTTAGCAAAATGCATACCAGCCTGGGCAAGGTTTTTTGTTGAAATGATTTTTTAAAAAAACAAAAACAAAACAGGTTGTGGTATACTTTAGTTCTGATTACATGGTTCTGTTTTTCAGAATGTCCTGGAGCTTGTATTCCTTTTCGAGATGTGAAGAATGCAATGTTTCTCTTAATATTATGGTAATGGATCAGTCATGCAGCAACCTGATACACATGTTGATATAGGAAATTTATTTTTTTAATAAAATGGTCAAAAACAAGTTTGAAGACCTTGGGTAATTTATGCTGCATGTTGCCTAGCTTTAATCCTGATTTGTTTCTACAGTGTATTGAAAAACAACAGCACATACTCATCTGACATTAATCAGCACCTGAGTTCAAGTATAAAAGTCAAGCTGAAATCCTATACAGAGAAACCAAAGGAGGGAATGCACCAATAGAAGCTGCAGTCCAGAACACACTGGCCTGGGAATAAGTTCCATTGAAGTCAGTGAAGCTTCCTTCTGAGTAGACATACACAGAGGTGTACTCTTAGTGGGTGTGTTTATAAAAATACATTCTTGCCTGCATAATGCCTTTAAGACAGTATGACCTGTATTCATTAAAAGCAGCATGAATGAGTTCTTCAGAGAAAGCTATCAAATAGCTTACTAATTAGATGTCTCTCTTGTATTGGTTTTCATGTTGGATAGAATAACTGTTAGGAATTCTTATAAAAGTTTTAGGTTACTTAGCATGAAAAATGTATGATGTGCTGGTAAACATTTGCTAGAGGCAGAAGGAGAGGTGACATTTAATATTCCCTTGTGGCATTCTTTATTTTTCTTGCTGAGAGAATTGCCTGCTTACACTTAAGAGTGCAGAACATTTGGGAATATTCTAAAATGAGGTCCTGTTAATCTAGTGCAACAGGACTTTCCTTTTTATTTAGATGTTTGTATCTTTCTTTCCCAAAGGCTCCATGACAAGTTTAGCTGAAGAAACATTTCAGACACCCCTTTTAAAATGTGAGATGGTGCTCAAAGCAGGTTTTTATAAAATGATAGGAAAAGTGTGGGGGCGGGAGTGGGAAGACACATGTTTGAGAAACTTTATGCACCAGCTTTCATGACCTCTAAAAATTCTCCCAAGCATTGTATGCTTTAATATTTTCCCTTTGTTTTCAGTAGATGTTCCCTGTTGGTTTGGTTTTGCAAATGGAGAATGTAGTATTGTTGTTACTTTCTCAACCATCCCTCTTAAGGCTTGGTTTCCAGGCCCTTTTTCATGCTTGCCCTCCTCTGCACAGATCCCAGCTTCTCAATATCCTCCTTTAATTGTAGTGCCCGGAACTGGGCACAGTACTCCAGGTGGGGTACGACTAAGGCATTCATTTTGCTTGTTTTGACCCAGTTCTCCAATGTGTTACTCTTCTCTTGAATCCTGATTCTGTCTTCTGCAGTACAAGCTACCCATTCCAGTTTGCTGTCATCTGCAAACTTGATGAGCAGCCCCTCCGTTCCTTCATCTAAGTCATTTATAAAGATGTTGAACAACACTGGGGCCAGGATAGATCCCAGCGGTGTCATACTTGTCACTCCCCGCCCCCCCCCCCCAGTATGGTGAACCATAAGTACAGTGTTTTACAATTGCTAAACAGGCAGCAAAACCACCAAGATCCATAGCAATTTCCAAGTGGTCCAGAGATAAACAACAAAGTTTGGGAACCGCTGATCTAAACACATCTTGCTTGGAGGCAAGTCCCAACACTTTTACTTGAACTTACTACAGTGCCAGTGTATATAGAATTCTGGCTAGGAAAATTTCCTCATTCTAGGAAGCCTTTCTGAATACTGTTAGATTTCATTTCGTCGTAAGAAACCAACCCTGGCAATTTGTGTTAGAATTGGTAGTCCAAGCATTAGGTCAAAGAGTTAAAAGTGAGTATATGCACCTTTGAAATCATTTGAGTTGGTGGGGTATGTACAACTAGCATGCATTTCACTACTTAAATCTTATTTCTAATTTTCTTGTTCATTTTTGCCCTTTAGTTTGATCTGTTCCTTCCCCTGTAACATTAGAGAAGTTTTACAGAAACCAGACATTCTTGTGGGCCAGTAAACCAAGGCAGCATTTCCTTTTTCATTGGAGTATTTGGGTAGAATGTACTCAGGTCTATAAATAATGCATCAGATTACTCATTCTCACCTTTCCTTGTAAAGCACTACAAAGATTTTCCTTTATAGCATTAAAACCAAAGCTGGTCAGAAGAAAGCATACTACATTTTTTCTTTTTTTTAAAAAAAGCAGAAACATGAACTTTTGCTCAGAATAGAGTCATTGAAATGAATGGCTACAACTAACTTGTTTCATTAATTTAAGTGGGTCTACTCTGAGTAAAGATTAGTTGAATGCAGACTATTGTGTACTTTGTCCAAAAATTTAACCAATCTGGTTGGAGCGCATCTTGCCTTTTTTGAGTTGTTTGTTTCCTAAATACAAACTTTATAAAAAGAAGTAGTGTTGAGTCCTTTCTTCAAATTCTTGAAAGGAACTTAGGACTACAGCTTTTCCTATACAGTCAAACCTTGGTTGTTGAACGTAATCCGTTTCAGAAGACCGTTCAACTTCTGAAACGTTCAACAACCGAAAATGGAAAGCGGAAGCCTCAGTACAATATGAAAACTCGAAACAGAAGCCACCTGGAACATTCGGCTTTCGAAAATCGTTCGAAAGCCGAAGCAGTTACTTCTGGGTTTTTGGCGTTTGGAAGCCAAAACGTTCAAAAACTGAGCCGTTCAAGAACTGAGGTTTGACTATTAAAAAGGGGCAAGTGGATCATGTAAACTTCAAGAATTCCCTTGCACACAAGAGCACATAAATATTTAGTGGGTGCCAAAGTGTGCCCTTGTTCAGGGTGCCATATTAGCACAGTCCACCACTATAAGTGGGATTGACCCTGTCCTTCCTTTTGAAGTGCAACATGAGTTGCAATTTAACAGCACTCTCATGTTAGTGCCTGCCAATAATTGTACTTGCAGTGGGAAAACCCATTCCTGGCCTGCTTCCAAAATGTATATGGAGAAGCATATATTTGTAGGACATTGCTACAACTGGAATAACCCCAAGCATACCACAGGTTTGTCACACAAGATGGTTCTGGGGGCGGCAGTAGTTCTGGCCTTAAAAAAAGAATGGAACTGAGCGATTTATATACATGAAAATACATTACACTGCAGCAAACTATTTCCTCTTATGCATCCTGCTTGAGCCCTTAAAACAAAACAAAACACTATAGAGCAAATTTAAAACAACTCTTTTAAATTCCATAGATGCTCTACATACCACTTCGTAACATAAAATACTCACAGTGGTGAAGCCTGCTCAGGAACTATGCAGCAGAGAAGAGCACCAGAGCCCACATGACATTAAATGCACCATAGCATTTAACAGGCAAATTTTAAGCAAATACTAATAGCATCAATGGTGCAGGGAGGACGGCTCATCATAACCCAAGTTTCAGCAAGTGTGTGAGTGTTAACCCTTTATTTGAGTGCTACAGCCCTGAATAAGATTCCTCCTCTGTTGCTCTGTGCATTGTGAGGAAATCCTGGTGCCAATTAGCAGCTTTCGGGGAGGAATTTTATTCAGGACTCCAGCACATTAATAAAGACTTAAATTCTCTCTCCACACCTATGGCAACCTGAATAATTACCAGACCTCCAAATCCATGGGATTCCCCACTCCTACTGTATGATAATACGATATAATTTTGGCCCAGGCAGAGTTGGACAAAAAAAGGGGGGGCAGTGGTGGGAAATAGATGTGATTTTCTCTTCTGCCTGCCACAGTTTATATATTTTGCTTGCTACAGCAGTTTTACTATGATTTTTGTGACATTAATAGTTAAGTGCCATCCTGAAGGATGAAGATACTGTGGTATGAAGGGTTAATTTGGGGAGTGAGGTTGTAGCTGTGGTACCTCGCCTGTTAAAATTTTAAAAATTATTGCTGTTTGCTTGCTCTGTTAGTGAAACCATTGGCTTTTGGGTCATTGGTAGCTTTTGGATGATAACTGCTCTAGGAACCCTTCAGTATTGAAGAGCAAGATCTATGTAAATTTATACACAATTGACACAAGGGAAAATAAAAATAACCAAAGACCATCTATGTCCTGTAAAGTTCCCATTAACAAGATACTCTGTGATTCCCTCTGTGTGTGCCAGTAAACAAATGAAGGCGTTTTCTAGCCTAACAGAGGTCATCACCTAAGGTTGTTGGTATGTGACAGGGAACTAAGAAGAAAAGTGGGAGTGGCATGAAAAACAAGGCGGAAATAACCTTGCACTGACATCACAGAAATGGGTCACCCACTTTAACCATCCCAGCAATAATTGTTTTGTTATGTGAGTGCCATGTTATGTGAATGAGGAACATAATTAGCTGCAAAGCATGCCTTTTGTAAGAATCCTGCCCAAACACATCTCAGAAACTGCTTTTGGAAAGCCTGAAGTGAAACTATTCAGTCTTTGAATTGTGAACTTTGCTTGTTAGCTTTTTATTTTATAAATGGGATTTCTACTGCACTCCTGTGACAATGGGCATGGGAAGAAAAGGTATTCCATTGATCCTGCACTCCTGCATTCTAGGCCAAAGAGGAAAGTATTCTTTGCAAGAATGTGCAGGTCAGCTTTGTAGCTGAAAGCGCCACTCTGCGTCCCACACAGATGAAAAGAAAAAGAAAACAAACTTGCTCAGAGCTGGTTTCAATAACACAGGAAATTCTGGGCTGGACAGTGGATTTATTGCCTTGCTCTGCTCAAACAACATGAGTCCTACTTGCTCCGAGCTTCCTTCCTTCCTCATGTATCTCCCTAACAAATACCCACATTGAACATCTATCCTTTCTCTCCTAATGTTCCAAAAGTGTTTGTTATTGCTACAGATATTCATTCATCTCAGAAACCTGTATGTCAGGACAGGAAAAACTTCTCTTTTTTAAAAAAAGAAGGGTTGGGGAAGGGAACGTCAGAAACCCACATTTGGGTGAACAAAGAAAACTCAGTCTTCACTTCCTAAATATATTGAATCACAAACTGAACCTCAAAATACCAAGGCACAGTGGTACCTCGGGTTAAGTACTTAATTCGTTCCGGAGGTCCGTACTTAACCTGAAACTGTTCTTAACCTGAAGCACCACTTTAGCTAATGGGGTCTCCTGCAGCTGCTGCGCCGCCGGAGGCCGATTTCTGTTCTCATCCTGAAGCAAAGTTCTTAACCCGAGGTACTATTTCTGGGTTAGCGGAGTCTGTAACCTGAAGCGTATGTAACCTGAAGCGTATGTAACCCGAGGTACCACTGCACATGGAAAGACAGGGATAATAAAATACTAAATATAATATTTCATAAAATATTAAAATATATGGACTGCTGTAGCTGCGCACAAGCTTTGTTGGTGTTGTGCTAGATAAAACCTCCGCATTCTTTGCGTATGATCGTGGTGTGGGTACCAATTCTCTTGTATGGGGTGGGGGAGCTGAAGCTATGCTTTGCCGTGCAACACACTCGGAAGATTAGACTCGTGCGGGCAGCCAAAGGGACGACAAGGCAAGATCCCTGAGCAGGGAGCCTCTGCTCTCCGAACAACCCTCCGAGTCCTCCTGCCCCGCCGCAGATCGCTCGCGTTCTACTTCTTGCATGTCTGATTTAGAAGTCCGAGGAAGGGCAACGAACTGGGCAGGCGACTTCGGCGCGGCTTACTGAGCACGCTCGACCGGGTCCGCGCATGCTCAGCATCCCTTGGCCAGGGAGGAGAGCGGACCAGCGCCGCTCCAAGTTGCAACTCCGGCCGGCACCAGGCGCTTCCTCCTCCTCCCTCTCCTGCCGTGGCGTCAGCGGAGGCCCCGCCCCGGCCCGGCCGCTCTTGGCTCCCAGGAGCGCCGGGGCGGAGCTGTGAGGAGCAGCAACAGCAGCCGCGCAACGCCCGGGCCGAGTCGGCATCAACTGGGGACGAAGCGCGGCGGCGGCGGCGGCAGGTAAACGGGGGGGCCAGACGGAGAGCCCCGCGCTCTGCCTTCCTCCCTCCTGGCTTAGAAAGCCGGCGGCTGCGCTGCTGCTTCCCTGTCCCCCCTTCCGCCTCTTCTGGCTCTTTCCTCCCTCCCTGTCTCTGAGCCCCTTCCCTCTTTTTCCATCCCGAGTTTCTTCTCTCTTTCTCCGCCTCCCTCCCTCTCTCCCTTCCTCGGCTTGCATTCGGGTCTGCTTTCAGTCTTGGGCTTTTCCCTCCTGTTGCCGACGCTGTTCATGTGGGAACCCTGATTGACTTTTGTTAGATAAAGCTTGGAATACGACTTGTTTTATTATAGATAGATATGAACAGCAACATAGGCTTTGGTTTGGGCAAGTTGTTAACACTTTCCAAGATCACCTCCCACAAACACGCATTAAAAGTCACCTCCAAAAGAATACACTAGCCTGCTCTTTCGTATGTACATTGCAAATAATCTTTTTTTCTAGACACACAGTATGTTTGTGCATATGTATGTGTCATAATTTACATATATGTGTATATATAGGTTAAATATATAGGTGGCTTTCCATCCTGTTCGTCATTCTTGGCATGTTGTTTTATGGAATGATTTAGCTTCTCTCTCTCTGATTTTGGAAACTTTGGGTGGCAGTTGTTGCAGGTAGATTGCTCACCTTTAGGAGAACTTCTAAATGCGGTAATTACTCTCTGTAGGAAGTGATTGCAGCTGGGAGAGGCTGCAGAACTTTTGACCTAAAGAGAACTTTGAAGGTTTCTGAGTTCTGAAAAAAAAAATTCCTCCTCACAAACACACTTACCTTGGGTTTGTTTACTGTTTTTTTGCTTACTTGAGGTATATCAGATATTCTGAAATGAAGAAAGAAGCTGACATTCCAGACACAGCTGTCAACTTTCCCCCTTTTTTAAAGGGAAATTCCCTTATTCCGAATAGGATTCCTCGCAAGAAAAGGGAAAAGTTGACAGTTATAATTCCAGAGCAGTTGGTATTTGGAGAATGGGGAGCAAGGTTTAAAGTTCCTGATGCTGTGTGTTGCCATGTGATATGGGAGGATAGCGGGTACTCATGAGGTTTAAAATATTATTATTATTTTTAACAACAACAGCAACATCTAAACATTAGAAACTATAGCTACGAAAGAAGGTTTCCTTGTACACAGTGGTTGTTACCTTGCCTGCCTCTTTCATTAAATTAACATGCCGCCTGCTAATTAATTCAGAATGTGATCATTACTGTGGAACCTGAGTCTCTGGTGTTAATAGAGAAGTCCTGAGCCCTTTACCTGAGTAATCTCTTATAATTAAAGAAGGAAGCAATGAGGATGCACTCTGGGTTTTGCAGCAGGGAAAAGCTAGACTTGCTTATCAGGATGTTTATTACAGCATAAGCTTCCTCAAGACTTTTAGGGAAAAGATAAATGCCAGCATTTGGTGGAAGGCTATGACCCAAAATGCAGACCTGAGATCAAAGGTCACAGGTTATTAGTACAAGTTACAGAAGAATATCTATGTTTGTCTGCTACAATAAAAAACTTATAAAAAAAGAAGTTGCATCAGCTTTCAGAGCCAGGAACTAATTGTGAGATACATTAAATGGAACAGCTTTGGATATCTGGTAGGTAAGAAAGAGAAGTTACCAGGATGCAATAATGAATCATAGAATCATAGAGTTGGAAGAGACCACAAGGGCCATCGAGTCCAACCCCAACCTCTGTAATGGTACTGTGGGGCTTATGGACTCCTGTTGAATGTCTGAAGCTGAGGCTTGGGGCGGGGGGGGGGCTCCCCATTGGGAAGTGTTCATAATCTAGATCAGCATTTCCCAACCTTGGGCCTCCAGCTGTTTTTGGACTACAACTCCCATAATCCTCAGCTAGCAAGACCAGTGGTCAGGGATGATGGGAATTGTAGTTCGAAAACAGCTGGAGGCCCAAGGTTGGGAAACACTGATCTAGATGGAGAACAGAGTGCACACATTTCTCTGTGGCAGAAATTGTGATTCACAAACTCTGGCCCGGATCTCTTGTTGAATCTCTCAGGTGTTCTAAGTAGATTGCGTATATTTATACGCATATGTGTATTATCTCTCTGACTTCAGCCAATATGGTGCTCCCTAGATAATGAAGGACTACAACTCCCATCATCCTAGAACCTCTGACCATCCTGTCTGGGGCTGATGGGAGTTGGAGTACTGTGACATTTGGAGGAGCCAGATTGGGTACCCTTGGTGTACATACTCACAGATAAGGAAATGGAGATACAATAGTGAGCCTAAGTTTACATTACAGTCTCCGCATACATGTTGCTAAAAGCAACTGCTGTGTAGTGAGTGTATTTTATTGTATATGGAGATCTCTATCATGCCTGTACTATAAGAAGCTATACATTCTATTTAGAAGTACTAACGATGCCATCCTGGCCCGCTCCAAGGCCGCAATGAACAGGAGATGGAGACAGAAAGCACAAAGGGTGCTAGGAGGTAATTCCTGGCATCATCTCCAGGCAACTGTAACTTGTGCTGACTGCCCACAGTGAGCAAGGTGAGAACGAAAGATAACAGGAACTGGGCTGCAAAATGATAATATAATACATTTTATCATGGATTAATTCAGGAAGGAAGGGTGATGGTTATCTACGAATCTTGAGAAATTGCTTCCTTTGTGGTGTGTGGCAGAAAATTAATCATTTTAAGTGTTTGGTCTTGCATTAGCTGTTGATATTAAATTTCAGTTTGTCTGATGGCCCCTGTTTTGGGAAGCTGTGCCTTTCTTTGTGTGGGTTTTGTACAGAAATTGGGAAAAGTGGAGACACTGGAATGGTATTGCTAAAGTCAAGAACCATGCCTGCCTCTTCCTTGGACAAATTCTATGTTGGTGATGGGACATGACTAGTTCATGGTATTTCAAAAGCTCCTTAAGGTAGAGAGGAGTGACTTTCATTATGCTATTTGTCTCTTGAATTATGCAAAGCTGAACGAGGCATGTACATGTATATCAGTAAGTGAAGCTTCTTAAAATGTTGTCTAGGATACTGTAAGCCACCTAGAGAATGTTGCTATTGGGTGGCAAGGGAATCTTAAATTATACTGTAGATTCCATTAGACTAGGACAAGCCTCTTGCATAAACCTATGCCTCTATTTGGATTTTGGCCATTGTTAATTGGACATTTTCACAAACTATTAAGTGTTCAGATGTAGAGCTTTACATGCAAAATATCCTAGGTTCAATCTCTGGTATCTCAAGGTAGGGTAGGGAGTGTCTCCCATCTGAAATCGCAGAGAGCTACTGCCAGTCTTTGTTGACAAAGCTGAGCTAGATGGATTAATGGTCTGACTCTGTATAAGACAGCTTCCTATGTTCCTGTAACCTGTGAAAACCACTTGCCAACATATTTCTCAGTTGAAGCACAGAACTTTTGACTATATGACATAATTAGATGGTGCTGGATATTTTGCAGATTAACCAGGGAAACATGAGATGCAACATATTGTTTTGGACTGTGGACAGAATGCATTATTTTTACATGTTACACTTTCCTGGGCAAAGGAAGAAGGGAATTGCTTGCAGGAGTGATCTTTGAATTAGAAAATGTGTGCATTTTCCATAGCATGGCATTTCTCGCATCATATTTTCCCATATGCAGATGGCACCACCCACCCATAGTGCAGGATTCTGTGTGTGTGTGCTGTGTAGAAAGGGCATTTCAACAAGCTGTAAATGGGGGCTTTGTATCCCGTGAGTTTTGGGTGTACTATATGAACAGATGCAGGAAAATCTCATATGCAGGAGGTCCCTTAGCAGTGAATGTGATGCAAGCAGTTCCTAACAGGTGTTATTGCTTTCACCCTTCAGATCAGAGGCAAAATAACTAAAGATACTGCAGTAATTGGTCTAGATAATATGGTGTCTTTCGGAGCAATAAATATAGTTGAATAATTACAGATTCTGATCCCAGAGCAGGACTAGATCTCGTCATTTGCAACTAATGCTGATGGAGAGATGAGCTAATTCCCTCACACAGTTCTTGAAATCATTAAGTTGTAAAATGGCCTGTGAACCTGATCCTCAGTTCAGGAGAGTACAAAGGTTGACAACTGAAGCAAGCCTTCTTGTGCTGCAAGTATGACACATTAACAGAGGTGAAAAATGAGACTCTTGCTCTCCAATTTAGCTTTAGTAACAAGCTCTGCCAAAACCCAAGTACACTATAAATTGTTGATGGTGGTTATTTTAACATCCCTCAAGAGTCTTTGAAGGATTACAGCATTATGTCGATAATAAAAACTAAAAAAAATATACATTGTTATCTTTACTGGTAAGAGAAAGATTGGAATAAAAGCCAAACTGTTGCATGTTTAATTAATTAGAAAGAGTTTTAGGCTGTATTTTTTAAGGGCAGAAGCCCTCTCAGGGTAGCTGACAAGGTAAAAATAAAACCCACTCACAGCATACTTAATAAAACCTAATTTATGTAAGGCATACTCAGTAGTATAAATAATCTCTCCAGGTTTAGTCCTGGGGGGGAAATTGCCTTTCTGAAGCATATCACCAAATGAGAGACCCTTTGTAAGAGGAACAGGTTATTCACACTGTGTGATGACTGCTGCAGTAGAGCTCATAAGGAACTGGCCCAGTTGTCTGAAGGGGTCTGTGCCATTCCGAATGGTTTTTATCAAGTTCTTATTTTTATCAAGTTATTATTGAAAACCAACAGAGCATTGCAGTGCTTAATACTTAGTAGGCCAAGGCTGGAGTCTTGCAAAAAGTTCAAAACAAAAGAAATGATGCAAAGCCTTTCTGACTTCAATTTACCCCACAGTAAAAGAGGTTTTCTTTTTTAAATGAGAGTGTTTTTTTTGGTTGTTGTTTTTGTAGAGAGGCTTGCTTTCCCAGGCAGTTTGCTGTTTTTTTCTTATTGTGGATAGCTGTAGGCAACTTTGTAGACAATACACACGGAACAAAGTTTCACAGAAAGATGGATAAACAGTAATTTAGCTGCACCCTTAGTTGTATTTATTATGAGCAGCATGTCTGTTAAAAATAGAAAAGAAAAGAAAAATGAACAATATCATAGGAGGGCAGGGGAGAACGTAGCCAGAGTTACTGACTACGTCAAGAAATCTTGTCAGGATGTAGGTAGCTAAAGCTTCTAGTGAAGGGCAGCAGTTCTCTATGGTTGAAAACAGAGGTCTTTCCCATAGTTATTATAGCATGAGAACCCAGGGTCTGTGTTCGAGTCTCACACTGGGCAAAAGGATTCCTTCACTGCAGGGGGTTGGACTAGATGATGCTCATGGTCTCTTCCAGCTCTACAAGTTTATGATTCTGTGATTCTCAGCCCCACCTAAAGATGTTGGGGAACGAACCTGTGGTATTTCCCATGCTTCTTCAGGGATATCTCCCTTTGGGGCATCCACAACATTAAAGCAAACAATGCATGGGAGAACCTAAAGCTGAGAGCAAAGTGGAAGTTGATTATTGATTCCCTCTGTTGAAGGGCCACTTGGAAGAGTCAACTTGCCTTCTAGAGTGTGCCTGTATCAGGAGGCATTTGCCATCGGTTGTCATTGTGCCAAGTTACCCGGTGAGATGATCTTCTTCTGGTTTGAGCACGAAGCACCTGATACCAGGTAGTAGCAGGTGAAACTCGTTGACTATTAGCAGCTTGCCAGCTGGGATCTGGCAGCTCTGCCCATTGGGACTTTGCATTGTTACACTGTTAGTCATAGCTGTTTTCATCCTTAATCAAACGCTTTCAGGGTGGGGCTTCCTTGGAAGGCTACTGCTTGCCTCTCTCTTTTCTTGCCTCAGCAGGGAGGTAGCTGCCAGGCCCTGGCCCTGAGGGCTACTGTGCCTTGAAAAGGGCAGAGCAGCTAGAATTTCACCCTCTGTAGCTTTCCTCATGAAATGTCTGCAGTGCTTCCTAAGGGTACTGGAGAAATCTCTAAGTAATTCTGGCAGCATGACAGCACTATGACAGGGGCCAGCAAAGAGGGGGATTGCATGGGGTTTTATGACTTGATCATAATGTTCAACCTGCCTCTAGGCCACAGGTTCCCAAACTTATTTGGCCTACCACCCCTTTTTCATAAAAATAATTACTTAGCACCCTCCTGGAAATCTGCCTTCTTTAAGTGAATGAACAGAAAGATGCAGTGACAAATTGGCGTTTTTTTTATGTGTCTATATTTCTACCTATGTCCTACAACATAGTAAAGAAAGATGCTATTGTAAATAAGACACCTTGAAGCTTTAAATTATAAAATTACTTATTAAAATCAACCATAGTAACATAGTGCATTACACGCAAAGGATAATATTCAGGTAGGAATGTTGGTCTGACGAAGAAGTATCTGAAGAAGTGTGCATGCACACGAAAACTTATACCCAGAACAAACTTAGTTGGTTTCTAAGGTGCTACTGGACAATTTTTTAATTTTGAAAGGGTAATATTAAAATAAAAAATGCTTGTTAAGATCTGTCGGCGGACTTGACCACTGATTTTGAGTTATAACTTGCATTTTGTCTGTTTATTTGGAAAATAATCACGACAACTTTAACTCTGTGTTACATTGGTAAGCATAATTACAGAACAGATGAAACATGTATGGATGGTTTTTCAAAAAATTCTTCTTTGTGCTTCCACCACCCCCTTATTTTTATTCAACCCCCCCGCCCCAATTGCACCCAAGGCTACTACCACCCCCTGGGTCGTTCCAGCACCCCCCAGGGGGTGGTATTGCCCCCTTTGGGAAACAGTGCTCTAGGCAGATGGATACTCCTTTCCTCCCACTCCAGCAACTCACCCATTGTCAAATTAGCAGAAAGGCCCTGACATAAAATATATAGCTATAAAAATAAATTTGTGTCCAAGAGAGATGCATTGGTGAGACACTCACGTTAAGTGTTATAATAATATATATAATAATAAATAAAGAAACTCATTTTGATTGCATTTGTCTTCTGTCTCTTCCTGTTTGGATGTTAGCTCATGTGGTATTTTTATTTTTCTTGGACACATGAGTCTACAGTCTACCTTGTACTTCACTTACAAAATGAATTGGTTTAAAATGGCCATGCAATGGCATTTAACGTACCTAGAAAATTAATAAACTAGATAGATAATGAGAATGGGAGGTGCTGGATATGCAAAGAATGAAAAGGTGATGCTTTTCCACATTTGGTGAAAGTCTGTGAAGGCAACTGAATATGAGGGAATGATGGTTAGTGAAGTGAGAATTGCCAGTTGAATATCATATTAGATCCTTTGCTATGCCAAATTTTTGTTTTTTGTTTTAAAAAGTATTCCTTTGGATTGACAGAGACTAGGCTCAATATTGCCTAGAGTGACCGGCAGTGACTGTGGACACAATTTCTCTATGCCTCTTTATCGCAGCTCATTTTAACTGGAGGTGCCAGGGATTCCATGTGAGACCTAATGGAAGCAAAACAGAGAATCATAGACTGTGCTTTTCCACTGAGTTGTTGACAAGTAAAGGATGGTTGTTTTTCGTGAATACACATTCTTTCCAGTATAGGAGGACAGTGCAAAGAATTTTTGCTTTAGGAGCTTAGAGCACACTCCTAATTATGCTGACTCAGAAGTCCTACTGAATTCGGTGGGCTTCCTCCCAGGTAAATGGGGTTAGAATTGCAGCTTTAGCTTATCTGTCAAGTGAAAGGTGAGATCCTATTGGCTTCAGCAACGCAGGTTTAAATTTCGTTTTAGAAAGCTAGGTAATGTCACAGCTGTTGGGCAAGCCTACTCTGCAGCAAGCATTGTTCTTACCATTTTGGAGGTGAAGAGCTGACTATTACAAACAGGGTCCCTGTGTGGTACAGTTGATCTCCCCTGAGGGATCTGTATAAATCAAGACTGGGCCAGTATCTAGGGCATCACATAGATTAGTACAAGAACTTGACAAGTAAAACTAAAGTGTTATAATTAATATGTAATGCACTCTGATTAGCACTGATTTATTCCTACACTAGGAAGAAACTCTATGAAATAAAACATTTGGTTTGCCATGTGATTTATCAGGGAAAGGTAATCATCAACATATAAGGGTTAGCTGTAGGGTGCCCCTGGTGACTTTGTGCCAGCGGGGATGGAAATTTATAGGGCAGATCTGGTGGCTTGTTTTTGTGACATAGTTATTTTATCCTCCGGGTTGCAATGAAAGCCTACTCCTTCCCATAAATGCAGGGCTCCCCCTTTCATCTGCATCACACTGTTCGGTCCTTGTTTTTCCTGGGATGCGACAATCTCGAGAGCTAGCCTTTTTTCTATGGAAATTTTTATCGCCGCTTGTGGAGGATAGATTATAGATTTATACTCTGTCTTTTAGGAAATCTTCTCAGAAGGTGGCCTGTGAAGATATAAAAATGAAAACTCTCATAATTAAAGCAGCAAAGCTAACAAAAATATTTTGAAAAGCAGGTTGACCCGTCCAGTTTAAAAAAGAAACTTGGGGGGGGGGAATGCCATGGATAAAAACATGGGCTTGGTTCACACAACATAGTAGACCAAATTATGCAGTGCTGCAACTGGTCAAACGTGTTGGCTCATGGAGAGGAGGCCACAGGCACTTCGTTGAGTATTTTTTTTTACTCCCATGCTGCGTTGAGCTAAGCCAATATTTGGCGGAGAAACTTTCTCAGACCCAGACTCGTGGTTAAACTTTTCCCTCACTAACCATGGGCAGTAGCCAAGATTTGTTTTTTAAAAGCACCAGAAAACGGGAGAAGCTTGGTGGGCTTCTCCATGGAAGGAGTTCCTAGCTGAAGTGTCACTGCAAAAAGGTCCTTTCTCTTGCCAAACGAGTCCAGATTTAAAGGGACAACAGAGAGCAGGGCCTGAGATGGTGATCTTGAAATGCTGGCTGGTGATTATGGGCAAAAGCAGGCCTTTAGGTGAGCATACCTGACCATGTTAGGGTTTAAATGTATGTAATAAAACAGGTTGTTCAAGAATTTGCTGGTGCAGTTGTGTTAAATACAAGATAAGCCGAATTCCTTTTCTTTAAGACCACCTTCCTTAACCTGGTGCTCCCCAGATGTTTTAGACTGCAACAGCCCCTGCCAGCATATGAGTTGCAGTCTAAAACATCTGGAGAACACCTGGTGGAGGAAGGCTGCTTTAAGGCACTCTGTGTATCTTTATGTAGATGACAGGTCATCTTCTAGCATAACATACTAAACCTTTTGCAAGCAATATATATAGAGAGTGGTACCTTGGGTTAAGTACTTAATTCGTTCCGGAGGTCCGTTTTTAACCGCCGAAGCACGATTTCTGTTCTCATCCTGAAGCAAAGTTGTTAACTTTGAGCACTTTTTCTGGGTTAGCGGTGTCTGTAACCTGAAGCGTATGTAACCTGAAGCGTATGTAACCCAAGGTACCACTGTATATCTATATCTGTAGATGAGAAATGATGTCATTTCTGTCCTGATGAGAGTCATGGCAAGGAAGGTGCGGAACGTGAGGGAGAATAAATTTCTGTTTATTTTCTCAAGACTTCAGCAGGGCAAGAAGCAATTAAATTACAACTGCCATACTGCTCCTCACCCAAATGCTTAATCTCTGTTGCTTAAAAATATAGCTTGTATTTGGCCAAACTTGTTTCAGACAAGGTCATTATGAAGCTGATGTGGAACATCTTTATCTTCCCCAGGCAAGATGTTGAATGCCGAAGGATATATAGTCTGTAGCGTTGACAACAACCAGCATGAGGACTAACGTAGGCACCCTGATGTGTGTTGTGAGCAGGCAATTCTGCAATGCCAGGCTTTTTAGTTGAGCAAACCTGTAATTACGTCAGTGTAGATTTCATAATAAAACCTCTGCAGAAGACTCAGAAAGTGCATTGATCCTTAAATGGATGGGGGTAGCTAACTAGGTGCCTTCCAGATATCATAGACTCCAACTCAGCCCTGTCCATTGGCCATGCCAGCTGGGGCAGGTAAGAGTGGGAGTCTGCAACATCTTAAAGGCACCACATTGGCTACCCCTGTTGTGTGGCCTTATAGAAAAAATGGAGCTCAATTCATTTTTAAAGCAAAGTTGGGCTGTTGAGAATTAAATAACAGCTGCAGTCCGTTGGACTCTTAAGTGTGCTAATCCCATTACTCTGTACTGTTAAATATTCCTTGGATTAGATACTACAGTTTAAAAAAGCTTGTTTAATAGTAGAAACTTTTGCTGCTTTAAACTTGGGTGCTGCTGGAAACAGAAAGGAGGAGCTTCGCTAGGGAAACATTATTGAAACATGCAATATGTTAAAACAATATAATTTTAGTTATTCAGAGGTCTGTGTGTATTCTCTTTTGGGGTCAGTGCAGGAGTGAACAAATCTCTCTGTTTCAAATTCTTCCAGTTTCCCACTTTTTCTATGTGTCCTGTTTCCACATACAAGTACAAAGTCCCCCTCTGCTTCTAATTGTGCTTTTTTCTTCATTTGCAATTTATATCATTCATAAACAGCTGAACATTTGCAAAGCTTTTCATGAAAAAAGTTTGCATGGAAATTTACACACCCCCTGATAAAATCCATGTTTGTATATCATTTTCATGCATTATTTTTCTGTCAGGGAACTGCCATCAGTACTGGAGGGAGAGCGCAAAAGCTAGAGGGATTCCAGAGAGCGTCCAGGGATCGGGAGAAGCAGCCCATCTTCTGGGGAAGAGAATCAGCGTAGCACCAGTGGAGAAGGGGGGGCAGGTGGGGGAAGTGACGAGGCGGTCCCATGACTCCTTGCCAGGGACCAGCGGGGAGAGTAGGGGTCCTCCGTTGCCCACGCCCTCCCTGCGCAGAAGGCTTTCGCGCAGAGAGGGTAGGCGGAGACTAGGTGTCAAAGAGCTTCTTTGCTGGAAGAAGTTTAAGAAACGCCCATTCACAGATTCTGCCAGCGACTGAGTCAGCCACGGGTGAGTGGCGGTCCGGACAGAAAAGGTTCACTTTGGCAGCCCAGCCAGGTGTTTGCACCCAGCCAGGGAGATAGGTGCCTGCTTACGCACGAGCAACCCCTTAGAAACCATTACATTTTCCAAGCACTTCTTACAAATGCATGCATTTCTGTATGCATGATTTGGCTGGAGAACTGCATCGCAAAATTCAGAGGAGTTCAAATTTCTGTTTCAAAGACCTGTTCACGTATTCGTTTGAGAAGAGCAAATTTTGTAAGTTTGCATTAAGATATGAGTGGAACAAAGGTGTCCCCACCTTAATAATGGGTAAGAATCATTACTGTTTCATAGTTTTGCCTGCAGTTCTTGGGCATCCTCTTTTTGTTCTCTCTGGCTTCTGAAATTTCGCTCATCATTACTCACATACTTGTACATCTTTGGAACTATTCCCCCCCCCCCCCGAATTATTTTTATTGTAAACCAGCCTAGGAGTTATTGAACTGAAGGGTGATATGAAAAATAACTAAAATAAGCTGTATTTAGTACAAACTTGCACTGGCTCCCGGTGGAGTACAGGGTCAGGTTTAAGGTGCTGGTTTTGACCTTTAAAGCCCTATGCAGCCTAGGACCCATGTACCTACGGGACCACCTCTCCTGGTATGCCCTGCGGAGGACCTTAAGGTCCATAAATTACAACATTTGGAGGTCCCAGGTCACAAGGTGGTAAGACTGGTCACAACTAGGGCCAGGGCCTTTTCAGTACTGGCCCCGACTTGGTGGAACACTCTGTCACAAGAGACTAGGGCCCTGCGGGACTTGATATCTTTCCGCAGGGCCTCCAAGACAGAGCTGTTTCGCCTGGCCTTTGGTCTGGACTCAGTCTGACCCTTATGTTTCCCTCCCCTTATGGTTTTGATGAGGCTGCATTTTAAATTGCATTTTAACCTGTATTTTAAATTGGTTCCCCCCCTATTATGTTTTTACTGTAATTTTACTATTGTTAGCCACCCTGAGCCTGGCTCTGGCTGGGGAGGGCGGGGTATAAATAAAATGTATTATTATTATCATTTATTATTTTATCCCCCACCCCTATTTTTCTGTGAAGTGTTCATATGGGGACAAGAGGAGTCTCTGTTGGTTAGGTTATTTTTTCTTTCTTTTTGCACTTCTCTGTATACTCCTTCAAAGAAAATGAGACAGTTTTGTGGTACACCTCAAGTAATGTAGGAGGGCAGCACCAATAGGCAAGAAGCACAATGACAAAAGGGAGGGGTATTCCCAAATCTTGCAAACCAACAGTTGCCTTTTTGGATCTTGGTGTATTTCAAGCCTCAGTCCTTCATGGAAGTGGGAGGGGACCACTTGCCTGCTGGTTATGCGGTAAGCTCTAAAAAAAGGGTGTGCTTTACTCATTGACCTGAGAACCAGGAGATGGCTTCTTCAGTCTTGCAGGTGCTGCTGTGAAGCATCCTTAGACTTAAAAGTAATGTGCAGGAATAGGTTGCATTTAAATGAGTTTTGCATGAATATCAGAAGCAGGTTTTTGATGGCCATTTGCCTCTACTCTCTGTGTGCGATTCCACTTCCTGTTTGAGATAAGTAGATGTGAGTACAGTTGTGAGTACAGTTGGCATAGAAAAGTATTTAGTTAAAAGTGCTTCATGCAAAAAGCCGTGTCTCAAGGACACATTCAAGCGAAAGCATCTTGTTTTGAAGTGGCAACCCTCACCTTTTACTTATATCTGTATCAAGAAGGCTGAGTGGGTAAAATTGTCAGCTGCTTTAGAATGTTTAGTCTTATTTCTTTAGTTTTAAATGATGTATAAATGTAATTCTACATAGCTGTTATCGTTTTTTAAAATTAAGGGATGTAAGATATACATGGGAAGGGAAGAGCTAGGGGAGCAGGGTTGAGACTAATCGCAATGGCTCTGGGCAAAGGGAAGTATGGTGTTGAGGTGGGTCAGGCTAGGGAATTGTGGTTCCTGGGGAATCGTGGTTGTCCTATCAGCCAGCCCTTGGTTCTGCAGCTGCTGTTGCTCAGCTCTGAGTAAAACCTCCCTCATCCACGATCTGATGAGACAGATCTGGTTGGTCTCACCCACTTGTGCCCACCTGGGTACTTGATGCTGCATCGGGGCAGACTTGAGAGTCGAGGAGGGGGAGTTGCTGTAGTCTATAGAGATTCTGTCTCTTTCTCCAGGCTCTCTGTCCCAACTGAGACGGGATCTAGAGTGTGTGTTTCTGGCATTGGGCAATTGGGACAGATTAGGGATTCTGCTGGTTTAACACCCGCCTCACTACCCAGCAGTCTCCCTGCCTGAGCTGGCAGAGACGCAGTGTTGAAGATTCCCAGAATGCTGGTTTCAACATCTCTGCTGAGGCTACAGGCTCTGGGGTGGCTCAGAACTTCATAGCTGCCATGATGACCATCACGGATCAACATCACTGGCCCAATGGATGTGGCAAACCACACTCTGGGCCTTGGTTTGTTTCCCAACAGGGCAGGCAGAGGGTGATCTGAAAGTGGGGTAATTAGTCCCTTGTCCTGGCCAGATCACTTCCTTTTGAGGTTTAGGCTTTCAGCACCTTACAGCCTCTGCAGAGGTGGGGGACCTATTAGGATGGTCTGCTCTCAGATTATTGGTTTGTTTTTGTTTTGTATTTTTATGTTGTGAACCACCCTGTGATCTTCAGATGAAGGCAGTATACAAATTTAGAAAATAACAATACTAATAGATTTCTTCTTCTATTTTTGCACATAATTTGCCAAAATAAAACCAGTTTCGACATCAGTTCTATAAGCAATTCTTCTCATACGTCTGCCAAATATGTATATTTGCTAAGGGCATTTTGTGGCTCACCTAGCTTTTCACTGTAGCTCTTCATTCTCAGTCAGGTAGAGCATGTACTTGGTTTCCTCTAATGGCCTCAAAGGCAGAAACACAATATTTCAGCCTGGTAAATTTTTAATGAAAACAGACTAATAGGACTAGGAGATCCTAAGAGGCAGATGAAAACCTTAAGCCGTTTTAGTCCATCTGCTGGAAATAAATGGCAATCTCCTTTGCATTTTAAGCATGGAATGCTTAAAGGAATAGCAAGTAGGCTTTTACAAGGATAAAAATTTGATAGTACAAAAGTTGTGGAAGAATCATCTGTGTTCTTGAGTTCTGTTTATGGTAGGGTAGCATGATATTGAAGAGTGAAGACTATCCAGGGACTTTTCCAGTTTGTTTTGGCACAGCTAATCTCTCAGGATAAATCTGTCTCTGGTGAGAGAACTAATTTGAATTGCATACAGTGTTGAATATATTAGTCAACATTACTGAAAAAGTAGGTTCTTTGAGGCAGAAAATTGATCCCCATGGTGGCAAAGGAAAAATACACCTAGAAACTACAACTCGGAGGAGAAGAAGAAGAAGAAGAAGAAGAAGAAGAAGAAGAAGAAGAAGAAAGAGAGAGAGAGAGAGAGAAACCACAACCCCAAATACATTTTTCTTTGGCTTTGTGGAATCTAAATGAAAATTTGTGGCTGGGCCCTAAGCATGTTTCAGTGGAAATAGAAGGTGATCTCTAACATTTAATCATACTCATGGTAAACGCTTTGAAATCCACGGACTAATATTCTTATAGGAATTTCAAGTGTTTACAGAACTTCACATGCATTATATTGTTGCATTCCTTACAACAACTCTGTCTATATTAATATCCCCCCATATTGCAGATGCTGTGAAAGTAGCTTGCCTAAAGCCCCTTAGCACAGGTGAGGTTCAGACTGGAGACTTCTTCCTTTGAGGTTATTCCATTTAATTGGCTGCTGCGATTAGCTGCTTTCCCATCCTTCATGTGGACTGTCATAATGTTAAGACTAATATTCATTATTGCTTTTAAATGAACAGCTTGTATTTGTGAGATGTGTTCACTCGTAGGATTATGATTGGAAAGAGTCACAAATGTACATTGCCTGATATTACTTCATTTGCCCAATGCCACATAGTGTATTACTTAAATTAACCCACAGGGTGAATCCAAGAATAAAGTTAAATGAACTCTGCTTTGAGCAACTTGGACAAAGAACCAATTCAAATGTGACGAGGAAAACCATGCCATATTCATAAAATCCAAATAAATATTGAATTTGACAGAGAACCAGCTTTATGCTCCCTTTAGTGTTCTTTGCTACTGTGAATATGATCCCCACTGTTTTCTGAAAAGCTTGTATTTGAGACCTTTTACTGAATGCAACCTATGTGGAAATGTTTATTGAGATACACTGGATTAGTTTGTCAATCCCTCTAGACTAGCTTTCTCCAGTGTGTTACTACAGCATGGCCAATGACTGGGGATGATGGGAGTTGTAGTCCAAAACATCTGGGAGGTACAGTTCTAGGCTGTCATTGGAAGACTGATTCAAAGAGGAGAAAGTACATTGGCTCAATAAGCTATGTAAAAATATATTGTGTGCTTTTTTGGATGCTGGACAACTACTTCCCCACAGTCAAATGAGCCTGGTACTTTGCCTTTTGCAGAGCTGCCCTTGGACACATGGCAAAGCTCTTCTGAAACTGAAAAAACCCCTCTTAAAAACCATTTGCAATATAGTGTGAGGGGGGATCTACTGTTCAAAGGAGAAGTGAATATATTAAAAAAATCCCACTGAGCATGTCCAGACTGCTGAGCACACCTAATGTAGTTTTTTGGATCTTAGCCATTGTATTTAAAACATTGTTTTAATGTATTGATATATAAATATTCTTATTTGTGTACTGTGTGAGAAAGAACTGTCTGTTCTTCTTGGACAAAAGCAGCATTGAGAGAATGCCCATGCATTATTATTTTTTTAAAACAAACATTTGTTTGTACTTTTTGAATGACAAACTTAATTAAAAACAGTTTGTCCTGTTATGACTTTGTGTGATCTTTATCAAATGTGTAAAATAAGAATAGTCTTCTGGTCACTGAAGTGACTGTGTAACCATATGATCCTTTTGGATAGGATTAAATCCCTGAAGATATATATATTTATATTACTTATAAAAACAGTAATATTTTCTTTGAAATGGTCACTCAGCAACCAAGTCCTAAATATTTATGCTGAATACATTTGAGGCAGTGGTATTGGCAATGCCAGTCTATCACTGTAGCTTGTGAGAATGTGCTGGATCAGTGACTTATGTTTCCCATTCTGAGTGTCTGATGGCTAATATACAATGGTTTTTAAATGCACTTTTCTGTAAATGAAGAAAAGCAGTGAAGCAGACTCCCACACCTGAGTGCGCTCTAGAAGTTCTGGACTCCCAACTCTGATCAGTCCTGACCACTGGTCATGCTGGCTGGGGCTGATGGGAATTCAAATCCAGAAGCATCTGGAAAGTACTTGGTTGAGGAAGGTTGCTCAAGAGTATGGGCAGAAACTATACTTGGGCTTCCTTAGTAGACAACCATTTTTAGTAATAACTCCTTTCATTACTAAATCTTGTTGTCGAGAAATGCCTACATATTAAAATCTACCCAGTTTGGTTCAGAGTGATTGGCTGTTCTGATTAATTTGCAAATCCCTGGCTCGTCAAGTTACTTTCATGCAAGAGGTATGCTTCCTGGGCATGCCCAGTTGTAAGGCAAGTTAAATAGCACCTGTTAATGACTTTGAAACTAAAATAACCCAGAACACCCTGTAGCACTCCCATTGAAAAGAAATGAAATAATCTAGTAGTTGGAAGTGATCTGTCTACATTTTGTGTTACTAAGTGACTATATAGACTTTTTAAAAAAATCATTATTTTGCTGTTTGGCTGTTGGGAGCCATTTGGGAGAAGTGCTAGAAAGAAAAGAAAATGTGGGTTCCAAGCTATATATGGACTGTTAAGATAATACAATGATTTCCTTACTTTCTACCTTCAGAATGCCTCTTCCATGTCAGTTTAGCTGCTCTGTAGTTCTTGTGTGTTGTTGAATGTTCCAGGGCATGGTGCTAGTTCCCATGGAGCATTGACCATGCCTGACACAGCACTGCCAGGCAAGGAATGTCCAGAGTGAGGAATCAACTCTTTATAAAAGCACACTTACAAGTTAGGAAAAGGCAGGTCCATCGGTCCTCTGACTTTCAGCTACTCCTAGGTGTGCACCCAATGAGGCCGATGCAGCAACAGAGAGCCCTTCCAACCAACCTCAGCTTCTATATCTTCCCCCACCCAAGCTGCACGCAAGCAGGCGAAGACTACACCTGCATGTAACCTGTTTCTGCTCCTCCCTCTTCAGTCCTCTATGGTCTTGGGAGACAGTGGAGCAGGAGAGGTGGGGGCAGGAGGAGGAGGCATGGAAGCCTTAGACTCTATACCAGGCTGACCTATCTCTCCAGACTCCTGCACTTGTGCTTCACTCTCCAATCCTGCAGCTTCTCCTGCTTCTGACTCTCATCTGCTGGCTGCTACAGGCTTCCCCAGATCACGGATTCCTTCTTCCAAGTCAATCTCCAACAACACCCCTTCTCCCGGTTTCCACTCATCAGTACCCAGCCACCACTCCTCAGTGTCCAGACGGTCCCTGGCATTGGGCTACCTTGTGCATCCTGCAACACATCCTATGCATCTTGGTGGCTGTACGTTGTAGACTCCACAATGTCAAGCAAGACTGATAGTGGTAGACAAGCTGTATGTCAGGGCAGCTTGTCCACTGGGGTGACTCTTGATAAGCATAAAGTGAATACCTTGGAAATGACTTCTCTAATAGATTCACGAGTTAAAAATAATTGTCTCACTACCCTTTGATCTGTCTTTACTTTTAATAAAGGGTGTGGCCACTCAGAGGTAATTTGAGTCACAATGAAGAGTGGGTGGAAGCTCTAGGCCCATTATTATGGTGTCAATGGGTGATCCTTACTTACGTTAATAGCTTTGTTTTGGTTTTCTGGTGTAAGTGGGACTAGACTGTCTGAATTGATCTGCGTCTTCTTGCCTATTATGAACGACTTGTAATTATTGCAGGATGTAAGTCATCTTCTTAGAATGTCATGTTGGGAATAGCTGTGTATTCTCAGAGTGATAGTGAAGAGTTTTGCTCAGCAAATGTAAGAAAATTGAAAGTTTGGCTTGGGTGGTGATTTGTCCTCTGAGATTGCAACCTCCTCCAAGAATTGAATGTTTAGGAGCTTAGTGTTTCAAACAACATCCATGCAGATCAAAATTATATATAATAAGGTAACAGTGTGAAAATGCACATAAAGTTTATAGTAAGTGTTGGTCCTGACTCCCTTTCCCAGCAGTGTATTTGTCATATTTTCATAAGGTTTGTTGTATAAAAGAGAATCCCTTGTAGAGGATACCTTTAAAAGTTTGAATGAAATATTGGAGTGACTTCTTGGCTGCCCTGGCCCTCCAGATGAGGGATAACCAATGGGGTGTCATCTATAAATTATGGACTACAGTTGCTGTCATTCCTGGCCATTGGCCATGCTGGCTAGGGCTGATGGGAGTTGTAGTCAAAACCTTCTGGAGAATGTGGCATTGACTACCTCTGCTCCCAATGTTGTGGACACAGCAAGCATGGTCAGGGAAGATGCCAGTTGTGGTCTAACAAGATCTGGAGGTCAAAGCTTCCCCAGCGCTGTTCTAGGGCTGTTGGGTAATTTTAACAAATACATTTGGGAAGCTGAAATGGATGAGTAGTTGTTGGCTAGGTATTGGCAATGGAAGGGAAATGATACTTAAATTTCTTCTTTTTTTTAAATAACATTTCATAGCCAGGGTGGGTGTGAATGTGCTCTTACAGCCACAGAAGGTTCCAGTTTAACAAGTCTAAGCCATTTAAGTTTGTTTGAAGCACATTTAAGAATTATTTTGGCTTTATTCTCCTCCCTAATGGATTAACAAGATAATAGGTTTAAATGCAGCAAATAACAAAACACAGAGATGCTGTGGTGACTGACAGCAGTTGATCTAATTATGTTTTGGAGAAAGGTTCTAGAGCCACTCTTTTACTCTAGGGGAAAGCATAAAAGCAGCAATTAATTGGGTTGTCCTGATAAGGGATAGCAGTGGAATAATTAAAAATGATTACACACCCCGCTTATTTTTAAAGCAGTCTTTTTTCCATTTTGTTCTAGACACAGTCTAATGTACACTTTAAATAAACAACTGTCCCTTGGCTACCAGCTTGCCAGGGGTTTTGCAGATGACTAGTGGTGACCACAGTTCTTGGTTGATCATATGAAATGAGAGTCCCTTTCTCTTCTGTAGGCTCTTCATACATCACAGAGAACTCAGAGGCACAAGAGGTCTTATTTTGTTCTGGATAGCAGAGTCCCTGCTTCTGTTCTAAGTTATTTGCACACTCCCAGGATATCTGGGGTAACAGAGGAAGAGGCGTTCAGTTTCTCACCTCACACTGAGGTTTGGAGAGTCTCAGAAGTACAAGGAGGGATTCCCAAGTCTTGTGTGTGTGCAAGTGGAGTCTAGGGAAGCAAAGTCCATGGTGACGCCAGTAATGACTGGTTCTTCCTCCCAGCTGAAATGTGTGAAAGCCTGCCAAAAGGTTTGTCACTGACAGGAATTACAACAGTCTCTTTCTGCAATAATCTTTAACTCACCAATCA
Organism: Podarcis tiliguerta; assembly: GCF_965153285.1. Lineage (NCBI taxonomy): Eukaryota > Metazoa > Chordata > Lepidosauria > Squamata > Lacertidae > Podarcis > Podarcis tiliguerta. The sequence continues at coordinate 81,107,840 of NC_139536.1, read as the reverse complement.
TGAGGTGGCATGGATTTCTGTGGGTGTGGAATAGTTGTATAATGGGTTTGGGGACCTCATGTCCCTGGGACAAATGTGCCCCTTCAGCCCTCTCTGTCTGGCCCTTGGAACTTTCCCCAGGCCACAATCCTCACTTCACACCCTGAATGTTTTTGCCTGGCTGGAATGGTGTCCATGAACTCTGATAATGCCTCTTGCTTCTCTTCTTGCTATTGGTGCGTGCATTTTGTAAAGTTAACCAGAAGGGAAAGCAGCCTTGAAGTTTCCAGCCTCTGCTGTGTGACACTGAATGGAATGTAGGTGTCATGGAGATAGTCTGAGTCATGTTATGGTCACCCTATGTAGGGCCCTTGCTAATTGTTCCATATGGCATCTGGAAACTTTTGACATTCTTCTATATATACATATTTGGACGTTATTGTCATGCTCCCTCCCTTTTCTCCTCCTCCTCCGTGTAGATAACACGCAGCCCCCCACTTATTTCCTTGAATATTTTGCTGTCAAGACCAACTGCTATCTTTTTAGTTCTGGGTGTCTCTTCCGTCCCGCCTTAAAAAAAGAAAAAAGATTTTCACCATGGCCGTTATGATGCTCCCAACTGAACACATTCTGCAAGAATTGTGTGTAGATGCAGAATTTAGTTTCCTTTCCGTCTTGCCATAACTTAATTTCCTTTTCCTTTTGCCTTAGTATGTGTATTTGGTGCCAGTGCTCAGCGCTAAAGTATTAAGAACATTTGTAACCAGCTTAATATTAAGGAAAACATTCTTTTAAGTGATGTGAAAAACTCAGTATATAAAAACAATAACATAAAACAATTAATCCCAACATCACTATAATAATAATATTTTTTAAAAAAATTAAGTACTTTTATTATTTATACTCCGCCCATCTGGCCGGGTTGCCATTATCTATAACGGTAGATAAAATTCAAGTCAGAATGACCAAATGCAGGATCCAGCTTCAATAACTAAATTTAGTGGTCAGGGAAAACCTGGACAAAGAACTAGGTCTTTAAAAGACACATAAAACAAACAATGGAAGAAGCATTCCCATATAGCAGGAGGAAGAACATTCCAAAGGGCAGGGGCAAGCAGAAAAAGCTCGTTTCCGTGTCACTGCCAAATGACAGTCCATAGGGCATAGTTTGGCCAATGTGGGCTCCCCTTGCTCATGTGAAGTGAAAATAGATGAAAGTGCCTCTGAGCAGGTGAAGAGTGCAATTCCCTCATCTCCAAATAATTTCAGCACACGTCGGGGAGTAGGAGATGAGGGCATCTGGTTCCAAGGGTACTTTTTCAGCTCCTTTGTCTCCTTTTTAAAAATAGAAATCGAGCATTTATATAAGCACACTTTTGTGTTTGCTTTGTTAATCTTTTCATTAAACCGGCAAGGGAGGGGAAGTAAGTCACCGGTAACTATAGGTTTGTATGTGTGCGCAAATCCTAATTTGCTGCTTCTAAATGTAGTCCTCATTGTGAGCTCGCCAGAAAAGTGCGAAGTCATTTAACAAGCAGTATTCCTAATCGCATGGGTGTCCGGGTGATGCAACCTCTTTCCTGTAAGCTGCTCTCTAAAGGCCACTGTCACACCTGCAAGACAACGCCTACGAGACACGCCACTATTGTAAGCAAGCTCATGCATTTACTGCGCTAATGATTATGTTGCTAATGCTAGTGTTAGCCCAGGAAGCTGTGTTGACTTAGCTGTGTTATGGCATATCCCAAAATGTTTAGGGGTAACTCTCGTTTTCCTACTCATATTGAAATATTGCCCCTCAATGAGGCTAAACTTAGATTCACAAAATGTTTAGGGGTATGCGTAGCCCTGTGTCCCCCCAGAAAAAAAGCATTTAGAACACGTGACTTCCTGTAAAGAGTTCTTGGAACTGGAGTTTACCCATCGCATAGCTACAATTCCCAACATGGAATTCTCTGGGGGAAGTCATGTGCTTTAGATGTTTGGTGTGTATGCAGCCAGACTCTAGTCTACGCTTAACTTTTACCATGGGGTAAAGTGTTGGCACAAGTGTTTCCCTGCCCTCCACAGTGCCAAGGTGTAAAACGGAATTCTGTCCTCTGCCTGTTACTGACATAAATTGGAGACAGGCAAACTTGCTGCATGATGGGCTGCAAGTCATCTGGTGACTTTCGCTTCATAATGTAGTTAGTGAAGAGCAACACTTTCCGTAAGAATGTGGTGAAGCGAACACTTAAAACTGGGTCACAGGCTGGGCTGCCGAAGAGATGAAGCTCTTTAGTTGGGAGTTGTTGGAGCGACAGTGCCTTGAGATGGCTGGTTGACCAGTCATCTACCATATGAGATCTGAATATGCATAGCAGAATTTTCTGTATGTGATCATTCCATTACTTAAAGCCAAGAGCTTTTTATTTTTTACTTGGTGCAGCTTGAAACTTGAGCAGCAACTAATAGAGACCCATTTGAATGTTTGTGCCTCTTCCTCCATTCTGTGTTAGGGATCTGAATAAATGCAGACTCTGTGACGGACGAGTTCCGGAGAACTTGAAAGCTTGCACCCTATGGTGACATTTTAGCCAGCCTAATAAAGGTATTCCGGTAATGTGGATTTTGGAACTTCTGTTATAGGCCAGGGTGTCTGTGTTTACTTTTTGCATTACCATTTATTGTCTACCGGTCAAGTCTATACCTGTTTGGGAGGAAACTATATGCTGCCACTGGGGCTGTTATTGGTACAGTTCTATTGTTCAAAGTCTTTCTGTCTGATTAGGCTTTGAGACTAGCAGATTTCTTCATGAATGCCCAACCCATGGGCTTCAATGAGCTTTATCCTGGTTTCTCAAATAGGTGAGGAACTGCCTGACATAATCCAAAAGTTATTATGTGAAGAGACTTTTCTGGGATCAGTCCTTCGTTCCATGTATTCAATATTTTAACAGGTGACCTTTGGTAAAAATAGTGATATGGTTGGTGAGATTTGTAGATGGCATCACACTGGAAGGTATTTTTAATTAATAGCAGAAGTGGCAAGCTTATGTAGGTTAAGATGGAGTAACAGAAAGATAGTGAAATCTTGTGGAAGAGTGCATATTGTGATGGATTTAGGGACTAATGATAACCTTTGCTTTTTGGTTAGATCTGCTACCTAGGAACCCAAAGCTATCTGATAACTACTCATGTGTTACAGTGGCAAAAAGAAAAAAAAGGCAAATGTAGCATACTGGATGCAGTAAAGCATAAAAAAAAATGTTCAGATGGCAAAGGCTGCAATTTGCTGAGATTTATGTGCAGGAATGAATCCTCTTGATGTCATGAAATTACTGCTTGTAGCGTCACCAAACGGATGTGCAAGCAAGCGCCAATTTCCAAGGGGAATGCATCGCTATGATTTCACTCTTGGAAAGATTTGTAACCTCTTCCTGTTCATTATACAAAAATTATTTTAGCTGTGGGAAGATAACTAGAAAGAAGAGGGTATGAGTTGTACTATCACTCGGGCGATAGCCGATGTGATGCCCTGCAGATGTTTTTGAACTCTAGCTCCCATCAGTCCAAGCCAACATGGTGAATGGACGGGAATTATGGAATGGAGTGTTTATAAGAGCCAAGGTAAGTTTTTGCATGTAGTTCAGTTGATTCCCAAGCACGAATTTCTACATGGTTGCAGCCCATGGCATCTATAAAGGATTTTTTACAATTTGCTCTTTTATGCCATAGTATGCTTCACTTTCTTCAGCAGTGTTTTATGCTGGATTGTTTTATTTGATGTTTTAAAGTAGATCATAAACCGCTTTGAGATTCCCCCCCCTCAAAAAAAATACAAAGCGGTATAGAAATGAAAATAAAAATAAAATTTCAGCTTAATTTAAAACTATGCTGCTCATCAAATCGCCTTTCAGCTCCCATTATATCCCCCACTCTCCTCTCCTTAGACCATTTGATAGACCAAGTCAGTGGCATTAGATAAATAATTCAGTGCACTTTTAATAAATGTTTGATATTAGAGCTAGAAATTGCAACCACAACAGAAATTCACTTATTACTTGCAGTAGGATTGCTCAAGTCTTAGGATAATCCAAGACCCCCTACTAAAAACAGAAACAATAACATAAGTAATGAAACTGTGGATGCCTAATTAATATAAAGGGCCAATATTTGATTAGATATGCCTGTACAACGATAGTGTAAGATACAGTGAGAGAATGCATGGAAGTAAATAATCACATATTGTTTTCAGGGCTTCTACCCACCACGCCCTGACAGTTCACCAGCATCAAATCTCTAACTGCCTCTTTATTAGTGCTAGCTCTGGATATAATAGACATAGGATTCAGTTCTGGACAGGGGTCCACTTCTTCCAAAAGAACAGGTGTATAGTTTGGTGGTGTTCCTAGGTCAATCTCAGCCATTGAAAGCTCAGGTGTCTTCTGTGGTGAGGAGCACCTATTACCAGCTTAGGTTGGTGTGCCAACTATGCCCTTTCCTGGCTAGCTTAGTCATTGTAATCTTAAAATTGGACTACTGTAATGCACTCTATGTAGGGCTTGCCTTTAGGATTGGTCTGGAAGCTGCAGCCAGGGTGTTGAGCGAAACACCTGAGCACTCGCATGTTACACCTGTGCCAGGGCAACGACATTGGCTGCAATCAGCTGCAAGCCATGTTGAAGCCCTGAACAACTTAGGATCAGGTTGCCTGAAAGACCAACGACCCCTGTGTAGACCTGCAAGTTCACTTCGATCATCTGGGGAACAGGCATGTTCTGCTGTTTCCCCTGTTTTGTGGAATGTCCTTCCCCATGATATGTGAAACAGTTGCTTCAGACATCTTGTAAAGACTTACTTTTTTGCCCGGATTTCCTGTCACCCATAAAATTGGACCCTGATTTATGTGTATGAAACTCCCAAATCTGTTTTATTTGCTTTTCTGTGCTTTCATATTGTTTTATTGATTTTGGCTGTATTTCTGTTTTAATGGATACTTTATTTATATTGTGCAAAGTGTTTATATTATATTTATATTGCACTTAGAGGTTTTAAAGATCTTAAGTTGTTTAGAAACGTTTTTAAATAAAACCAAAACCAAACCATAATGCCTTTATCTGAGGTGCAGGCTATTTTCCAGCCCAAGAACATCTAAGGGATGTTATCCTGTTTTGACAGGATAAGTGTTTGAAGCAGTGAAAAGGTATACTTTTCATATAATATGCAATTACATGGGGAATTCATTCTCAAAGGATAATGCTATATAGTACACTATTCTTAATTAACAGGCCCAAAGAAATTTATCTGGTTCACCCAGGTTTTAGACAGCTGCCTGTTTGTTGGCTGTTTCTCACTGAGTTGCTGATCAGAGGGCACATGTGCAAGGCCATTTTCAGTGATTCAGATATTTACACGTGTTGGAATTATGAAGGTATAAAATGGGGATGGAGAACCTGTGACTTTCCTGATGTTTCTAGACTACCAGCAGCTCTGACCATTGGCCATGTTGACTGTGGCTGATGGGCATGGGAACATCTGGAGGGCAGATGCTTGCATAGAATCGCAACTAAAACGATCAGTAGTGAAATACGTCCAAAATAATAGTGTTTGCCAGAAGCTATGAATAACTAATCAAAACTGAAATACACTTATGATAGATGCATATTTGTACCACAGTATTGTGGCACATGCTTAATACTGAATTATGTTTGATATTTGTTTTATAAATAAATTTATAAAGTTACCGTAATCATAGGTTACCATTAGGGACACACCTCATACAAGGTATAATAAAACTACAATACAGTTCAAAACAAAATTAGGAAGTCAAAGTTGAAGAAAAAAGGCAGTCAAAGTTGAAGAAAAGATCTTGGAAGATAAAAGTTGGAAAAATATTTACTTTCATTATTATCATTTCGGGTGTGGGTGTGTGGGTGTCTGCACATATGAGTGTTTTTGTATGCAATGTTTGGGAGGAAATAAGACAGTAAATAACAAATAACAAACTAAATATTGATGTATGTAATTTTTATTTCTTTATTATGTTTGTGGTGGTATGGCTGTATTGTTTTTTGTAACATAAAATCATTCAATAAAAATTATTAAAACAAAACAACAAAACAAAATTAGACACATTAATTGGCAGCAGTTCAGTTTTTTTTAAAAAAGAATCACAGGCCCCTTTATTAATTTATTAAAAACAAATTAAGGAAACAGTATAGGTTCCAGTAGTTGAAAAGTTCTATATCATAAAAGATATGGTTACCATATTTCAAAATGTGAAAATCCGGACACAAAAGTTCTTGAGCTTTGCTTTTTTTTTTTAACCCCCCCTCCAAAAATGAAGTTTTTAACCTATTTTTAGGGGAATCTCAAAAAACAACACACATCACAAAACCACACTTCCTGTATGGGCTGCCATACGCCCGCTTTTCAAACATTCCACCTGGACGCCATTTTCGATGGACAAATCCCAGCTGTGTCAGGGAAATTCCAGATGTATAGCAGCTCTGTAAAAGAGCTCTGTAAACTCATAAAATAAAGGCTTATGACTCAACTATGTGTAAAGGCACAGTTTGAAGTGCGAACAAAAATATCCTCACATTAGGTTGAATTGATAGTAAATAAGAAACCATTGCAAACGCCCTGGTTTAATTTCAGTAGTGTATAATAGCTCAATTGTTGGACACAAATGTGGCATCAGGGAAAGAAATAGTCTGTTTTGTCAATGGAAAAAAGGAGTCTCTTGAGTAAACAAATGAATTGAAGTTCCTACTTTGTGGAACTGGAATTTAAAAAGTGACTACTTCCTCAGACAACTAACTGACCTTTTATTGTAGGCCTGGTGGTTAAGAGATTATACATTTTAATTTCAGGGTAGCTTGCTTGTGCAGCCTACTTGAACATCTGGAGAAATGGCAGTGTGTGCCCTGGTAACAATGTTCCTTTGGTTTTCGTGGTTGTCCGAAATGAATGTTGTTCTCCAAGTACTGTATGCTAAAAATAAATCAGGGGCTAGTGAAAGTCATGGCCTCTTTAGATCCAATACACTTTCAATATTCTAAAGAGCCATTACCATTCATAGCATTGGATTTTTAGTGTATGCAAAATTTAGGAGCCAGTTAACTTCTCATAGGCACCTAGTTAGTGGTAAAAACTTGCTTCTTGACCTTGGAGCTACTGTGGCTACTGGATGATTGGAGGTTGGATAAAAAGTGGAGCCCAAAGTTATGAAGGAATTGAATATATTTCAACCTACAGAAAATGTGGCTTATATCTGATTTGTACAGTTCTAAATAAAGAAATAAATATGGCCACCGGCCAGGTCTGACTGAATACAGATGTTGTTCAAAAGGATTTGCTCTATGTTGCTCAGCACACATGACCAGGATAATCGGGTGTTGTGAACTGCTTGGAATGTAGCTGAAGGCTTCCAAGTTAACATAAACTGGACTTGACTTCACAGTGTAGAGCCACAAACTTTCATTTTGTGGACAAAAGTGCTCATGTTTAATACTTAAGGTTCTGCAAGCTTTAGTTTTGCTGGCAAAAGCTGAAGTCTTTCTTCTGTCCTTGCGATTAATAAGGCCATTTACGGATTGAAAGCATTTGCAGGCATCTCTGGGGTTTTTTTGTGGTCTGGAAGCAGGGATTCTATACATTCCATATTATTTTCCCCTTGAGTTGGGGGAAATGCCCATACAGAAATCCAGTGCTTTTTAGAACTTTATGTAATGCAGAATTAGATGGTAGAGTGCCAAATTGTGTATGCAGAGATTCATTTTGTGTGTGTTTGTGTTTGTGTGTGTTACTGCTCTCCTATTTTTTAAAAAAACAACAACAACAATTGTGCATGTAATAAGTTAGCAGGGAGAGGACTGTTCTAAGCTCCCCCCTCCCCATATATTGGTTGCAGAGAAGTACTCTGCATATATATATGCAGAGTACTTCTTTCTGATTGGACAAACATTTAAAAATAATCGTACACAACCCATCAGCATTCTGAAATAAGGCAGAATTCCACTACTGCCTTCTGTGGCTTGGGTCTGGCACCTGTGGCCCTCCAGATGTTGTTGGATTCCAACTTCTGTCAGCCTCAGCAAGCATGCCTAATGATCAGGGATGGTGGAGGTGGTAGCTCAGCAACATCTGGAGGGCCACATGTTCCACATTTAGATGATTTGAATGACCTACGATGAGCCTTGGGCTTGTGTGCTCCACTATCCTTTCCCCCAGTTCATATGTAAGGGTAATTGGTTTAATCCAGCTTTGGCTCTTTTCCTGTCCACATGGGCAAAAGAGGAGAGCCCTGACGTTGCACCTTCTTCTCAATCATCTCTAAGCCACCTTCTGAACTGGAGCAAGGGAATGTGTAGAATGGCTTTTGGATTCCAAATTTATAGACAACTCCAGAGCACCGGAGATCACAGTTCTTGAAGCCTCTTCCCAGAGGCTGTGGCAGTTACGACTTGATGCAGCTCTATGGCTCCTTCGATGCAGCGGCCATGTTCAAACCATGGTAACATTTGGGCACCTGTTTCTCCCAGTTCTGCCTATATTCCTGTTCACCTCAGCCCAGTAGGACCAGCCCAAGCACATTCTAATGCCTGAGATGAAGAAAACGCATATGGTAGCACCCTTGTCCTCTGTGGTAAAAACCAGAATGCAAAATTCAATTAAAGAAGGGGAGGTATCTTGTCAGTAAAATATTGCCTAACGTGTGTTGCCTGAGGCAGCTGCCTCACAGGAGAAAGCTATTTGACAAGATTTCTTTCCTCTAGAAGCAAATTCAGCCTTATTCCCTTTCCACCTCTGCTGTTGAGGGACTGCTGCCGACTGTCGCCACTCTTGTGGGAATGTCTCTGATCAAGCTGAGCTTGACTCCTATCACCTCAGTATGATTTCAGTGCCTGTTATGGCTCTCTCCTTACTCGTAGGAGTGAAAAATCTGCTTGTTTGGCAGGCCTTTTTAAAGGAAGGATATGTGAGCCCTTCCTGTCCAATGTAGCTCCATTATTGCCTAGCGATAATGTCTACATTTGTGCACTGCTGCAGGTTAAAAAAGGAAGGAAACTACTTTGAGGTAATTGAGGGGCTTTTATGACTGATGACTGGCACTTTGTGGCAGAATATTTTCTAACTGATTTATTGTGTCACAACGTTTCATCACGCACACACAAATCTTACAATAGGGTTTTGTTTTTGAGTGACACAGAAGTTGCCACAGCTGGGAGTCAGAAGAATGAAACAACCATTGAGGGTGGGGGAGAGGGGCGAGATCCAAAAACAGTTTAAATACAGTGTAGTTAAAAGACTGTGGCATATTTACATGAAGGCATGGGCAGCGTCAGTCATGTAATCCAAAAGTTGGGATTGGCCACTCAGTGCATGTATTCTCCATGTGATAGTCTGTCAACACCCTGTTCAGAATTCTCTGCCTTTATGTGAATATGTACATTTATGGGTATATACAGTGCTTTTTTCAGGGGGGGGGGGTGCAGGGGTACACATACCTCTAAACATTTTGTGAATCTTTGTACTTTTGTCCATTTACTGTATTTATTTTCCCCAATTCGAACTATAAAATGGTGATTTTCTTGGAGTCAAAATGAGAGTACCCCTAAACATTACCTGCCCTTTCCCATAAGTCCCTGGGCAATAAAATGCACTTATTAGTCAAATGAACAATTACAGCCGTAAAGCCGTAGAAGCAGTTAAAAACAGGTCCACATATAAATCAATTTGAAACAATTCCATATACAAAAATTACAAACATTTGAAAACAATGCTATATATGAAAACAGTTGTATGTGTGCTTAGTATACATATATGTAATATGATCTCTCTCTCCTGCATCAAGCGAGGCGCCAGGTTAGATTGCCTACAAGATGTCTCCTCTCTCCCCAAAATTTTAATGCACATTTTAAGTAAATAAATTAGTTGCTTCCATAGCAACACAAAAAAGTCTTTTTATTTTAAAATTTGTTGAAATTTGTCAAAACAAAACAGTTTGAGGATTGCCAGGATAGAAGTTCATTGCAAACTCCTTGAATTTAAGGTCATGTTTCTGTACAAGAGCTGTGTGCGCAATGGAACGTTGAGACATTTCCCCCCCATGTTACAGCTGCTCCTTTGAAATCTCAGTAAGAGTCTCCCAAGAGGCAATTGGGAAGCGCACAATTCTTGGCGTGTGTGGTGAAAGGGTGAATGCTGTTTATTTCCTTTTTCTGTCAGTTTTACTTTTGGAAAATTCTCTTGTGAAATCCCAATTTGCCTTTTAGATTTGGAGGAACAAATCAAAGTGAAGCACTTCAAAAAGAACCTGAATGCCTCTTGAGGCAAACTTGCCCATCTACATTGCGGTGTTTCCCTGTAACTTGTATACATTTTTTCATTCTGAAGAATGGAGCTGTCTCTCTCTCGATAAGAGTCGCTGAACTTAGCAATAAAACCTCGGCTTTGCAAATTTGACATATAGAATGAGAAACATCAAACACCGGAAAAGGTCCACCAATATTCACTTGCTGTGTTACATAAATTTCGGCAGCGTTTGTGAAGGGGAAGTTCTAAGTAGACGGCACTTTTTTTTATTACCATCATAAAATATGTTTTGGATCAGCATACTAAATAGTTTAGATGCATAAATATGATACCTGTTTTTCTGTCATAGATGCTTCGGATCTCTTGGCCTGAGTCCTTATGTAGATCTGAAATAATAAATCAGTAATAAAGGGACAAGAAAAAAAGGTTGTTTGTTAAGCGGAGATTTGAGTGTATTTAATTACCAGTGGAATTACTGCAGGACGCTTTGTATTTAATAGTGTGGATGTGAGTTGACAAATAGCTTGCCAAGAGTATTAGATTAATTTTAAGCTGTGTAATCTTGATCCAAAATGGATATGATATGATGCAATGCAATGCTATACATAGTTAGAAATTTATAGAACCATGCTTAAATAAAAAAGATCCATTTTATGTATCAACTGCCTCTTTCAGTTGCTTCGTTCAAGAGACAAACTGAAGTATTGCTATTGGACCAGAAGCCCACTCTTTGTATTCATCATGACTTTTTCTACTAGACTGTTAGGGATTTTATTCTCAGACTTTTGCACCTTAATAACTCCTGCCTAATGTATTGGGTTTTAAATATAATATTCACACTTTCTATCTGTCTTCCATCTGTCTTATTGTAGAATTAGCGTTGTGGTTGTTATCCTCCTATCTCCAGTTCCTGAGAAGAGAACTGAGAAAGATGTGGGTGTAATGCCCACATGTGTTGAAAGTCAAGTAAACAGGAACTAAAAAACAAAACAAAACCCCAAGCACTGGAACATTTAAAAGACATAGGATCTACACTGCTAAATGGAACAAAGTTTAGTCTTTGAAGTGTGAGAACAATCCATAGCCTTTCCTCAGAAAATATTACTTAAAGCAGCATGGCTCTCTCATTGAGGGGACTGATCAAATTCATACCTCCTTAGTTTTAGCAACTCTACAGCAACTCCACAGGGATTTGGAGTCCAGTCATTATTCAAGCTCTGATAAATGCAAAAATATTTGTTAAATATTTCTCAACTCAGTTGTATCCCCTCATTTTGTGTGTTTGGAGAACTGGGAAACTGAAATCAGCACATGCTACTTGAGTTAGTATAACCTTTCCTAAGAAGTGGCTGAGCTAGACCTTTTCCTTCTCCAAATATTTGGAATATACCTGCAGTGTTAAACATGTAAGGAGAATCTTACCGGATGGCTGATTGATTTACCTTCATTTTTTCCCCTTCTCTCTATAGAAAATAACTCCTCAAAATGGAGGATGGGAAGCCTGTCTGGGCTCCGCACGCGACTGATGGGTTTCAGATGGGATTGATTGTGGATATTGGCCCTGATACCTTAACAATTGAACCTCTAAATCAAAAAGGCAAGGTAAGTATCTCCAAAAAGGTGATTACAAACCTTTGAAGAAATTGTCTTAGTTGAAGAGAAGGTGTATGCAATGAGGCTGAGGCTGTTTGTCAAGTAATTTAGAATATTGATCTTACTTACAGCTTTGTTCCTATGACACATGACTTGGGGTGCCAGACTGCCTTTGAAGCTCCACTCAGTGGCTTCATCTGTGTTATGGCCTGCTGTTGGGGGGGGGGAAGTATTCCAAAGTACACAGTTCTGTTAAGGCCTCTGAAAGCGGAAGTAGGAAATGTGTACTATGCCATATGGGGACTTGTAAATACACTGCTTTCTTTTCTGCATTTCCTACTCTGATCAAAGTTCTCTGCCTTATCATGTACCTAGTTTTAAACTGGAAGTTGTTGTGGTTGGGTGAGTTGGTCAAGATCCAGATTTTTTCAGGTGATTGATCATTCCTCAGGAAAACCTACCGTATTGGCCCGTATATAAGCCACACCCAAATATAAGCCGCTCCATTCCTTGCTGCTCCTGGCTGCATACTGGGCGGGGGGAGCCATGTTGTGTTGCTGGTGGCCTTTCCCCTTCCTTGCTCTCTCCCTTCCTGGCCTTGGGGGAGAGGACGGGGGACTACGTGTGGGGCGGGTGCCACGCTCCTGCTGCGCTCCTGCTGCGCTCCTGCCGCTGCTTGCCCCACGCTCCTGGCTGCATACCGTAATGTCGTGAATATAAGCTGCACTTGTAACTTTTCATGGTCGGAATTTGGGGAAGAAGTGAGGCTTATTCAGGCCAATATGGTATACAGTGGTTCCTCAGGTTACATATGCTTCAGGTTACAGACTCTGCTAACCCAGAAATAGTGCTTCAGGTTAAGAACTTGGCTTCAGGATGAGAACAGAATTCGTGCACCGGCGGCGTGGCAGCAGCAGGAGGACCCATTAGCTAAAGTGGTGCTTCAGGTTAAGAACAGTTTCAGGTTAAGAACAGACCTCTGGAACAAATTAAGTACTTAACCTGAGGTACCACTGTATTTTTGTCTTTTATGAGATATAACAAGCAGCCACGAAGTGTTACTATAATGCACCTTTGGGCAACTTAATCTTGAATGTATTCTTGTTGTCAATCTTATGTCCCACCCAAGTGAAAGACCTATATTTTCTGGAAGAGCAGTACTTTACAGTGTCAGAATCCCTTCCAGCTCTACAATTCTATGAATCTATAGCTCTCTAGTCTTAAATTATCCATTATAAAATCATTGTGGATACTTCTTTGAGAAAATTGAGATTAATCGATGCTGTATGAACAATTGTTGGGACTTTTCAGCATGTTTAAGCACCATTCATGGGAGACAATAATACTTGAGAATCTGCTGGATTGTGAGGCAACGGCTGTAAGAGGCTCGTTGAGAAATGTCATAGCAATGATTTTGATGTGTCTGTTTAAGATTCAGCACCTCTTCAGAGGCAAAGTGGATGTAGGCCACAGAAAACCGGAAGGGTTACACCTTTGTTATCGCTGTCACTTAAATTGATACGGTAACTTGGTTCAATGTTAAAGCTAAGATGGATCTATTAACAAGACTTTAGCTGTCACGATGTATTTAATTTTAGTTTGTAAGAGATACTTGTTCGGTGAAATTGTTACTCACATTGCTAATTGTCTCTGTAAGAATACTTGGCAAATGTCGTGTTTCATACCAATTTATGCACAGTATATATCTGGGATCTGGAGCTACTTTATTTCTAGGTAGATTACAACTAGACTGCTGTACGTAAATCTGTAATAGACACTGAAAATCATGGTCATGCTTCTGCTCACTTCTCTCCCATAATGGGTTGGGTCCAGACTTAACTACTAATGGTGGTAGTAATACTGGCAGTATTAGTAGTAATATAAATTATTGTTAGTTTATTTGCGGACCTCCTTTTATCTGAAGACTGCAGAGCGGTGTGCATCATAATATAAAACCACACAACGGAACTACAGTATACATTAAAATGTCCTTAAATTTAACATTAAAATTAAGTGACCTCAGAGGACACTGTCAAGGGTTCAAAACAGCCCTAATACCTCATCTCCCTCCAAAAGCCCAACTTTAAAAGTTTCTTAAAATACAATATTGAGAGATCCAGTTGTACGTCCAATGGGAAGGAGTTCCATAAGTGAGGTATCAGTATAGAGTGGTGGTGACAGCAGCAGAGCCTCTTGGGTGGGGCACACTGGCAACGGCACTCTAGCAAAGTATTTGTGTCCTGCACCATACTTAGGCTTAATTGAAATCAGTGGATCAAGTTAGCCATGTTTTAAGTCTGATTGATTACATTAGGACCAAAGTTTACTAACTAAGTTTGAATCTGACTCAATGCCCGGTGCAGCTTACTTCATATTGTGACACCACAATATGGATTTCCCTCACCTTCCATCGTTTGTTGGTGGTGCAAAACGTGGGAAGTTGTGACATTGTAACGCAAGGCAAATTGTACTAGGTGTTACTTGGGGAAGCTAGATAGTTAGCTGCCATTTTCAGCTGCAGTCATACATCTTGGGCCTTCCAAAAGTTGCCAAACTCCAACTCCTGTCAGCTCTGTCCATTGACCACACTTGCTGGGTCAGGTGGTAGTTGTAATTGGGCAACATCTGGAGGGCCAGAGGTTAAAATAATGTCTAGAGTTCCCTGAAGTTAGTAATGCTATTAATAAATATGGTTATTATTTTGAAAAGGTTTCTATTTTGTAGCAGTTTTTTAAAAGAGCAACTGTTCCTGTTGCGTGACTCACAAAGAATCCATGAGGCACAGGTAAACAATGTACAGAAAATCAATAGGTTGTAGGTTTATTTATTTTTACCCTTTGTATATCTAAATTTGGAATGTAAGACTCCAAAACAAATAATAACGCATTGATGGTTGGTGGAAATCCTAGTTGTAGGTCAAGAGGTGAAGCCACAGGCTTCCTTCTGCCAGGGAAGCTAGGTGTATCTCCTAAGGAAGAAGTCTGGTGAGAAGGAAGTTGGTGGGTTTTCCTCAGGCATAATCAGTGCTTTTTTCTAAATAAATGTTTAGGGGTACTCTCATTTTGACTCAAGAAAATGTTGCGGGTGTTGTAAATATGTCCAATTTCTTTCTCAGTAAATGCAGGCTTCCAGAAGGTGTTGCCATGAGACATGGGCGTGTCCCCATTTGAGCCTTATTTAGCTGTTAATATACTTTTTCCTCACTTGAATTAGACCAGAGCAGTCCGCACTAAGAACCATTTTGTGTCTGTGAGTTCATGTAGGACTGTGAGTTCACTAGGTCTCCTGAGGCAAGCCATTCTCTTGGTCTTAGTCCTGCTTCTGCAGGTAAATAATGCTAATCGACCTTATGGGGTTATTATAAGGATTTCTGCAAGATCATGTAAGTGAAGCAGCTTGAAAATATGGAAATGCTATATAAATGTCACGTGGTATTTTGATATTACATTAAATTAAACTTCATTTTTTCTCCATGAAAATTAATGTGATTAACATGTTGGCTGAATCCCGACCAGCATTGCAGATAAGGGGTATGTTTTTGGAAATCAAGTGATCTCTGATAATGGGATAGAATCAGACATTCACTCGTAGCTTAAATCCCATTTATTTTAATGGGACTTGGTCATAGCTAAATTTTACTGAATTGTGCTGAAAGTCAACTTGTGAAGCCTTGTGAAACATTTTTATTTGGATATCACTTTTTAAGCGGATGACAGTGATAGCCTTTATTTATAATTTATTTTAATTCTAATGTCTTTTTAAGAATCATTTTTCAAAGAATCTCAGATGTGAGGTGTCTGAAAACCATTTTCAATAAAGCCGTACCCCGGTGAGAGGGGCAGCTGATACACAGAAGTAAAAACACATGCTCAAGCACTGCAAATATACATGTGTAATCTAGGAAATGTGTTTAAAATGTATGCTAAAGGATCTAGTATATTAGGACTGTCTATATGTCTTACTTAGCATGAGCTCTTTATCCCCCTCTGCCGTCTGCTTTCTTCTCGACAAAACTGATCCTCTTTTGATCTCAGTGGAACCATATGTTTATTTTAATGTCTGCATTGACGTGTAATTGCTTGTTTAAAATAAATTGGTTGCATTTCAACCAATTTCAAGTTTGCATAGAATGTCACCCACATAAACTTCCCACCTCTCTTCTCTTTGGTGGAACGTGTACAATTTGCACAAAGGGAAGAGGACACTAGTCCTTTCCTGTAGCAGCTTCTAGCACCCTTGGGGTGCCATACTGAGGTCCTTGTGGGAGGGCTTCCAGAGGTGTTGTGGGCTTGCTCTAGAGAAGGGCCGTTTCAAAAACCTTGTGTATGAGTAGAAGGGTTTGGGGCCTATCAAGTGTTATTATTAGCAGTTCTGTTGTTGTCAGGTGTGTAACCCGCAGTCGACAAAATATTTGATATGGTGGTGCATGGTTGCAGTTTGTTTTAACTGGAATGTTTCTGAAGACTGAATTACATTTAAAGTCTTTATTAACCCAACCTGCAACATCACAAATTGGAAAGTGAGATGTAGATGTAGGCAAAATATAACAGTTTTGCTGCTCAATTAAATGAAACATCCAGGATGTTTGAAATCAAAGAAAGATACCTTGGTTTGCCTAACTTGAGGAGGACAAGGGAAGGTAATATGGACCAATGGTCAGTCATCTCCAACATCCTTGCAGATGCACACTGGCTCAACTGAGGTTTCCAAAGACTCTTCAGATGAAGTCCCAGTAGAGAGCTTTGCAATAATCCAATCTAGATGGGACTAAGCCATGCGCTGCCGTATGTTTGCCACACTTCTTAGGTTGGAACTCATGACCATTAACACAAATGCAGTAGCCTCAATCTGTAGTGTTCCCCGATTTATTTTATTGTATTTCTGAGTGATATCTGAATGGCATTAGCATTCTGTGTGTCAGAAAAACTGACATGGGTATGTCTGAACCTCCCCTCTCCCCCCGTGCAGCTCAGTTTTTAAATAAAGTGCTCTCATGTAAATTGTTTCTTCATATATCTTCTCAATTGATAGCTGAAGCCAACATTACCTCCTTTTTCAATTACAGACCTTTCATGCTGCTATCAACCAAGTCTTTCCTGCAGAAGAAGACAGTAAGAAGGATGTGGAAGATAATTGTAAGTGAAAGTTGTAAAACCTGGCAAGATGTACTTATTTCCCCATTCAGATCTTTAATTTTTGCAGTTAACCCATATGCTATAGTTATCTGAAGACAGGATGTATATTGTCTTGTGATCCAGACTCTGCTTGAAAGAGTGATTTGGGTCTTGAGCCCCAAACCTTGTTTGAATCACTCTGGCTCAGAACCAGGCTTTGCCACTGGTGGGGGAGCATCCTTGAAGTGGAATTCTACCAAAGGCACACTCCCACCAGCAGAAGGGAGGAAGGCTACTTTTGATAGCTTCCTCTTCTTCTTGCAGCCCCTCCAAAACAGCATGGAAGGTGATCCTTAGGGCTGCAAGGAGGTGCGGGGGACACAGAGGGAATTGGCAAAAGACCACTCTCTCCCAGCTCTTGCCAGCAGGATCTCTCTACTGGATCAACACTGCAGGCGGAAGCAGCCTTTGTATTTGTGGAGGTTGGAATTTGGATTCAACCTTCTGCACATAGAAAGTTTGGGGTGTGGGGATACTGCATGTGCAAATCCATGAACTCTGTTCACCCTGGTTTGCTTTTCAGAGAGGGGACACATTTTTGTGATGTATAGCTCACTGAGTCAGAAACGTAACAAATAGAATAAAGCAACACAGACCTTGATCTGAACTGCAGCTGTGTTGCCCTTGACTGGCTTGTTTAGATGTTAGATAGTATGGGGAAAGAATGAAAGCTATCCCAATATATCCCTGGAGAACAAATGGGCAGCTAACATTTTATTTTGAACTGCTCCTTTCCGCCTATGATTGAAGAAAGTCTGCTGAAAGACTTATTACTAGCTTTTTGTGCAAGAGCACAAAATGTGGGTTTAGGGTAGTTTTCTAGCAGAGTGCTGTAGCTGTTTCCTGGCTCTCACTGTACACATCATGGCCTGTACTACAGCCATTCAAAAAGTAAGGTTAATTCCTGTAGGTATGTTTCCATTTTTTAAAAAATAATATTTTAAAAATTAGTTTTACATAAAGATTATACACACACAAAAAGAAACAGAAAAAGAACAAAGTTCTCTCGAACCTTCAGACCTCCCTCCATGGGTTCAATTTCTGACCCCCCCCCCGCAAATTTTACTGTAATCTATCTATTATATATCCATCATATAAAAAGTTCATGTTACTTTACAAGTGTCATTGTATTCCTACCAATGATTTCAACTGTTTACAGTGGTCTCTCAAATATATTGAAAATATAATCCAGTCTTTCACAAATTGGTTTTCCTGATTTCTGATCTTTCCCATCAGTCTTGCCATTTCAGCTGGTATGCTGTATTGTAGGTGTGTTTCCAAGAGAGGAACATAATTTTTTAGTCCCCCCCCCCAAGAGCTCACTATGTATGTTTAGGTACCATTTTAAACATATTATGCCTGAGTGTATTATAATAATAATTGTATTTATTTTTTATTAAATAAACAAGTTTATTTCTATATTTATATTTTATTTAAAAAGTTTAATTTTTTTATTAAATAAAAAAATATACAGCGTAACAACAAACAAAACTATACCCCCCCCCCCAAGTTTTAAAGGCCATAGATTGTTTAATTAGCCAAAGCTCTGGGAGAAGAGGGTTGTTTTTGCCTGCTGCCTAAAGCCACCAGGCGAGCTTCTCTGGGGAGAGCATTTGTTTTCTGTGTACTACTTGGAGATGAAGAAAGGTAATAAAAACTGGAACAAGTGTGTGTGCTGTGTTATAAAACATCACTGTGCTTTCCTTGTAGGTTCGCTAATGTATTTAAATGAAGCTACACTCCTACACAATGTAAAAGTTCGATACAGTAAGGACAGAATTTATGTAAGTACTGTACTGACTTTTAAAATGTGGAGTTAGAGGTGTTTGTCACAAACAACGGCTCAAGCCACGCTCCAGAATCCAGGGGAACCTGTGTGTGAAGAGGCAAACCTGCAAAGGTTTCTCTACCTCAGGTGGCCCATGCTTATAAAGTATGGCCCCACAGCCCCTTTCTACATGTTTTCCCTCTTCCCCTGAATTACAAGAATATGGCATGTTAATAGCAAAGATGCATTTCCCCCCTTCCTTTAAAAAACAAAACAAAAGAAGCACATGCCACCTCTGACCCTTCCTAGCTCAGTTGGCCACCTTAATCTTTTATGTAGCTATCAGATTGCCTGATTGCATGTAATGAATTCTGACTAAATGACACATAGTCCCCACCATCTGCTCTGGCAAGTGACAGCTGTGAAATAGAAGGAAGAAACTTTTGCAAGGGTGCCAGAAACAGATACGCAATTATATCAAATACATTTCCCCTCCTTTCTGCACTCCTGCCCCCTAAATCCTTAGTTACATATTTTGTCTGCATTGGGCTGTTATTACGATTATTGCTATTAATTTCATTGCTTGGTGTATAATTGCACAATTTTGGAAAAGTTTCTTAGTTGCAGATTATACGTTTAACAAATGCAGCTTTAAAAAACACATGCGGTTGTTATATATGCTTTGAATTCAAAATGGTTCTGAATTCAAGTGGCTCTTGAAGCAATGAGATTGACCTGACAGATACACGAGTCCAATCTCAAAGTCACGTTCTCATTTTGAATTTTGTAGTAGATCTCTAGAGTCTTTAGAAATTCCAAATCAATGAAACACCGTTATGGATTTTCTTTTATGTTTTCTTTTGGCAGACATACGTAGCCAACATCCTGATAGCAGTGAACCCGTACTTTGATATACCTAAACTTTACTCATCAGATGCTATTAAAAAGTATCAGGGTAGATCACTAGGGACACTGCCCCCGCATGTCTACGCAATTGGTAAGTAGTAACCATTTTGCCTTTGCTTCCAATCCTGATGCATTTTTTTCCATTGTTTATTTGGCTCATGATATTAGGGTGTTTTCTCACTTGTTTTAAACAGAGAAAAATGGGTAATTGTCTCCTGTCACTAAGGTGTTCTAAGATGGTGCATGGTATTGGTAATGGATTTTAGGAAGTCTAATTAAACTAAATCTGAATTGAGACAAGATGGGAGAACTGGTAGGAAGTCCATCTGAACATGGTCAAGGTAGTTTGCTTGTTCTTGTTGAGATTATGATTTCCTTCAAGGATTAGGTCCACTCATGGATGCCTGCATAGCATCTGGAGCCAGAAGTGCCTTTCATTAACCTTGTTTGGTGTGCCTACTTTGTATGGTCTGATAGAAAAATGATCTAGCTGCTGCTTGCTTGCTTATTTATTTATAGAAGCATTTTTATATCCCTCATTCGTGCAACGTAACACGGTAGTGTATGCAGTAAAATATAAAACACCATAAAACAGTACAAAATGGTTTAAATGGCTGATCAAAAAATTTAAATAGTTGCCTAGGCCTCTCTGCTTAAAAATATCTTCAAGGCATGCCTGAAACTAAAAAGTGATGGTACCTGCTGAATCTTTGCTGGAAGAGTGTTCCACAGCATGAGACCAGTGACGCTAAATGGCAGGCTTGTAGAGGCCAGTTGGGCCTCTGTAACTTAGGAGTCAATAACAGTACTGTATTCCCCTCTATGATCTTACTGATCAAGCTGGGATATAAGGGCTCAAGCAGTCCTTAAGGCATGTTAAGGTCCTTAGGTAGTTCAGGGCTTTGTATATGAGCCTTGAAAGTGGCATGGTTAATATGACCAGTCAGTGCAGATGTTTTAGCCAAGGCATTGCATGCTGTTGGGACAGTCTAGCTGCTGCATTCTGTACTACCTGGAGCTTCTGAACCATGGCCATAGCCATCCCCATATAGAGTGCATTGTCGCAATCCAGTCTTGAGGTTAACAAATATATGGAGAAGAGTGGTCAGATTATCCCAAGTGGACCCTTAGGTTCTGAGATGCTAAGTAGCACTGGGGGCATGACAGAACTGACAGATGGTTGAAAAACACTCATCTAATGCTACACTAGACTGTGCAGATAGGAGTAGGGCCACTGTAATACAGCGCCTCCAATTCCCATCTCACACAGTTGATCAAGGATGATACTGTGGTCAATGGTATCAAAAGCCACTGAGAGATTGAGTGGGGAGAACAGGGTCACACACTTTCCCTCTCTCCATAAAGCACTACCAAGGCTGATTCAGTCTCAGAACTAGAACCCAGATTAAAGTGAATTCAGATAATCAGTGTCACCCAAGAACAACTGAAGTTCCACCATCTGTGCCCCAAAGGAGTATTGGTAACTGACTAGTTGTTATTGCAAACCATTGCATCCAGAGTGGGCTTTTTAATGAGTGGATGCATCACACCCTAGATCCACATGGTCACCCTACTCCAGCTGTCTTAATCTGTTGTCCATACATTGGTTGTCTCCAGGTTACATTAGTGCAATGTGTTCTCTGAGATTGTCCATTAACCAAGTTTATAATCTAATGGGCTTCCTCCATCAGAGGTGAGGTGGGTGCTTTCAGTGGTGTTTCCTCCAAAGCAACATTTGCTTCGAACCCACTTTTTGTTCATTTTGGTGCCATGTTAAAGACAGGTAGCTTGAGGGCTCTTTCAGCTCCCATTTTATTTTTTACTTATTTACTTCTGTTCTATTTGGACCTAGTTCCTTTAATGTGTTGGTTTTCTTAAAAACAACAACAAATGCGAATTTCATATATTTGTCAGCCACTTTATAGATTGCATTGTATAAAAGTGGGAAATAAATGTTGTAAATAAATAAAGTAACATTATTTGTCTGTCTAGTATGATATTGCTTGTTGGTATTGGAAAGAATTCTCAGGCAGTAAATATGTTCACGTGAATACTTCAAAACATTGCGATTTCATTACTTCAGATGATGCCTACACAAGAACATTACATAGTGTTCAAAAGGCTAATGAAAACATTGATCTGTGTTGTTTTATATGAATCCATTTTAATGTCCTCTTAAATGTTTACTTCAGCCGATAAAGCATTTCGTGATATGAAAGTACTCAAGATGAGTCAGTCGATCATTGTGTCTGGAGAGTCCGGAGCTGGCAAGACAGAAAACACTAAATTTGTTTTACGGTTTGTATATCTAGTTGAAAACATTACCATTGAATAAAATACTGTGCGCTGGCTGTTTTAATCTCTCTTAAGAAATCGTGAAACTCCTAATGGGTGTAATTCAGATGCACAAAACAGTGGGAATGGCAATTCCAAGGTGGTTCCATTATGTACAGGGAGCCCCACCTGCCCCAGAGACTTCCTGGTGACAGGAAGCTTTCAAAATACGCATCATGATTCTTTCATTGCCCTCATAATTTACTTTTCTTTATTGCCCTTTGTCCAAGGAACTCAGGGATGGTGTTCATGGGTTTAACATCATTTTACATTCCCAATGGCCCTGTGAAATTGCCTAGGCTAAGAATCAGTGGTGGACCCAGAGGTCAACTTCAGCTGAGGTCTTCCCATACCAAGACACTAGTTATTTGCCATGCTGTCTCACTGGATAAAAAACAGTTTCTTCAGACATAGGACATGCATTCTAGGGTTCCATCCAAATGTTACATGTGTGAACACTGCTTACATAGCAGTGTTTTCCTAGCCTCTCTACCCTGCCCACCCCCACCAAATGCAGGCCCATAAGGTGACTGAAAACCCTTTTCTAGGCACCACACCCCTCAGGGAAGTCTTCCTGAATTCCTTGTATTTGTCTGTCTGATTTTTCCAATTCCGCTACATCCCGGTACCACACCGCAGACTTTCTTCTGGAAAGTTCCACACCTGCCAGGAGAGGTAGCTGTAATTTGGAGGTCCTGGCAGCACAAAAATTATTTCACTTGCATAACCTTTGGATGCAGCCCACAATCAGGGAGGAGGGAGGGAAATGGCAGTGTCTGCTGTTCCGCAAGTAAAGTAATGCAAAAGTGGTGACATTTATTTAATCCAATTTATATAGCCACCCTTTGATAATTATTCCTGGGGGTGGGGTGGTGGTTATATAAATATGAAAACATGTATTTGATAATGTTTCTTTTCTTTCTCTCACACAGGTATTTGACTGAATCCTATGGCAGTGGTCAAGATATTGATGACAGAATTGTAGAAGGTACTTTGTCATGCTTAAGTTTCATTTGTATAAATTAACAATAACTAGCTGAGGTGGAAGAAATGGGTATCACACTGCCATTTTGAAATGTGGTGTTGTATAACATCCTTATAACAGGCCATGTATTGGAAAGTATACTAATGAATGTGCCCAGTTATCTTACCAAGATACCAAATATGAGGGTGTCTCATTCTGTCAAGCTTCAGTTGACAAACAGTAGGCACTTTCAGCATTTGACCTCAGAATGGTTATGGTCTGTAGGAATCAGGAATGAGCTTCCTTTCTCTCTTTAAATCCAAATCAGAAATACTGCCACCAGACTCAGGGCCTTGGATGCAAAAGCAACTATCTGTGGAAGTAGAACCTGAACCTGTTCTATGAACTCTTGTACTAGCACCAGTGGAAGACTTCTTCACCGCAGTGTGTCAGGGTTGAGTTACAGAATGAGTGAGCCTGTAATGAGAGGGCTATGAAAGGTTTTGGAGCTTGGGCAAAGTCTTGTGCAATAGCATAAGTTACCGTATTTTTCGCTCTATAAGACGCACAAGACGCACCTAGTTTTTGGAGGAGGAAAACAAGAAAAAAAATATATTCTGAATCTCAGAAGCCGGAACAGCAAGACGGATCGCTGCACAGTGAAAGCAGCAATCCCTCTTGGCGCCAGGCGAGCCTCTCTGGGGAGAGCATTCCACAATCGGGGAGCCAGCACAGAAAATGCCTATGTATGAATGTGTGTAGAAACTAGCCTAGGAAGATTGCACAAGAAGGGAATATGACCCCCAGGCTGCAAACGGTTCCCCACCTCTGTACTGTAGTCTCACTGAGGCATTATCCACATGTAGACGCTATGCATGGATTAAGGAAGCAAAAGGCTGTGTGCCACTTGCCAAGCCCCACCTCCTGCCCTGCCCTGGCTGTCCATACATAGGGAAAGTGCATGCTTGAGCAACTGTCAGCACATGGATGTCTAGGGAGCATGGCTAGTGCCGTCCATGCAGAATGTTGAGAGCGGAGCCAGTGGCACAGTCCCACTTCCCCTTCCCACTTGTAAGTTCTCTGCATGGAGACTATCTGAAGGTGGCTTAGGTGAGAAGCACCCCTTCTGTGAAGGGCAGGTTTGAATCCAAGGCATCCCTCTTTCAAAGGCTTCAAAAGATAGAAGGGCGCAGAGCAAAGCATAGAACCGTCCACCATCCGTACCTTTGGTACCATCCTGCAGTTCTTAATTCTTTTATGTCTGATTTGATTCCTGAGTCAGTATGCTCATTATAACATTTGAGAGGAAGGTTTTCCTGTTCAGCTGGGCAATTAAAATTGTACCATATGATGTTGCAGCCAGAGATAGATAGATAGATGGACAGAAAGAAAGATAGATTTAGATACATAAGAAAAAAGGGAAGTCCTGCCATTTGTGCCTTTGTGAAAGGGCCCATTGCACTGGGGCACTGAAGGGTAGGCTAGACTGAGCATCTCTCTCTCTGCTTTTTAGTCCGTGTCAAACAGAGAGCAATGTGTCCACCTTTAGTGAATGATGAAAGACCTGAGAACGATGTTTCTTAAAAACAGTCAAATACATAGGCATTCCAAATCCACGGCTGACAGTTGGACGTAGTATTTGAAGCTGCACAGTTCCTGAACCCTTCTACCTAGAGGTTTGAGGTTTTTTGCAAAAGGGTTGGGGAGGAAGCTTTGAAAAAAAATTCTTACCTAGAACAGCTGCCACCGCTGCACACTAGCACCCGTCTTCTTTTGCACATCTTAACATGCATGTGTGCAGTGTGGCTGCATTGTTACAACAGAAGGACTTGTTCACAAAGCCTTTTTTGTAGCCTCTTCCAAAAAAAAAAAAAATATTCTCACATTTGAAGTACTTGTAAACATTGAGTCTTTGTTGTGATTCTTTGGTGTGTTTGCCTGACAAATTGGATAGCTTGAAAGGTCACCTACCAACCCAAACTGTTTTCTGTGTTACAAATCAAGGATAAAAAAAAGAAGAAAAACCACACATGCAAGAAAACTAAAAAGTTGGTTGAGAGCTGTCTGCTACCATCTTTGCTTTTCTTTGGTATTTTGAGATCAGTACTGACTTTTTGTTTTCTTTAAATATCCTTAGAGACAGAAGTCCAAATTCCTTTTTAATGCTTGTACTTCTGTCTCCCCCCACCCTTCCCCAATTCCCAAAACATTGTTGGGACTAAACGGATAAATGTTTTCTGAGGCAAAGGCAATTTTAAAATGTGGCGTTAGCTAAACATGTTTGTGTGTAGCAATAATGTGAATTTGAGGAGGACGGGACCTAAATGGGGACTTTCTTGAGTGCAACATTCCTGCTGAGGCTTGATATTACATGCCAAATGGTGGGAGATACAGCAGAGCCAGTGATAAATATACATTTCTTAAGATTTCCCAGAAGCCTTTGCTGTTGTAAATAGAATGCTGGACTATGTAAGCTGTGGTCTGGTCAAGCAGGACAATTATAGAACAGGTGTGGGGACATGTGGGCCTCCCCACTGGTGCTGGACCTTTAACAACATGCCAGCATGTCTCTTGGTGAGGAATGATGGGAGTTGTGGTGCAACAGCATCTTGAGGGCCTAAGGTTCCCCATCCCTGCCTTACAGTGATATTGCAGTGAGCAATATCAGTAGCTTTGTTTTGTATAAATGATGCCTGCATCTGCTTAATATTGTTAATTTGCCTTGTACCTGCCCTGCATGGAAAATTTCCTTACCGTTGGGAAACTATAGCCTATTATTACTATTATCATCATCATCATCATCATCATTATTATTATTATTATTATTATTTTGTATCAGTTATTAGTTGCTTTACTCGTGGAGGTAACTCATAGACTCAGTAGAAATACTAAAACCAACTGCAATAAGCAGATTAAAAACTTTTTAAAACCTCAATAAAAGACAGGGCTTACAGATCCTGCCACACTAGAAGAGGCCAAAGATACTTAAAAACCCTTCAAATCCAGGGCCCAAAGCCCAGGTGAAAAAGAAAGCTTTTGCCTGGAGCCTAAAACTAGATAATGATGGTGCCAGAGGGGTCTCCCTGGGGAGAGCAGCCCACCATTGCAAGTGGCCACGTGCTTATGCTGTTTTGCATTGTTTTTGATGGCTCAGTTGGTTCTTGAAGGAGGAGTGCAGACTTTGCTGGCCCAGTGATGCAGCAGCGCAGCTTAAACGCCATAGTCTGGGCAAGATTCCAGGCACCTGCTTGTTGCAAGGCCAGTGGTTCTGTTTGTGTTTGTAGCCGAGCCATGGGATCAGGGCTGTCCTTTCCGTTATCATCAGATAGTTGCCCTGATCTGGGGATCACAGAAGCAGCTAGCAGGCCTTGTGCATTGTCCTTCTCTCAAGGAATGAGATAATTCATGTGCTTGGGGATGCAGCTGCAGTTGCTTTAAACAAGCTATTGAATGTGTGACATTTTTTTTCTGTCCAAAGCTAGCTTTTGCTCACCTGATAATTCTGACCGTTTCTAGGCAGCATCTTAAGGACTAGAGCAAAGTCTAACTTGCCTTATAGATTTTCTTGAGGGGTTCTTTCTTGAATTGTGTATTGTAAAAAAGGATGGAAGGGTGGAAATGACTGTGTGTTTATCTATAAATATATAAGATGAGGTGATCTGCCTATAATTTATTTTGAAAAAGGTAATTTTATTCAAATTCTTTGAGAGAGTAACACATTTAGGGATTTAAAAATTGTGTTTGCTTTTCTGTGCTTTAAATAATTATTCTCCCCACCTTTGCTTCAAATGGAAAAAAAAAATCATATTAAGCCGCTTTCATTTTATTCTTCTTATTTTAATAGCCAACCCCCTTCTAGAAGCCTTTGGAAATGCAAAGACCGTTCGTAACAACAACAGTAGTCGCTTTGGAAAATTTGTCGAAATCCATTTCAATGAAAAGGTATCAGTACTTTTTTGTGCATGGTAGGTTTGCACAGGAACTTCCCTTTTCATTCTGTAATCTCATTTGGGAAACCCCTTTAAACATAACCATCTCCTCATTCAGAAAAGCTTTATTTTTCCCCTCCTAGAATTCAGTAGTTGGTGGATTTGTGTCACATTATCTGCTGGAGAAATCAAGGATCTGCGTTCAAGGCAAAGAAGAAAGGAATTACCATATTTTCTACAGGCTGTGTGCTGGAGCCTCTGAAGATATAAGAGAGAAACTTTATTTAAATTCGCCAGATAATTTTAGAGTGAGTTGATTGTTCTTCCTCCCTACTTTCCTCCATCTTGCAGAATGCTTACAGTGAAGTTGGTTGTTTCAATTCAGACATGAAACCGGGGTAGCCAACGTGGTGCCATCCAGGTGATGCTGGACTACAATTCCCATCATCCCTGGCAATTGCCCCTGCTGGCTTGGGTTGATGGGAGTTGGGAATCCAACAGCAACTGGAAGCTGCCAAGTTGGCTACCCCTGTACTAAACCTTGATTTTTGTGCCCAAAGTGGTTGACTCTTCAACTTGTCATCATATTGCTGCATTCTCCTATAACATATTTTTTATCAGTTAGATCTTTTCATGTATATAAGCATTTTATTTGTGTTAGTGTCTTGTTATGCAAGGCATGGAATGGTTTGCAGGCTGACACATAATATGAAATCAGATCCAAATGATAGGAAGGAATTCAGCGTCGTGGTAAAACAAAATGTTCCATCAGCACAAATATTGCCCACTATGACTTGCTTTAAATATTTTTTTAAAAAATTGCTATTTGCTCTAGTTCATTTTTACCGTACAGTTCGCTGTAGCGATGTATTATGAATAGTCCATGGGTGTTGTTTTTCTCTGATTGAATTTCGTTTTAAGGGTCTATTTGTTCCACTGTCCTGGTTTTAAAGTATATTGGGTTCGACCCAGAGGTCTCATGAACAGCTCATGCAATATTTCCACTGGAGGAAAGGAAGAGGTGATTTATGCTGATTTCCCCATTCTACCCACCCCCAAAAATCTGCACTGAAAGGTTGGCCTATTCTTCAGAACAGTATGGAAAGTGGTGCTGAGGGGCTGCAGGCATAGGGGGAATTTAGCCCAAATCTCCCCTCCCTTTCCACTGGTGGGAGCTTCCACTGGATATCAGTCTGTTCCACATAGGACCTCTTCTATTCATGGAAGAAAAAGTCTTGATCTAACCCAGAAATAATACCTGCATTTTCAAATAATTAAATTAAATGTATAATAGGATGTAAATGAGAGGGACACGGGTGGCGCTGTGGGTTAAATCACAGAGCCTAGGACTTGTTGATCAGAAGGTCAGCAGTTCTAATCCCCGCAACGGGGTGAGCTCCCGTTGCTCGGTCCCAGCTCCTGCCCACCTAGCAGTTCGAAAGCACGTCAAAGTGCAAGTAGGAAAATAGGTACCACTCCGGCAGGAAGGTAAACGGCATTTTCGTGTGCTGCTCTGGTTCTCCAGAAGTGGCTTAGTCATGCTGGCCACATGACCCAGAAGCTGTACGCCGGCTCCCTCGGCCAATAAAGCGAGATGAATGCCGCAACCCCAGAGTCGGTCACGACTGGACCTAATGGTCAGGGGTCCCTTTACTTTTACCTTTACCTTAGGATGTAAATGAGACCATAAAGTAGGCCTCGTGGCAAATTTACAATTCTGTAACATGATGTTACAATTACATCCTGTAACATAATGATGATACACCATATTTTTCTACTTCCTTCTATAGTTTTTGTTGTTAATTGTATCTTTTGTTTTCCTTTGCTTCACAACAGTATTTGAATCGTGGTTGCACTCAGTACTTTGCCACCAAAGAAACAGATAAGCAAATTTTACAGAACCGCAAAAGTCCTCAGGTATGAGAGCTACTCCTTATGTTTTACATTCATGTTTAAAAGCTCAGACTTTGCAAAGCAGCAGCAGCATTTGCTGCAGCCATCGCTTGCTGCTATTTCACATCTGGTTCACATGGTACAACTTCTTTTTGCTTTGTATGCAAGCAGTTTGGCAGCACTGATCCTTGTTTGAGAACAGGGACTGAATGTCACCACCACTACTACTTCAGACAAATGATTGGCACTGTCAAAAATGACAGCAGCCATCTGTTAGTGCATGCAGATCCTAATGTGCAGCTGGAAAACCTATCCACTGCTCTATGTAAGGGCATTTCAACTGGGACCCATGGTCTCAGCTGTGGCTTCCCTTCATGAACCGAACTTTTATTCATGTATATATGGATTAATCTTGGGAGGTTCTGTTCTTGCCTATGTGCCCAAGTTGTAGCCACTGAAATTTCGTTGGCACACCTTCTTTAGGGAAAGTGGCCTGTAATTGAATGCCCAATTGGATTCCCCACCCCAATCTGACTATTTATAGAAATGAAACAACAACACAGCAGGTATTTTTTGCTTGCTGTGTAGTTTAACATTTCACTACATTGTTGAGTTTAAATACTTGCAGAAGCCCAAAGGTACAGAGTATATTTTATAATGCTGGTCTCAGTAAAATAAACAAGCAGAAAAGCAAAATTCAATAAAGGTATGCTATTGGGCTGGGTTGTTGATCCTGATTTCCCTACCTCCCCACTCCCTAGTCATCGCCAGTATGTAGCCTCCAGGTGGGTTCCTGTTCACAGAAATGCTTCACTCCCCATGTGAGTGCCCACAACAATTGCAATATTCGTACCCCAGAAAGCACATTGGGGAACAGTTAGCTTATGTACTGGCACCTTTAGGATTATTCATTAATTTATCTGTTTGTGGTAGCTTGGAGCTGTTGCAATGTCCAATAAAGTAATTTGTCCAACTCCTAGTATTGCTATGTAGCGCGGAGACATTAATTTTTTTTCCTATTATAAGGCACGTGTAAGTAATAATTAAAAAAAGTAAATAAAAATAACAGTATTCTCTCCAAAGGATCAGTCATATAAAGAATGCACAACCAACTTCATTTAGCCATGAGTGGGCATTGCTTTATAACTATGTAATTGTTCACACGACTGCTTGAACCAGTGGCATTTGAGGGTCTTAAATAAACTTTTAGCCACAGACTGTATAAGACAGTGATGGCCAAATTTGGCCCTCCAGCTGTTTTGGGCCTACAACTCCCATCATCCTTAGCTAACAGGACCAGTGGTCAGGGATGATGGGAATTGTAGTCCGAAAACAGCTGGAGGGCCAAGTTTGGCCATCATAGGTGTAAGACATGCTCTCACTGCTGAGGAAGCTGTGGTGCGGGTGGAGGGTAGTCAGGTGAAAAAAGGTGGTAGGGTTTCTGCTGTGTCACAAACCTCACCTGCTGAAATTCCCTCTTCAGCTCAACTGTTAAAGGTGCGGGGAGCCCTGACTTTTCTTTTTCCTTCCACCCGTCCATCTTATGTGGATGCCATGTGAAAAAACTAACTTACTCTCAGTTCAGTGGGTGATATGTGTCTTTTACATCTACTTGACTCCTGTACTGATCAAAAGCTTTGGTTGTTGTGGGCTAAAAGCCATGTGAATGAGCCTGGTGTCAAAAACTTGAAGGGATTGTTAATATTAAATGAAGAGAAGATCCATCTTGTAAATACAGGGATCCTTTTAAATATAGATATGTGATCTTGAAGGATGACCTATTTTCAGAGGTATATTAGAATGCAAATTCTGTCTTCGGTTTTAAACAAATATATAGTCTGTGATCTCAGTATGGATCTTGGAATTGATTCCTAAGAATGTCACCTGCCCTTTCTAACTATAAGTTATTCTCTTTCATCAAGCTATTCCATTGTATAAGTCATCTTTGTTGTTTCATCTTTAAACCTCCTTGAACATGTTTTAATAATAGTAAGCGGAGTAATCAATTAATGCTTACATTATTTTTATCCTTTTCCTATCAGGAAGATGAGGTGATCACTTTGTATAATTTGAAATTTTAATTTCATTAAATTGCTACGTGATGTGAATTTTTCAGATGCATGTTAGCATTTTTATTCTTAGATGATTAGATCAGTGTTTCCCTTGTTTGGGATTAAAGTGGGTACAATGCAAGTCAAATTGCATCTTCTCTTTGGGTTTACAGTGAACTTTTAAGATTTAAGGATTATTTTTCTGCATGCTTCCCCACAGCCTTGCATGTAGTAGCTTGCTTTTTAGTTAAAATGTTTAGATTTTAGAGGTGGTGGTGGTGTGTGATGTTTGAACTCAAAACAGCTGAATAACCATAACTGTGTGTAACTTTCCCTCCCCACAAAGAACCCATTGCTTGGTGAATTCTTATGCACTATAAAAGTTCATAAGAACTGGGCTATGGACTTCTATACACAGTTCTGTTTGCCAGACCAGTGTTTGTTTTTCTGCTGAATTTTATGATCCCACACTTCATTCATAATCTATGTATATTGCTGTCGCCTGACTTTTCTTGTGCCAAAACTGCGGAATGTTAATATTGGGCCTGAACCAAATGTTCGCAAGCAGACATTTTTGTTCCATTTTATGGGGGCCAAAATGGGGATGGGCCTGTAGCTCAGTGTTAGAACTTATTCAAAGATCAACCCTTGACATTTCCATGTAGGCCTGCAAATGATTCCCTTCCAAAACACTGGAGTGAGCTCCTAGTCAGCTTTGACAGTTCTGAACTAGATCAACCAATGATCTGAATTAGTGTGAGGCAACTTCCTTTGTCCTTGGCTCCTCCTTATGCAGCTACTTGATTACTGCCTAAATGTTTGGCTGCTTTCTCAGGCTGCTTTGACCTGATTATGTGACAGCAAACAGTGGAGGATCATGTAGCATCCGTGACAGTGTCACGCTACCCTGTCAGAATGCTATGAAGCCTATTCAGAGTGAGGACAATAATTCCTGCCCTCACTCTTAAGGGCTGTTTTCTTGAAGATTTTCTAAACGAGAAGATACTTCTCATATTTAACACTACTTCCATACATTCTTCTGGTGGATCTTTGTGAAGTTTCAAATCACTCTGCCCCATATACTCCTTTCTCCACATTCAACATCGTCCTCCACATTGATCTATAATGCTAGACAAACCTTGCTAGAACACAAATCTTGATTTTTATGTGTGGTATTTCTGAGCTCTGTCCATCAAATACACTTTTGCTTGCTTTGGCTGGATGTTCACCAATGGAAATATTAGTTCCAAGCGTTTTGAGACTGCTTTTGTTTTGCTTTTATAGTACTTGAAATCAGGCTCCCTGAAAGATCCTCTGCTCGATGATCACGGAGACTTTAACAGAATGTGCACTGCGATGAAGAAGATTGGCTTAGATGATGAAGAGAAGCTGGATCTCTTCCGGGTGGTGGCTGGCGTTCTACACCTTGGGAATATTGATTTTGAAGAAGCTGGCAGCACTTCTGGTTAGATCAGTGACTTTTGTTTCATTTTGCATCGAGCAGGGTTGCTGCTTTGGTGAAAAGTTGGTGCGCTTCAGCAAAGGAACACAGAGGATTCCTTGTTTGTGTGTGGTGATTTACCGTATTTTTCGCTCTATAAGACGCACCAGACCACAAGACGCACCTAGTTTTTGGAGGAGGAAAACAAGAGAAAAAATATTCTGAATCTCAGAAGCCAGAACAGCAAGAGGGATCGCTGCGCAGTGAAAGCAGCAATCCCTCTTGCTGTTCTAGCTTCTGGGATAGCTGCGCAGCCTGCATTCACCCCATAAGACACACACACATTTCCCCTTACTTTTTAGGAGGGAAAAAGTGAGTCTTATAGAGCAAAAAATACGGTTTTTTCCTTTCTTAAGAGATATGCCTATTATTATGTGTGTGATTCTGCCTTGTTCATTCATGCTTTGTGGAATAGTTTGTGCTGTGTGTTACAAGTAGCTGTATAAAGAAAAGGACTTTGTAGGCAGTTGCTGGTTACTTACTTTAATGATTTTTTTTTGAACCCACTTTTTAGCTGTTTCCCCCCCTTTTGCTTTTAAAAATAGGTGGTTGCACTCTGAAGAATAAATCTAGCCAGTCTCTGGAATGCTGTGCAGAGCTCCTCGGTTTGGACCAGGATGATTTGCGTGTGAGCCTCACCACCAGAGTCATGCTGACAACAGCAGGGGGCACCAAAGGAACGGTTATAAAGTAAGTGGTTCAGAAAAGCAGTGTGTGTTTCTCTTTGTTTCTCTCCCCCCACCCACCCCAAACAGCTGCCCTACATGGTGGCTGTCTTTTTTAAAAAACGGAGATTGTAAAAATTGCCTATTAAATCTTTGCTTTGAGCTATTCGGAAATGTCTTACTTGCAACTGTTTATGGCGGAATAGAAATTTAGAGTTGCGTTCCTTTCCTTTTTTACTTTTTGGTTTGTTCTGCAAGATGAATAGCACTTTCCGAAGAGCAATAAAACATCTGTTGCTGTGCCAAATTTATTTCTGTCTCCCTTTCATCCCAGTGTGCAAGAGAGAATATATCTGTGCAATAACGGTAAGGGGGAAAAAATTGCCTGGCAGTTTTGTTAATGATTAACCTGTCAAACGCTAGCAGGGAAAGTGAAAATGCCTTGCAGTGTGTCTCGGCACAGCTTGAATCCATATTCGCATAACAATAATTGCTTAAAACCTGGGAGTAAGCATGATGTTTGTACTAAGCGTGCAGCCTGCACGGCTCCTTGGAATATTTTAAAGATGGAAGTGGAAAACTCCAATGTTCGCTCAGTTCTTTAAGCACTGCAACTTACTCTTTTGTGTGTGTGGTTTGCAGCACTGTGCAGCAGAACTGCCGCTTTATAGGCATGAGTTATGCAAATAGCCTGCTATGTAAACGGTTTGTCTCCTGTCAACATTGCTTGAATTGTGGATGGGTTCTGTTCAGTCACTTCGGCTATTAACAGCTCACTCTCGCAATGATTCATCTTACCAGGGATTTACGCTAACTGAGAACCTTGCCCACTTCTGCAAGATGACTTGGTTTGGTTTGAGGTGGGCTTTCAATGCACAACCCAAAATTTCCATTTTAATTACATGACATTGTGCCAAGAGCCCAAAGTTCGTACCTTTGCATACCATTTGCTTAGGATCGCTTTCTCTGATGAGGCTGGCTTTTCCTCAGAAAGAGAAGGTGCAATCCAGTGGGAAGAACTCTTAATGAACAGAATGAGAATGTGTTGCCACTTCGATATCACTTCTGACTTAATGCAACTGGTAGGAGGGCAGCAGAGGGGAAGGAGGTCATTCTGTACAAGGAGAAGGATACAGAGCAGCAGGCAGTGCAACCACTCCTGCGCTCATGGTGAAAAGACACTTCCACTTGTTCAAGGCAGTCCTGCTGAGTTCCCCCAATTTTCCTCAACTGTTGTAGCCCCCCATGCCCCTTCACACACTGACCTTTCAGAAGTAGGGGACTTGAAAGCCCAATTGGTGCACTACCCTCCCATGTTTTCTTGAGTGGAGCCAGTAAACCTACTTGCCATCCAGGAGGGCCTTTAAAACACTGATATATCATGAGTTTCCATCTTCATTCACTTCAACAACTTTCAGTGGGCATTGTTGCTACCCCCACATGCTAATAAATCAAGGTGTACTTTCCCAGGGTACAAAAGGTGAGATGAACTTAATCTTTAACCCAAAGTTTCCTTTCCGTGCTATAGGATGGCAGAACCGAACAAGCTGTCAGTATTTTGTGGGAGGGATTCAAGCAGGAAGTTTAGGTTTGCGCAATTCAAGGGGTTGCCCTAATTCAGAAACAGAACTTTTGCAGTTAGTAAGTGACGGGGAAAATTGAGATGACTGACTGGCCAATGAGAACATGTATAAACACCCCACAAGCAAATCGGGACGACTGCCTATTGTATAACAAATAAATTGGAGCAAATGTTCAATAAAGAACAGATATCATCTAACTTCCACGTAAGCTTTGTGGAAGCAAATCAGGATGAATGCTCAATAACTAGGGCATCTGGAGGAGCCCCAGGTCTAGATTAAATTCTGTGTCAAATATTGAACAGGTTTCTAAACCAAAGCAAGTGTCCATTTTTAGATTATAAACATGAGCAAGAACTTGTTGACATGACTAACTATTCAGCGGAATAGTTGAAAAAACTTCCTTGGAAAATGATAGACCATCCTTTTTCAGAAGGTTTTCAGCAGAGGCTGAAGGCTACTGATAAAAGAAGCTGGATTTCCTACGTGTTTAGCAGGCTTGGCTAGGTGACCTTGGAGGTCTTGTCTGACTCTATGGGCAGTATTCAAGCAGGCATTACTCATAATAGGCCCACTCAAATTAATGGGCCTGACTTAGTCACGTTCGTTAATTTAAATGGGCCTGCTCTGAGTAAAACATAGTAGAATACTACCCGGTGATTCTATGAAAATGCACGAAATGCAGTCACTTTTGGAGTGATTAAAGGAAGAACAACAATAACAACAACAAAAAGATGATTGCTGCACTTTCCCCATTGAAAGTACAGAGAATACTGAAGTATTAAGATTTAGGAAGAATGAGCTGCTTAATAGGTAGTGGGGATGAGCTTGATGAGATAAACAGAGATGACTTGGACATGGTACTCTGTGGCTCTGGCGACTTCCAGATTGGATTATTTTAATGCGCTGTACATGGGCTGCCCTTGAAGGCAACTTGGAAACGTCAACTGGTTCAAAATGCAGTGGCCAGATTATTGACTTGGGGGTGTGTATGTCCCTAGACAACACTCAAACACCCCTGTCCAAATGAATTGCTGGTTAATTTCTGGGACCAATTGTGCTAGTGTTTGCCCTTCCTTACAAACCTTCTTTGATGTTAAGATCAGCAGAGGGACCCTCTTAGTAGTTCTGCTGCTCCCAGATGTTTGGGGTTGTGATGGCCTAGGAGAGGACATTCCCCATGGCAGGCGCTTAGTCCTCTCTCCTCCCACAGAGGTACATCTGGCATCTTCCCTATACAGCTTTTGGCAAATGCTGAAGACACATTTATTTACCCTGGCCTTTCAAACTTGAGGTGTGTGTTTTCAGATGCCCACCCTCTCCCTATGACTGTAATTTATTTTAACCATTTTTAATTTCTGATTTTTTAATTGTTGTTGTAACCTTCCTGGGACCTGTTGGTTAAGGGCGAGCAATCAATTTATTAATAATAGTAACAGTTAATAAATGAATAGTTTTTAATGTAACTATTATGCAGTAATGGGGGCACAGGTTTGAATTTTAGATGGGTCCTTCCTTATTCTTGGTCCCCTGCTGCTTGTGCCAGTATTCTCACGACAAACCATAAACCTGTAAAAGGGCAATTTGACACCCGTGTGACTTCTGGAAGCATGGAATTTGATCTTTTTTTTATAGCCACAGCATTTTGGCTGTCTTAATATTTCAAGATTCCAAAGTGTTGGGTAGAGCTATGAAGGCCTGAGGAGGGGGGAAATGGAAGAATTGGGGGAAATCCCAGCCCCCCCATTTTTCTACTTTTTGTCCTGTTGTGTTTCCAAAACAATGGGGGGGATCCAGAACAATACCGGGGGGGGGAATGGGTCCTACCCCACATTTTCCATTTCCTCCCAGGCCTTCACATCTCTAGGGCTGGGGTACCCACCCCCCAATACTGTAGAAATAATATTGAGGGATAAGTTTGCATTCTGTTTTGAAGAGGTTCTGCAGCATCATATTTTATAGTATAGATGACTATATAGTTACTTCTAAACTACAGGTGTTAATGTATACTACTTTCTTCTTCCTTCAATTTTCCTTTAATTTTGAAATCTACTGTGGAAAGTTGCTGGGGGGGTTTTTTTGGGAGGGGGGCTAAAATTATGGTGTGCATAGTGCCTTATATAAAAGATTGGCAGTTGACATGAACGACGAGGATTACAGCGCTGAGCTCTTAAACGTATCAGAAGGGGAATGTAAAGGAACCTTCCCTCTATTTATAAGATAGGATTGCTGTCAGTACCTATTACGCTAAGATAAATCAAGAGATAGTACATTAAGGCTAATTACACTCTAATGTAATGTAGCTGCAGCCATTCCTAATGAACAGATGAACAGAGCCTTCATTTCCTAGATACTTCGTTTGCAATAGCGGGGAACTCCAATGCACAGCAGCTTGCCTTTACATAGGGCTTTTACACAAAGGAGAGGCGTTTCTGCGATAGAGGAAAGCCTGCCTTTTATACCCCTAAGAATGGTGTAATGCTAGACAGCTGCCCTGCAGGCTCTCTACAATTCCTCTCTGTGTTGACCTAGAGAAGAGCGCAGTGTAGAGAGGACTGTAACTCCTAATCCTTTTCTCTGACAGTGTCAGCATCTCGGTGCAAATGGGATTGTGTTTTTTCAACAGGCTGGGCTTAAAATTGCCCCCAAAACAGATCAGATTCCCTGTGCAGCTTTCGGTTATTTTTCTCTTTTCTTTTTGCAAATAAGTGAAATGTCTTAAAGTTTCTATCCCTCCCCCCCACAATCACAACAGAAAAGCTGTCTTGGAAAACCTATTTTCATTGTTAGCTTTCTTTGTGCCTATGTCTGTTTTCAGCGCATACCTGCACTGTATGCTTGTGAATAAAACGAATCAAACTTTCCACAAAAGGCATGCCCTGCTCCTGGTGGATTGTTACAGGGTGTGCATTTTTGTGGCTAGTTACTGCAATGAGAAGGCACTCTTCACAGGAGGTTGGGCTATAGATGACCCTCCTTTCTCTCCAATGTTTTGAGTTTTAGGTAGCTGCAATAGTCCCTGATTGGCTATAATTTCATGCCACCCCCCATCATGTGACATCACATAGCCCATAAAACTAATTCTGAGTGAGGGCAATTCTTCTGAACAGGCATTGTTCAAATAAGTCTCTCTTGCCCTCAGGGGTGGTGTCACATTGCCGAACCTAAATTGCTGTGTGATGAGATCATTGTTACCAGGAAGGTCAATTTTAAAACACCTTTTTTGTGTGTGCTGAGAATAACACATTTGGCTCAGCCCTCAAAGAAATATACCTGTAATATCCTTTCCTTGTTTGAGACACTTCCTTCTCTTCTTTCCAGTTTCTCCTCAGGGTCCAGTGTTTTGAATCCGGCCTTTCCTCCTTCATCTTCCATGCTCTCCCACTTTCAACTGAGTCTGCTTCCTTCCGATTGTGGATTTTAAGCATTTTAAATAGCAATCTTTCATCTTGTGTGCTTTGTTACATAAAACAGGATGTAAACAGTTTAAAAAAAGGGGGGAGGCAGAGGGCACTGAAGTGGTTAAATGAGCAATGCCAAAGAGCTGCTTTACCTATTACCACAGAGTGGAACTAGAGGATATGCAAGGGATTAGTACATCAATTTCTGCTCTTCCTGGTATTACGTAATGAAGGAAGATGTTATGTGCTCAGTATTTGGATACAGCTTTCACGCAGTTCCAGGGAGCCTAGAGAGAGGATGTATGACCTCTTTTAAAGGAGTTCACCATAGAGCAGCATTCCATATAATCGCCTTGCTAACACATGCGGCTGTTTTTGGGCTTGCGGACTGTCTGGGGTCAGTGTAGTGTGGTTAAGAGCGGTAGACTCGTAATCTGGGGAACCGGTTTGTGTCTCTGTTCCTCCACATGTAGCTGCTGGGTGACCTTGGGCTAGTCACATTTCTTTGAAGTCTCTCAGCCCCACTCACCTCACAGAAGAAGATGTTTGTTTATTCGGCTTTACACCCATAATGAAACACAACAGAACAAAACAAATCAAATAAAACAGTGGACTCGTACAAAACACACGTAGTATGACACCGTTCACAACTCACAAGGGCAGATATTGGCCATTCATAAGAAAAGTTTAAGATTAAAGTTAAAATTTTTATGGACTACACTAAAATCAGTATCTGATGTCATTATAAAAAATAAAAATAA
This sequence comes from Podarcis tiliguerta, assembly GCF_965153285.1. Taxonomy (NCBI): domain Eukaryota; kingdom Metazoa; phylum Chordata; class Lepidosauria; order Squamata; family Lacertidae; genus Podarcis; species Podarcis tiliguerta. The sequence continues at coordinate 81,069,039 of NC_139536.1, read as the reverse complement.
AAAATTCTTATAACTGTCAATAATCAGCTAACATTCCATTCCGTCTCTTATACGAGAGGACGGCTGTTAGGAATTTAGGAATTTACCTCACAGAGTGTTTGTTGTGGGGGAGGAAGGGAAAGGAGAATGTTAGCCGCTTTGAGACTCCTTCAGGTAGTGATAAAGTGGGATATCAAATCCAAACTCTTCTTCTTCACATGAACCGATGCATCCATGTAGGTAGCGTGGCTGTGGCTGCCCCAGTTTCCATGAGGGTGGCAGTATTTTTCAGTCCTCTGCTGTAATGAAAATTGACGTTGCTGTGTATACAGCACCCATGTTGGGGAGACACCATTCATGCAAATTGGTGTCTCCACATTGGAGGCATAGACACAGCAGCTCCAATTTTGCAAGCTCAGCTTGGCCATAAGACCAGCATTAGCTCCAAGGCATATGAACCACTCCACGCATTCCGTTTTGGTTTTCAGGTACAGGTACCCTACAGCTATGTTCAAGTGTTGAAACTCCTGTCTTTTGCCTTAATGCATGCATGTTGGAACAGCAAACTTAAGATTTTACTGGTATTGGGCCCTCCACCAAGGTTGATGGGTGTTAGGCTCCCGGCCTTTTTATTGGTGGCCCCCATGCTTTTGGAATTCCTTCCCCTAAGAACTCCACTTGTCCCCTTTTCTTGTAGCCTTTAAGAGGACAAAAAAGGCTTTAAAAAAGAAAAGAAAATTCTATCATATTGCTAGATCTTTATGGTGTTATCTAAGCTTTTGAAGATTGTATCTTTTTTTGTTCAGTCATTTTGCATTTGTTTTGGGAAGTCGTGTTGTGAGGGCTTGCCACCGAAAATGGGGAGAGCGTAAATGAACAAATATCCTCTTGTTACCATGCAGGGTTCCACTGAAAGTAGAACAGGCGAACAATGCACGTGATGCTCTGGCAAAAACTGTCTACAGTCACCTCTTTGACCACGTGGTAAACAGGGTAAACCAATGTTTCCCTTTTGAGACGTCCTGCTTTTTCATTGGAGTTCTTGATATCGCAGGTTTTGGTAAGTCTTTTGCCTAGTGAACTCTAAATTGCTGTTTAGCTTTAGTATGGTTGCTGTATTGCATCATCTGCTTTCAGACCGTGCTCTGGGACCTAGTTAGTGATCTGTATTTCTTCCATTGGAGTGATCACTGGCTCTCTAGCGTTGTGTGTAAGTCTGTTGACATTCAATGCAGAGTGAGCATTACATCGGATTGGGGGAAGCTAAAAGTCCAAATGACTAAATCCTGATCCCAGGAAACCTTCCCAAAGCAGTGATCTAGATGGTGGCATTTATGTTGTGGTGACACTTCCTTTTTATAAAGTGCTATGTAGTCGGGCGGTATTATTCAATAAACAAGTAGTGTTATCAACCTATAGCAGAAGGAGCTGTGGGAGCCGGAGACTGGGAGATCAGCAAGTAAGCTGGGTAGAGATTAGATACCCTGAGTTCCTGTTTCAAAGCTCCTTCTTTAAACCATTGTGCTACTCTGGCTATGTTACCTGTCTTCAGCTTAATGGAAGATGTGAAGTAATCTAAAGAAATATGGCAACAAATTGTTCTCATTAAGCCTTGGATGCAACTGGAATTCCCATGGTGGGAAGAGGAATTGAGTCCACGACTCTGTATGCAATTACCGAGCTGCTACCTGAGCACTTCCTTTGTATTTTAAAAGAGAACAGTAGTGGATAGTCTAACTTCACTCTTCTGAATTGCAACTGTGTTCCTGCATGGAAGACCTAATGTTGGAACTTTGTGCCTTAAACCAACATAAGATTATAATAAGTGTATTTCCTAGCTGACCCCCCCCCCCACCGATTTTAAAGCATATTAATTCCTTTATTTTACAGAATATTTTGAACACAACAGCTTTGAACAGTTTTGCATTAACTACTGTAATGAGAAGCTGCAGCAGTTCTTTAACGAAAGGATTCTCAAAGAGGTAATTGTATACAACCATAACAAATTTATTATGGCATGGACCACAGTCCGCTTCATCAGATGCATGAAGTGTAATCCTCATTTGGCAGGTGGTGGGAATGGAACATACAACAATGAATGCAGAGTGAAATTCAGGAGAATCCAGTGATAATTACCTGAAAGCAAAGTATTTACAGTGACTAGTTAATAAGGCTGTTCAGTGAACAAACTCATTAGTCTTTAAGGTGCCACAAGACTCTTGTTTTTGCCACAACAGTTTAACGCAGCTACCATTTTAGAATGTGATACATGTTGCTTATAGTCATTTCATTGAGGTTATTCTATTACCAGTGTCTGATCTGCAGATACAATACATCTGCAGAACTTTGCCTGTAGCAATTCTAGGAGTCAACTCCTTGAGTCTCATGGACTTATGGTCATCCTGAGAAAAGTTACACAAATATTGCATTGTGTAGATACCCCATATATGTAATTTTTTAAAATAAAAAAATAGTGATTAGGGATTCCTTCTACGAAGATGCACAGAAAAGTTGTGCCTTATTTCCCCCATTAACATTTAAGAGCATGCAGATAACTGATGTGCTTGAATGTCCTACTGGATTTGAAAACCATGAAGAAAAACTTCCAAATGACAACATTATTTTTCAGCTTCCACTTCAGTGCACATGGTGATGCTAGTTAGACAGCAATGCTGGAATCATTTGAACAAGGTCAGCCTTCATAGCATCTCTAGCAATTTGACAAAGGCCTGATGTTCGAGATACTGAACAATCATATTCCCAGAAACAAATAAAGCAAATGACATAGGAGGTGGTTCAGGGCACCAGAAAAATATAGGACTGCTGGTTTTTTTGGAAGTTTGAGCAAAAGTGCCGAGCTATTTCAGAACTGTTTCATGTCACAAAGTTCAGGTTGCTTAAGACTGTAAAGTGGCTCATCACTGAGAACATTACTCGTTCTTCTATCACAGGATCAGCTTGACTTGAAATACAACCAAGCCAGGAACAGGGACAGTGCTGGCACTCATGTGTGACATTGCTAGCATGTACCTTCGGCCCTCACGTAAAGGATATGAGAAGTTGGACAGATGAGCAGTATTTTACTCATACGATAATTTCATTATTTCTATTATAGGAACAAGAACTTTACCAGAAAGAAGGCTTAGGTGTCAATGAAGTCCACTATGTAGATAACCAAGACTGTATAGGTATGCATGTTGAATTCTGAGATGCCATTTGTGTAAAAATAAAAGAAGTTTTATTTGCTATGCTTTTCATTGAAACTGAATGGTAGTATATCTGTTTTGTTTTCCTTAACCTTTAACATTCTTGGAAGCAGCAGGAGTGTAAAATGGGCCATTTCACATGATTTTTTTTTAATGAAAACATGCTGTATTTTACACCTTCTCCTTTCATATTTGATAAGAGATCCATATTTTGAAATTTTAGTGAAGGGACATAATGTGAAACTGTGGTTTGCTTAAACATAGTTTACTTTAAGGTCTGGTTCTGAGCCTCACTATAAACCTGGATTGTTTGGGGGACTGATAAACCAAAATACGAAATCACAATTTGGAGGTACTTTGCAAAAACTAATTGTTGTAAAACGTCTGAATTCACATATTGTTGACAAACCACAGGTTTGTTGCTTAGGTTGTTGACATTTACTGCTAAGCCACTTAATATATCAGCTAATAGAATAGCGGTTGGCAGATTCTGCAGATTACTCAAGAGCAGATGTATTTAGGAAAGGTAAAAGCTTTGTATTGCTTGGTAACACTCTTGTCACTACTCTGTATATACTGTATTAACTAGCCTGTTGGCTTCTGTCTTGCAAACAGATTTGATTGAAGGGAAATTAATAGGCGTTCTTGACATTTTGGATGAAGAAAATCGGCTTCCCCAGCCAAGTGATCAGCACTTTACATCAATGGTACATCAGAAGCACAAAGATCACTTCAGACTCTCGGTAGGCTTATTTTTTTTATATTGGCATCACTTTGTTTACCCCAAGTTATAAACTGTCATAAATGAAACAATTGTACACCCAAGATTCCCCATTATCCCTTTTCTGTCAGATGTTCCAGAATACTTTCCTACTGACAATACTGGTCTTATAGAGGCTCATTTGCTTGGAGAGAGTGTAGCTACAATTACATGTATATGTATTTTGGTTTCTAATTGCAATGTGTGAATGCAGGACACAAGGACAGAGAGATTGACTGCAGAGAACAAGGAAATGTTTGCTTTGCAATGTTTGGTTAACTCACCAACCCTCAAAAATCACCTTTTCTACCGCATGGCAGCTTGGTTTAGCAAAAAGTTCCCATCTCCACAAATGGGACATTATCTAAAATATTTCTAAAATAACCAAAATATTTAGTTAAGGGTGCCATAATGGATGGGCTACGCAGATGAATGCCCAATGCACCCATTGCAGCAATCATGTCACCTTAAATTCCGAATCAACCCATTTGTTATGAAACTCAGTGAGTTGACCCCATCATAGGGAAGCGCCCTTGGCAATAGTTATGGCAGGTTTTATCTCCATATGTCTTTACAGCAAAACGAAAGGGAATATTATAAACGTACACTCCTGATTTATTTACCATGGCCAAGCATAAAGAAGCATTTGGTCTCTGAGGTTCTGGGAGAAAGTCAGTACAACTGCACACTTTGAGTCACAGAATTTTAAAAGGAGGTGGATAAGAATCTGCAGTGCATCACATTTAAATTCTTAGCCACTTTCCACAAGAACTCTCCAAGTGACATATACAGATAAGATTCCGATACACAATACTCCACCAAGCTACAATGAAACCACTAATGTGATCATATTGCAAAAACGAATATGTCTATCTCCCTAATAAAACCTTGACCACCATCCCTTCTGGCTGTGATTGCAATCTAGTTGCCTTGGTCACAAACTCAATATAAAATGTGGCTTCCTTACAGTTAAATGGAGTAGGCTGAAGAAAGCATGTGGCACCAATTTTGACATGCCGGCTATGGCTCCTGGTTTGTTTCTAGGTTCAGTTTAATGAGTTGTCTTTGACCTTTAAAGACCTAAAGTGCCCAGGTCCAACATACATGTCTTCTCTCATATACCTGTTCATTAAGATCTGCTTCATAGGCGGGGGTTTTTTGGGGGGGTGGGGGGGTATGTTGGGTCCAAGGTTTTGGAACTTTGTCCCTGGGGAAGTGTGGTCTGCCTTTGCATTGCTAGTTTTCAGTTGCATGTTGAATGTTCTCTTTCAGAAGGCATTCAAGACCCCCATAGCTGCGATATTGCCGTTGGGCATTTTAGTTGTTGTTGCTGGGTTTTGTTTTTTTAATAGGTGTCAAAGCTATTCTGTATGTTTTCTATGCTTTGAACTGCTTTGACACAACAGGTGTGGCATTAATATTTTAATTAATAAATACATAACCCAACCAGGATCTAGTGCAGTCCATGTGGTTGGAGTCTTAGCTGCCTTCACTTTCTTGCCCTTTTTAGTTGAACACCACGAGGGCAGTGAAGAGCTGCCATTTAGCAGTACATTAATTTGTGGCATGCCAAAATGGCTGCCTAGAACTGGCATATAAAAATGCATGGGGCTTACAAGGGAGAGTAGTTTTCTAATCTATTTTCCTTGCTGTTTTATGTACGTAGTTGGTCATTTGTTTTGTGCTTTCTGATTTTATAGTTCTATGACACCTATAAATAAATAACATAAATAAAATGTTGGTTTTAAATTTCAGATACCCAGGAAATCTAAACTGGCTGTTCACAGAAATATCCGAGATGACGAGGGCTTTATAATCAGACATTTTGCAGGAGCAGTATGTTACGAGACAGTAAGTGAACATGATTTACTGAATTTCATCTTTCTGTATAGTTTTAAAAATAAATTATTTATATCTGTTGTGTAGTGGATCCTTGTGAGTGTGGCTGAGCAGATAAAATATATTCAGCTACATGGTGAGAATCTACGAAGGCTATAGGAAGAACTCAACGTCATGCTTAGGACCCCACCAGATAATTTGAATATTGAAGAAGTTTCATTGGGAAGAGTTGTTAATCTAAGTTGGCAACACTGTTTGTGAGAGCAACTAAAAGTTTCTGAATGGTGTAACCTAATGAAGTAAAACAAATTTTGCTTCTGCTTTTTAAAATCATTGAAGTTTGGTCTGCAGTGTCATATTCCTATGTGCAATTTCTGCCCAGGTGCCACAGTGAATCAAGTGATAGCATAGACATGTGCAAACTTTCCCTCCTATCTAACATTATTTTCATTATTTTCCTCAGACCCAGTTTGTGGAGAAAAACAACGATGCTCTGCATATGTCTCTGGAGTCCCTTATATGTGAATCCAAAGATAAATTTATCCGGCAGCTCTTTGAATCCAACACGAACAACAACAAGGACCATAAACAAAAAGCAGGGAAGCTCAGTTTCATCAGTGTGGGAAACAAATTTAAGGTACGGGCATTACAAACCTTCTCCTTTCTCGGGACTCCTTTCCATTTTCTGTGAACACAACGGGACTGTAAAGTTAGGCAGACAGCATGAGTGGTTTCAGTTTCTCGTATTCCTCTTGTCAGACCATCCTTGTTTACTCAGAAGCAATCCCTGCTGGTTTCATCAGGATTTCCATTTTCTAGGATGTATGCTCAAAATGGCAACCTCAAACAGTTTGTGATATGACAGGTATAGCCCATGCAGTCTGGCTTTTGCTGTAGTAAACTGAGGCAAATCTTCAGTGGCTTTTTGCCTTTTCCTGATATTAAAGCAACATTTCTCCATGCCCTGAGGATACTGGGGTATTCCTTCTGTCCTCCCTCCCTGTTTTTTGTAGTCCGTGTTTGAATTTCAGAAAGGCCTGTGCGATCTCCAGGTAACACTGCACCACACATTTCTTCCACACATCCCTCTGCCTCACTTCTGTTCCTTGCCCTTCCTTCATGACTCACAAGCAGCATGAATGGCTTCTCTCTCTCACACACACACCCGATTTTGCAATCTGCCTCTGCAACATTTTATGTGGGGCTTCTTAGACTCTTCAGTCGCACACTCACACTTGCACTCACTTCCACCATTGCCTCTGTCATTCCACCTTCTCTTGGGCTGTGGCTGCCGAAAGTTGCAACCGAGACTTCACCACATTGAATGTTGCACAGGGAGCGAATGAATTGCCAAAATGGGAATCTGTATTAGTTTAATACTGTATGTTTAGCGTCTGTATTAATTGCAGACCCCGAAGCAACTTCTTATCAGAGCTAAATGTGTGGTTTAAAAAGCTTTGCTTTCTGTTGTATAATGAGAATTTGCGCATTTGAAGCAAGCCCCTTCAGTCAACAGAAGCTTGCTGTGGGTGTCCCATTGAGACAGTAAAGTACATTTAAAGTGTTATCATTTCTCTGAACCCTCTAAAAATATTAATAGCTTTGACAAAACAAAACAAAACCCCAAAAACCTTGGGGGGTTGAGCATTCCTTTTCTCACCCTCCCGCCCTTCTCCTAACAGTATTATCTGATGCTTTTCCTAATTTTTCCTTTTGTTCTTAGCTGTAAATCTGACCTCTGTGTCTTCTGCTCTTTCTGTGTTAAGCCTTCTCTGTTTTTCTGCTTCCTTTCCCTATTCATCAGTTTTTATTTTAGTTGGCTTTTACCAGCTCAGGATGGCTGGAGGGGAAGCTATAGGGGAGTTGAGAGGAAAAGCAGGCAGAGGCAAAACCAAGGGCTGCAGGTAAATGTATCACCTTCGTGGACTCATTATTTATCAAACTGCAGTAATTTCAGCCAGAATTCTTATTTCTAGCACATCAGTTTTGCTTCCTGTAACGTTAGAAAAATGCCTCCACTCCACAGCAGGGTTTTTATTTTTGTTGCTGGTTCCCTCAACAACCCATGCATTAAAAACCACATGTTAAGTCTGTGGTGGGACCTGGGAAGGGCAGTAGCTCAGGGTTGGACTGTGTGCCTTGCATGCAAAGGGACTTGGGTTCAATTCAGTTAGAGATGGGGAGGGGGGGAGCTCGTTTTCTTTTTCACTTTCGTTTTTTTAAATTTTAAATTAAATAACACAAACATCCAAATAGAGGGAAAAGCATAATATATTGAGAAAAAGGGAAATAGAGAAAATGGTTGGAGAAAATCGCTTGCATAATGAGATACTATTAAATTAACATAAAAAGAATATACAGGGGTACTTTGCCTGCTTTTTTATTGTTGAATGAACAGAGCCCATAAACTTGTTTTGATCATTATATTTTAAAGTGTTTCTGTCAGCTTTATCATTGTGGCCTATTCCCAAGCTTTCCTCAGCCATTGTGGGTTGGTTGGAGGGTCTTTATTTTTCCATTTCTGGACTGTATAGAGTTTCGCCATAGTCAAAAGAGTAGTTACTAATTAGAGATCGGGATTTATAACTTCACCGCATGCAAAGAAGGATTGTGTTTGCATTTCTAGGTAATGCAGAGCCGGTGATTTCCTGCTATATTCAAAATTGTAACTCCGAGAGGTTTTGTTTTTGCACAATCCCAGAAGATATGTATGAAATCTGCCTTAGTTCTTTTTCTCCTCCGGCAGTCTTCCTTTACTGAAACTCTGGAGAGAGGCTGCCACACACTGTAGAATCAGGTGTAGCCAAACATGAATGATGATGGACCACATCTCCCACCATTCCTGGTTAGAATGAATGGGAATTGTGAATCATTATTATTATTAATAATAATTGCATTTCCATCCTGCTTTACATTTTTAAGGGGGGGGGATCTCAAAGTACCCAAATAAAACAATCCAAAAGAAAACATTACAGAAGAAAGTCAAATATAAAGTATGCATCCAAAGCAGAATAATTAACAGGAAACTAAAATATAATCTTAAAGATTTCAAATGAAATCTTTACTAATGGAGGTTAAATATAAAATGTACATTTAAAGCAGCATAATTGTCAAGAAAATAAAACACTTTCTTGAGTATAGAACATACCTCCAGCTGTTGCAGCCAATTCTGTCAATGGTGGTTCATGGCGAGCGACGGCTATGGGAACTCAGGCTCCACAAGCAGGGTCTGCACTAAGAGACAGCCAAGGTGGTCCAACTACATCTGGAAGAGCGCCGTGTTGGCTACGCCTAATGTATACATCACTGAGCTAGATGTACCAAGAAGGCAACTTGCTTGGTTTTCAAATAGAAAACGGGTTTACAAAGATAAGTCATTTTCCATGGATATAAAGTGTAGGTGTGTATTTCCAAAATCAAAATGCAAAATGAGGATTTCAGGCATGCAGAAAAGTAGATGAAATTTATAGCAGGCCAAGGTGTTTAAGCTTAGTTGAAGATCCCTCTGTTACTTGGGATTGCCACAAAGCCTTCCCATCCCCCCAGCCCCCTTGAATGGCCTGATAATGGGGGCTGGAATAGGGTTGGGGGAGAAAAGGGACGGGATAGGATAGCAGAGCCAGTCTCTGTGCTAGGCTGAACAGGTGAGGAAGACGCTCCCTGCTTCTGCCTTCTGCCAAGCTCAGCACGCTATGAAACAAAACCCCACTCTTCCTGAGGGTCCGCTAGTATGCACAGAGGACTTGGGGAGGTGAGCAGGTCTGTTCCTACTACTCACTGGGCTTTGGGGCAAGAGAAAATAAAACACCAGTGCTCAAGCCTACATTGCTGTTTTTGCCTCTCGGTTGCAATGCCAAGTAAGAAACTGACTCTGCTCCTCCAACCAGTTTCTCTGTGCATGCCGGGTGAGTCATTGGATGGGTTGACCCTCTTTTGCCCAACATGAAAATTGCATTTCCCTGGGCTCTGTGCAATGCCAAGGGAGGTCCATGGGGGAGGCAAAAAAAATATTGGTGGTGGGTGTGTCTTCATTAGCAGGTGATTGGCTTTGTGAATCACCATTTGAAACAAAAACTAGACCACTAAGTCAATGCATAGTCTATATTTTAAACATTTTGTAACTTCTACCAACACACCCTAATGGCTGAAAAAAGTGTTTATTGAAACCTATCTGGTCCCTGATGAGTTATGTGCAAACATCCGCTGCATCTGGCAAAGTACAAGACCCCCCTCATCATTTGGGATACTGTATCTGATCCTACACCATCCATTTAATCCATGTAAGGTTCATCTAATAACATGGATCAGGATATCTATGTGCCAGGTGAATGCGTAGTGTAAGTCAAGGGGAAGCCAAAGTGGTGCCCTCCAGATTCGTTGGGCCAAAGCCCCCTGCCACGCCTGCCACTGCTAATGCTAGCTGGGGCTGATGGGATCTGGTGTCTGACAACACCTGCAGGGCACCATATTGGCTTACCCTTGTGTTCAGTGTTTAAAAGAGTAGCTCACATTTAGCAAATTGGTGATGCTTTCCATTGCATAGAAAGGAGATATTCCTAAAGGCCACTTGGGTAAGAGAAGCATTTATGTACTAAGTTGTACATATGAAGTCAGGTGGAAGAATTCTGGTAGTGGTATGGTATGGCGTTGCTGCTTCCCACCTTAATTCTCTTGCTGCTAATGCCGTTTGACTACGAGTAGCAAGTGAAGGTGTTGGTATCGTGGACTGACAGATCCTATGCACTCATTCTCCTTTTCACCTCCATTTAAGCAAGTGCATGTGTGCATGGGGAGCTCGTGCTAAGTGATGCATGCAAGTAATGATGTGTCCTCATGAGTGTAGCCTGGGGGGAGGCAGCTGCCCCCATCAAGTAAATCAATAAAAATATTTAACTAACTGAGGTTCTGCCCCCCCCCTATAGCCTGGCCATGCCCATGTATGTCCTGTGTGCCTAATCTCCCATTCTCCATACTGATGCAATTTCCTTTGCTTTTACAGACTCAGCTGAACTTGCTCCTGGAAAAGCTTCGCAGTACAGTAAGTGGAGATTATTTGCCTTCTGTTAACTCACATTTATTTTAATTTGTTTAAAAATTGCATTTACACCAAATCTATAGATTTCAAATGACATATTGCAGGAATAAGTTAACTGTATAACCACTGCTTTAGATAGTGAGGCAAGCTCTTATCTGCTGAAGTATGGCTGTTCCATGATCCATGTCAACAAGTTAGTTATTAGGGGTCAGATGTTTTGGATATTACCATCCAATACATGAATTGATGGTGCCTTCTGTGTGCATAGGTTGAGTGTTTCCGATGTGGCTCAAACCATTTTCAAAGTACTATTTAGTTTTGTTGTTGTTCTTTAGTCGTTTAGTCGTGTCCGACTCTTCGTGACCCCATGGACCAGAGCACGCTAGGCACTTCTGTTTTCCACTGCCTCCCACAGTTTGGTCAGACTCATGCTGGTAGCTTCGAGAACACCATCCAACCATCTCGTCCTCTGTTGTCCCCTTCTCCTTGTGCCCTCCATCTTTCCCAACATCAGGGTCTTTTCCAGGGAGTCTTCTCTTCTCATGAGGTGGCCAAAGTATTGGAGCCTCAGCTTCACGATCTGTCCTTCTAGTGACCACTCAGGGCTGATTTCCTTCAGAATGGATGCGTTTGATCTTCTTGCAGTCCATGGGACTCTCAAGAGTCTCCTCCAGCACCATAATTCAAAAGCATCAATTCTTCGGCGATCAGCCTTCTTTATGGTCCAGCTCTCACTTCCATACATCACTACTGGGAAAACCATGGCTTTAACTATACGGACCTTCTATTTAGTTTTAGATATGTATATTTTTAAAGTATCCCATCCTTGAGGGCTTCAGTGCCAGATCAAAGCATTGGGGAAGACTTGCTAGCAGATAATTGCCCATGATAAACACAATGAGATGTATTGAGACTCATTGCTTACACATCTGAGACCATTTATCTGCCCTGTTCTTAGCATGCAAAGTACAAGTACCTACTAAAACATCACTTCTTTATTTTCTTTGGCAGTCCTCATAGCCAAGTAAGATCGTCTTCCATGAACAGGGTTTTAACAGTGAGTCTGTAAATGACTGTGGAGGCCACTTCTAGAGCCATACATCCTTCCACAGTGCGGACATAGGTTTCAGGGCAGGAGTTGATCACAGTGAGAATTTGCCAAACGTGCCTTCCTCTTAGCTCGTTTCTTCTTTTTGCCCTGAGTTTGTGCTTCTTCAAAGTCCATGACACCTTTGGTGAAGGCTGTTCTCCAACTGGAGCACTCATAGGCCAGTGTTTCCCAGTTATCAGTGCTTATACTACATTTTTTAAGGTTTGCCTTGGGAGCATCTTTAAATATCTCTTGGTGTCCACTGGTATTTCACTTTCCATTCTTTAGTTGGGAATAGAGTAGTTGCTTTCGAAGACGATAGTCAGGCATCTGCACAACATGACCAGTCCAACAAAATTGATGTTGAAGAATCAATGCTTTGACACTGGTGATCTTTGCTTCTTCCAGTACACTAACATTAGTTCGCCTGTCTTCCCAAGTGATGTGTAATTGTGTTTCTCTTTAAAAAAAAAAAAATCGCACATAGTCTTTAACAAACACATTTAAAAACTTGATGTAAGCTTGATGTAAATTAGTGCTATGCAAGAAACTTCTGCATTTTTTATTTTTGGAAGAATTCGCCATTTAAAAATTATCAAAGGAGAGAGAAAAAATTGAGGGAATCCTCATGGTTGTGTATAGAGAGGTGTTCATCCCTTTTTCATTCTATAAATAATCTCTTCAGCCTTCCTGGGTGCACATGTTTCAGTTTCATGGTATCATAGAATCACAGAGTTAGAAGAGACCACGAGGCTATGGCTCTGAGTTCATAGTATCCAACACATCCAGATATGGATTTAAGGGTTTTTTTTGTGTTGTCCACCCAGCAGCAGGTGCCACCACAACTCATGCATGTGATGTGATAAAGCTGTGAATGTGACAGAGAGACAGAGCAAAAAATGCTTGTGGAAGGAGCATCCCAATACTATTGAATCTGCACAGGGTTTGGGAGCCTTTTAAATTGATGAACAAACATCGTTCTTTTCGAGCAGCATGTGAACAAATGCTGTGAAATAATGGAAGCTAGTTTTCTCTGCCTCTCTTGCCTAGATATAACAGGCACTTCAAAACCAGATGAAAACTTGGGAGGTGGAAAAGGGAGATTCTAGAGGAAGAGTAAATGTTCTTCAAGCTTTTTGGACTGTCTATTGATGGTGTCATTCATTAGCTACAGTCTTATTTGTATATTGTCCTCGAGATGTTTGGAATAAGTGTCTGAGATGTTCTGGCCATAATTGCCACATAATTATGAGTTGATTTAAGAGCCCCTCAGAAAGACCTCGAGCCAGACTTGTCAATTCATGTATTCATTAAATGCTTCCTTGATAAATGAATGCTTATCAGCCTTTTGGGATGCTGCTTTATGGCTCTGAAGTTGTGTAGACAGATTAAAAAATGCCTTATTTTGACGGCATCTGTTCTATCTCAGAGTTCAGCCTAAAGCTCTAAATATTTTATCCTCTCCTCCATACCCCATAATGAGTGAGTAGTAGTGATGAGTGAACTCTCTTCCCCCAATATCTATAAACTGAGCTGCTCCCCCCATTGGTAATATCAGTTTATTCCAGATCCTGTTCAGAACTTGACTTGCCACCCACACTCTCTGAACACCATCAGGAATGCGGTGGTCTGAAAACTACTCTGTACTCTCTCAAAAGCCACTGTGGTCTGCCCTGTAGTTCTGTCCCCACTTAAATGTTGTGGGGTTTTTTGTTAACTGCACCAGTGGCAGTACAACCTCCCTCATTCCTTTTTCAGAATTTGTACACTACTGCAAGGGACCCTGAGAAATGCAACTTTCCCAAGGCACTTGAGTTCTGGGTATCAATAGTAGTCTCAATAAAAAAAAGAAAGAGGGAGGAATTCTTCTTTAACTAGGGAAAACTATTGCAAAGCACCTTGTTCTTCAAATAGTAAAATATTCCTGTGCCTTTCTCTGTATTTGCATTTACCTAAAAGGGAAAACAAGGTATCTTTTACCATAGAAGCCTGGAGGAGAAATACTGGTCATGAAGTGGGGGGTAGTATCTAGAAAGGGAAAGGCTCAGTTTTAGAATCTTTATCCAATTTTCAGATGATCTGATCTGGCTGCCTTCCTTCAAAAGGTGTGTAACTTTTTGAACGTACAGGAAGTTTAATCTTTTGCAATGTTTGTCTGTCTTGCTCTCCCCCTTTTTCCCCCTCAAAGAAGAGGATCCAAACAATGGAGAAAATATTAATATGTACTAATATGGTACAAGAGCAGTTTGATTTAGATAATGCTTCTAAACGCCAGCTTTTCAGAAGGGGAAATAATTGAGGTTTTAATGGGCAGTTGGATTCATATGGGGACAGTAAAGCCTGAAGCCTCAAAATCTATTATTTTACTTATAAGTGATTTGCATGTATTTTTGTGATGCTGCCAACCTGCTGTCTTTTCCAACAGGGGTCTAGCTTTATTCGCTGTATCAAGCCTAATTTAAAGATGACAAGCCACCACTTCGAAGGCGCCCAGATCCTCTCCCAGCTCCAGTGTTCAGGTAACTTGATGTGTCTTGTTCAGTTCTGTAGCACGATTGTCATGTAGATGAAAAGATTCACGCGGAGTTGTAACAACAGGGCTTTAGACAAGTCTTCCTTAATTAGAAACAACAGGTTACTTTTTAATTTCAGCAAAGCTCTGCCAGTGCAGCAAGATTACTGGTGCATAACAATAAGTGGGAGATAATATTGATTCTTAGTTAACCCAGCTACTTTTTAAAGGGCAACAACTTAATCCTTGTTTCTTAAGCTTTTTAAAAGCAGAGAGGAAAGTACTGGGCATTCTATGCACTTGGCTTGGGTCAAAACTTCCCACTCGCAGGACATTCCATAGGAAGGGGGATATTTTTTTTGTCTCTTCCTCCCTCACTCTGCAACCCACTGGTATTTCCTGAAAATCTGCTGTGAAGAGTTGGGTGATCCTCCAGAGCAGCATGGGAGGTGGTGCTGGGAGCTGTAGGTAAAAAGGAGAATCAGTCCAAAGCCCTCCTTTTTCCAGCAGGAACCTCTGCTTGGTCAGAGCTGCTTCAGCAACCAGAAAGCACCTGTCCATTCTTAAAATGCCATGTCACAATCTTGTCTACAGTAAAAGGGAAGCTTAATGGTAACGGTCTGAGCATGAGATCATAATGCATTATCAGATTAGAAAGAGAGCACCATGCCATCATCACCTGAGCACCTTTGAAATATTTTATATTGCCATCCTCCCATTTGCATATATTGAATTTGGATCTAATTACTGCTATACTAATTAATCTTCCATATAGCAGTTCTTTGCGAAGCATTGGGTGAAAATACGGTTACGAAAAGTTTACAGTTTAGATTCATCCCCCCAGATTCATCCCCCCACAAATGCAAAATAACTGTATTGGGGAGGTGGTCATGGAAGGTGCCAGTATATCCTCTTTAGTGCAGAGCTGGTATTTCACAAATCCAACTTCGAGGTCTTGCTCCGTGCACTAGCATCAAGGAGAAGGGAAGGGAAGGAGAAGAGAAAAACAGCACGCTGTGTTTGCAGGAGAGGCGTTCCACCTTTCTCAAGCCCCTTTCATTCCTAAAAAAAGCAAAAGTCAGATCATACTTAGTTCTGTACGTTCCCTACCCATGGAAATCCAGTTCCAGAGGGCAGCAAGGAAATCTGTAACAGGTAGCCCAGAGGCTACCTATTTAGACACTGGGGTCAAACTAAAAAAAGTTAAGGTAAAGGACCCCTGGATGGTTAAGTCAAGTCAAAGGTGACTATGGGGTGTGGCTTTCCTCTCGCTTTTCAGGCCAAGGGAGCCAGCATTTGTCCACAGACAGCTTTCCGGGTCATGTGGCCAGCAGGACTAATCTGCTTCTGGCACAACGGGACACTGTGATGAGTGCCAGAGTGCACGGAAACGCTGCTTACCTTCCCGCCGCAGCGGTACCTATTTATCTACTTGCCCTGGCATGCTTTCGAACTGCTAGGTTGGCAGGAGCTGGGACAGAGCAATGGGAACTCACCCCGTTACACGGATTCGAACCGCCGACCTTCCAATCAGCAAGCCCAAGAGGCTCAGTGATTTAGACTACAAAAACAAGGAAGTAGATAAGGTGTAGACAGCATCGTGCCCTCCAGATGTTGTTGAACTCCATCCACCCTAGTCAACATGACCACATGGAGAGACCCCATTAGCTCCTCCTGGAGTAGTAATTAGTCAAAGCTATGTGTAATGACAGCAAACATTGAAGGCACACATTTTTTTGAGGTTCATGTAAATTATAGTACTAGTTTCCTTGTGAGTTCTTGTGCCAAATTCCCAAAGTAGTCAGAGGAGATGTATTTAATTCCTTCTATTTTTTATAAAAAGAGTTGTCCACATTCATGCATGGCTTGTCCTTAATGACTTCTCCTGGGGGGGGGGGGTCGGCATTAATGATGACATTAGAAACCTGTTTTTTAAAACTATTTGAGAGTAATGTAGCTTGCGAGTTACAGGGAACCAAACTGAGGGCCTTCTCGGTAGTGGCGCCCGCCCTGTGGAATGCCCTCCCTTCAGATGTGAAGGAAATAAGCAGCTATCTTATCTTTAAAAGACATCTGAAGGCAGCCCTGTTTAGGGAAGTTTTTAATATTTAATGCTGTATTGTTTTTAACACTCGATTGGGAGCCGCCCAGAGTGGCTGGGGAAACTCAGCCAGATGGACGGGTATAAATAATAATAATTATTATTATTTAAGACACTTGTTCAAAAGAAGCCACAACCTCACCAAATCAGGATGCTTTTCTGGTATTGTGGATTGGATCAAAATGTTTCCTTTTTCTGTTAAAAGTAAGCTTTTTCTAATGGGAGCAGGAAGGTTTTGACTCCAAACCTGTGAAATCAATAGTATGTGGATTCATATACTTTAAGGCTGCAGTGCATTAATCTGAGAGCAGCGCCCACTGAACTCAGTGAACCTTACTTCTGCAGATACATTCATAAGATGGACTGTAGTCCTTAATGCACCCAGCCGGAGGTTGCATTGACATTCATGGACCTTTTTCCCACTGGAACGTTTATAATTCAGGTGCAATAGACCCAGTGCATCCACTTTTCGTCACTGCTCACAAATCCTGTGTGTGTGTACCTACCTAACTATGGGCTACACCTGCCTCACACCACACATGCGCAAAGAGCTATTGCCTTCTCTAGCATTTTAATTGTTTAACTTCTGTTGGTGGTTGTTTTGCATCTAAGTCACTTTGGATACATGAGTAGCAAAGTGACAAATAATAGCGCAAACCTATACTCCTTTACTTAGAAGTGTGCCCCGTTGACTTCAGTGGAACGACTTCCACTACAGCCAAAATCTCTGCCAGACTAGGCAAAATGCTCTCACTCCCTGTCATCTGGGGAGCAAGTAGAGCTGTGGATTGGACATCAGAAAATCTGGGATACAGAACAGGTTTTCAGGAGGCACCTAATTTCCTCTGAAATAAGCCTCGTTTCCAGTTAGGCTTCCAGTTTTCATTAGCTGCCACCTCAGCTTTTCTCTTAATTTAGCATGCCAGAGGGGCCCTGAGACTTTAAGCATCTGGTTCATCTTGGCAAGCCTCCCTCTTGCTTGTCATGTCAAGTTACATTTAAAGTTTAATTTAGCAAATCAGTCACAAACGCTTAACAACTTTGCTTTAATTAGGGTTCTATTGACACCATTTTTGGCTGATAATCTGAAGGCTGATCGCTCTTGGCAAGTATTGTGAAAGAGGGAGGTGGGGAAGTAATAAAACTCCGTACTTCTGTGTTGCTCACAAGCCGTGGTTTTCTTTTATGGGTTTCAGTTTCCATCTTCTCGTTGAGAAACAAGTTCATGCAAATTTAAAGGGGGAGAAACATGCTAAAAATAAATGGCTTATTAATATGAGAAGCAGGAGAGGGAGAAATTAAAATAACATGAATGTCTCCAAGAATAAATGCAGCAGAGAGCATCTTCTGTCTCCCCCCTTTTTTTTAAATAGAAAGGACTGTTAGCCACATGATAGACTGCACATCTCCCATTTATTTGGATTTCTCTTCCAAGGTTGCATTTATTGATTTGTTTCTTAGCTAACCCTTCACCATGAGGGCAGGCTACGTCATAACATACGCTTATAAAAACAGATAAAACAGCTGATAAAATGAAACCATCCTAGCCAGAACAGAATAATATAAATTTAGCAGAAGAGGCGACTCTCACAAAACAAACAAACACAAATTTCAGGCAATAAAACAATAGCTAATAGCACACCCAGTAAGAAATTTCACTGTCTCTAAAATAAAATATTAAACTTCAGTACACAAATATCCAGCATATGTGCATTTGTGTACTCCTGGATGCATTATACCCATGCACACGTTATAATTAGAGTCCAGTCTATACAAGAACTGGTAGTTTTAAATCTCGTTCAGGAGGCTAGACAACCAGATTAGCTTATACCTTTCCTCATGTCATCCCTGCTCAACCTCACTCCCCTTCAAACAGTCCAGTGATTCTGTCTCCATGGGAAAGGTTTTGAATCACATGGGTATTTCCCAGCTCTTGCCCGCTTGCCATCTCCAAATTGCTACACCCTTGCTTGGCGATGCTTGAGTAACTCTGCTATTCTATTGATCCTTTTGGACCTCCTGACACCTTTGATAATATTGAACATTTGGTGTATGTGGTGATGTGATGTGACTCACTTGGGATCTGCCTTTGAGCAATTGATCTGATTTTGAGCAATTCTGCTAGTACAGACAGACACTCTCACCATTCCCTTCTGTAAAATGTGACCGAGGCTTCCTGGGTTATGTTGCTCCTTGGGTGATGTTCAGCCCGTCACTGTGTCTCAGAATAAATGTGCAATGCTTGCAAAGTTTTAATGATCCCCGCCCCAGAGCATTGTGAGAGTGACAGCTGTGTCCTTAACTTAATTGGTGACATGTTTTTGCATGCTCGTTACTCTAGGCATGGTGTCTGTTTTGGATTTGATGCAAGGTGGCTTCCCATCCCGAGCCTCATTCCATGAGCTATATAACATGTACAAAAAGTACATGCCTGCAAAGCTGTCTCGTTTGGATCCTAGACTCTTCTGCAAGGTATTAACGTCTAGAATGCTAAATACACTTCTTTTGTATTTTTTATCATAGAGAATTGATATTCATTGAAATCTTTGTCCTCTCAAAGGATTTATTCATCAAAGTGTTTTTCTCCTCTCCCAGGCACTCTTCAAAGCCCTTGGATTAAATGAAAATGATTATAAATTTGGATTAACCAAAGTGTTTTTTAGACCTGGCAAGGTAAGTGTTATTGTTATCCAAGGAGAGTTGATGAATGTGAACATTTTCTACTCATTCTTTCTGTAAAGTAATTGGTAACTAAGACATGTGAAAGCTGGGTTGTTTTTAAAAAATACAAAACAAAACCACAATTTAATTTTGTCTCTTCTGATGATGCAGATATCAGCAATGCCATCTCCAAGTTTTATTTACTTATCTATTTAAAATACCTTGATCAAACTTCTCCCGGTAATCAGATTGGCTTATAGCAGATTTCAAAACCTAAATCTCTGGAACACAAAAAGTCAAAAAAATGAGAGCAATGGTTTAAAACCCCACAAGGAGCAGTAAAGCCTTAGGCACCAAAAGGTTTAGTAAACAAATAGGACTGACACCTTTTTCAAAAAGCCAGGGGAGTTAACAAACTTTCTTAGAGATTATTATTATTATTATTATTATTATTGAGGCTACAGTTGCAAAAGCCCTCTTTTATTGCTCTTGCAGCTGTATCCTCATCTGCTGGCTCAGACTTGGGGCAAAGCAGTTTGCCAGACCATCAGATGGCCAGATGTATAGTGCATGTGGCTCATGCAAGGAAATCTATTTAGTTCTTTATTTTTATTCACGCATTTATAACCCACAAGGTGGAATACAACCTATAGAAATAAAATAATAAAAAATACCCATTAAACAGCATTGAAAAACATCAATAAATACCGATAGATTAAAGGAGATGTGAGGGGGGGGGGAGTCATGTTGTAAAGGCCTGTTGGTACACACACACACAAAAAGTTTTCAGAAGATTTCTGAAGGGAGCGATGGTTCCTGTTGAACCTCTACTGGTGTTGAGTTTGACAGGGCAAGGCCTGCACACTAGATGCTCAGTCCCTGGGCATGGCAGCTGAACCTCAGGGGAGTGTGGAACCACCAGAAGGGCTTCATCAGATGGTCTCAGTGGTCTAAGCAATCAGGCAGTACTTAAAGGACCCTAGGCCCATTTTTATTTTTAACATCTGTCCGTCCATCCATCCGTCAATCAATCAATCAATCAATCAATCAATCACAGTCTGGCTTTAAATGTCAAAACCATCACCTTGAATAGAGCCCAGAAGCACCCCCCCCCCATTTCCATGGCCTTCACTGCCATGGTTACAACATTCTGTTTGTGCTTCATCCCGCCTGAGCCCCCTCAACATTCCAAAACAGCTGTCATGTAAAGTATTTCCTCTTTGTGATGCTGGTGTCCACTTTCAGTTTGCAGAGTTTGATCAGATCATGAAGTCTGACCCAGATCATCTTGCTGAGTTGGTTAAACGAGTCAACCACTGGCTTATCTGCAGTCGTTGGAAGAAGGTCCAGTGGTGTTCTCTGTCGGTTATTAAATGTATGTATTCATGGGTCTCTTGGGGGGGGGGTGTCTGGAGGGGGGTATTTGTGAGCCAGCACTGAAAGCTTCCTAAAGCTGCAGACTATTAGAACACACTTACTTGGAAATACTAGAACTCTGGAGCATGCAATGAAATGGATCAGGGGTATGTTCTGAACAGCCATTCCACACAGTGCATTATTTATGGACTGTATTATTTATGGAATTCACTGCCACAAGATGCCCTGATGAGCACTAGCTTAGCTGCCTTATCAGTTGCTACTACTCAGGATGGTTATAGGCAGGATTATTTCAGAGGTAGGATGTTTTTCAGTACTTGTTGCTAGGGGGCAGCAACAGGAGAGGTCTGGTGCCTTTGTACCTTGCCTATGGACTTCCCAGAGGCATCTGGCTGGGTATCATGGAAAATAGGACAGTGTGGATGAGACAGACCTTTGGCATGATCCTGTAGGCGATCTTCTTATGCCCATATATTAAGTCAGAGGTAGGCAACCTAAGGCCCGGGGGCTTGATATGGCCCAATCGCCTTCTCAATCAGGTCCACAGATGGTCTGGGAATCAGTGTGTTTTTACATGAGTAGAATGTGTGCTTTTATTTAAAATGCATCTCTGGGTTATTTGTGGGGCATAGGAATTCGTTCATTATTATTTTTTCCCCAAAATATAGTCAGGCCCACCACATGGTCTGAGGGATGGTGGACGGGCCCACGGCTGAAAAAGGTTGCTGACCCCTGTATTAAGTTGTGGAATTCCTTATCACAAGTTGCTGCGATGGCCTGTCAGTTTAGGCCAGGGGATGGGACACCTTTGACCCTCCAGGTATTGTTGGTCTGCAGCTTCCATCATCCCTGACCATGGTGACTGGCTCTGATGGGTCCTACAGCATCTCAAGGGCCACAGGTTCCCCATCCCTGGTTTAGATGCCTTAAAAATGATGCACACCTGGGTGAGAGGGGTCTTGAGAAATGCTCATAGATTAATAGACTGAATGATCAAATTCCCAGAGGCACGGTGTGCTTCTAAATACCAGAAGCTGGTAGAAGAATAACAACAGGGGCTGCTAACTTGCTACTCTTAATTTGGGAGCTTGCTGGAAACTGGTCACGGATGCAAACCCAATGCTCGGTTTTGAGGGTTTTTTAGTCAGATCCAGCAGGCCCCGTACATTATAATTTAAGTCTCCCACACATGGGAGTGGGGCTCATAGCCAGGTAAATTTGTTCAGAAGCATGAGTACTGCTCACACAGGAATTGTTGACGGCCACAGTTGCCTTAACCACAAACGAGGAAAGGGAATGTTAGTTCAAGCTTGGGGAACTGATGTCCCTCCAGATGGTGATGGAGCGCAACTCATATCATCTGCAGCCAGCATGGTCAGTGGTTAGGGATGAAGGGAGTTAAATTCCAACATCTGTTAGGACACAGGTTTCCTGCTCCAGGGTTTGCTTTTAAATAACCAAAACAAAACCCAAACAACATTGTGTGAGGTTTTTGTCATCTGCTTGCCCTACCTTCCCAACTCCCATTTTATGGCATCATTATATATTGTTATTATTTCATTCCATTTAAACCTCACCTTTCTTCCGAGTTCAAGGTGGCATATGTGGTTTTCTTCCTTCTCCTTTTATCCTCAGAACAACAATCCTGTGAGGTAGGTTAGGCCGAGAGACTGCGACTGGCCTAAGATCATCCAGTGAGCCTTGTGTCTGAGCAGGGATCTGAACCCTGGTCTCCAAGGCCCTAGTCCAACACTCTAGCCACTACACCACACTGGCTTATGCCCTACCTGCACATCTGTGATGGTCTTTCAATTTTCTCTTTGTATTTCACAGTGAAAAACAAAATAAAATACAGAGCCGGTGCCTGCATTAAAATACAAAAGACGATTCGTATGTGGCTGTGCAAGAGAAAGCATAAACCACGGTAAGAAGAAGCAATCCTATATATATATGCTTGCACCCCACTCCTAAATACCAGTGTACTGAATGACCAGTCTGGTTTTGTTGCTGGCAGAACCTGTACATCCCATCCAAGGCCTTGAGAGCCTGGGAAAGAGTTCTAAGGGATGTTAGGGGTGTTCCTTCTAGGATGCTGTACTGCTCATCTTAGGGCCAACTTCACATTACACCAGTGCCGTGAGCAGTGGTCACGCTTTTGTTGTTTTAATTGAAGTAAAATTAAAAATCTGCTTGCCCCCACATTCCCCAGATATTATCTTCGTAAATCTCTCTCTCTCTCACACACACACACACACAAACGTAGCAATTAGCATTATAAAGGATGAGGGGTGGGTGGGCAAGACTTCAGTTCTACTGGTGCTGCCCTCCCTCATCTTGGGAAAGGTTAAGTTCTATGGGGAGACTTCAAAACTACTTATTTATGTGCTGTAATTGCAACATTTCTGAACTGCCCAGCTGCAAAAGTAAAATACAGAATCTCTGGGTGGTTCACAAATAAGTTTCAGCTATGAAGTATAGAATTAGGAACCTAGAGAGAAAACCCTAAACAGTTTAAAAACAGCGCTGGAATAAAGCCAGGTGTGAAAAACAACTGTAACGCAACAAACTTTTTTTAAAAAAATGTGTATCTTCCATCACAGTCCCTGTGTGCCATAAAACTTGCAATGCAAGACAGAATTCATAAGATTGGTGCAGTTGCTCTGTTTGTTACCCTGTCTGCAATTTTTCTTTTGAACTCCATGGCTTTGTCCAAGGGGAACCTGAGGGCACAGCATGGGACAGTGGTTCATAGCTAACATCCAGTGATACCTACTGTGTACTGCTCTGTGAACTTGGAATGAAGGGCAGCATATAAATTCAAGAAACAGTTTGTGCGGTGGAAATCTGGTTGCACAAACAGGGCTTCTGGGGTTTATCCTGCTCTCACACAACCCCCCCAGAAATGTGGTCCTCATCAGGATTGCCCAGAAGAGGAGAGGAAGAAGTATCCCCTGGTATGAGTAGATGCCCCATTGCTTGATGTTGGATCTCATTCTGTATTTGCTGTCTGCTTCTCAAAGGAGGGAGCCTTTTCTGAAATGTAGAGAAATGTTCCTTTCACAGCATTGATGGGCTAATAAAGGTCCGCACCTTGAAGAACAGGCTTGATAAATTCAATGAAGTAGTAAGTGCTCTGAAAGAGGGGAAAGCAGAAATGAGCAAGCAGGTCAAGGACCTTGAAACGTCTATTGATGCTTTGATGATCAAGATCAAGGTAAGAGAACATATTGAGAGCAAGGTAAGAGAACATATTGAGAGCATATTATGTCCTGTAGATCTTCTGCTCTTAGAGATGAGGCCTTGGGAGGCATTTGATGCATTCAGAATAAAATTCCTATTAAGGGTTAAGTTTAAAAATATGCAAGGTGCTTAGTGTTTCATGCTAAATCTTTAAAATTTGGCACCCTAATGATCCATGCAGCACACAGAAAAGATGAATTGTGTGATAGCTTTTTTTAAAAAAATAAGCATGTAAATATGCATATTTCTTCCTACTTTGTGTAATTCTGTGCCTTTTTTTTTTTTTTTTTTTTTTTTGCTTGTTTCTACAACCCTTTTTCTGGTTCTGCTCATTGTTAAAGGAGTGAGGAAACAGGATTTTCCTAGGACACGCTACTGCATATCTTATTCAACAATCTGTCATCGTCTTTGAAATTTCAGCAGTAGTTGCCGTTTCTTTTTGAAGCACATTTTTTTTGCAGCCATGAAGGATAGTGACTAATGGTTTGTTTTGCAGGCCACTGAAATGCCTAGGCAGCAGATCCAGAAGGAATACGATGGTCTAGTGAGAAGCTCAGAGCAGCTTCTGGGCTCACTGCAGAAAAAGAAGCAACAGGAAGAAGAGCAAGAAAGGCTGCGGCGCATCCAGGAGGAAATGGAAAGAGAACGGAAGAGGCGTGAGGAAGAGGAGCAACGTCGGAAGAAGGAAGAGGACGAAAGGCGACTGTGAGTGTCCAATGCAATTGCCAGTTCTAGGGCCAACAGAAATACAGGCATGGACAACCATCCAAAGTGAACTTTCCGTCTTGGAAAATTATCCTACAGAGATCCAGGCTGGGGAAACCTTTTCAGCCATGTTCCCCCATGGGAAACTTGTTCAGGGGCTTCATGCCAGTGGTGTATGAAGCCAGAGGCAGAAGTGGTCAGAGGAACAGTAGGCGATATTCCAGACATGAAAAGCCAGAGATTACTGCACATGCCCCCCGCCCTCTGCCCTCCAGAAAATGGAAGAGCTGGCCAGGCAAAACCACTCAATGGGGGTGGGAAATGTGGCCTGTGGCAAGCCCAAGTGCCAGATAGATCCATCCTTGTTTTAACCACAGGTAGAAGACTAAATCCCAATGAAACTGTATTCTTAAGAGACTGTCTCTTGAGTGTCTCTCTCCCCCCTCCCAAATACTTCTCTTGATGTAAACTTGTTTGCTTTTTTGTGGGAGAAAACAACGACGTAACGGTAAAGTGAGGGGGAGGGACAGAACAGTTCCTGAATGTTCGTTTTCTTTGAGTGTCAATTTTGTTTTTCTAGAAAGTATGAGATTGAAGCAAAGAGAAAACAGGAAGAGGAGGAGAGGAAAAAAAGGGAAGAAGAAGAAAGGCGAATTCAGGTGAGACAGTTGCACTACCAGCACTTTCTCTGCCTCACAGTCATGCCCTCACTCCCTCAAAGTTTCCACAACGGACTGAATAGAACCTGCTCACATGTAATACTAAAGCAAGTGTTCTGAGTCACAATTTGTTGAAGCTGGAGTGTGTGTGTGCATAGAACAATTAGGTGGTGTTGGCAAAAGGGCAGGTGAGATACTCTGTGGCCTCACAGAGTAACAGGTAAGACTTCCAACTTCCTTAAGGATATTGCTACAGGGAGTGATTAAATGTTCATGTTAAAATAGGTAGTTGTAATGCAAGCCACCAAGCTAGATTTAAGACAGTCGTGAGCTTCAGCCCTTAGATTTGGTTCTGTGCTTTAAATCCACTACTAACATTAATATAATTTGGAGCACCGAAGGAGAGGGAGATTATGCTGCCTCAAAGAGAAAAGTACCTGCTAGGAGGAATGTGTCAGTTTTGAGCATGGAGGTTTAATGAGAGGGCTATTGCTACTCACAGATATGACAGAATAATGAAACCATGATTTAAATGTCAGTTTTGTTAAAAAGATTCCTTACAAAGTAACACTCATTTGCGGAAGCTTTTGGCTGCTCTTTAATGGAATCATAATGATAACGTATATTACTTGATAGCTGAGTTCTGCACTCTTTTGTTATATAGACCAGTTTTCTTTTTCATAATGTGACTTTGTATTAATCTCTTAAACTATGTTTAATTAAGAGAAGCAAAAGATCGCTGTCGATATCATACCCATTATTTCAAGATAATCTTTGCCCGCTTTGTGTTTAAATAACTCCTGGCTTGGGATATATTTAAAGGATATGTAGCATATATGAAGCTTTGCCGAACTGGCAGTTCTGAAAATTTTTTATAGAGTTGTGTACCTAAGTTCCATATAAGAAAAGTCATCTAATGAAGGTACTTTACCTGTTTTTGGATTCCCTGTTATAAACAAGGACACTGCTTTTTCTGTATTTTTTACTGGTTCTGTAACTGACTAGGTTACTGGAAAGATGTCTAATTAAGTAGTTCCATGATTCTTACAGTAGCTAATTCTCTAGTCTGTTTATAATCTCTGTCTACACATTTTAAGAGCCGAAGACAGAGAACCAGCTTTGTATCAGTGATCTAACAGCAGGATATTTCTTACTTGCACCTGGTGCCTTGGGTTACGTTTATTTTATTTATTATTCATATTTTACCTTTCCTCCAAGGAGCTCATAGAGTAATGCTGTTATTGAGTAGCATTTAAATAACGCAAATAAACAAGGGATTATAGATACAACAAAAAAGGCACCCTTTGTGCATTTCAAGACTGAAGCATGCATTGCTACCAAACTGAGGGCATAATCAATTGCTGCTATTCAATCCTCATTCTTTCCTGCTTTTCCCTTTCCTGGTAATGGGGCTTGCACAGGACTGGTTGGTCGGCCGGCCAAGTATGCTGGTAACTGTGTGCCTTGGTCTTGATATACGTAAAGGGATGCCTTGTTCAGTTCAGTCTATGACCTTTCAGTGGATTTCCTTTCACTTGGCGATAGCAGCAGAGCAGCTGTTCCTTTCAGTGGGGCTTTTCCTGAGGCCACATTCAATCGGCTTTCCTTCTTGTGTCTGCTTCCACCGGGTAATCCAAAGTAGGGATCTGCATAGGGAAAGTCTCCATCGCAGAAATGAAGATTTACTTGATAATACCATAATCGGAATGAGAGCCGATGCCAGTCTGTGACGGTCATCCAGCCCACCGTTCTGGGAAGGCATTGCTGAATTAGGACTGTTGGGAATGTGTTGGTAGAGAGGTATTTTGGCACATGACAGCTGCTTGGGTCCTCAAGCTGTAGGAAACCTACACCTTCAGTTACCCCAGTTTTGGTAAGAGATGCATGGGTCATCTATTCCATGGAAGATTCTACTCATTTAAACTTTTTCAGGTAGGAAATGGTAGCATGGTCGCTGTGTTTCATTCACAAGTGGCCAATAAAAAAAGAAAGATATCATCGGAGTGAGTTTTTGATATTTCCCTATAGAAGCATCTCACTAAACGCACCATTCTGGAATAACGCAGAACACAGAGAAGCCAGTACATTACAAGTGCTTTGAGAAATGCATTTTGCAATCCCCTCTCTCATGAACTCAGCCAAGCAGTCTCAACTACATAGCATTATTATTGTTCTAAAAATGATAATGGATAAAACTCTGCTATGTACAATTGCAGACAATTTTGCAGCTGTCTGGACCCATAATTTAGTTATGTAAACCACTTAAATGTCTTTTGCCTGAGAGGTATATAGAATTTCTTCTAAAATTTGTTGATTTTCTGTGAGCTGTATTGCTTTTTCCCAACTCTGAAGATTTCTATCATGAAAACCTGGTTTCTAAATTAACATATGAAGGGCTTCCTGAACTTATACTTCTTTTCTCATCTTGATCCATGCTGTTTGCAAGCTCTCCATGGGCTTACAGTAACCCATTTGAGCACAGGTGTTTTAGGCTGTATTTTGTAAACTCGACTGTGTGTTTCACCTAAGTGATCATTTTTCTACAGAAGCAGTCAGTATGGACTTGGGAAATGTTTCCCCATGTAACTTAATTTTACGTCACTCTCCAGGCTGAAGTTGAGGCACAGCTGGCACAGGAACGCGAAGAAGCGAACCAGCAGCAGGCAGTTCTGGAACAAGAGCGCAGAGACCATGAGCTGGCCATGAGAATTGCCCAGAGTGAGTCGGAACTCATCAATGATGAATCTCAGCTAGACCCCGGGTTGCGCAGGTATTGCACTTTGTTAGTTTTGCCTTTCAAAAAAGTTATTGCCATTGAAAAGGTGTCTTTCTTAAATAGGAAGCTAACATTATTTCTTATTTTATTTTATTTTATTTACTGCATTTAAAACATTTGTATGCCACCTTTAAGAATGAGCACTTTCTCCAAGTATTGCCTATAAACACAGTCTACAATGCAATTAGGGACGTGGGTGGCACTGTGGTCTAAACTACTGAGCCTCTTGGGCTTGCCGATCAGAAGGTCGGCAGTTTGAATCCCCACAGTGGGGTGAGCTCCCGTTGCTCGGTCCCAGCTCCTGCCGACCTAGCAATTCGAAAGCACCCCCCCCAAAAAAGTGCAAATAGATAAATAGGTACCGCTCCGTCTGGAAGGTAAACAGCGTTTCTGTGCATTGCTCTGGTTTCGGTGTTCCGTTGCGCCAGAAGCG
Organism: Podarcis tiliguerta; assembly: GCF_965153285.1. Taxonomy (NCBI): domain Eukaryota; kingdom Metazoa; phylum Chordata; class Lepidosauria; order Squamata; family Lacertidae; genus Podarcis; species Podarcis tiliguerta. The sequence goes on along the minus strand of NC_139536.1, from coordinate 81,040,666 downwards.
GCTTAGTCATGCTGGCCACATGACCCAGAAAAACTGTTTGCGGACAAATGCCTGCTCCTTCGGCCTGTAAAGCAAGATGAGCGCAGAGTCGTCTGCGACTGAACTTAACTGTCAAGGGTCCTTTGCCTTTACCTTTTACAATGCAATTAGCATCACAAATATTGATAAACCTAGGAAGCCCCTTCTGAATAACACACACACACACACACACACACACACACGGGTTGAACTGAGCAGTAATAAAACAAACACCCAGCCCAAAACGAAAACGAGTGCATTTAAAAGATGATCTTCATTCCAGCAACCCATGTGCTTGCTTGTTTGTGCTAAACCATGGTTTAACTTGGCATTTCATACCATAATTTTAGTTTAAGCCAATTTAATAGCAGCATGCGATTTAAGTGCAGCGTAAGTTCTACTCTGTGTGGTTTGTAACCCCAAACCAAAGAAACTTTACAAGAATTTACCAGCTATCCTTTCGTTTCAGACACATACCCTCCTCGTGCTGTATAAATGAGTAAGAAGGCTCCAGTCAAATTAACTTTAGAACATATCCAAATATTAAACTTGCTTAGGTCTTCTCTCCTTCCTTTGCGTCATATATATTCCTGTTGGGCGAAAGCCTTCTGTTAATTCTGACCACCAGGCTTAATATGGTGCTATGGCTGGAGTATTGGCTCAGTACTGGGGAAATCCAGGTTCAAATCCTAACTCTGTTAGGAAACCCACCAGTTGACCTTGGGGGGGATTGGCTGTCTCACCATGATCTACCTCAGAGGATCGTGGTGAGGATAAAATTGGATGGTGGAGAGACCAGATACACTCCCTTGAGCAATTTGGAGTAAGGGCTAGATAGAAAAACACTAAGTGAAAAAAACAACATTTTAAGCCACCCCTGAGAAGCCGATGCTGGGCCTTCTGGATAATAACAGGCAATCATTTGCCCAAACAGGCTTTGTAATGTCGCAAATTAGTACAAAACTAACTTAGGAAAATGCCACACTAACCAAAATATCTTCTATTTGCAGACCCAATGGAACAAGATGTCAAATGACTGCGTATGACAATCTTTTTTTTTATGGGGCATTCTGTAGAAATCTGTGGGCTTTAAAAAAATTAATAATTTTCCACAGTGTAAGCCACCTTGCTAACGAATGTTCTTTATTTCCATTTACCGCAGAATAGTTATAATTTGAGCATGAGTCCTGTTTGAGTGTCAGTCTTTCAGACTCCTTATATACAGGTGCAATTGGTTGTAATTTAAATGTCACCTATGTAAGGGTGGTTGTTTGATTCAATCAAAGTGTATATTTCTGATATCAGCTAAACAAAGATTAATTATTGTTTTACTGATAAAACTCTGGATCGGTCTAGTGCAGCATAATTTTTAGGATAGACATCTGTCTGCTGATCCAGTATTAGATGTATAAAACCACTGGAATTACTATGCTAGCACTTTTAAGCATTATATTCCCTCTACCCTCATATATTTTTAATTCTTTTATAGGGAGCAAATGGCCACTGAAATGTCAGAAATTTTGTCTAGGTGGGTGTAACAGGTTGTTGGAAACAAATCAGTTCAATCGCCATATGAAATAATCATAATAAATCAAAATAAAGGACAATTAAGTTCTATTTGAATTGCTCTGGGAAAATGAAGAAATAACTTCTAATCAAGATTCGTTCATTGCACCAATTTAGTACCAATTTGCACCCATCAGATTTATTTTAAGAAATAATTTCACTGTTAGATTTATGAATTGCACGAAGAAGAATTAATTTTCATCAAAGTTCTTATCTAATATTATTGATGTAGATAAATTGAAGAGATTTCTTGCCGCTTTTAAAAAACTTGCATTTCATGTATTTCCATATTGAGAATTGCCGCAGTAACTGCCTCTTAGCATGTGGCTTCTGAAAAGCTATTAAATCTTGAAATCCTGACAGATCTATTTTAAAGAACAGCAGGATCAAAATCTTACCTTGTTGCCAAATAGTACTACCTAAACCAATTACAGACAGGTGGCATATATTCAATAATGTTCTTATTGTACTGCTGTACAGACAATGTTGGAATGCAGTCCTCCTTTCTAGTAAAAAGGACTCTGTGTGTTATTGAGCTGCAAGTTAAACGTTGTCCATTCTCACCTCCAGGCCAGATGCAGCTTTAACAGCATTTGGTGCCTGAAGTTAAGATGAAACATTAAAAAATAAAATATAAAAGTAATGCTTTGACAAAATTAAATAAGTAAATGTTGGATGTTAAGCTCTTTGCATATGACCATTTTGTATATCAAACCGCGTTCTTATTGTCCCAGTATTTGATTTGCCAGAACATCACATTTTTATTGTGTATATTGGCCAAAATCCAAACAACAGTTTGACTAGTTTGTTTTGCATGGGAATAGAAAGAGAGGGTCCTGTGGATATGAACAGCTGGATGCCACATGGAAATGAATGTATGAAAGTAAAAAGAATTGCAGAGGAACTTTGTGGCGTTGGAATGACGATTGGGAACCAACTCCTTTAAGGAGGTTACTTTTGGTGGTCTGTGTACGTGTACATGTGTGTGTATACACACACACAGAGAGAGAGAGAGAGAGAGAGAGAGAGAGTTCAAAGAGGGGAGTTGGAGACAGAAAAAAACATTGGTTTAGCACAGGGGTCAGCAAACTTACCGTGCCTCGGGATGGTGTCTCCCGTGCCGATCGCCTGGAGGGCGGGGGAGCGCATGCCCATGCCCGTGCGCACATGCTATTTCTGGCGCACTTCCGGGTTGGAGGAGCACTGGAAATAGCTGTGCGCATGTGCATGGGCCTTCTCTACCGGATGTGCACCAGAGATAATGCTTGTGCATGCAACTCCGACCCGGGAGTGGGCAGCCATGCAGCGCAGTGCCGGTAAGAGTGGGCGGTGGCAGCGGTCGCCGTGGGCCAGATAAACGAGTCCCGCGGGTCTTATCTGGCCCGCGGGCCTTAGTTTGGGGACCCCTGGTTTAGCACATGCTTTGGACTTGCCAGAAATAATTATTTGGGTCTCAATTCATTTGTATTCATACTTAACATTCCAACTGCCAAGATGGTATCCCTTTCCTTTAGTTTTACTTCATTGACAGTTACTTAGTTTCCCTTCAGTGCATTTGTATATTGGTGTGCTGAGTGCGTCTGTGGCGAGAGTGGGAACCTTCCGTTCTGTGGGCCTCCCTGTTTGGCCTACAAGGCTGTTTTGACCAAACCAAGTCCACATGTCAGATGTGGGGCAGGTATCCAATTCCCCACCCCTAACTATCAACTTCTGAAAGCTCAGGCCAAAGGTAATAAACCTGTGATACACACATGAAGTTGTATTCCACCTCTCTTTTTTTAAAAAAAAAAATATGTCCAGGAATTCTGGAGACTGTTTTCACACTTCATGCAGGAGTTCCTGGCCACATGGATCTCTGTTTTCATATTGGGTGTTACAGAATCTGAGCCTCTGGAATAGGGTGCTTGCCTCTAGCAAGTTTATGTATGAATGACATGCTTGCTCATGTGACAAATGAGGTCGCAATATCAAAACAAATGACTTAAATGGGCATGTGTATTTGACAGATTATCCATTACACTGGGCTGTTTCACAAGTTGCACAGCAGTAAACCCTGGTTTGTCCCAAAGGGCACAATGGGAATGGAGACACTACCAAACACATCTTGCTGACAGTTATGAATCACAGGTTTGTTGTGTCCACATAACCGTGATCTTAGCAGAACCATCAAAGAAAAGCTAAGCTACTCAATTGGATTACCATTCTTAAAGATTACTTGTTTAACCAGAGATCTTTTGGCCTAGTTCTGTTGATCTAAACTATCTGAGGGATACTTAGGCCTACGGGTGGTGCAGCTAAATAAAGAAAATCCTCAGGATTTGTCACATTAATTGTTCAAGAGGCTTAGTCATTATATTGAGGAAATTAGATTTAACAACCACTGTTTTTGTGTCTAACAGGAAGTGTGCCAGCAGTTTAAAACATAACCTTTACATTTCATTGTGCTGTTACAATGCACGATTTTATGCACTTGCATTTTGTGTATATATAGTTATAAGGGCAATGAGAGTCTCTAAAATGTATTTGAGTTTCAGGCTGTTTAAATAGCGAATGGGGAATTAATTTGTCATTTAAGATATACTTTTATGGCATGCACTAATGTAATGGCTGCAATAAAAGGCTATTGATTTCTCAGCTGTGCAAAAGGCCACTCGCCACGTTTGAGATTGTGTTAAACAGTAAGGAACAGAGCACATTGTTAATATTTTAATAATAAAAATTGAGTTATTGTTGGTAAGGATAGTTGGATCAATATGACTGGCGTTCTAGAGTTCTCTTGATAATAAACTTGCAGAATCTTGTCTAGTCCTAACAGCATTTTAACTTTTTTTTTTAAAGCTGCACTTTAATATCACATTAGACACTGCTTGTAACATAATAAGGCACTCTTAACTAAATTCTCAGACGCTCATAGACATATTTTTAAGGGTAATGGATCTAAGTGGCAGAAAAGAGTAAAAAATTGATACTGAAGATTTAAGGAGAATTGAACCAGTTTTACCCAGAACTTTATTTATTTATTCTAAAGCATTTCTAAACATATTAATGTTTAAGATCTCTAAGCAGTACACAAAAATCTATAACTGAAAACAGTATAATAACTGCAGTGATAAAAGCACACCTGTCCTTTATAATAATAATAATAATAATAATAATAATAATAATAATAATAATATCTTTATTGTCATTGCCCCCTTCGGGGACAACGAAATTACTTGGCTGCTCCATAAAAACAGTAATTAAAAAATATAGTAAAATACAGCAAAGGAGATTTGATGACTTTCAAAGTCCGGGCTTCCCATTCAGGGCCGAGATCGCTCTGGAGAAGAAGCTGTTCTTAAGATGGCTTGTTCTTGTCTTCATCGTCCTGTATCTCTGTCCCGACGGCAAGAGCTCGAAGAGACAGTGACCAGGATGCGATGGATCTTTTACTATGTCCAGTGCCTTCCTATGGCACCTTGTGGCATAAATCTGCTCTAGGGCATCCTCCCTGAACCTTGGGTTTTCAGATGTTGTTAGAACTACAGGACCCTTCATTCCCACCCCAAAGTGACAAATGATTAGGGATTATGGGAATCGTATCTCAGCAGTACCTAGAGCCTCTGCGTTGAGGCCATTATAGCAGCTGCTACAGAATGAGTTTAGAGACAAATGTGGGAGTGAAGCAGGACTGTTGGCTAGTTTTCCTTTCACTCAGAGAATGACAATGTTAGAGAACTGTATACTTCTGTGTTATGCAGCAAGAGTAAATATCAAGAATTAGTAGGCTGAGTAGGAGAGGGGAAAGTAGGATGAAAAGGAAAGCTTGAAGGAGTGGGGGGGGGGGAGGGTGAAATCCCAGGTCTGAGGTGAGAGACAAGGCACTGTAGGCTTCTGTAGGGCAGAGAGGAGATTTATTAGCAATAGAATAGGATGCACGGTTTTGTGGAATGGTGTGTGTGCACACATGTGTCCTGTGGGCCAAGGATGCGGCTATTTCATGTGCTGCTGCTCTGAAGCTTGAAGGATATTTAGCTATTCTTGGTATATAGACAATCGTCCAGGTATTCAAGAGGTAAACATGCTTCCTTGGATGGATTTTTATGTAGAACGACAGAATGGAAAATTAAATAAATGACCGCAAAGGAGAATAGAGATCCTCAGTCTCTATTTTGATCAATATGTCTGTTGGACAAAGCTATGAAGCCATGCAAAGACTGCCTCTCCCCATATGAACCTACCTGGATCCTTCGATCATAATCTGAAGCCTTTCTTTGTGTGCCTCCTCGAGAAGTCCAGAGGGTGGCAACATGAGAACAGGCCTTTTCTGTGGTGGCTCCCTGTTGTGGAATGCTCTCCCCAGGGAGGCTCACCTGGCCCCTTCATTACATAGCCTTAGGTGCCAAGCAAAAATGTTTCTCTTCAACCAGCTGATTAACATTCTATGGCTTTTACATGTGTTTGTGAGATGGAGAGTTACTGGTTTGTTTTTGTTTATTATGTATTTTGTATTCTCATTTTGTATTTTTCTGATGCAAAGCACCTCGGCATACAAATTTAATTAATAATAGTAATGCAAGAGATCTGACTCTTTGAATTATAGGTACATCCTGTCAAATGTGAAGGGTGATGTACGTGTGTACAGTATTTGGCATATGCCTCCTCCTCATCGTTATTAATCACTTTGTAACAGCTGTATGGGACGCGGGTGGGCTGTGGGTTAAACCACAGAGCCTAGGACTTGCCGATCAGAAGGTCGGTGGTTCGAATCCCCGCGATGGGGTGAGCTCCCGTTGCTTGGTCCCTGCTCCTGCCAACCTAGAAGTTTGAAAGCACAAAGTGCAAGTAGATAAATAGGTACTGCTCTGGCGGGAAGGTAAACGGTGTTTCCGTGTGCTGCTCTGGTTCACCAGAAGCGGCTTAGTCATGCTGGCCACATGACCCGGAAGCTGTACGCCGGCTCCCTTGGCCAATAAAGTGAGATGAGCGCCACAACCCCAGAGTCGGTCACAACTGGGCCTAATGGTCAGGGGTCCCTTTAACAGCTGTGTTCGGAACCGCTTCACACTTCTTAAAAGCAACACATGCCCAATTATGCTTGCTTTGTCGCTGTACATATGTAGTTTGTACACAGGCAAGCATGCCTGTGGACAGTAACAGAAAATGGGAGTCAAATGAGAATCGATCACTATTCCTGCAAAAGGAAGCACATCAAACACTATTCAAGTTAAAGAGCTTTGCTGTGTCCTTGGTCTTGTCATGAAAGTATTCCAAGAGGGGCAAATGGTGGCATCTTCTTGTCAAAGAATAAGAGAAAGACAGCTTGGAATGCTTTTCACTTCTTAAGAAGTACAGAAAATTTTTCCCTCTGATTAAAAAAACCTCCCCTCCAAAGTGCTGGGGGCATTGCCAGTGCTATATTTCTACAGAAAGATGTGGCAGAACTCACCATGAACGCCTCCTTCATTCTCTTATAATGGCAATGGCATCCACTGAGCTGGAAAAAAAGCCCTGTGCGTTACCAATCAGTGCAGTTGTCCTTTTGTTTGTCTTATAGCTGTATGGTTCCCTATTTTTACAATCTTCTCGTCTCCTGTTTTCCTGACCTCGCCTTCTTGTTGTTGTGAATATTGCAATAACTTCTTAATGAAAATGTTTCAGGGGACCCACAGTGCAAGCCACCAAAGCTGCAGCTGGCACTAAGAAGCATGACCTTAGCAAGTGGAAGTATGCCGAGCTACGGGATACCATCAATACCTCTTGTGGTAAGTAGCTGCCCATTTGGGGGAGAAGAAGCCTGTTGACTAGTAGGAGCACTTTTGCTTATTTTTTACTGGCAAAACTCTTAAGCAACTATGAGAACAATTAGGTCCGAAATCTAATAAAAGTGGGTAGCTTGTTTCTTGCTGTGTGTGTTTCAGGCATTTCCCGGTCAACACTTGGTGTGAGGCACTCTGCCCCCTGCATATCAAAGCAGAAAAGGTTCTTAACTGCATGTCGTAGATGGCTTGGGGATCAGATAATTCCATGCCCTCCAACATTTCTCTGATGAAAAGAGGGAGATCCTAACAAAAAGCAGGACATCCCGGGATCAAATCAGAAACCAGGACCGCTTCTGTAAATCCGGAACTGTCCCTGGAAAATAGGGGCACTTGGAGGGTCTGCTCTCATCCTTCCTAATGCCATTGGCAATGTTGTGTTGAGGCAGAGACCAAATAATGCCCCCCCCCCCACACACACACATAATGAGGGAGGCAATAATTGGGAGAAATTCAAGTATTATCAGTCTGAGTTCAAAGAACCATGAACAGAAGGATTAAGAGATTCAACTGTGTACGCACAAGAGTTCGTGTAATGTGCATAATAGTGGTTTCTGTTATCAAAAACTTGTTGCACAAGCAGAACATCTTTGAATTTTTGTTTCCCTTTCATTGTACCACAGTTGAGTGCAAGATGTAAAACAGCCCTTCCTTGGGCGGAAGATTCTTTCTGCATGCAGAAGGTTAATTTTAGATCTGATAAAATGTGAGATTTTAAAGCTTGAATACTTTTTTGAAATACTGTTTTCGGTGGGTTTCTTTTCATTTTGTTTTTATGTCATTTTTCTGCTGTCATGTATTTAAAAATGCCTAAACCGTGAAAAAGAAAAGAAAAAAGTTATCCCCCAATTTTTTCTCTCTCTTTCACAGCTTGATAAGTTTACATTGTAAGAAGTAATGCTATAACTTGCTCCGAAATAATTTTGGCTGTGTGGCTCTGTCAACACAATTCATAAGCATATTTGTTTATTGCTTTTCCTCACTTATTCCACCCCTGCTGTGTTTTGTCTGAGACAGATATTGAACTGCTGGCAGCTTGCAGAGAAGAGTTTCACAGGCGGCTAAAGGTTTATCATGCTTGGAAGTCCAAGAATAAGAAGCGCAATACAGAAACAGAACAGCGTGCACCCAAATCAGTGACCGACTATGGTGAGGGGAAATCCTTTTTTTCCCTAAAAAATGCTGGGAGAGAGAGCTAAGGAGATAGGGAGTACCTGAATGAGGTTCCTGGAAAAGTTAATAGTTACCTTAGAATAAAGTAAGAACTTTAATTGCCCTTCAGAATATTTTAAAAGGTAGCTTATTTCCCACTAATTTGATCCATGGGATCTAGAGCAGTATGTGCTACGAATGGAAAGCAAGTGTGTTCCAGAAATAGGCTTGCAGGACCAAGAGCTCTGGATGTTCTGGGAAACTGACTACCTTGGCGGGAAGGCAAATGAAGCCAGGTAGCCAGAAAACTATCCCGTTTGTCTTCTGGAGTCAAAATATAGTTCATGAGTAAAGCAAAACCATCAGGAATATATTTGTTTAAAGGGGTTTTGGGACGCGGGTGGTGCTGTGGGTTAAACCACAGAGCCTAGGACTTGCCGATCAGAAGGTTGGCGGTTCGAATCCCTGCAACGGGGTGAGCTCCTGTTGTCCGGTCTCAGCTTCTGCCAACCTAGCAGTTCAAAAGAATGTCAAAGTGCAAGTAGATAAATAGGTACCGCTCCGGCGGGAAGGTAAACGGCGTTTCCGTGCGCTGCTCTGGTTTGCCAGAAGCGGCTTAGTCATGTTGGCCACATGACCCGGAAGCTGTACGCCGGCTCCCTCGGCCAATAAAGCGAGATGAGTGCCGCAACCCCAGAGTCGGTCAAGACTGGACCTAATGGTCAGGGGTCCCTTTTTACCTTACTATTTTATTAACTGGTGTAATCTATAACAGTTAATACTATATCCTGGCTGATTTGCCATTATCTTTACCTGAATAAAGATTTCAGTTTGCCTTGCCAAATGGAGCTAGTTCTTGCTTACCACTAGTCAGATGCTCAGGACAAAGAGAGAGTCCAAAGACTTCATATAATGCATTCATTTTTTTTACCAAATAGTAAACCACATTAGCTCTGTTTTTCCAGGTACAGCTTTAACATAAATGTCCTAGGAGACTCTGGTTTGAAGTGTAATTTTGCTTGGGTCCAGTTTATCTCCAAATAACCCAGTTCTTAGCAAGACTTGTTTTCCACAAGTTTGAAATGCCTTTCAGATATTTTGGCTACTTTTTTATAAGTTGGATTTATAGTTAATAAATACAACAACACTGTAATTGTAACGTATAGGAGATTGATATTTATTTATTTGTTTAATTCACATCCCACCCATGCTGGGAGATACATTGATATCCCAGTTGTTTTAAGTGATAACTAAAACTAAAAGAACACCTCTCTTGTTCTGTTTCTTCAGAGATGCTTTCTTTGGCTCTCAGTCCATGCAGCCTTCAAAGGAAATGTCCTAGTGTTAAGAACTTCTGTAGTCATCATGATGAGCATGCCTCTGTGAACTGCTCTTTTGTTTTGTTCAGAGAATAAATTCTGAGTAGAAAAGCATCTGTGTCTATCCTGGCACGGATGGTTCAAATTACTTCCCTCTATCTCATAGTGCTAAAAGCTTGAGTCTTCCTCTTCCCCTCTGCTGCATGCCCCAAAAATATGTTCTGGTGGTTCCCTTTACCCTCTGAAGCATTGGGTATAGCCGACAGTGTAGTGTGTCAGTTTTGGGACAAAAGGGTCTTACACAAGGGACTGGACCAGATTTATTGGCTTCTGAGAAGTAGATGTATGGGAACGGAACTCTCCTGCTAGCACACCTGAATGGGAAAAGCCTGAGTGAGCCTGAGTCTCTAGGTTACTGGAGTGGGGTACCCACCAATATTATCACAGGATAGCTAGACAGTTGAGTGATTACCAGAATCTGTTTCTTGCATTTTATGGTACCTTTTCCTGTTACTTTGGGTGACATTGCACACATCATAGTTATGGTATACTGTTTGCTTTGACATTCCATGTGTCTTGAATTGGTTGGGCTCGAGTCTGTTCTATCTGCAAATGAGATAGGAAACAAGCTAAGGCCCTGCGCTGTTCCCCTTTTAACCAGGAAGGGAGAATTGTGTATTGTCCATATTAGCTATTTCCCAGGGACAGGGTGGTGGGGATGTGTGCTGCCACACACCTGGCCTCCAGGCAGCTATGTTGTGCCCACCAAGAAGGGGAAGGGCGAGGCAGTGGGGAGATGGACACAGTGAAGTCATAGTTATGGAGCCAAAACAGGGATGCCCACCACTATGCCTGCACTGGCATCCTGATGGTTTTGCCCCCTCTCCCTCCTGGTGAGCACAACAATCCAGCTGCCAGCAGCCCCTCTTTCCAGTTTTGTTGCCATCCCATCCAGCGGTTACGTGGCTAATGGCACATTCCATTGAACTGCTGAAAGAGTGCCTTTTCAGATTGCTCGGATCAAAAAGTTTGATGGTTTCTTCAGTGTCCAATGTTTGTTTGCAGATTTTGCACCATTTTTGACCAACTCAAGTAAGTGAGGGAATTGGTTTATTTCAGCTAACTTTGCACATAGGAAAAAACATAGGCTCCAATTTACTAACCCTAACAAAATACTGTGTTTTGCTACATTTGTGTCACATCATACTTGGCCTGGTAATTATTTTGCCATCTAAAAGTACTCCGGGAGCTGCAGGAAAAAGATAGCAGCCCATGACGATATTCATGTTACCATAGGAATATTGTTCTTAATTATAAAGAGGAAAGATGATAAATTCATATGATGCGGCATTTCTGCAGCTTGTGCCTGTCAGAGACATCTTTTTCTGTTGTAGCAAAACACTCAAACTGTTGTTAATCAACTAACCTTAGAATAAAAATTAACATCTACGGTGCTGGTTTTAGGAGGAGGAAATTAATCTCTCTTTTCCAAAGGGCTTTGTTTACTCTGCAGAATATCCTTGGTCTGAGTACAGGAGGATGAGGAAAAAGACCTGTCTAGCCAATAAAATGCTCTTAATTCTCAGCCCTCTTTATGGCTCACCATTATGCGCATTCGTGAAAGCCACAGCCTCCATTTACTTCAAAGTATATTGAGGAGACTTACAGAAATAGATGTATTACTTTGCATGTCAGTTAATTTAAATGAAAGTAAACAGGCTTAATAATTCTCCCAGAAAAAATACACACTGACTGTTTACACGAATGTTTGCCGGTGATGCCAATGGATAAATTGGACATAATATTTATGGTTTAAAGCCTAATTATAGCAAAAGGGTCTTTTTACTCATTTCTACACTGGGAATATTTCTACACTGGGATAAGCAATGGCTATTTCTGGATTTATTAACACCACATGTATGAAGGAGGGCAAGATACACTAACTTTCTGTTCCCAGTTGCCAATATGTTGCCTATAAATTGGGAGGGGATGGAATTAATCAATCAGACGTGACAGCAGCTCATCATTTTTTATTCAGCCAGGCAGAGTCCATAACCAGATTCACTACTTAAAGTTGGTTGGCTAACAGAGGAATTCAATGTTAATTATTTTAATACTGAATTACTGAAATGTCTTTTTCTGTTTAGTTGCCCACAACAGTTGAACTCTTAGCATCTTTAAAAATTATATTATTTATCAAATTTGCATACCACCCTTCATTTATAGATCTCAGGGTGGTTCACAGCATAAACAGTTGTTGAGAAGAGTTCTTTCTTAGGTGAACTTGAACAGTATGCACTGAATTTCAGTGGCAATGTGGGAAGTTGGAATAAAGTTGAGGCTACTTCTGAGCCTGGTTTCAGTTAACATTATCTGCAGCAGGTTTTAGTGCAAACTAAGGGACCAGTTTCTGCTACTGGATCAGATTTATATAATGCTATTGTGAATTCATGATTAATTATATTAATGGTATTTTTGCCAAGTTCAAGTCTCTCAAAGTTCAGGAAATGGCCCTCCCCTTCTCTATCTTAGAATGTGGGATTTCAGGTAAGCTAAGCGGTGACTGTTTCTCAACCTGTACCTATCATTCACCTTCTCTTGTGCCATTCGTATCTACTCCAGGTTGTAGGGTAACTTAACTTGTGAAACTATGCTTTAAGGTGTTTCCTTTGGGAGCAGTATCGTGATTCACTTCCCTGCTATGGAATACAGACAGTGGTACCTTGGTTCTCAAACTTAATCCATTCCGGGAGTCTGTTCGACTCCCGAAACCATTCGAAAACCAAGGTGCAGCTTCTGATTGGCTGCAGGAGTTTCCTGCACTCAATTGGAAGCTGTGTCAGACATCTAGCTTCTGAAAAACATTTGCAAACTGGAACACTCACTTCCAGGGTTACGGTGTTCGGGAGCTGATTTGTTCAGGAGCCAAGCCGTTTGAGTACCACGGTACCACTATAATCATATTTTCACAATTTTCCTACTTTCTGTGTAGATTAAACAACATAACTGTACTGAATACTGCTTTTGATCCTTGGCTTGCAAATGTTAACCTTAGTTATTCCTCGTAGCTCAACAGAACCCAACAAGCCAGTTGTCTGCCAGGCAGCAGCAAGAGGCGGAGATGAGTCGGCAGCAGCGTTACTTCCGTATTCCGTTCATCCGCCCGGCGGACCAATACAAAGATCCGCAGAACAAGAAGAAAGGCTGGTGGTACGCACACTTTGATGGACCATGGATTGCTCGTCAAATGGAGCTTCATCCCGATAAGCCACCTATCTTGCTAGTGGCTGGTTGGTATTCATTTTTAGTTTTGTTATGCAATGAAAAGTGGAATCCTAGGCCCCTTTTAGTGGAAAGCAAACAAACTGAGATTTGAGCTATGTTGCAGGAAAGAGGAGTTACAAATAAAACCCAAACGCTGTATTCAGAAAGGCTGTACCATCGTATAACCAATTTCATTATGAAACACCCCCAAATCACTTAAGCAAAGCAGTGAACGATGGCTTTGCTATATCAGTATTATATTTGCAGAGCAATCCTTCCAGCTTTAGACGTTTTAACTTACTTTTCATGCTTCCTACTAGATTGGCCTTTGAACAAGTTATCCTGCTGTTACTTTCAAGGAAAATAGGGGGAAACAGCAGCTCCTGTGCCTCCTGCACCCGCCTTTTCTTCTTTAAATAGAAGAAAATGTGTTCAAAGGCCAGTCTAACAGGAAGTACCAAAAATTCCAGGATCCATTTTGTTCCAGAGCTATCCTAGAATTACAATACGAACCGGGCTTCTGTTTGTGTAAGGGTTAGAACAATATTTCATGCACCAGTATCCTTGACACTAGTAGTTGTCAAGGATACTGTAGTAGTTCAAAAGCACATCAAAGTGCAAGTAGATAAATAGGTACCGCTCCAGCAGGAAGGTAAACAGTGTTTCCGTGAGCTGCTAAGGTTCACCAGAAGCAGCTTGGTCATGCTGGCCACATGACCCGGAAGCTGTCTGCAGACAAATGCCGGCTCCCTCAGCCAATAAAGTGAGATGAGCGCCACAACCCCAGAGTCGGTCATGACTGGACCTAATGGTCAGGGGTCCCTTTACCTTTACCTATCCTTGACACTGAAGGGAATGGAGAAACCTTGAGTCACTGGGCTAAAGGAAATATATGAAGCACATTGCATTTTTTATAAGGAATGGAGGGGAAGGGACCTGTTGATAAAAATGGATGTGTTTAATTAAGCTTGGTCTCCCTAATTTCCAAAGACATCAGTCCTTAATTAGAGTAATGAGAATAACTACATTATTTGGCAGCTCCTAAACACATTTCAGTACTTAATACAGACTGTTATACAGATGAGTATTACTGTAAGACACTGCTCTTAATCTATATGGCCTGATTTTAAACAAAATCCCATATATCCAAGCAAGCGTAATTTAGTTCATTTAATGAGACTGAAGCAAAATCGAATACTGATTATCTCTTGTTTATTAATAAAAATGGGGTGCTCACATTTTCAGAAAAAGTCATCATAAATGTCTGGGTAAGCGTCTAGCGTTTAAAACCACACTACCCACTTTGTGGTGCTATTGAGACTGTTTAGCTACAGTGCCACAGATCATGGTTCAGTTCATACATCCTTCTACATCACTTGGTGTGCAATTAAATTGCTGAGCTGATCCCCTTGAAAAGCAGTGTGTACGTACAAGGCAGAGAGATCATAACATTTCGCCTGTAGTTGATGCTGCAATCATCAAGTGAACCAATCATCTGCTATTGTTATTTTGGGGCCTGAAAGAGAAATCAATTCCTCACTTCTAAGGAAATGCACTAGTAAGCTAACAGTGCCCATAACCAAACCAAAGGAAGCCCTGTAAAAGTATGCAATATTTCTCTAAGTGTGCTGTGCATGTGCTGACTCTCAAATTTTCTATCATTTGATCACCGTGTGATTGTGTTGCAGTTGCCCTCCTTGTGGCAATATTGCTGTGGTGAAGACTCTTAAGTCCAGCTTTCTCTCCACATGAGAGGAGACTTTTAGATTCTGAAGTGGTACATGCTGGCAAGAGGCCTGTATAGTATCACTGAAACATGTCCAGACTGGGGTTTTACATCCAAGACATTATATCTTACTTCAAATATTTTTCTTTTGCCCTTTTATGAAGAATGGAATCTTGTTATTCCTTACTCTCAAAGCAATGTCTTGTATCTAAAGAAGCTTTGGGCTTCTAGTTTTTGATTTATAGTCCCAGTATCTCATGTTGTATCACATAACTGTTCCTGAAGGTTCCCAGAGTTTATATTATGTGTACAAATACTATATATATATATATATATATATATATATATATATAAATCTCCTTTTAAGATCTCTGGCAATATTTTTAGTACTGAGGTAATGCCCTTCTCATGTTCACTGTCACTTTGTTCCCAACTTTATGAGTACAGTGGTACCTCGGGTTAAATAATTCGTTCTGGAGGTCCGTTCTTAACCTGAAACTGTTCTTAACCTGAAATACCACTTTAGCTAATGGGGCCTCCCGCTGCTGCCATGCCGCTGGAGCACAATTTCTGTTCTCATCCTGAAGCAAAGTCCTTAACCTGAAGCACTATTTCTGAGTTAGCAGAGTCTGTAACCTGAAGCGTATGTAACCTGAAGCGTATGTAACCCGAGGTACCACTGTATGTGTTAAAATCTAAACACAACACAGTATAGGAGAAACTGGAAACCCATTGTATGTTTTGTTAATTCTGGTGGTGTCCCCCCCCCCCCCTTTTGACATTCCAGGCAAGGATGACATGGAGATGTGTGAGCTGAATCTTGAAGAGACTGGCTTGACTCGTAAGCGTGGAGCTGAGATTTTGCCGAGGCAGTTTGAAGAGATCTGGGAGCGCTGTGGGGGAATCCAGTATCTTCAAAATGCGATTGAGAGCAAACAAGCACGGCCCACGTATGCAACTGCTATGTTGCAGAACCTATTGAAATAAGTAGTCACTTTCTACATTAACACTTGGTTCCCCCCCCCCCCCCACCTTAACAATAAAGGGAAGAATTCCTCTGAGCAGCAGAGGACACTTAAACTTTCTGTAATTGTCTAGAGATGTTTAATATAAAGTAAACAGATTTTATTAATGTGGCAGTTTTTAATTTGTATTTCTGACGTTTTAATTTGTGTAGTGAATTCACTAGTTCTGAGGGTCTGAGCATCCGCTTCAGCCAACTACGTGGTTTGCTTTTTTCATTCATGCACCAATCCCTGCCCATAGCATCTGTCATGACACTAAAAGTGCTGTAACATAGAGCAACACTCTACTGGGATTTAACTACATAACAATGACTGCATTTTGACTTCCTCTTTACACTGTTAATTCCTTTGTGATACTCAGAATGTTAGTCTCTCCTTCAAGATAGCATAGCAAAAAGAAAAAAAGTACATTGCATCTTATAACTGGAATTGTGAGGCCTTATTGTTAACTTCTACTGTTAGAGGTTAAAAACTTTTATAAGATGAAAGACTTCATGTGCAACTTATGAAAACTGCTTGACATCTAGGTAGATGTCCACAAGAAAGCATTTTGGGAAATGTGTCTTAGGTAGATTGCAGGATTTCAGATACTGAGAGCAGGAAAATTGTGTCTGGCGTACTTAGGGATAGATTTGCTGATGCATGCTGAATTTACTAAGCAGTGGGTTTTTCCTTTTTTAACTATTTTTTACAAGACAAATTTGTTCAGGCAATTCTTCATTTTTATTTTTCGGTTATAACTTTCTTAGTCAAACAAAGTAAGACAGAGTTAAACAATATTTTACAAAAATATATATATCTAGATACATTTAGGACTGAAAGCATAAGGGAAGTGGGTTCCATTTTTCATGACAGCAAAGCCTAATTGTCAGCTGAATTTTGCTGTTCCTTTGTACTTCAGTGGAATGCACATGGGATTAGGTGGCTTCTGTCAGAAACTTTCAGACTCTTGACGAGTGGCACAGCACTGGAATTTCTAATTGCGCCATGCTGCTTCAAATGGCTTAACTTCATAGTGTTAAAGTAATAAACTTTTCTTCTAATCTTACAGATATTTTTTTTTGCAGCTAATCTTCCAACTTCAGGCTTTGTGGGTTGCTTTTTTTTGCTAATGTACCCTGGATGGTAATTAAATTTCTTATGTATAACGATTACTTGTTTCACACAGATGGAAGTTGCCTTTTATTGATGTTGCCGGATAGCCCTATAGCTGGCTAATATCAACAGATTAAACCTTGGTATTATCTCAGTGTTAGGAGATTTGGGGAAATAAGTATTGTCTGGTTGGGAGGGAAACAGATTGAATTTGGGGAGGCTTCCCCTCCCTTATTATATTAAGAAGCTAATTACATTTCTGGGCTGTAGTTTTTAATTCTTCAATATACTTTCTAAGCACACCATTGTCCCTGCCTTCTGCCGCAGCATGCCTCCTGGCAGAAATACCCTCTGCAGTGTAACAACTATCAATGTAAAACGCTATGTGCCCACATGGCTACCATCTTTGGGAAATGGGTTGAGAGGATGTAAAACTGCAATATTTATTAACCTCCATTTTTAATGCATGGTTTAAAACTGTTCACACCCTGTCTATTTCCATCTTGTCTTCAGACTGTAAAAAGTCCCTATTCCTGCACATCAACTTTCTGAAGATCTGGTTGGCATGGTCAGCTCTGACAGCCTTGATTGTCAAAGTTGCCACCACCCAAAATCCATCAGAGGATGCACATGCAACCTTCCACCCCCCCAATGGGAGCCATGACTTAAATCTAGGGACGAGGAACCTGTTGCTTGCCAGATGTTGTTGAACTAAAGTTCTCACCATTGACCGTTCTGGCTGAAGTTGATGGGAATCAGAGCCCAACAAAATCTAGAGGGTCACAAGCCCACCCCAATTTAAAGGCACTTCTAATTGCACAAAGGAGGGTCTCACTGTCCCCAGCCTCCTGCATTGCGCCATTTGCTATTTTAGAAAAACCCTGACTTTAGGTCAAAAGGAGCAACAGGAAGGAGCGGGCAGCACAGAGCCCGCTTGCAGTTCATGGGATCCAAGTTTATGTATGGAGCCCTCTGTTTTGGATGGTTAGGATTCAGCAACAGGAACAATGCATACAACACGTTGTTGCCATGTAGAGCTAGAGCGAGAGAGGATTTTGTGCTGGTCCTGCACTCAGAGAACCCCTCTAATCAATGTTCGGCAGAACAAGATTAGTATATTCAATGCAATGAGGCCATAGGGACTGGATGTTAGAATTAAAGTTATAGTCATAAGCTAAGCATTAACTGACCATGATCTAATCAGATATTTCACTAGTTGAATGCTATGCTTTAGATCTGATTGGTGTCACAAATACATACAAGGCCAGTTGGATAACCACTGCTTTTTTTCCTGGGGCTACTCAAGGGCACACGGTACTGGCACCTTTTCTCCCTCAAACGTTAAAAGTGTGTCACTTACTGTAACGACTTCATGGTGAGTACCGGCACCTTTTTCTTTTTCTTCTAAAAAAGGACTGTGGATAACACAACGATTTTTATGGCGAAGAGGTTTAGAGAAAGTGGGGTGGAGAATAGTTAATGAGGAATAGATATGTTACATTACATGAGAGTTTCATACCTCTCTGTTTCCTACTAGAATCACATTCAGTTCAAAAATGCCTCTTACCCTGTGTATGTTCTGATGGTCTCTGTATCCTCCCAAGCAGTTATTGACATTATGCATGCTTTTTATTACTATTATTTTAAAAAACCCTTGTTAATTACTGCTGCCACTCACTTTCCTTGGCATGTCTGGGGCTGTTTCTTATGGACCCCATAGCGTATCAAATCGTTAATGGCATATAAAAGATGCACTTTCTCCTTTAAAATATTTTCTGTGTCGTAATTTAAAGGTACGGCTTACAAAAAGGGGGGAGTAACTAAAAGTTAAGAGCGTAGGCTTGCATAATAGATGAGTTGTATGCATTATGTTTGGGAAGCAAATGAATCCTAGGAAGTGGTTGTGAAAAAGGAACCCCCAAATGCTTGCATGTGATGCCATCTATATATACTTTTAATTGGGATGATAACTGGAATATCCCACACTTCCGTATAATCTGGCTACATGCTTCGTCATGAAAATTAGTAACCACCATGTGTTGCTTAAGAGAAATCAAGTTAAGCCCTCTGTTGCAACTAGAAATGGACCTACTGCTGTCTTTTGGTTATGAGATCTCTGGAAGGGTGGTGCTGTTTTACTTATCCATGTACATTACTTGAATACACCTGAATGGATTCCGATTATTGTTTCAGGGGATGTGATGTTCTGCTGAAGTTCTTTCTATAGTGTTTGGTCTGCGATGGCTGTTTCACATGCTGGTTGCAGTCACTGAGTAATGGAAATGCAGTTATAAACATGCCCTGTGTCTCAATTCATGTTACTTTACTGGGAACATAAAACCTATACAGAAGTTTCCCTTCAGAAAATAGCACAATGTCTTTAACATTCCATTGAAAATTTCCTCTGGTATCTCTGCCTACTTTATCCCTGGGTTATTTTCACCCTAAACTGTTTTAAGTACTTTGTCAAATGACCTTAATGATGTACTGAAAATTGCTGCAAAATAAAAACACTCCGTTGATCTCTCTGGGATATTATTTATTTAAGAAAGAGTGAGAATGACTGGGGGAGCTGTGAAACTTGCACTTTGCTTTCTCAAGTCAGTGTAACCATTAAAGCAAATAAACGAACAACATTTGATTTTAAAGTAATACAGTGGTACCTCGGTTTCAGAACAGTCCGGTTTAAGAACGATTTGGTTTACTAACTCCACAAAACCGGAAATAGTGTCCCCGGTTTGCAGCCTTTACCTTGGTCTAAGAACGAAATCCGAACGGTGGAAGGGCACTGGCGGTGGGAGGCCTCATTAGGGAAAGTGCACCTCAGTTTAAGAATGGTTTTGGTTTAAGAACGGACTTCCGGAACGGATTAAGTTCATAAACTGAGGTACCACTGTACTAAAACTGTCTCATGAATTGGCTTGCATAATATTCCAACGTGGAACTTTTGGGGGGTGGCGGGGTGTGTCATTTGGGGGGTGGCGGGTTGTCATTGCTTCTAACTAACATTCTTCTTATCAACTAATGCTTTTTTTCTCAAATATGCACCATTATGGTGCGAAAAGTACAGTATTTTCCACAACCCAATTAAAGATAGTTGTGACCATAAGCCAGCTTGAATCAAATGAAGCTAAGTTGTTTACAACTTACAAAATATTAAATCCAGTGCTTGTTTTAAAATAAGATCATAAAATATTTTTGATTGCCCTTATCTCTTTTAAATATTTTATGTTATATATATATGCATGCACCCTAGATGCGCAAAAAAGGAAAAAACTTTTTAACTACTAAGCAGACATTTTTCTGATAGATAACATAGAAATACAGTCTGTCTACACGCTAGTTAAATATTTTATTATTTTATTGAAATACAAAACATTCTCTCATCCAGCAAAGATATTTGGTAATTAATATTTGAAAATGATAAATTATGGTCAAGAACAATTGTTTCATTATTAAAACTGACATGTAAAAATGATTTCTATTGTTTTTCTTATAGAAATTGGTATGAATAAACGTATACAAAAAAAATAGCTCTGAAATGAAAATATATTGAGTACAATGAGGAATATTAACTTACACAACCTCCAATAGTGCCTGGTGTATAGTGGGATATCTTCAGATATATGCCCTAAAGATGTCATCTAGGCTGTGAAATGGTCCCTTGGCGTCCATGTAAGCTTCCTCACTGACGTTAAGATGAGATCTTCTCCATGTTTACATAAATAATGTTACACTTGACTGTAAACTCAACATTTTTTTTTACCTTGAGGCGGCTGACTACCTCTAACGCGGCGTCTACAAGCCCATATGAGAATGTAACTTGGCAGGCGACTTTCTTGACACCGTAAAATAAATAGATGAAGATTAGTTAGCTCAACTCTTACAGGTATTGGCTCCGCGTAAACATTTAAGAGAAGCAATTAGCCATGGTATTGTTTATATAAGCTGTATTGCCTAAATGCACGCAGGAAGGAGAGATGGTTCAGGGCACTAGGATTATACCCAGAGCAGAAATGCACTTGATAATTAAAGGAAAACACCTGCCGCTCCAAAAAAGAAAGGAAGCAATGCTAGCCCTAGTAAAAGACTTCCCCTTGGTGCTCGGTTCCTAAGCACACCTAACTTTAAATAATTCTGGCTTTGGATATTCTGTACATCTGGGGGTTGGGGTGAAGAAGGACCTCTAAGCTGCACTTCCTCATCCCTTGCTGCTTTAGAATATTTGAAATTGAGGCTCATGCATATTCCTGGCTGGGTGTAGCATTATGCACATGCACCAACCTATCCAACAAGTCTCTACCCCCTACTTGCTGCAGACACCTGAAGCACTTTGTTTTTACTGAAAGCAATTCGGATCACTACCAGTTATGCTTGCATTGAAGGTTCTGCACAACCTATTATTCCATTTAGACAAATGGCCCAACACAGAAGTGTGGGTTGTAGTTGGAGTGTGTGTGTCCATTTTTTGAAAAATCTTACTAGATGTGCCTGCATGTTGCTAGTTGAGAAGTCTTGTACAGTAACAAATCACACCACATTAGTGGCTTGGTGTCTGTTCTGTGCGAACAAAAAAAAATTACTGCAATCTATCACAACTATATGATAGCAAACACATCCCTTATACACACAGCCTAAAATTTACAGGCCGATTCTCAAAAGCATATAGGAAAATATCTTAGCAATTATAGTTAAAATAAAAATGTCCACTTAATGTCTTTATATCTGTAAAAGAACAGCGTTGTGGGGTTTAGTTTCTGTCTGTCTGATTGTAGGTCACTTTAGGTTGCCCTGAACAAGAGAAAGTGACTAACAAATTTAATAAAGACTTATAATAATCACCGGTGGTGGTGTTTAGGGCTGAAAACCCCATTGTAAGCCTTCAATACGATTCTCCAGTAATTATAATAAAACAGTTACTACCACATAACTGAGAACCATTCCAGTAGTTAGTATATGTGTCGGCCACTTTTCTGTTCATTTATTTTGGGATAGAATACCACCAATGGTAACTTTTCCAGCAGAGACTTCTGCATCTGAATCTAAGCTTTAAAATAAAAATATTTATCATATAAACACTGTACAGTTATTAAATACATTTAGCACTGCATTCATGATAACATGGATATTATGTAATGGAGGACAACAGTTTAGACGGAAAGTAGGTGCAGCCACCTTGTTGTTTTTTACTCAGATATAAACTTCAGTTAATGTGTTCACTGTTATGGAAAAAAAGTATGGGTTGCCTTCTGAAGCTTTGTTGTTGCCTCCCTCCTCCCCCAAAGACTCCATTTATCCAGGTGAGTGAACTTGGTATAACCGGCAGTCCTCTTGGTGAAAATCTGTGGAAACAAAGTGCCAATAATGTGGCCAACATTGACTCAAAAGACACTGAGAGCTTTCCCTCAGATTCCAGAGTTAATTTCTGGAGTGATGCTTGCCCCACACCTTAGACTTCTTTTGAGATAAATTATTGGCCAAACTTTATCAGAAAATAACTATTACATTTTCTGAGAATATTTTCTTCTTTGGACTCCTGAATTGCTGGATATTTCCATTCCCACCAAGAGTATTTGGCAACCCCAGCCCTCTATTGCCCATTAACAGAGTTAAATACAGATCCAGTGTTAATACTGTTTAGAATTGCTGAAGGAAGCAAAGTGCTTAGTCCTTCTGGCTTAGCCCTTCTTCCATCCTTCCCTTATTCCATAGTTACCTTCATCTACCAGTGCAAACAAAAATCTAAGTTTGTATTCTACTAATCATTAACTGAATTGAAATTTCACAGTAGAAGGTTCTGTGAATGTTTTAGAAGTCCACTACCTCACTTGGACACAAGATCTGGAAAAATGCTTCCTTCTTCCAATACCCACACCATGCTGCTGCCCACAAGTTGGGCAGAGAATTCAGGGAGGGGGGACAATGACAGACAGACATTTTTGCTCACCCCTGGAACCTAGTTTATACTCCAAGATCCTCTCCTTTAGTAGTTTGTACCAGGCCTTTGTAGTGCTCAGTTTTCTTTTACTTTCACACCACTCTTCAATGATTGTTTAGGCTCTTTTAAAAAGGGCTCAACTATAGCAGTGGCAAATAAATACATGAAGGGTGGGTTCTGACTCTCAAAGGTATATATATTGAGAGGAGGTTTCCACACAATATATAGCTATTTACAAAAATAAAAACCACAAACCTTTATGTCCGCTGACTGTTGCCTAGAATTCAGGGCGTCAGATACTAACTCATCAGTCTTTGCTTTGTATCAGGTGGCCTGTAAGGAAAAGAAGGATATGAATGTTTACTGCATGCTATGCAAGCCATCAAAGCCAAAAAGCCAGAGCAGAAAGTGCTAACAAGAATGTTCTGGTCTGAAGCTGTGTCAAGAGGTTTTAGAGACAGTGAGGGTTAGTCCTTTTTAGTTGTGGAACACCAAAGGCAAGTTGAAGTTGGTTGTTAACAAGGGCAACTCAGAGAAGACACATGTCGAAGAGGAACGAGTAGTATTTGCATGCATTTTACCTCCATGCTCTGTTCTGTGCTCATGCTTTTGCAATGCTCCTTGATCACTGCTCTCTGAAGGACTGATACAAGCACTTACGTTACATGGCCCATGACACAAACTACTGATGGGTTCATGGTGGTCAAAGGCAGGATTAATTCTGACAGCATTCTCTGTGTTGCTTTGGCTGAGAGGAGGACCTCTACAAGGCAGAACATGTTTGTTTAGGGTAAGACTTCCTGTCTGTAGTTTTTAAAAGTTCCAAAAAAACTGTTGGGGGAGGGTTAAGCTGCTTACTCCAGTTTAGGCTTGGTATTGCATTTTCTTCGCAACTTATATATTAAAGTGACGAGAAGAATAACTAGGCTTAATAAGCCAAGCATCAAAGCTTTGGAGATGTTGGACCGGGTAGGTGCTGGAGCGTATTTTGCACAACGCCCTCGGCTGTTTCTACGGGCTGGGCATCTAAAACATGGAGGGAAAGGGAAGCAAAGCAGTTTTATGTCAAAACAAGACCAAGGGCACGCAGGAAAAACAATTCAAAACAGGTTCTCCATGCCTGTCCTAAACCCTTTAATCTGTGTTAGGCTTTAGGACTTTTCTTTTTATTCCACTTTTTATGCTGCATTTATATTTATCAGCTGGCACCCAAAGTGTGAGTAGGCCCAGTAGAACTTTCCCTTCCTATCTTTCCCCCAGCTCAGATATGCTCCAGGGGTCCCCACAGCCACTCAGAGCAGAGTTTGGAGGCACACAGGGGCAAGAGAGTGAAGGAGAAGTCCTGTAGCTCATGTGGATGTCAATTCCACAAGGGGGCTGACTCCACTGAATGCCAGTCATTTATAGAATAGCTCAGTTGGTTAGAGCGTGGTGCTGATAATGCCAAAGTTTCAGGTTCGATGCCCCTATAGGACAGCTGCATATTCCTGCATTGCAGGGAGTTCCTCAGGGTCCCTTCCAACTCTGTAATTCTATGGTTCCATATTAACTTTTAAATTGTTTGATTTCTTTTTGTAAGACACCCTGAGGACTGCTATAGAGTGTGCTATAAATGCGGTACATAAATTATGGTAATAACAGTGTAACAGAATTGCTAATAATAACGTGGTGTAAGTGGCTGACAGGCAAATGTGTGTTCATTCAGGTTCATTTCCTATACGGAGGCATCTCCCACCACTAGCACGGTGAAGCCTCAGGTACTTACCTCATGAAGCTCCATATGCTCCCTTGGAATGGTGGAAGGTCCTATAAGGAAAAGAGCTTGGAGCAGGTCTTCCTCACAAGAGGTGCCTGCGAGGCAAGGAAAGGCCAGCCTCCCAGTTTTAGAATATAGAAGCAGGAGATTGTAGCCAAAGCAACATGGTGGAGTTCTACTGGTGCAGCGACACTTCCGTTTCCTCTCCTCACTTGACCCACTCCCAAAATGTTCTCCAGAGGGTCTCCCAACCCCTGGAGCTGATTTTGAGGGTGTGCAGGGGGCTTCAGGGGAGAGGAGGGAAGTGTTCCATTCTGCTAGCACATGCCCCTTGCAATAGCAGAACAGGTGCATAGGCTACCAGCCAGCGCATACATTCCTCTCTCCATAACAGGTCTGAATATAGGAAGATTTGCATTTTTATTTTGTTTTTCTATTATGCCTGATGAGGCGACTGAAGGATTTCCTGTCAGTATCTATCAACTAGGCTACGAGGAAACTCCCAAGATTACCTCCTTCAATTTAAAGATTCTTAAAATGAGCTAAATCTAAACAAAGCGTCTGGTCCATTACACAGCTGACAAGTACATGGAATGTTCAAATCTGACAAAAATAAACGTGAAGTCCTTTCCGCTGAGCTGCATGAAGTAGATTCCAGCTTATGGCAAACAATGGAGGCCGGAAGTCAACATGACTATGTGGGAACCAAAAACTTGATGCTGAGCACAGGCGCATAACATAGCACTGGCCCATTTAGGCCAGTACTGTTACTATGGCAAGCAGGAGCTGTCCTGGGATCTTCCCAGTCCTGCTACCAGAGAGCTTTACAATTGGGAATTTTCTGTATGGATGCCATAAACCACTGTTCACTCCCTAGTCAATGTCTAACCAGGAATAATGGCTGCATTCTGTCATGTGATGCTGTTTGCATGATGCAATAGATTCCATAATATCTTTCAAATTCTACAGCAACACTGATATTCACAATACAGTGGTACCTCAGGTTAAGTACTTAATTCATTCCGGAGGTCCGTTCTTAACCTGAAACTGTTCTTAACCTGAAACACCACTTTAGTTAATGGGGCCTCCTGCTTCTGCCGTGCCGCCAGAGCCCGATTTCTGTTCTTATCCTGAAGCAAAGTTCTTAACCTGAAGCACTATTTCTGGGTTAGCGGAGTCTGTAACCTGAAGTGTATGTAACCTGAAGCGTATGTAACCCAAGGTACTACTGTATTCATAATCACAATCAGTCCTGCCATCCTCACAGGCATACTTGGTAGGGATGTGGGGATAGGGCCTTCTCAGTGGCTGCCCCCAAAACTTTGGAACTCCCTCCCTGGAGAAGCTAGACTGGCTCCTTCCTCTTCTGGAAGGACAACAAGGAACAGACTTCTTTTAATGAAAGTGTTGGTGCCCTGATGCTGTTATTATAAATATCTGTATGTTTTTAATTTTGTGTGTGTGTGTGTTTGATTAGTGTTTAATTGTTTTAAATGATTTTTTAAAACAAATAATTTATATAAAAAATGTTTTTAGCTGTTCTTATTCTCCCCCCCCCCCCATTTAAGCCGCCTTGAGTCACTGCCAAGGGAAAAGAAGGGTATAAATAAATACATAATAATATAACAGTGATGACACTTACCTACACACTGCCCCTCTTCCTGGAACCAATTCACACTTGCCACCATTAACACACAAGTGTGGCTCAATTTCACACAGGCTACGGCACGGCAGACCATCTCTTCGTACATAACCAGGCTTACAAAGGCAATCGGCCTCTTTCGTCCAGTCGTTCTTTACGCACTGTGAAAATTCGTCGCATCCCATGAACTTGCAAGGATCCGCTTGATCAGCTGTAAAAGAAAAGGATAATCTTTTAAAAAAATGGGTCCATTGCTGCAGTGCCACGTACACTTGGCAAAAACTTACTCTTGACTGAGGAGGGAAACAGGAGCTCCCCCACAAGTACGAGTCTATCAGTCAAATACATCTTAGAAGAAGAGCCAGAATCATTTTGCATTTACAAGCTGCGGTTATGGATTCTTTTCTTTGGTGATCTGGCTTTCTGTTTACTTGATTCTCCTGCCTGTGACAGTCGTATGCTCAGACTAATAATGGAGTTGCCTATTACAAATAATGGGAGCCCTTTATCTAGTGCTCCTCTCCATGTCTTAATACAATTCACGTTCTAACAAGCTTGATTCAGTATGCAAGGAATTGCCAGTGCTGGCATTAGTACAACCAAGAGGCTGTTGCATGGCTGGCAGGCTAGGGTGGCTCTGGACAAGCTTAGACACAGAAGCCCACCTGAAAATGGCCCAAGTCCCACCAGTGGTTCCTAGTCTACTGTTTGAGAAACACTGGTATAATGACACCACTGGTATTTATTATAACATTTAGTTTTTTAATACTTAAAATACTCCAAGTGCCATAAGATTTCTTAACTGATCTTTTTGGAAATCCACCAGCAGTATCAGATCTTGAAGATCTCCCAACTCTTAGAACCACTAGCTAGGAACAACTGTGGGAGAGCGCTACTACTCTCAAGCCCTCCTTGTAGGATTCCTGAAGGCAACTGTTTGACCACTGTGGGAAGCAGGATCCTGGCCAAGACAAGTCATTGGTCTGATCCAGCAGGGCTTTTATTTCTGGAAAGGAGTCCTCTTCCCTCTCTGAAATAGTCTGCTACCCACACAAGCCTGCGACTCATAGCTGCGTGTGTCACTTGGCTCAGTTTCCTTGGCAGTCTGCCTCATCTCCAAATATCTGAGAACCAGTATGTAGATCTTTTTTCTCATTTTCCCACAACACTGAACTTTTAATTTTATATCTCCCAGGCTTTCTAAAAAAGAGAATGTAACAGTGTTTAAAAAATCCTTTAGGACATGCTAAGGAAACTGGTTCAAGTAATTGTGTGCCTTGCACAGAATTTATTAGAATATCCGTTATAGTTAGCAATCCCCAACTCGGTTTACAATACTGAAATAAAAGCCGTCTTTTAATCTGGAGATTATATATTTCTGCAGAATCTTAGGAACAAAGTTGGTTCAGACATAATCCTATTTTTTCAAGTAATGAGTTTTCATCCTACCCTTAAAACAAATAATAGGAAAGCAAGATATATTTGTTCTTCTACATATACCAATCAGGCATTTGTCGACTTCAGTTTTCATTCATACTTCATTCATTCATCTAGTCCAGGGTTTCCCAAAATTTTCAGCTGTTTTTGGACTACAACTCCCATCATCCCTAGCTAGCAGGAACAGTGGTCAGGGATCATAGGAGCCAACTCCTAGGGTGTCTCAATAAAATATTTGAGGGGACCCCCCCCCCAAGTTGATAGGTGTTGCCGTTCAAATGTTTTGTGAAACTTGTGATTGATTATGCAGGGTGGGACTTACCTGGGTCCCCCATTATTTTATTCCAGTTGGCACCCTGTCGGAGATGATGGGAGTTGTAGTCAAACAACAGCTGGAGACCCAAGTTTGAGAAACCCTAATCTAGTCCCATCCCTTGCTCAGTGCAAGAAATCCAGACTAAGAGCATTCCCCAAGAGATGGCTCTCCAAAGAATCTCATGCGCTGCCACCCAGGTAAATGGTTCCGCTGTTGAACTGTTCTTAACTTTAATTATTTTCTCCTAACGTTCAGTTGACATCCACCCTCATAAAAGCACAAGGAGAGCAGCCCTGGTGGATCAGAACAGTGTCCCATCTAGTCTCAGTGTCCTGTTCTATATTAGCTGTCTGTGGGAAGCCCACAAACAGAACCTGAGCACAACCGCACCTGACCGATGATTTCAAACAACTGGTACTCAGAAGCATATTGCCTCCATCAGTGGAGGAACAACATAGCTATTAGGATTAGTAGTCACTGGAAGCCTTAGCCTCTATGAATTTGTCTAATCCTTTTATAAAGTCATCCTGTTACTTAATCCCATTAGATCTAGACCTGCCCTCTCGGGCAGCAGACAAGATGTCTCTGCCCTCTTGTAGGTGACAGTCCTTCAGGTATCTGACTACAACTATCATGTCCTCTGTGTCTTCCCTTCTCCAGGCTAAAGAGACCTAGTTCCTTCACCCGTTCTTCATAGGACTTCTTTGCAGGACCCTTGACCATCGTTGTCCTCTGAACCAGCTCCAAATGTCTACAACCTTCTCAAACTGCAGTGCTGAAGAACCCCCAGAGGAGGTCTGGCTACTGCAGTGTCTCATGCCTTCAGACGTACATAAAAACAAATGGTCAGCTATGTTTGGTTTTGCTTACAGTGCTGCATGGAATCTCACATTTTAATCCACAAACTTTGTTCTAGTCAGAAAAGGGACACAATCTAACACCCATCTTGTTTATCTCATTTAAATGCGGCATCAACATTCCAGGATATGAGGTAGAAGGAGGATCCTTCAGGTCTGTTGTCAAGACAACATTTTGAAGTCATGAAGTACACAGTGACACACACAACTTCAGAGAAGGAGTTCACACTGCACAGTTGCTATGCCACCTTGAGATATTTCGCACAGTTACTGTCTGTGCTTGCATTAAGGTTCTCTCAGTTACTGTAGCCTGGCTGCCAGCCTCCTCACCCTTCCTTGGTCAGCAGACAGTTTTCTGTTGTTAAAAATGCACACTCAGCTTCCTACTCCACCCAGCATATAACCTCAATGTAACATGTGCTTATCTCGCAGCAGGGTACTCAGTGCCCATTATGCCATGTTCCTGAAGTGTGACCCTTCAAAGGAATGAGAACTCAGGTCTGTAATGCCTGATGAACTCTTTCACCAGTTTTGTAGAATGGGTGGCCAAATAAACAGATGCTCTTCAGTGCTGCAGCTGTCATAGGAAGTGTGCGCAAATCAGCAGAGTAACTAAATGAAAGCAGCATGTTGGCCAGAAAAACCAAGTGATCCTTGGGCTATGTTGACACATGTGAGATACATTCTGGGAGCACATTCTAAGAAGAGTCCACCGTTTTCATTCTACTCTTAGATTTGCTTGTGGGAAAGGTCAATTTGTTAAAAGAGAGACTCAGTTCTCTGCCATGTTCTACATGATGTTTGGCCGGACATTGGCCAGGGCACTGAACAGCTAGGAAATCTCCCCATGGCCCTGCAGGAGCTGCTCCCAATGAAAAGCTGCAGCAGACCTGCAGCTGCAGAAGGATTGTTTCAGTCACCAGGCTGGGCCCTCCCAGCACAAGATCCCTGCTGCTGCTTCACTTGGCAGGATGGGCCTCTTACTCTTGAGTGATTCTGTTGGTGCTCTCTGTAAGCGTGAAGTACATAGAACATTTGCCAGAACTCCCACTGGCTTCGTTTGGACTGTGGGCAAAATAATATCTTCCTTGATTTTGGCCTATGCATCCTTTCCCCCCCAATAAAAGTAAATATGCAGTATAGTCAGTTTCTCTCTAGGTACCTTTTTGTCAATGCTAAGGAACGCTAGGGACGTGGGTGGCGCTGTGGGTTAAACCACAGAGCCTTGGACTTGCCGATCAGAAGGTCAGTGGTTCAAATCCCCACAATGGGGTGAGCTCCCGTTGCTCGGTCCCAGCTCCTGCCAACCTAGCAGTTCGAAAGCACGTCAAAGTGCAAGCAGATAAATAAGTACCGCTCTGGTGGGAAGGTAAACAGCATTTCCGTGCGCTGCTCTGGTTCGCCAGAAGCGGCTTAGTCATGCTGGCCACATGACCCGGAAGCTGTACGCTGGCTCCCTCGGCCAATAAAGCAAGATGAGCGCCGCAACCCCAGAGTCGGTCACGACTGGATCTAATGGTCAGGGGTCCCTTTACCCTTTACCTTTAAGGAATGTTTAAGAGCTTTACATTTTGTTACAAATAAATAAGTGCAAACAACATGTGCCTCGTGTTAGCTTAGAATGCATATATTTCTTGCAATGTTTCTTGTCAAAATACGCATCTCCCCAATTGCTATTTTCTGTTGATAAAAAGCATCTATTTAAGCTCTTGGGCTCTGTGCCATGTTTCACTGGGTTCGCAGGAGGGACCCTGATCATGACATAGAGACAACCTGGGGCTTTTCATTCTTCCCGGGCCACCCGTCTTACAGAGAGCAACCGACATCATGAAATGCTTGCAGGAGAGAGCAATGTTTCTTCCCCCACTGCCCCATTTTTTACATCACCTGGCTCAATATCAAGGGAATAGCTGTCAATTTCAAGGTTAAGGCGCTGAGCTGCTGCATCACAAAAATCCTCCAGCACACAATGGACAGCCTCTGTGATGTTGTACGGCACTGACTTGGCAAACTTCATTTTGCTGTTGACAATCACACTTCCATTGCGGAAGTTCAGTATTTCCAGTTGCTTGAAGCCTGTTAGGTTGGACTGTAGGTAAGGAAGAAGCTACAAAAAGAAAAAAGAAAAGAAAAAACTTTAAGTCAGTGGTGTCCAAACTTTTCAAAGAGGGCCAGATTTTATGAAGCGAAGGGCCGTGGGGGCCGACCAAAGGGTCAACTAAAGTTGTTGATTTTTTTTAAGGGTTGGAGTTGTTGAGCTTCTTTTAGGATTGTTGAGGGTTTTTACGATTTTACCCCAGGAAATAAACTGCCACAGGGGCCAGATTAAATCGACCAGAAGGCAGGATTAGGCCTCTGAAACGGACTTTGGACATGCCTGCTTTAAGTCCTCTATCACTGCCCATGTATCATTGATTCCACTTATTTTCACTTTTCATTTTAGGGAACATAAATCAACTGCTCTGTTTCACTGACTTTATTAGCAGACTTTACATCTGCTACCAGGTTAAGTTTCTCAGTTAGTCTTTAACTGTCTCTCTGGTTAGATCTTCTTCAATAATCTATTAAGATAGATAGAGTGCGATTTTCCTTCTAATTAAATTTCATAGGCTGCAATCCAGTTAAAAAAGAAATCAATGGGACTTAAACGTGCTTAAATGTGAATTGCAGCCATAGGCAAGGCAGTTCTATGGTTTCAAGAGGGTTTTGTGTGTTGTTAGTTGTTAAAAGGAGAACGTGAGCCTTGGATATTTATGTCCCAGCTGCCAAAGTCAACAATGGGTATTTGTGTATACTGGGAGCTCTGCATTGCATAGCCAATAACTGAGCATGTTTTATATGTTCTTTCATGGCAAGGAGAGCTAGCACCTTCCAGCTATGATTATTCACACTTCCAACCTCAGCCTTCTGGCTGAGGAAGCCAAAAGAGTCCGGCCCTGCAATGGCAGCAGGCGTGATCAGTGGTAGCTAAGGTAGTTCAAGGGATGCCATTCTTTTTATCTTCTGGTGCTGGTTTCCCTTCATGCACACCCAAAAGGGAGGCCCTATCCTCTCATGCCTGCTGGGCTCTGCTTTGTGGGAGAAGTTAAAATATTCTTTCTCCAGCTTCCCCTCTTCCAGAAGTGCTGGTGATAGAGCCACAGTTTGGGAGGAAGACTTTAACCACCACCACACAACTCAGGTGAAGAACAACCAGATAAAATTCAGGGAAGTGAAGATTTTGAAAAATTAGTGTGTTTGGGGTTTTCTATTGTTTCAGAATTGATGCCAAAGAATTGATGCTTTTGAATTATGGTGTTGGAGGAGACTCTTGAGAGTCCCATGGACTGCAAGAAGATCAAACCTATCCATTCTTAAGGAAATGAGCCCTGACTGCTCACTGGAAGGACAGATCCTGAAGCTGAGGCTCCAATACTTTGGCCACCTCATGAGAAGAGAAGACTCCCTGGAAAAGACCCTGATGTTGGGAAAGATGGAGGGCGCAAGGAGGAGGGGACAACAGAGGACGAAATGGTTGGATAGTGTTCTCGGAGCTACCAGCATGAGTTTGACCAAACTGCGGGAGGCAGTGGAAGACAGGAGTGCCTGGCGTGCTCTGGTCCATGGGGTCACGAAGAGTCGGACATGACTAAACGACTACACAACAACAACAATTGTTTCAGAAAGTACAGGTTAGGTTTGCCATTAAGTGTGAATTGACTTCCTCTTCCAACCCAAGTTGAGGCAGGGATGAGGTTGAAACTACATCATCATCATTAAATTTCTTTGCTGCCCTTCATCACATGTGATTAGCATCATGAACAGGGTTGGGTAGTAAGAAGAGTAGGTGCCAGTTTTCTTTTTAAAATGCTTTTACTTGGAATTTGTTTTTAACTTGGGGAATGGCACGGGGGGGGGGGCACCTAACAGCTTGCAAATATAAATGCATTAAAGCCAATTCTTTGCCACCTACCAGCTGCATGAACTGCTGTTCGAGTGCTTTGTATTCTGAGGAACTCCGGTTGAAGAGGTCATCGGAAAAGCGCATGTTGGTTACTCTCAAGCTGAAGAAGACTACTAGCTCTTTGCCTTTGGCTGCAGTTGTCATTGAGCTGGTGGTGACGTACTTCAGTGGAGGAGCTGGAGTCATATCCGGAGTTTCAGGCAGTGCATAGTAGCCACTTCCATCCTCACTAATTGTTGCTGGCCTCATGATGTCAGCTGTATCTAGTTCCGTAGCAATATCTTGCACCCCCATGTCAAATCCTGTAGGGATGTCACCATCAGTCACTGCCCACCCAGAGCTTGTTGCTTCGAAAGACTGGTCAATGACAACAGAAGGACCACTGGTAGTCACAGCAGGCAATAAAATGATCTGATCTGTAGGCCCCAAAATATCATCTTCAGGAAGAGAAGTGGGAAGAGCAGGAGAACCAATGACATATGGTATAGTAGTTATTGCAGCCAAAATCTCATCGCCTGAAGATTCCGGTTCATCAGTAATCTTTGCATCTAAAAAGGAAACAACATGTTGAACAACAACACTGTAGAAAACACACATTTAAGGTCTGCTATGGAAGATGTCGAAGCGGAATTGTTCCCCTATTATGGCATTTATGCCCTACTTTCCACTGAAAACACGCACACAAGATGGCTAAAGAATAATTAAAATCCAATTCGGGTAATTGAAATGACAGTAATTCAGCAAAATACAAATCAGGGCGCCTTATTAAAATGTCAATAAGCTGCAGCAAATAAATACAGGAATTCAACTCCAATCCGTTATAGTCTCAAAAGTCCAACAGTGTTCTAGCTAACCACCTGGCTGAGTGAAAGTGATGCATCCATCCATATGGAATGAGTTCCATAAGGACGTACCCATGCCTCCTCTCCCACAAACAAACTAATTCAAACAGAGGAGGCATGTGGAACATGAATTCCAGGGAAAGTCTTAATGTGTCAATTCAAACATTGTTCTCTTCAGTCTAGTAAGGATCATATTCAGATGAAAAATTGGCCTACTTCTTCAACTCTGTTCATACAGTCATCTCCATGCATTTGGTGCATGCATACAGAGGAAGGAGGACCACCTGGGTTAGCCCTAACCTCAGTGTTATGCACCTGCATTTGTCATCTTGCGGGGGGAGGTAAGCCCTGCCTTGCATAATTGACCACCAGACGTGGCACGCGCACACCATTTGAATGGCAATGCCTATCAACTTTGGAGGGCCCCGCCCCCTCAAATATTTTTTGGGGGGAGGCCGAAGGGACCTCGGCCCCTAGGAGTTGGCTCCTATGAATCTGTGTGCCATCTCAAAAGGAGACCCTATGCATGTGCAGCTGCATAATACTGTGCATGATTTGAAACCCTACATGGTGAACATTCCCAAGTGAGCTCACACTCCTTGAGATGTATATGTGAAGGCTGCCCTTTTCAAATGTGCTGAATGCATGGATGGCAGAACAGGCAGAATGCATGACACTGTGGACGGTGCCCGTGGGTGCAGTCCTTTTCTGCCCCCCAGATAGCCACTGTGTCACTTTTAGACATTTCCCCCTAAACTATTATTTTAGTAATGGTAGCTCTACCTGATTACTTTCATAATTTATCTTAGGTCACCAAATCTCCTTACAGACCGCCCCCTCCCAATCATGTTTTCTCCTAAATGTGCAAAGGCCTTGGCATTCTGTACAGAAATATAGAGTACTCAAGAATCTGTAACCAAAAGAAATATGACAGGAAAGGGAATTAGGAGCACAGCATAAAGATAAAGGGATGATGACAATTATATCAAGAATAATTCGCTTCAGTAGTATTGTGTCCTACAAGTTGCTATGCTGACATTTCTTGCTCAGAATCTTCATTTTTATGATTAAATCTTCAGCAACTAATTGGTTTGACAAACTGTCGCACCTTTGATGCATGTGCAATTAGGTGCAAATTAGATGACAATGATTTGCCTTTGGTTTGAACATCAAAACGGTAAAGCTGACTATCTCCTAGAGTGTAGTCAATACAAATTTGCTGAATACACTTATGCACATTCTTCAGTTATTCCACAAATTCACTGATTCAATATTTCCTTAATAACTTGCCAACATACCTTGGTCAAAGGCTGAGTGGTTGCAAGACACAGAAGTGGGTTGCTGTTGACTTTTGTTTAGGTAATTATCTTTTAATGAAGTTTGAGTGTGACTGGGTGCAAATGAATGAATATTGTGGAATAACTTACATTTTGTTTGAACGCAGTGATTTACTAGCTTTTTGTGAATAGATTTAGGTCTGATCTGCAGTTTATTCCCCTCCACAATCCTAGTGAGCGTTGCAAAACAGATAACTCAAGTCTCTGTCATCATTTCTCCTATGCTACTGCTTGTTCTGCTATTGCAGTGCTTCTGGCAAATGTCTTTGAAGTTACGTTACACTCACCCACCCTGTATAATCACTGTTTAGAGACCCCTTACCAGGAGTGCTTCCTACAACGGCAACAGGTGGGGACAAACATCAGTGTTGCATGGACACTGGCTCTAGGGAGCCTGTTTCTCAGATATTTCTCATTGTCACCTATTGACTTAGAAGCAGGGAGCTTCAGTGCTCAAGTTGGTGGGGGAGAATTATTAGCCAAGCTGTGGCATCACCCCCCTGCAGAAAGCAGATAGGCTTACTACTACTTAGGAAAATGGAAACTTTTTTGGCTTGTGCATTCTAAAAAGCTGTACTTCATAAACTTAACATTCTCACCACCAGCACCAAGTATCTAGAACCTTGAGTAACTTTACTGATCTGAACCACAAACAAGTTGGGCAACAGGTGAGGTTGAGAAGACCTAACAGCATATAGAAGCTATAAACCTTGTCCCTAAATACACGTTCCTAAGATCATCTATCAAACTAGCTTCCAGGGGTTTGGTGGCCTTACATGAAAGCTTTGCAATAGTTCAGTCAGTAGAGCATGAGACTCTTAATCTCAGGGTTGTGGATTCGAGCCCCATGGTTGGTTTTTTTATTATTATTATATGCCACCCAGCCACTCCTGTATTGAAGGGGGTTGAACTAGATGATCCTCGTGGTCCTATTTCAACTCCACAATTCTATGATTCTATGTCAAACTAAATTGAAGAGCATGCCAGGTAAAAAAGAGATTTATATACTCACTAACAGAAAAAAAAAGGTTATATGCAAAGCTTCTCTAAAACAGAACCAATGTACCACTTATGGGAACAGATTCAAATTATGGAATGGTGAAGGATACCAAAAAATTACAAAAATGACTTACAGAAATGGATCCCTGTGATTCAATGCAGGCAACTCCCCATTTCTATGGGGGAGTTGTGTCAGCGCATAAGCCCATTCTGCCCCCACCCCATTCTGCCCATTCCACCCCTTTCCAGGGCCGAAAATGATGTCTGTGTCGGTAGCCGCATGTCAGTCGGGTACGTGCAAAATGGTTGTTGCCTGTATATGGGAGAGAAGTTAGGTTTCACAGGAACAGAAGTAGTTTACAAGGTAGTAATATTTATGTGTCAAGTTTTCATATGAATCTATTATATAATCAGTTGGTAATAAAACATCTAACACGCACACAAGATAGATTGAAATTACATCTTCATTATTAATACTTTCTCTGGTATTGTGAAGAAATTCATTTCATGAGAAAAATGTAATCATTACAGTATGCTTATTATTTGCCACTGTATTTTCTGGGAATGCACTATTTATTTCTGCTTACTGTACTTTAACTATTTTGGGCAGCTTAGAGAATTAGTGTTTCCTAATGAAAGGATTATAAAGTGAGAGCCATGCCACTGAATTCTATTACAGTACCAAAACAGCGTGAGTCTAATTAGATGGCTAATATGACAGAAGGGGAATTGCAGGTCAGAGGAGGCCTATGAAAGAATCCTTTATCCGTAACTCAACTTCCTGTTTTGCTTTTATATTTTGTTGCCTCTCAAGTGCTGTTAAAAAAACCAAAAACGAATATGTAAGGACTACCAAAACATTATAGAAAGCAACATGCAGTTTAAGAACAAAAAGGCATATGCCACAATCTAACAGAGTGTTAAATCTGGGTTAAGTCCACTCAGTGCTTTTTTTTCTGGCAGTGCATTTTTCTGCCCCAAATCAGAGCCTCACATCTCCTTCCCAAAGCTGGGGAAGTTTCTCCCCAGCTTAGGGACAGAGACATGATGCTCTGGCAGGGTCCGATAGCCCTCCTTTGTGTGGTGAGTACCGGCACCTGTTTTTCTAGAAAAAAAGCACCGAGTCCACTAATTTAAACAAGTTCAAGCACACCTAACTCTGTTAGGACAGGAACTCTCAGGGCAGAATATTATTCATTTGATTTAGAATCTATATGTAAATTTTCAGGTAAAAGCTGTTTACACTGGAATCCTGTACCCAAAAGAACATTTCAATTATATTTCTAGAAAGACCGAAAATGAAGTAAGCAGCAAGTAGGTATGTATACTGAAGAACTGTGGATGGATTCTTATATTCATGTACGATGTCTAACCCTTTTCTCTCTCTCAGCTTCCACCAACAGCATGCACTTCAGCATGCAGGCATAGTGTTGCTGGAAGAACAGGGACAGAATATTTTAAAACACAGCTTCAAGTTTCAATATTTCTGAAAGACTTGTGTCCCCTCTGGCTTATCTGCTCTGATGTCACAGGGGGTCAGGGTAGCTTAGCCCTAAGCAGCAGAGTCCTGAAGGAAATGATCTAGGAAGATCTTAGAATGAGAATTTAGAAGCCAGTGAACAACTTTTGCTAAATTGAACCATGTAAGTACAGTGGTACCTTGGGTTACATACGCTTCAGGTTACATATGCTTCAGCTTACAGACTCCGGTAACCCAGAAATAGCACCTCGGGTTAAGAACTTTGCTTCAGGATGAGAACAGAAATTGTGCTCTGGCGGCACAGCGACAGCAGGAGGCCTCATTACCTAAAGTGGTGCTTCAGGTTAAGAACAGTTTCAGGTTAAGAACGGACCTCCGGAACAAATTAAGTATTTAACCCGAGGTACCACTGTACTGTTTGTCACTGGCTTTCGGATTACACCTTGCTGCTACATATACATTTAGCAGTTGCAGAGCATTTTGATGGAAAGCTACTTGTGGCAACAAAAATATGACCTTTGCTCCAAAACACTACCAAAAATGGTAATCAAATGCAGGGAGTGCCTGATTCTCAGCATACTTAACATTTTTCAAAATGAGAGAGGTTGCAAGGGGGCCAAAAAGCTACCTACAGAAGGTAAAAAGAAGAAGTGTAAAGAACTAAAATAACTCTGCTTGTCTGTGTAAGCATACTATTTGGCAGCATTTTAAAATTATATTTTGACAAGCTCAGTACATTGTTATGAGTTCGTGGGTGCCTGACTCCCCTGTGTTATGAGTTTCAGGCTCCCTGCTGTTATGAGTTTCTGGGTGCCGGACACTGAACCCCTGGATTCAGCAAATGTTAAAATATAAGCCAGACCAGTTTCCTGATGAGGTAGTCGCCTGGGAGACGAGCCATTAGGAGAACAAAAGGAAGACAATGAGCGATTAGGAAACCAAAGACAGGGGGCTCTAAGCCAGATGAGGGGGCACTCCCTCAACTCAGAGTTACTTAGAAGTTTGAAGGAGAGTTTTTAGAGCTGGCTGTGATGTGACCTGGGAGGACAAAAAGGTGTCAGGCTGTTAAAGGCAGCAAGCTGGAGAGCATGAGCATGATGTCTTAAGTCTGTTTGGAGCAAGACCTTGAAGCAAGACCTTCTTGAGTGCTGTGAACCCCTCCAGGTTCAGG
The DNA here is from genome assembly GCF_965153285.1 of Podarcis tiliguerta. Taxonomy (NCBI): domain Eukaryota; kingdom Metazoa; phylum Chordata; class Lepidosauria; order Squamata; family Lacertidae; genus Podarcis; species Podarcis tiliguerta. The sequence continues at coordinate 81,001,985 of NC_139536.1, read as the reverse complement.
TTGTGTATGTATGTAAATAAACGATATATCATAAAGACAGCAAAGTCTCTGCTGTGCCTCATTCCCCAAACATGGAGCCTGGTTAAACCCCTGGAAGCCCTGGAATCTCACACTGCTTGGAGATTGGAGTGGTGTGCAACAATACAATGCATGTTCTCTGTAAATGGAGATGTGATTCCAAATCAAATCTTGAATAGGATGCGTAAACCCTTTGTTTCTCATTTGCTACATGACATATTGAACATTATGGCAAACCCTTTCACAGGCTAATTTAATACCCGGAAACGTAGCTCTATGGTATCAGCGTTTATTGGACAGAGCAATGACAGGAGTCAACAAGGCGCAAAACACGTGAAAGAATAAGCCAAGATTCCTAAAAAAGAAAAGCAAAAAGCAAACAGAAAATTAGAAACTGAAGAATAACACCAATCCTACTGGTTCAACTGTAATGCCTGTTTGTCTTCAATTAGGTGAACTATTTGTTATTTCTCAATACCTAGGGCACATTAGCCCTGGCACATCTTGGTGTGTTTGAAGTACATTTTAAGGTTGGATTTAAGGCATAACCTATAAAGGATGACTGGCTATGAAGGAACTTGATTTGAAATTCCAATTGTTTCTCCCACCCTTTCACATGTTGGGGACATCCTGAACCAGAGTTCCTTTGAATGAACATTTTAAAAAGCAATTTGTGTGGAAGAAAATGTGCAACTTTGGCCTATAGTCAATCATGATGCTGCTGCAATTGTCTGCATACTTACTTGGCAATAAGAAGCCTCACTGAACTCAGCAGGACTAAATTCCAAGTAAGCATGCATAGAACTGCACAGTGCTTTTCGGGAAAATAGCTGGGCTGAATCTTGGATGAACATGAAAGCAGCAATGTGTTATTGAAGGAAAGTTTATATCTAACCTGAAAGTTGTGAACGTATTCCTGAAATGTTTCTGTACAGCAGTCCTTTTGCAGAAAACAATAACTACAGAATAATGACTGACTTAAAAAAAAAACAACTGACAAAAAATATGGATGTTTGAACATAGAAATATGAGCTGTCTGAAAACATCAAGATCAGTGTCTTTATTACAATACCCTGTGCTGCTGATGAAATTGCATGTTGCTTCTCCCAAACCCCAAAAATAACCATTGCACATAACCTTAAAGCAGCACACACACAAAAAAAGATCTATATCTATCTATCTATCTATCATCTATCTATCATCTATCTATCTATCTATCTATCTATCATCTATCTATCTATCTATCTATCTATCATCTATCTATCTATCATCTATCATCATCTATCTATCTATCATCTATCTATCATCTATCTATCTATCATCTATCTATCTATCTATCATCTATCTATCTATCTATCTATCTATATCTATCAATCATCTATCTATCTATCTATCTATCTATCATCTATCATCTATCATCTATCATCATCTATCTATCTATCTATCTATCTATCTATCATCTATCCATCTGGGTGTGGAAACAGAAAGCCTTATATTCATCAAAACTTCATGTAATTCTCATAAAAGGTACATAGCTGGACTTACTTTTTCTATCTTCAAAGCATTGACTTCAGCCAGATCATTCTCAACACATCTATAGCAGGAAATGATATTGGCAGACAGTGGATGGTGCTCCTGATGAAAACGTTAACAATGACTTTGTCAGTTTGTGATCAAACAGAATTTGTAAGAACTAAAAGTAAGGATAATGAAATCGGAGTTCTTACCTGATAAGGCTTGCTCATCCAAAAGAATTTTTAAAATGTCCTGTGTCTCATGTAATTTCGGACGCTTTCGCACTTATGCCCACGAACAGCGGCACATTTCTCCAGTGGTAACTTAAGCATGAATGTACTTCACATACCTGCCAAGGGCCCTGGTAAAAATGGGACAACTTGGGGTTTTTTTTGCAGGAGATTATGGTGGCCATTTTGGGTGATAACCTCACGCACTCTAGCCCGCAAAATGCACTTTTTGGGGGCCCACGATGTTCAAATGCCCTGAGACTTTATCTTCTTTCCACATAATCTGAGCACTGGATTCTGTTGTCCTGCACTGTTTACCTTCCCTTGTATTTATTTAGAATGGATGACAATATTGCCCTTTGTCTCAGCAAATAACACTAGGTCCCTAGAAGTGGAATAGTTTTCGTAAGGTAAAATCTCACCATCATGGCTATGCCAGTGTATTGAGCTTAAGTGTCTGTTCCATCTTGGGCCCACTTTAGTCATTATAATTTTTTTTTAAAAAAATAAGATCAAAATATAAAGTTTGGAGGAACCAAAGGGGCATCTCTAGCTGGAATCTGTTGCTGAGAAAATTACTTCCTGTCAGTTCATGGTAAGGCTACTCCTAGATTAGAATAGAATGGGAGCAAGTTATTTAGCATAATGTTTATTTCAAATCATTTCTGAAATGAATAATTCCCTTCTGCTACTTTGGTTAAGAAACCAAAAGCACTAATACCTGTCAGCCCACTAAAAAACAAACAAAGGATTTGTCTAAAATCCAGCAATCTGGAACATGAGACAGATTTGTGACAACGTCTACAAACTAATGAGATGGAGACGAAAGCTGCATTTGCCTGCAGGCTGTGTCCACGATGTCTGAAAGAAAACCATATTTGTTTTGATCTGTTCAACATTCTGTAAGCACTGAGATGGGCCCCTTTGCATGAATAAACTGCCTGCATGTACTTGGAAATCAAATGAGAACTGATAGTTTCCCTTATTTAAACAGTCCTTTGTTTTCAAGTATTTCCCCCCAGTTAGGTCATGCAGAAGCGTGCCTGCAGCACACTGAGCTGCCCAGAAAATGCAGCTTCATTTTGTTACAGAACGCCACACGAAGGAGAGGAGATGGTGGAATGATTGGTGTTATAGGTATGTGCAGGTGCTCCAACAGCTCATGCCAAGTGGCAGCCCCTGCCAATAAAGTGGAAAAAGCCACAATACACTCTATCATTTGGACTGTGCAGTTTTAGTCCTTACGATGTCAGCAAACAGATTGCTGCAGGTGTCGGCTAAATTCACCATCGGTAATCATCAAAGCAATTTCAACACAAAACATGGTCAGTTTCAAATTGACAGAAGAGAGGTTACACATTCCTTTTAAGGTCCACAGTGCAGAGGCATAAAATATGACATTTGAACCATCATACGTCAGCTTAAATATATACGTGAACCTGTTGCCCATGCACACAGCCCCTTTGTTGCGAGCGATGGCAGACTTGGAGCTCTCAAATTTCAGTGGCACCTTGTGCGCTGATAAAATCCAGTGCCCACCCCACCTCTCATGCTTCATTCTACAGCATCATCATGGCGCCCCACGCAGCAATGGTGACCAGTGCAACTGAACTGGTTGCTCTACCCTTAAACTGCCTCTGTTGTGAGCCATGATTAAACAAAGAGGCATCTAACTAACCAGTTTCCTGTTCCATCTGAAACTAAGATTACTAGTTTTGGAACAATCTGGGATACTAAACTACGAACTGAAGTTAGTTTATTATCTTGGAACGTTCCAAAACTGGGAAACTACGGTTTATTAAAAGCTTCCAGATTTAACTATGGCTTGGGTAAAGGGGACAGAAGCCCTTTGACAATCTCAGCTTAATAAACCAATAAACCAATAAACCATATGATTGTTTAAGCTTGTTGGCACAGTTATTTTTTTCCTCCGTTGCCTGTGGAAAGCATTTCAGAGTACCCTGTTAGCTGCTGCAAACCAGAAAGCCAGATAAGGGAAATGCAGCTAATGTATCACACATGGAAGCAGACTGGGAATTGCTGTCACTTTGCCATCAGCTGAATGAGTTACAGCAAATCCCTTCATACCCCCTGAGTGTATAACTTCCATTTCATCACTGCCTGTCTGAGTATTTTGTCACAAGCCCTAACAGAAAACACCTTGGATCGCTTTCTCCTGTGTGAACAATGAGCTTCCTGGGAAGCCAAGTTTGTTACCTTGCCCTCGTAAACCTTCTTCTGAAAGGGACAGTGATAATCTTGACTCCCAACAAACTGCCAGATGTATGCCAAGAAAGGGTGCCTCACATTCAGCATCTTAACACTTCCTTGCTGCCCAGAACTGGCCACTCTGCTCTGAGATGCTGAGAATGTATAGGATCCCAGTGACGCGTGTGCGTTTTTCATGCACCTCATGATGATTCCAGCAAACCTGGAGCCCCATTAAATTGATAGTGACAGCAATGTGAAAGAAGAAAAATGGAACTGCTTTGCAGATCCCAGCTGAGACTTTGAAAATCCTACAGTGCATTCAGGCAAAGGCTCTAGACCCAGGGTGCCAGAGTACCCTGGAAGGCTACATAATGCAGACCACCAAACAGATGATTTGCAGAATAAAAGAATGCTAACTTGTGCACACCACACTGAGGTATTTCATTTCCGATGTTATATTTTGGGACAATTAACATGCCTATGAATGCAATTACAGAGAACACCAAGATCATGAAAAGAACACACTGAAGAGAGGCAGGTCCCACATCACCTGGTAGCCTGGCTGGGCAGCTGCTGGTTGCCCGCTGTCCCAACCTCCCTTCCCCAGCTGTGATGCTGCTTCTATTTCTATGTTACATCTGAATCATGTCTCGGTGATGAAAGTGATGGAACAATGCCTGGATGTAGTGGCGGATGGGATGAGAGCTAATAAGCTCCAGCTAAAGGCCAATATGATGGAGGCCCCAAGTCTGGCAGGCGACTTATAATGCTGCACTATCCCTGAAGGAGCAGGTGTGCAGAATGCCCAGGTGGTGGGAATGGCACCTTTTACCACCTTTGATTGGTGTTGCAGGTATGACTGCTCTTGGGTCACGCTAACCATGCCACACTGACTTGGTAACACCAGGACTGGGCTACTGTGATGTGTTCTTCAAGGGGCAACCTTTAAGATTGGTACAGAAGCTGCAGCTAATGCAGAATACAGTGCTTAGGCTGCTGACTAAGGAAGCTTAATGCAAACATTTAACACCGCTTTTTAAAGAACCGCATTGGCTGCCAATATGCTACTGTGGGTGGCACTGTGGGTTAAACCACAGGACCTGCCGATCAGAAGGTTGGCGCTTCGAATTCCCATGATGGGGTGAGCTCCCGTTGCTCGGTCCCTGCTCCTGCCAGCCTAGCAGTTTGAAGGCACGTCAAAGTGCAAGTAGATAAATAGGTACCGCTCCGGTGGGAAGGTAAACGGCATTTCCGTGTGCTGCTCTGGTTCGCCAGAAGCGGTTTAGTCATGCTGGCCACATGACCCAGAAGCTGTACGTCAATAAAGCAAGATGAGTGCCGCAACCCCAGAGTCGGCCATGACTGGACCTAATGGTCAGGGGTCCCTTTACCTTTACCTAAAGTCCTAAACTGCTTCCAACTGGGTTATCTGAATGGTTTGCCCTGTATAGATCTGCCTGGAGGGGGCTAGGCCCTTTCATGCTGCACTAAACAACATGTGGCTGCTTTCTCTCAGCCTCACCTATCCCACTTACTTCACCTACAGTATAGGGATGATAATTCTTGCTCACCTTACCAGAGCCTTGTTATTAACTGAGATAATGTATGTGAGTACCACTGAACACTTGACATGCAGTATATACATGCTAAACATTATTATAAGCACAGTTCATTAAAGATGTCTGGAAGGGAAATGCAAGCCTTTCTGCAACAGTAAATGCACATTTTACATATAATGCCATTATCTGCTTACTGTCAACACATGGTATGAACACAGGATCTCCTGTACTGGAAAGGTACTAAATAGCTTACCTTGCTCTGAGAGGATTGTTGAGTCTGTGCTGGGGATCTGGTCTTTCATCTTCTCATCTTCACTCTCCTCATCGCTAACCTCCTGAAAGATACCAGCAGTAAATGTTGCAGGTGTGAATAACTGTTCAGTCGGCATCTCAGAAAAGGCTGGGCTTAAATCATTGCTGGCTGATTGATCTGCTGGAGGTGGTGAATCAGGATCTCCTGGTCTGAGAGGAACCCCAGTACTATCCAAGGCATTGAAAGGCACTGTGGGCATTGGGTAATCTAGAATGAGGTTTGTATCCTCAATGTCATTAACTGTTGCTGGACTTGCATAAACCAGTGGTACTTCAGAGGTCTAGCAAAGAGAAGAAAGAGAGGATGAAGAAAACCTGAAGAGAGGAACAATTGCTATGATACTTAACTGTGGTCCATGGAAGGCCATTTCACACATTAAGGTTGCTAAGTGCTTGTCTATTATGATTTAAGTGTACATTATAGAACCTTGATTTGCTCTGGTTTCTATAAACTGTGCTGCAAACCAGGGGTTGCCTCTGTGTAATGCAGGGTTTCAAACACTTGGGTCTCTAGCTGTTGTTGGACTACAACTCCCATCATCCCTAGCTAGCAGGACCAATAGTCAGGGATGATGGGAACTGTAGTCCAAAAACACCCGGAGACCTAAATTTGGGAAACTCTGGTGTAATGTATACAGGTACACTCCAGAAAATATTTTACAACTGTGTACGTTTGTGCGCGCACACATGTATGTATTTTTATTTATAGAGTTTATTATTACACTACTTGTCACATATGATCCTGGAGTGGCTCATAACAATATAAATATATAAACGTAACATTAACACATTCACCTGTCCTCTCACAAATATTCAAAATACTCTGAAGCAAGAGAACTGCTTCATCTGGCACTAGAAAACTGACAGAGTAGGTGCTAGCTAGACTTCAGGGGAGAGAATATTCTATAGCCCAGGGTGCTATTGCTGAGAAGGCCCTTGGTGTGTCTGTCTATAGGAGAGGGTCATAGATATCCTGGCCTCAGTTAACATTAAAACAATGAACAGGGTGGCGATACAATGACCATTGCAATCGACAGAAGGTAGTATCACCAAGGCAACTATCTGTAAACAAATAATAAACATTCATTGTTTGTTCTCAGTTAACATTGGCAGTACCAGAAGAGCCTCCATAGTCAACATCAAAGGAAGGACAATATGGAGAAGACACCATCTTTCAGGTAACTGGGTCCTAAGGCATTTAAGGCTTTATATATCTGAACTGTTACTTTATAATAGGCCCAGTGACAAATATGACAGGCAGTCCAGATATTTAAGGACTGCATGCCCATTAGTTCTGTGGTTGCTGCATTTTTTTAAATGGCTGGTGTCTCCTGACCATCTTCAAGGACAATACTACACAGAGTGAACTGCAGTGCTCCAAACAGGAGGTTACTAGAGAATGGATCACTATGGCCAAGCCATTCCCTACTCAAGAATGGTCATAACTAGTGAAACAGCCCCAACTGGAGAAAGGCACTCCATACCAGATACCACTTGGGCCTTCAGTGACAAGGTCAAATCAAGGAGTACCCCCACACTACAGATCTGATCCTTCAAGAGGAGTCAGCTCCATCTATAACAGGCCACCTTCTTCTTTCCTGAATCCAACGTATCATTGAAACCACAGATATTGTTGGACCATGCCTCCTGTCATCAATGACCATGCTGCTGGGGCCTGATGGAAGTAGGAGCCCAACAGCATATGGAGGGTCACAGGTAGGTTACTCCTGCTATATGACATTTTCACATGATCAATCAATAAATTATGCAATAAACACATTTTGTTTTTTGGTGCCACAAGTCATGCATGCTCCAGATTTTGTTTTTAGTATCTGTTGCCTCCTCCCACCATGGGAGCCATAGATTTGCTCTGAGATAAATAGTAGAAGGGGCAGGAACCTCTTGGTTCTCCCTCCTTTGCTAGTTTTTAAAACTAGGGCAGATGAGCACCAGCTCTGTTTTGGATTAGCAAACAAAGTTTAATTGCCACCAATGGAATAAAATATACAAGTTCACAAAATAGGAGTTTATGCGGGGGATTGGGAGGGCAGGAGGCTGAGTGTTGGAAACTTTGCCTTAAAAACAACTGTGTTGAAAAGTTCACTCCGGCACTAGGGTTTCATAGGATGTGAACACATGGCGGGGGGAGAGGGGAAACGAAAATTGCGTGAAGCAGAAGGACAGAGAAGATATAATAGCAGCCTGGGTCTGTTGGATGCTACTCATATTCACAGTCAAACTTTCATTTTGCAATGATTTTATTGGGTTCCTGGTATATATCTTACCTTAAGGAACAAAGGCAGGAAAATTTACTCACCAACCCAGGTCCAGCGACACCATCGGTTACCATGGATTGGATATCATTATCTACGTCACTTGATGGCCTAATGGTTTCTGCAAAATGAGACAAATGCAAAGGGAATTTTTTCAGTAAATCTGCATAAATGACAAGAAGCATGCTTACTGATCAAAGTGTGCAAAATGTTACATAAGGTGCTATGTTGTAAACTTGAGTAATGCCACACAACAAATACAATTACAGAGCTGGGGGGGGGGGGGAGTTGGTCATTCAATATGAATTTAAATTTTAAAGATGCTGCTTACTCCAGAGAACTGAGCTTTCTCTCTAAATTAACTAATGGGAAAGAGCAGTATGAACTCAGATTGTTCAGGATGTCCACATTGCAAGGCCTCGGTCCTGTATACCTGAAGGAGCGTCTCCACCCCCATCGTTCAGCCCGGGCACTGAGATCCAGCGCCGAGGGCCTTCTGGCGGTTCCCTCATTGCGAGAAGTAAGGTTACAGGGAACTAGGCAGAGGGCCTTCTCGGTAGTGGCGCCTGCCCTGTGGAACGCCCTCCCAGCAGATGTCAAGGAAATAAACAACTATTTTACTTTTAAAAGACAACTGAAGGCAGCCCTCTTTAGAGAAGTTTTTAATGTCTAATGCTGTATTGTTTTTAATATTCAGTTGGAAGCCACCCAGAGTGGCTAGGGAAACCCAGCCAGATGGGCAGGGTATAAATAATAAATTATTATTATTATTATTATTATTATTATTATTATTATTATTATTATTATTATTATTCCCATTACACAGCAACAGGTCTACTGAGTGTCTATTTGGCTCAAAGCGCCAGTTAATTCTAGCTCGCTGACAAATGTAGTATGCTTGTGAAATATATGTGCTGTTCAAATCCATTTGTTGCATTCATACATATATTTATTCATTTTGCTGGATCTCTGCAACCTCAGAGAGAATCAATGATGAACAGCGCAAGGTCATTTTCAACTGGCTGCCTAGTTCACAAAGAGGAAAATCTGATTGACTGACCGTCAGCAAACTGAAGTGTCCCAAGATCCATGGACAGTGACTTATCTTCCTGTAGTGCCATGGCAACCATCTGCTGGAGGTCTGTCACTCTCGGTTTAGTTGCTGGTATCTCGCCCTCCGTACTAATAGAACCTTTTTCGTTTTCAATCTTGTTGGAGCTGATAGTTGAGATGTCATCCGCAGGACCTTTAACTTCGGACTCCTCTCTCTCAAAGTTGATGACATACCGAGCTACCGTGCTGCTTGACCTTTGGGTGTGGGAGGAAACTAAGTGTATGATAAATGCTTTTACCTGTGCCAAGTTCATATTTCACTGAAATTGGTTTAGTAATAGAGGAGGACATGGAAGACCTGCTTGTCATTAGGTGATTGATTTCACTGGCTAGCTTGCTAATCTAAGTTAGTAGCAATGAGTCACAACTTCCCTCGGTCACCCAGCCCTCTTCACTGGTTAAAACCTAGTCACACTGCTTTTATGGTGACTGAGATGGGTTAGGAGATACTGTATTGCCACTGATGCGAGTTAACAGGAGCTCTTGCAATATGACTCACTCCAGTCATGTAAAGGTCAACTTGGCTAAATTATTGAAATGCCTTCTCCAGGCAACCAACACATTAAAATATCAGCAAGGGAAAATAACATTTAATCCACAATGCAACACAATGAACGATGCAAAATTTAAAAACCAGATTTCCCATCCTTCCTAGTTTGGGTTGAGGCATGCAGGTAGGTGTTTGTGAAGGGGGAGATGCTTAAAATCCCATTTAGCATAATAAATGAACTTTGCTTCTCACTTGCATGGAAAACCAGATGTCTCTCTAACCAGTATCTCCTAAACAGAATGACTACATTTCCTCAGCATTCAAATAGCAATATTCTTCTCTAAGCACATCCCTTGCTTTTCTAATTGTACTGCAGGATAGTACACATGGCATGGGCAGCTACTGAACAACACTTATTATATAACTAGTGCTGGATTTAAAAAATCCCACTCAACCCATGGGGTAAGGCGCCTTTCTAAGCAGTTTAAAATGTTTAAAAGAGATAGTTGGAACCTGGACACTCCCTGTTTGAACCTATAAGGAAGGGTTGTAGGTGACTGCTAGACTAGAGCATATTATTTGCATACAGAAGGTTCTAGATTCTGTTTGCAGCATCTCCAGGTATGATGCGGAAACCCTGGAGAGCTACTGCCAATCAGCATTCATAATGCTGAAGTAGATAGCCAATGGCCTGACTTCTCAGTAAAAGGCACTTTCCTATGTTCCTGCATTCCTAATCTGTCAAGTGCAGAAGTGTTCATGTAAGTAATAACTCACTATATGATGATATAGGTTTGTGTGCGCATGCATGTAGCATCAAAAAACATAGCCCTTCCAGTGCTAGGTCACCTCAACTCCTATAATTTGGTGTTATCAGATCCCAGCAAAAAGGCACATTCAGGACAAGGCAGCCTCCCACATTCAGTACCTGTGGCAACCATATCATGCCGTGTACAAAAGGTAATGTTGACTATAGCACTAATTGGGTAAGTCCCTAGAAGTAGTTGCTGAACAGTCAAACAAAAGCAGTTGTATTTCTACCCTTCTTGCTGGAACAACAGGAGGAACAGGGCACATAAATGAAAGTGCCAGGAGACAAGACCTGTTCTGTGTTAGGAGACACATCAAATAAAAAAGGAGTGACTATGTACTCAGAGGCCTGGTTCACATGCCGCACTAAACCATAGTTAAAATAAACCACAATTTAATGTGAACAAGCAGTGCTTCACTCTTCCCTTGCTCCTGCTAGGAAACAAACCATGAGATGGCTTGCCTTGTTGTCCAAACCTGGACTTATGCTTTGTTTCTCTCTGAACAAACCACAAGCGGAAGCCAAGGTTTGTTCTTAGTTTGCCACTCATGGTTTGTTTGAGGGAAATAAATCATGAGACCAAGCTCAGGTGGCGTGACAAGTCAGATCATGGTTTGTTCCTTGGCAGTGCAGCAGAAGTGGGGGAGGAGTAAAGTGTCATTCATATTAAACCACAGCAAATTTGACTATAATTTAATACGTCATATGAAGCAGATCAGTGTGCCTTTTCTTCACCTCTGAGTAATCACAAGCAGACCTGAAAGAGCTGGTATGTTCTAGGATAAAGGATTCCAGGGTAAGGGAACATGACTCCTTAAGGAAAGAAGAAGAAGAAGAAGAAGAAGAAGGAGAAGAAGAAGAAGAAGAAGAAGAAGAAGAAGAAGAAGAAGAAGAGGAGGAGGAGGAGGAGGAGGAGGAGGAGGAGGAGGAGGAGGAGTTTGGATTTGATATCCCACTTTATCACTACCTGAAGGAGTCTCAAAGCGGCTAACATTCTCCTTTCCCTTCCTCCCCCACAAGAAACACTCTGTGAGGTGAGTGGGGCTGAGAGACTTCAAAGAAGTGTGACTAGCCCAAGGTCACCCAGCAGCTACATGTGGAGGAACAGAGACGCGAACCCGGTTCACCAGATTACGAGTCTACCGCTCTTAACCACTACACCACACTGCAAGTGTCATCATGTCAGTGCTTCAATAATGTTACATCAACCTCACAGACAATTAACAGTACAAATGTTTAGGACCAGGATATCAATCTTCACTTTTCTGAATGGGAAAACGAACAACAAATAGTTATGGATTAAACTTGCTTAAAACTGCTGTGTAATGGCAAACATCTGAAGGGAGGGGGAGACACTGAATTGTGCTTTCCATATTCTACTCCATGGCAAATCTCCTCAGTGGCGGGGTGGGGTGGGGAATAGGTTTCAAAAATATTTTAGACTTGTATCATACATTGAAAATCAATAGTTACTTGGTAGGCACCTAAGGGGTTCTGAAAAACCTACACGTCAGACAACTTCCTTTTCTGAGTCAGATGATAACTGACCTTCCATCAGCACTTCCAAGATACATAAAGAGAGCCTGAGAATAAGTTTGCTTCTTATCATTTTCTAAAGCCATGTATAAATGCATTTAATTTACTGCGCTAGCACTATCGCTTCCTACTCCTACACAGAAGGTGGCGGTTACAGTAGCTCTGTGATAGGATGATGACCCTATCAAGAGGGAGGTGGGGAGAAGGAATCTGGTCTTCTCAGCAGAACAGAAAAGCAAAAACATTTCCCTTGTCTATTTTATGTTGTAGATGGAGTAACTTTCTGCTATTCGCGTCAGTCTTTGTCTGCCTATGCTGCATAATGGTTTAGGCTAAAGTGGCCTAAAGTCAGCCAAGCCTACATGTTTCTTCCAGATTCTGTATCTTAAAACTAGGTAATTTCACATTGACATTACTATGCATGTCATATCATGTGTTGTTGTTTTTTATATAAAAAAAGTGCGGGGAAATTACCCATCTTTTTCCTTCTTCTGTCTTCAGTTCCAGCACACGAAGGCAGGACAGATGGAAGTATTTCGAAGGAAAAGAAAGAAGAACATTAAAGCATACAAACATATTAACTTGCAGTTGATAATATACTCTGCATCTTTCCGCTTTGTTATTTGCCAGGGCAAGTGATTTCCATCATTAAAATTCCTTTCTTCACAAAACGTGAGTGCTCCTTTTCTCTTTCCCTTCTGGAGTAAAAGAAAGCTCTTCAGCTTTCCCCTCTCTTTCCATCCATTTCCCCTCCCCTCCCCAGGTCACTAATTGCAATTCATCGGGTGCTAATCTGTACCTTTCCCGTGGCAACGAAGAAGCTGGGATTGACTTTGTTTGGCTCTTGTCCAAATCCGGGCCTCAGTAACCTGACCTAATTATCATTCTGACTATGCACACTTCTTGAGGCCATGTCCTGCCATGACACTTTGTAATACTGTCCTCTCTTTGTTTGTCTGACATATCTTCCATGCCAAATATGGAGCTCCTTAGCTGCCCCCGCACACCCATGTGGCTCTCCCAGAACAGCTTTCTTTCTCCTAGCTTGAGATGTACAAGAAGGGAAGGCACCAAAACAAAGACTACTTTTTCTCTCGAAGATAATCATGAAAGTCAAGACTCCATTGCTAGTGCTGCTAAATGTTCAGAGGTAAATAGAAAGAATCTTTGTGTAGGGCCAGGTTCTAAACTAGCTATTTCCCAACATTTATATATTAAATTTGCCAGGTAAGTGAATGATATATATGGAGGCTTCTTCTTTATATGTAGCAGGATATCTTTAATCCTTGTGTAACTGATCTTTATTTCTGGTGGTGATGTGCTGCGAAGTTTTGTCAAAACTGGGTGTCAGAAATATTTGGCTCTCCTGGAAACCCAACCAGATGGGCAGGGTATAATATTATTATTATTAAGTACAACTCCCATCAGCCCCAGCAAGCATGACTAACAGCCAGGGGTGTAGGGAGTTGTTGTTCAACAACATCTGAAGCCAGGGGTTCCCCACATCTGGTCAAAATGTAGGTGTGGGATAACACATTAGTATCACATTGATAAAAACATCAGCACCTGGGGGGGGAGATGATAGAAAGCTTTCTTCAAGGCATGGAAAGGGTCTAGATCAGCAGTTCTCAACCTGTGGGTCCCCAGATGTTGGACTACAACTCCCATCATTCCTAGCTAGAAGGTCAGAGCTCAAGGATGATGGGAGTCGTAGTCCAATAACATCTGGGGACCCACAGGTTGAGAACCGCTGGTCTAGATGGATGTTATGGTAGAATGGGGTGGGGAACCTGTAGTCCCCCAAAAGTTGTTGGATTTCACAAGCCCCAGCATCCTCAGGACTGATGGGAGCTGTAAACTAACATCACCTACAGCATCACAGGTAGACAATACTATAGTGGCGAAGAGCACAATCTGGGATGTCCCCAACTGAAATCTCACCGTAGTCATGAATTAACTAGGATGTCTTAAACAAAACCTGAAAACCTAAATGCATAAAGATGGAGACAATAATAGAGGCCAATCTCCTGCATTACTTGAGCATGAATGGGATGTTGACCTAGTTCTGCTGAGGCTCCCTCGCATGTCAGCCTCCACCCAAGTAGAATCACTGTCCCTTGGGATCCCTGAAAATTTCAGTGCGCTGCAAACAAACCTGTAATTGTGGGACCACTTATGTGGGTTGTTAAAAATGTGAGTAATAACCTAATGTCCCCAGGGACTTTCTTTTCTGCTGTATGTAAGACAACACTGCATGTTCCCTTTGATCTTATAGTATGGTGGCACCTACAGTTTGGAGCTTTCTGCCTATCGCTTTCGGGAAGGTGGAGCAACAGAGCCAGCTGTCTTGAAGAGCCAGCTTAGAAATACTAACCTCTCTACCTGCTTTCAAAACTGATGAAAATCAGTAAAAATTATACCACTAAAAAAAGAAATCTCTAAACTGATTACATAGAGTGGAGTTCAACACACTGCTAAGGAGATTGTTCCATCAGTGAATTTTTGCTCTCCATCAGAACCATCTCCCCTTCTCTCCGGACCCCCCCCCCATCTGCTGTCCCAGGGCTTCTCCAGAGGGAGAGGCATGGAGGAGGGAACTGGGGGAGAGTCCCACTGTGCTAGCAGGAGTCCTTGCACTGGCTTCTGCTAGCAGAATGGATGAATTGAATCTGGTCCCCAGAGAAGGACACACAGCAACATTCAGAAAAATTCCCCAAAGCCAAATAAATACAGAACAAAGCTACAGATCACAGAGAAAACTGATTAGAAGATTCTGAAATGCTAACGTACAACAAAATGTTTCCTAGAATTAAATGCCTTATTTGCTTCCTTAGTGAGAAGGGAATACTTACCCCTAACTAGAAAGTGAATAACGTTATCGCTTACCTAAATCCTAATACACGGATTTCTTTGAATCCTGCAAGTTTCTCAAATATCTTCTGCATCTATTAAACAGAGAGGGGGGAAAGTTAATTATATGTTCATTCTTCTGTCAGGGGAACTAACAGATGTTAGCTAAATAAGCATTTACTCCCAGCAGAGCCTATTCTAGCATTTGTAAAACAGAACTTTGGAATTTAGAAAGACCATTGGGGAATTTGCTTTCGTTGCATGGTTAGTGGAGACCTTAATTAAGCATTTTAACTTGGACATGCTGAGATATTGTTTAGATTAATGGAGAAAGCCCTGCAACGTTGCAGCTTTTCTCACCTAGTGAGCCTGCATGCATGATCATGATTGGTATTGGTGTTTGCAATAAGGGGCATTGTTTAAGCCCAGGGCCTTGGTTTTCAGGGCCAGGATTCGCTCCAGTTTACATGAAGCAATATGACAGTTCGACTTCCTCTCGGCATGTGCAGAACACCAAACTCCACTATCAACCTCTTCAGTCACTTTATGGTTTGTGATGCATCCTTAAAACATAAAGTGAACAAGGTAGGAACATGTGTTTGCAAACAAATGCATCATGGTGGCTCACTTTATCAGGGAGCCTGGTTTAGGTACAGCTGTTTAGAGTACACTTGGTAATAAATCTAAGTTGGTTACTACGTTGTGATATAAGCTGGGAAACTGTATGACCTAAGACCTGAGACCCTGGCATTTTGCTGCCAGAGGCAATGGGCAATAGGGTGTCCTCTCCCCATTTACTGGAATGACAATGAAATCTGATTTCACCACTGCTGGCAGAACACTGAGAAGCAAAAGGCTAGCCGGGGTGTGTGTGCAGGATACATGGCACATGCTGTTCGGTCCTCCCAACACCCCTCCACTGCCAAGAATCTTTTACCTGGGTCGTTGTTTCACACCACCTAACAGTAGGCAGTGGGTGGGTGTGCCTTCCTAGCATTCATTTATAATACTTGTGTCCCACCTCCCCCTGCACTTGTGGCAGTTAAATCCCATAAAAGAATTTAACCACAGGTTTGAAGCAAAACACTTCTTTAGTTCATGAATGACCAACTTCCTACATCCACAAATCATTATTAGAAAAGGCTTCCACTGTGTTACACAACAATCACTTCCTACACATGATAAATGACATAAGGCAGTTTATTTCCAGTGACTAAGTGATGGGTATATATGGAGACACTATAAAGTGGGATGCAGGGGATAATGGCTGAACCTCATACATGGATGAAGCAGAGAGATAAAAGCCCACCCAAGTGAGCCAACCAATCTAATGGCCTTCTCCTAAATCCACAGACTTATAATGCAGCCTAATGATCCATCCTAGCCCACTTGCTCAGGAAGCGGCTATTGCTGTTGCTACCTAATTAGCCCTTGGATGATACTGTGCATAAGACAAATGACAGAAAAATTATTAGGTGCTTTGTTTCAGTAGATCATGTTGTGTCAAAGCTGCGCTAACAGTAATGGGGAGGATGGAACAATGACAGAGAATGGCTACGTTGCCTTTCTGACATCACTCTTTTGTGGAAGATGCCCTCAGTGCCCTCCCTTATTGAGTCGGCCAGATTCCTTGCTACGTTCAACGCAGCCCATTGTCTTCCCCTCTCCTTCTGAGCCAAATGTACACTACTGCTGCAGAGAGGGCAAAGCATGCAGCGGGCGCTCTTCCATATTCTTGCGCTTGAGTGCTAGGTGAGGGCAAGTGACCAACATGAACATCAAAGAAGAGGAGCAGGCCTCTGAGGCCTGGCCGTTACCTCCCTGCTCCAGTGTGG
The DNA here is from genome assembly GCF_965153285.1 of Podarcis tiliguerta. Taxonomy (NCBI): domain Eukaryota; kingdom Metazoa; phylum Chordata; class Lepidosauria; order Squamata; family Lacertidae; genus Podarcis; species Podarcis tiliguerta. The sequence continues at coordinate 80,985,232 of NC_139536.1, read as the reverse complement.
ACCTCAGAAGGAGCTTGATGACGATGATGCTGGCTTTGCAATACTCCTTCCTTATTTATTTTATTCTATTTACCCCACATGTGACGGCATATTTACATTCCAGGTAAGTTGGCACTAGCTTCTTAGCTAGGTATCTTGAATGCCTGAACTTGAGGTACCCATTCAATACCTAAACTCTGTGGACCTACCTCCTGGCTGAGAGAGGTCTCCTCCCTTTTGAACTTCTGGCACTTGGAGAAGACCTTTTTATTTCAGCAGGTATTTAAAGTACAGTGGTACCTCCGGTTGCGGACGGGATCCATTCCGGAACTCTGGTCGGATCCCGAGGTTTCCGCAACCGGAGGGACTGCTTCTGTGCACACACGGTAGAGCGCTTCTGTGCATGTGCGCGTGGCAAAAACCTGGAAAAATACTTCTAGGTTTGCGGCTTACGTATCCCGAAGTTTACATAAGCTGAGGGATACGTAAGTGGAGGTACAACTGTAAGCTTTTCTGATGTTGTGGTTAATTGTAACCTATTTTATCTAACATATCTTTTTTGTATCTTTATCGACCTAGAGACTACAGTGTATATAAATTGTGGAAATAAAAAGAATATATAAAACAGTGCTTCTCTTTCCAAGCAAAACCAGTACTACAGTGGCAGCTCTTTACAAACATACTACAGGATTTCAAAAACACAAATCACAGAAGGCTTTTCGGGTATAAGTTTATAACTTTATGGCTAGCCGAAATAATCCTACCATACTGAAGCAAGTAAAGTAAACATTTGCTAAGCTTCATTTTCCCATGGGAAGCTTAGATTGATTATGGGCCAATATTCTTATTCTTATTCTTATTCTTATTCTTATTCTTATTCTCATTCTCATTCTCATTCTCATTCTCATTCTGTTGGTTGCCATTTCTTGGTTAATATTTTGTGTTAAACACTGTGGTACATATACTATACATGCCCAATCATCTTCTTTTTTGTATTTATAAAAGGTAAAGGTAAAGGGACCCCGACCATTAGGTCCAGTCGTGACCGACTCTGGGGTTGCGGCTCTCATCTCGCTTTATTGGCTGAGGGAGTCGGTGTACAGCTTCCGGGGCCAGCATGACTAAGCCGCTTCTGGCTAACCAGAGCAGTGCACAGAAAAGCTGTTTACCTTCCTGCCAGAGCGGTACCTATTTCTCTACTTGCACTTTGACGTGCTTTCGAACTGCAAGGTTGGCAGGAGCTGGGACCGAGCAACGGGTGCTCACCCTGTCACGGGGATTTGAACTGCCAACCTTCTGATCTACAAGTCCTAGGCTCAGTGAATAGACCTTCAGGATTACTGACCACCAGGAACACAGACTGATGATCAAATGGTAACTTACCAGAGGTGCTTATAACTACTTGAAATGCTGGCTGCCTTTGAGCTGGATTGGATGAAACCACTTCCCTGACCTGGTCCATCACATGGAGGACAGCAAGTGCACTCCCCATTGACCCGGCACACCTGTCTCTCCTTCAATTACCCCACACATCCCAATACTGCCTAAGTGTATATAATCCAAAAATGAAGGTCAAAAAACACTCGGTCAACCTCCTGGAAAAATACAATACCCAATTGTGCAATTTTGACTTAAGCACAGTGGTTGTACTTAGATGTTCTGTCCATGCATGGCCATTCCTTTCCTTCTCATGATGGGCTGGATCAGGGGAAAGGGAGCAGCCTATTTGCCAAGCGGGCAGGAGAACCACTGTTTTGTTCAACAGTCAAAAGAGGTGCCCCCTTATTCTTGGAATATGTGCTGCAATGGCAATGCAGCGAACATGTCAGTTAATTTTTTCCCCTTTGTCATGGAAGTGGTGGCAGAGTAGCTACAGACCTTGCCACGAATAATGAGATCTGTCGCTATCCATTTTGCATCAAAAGCTAGAGAACTGAGAGCATTGTATTTGGTTAGCATCGCCCACTGCATTCTTAGATTTTCTTTCTGGTGGAGGCCAATGAGTCTAGGCATGAAAGACAGAGCTGTGAACAATTTCATTGATGAATACTTCATCTCAAGAACAAAGCTGCAGGCCCTTCAAAGCAGTCAGTGGCAATTTCAGTCAATATATATACATTTGGACTGAAATTATAGATTGATAGATACATGCAAACACACACTTTCCCCGCTATTATTCATACACCTCTCTCAAAACTTGTTTAAAAGCTGTTGGGCTGTCAGTTTATTAGTTCTCAGATCTCAGTAGGGTGTTTTACAATGTGGAAAGTTTACCCACAACTTTGCATAAAAATTTGTGTTACATTCTAGGAAGAGGTTATTTGAAGTTTTTTCCAACGCACTTTGAATAAGCACTGCATTTGCAAAGGATTTAAGAATTCAAAAGGCAAAGTGAATACCCCAAAGCAGCATTCCCGCAATACCTCCCTCCTCACTTGCCATACTGACTTTTGCTTAACTTTCAACTAAGCAACCTTCAGATCATTAATTGCTGGCTATTAAATAGCTAATGAAGCATGCAATTAGCCTTAGTAATGATATAAACATGCCATCTCTCCTCTAACTCAGAGGAAACGGGATAATGCCCAAATGAATAGAGGAGAATGTGTGATTTTGGGTCCCCTGGCAGCTTCCTTTGAAAAGTAGTTCAGACAACAGTGGCTAATTTCATTCAACATTCGTATTTAGATTGCTCATTAGGTTTATTGTTGAAATGAAATCGCTACAAAGTACTGTCCATTAATTCCTGATGAGGCTCAAATGACTTTTCCTAATGGTGTGTAGTACGACTAATGCTCTCTGCTGACTGGGTATCTCTATAGCCTGTCTTATGCTGCTGAGGAGATGCTAGCAATGGGGGAACAGATGCTTAAACCACTTGAGGAGAAGGAGTGCAGCACAGTGGTATAGGCCTCGCATAGGCCTGTACCATCTCAGAGCATGCCCAGAGGATTTGAGCTAGAAGCATCTTCCTGTTAAGTTTGTTTGTTTGCTTTTTTCTTTTCTTTTTTACAAGCACACATAGTTCTATTATTTTGTCTATTTATTTAAACTGTTAAATAATGGTGCTGGAGGAGACTCTTGAGAGTCCCATGGACTGCAAGAAGATCAAACCTATCCTTTCTGAAGGAAATTATGTGGGGCAGGGCTTACCTGGGCCCCCACAATATTTTATTCAAGTTGGCACCCCTGCATGGATGGCTGTTGGCTTAAGGGCTCAAAGATTATGCAGGGTACCTTTGCAGTGTTGGACGTAAGAGTTAGGAGCAAGCGGTGTTCTCTATTTTGAATGACTGAATTTTTAAACTAACTGAGGTTCCAACTGATATAAAGAGCAGTTACCATAAGGCCAGAATGTTGTCACTGTTACTACTTCCTGACAGCTAGTGTGGTCCAGGGTAGTAGAGCATCAACTTGTTTCTGTAAAATGTGGGTTCAGGTTCTGGTGCTGGGTCATCAGGCAACCTGGTTCTTGGACACAGTGCCTATGTACTTTAAAAACACCAGTCCTTGGGTTTTAGCAAGGTTTAATTAGTTTGTATGGCAGAAAGTTATTTACTTGGCATGGCATCTTGATACTGATTTGACACTGCCATGCACATGTATAAAACTGTGGATTGAACAGTTGGCATGGACTGATGAATCTTCCCCACTGAAATGTGGGACTGCTTATCATTTGCTGAAAGCATAAGACCTTCCCATATCAAATCAATGAGGTTTAAAAGCGCTTAACTTGCCTGGATTGAGCTTTTCATTATTTCCTTGCAAATCTGAACTACTTGGGAAACACAAACCTAAGCAGCTTCCCACAGATTACAGTCTAAATAATTTCACTACTCTATATCAACACACAGCAAAGCAGACAACAGACACATTTCTTATTTATCACTGTCTATAATGTCCCACTAAATAAACCCAACCCAAACCAACCCTCTAAACAAACAAGCGTAAGTTGTATTGTCATTGAATAACTGAGTGCTCTTACTTGAAGCTGAAATTTTTCAGCTAGTTTCTGGTACTGAGGAGATGTAGGATCACTCAGTTCTGGAGTATACTCCTGGTCAGTGAGGGTCACACTGAACTCCACCATCTGCTCCACAGGACGTTCGGGGACTATGTTCGGGACCTCTGGCTTTGGCTCCTGAGAAAACAGGAGAGGAAATGAGTTGCCATCCTACCTGGGCAATACCCAATATCTTGTATACTGAAAGTGAACTCATTCTCTGACTGCCAATCTTATGCGATCAAAACCACACCATCCACACACAAGACAGAGGTATTAATCTGTGAGGTTAGCAGAAGCATGCACACACACACACAAAACTTTGGGAAAGAAGACAAAGTAAAAGGAGAAAAAAGTCAAAGGTTCTGGGGAGGAGGAGGAGGAGAAGAAGAAGAAGAAGAAGAAGAAGAAGAAGAAGAAGAAGAAGAAGAGAAGAAGAAGAAGAAAACAAAAAACTAGAGAAGGGGAATGGAATACTGGCTGGCTTGTGCTTCAAGCCAGCACTCCATACTACAACACCTTGTCGCAGAACTCACTAATATTATTTAGTTCTATATTTTAAAGAAATTTTGTGTGATATTTCTTAAAGACGCATGCACATGTCATTTAAAAATAACTGGGCACAGAATCTACACCAACTGATTTTGTATTAAAAGGCTGAATACAGCACTAATCTCTAAAATCATGAATATTTATGTGTATATGAATATGCATATTAATTACAACTTCCTAGAAAACTGTCAGCATGCAAATGTCTATATTTTCCCATGTTCTGAAATCCCCGTAGAAGCAACATCTCCCAGTTTTAGATTGATACAATCAGTAACAGCATCACAACAAGGAGAAGTACCAGGCACTGCTATTTTCAGCTGAGACTTTTCCAAGAATAAGTCAAGTGGGGTGCCCTTAGTGGTTCTGATGCCAGCCACCAGTTTGCTTGGGTCTTCCCTTGGGTTGGTGGGTAGGGCTACTGTGATGCTTTGACAGGATGTACAAAATATGTAAGTTTAAATAACATCTATCCCAATACTTCATTCCCTCACTGCCCAGCTATGCTGCAAAAACCAAGAGGTGCGTCCCATGATAACTTGTAATGGCACAGAGGATGCTCTGGTGAGTCTGAGACTACAGTCGAAGATTTGTAGCATCCTCTATGACAATGGAAGGGCTATTGGGGAGCACATCGCAAAACGCACACAGCTTTGCTAATGACCCTAAACATACAGGTTTATAGAATGATTGCATGAATGGCATGGGCAATGGTTCTGACTGCAACATACAACGGACCAAGGTATGCTCAGCTCAGGGCTTTGTGGTTACTTTGTGTATACCAGCCAGTATTTCAAAGTATTCCTTACATGAATTCCTGACAGGCTTTTCCCTCGACCAATGCTTCCTCAGTGCCTTTTCCCTCATTCCCAGAAGCTAGAAAAGAAAACTTTGATCTGTTTTCCCACCCCTTTCATAGCAAAGCATAGGCTTCTGTTTGTGTAATGGGAATGGATTATGCAATAAGGACAAAAAGCCTTGATTAACATTGGTGGGTGAAACCTTTGCTTTAAAGCCATTCAAATGACCATTATTTTCCACAAGCGTGGGCAAGAAGCATCATTCACAATTAGCTCACAGGAGAGACGCTAATACAACATTTACATCATAACTGAAGTGAATATAGAGAAAACCTAATGGCTTTCTCTAATGGCACACAAGTCACTGAGTCAGAAAACCAAGAGCAATTGGCTAGCGATATGGAATGTTAATGTGCCCTCACCTTCACAGGAACTTTGGTGTCGTCAACAACGGGGCCTGTAGGGGCTGCTGTGTGCAGTAAAGGTAGAGAGGGGGTTAAAAACAGGTGTGGGAGTTCTTTCTTTGCCCAAGAAGCAAATAATGTGAATTAGCAAAATAACAGAACCAATTGGAACCTAAGCGATGAATTAAAATATACATTTACCTCTTGTGATGTATATAATTCAAGAGAAACAAAGGCACAGATTGGGGTGACAATGTTATGCACACTAATTTAAGAGTAGGACTCACTGAATTCACCATGAGTTAGAACTTCACTTTAAAGGCCAAACAACATGTGCCACCATTCAGGCAATTAACAATTACGTAAAGAATGTTTTGAAGTAAATAGTAGGCATAAGGGCCCCAATTCAGATCAGGAGCTTGACTGGGGTGGGACTGTAGGGGCTTTAAGCCTCTGTTCCTCTGCTGTAGCCCCAATCCAGATTAGGAGCCCTGTACCTACTATTTGCATTAGAAGAAAGACTTTTGGTGCAAGTCTTTCTTTTATTTCAATGCAAATAGCAGGTACAGAGGGAGGGGCCCAACACAGACTAGAACCATAGCAGGGGCAAAGGTTTTGAACCTCCTACATCTCTGCTAGGATCACAAACCAAAATGGCCCCTTCAATGCTGCCATTTAGTTTTTGAAAGCCATTCATGCAGTTGCACGAACAATAGCATTACCTTCAACAACATACCATCAAACCCCATCCAGATGAAATTCTGTGTTGCCAATTTCCTGCCTGATTATTTCTTTTAGCAAACCGCAGCAGCTTTTCTGAGAAGTATTTTACAGCAGAAACAAGATGAATAGTGCACAGTTAAACGCTCTGGTTTAAGCACTGAAAGCTACGGGAAAGATATGAGACTTATAATCCAAACATATGCCATTAGCATATTTCACTTGCGACACCCATTATATTTCAGAGTTCTAAACAACAAGTAACAATAATACTCAGGGTTAATGGATAGAAACATATGGCATCTTTTAATTTACCTGTAGCAACAGAAGGTTCTTCAATTTTTTTGCCACTAGTTTTCTCTGTAGAAATTTCCTCTTTTCTATCAGAAAGAAATAAGGAACACTGTAAATTATGCAGTGAAGATGAAAGGAACAGGAATTCTTCCCCCTTTGACATACAGATTAAGGCCTTGATTCAACTAAAGGTATTCTCTAAAGTGCTATTGGTTTCAATAGGATAATGAATCTTCTATTTCACTCTTCTTTGCACTTACATCAATGGAACTTAAAACTGCTTATTTTGGCTGGGCAGGTGCCTTAGTTTTATAGACGCAGCCCAAATAATGGAATAAATGCTTCTAAATACCCTCCCAATAATTTAAACATTTCTGTCAATAGTAACAGTAACAACAACAACAACAACAACACTATCCATGAATGAATCAGTCTGTTTCTGGTCTCTGTCCATTTTGCAAGTTGTTTATTCATAAGTCAATGGCATCCTGTTTCTGTTTTTTAAAAAATAAATCCATACAAAAATTCATATATATACGCTTTATCACAAATGCATTTAAATACATTTTCTATCTCAATGTAAAATTTTCTAAACACACTGGGTGAGATTCAACTAATGAGTCCTATCAGCGGAAGTCCTACACAAAGGACTTGCACAACTTGCTTTCCCTCGTCTCTACCCCCCACCCTCCCAAAATTGGCTCAAGGTGGGGATGGGGAAATCCCCAGAACAGGTGATTGTTCTGTCAGCAATGTTTACTGTGATATCAAGTTCCTTCCATTTTATCCTAAAATATACATTTAAAATGTGTATGTCCTTAAAACCAAGAGCTACAGCGCAAAATTCAGAGAAGTGTGAAATCCAAAGCCCTGTGGAATGTCCCCATCAGAATGAGCCCCATCAGATGTCAAGGAAATAAACAACTATCTGACTTTTAGAAAACTTCTGAAGGCAGCCATGTTTAGGAAAGTTTTTAATATTTGATGTTATCGTGTTTTTAATATTACACGGACTTGCTTAAAGCTGGGGATGAGAATTAAGGGGTTATACCAAAATCCTTAGGAAACCAGTGGGTTCTGAGGAGGGATTTGAAATAAAAAGGTGGTTCTGCTCTCATAGTCAGAAAAGGAGCTCAGACACAGGGGGCAGTGAGGGATGACAACCAGCTCCATCATTGCCAGCTGTGCCTGCTTCTAAGAGGGCAAAAAGTTGAGGCTAATAGAGTTGGAGGAGCGAAGGTCATAAAAGGGTATAACAGAAAACAAGCAGAGAAAGGTAAGGTGAGGCAATGATGTGAAGGCCTCAGAAGGGAAAACCAATTCATATACAAGTGCACCAAATGTAGCCTCACTTCAGTTTAAACTTGTAATGAACTCTTGTCAGGGTTATTTTTTAGGCAATGTAAAAGACTGCTTCTGTTTCTTTCTACAGTGATGCTTGAACTGGTCCTATAACTCAATTTTTCTCCATTCACGCTGTTCCTTTAATTTTTGCCCTCTACAAAACTGATCCAATTTCAAAAGAGTAGTAGTGGAAGCAATAGTAAATAAAACAAGTGCCACAGCAAACAACCACAGGGGTCATTTTCACGGAGGTAAAATATTTCCTTTCCTTTCTGATGAATTGTTCCAATATTCTGCATGACACGGCACCTCATGTGGCTACCACACAACAGATGAAAGTCAGGAAATCTATATGTTCTCCTTCTTTGAGGGTCTTGTCTTACATTGTGACAAGCTAAACGTTCTTCTAATTTAGGGTGTCGACCCTTTCTAAAACATCCATTTGCCAAATTCTCTCAATCCTCTACCTTTGCAACCTGGTAACTTTCAACTAGAGGTGCCATGCAGAGGCTTATTTTGGGACATTATGCATCCAAAACATGCCCTCTTATTACTATGGCATTGCCAGAGGAGGAATGATTGGAGTGAGGGGGAGGGAAGGACTGTAAGGAGAAAAGAGTTTGGCAATCAGAAAGAATGAACAAATGAAGAGGACTCCATGTTCTTTTCTCTCTCTCCCAGATTATAACTGGCCAGTTCAAGAACACACTTGTATCTAAAGTAACATCTTTCCAAACAAAAGGTCTTCTCAAAATTCTTTCTGCTTGATCTGGTGGCTGCTAAAGCTCAGATTAAAGCCACAGGAATGCTTTCTTGTACATTTAACAGCTCACACAAGTGGCTAGTCATGAGAACCAATGAAAAGGAAACTTATATATCAACTTTCACACTCTGCTGAAAGTGGAATTTGTGAGGTTTCCTAGCCAGACTTTACTCCAATCATATGAGCTCACAAGAACTGTTTAAAAAGGGTTTGGACTGGACATCTTGAATTTGGAAATGTTGATAAAAACCAGATTACAGAATGGTATATGTAACAGGGCACATTATTGAAAAATTCATGGAATTTTAAACAAACAAATATACAGTCAGAAGAAAATAACTTTATATGACTTCAATCTTGACATTATCCATCTCAGTTCTCCTGTGAATATTGCATTATGTCTATTTAGAAATTGTTTTGAAGATTGAAAGATCTTCAGCCTACAATAGCTAATGCCCAAATCTTTCTGGATAGGATTGTGGATCAAATTATTTATGAACAGAGTGTGATTCTGAATCACTCACCCTTTAGAGGCAGTCACTTATGGACACACCAGACTCAGAGGATTTTTTACACTCTTCTTAACTGTAGCAGGTGTAATAAATGTATGTCATGCACATAAGCTACATAACATTCAAAATGATTACATACCTTTTACATTTTTGTTTACAGAAGGCAGGAACATCAACTGAAGAGAACTCTTATTTTGGTTTACTTACCTATCCTGGAAGGTTCTGTGTTTTACTCGCTGCAAAAAGATTTAAAAAGAGAAAAACAGATTACTTGCAAGTTTCTTCTTTCATTATTCCATGATTCAGTCTAATGCCATTTCTTTTCCACCGTGGACCCTTTAAATCTTTTTTTGATGTGCCTTGGTCTTTTAAAAGAGACATTATTCAGTGTGAGAAAACACAGTCTTTAGGTCTTACCCGTTGAATTATCTCCAGATGCTCCTGAGAATTACTGAAATTTTTCCCAATGTCAAATATGCAGAAAGTGTCTCGTTGACAGGCGGTGACCCAATTCTGGTATTCTGATGCATCTGGAATCCGATCCAGAAAGATCCGGAAGGCTTCCCATACAGCTTCTTGGCAGACTGAGAAAACAGAATAAGAATGCCTGCACTTTACTTGGCAAAAACCTTAATCTTAATTTAGTAACAGCACCCGTATAGAGACTTAAAGGTGTTTGATCCCTTACTAATGCTTCAGTCTGTCTCACATATGCAGCTAAATGTTGGGTTACATGGAACCCTGCTCCACAAATGCCCAAATTGCCCAAACTCTGAAGCTCATTCAATCGCTTACTAGTTCTAACTTTTTTAAGAAGCAAAAGGACCACTGGTGGCCTCTCTATTTAGAATTGTCTAGCAACTTCAAAGCTAGGCAAAACCACCCCCCTACACCCATTCTTTTGGGAAGAAATGTGCAGTATGCTCATCAGTATGTTTAGTCAGAACTAGTCCTCATATGTTTATTTCATTGTTCATTTTTTTACAGATTTGTTCAAAGCAGCTTACAGTATAAGAACGTCACACAATACCATAAAATACCTACTAAAAATGGACACACACACGCACAACATTCATATATCAAAAAACAGTAATAGAGGAACAGAAATAAAACCACAAAGCCAATAAAATAATCAAATGTCTTCCAAAACAGTCGTGTTTTTGCCAGATGTGCATAGAAAGATTAGCCTGACAAATATGCATTGGGAGGGCATTTCACTTAAGTGGGAGTTACTCAGAAGTAATTATTTATTTGTTCAATAAAGCTTACAGTAAAGCCACTTACTCCAAACGATAGACTTTGTTTCCCCAGTGATATGCCTTTTTGCGACTGTAATTCTACATGGTTATAGTTCTATTCAGCCTTCTCCCCAAAATGATTTTTTAAAAAATGTTTCAGAAAATCATGAGGTCTCAGCTGAAGTGAAGACACAGAGAAAGGACAGCAGCTTGCTCAGCAGTAATTAGGAGGTGAACATGTTAACTCAGTCATGAAGCACTAATTTCTTCAGATTAATCAATAGTGAAAATCATGGGTATGGGGTGGTTATTGAACTGTTGGCTCCTTTAGCTGGGGTTATGATCAAGCAGCAATGTGTGGTTGGAAGAACCAGGCCTATGGCAGGAAAATTGCACTAAGTATGATGGTAGTAAATAAAATAGCAGGCTCCAAAGAGTGGCTTTTAAAAGTTACATTGACAGGTGGAAATACCCTGGCAAGTACAATAATGAGAAATGCCTTTCCTCTTGATTTTCTACCTCAATCAAACAGGCTTCTGCTGCAATAAAATATGTCAACTCTAACTCCCTGTGAGACATGTTTTATACCCCTACTACTCCAAGGCTCTGTACTCACTAGACATATTTAGTGCACATTTGAAGCACATTAACTACCTTTGAATTCGGGGCACTGTAGTTTGTTAAGGGTTGCTGGAAACTAACACTGTGAGGGGTAAACTATGGTGCCCAGAACTCTTTGAGGGAAAGAAAGTGCTTTGAAGGGCAAGTGCAAGTTGCCCATGTATTGGCATCTGAATAATCAGAGATTTGAATAGATGAAACTGCTGTTTGCAAAAAGCTGCACTGATTGAGGTGGGGCGAATTGGTGACAACAAATCATATAAACAAGAGATTTGAGCTATTGGGCAAGTAATAGCTTTTTAGATATTTGGTGGCAATATTACAGAACCATCATTTGAGTACATACACCCATCCAGTTTTTATATCCTGTTCTAGACCTTGCAAAACTATTCCCCACCCCAGGATTTCACTGTGCTTTATACCTGTACCCTATAAAATCTAAAGCTAGTCACCAGAACTAGTTCCTAGTGCTGCTGCAATAAAGAAAGGTGACTATGGCTGGTTCCTATTGGAAGTAAAGTATTTTCCTCACATTCATGCCCAGATAATTCCTGAAATGGTTTTCAAAGGGTTTAAAAACCCACACTTTATTGAAAGCATAGTTATTTATCAGCTGATCCTCATGGCTCCTACTGCAGCCTTTTACAGTGTAGGACTACCAATATGATACAGAAATGCTCTTGAAATGGTGTATTTTTTTTTGGGGGGGGGGAAGTGCTTTTCTCTGGGCATGCCCTCTCATTCATTACATTTGAACAGTAACCAAGCTACTGAAGCTGGATCAGCATCCTGTGGTAAAAGGGAAAAACTCTATTGTTCCACAGAAAAAATTGCCTAGGCACAGATGGAAATAATCTAGCCATAGATAATGCCAATTCTAGTGTACATTTTATCCCCACCCTCCCAGAATCTATTGACTCATAAATGTTATACTGTCCGAAGTATAATTATGTGGTCCTATGCATCTATATTCCCGCTTCATTTGTTGTCGTTTCAAATGACCCTCCAGGAAAAAGAAAAGAAAACCTGCTTTGATGTATAGTCCCCATGGAAACAACTCTCCTCTTTTGTACATTGGCTCTAATTTGTTAAAAGTTAAAGTGCTCCCTCTCGATGCTGAATAACTAACCGAACCGCATGCCAAAACTGTAGCTACTGGTGGAAAATAACAGCCATCGCAGCTGTGGAACAACTGCTGGCTTCTGTATCATTTGGGGAAATAAAAGCAAGCATGTGCAAAGGCACAAAACTAATAAGGCTGGGATGACGCTTCAGAACAAACACACAGTAGGGTAAAATCTCACGGCTGCAAGGAAGAATTCCAAAAGTCCCCTCTGCTCAGCCTCTGTCAGCAGCCTAGTGCAATTAATACAACAAGCTCCAAAAAGGAGGACTAACGTGCACACAAATATTTAACAACCTGCTGTTCATAAATGAATGTGTGCATGTCAGACTACACAAGCCCATTAATTAATTCCTAACAAAGAAAAGCAACAAGGCTTTTTGTTTTTTTGCCATATCGTACAAACCAGCTTGAATAGCTTTAAAAGGGAGCTGGGCACTACACAGATGAAACGTATGTTGTCTGAGGGGAGTTTTTGAGAGGAAAAAACAAGCCAAAAACAAAATTCAATTGGTTCTCCCCCCCCCCTTTTTTTTTGATGGGGAGGGAGATATATCAATGGTGGCCTTGATCCAATGCTTTTAGCACAATATCCTGTCCTCAAACAATGGATGGAGGGTATAGATGCAAAGGAAGATGGCGCTAGTGGCTGGTATACATTGGAACTGGTGGGGCAGAAAGGAGGGAGCCAATAGCAGGTGGCGCTAGAGCCAATGACTGGCAGAGCCAACTAATTCTACTTCTAATGCCTCCATCCTTCCTGCTGAGCTCTACAAAAACAACATGGAAACTAAGGAAGAGGAGGAAACTGGCAGCCAGGGCCTTTCCCCAGAACAGGGCTTTTCAACCAGTGTGCCATGGCACCCTGTGATGCCTTGAATGATGGTCAGGAGTGCCGTGGGCAACACTGGCCTCTGTCCCTTTTTCCTTCTCTCCCTTCTCTGATGCCCTCTCACATTTCTACCTACCAAAAGCTTGCACAGCTGTTTGATGCAGCAGCCCAGGCTACAAGCTTCCGAGGTGCATGGTGCCTCTGGGGCTGGCCAGGGGGTGCTTGGTGCCAGGAAAAACCCAGATGTATGGCAATATGGTGGAAAAAGTAGCAGAAACAGCTAAAAGCCTAAAAGCCTAAAATCACTATTTTCGGGGCTCAACAACTTTGTAGGTGTCAGGAATTTTACTTTTTGAACCCTATAATATAACAGGTGCCTGTGGGAGTTGTTTCCATATTCACCTGGATATGAAATGCATTGTTTCTAGATGCAATGAAACTCATGACATAAAAACCCTCATACCTTCAAGACAGTCCTGAAAAAGAAAGCTCAATCCCATACGCATGGAGAGAACTGCAGTCTAAAATCAAGAATTGCTATGCAATTTAATTTTGCTAATGTTTTTGAAAATCCATTTGTAGAATATATAGGCAAGGACTGCATAGAGAGAGAAAATGCAAGGAAGAATGAATGCAAGAAAGAATGAACCAAAGAACGAAAAAAAGATTCCGTAAGCTTTTATCACAAACGTCATAAAAACAGATATTCTCACACTTCATAATTGGGAAGAACAACTGCTGTTCTTTAATCATATGGTGGTGAATAACCACACACAGAAGCATTATTGTGCATCTCGTATAATCAACATGAAGTGCTGTCATAGGTGTTGCTGCCCTGCATGGTGAAGGCCCAGGTTGGCATCATAATTTGATGCTCAACTCAGGTATGGGACTGATTACAGAAATAAGCTCACACAGCTGCAATCTGTATCTTACTATTGGATAGTTAGGAAAAGTAGTATAATACATAATTTAGGCAAATAAACCCCAAAATTTACAGTAGACTACCATCGCTGAATACTAGGAGACAGACTAGTTTACATACTAAATAATCAATGCACCTTTATTATTATCATCATTATTAGTATTTGGGTATCTAAATTGGTAGCAAAAGTTGGTATGCTGGATTTGATTCTATGTATCTGCTGTTGTTGTATGTGTGCCTGTATATGATTGCTTTTTTATATATGCAATTGCTTTCACCGTTTTAAGATATATAACTTTGATCATATTGTGAATCACTTTGGAAGGTATCATGGGAAGCAATTCATAAATAAAGTATTCTCCTGAGGGGAGGGGAGAAGAAAGAAACTTGAGGAACTGTCACCATTGATATCCCTCTGTGGCCTCTCCTCCCGCCCAACTGCCACCATGGGGGGGGGGGGCTGGGGGCTCTGAAGGACCACCTTGCCCAGAGGGGAGGGGAGAAGCAGCAGCTTCTTCCAAACAGACAAATTGCCTTATCCATTCTGTTGCAACTGTTTCTTAAAAAGCAATGCGGACTGTTGTAGTAATCTTATGTAAACTGCTTTGTGAGGTCTGCCTGAAAAGTGGTAAATACTGTGAATAAATAACCCATTGATGAGCCATCAACTAATCCAACTGCCTAACAAAAGAAGCCTTTGCCACCGGAAGCTTTAATACTACAGTAAATTATAAATAACGGAACAGGTAAGAAATATTACAAAAGTATGTGCACAAAATAAGAACTATGTCCCCCTCCCCCCCTGCTTTCTGTTTAAAGTGATATGATAGATGTGACTATATTCCTTCTTTTGAAATGATCCCTTTGAATGGGCTCATTCCTTGGAGGATGAATAAATAACCTTTGCGTTGATAATACTTCCTTCAGTGGGTCAGGGGCTCCTGGCAGTGGGTGATTAAATCAGAACATAGCTGGGTTTGTGATGAGTGTGCAAGGCCGCATGGTGACTTGCCTGCCTGGTGGAAAATGGCAGATCACAACTCATAAGTCATCTAGATAGCCTGTGCAGCTCAGGAGGAGATCGTGATCATGGTACGTATTGGTATCAATGACATGAGGGAAAGTAGTTGTGTGATCTTAGCAGCAAAGTTTAGGTTGCTAGGTAGAAAGCAGAACCTTCCAAGGTAATTTCTCTAAAATGCAACCTCTTCCACATGTGAGGCCATCTACAGCTGATGAGTCTCAATGTGTGCATGAGATGGATGTTTTAGATTTATTAGGCCCCGGAGAATATTTTGGGCCAAGCCAGACCTCTAGAAAGGCTCCACATGAACCAGAGTGCAACCAGAGTGCTTGCGCTTAAATTTAAAAGGTGGCTGAGCAACTTTTAAACTGATCCCTAGGAAAAAGCCAACTGGAGGGGAGAGCTGTGCAGTTACAGATGAATCATCCCTAAGGGATGAGGGTGAAAATGTTTTTGATTAGAGTAACTAGGCAATGAAAGTGCAGAGGGGCATGACAGGCATTCACAAAGGCCAAAGCACCATAGAGGAAAACACACATGCCAGAGAAATTTGGAGAGAGGCACCATGTACGTGTGTTTATATGCTAGAAACTTCTGAGCCAAGATGGGTGAACCAATGAAGTGCTTGATTTTAAAGGAGAGCATCAATATAATGGGCAAAACAGAAACATGGTGAAGTGGAGAGAAAGCCAGTGGGACAAAGCTATCTCTGGATACAAATACAAACCAAAAGGGGCATTTTAGGAGTCACAACATTCTCTACTATAGTGTCAAATGAACTAGAAATCCAAAAAGGACTTCTCCACAGAATCACTTAGGTGGCAATACAAGGCCCTAAGAGTAATTTAGTACTAGGAAGGTACCATCATCCCCTGTTGAAAACATCCAGAGTGATTTTGAGATATAAAATGAAATAAAGGAGGAAGCCGTAGGAAGAAACATTGTAATAATGAGTGACTTTGATTACAATGTTCCAGTGATGAAAAAGAGGTAACATTTCTAGGTGCCCTTAATGACTAACCTAAAACAGTTGGCCATGGAACCAACCAGACGAGAGGCATCCATGGACAGAAACCTGAATGGTGCACAGGACCTGGTGACATGCAAGATTTAAGTGTTGTTGAACTGATTGCTAAAAGTTGCCATGGTGCTACCAAATTCAACATAGATTTGAGTGGGAAATTGCCAAGGAAGCCCAAAACAGTTACTTCAAGGAAGCAAACATTGTGACTTGGTGAATTCAATAATGCATTCTCAAGAGTACCATCTCTGCCATAGTCTTGCTGAAATAAAAGGATTAATCACTGTGCAACTTTCTTTTCCATCCTTATTAGTTCATTCTAGGTAGCTGCTTAGGGTACTTTTTTGTAAGGGTAATACAATGATATAAAAAAACAACATCCCGAATTCAGTTAGGTAGCCGTGATGATCTGATGTAGTAAAAATAAAAATAAAATAAAATAAAATAAATTGCCCAGTAGCACCTTAGAGACCAACTAAGTTTGTTCTGGGTATAAGCTTTTGTGTAAGTGTGCATGCACACAAAAGCTTATACCCGGAACAAACTTAGTTGGTCTCTAAGGTGCTACTGGACATTTTTTTTAATTTTTAAATTTATTTCAACTTCCCGAATGTTAAGAGCAAAGGAGACAGAAACATCACACTGAGGAGGCTGTTCCACAAACAGAGAAACACCACTGAGTGAAACCACTACCTAAGGAGTACCTCAGCGGCTACTGAAGTAGCTATACCCAGAATATGCCAGCACACCATGCTAACCCGCCCCACCGCCTAGTCTTTGATGCTTTAACTGTTCCTTGGCAGATGAACTACATCTCCTGCTCAATCACTATTTATTTAATGATACCAAGTAACATTCAGAGCATGCATGAAATCCTGCAGTCAGAGAACACCAATCTGCAGGCCATACCCAGCCATGCCTTCTCCTTGCCCCACACCACATCTTGTGGGGATTTTGATGGGATTTTTGTTGGGATCATAGCATAAAAAGAGGAGCACACACAGCACCAGTTTTCTTCCTAAGCATAATTACTATGCAGGGAGAGGATCTTGCTGGAAAGGGAATGGTTAACCATCCTATCCCTGTGATCCTAGTAATAGTGCTGCCTCTTGCGGTATTTAGGTCTTGAAGAAGACAGGTGCCATTCTGGGCAAATAGGAAGCCATCAACTTTTACAGTTCTAGGTTGGATTTATTCCATTCTATAAAATGGCAGAAAATTTATCTGCTTGCAGTTTTTCTGTAAACACCACAAGTTCCTGATACACATGAATCATTTTTAACCCATTTGCAAAACTCATGTGTGACAAAACCTATGGCACCACGGCTGATGAATTATTCAAGATAATGTATTATATACGTTCTACAAACATTCTTGCGGAACATCTTAACTCTAACTCACAAAACATAAATATGAGAGATGCAGAAATATGTGGAACTGCATGACAATTTTTCTGCATTTGCTGATGCTCCAGAAGAGGGACAGCATTTATCATATTTAGCAGACAAACTCAAACAGCTTCACTAAACTATTAAATTTGTCTTAGACTGCAGGTGTACACTATCTGGATACTTTTAATTCAAAGCAGCTACATCATTATAAACAGCCCCTCAAAAGCCCGTGTGTCTTGGAAAACCTTCCTCCAACACCCTTCTTTTGGCGTGGTGCAGCACAAATCTCCAGATGTCCATAGGTTAGATATAGTTCTAAGTGATGCAGGAGGGCATAAAAGAATCCTACTTCTGCCTTGTGCTACTTTTCCTAGAATGAAAACACATCATCCAGAAATTCATGTGACACAGCTCACATTGGGCTGTACTAGGATTCAGTGTGTGTGGAGGGCAAGCTGCCTCTGGAATGCTGTTGGTTCAACACAACATCTCTAGAATTAAGCTGCAATTTAAGAAAACAACAAATAACAAGAACCCTGCTGGATCAGAAGACTAAGGGCTCATCAAATCCCATTTCCCACAGCAGTCAACTACCTGCCTCTGTGAAATCCTCTGGGAGTTGTAGTCAAGCATCATTTTGAGGACACCATTTTGGTTACCCTGGGTTTACATGGTTACTTATGAAGAGATGAAACGCAGGCAGAACTGACAGCATAAGACCAGGCTGACTGTTTGTCTGATTCAGTATAAATTGTTGCTTATAGACTGTTTGTCACAATTATACCTCACCACACGGTCATTTTTAATATACTGGCAGTGTTGCACCACTTATATCAGGAAAGATATAACACTGCCTACAGAGTCGCTTTCAAAGTCTTTTCTTGCAAGAAAAAGCAAACATGTGGCCAATAGGTTATGGGCCAATAGGTTATGGGTACTTGTTACAAAAATAATTGCGTGGTATATCGAAAGCAGGTCAAATTGTGGCATGCTCACCTCTTAGCCTATAATAAGCTTGGTGGCTTGCTAAAATTTGTTTCACTGACTCTTGAGGGCAAACCTTCACTCCAGTTGGGAAAAAAGAAGACCTCTTTGTTCGATGTTTCGCCATATCAAATATCCTTCGGATGGTGGATACTTTAGACCTCTTTGTCGTTCTTTCTGACTTTTCAGACCCTGAAGCATCTGCAAGATGTTTTGCTTCACCGCGATTCATTTTATTAGGGGTTTCTGTTAAAGGAAAGGCAAAGAGAAAAAAATACATCAATAAAATGCTATACAGTACACAGATGGTTCTGGGGGTAGTCAACCCCCATTTACTGAAGAATAAGGAAACAAACTATTACCTCAAAATACCAACAACATGACAAATGTTTCATTATAACTTGCCTCTGTTACAAGGAACTGGGTGTAGATCTGCTGTCTAACCTATGCATTACTGTCCACTGTGCTACATTTATCTTCTCTTTCAAGTCAAAGTGGGTTTGCCTGTTGCATCATTCAGCAGCTTATGCTTGGCTGTTTTGAGTCACATGCACTCCCGGCACTCCCAGCCCCACCAGGATGCATCTGCTTCTGGCTCATGAAAGATACCAAAGCACTGAGAAAGTTGTCACTAACCTTTTTGTGGGAAATTATGCAGGAAAGTAATCTTTAATAAACGAGAGCAGAACTTTGTACAGTGTATTTGCTAGTCTAGATATTATGCCTAACACAACTTGATACATGACATTCTAATTCAAGGTGCGTGTGAATTTTTAAGTTAACAGTAAGGAAATTATGAGCTTTGAATTTCAATGGCTCAAAAAAAAAAAAAAAAGCTGCATTATCAGTTTCATGGAGATAATGAAGGAGCAGTCAGTGAAGTAATTATATTTTCAATTTTATTCACTGATGCTGAAAAAAAATTATAATGTTGATTTTAAATGAACTTTTCAAGATGCTTTGGAAGCATTTTTGCAGTTCTGTCTTTTAATTGCACAAGCAACCTAAAAGAAGGAAAGGTAAATAGAATCCCAATATTTGTTTAAAGACCTTCCATGAAAAGGAAATGGTAAAATGTGTAGATAATTGGAAAACTTTCTGAGGCAGAAAATATTTGTCTAGGAGGCCAACAATATGCGTGTAGCTAACTTAGATACCAATGAATTGACTGTAGATGGTAATTGCATTTGGAAATAGTTCAAATTCAGTAAGGGGCAGAGAAAAGGAATCAAATGTCTTTCAAGAGAATCAAGCTTACAAGAAAATAAGAATATTAGGAAAACTAAGAGCTAAATATTTAGTGGCGCATGACAAGTTTCCACGTAGCAGGAATGATCTACGTCTATAGTTTTCTCTTACTCTCTGAAATGAAGAATATAGCTTCAAGCAAAGCCGTAAACATTCATTATTATGTCAGTGGTTGTTAGATAGATGAAAAGAAAATAAGAGAGAATATATGCTTCATTGTGATGATTTGGAATTGAATGAATTGAATCTGAACTGACAGGGGAAAAAAATTGGGGGGAGTGACACTTCCGGTAATATGTCAGAGAAAAAGTAGCTTCCTTTGTGCATTGGACTGTTGCATAAGTTCTTAATTAACATTCCAATGGATGTCTTTTTCAAAACACACAAGCTGGGAACAGTTATTCCAGTACGTTTTAAGACCATTTAGACAAGTGCTCTTCCACACAGAGAGTAAAACACCTGGATAATATAAGTCTGGTCCAGAACTATTCTTTTGCACAAATCTTAGTGATGGTTACAAGGGCAGGGCACACACGCACACACACACACACACACACACACACACTGAGCTTCTAATATCTTACTGACAACAATGAAAGAGAGGACAGCAATGTGGTTCTGCCATATTTCTCAGCTCCATTTCTATCAACAATCATTTGTTTTTCACTAACCTGAAAACAGACAAAACACAAATAAAACAGTTTGCTGAAACGGCACACCTAAGAAGGAGAACCACACGAGATATTCAATAATTGGGAAGGCTTTGACAGGGACTTGTAAACAATAACAACAACAAACAACCTTGCATGAACTAAGGCACTGCCAAAGTGGAAAAGCAGCACTATACAAAAACTTTCAGTCATAAGGCACAAATGTGAAGCATGTATGGAACAACTTCTTGATAGTTCAGTTGGCCTGAGACTCTTAATCTCAGAGTCTTGGGTTCGAGTTCCATATTGGGCAAAATGATTCCTGCATTGCAGGGGGTTGGGCAAGACGACCCTTTCAACTCTACAATTCTAAGGAAGGGGCGGGGAAAATAAAACCTTGATTTTGCTGTAAACTTCTATTTAGTCTTTCCCAACCTGAAGCCCCACAGATATACTGAACCTATCAGCCCCATCCAGCACTGGCCTAAATTGATTCACAAAAGTTCTTATTTTTATTTAGTTAGTTGTTATTTGTTCATTCTGCGATCCAGCATGCAGAATGGGCACAGCAACATGTAGGGCTGGCATAAAGGATTGCACTTTTCTCCTACTTCTTTTCCTGAGACACAGCAAACTCCATTTCACTCCTGTTGTGGAGATGACATTATGGTTTAAGCGAGTATGAAGTATAGAAATTGTTCGTTTTCAGATTATTTCTTTTTTAAACAGAGTTGCCATGCTATTTTTGGTTGGTGTTTTGGTTTGAATCTATCAGGAACGTAGAGGCTGTTGCAACCATAGACTGGGTCAAGTGTGGGGTGGCAGATGAGAAGTCTTAAACATGTGCTTTACAACTGGTGTACTGCACATGGACACAACCATTAAGTCCAGGATCTAAAATTACCTCACTGCACTGCTGGTTTCTTATACAGTTGTCCCTCGGATTACAAACACCTCGGGTTACAAACACTTTGGGTTACAGACTCCGCTAACTGGGAAGGAGTACATTGGGTTAAGAAATTTACCTCAGGATGAGGTAAACTGCGCAGCGGCAGCAGGAGGCCCCATTAGCTAAAGTGGTATCTCAGCTTAAGAACCGTTTCAGGTTAAGAATGGACCTCCGGAACGAATTAAGTTCGTAACCCGATGTACCACTGTATTGCTGATTTGCCATCAGTACTGGCAGCCCCCCCCTCTCTCCTCCCTTCCTCAATCATGGTAAAACCTCTGGCCCTTCTCCAGAATGAGACAGGGAGGCAGAAAGCCTCACGAGGTGGGTGGACAGAGATGGGTAGAGTATGGCTGGTACAGGCAGTGAAGCAAGCAAGTGGGAGGAATGGTGCTTGGTGCCTGACACAACTGTCTCAGATTGCCTCATTAAAGTGACAACACAATGTAGTTCACATGCTGGGTTGTTGTTTTTTCCTGGGCCCAGTAAACAAATCTATTATTTTTCATTCAAGATCTGTTTTTCACTAACACATTGTGAAATTTGAACTCAGGCCTTCCTAGTCCCCATCAAACACTCCACTGCAGGAGTGAGGGATTTCTGGCCTGCAGGCTAAATTATGCCCATCAGGGTTCTACTTTTGCTCAGAAAGCTGAGCAATGATGTTAGGTGTAGGGCAGATAAAGCCACAAGTGCAAATGAATAATTAGGAGCCTCACCTTCCTAAGTGGTGCTTACATTTTGGCACCTTTAAATGGTGTAAACGCAAGTCTCTTTGGGGTTGGTTCCCCTTAAAAATGCCTAAATTGGGGTTACCCAAACTTGGGTCTCCAGCTGTTTTGGGACTACGTTTCCCATCATTCCTGACCACTAGTCCTGCTAGCTAGGGATGATAGGAGCTGTACTCCAAAAACAGCTGGAGGCCTATGTTTGTGAAACTTTGGCCTAAACAAAGAACCCTTGCAGTTGGTTCTTGCAGATGGCATAAATATTTGCTGTAAAGGACAAAAAGGAAGCATCCAGAGGTTTCATTTCCCATCAGTTTTGTGAACACCGCACATACTTGCTCTCACATGATCTTTCATGTACTTTTCGTTTCATCACTAGGCACAGTCAAGGCCCTCCCCTCCCAGACCAGGGGGAAGTAAGCCAGACAAAGGATTCACAGAAAGACGAGAACACATTCGCCTACTTTGTGAGGTAATTGTATCTCTCCTGTAATCCATTTCTAAAATATAAATAGATAAACCCAAAATCCCATGTCTTCAAGCTCTCCACACTTGGAAAGATCATTGTTCACCAGCCCCTCCCCCATATCTTACATAGATATAGTTACTAGTAATTACATACCTTTTTTCCACCAAAGAGCAAAACCAACAAAGTGCAGGCCATCACGTTGAGCACCTTTTAAAATATCTCACTTGCCAAGTTCTACAGCCGCTCAGTAACAATATATCCTTTAAGAAGTCCTGTGACATGGAAATTACTTGTACTACTATGAATTCCCTTCCTTTCCTTCTGTAAGCGATTAAGCTTGACTCATCCTAGCTTCACATAATTCTAAATCCTTGACAGGTGAACTTTGATATACCTGTTCTCTCTTTTTTTAAAAGTCAACAGAAGTTGATTAGTAGGGTGTTGACAATCCATTCCCATTTGCACCTGATACCACAGCCAACCAAATCATTTTTAAAGATGTAGTTCTGCTTTCTCCCTGGGGAGGGCACAATGCATAGTAGCTGAACTCATCGTATGTCTTGACTCTTGACCATTCTCTGAACTGTGGCAAGTTGCATAGCTGGCCTGACTCTGCATAAGGCTGCTCTCTATATTCAACTAAACAAATTCAATTCAAACACCAGAAAGGAGCAAAGGGCCTTGTTGTAAAACACAGTGCTGGACCAGCGGTCTCCCATTCAATTGCTTGTGACAAAGAGGAGTATTCCAGGATTAAATAGCTAATCTGTACACACCGAGCACATATATACGGTACATTGTGTGAAAATTCAGGACAAGAATACAGTGGTACATTGGGTTACATACGCTTCAGGTTACAGACTCCACTAACCCAGAAATAGTGCTTCAGGTTAAGAACTTTGCTTCAGGATGAGAACAGAAATCGTGCTCTGGTGGCGTGGCGGCAGCGGGAGGCCCCATTAGCTAAAGTGGTCTTCAGGTTAAGAACAGTTTCAGGTTAAGTACGGACCTCCGGAACGAATTAAGTACTTAACCTGAGGTACCACTGTATATGAATTTGTCTTGCTGAATCGGACCATATAGAGTCATGTCTGAGAGTGGCCAACTGTTTGGAAGTCCACAAGCAGGGCAAGAATGTAGGGGTGTTGATGGAGCTCACCTAGCTTGTCCCAAAAAGGAAACTTTAGCAGCTCAAAGAACAGGAATGTATCACAAGCCCCAAAGTATCCTCCATCTTGGATTAAAATCCAAATCTGAGAAGGTTTTCCCATTTATCCTCCACCCCACCCACTCACTTTAAAACATTCACTTGGTGGGGCAGCTTAGTTCCCTGTCTCAGTAAGAGAGGCAGCTGTTCAATTGTGCCGGGTGTAAGCATGCTTTAGTAATTTGTGAAAGGATTTAGCCCTAGAATCCATTTTTAAAGTTATGACCAATTCTAGAATATGTAAAGTAACAGTTTTAAGAACAGTGCTTTTGAGTATCCTGTATGGCTTAGTAACCACCTTCTGTTTTGCTTCAGTCCTACCACAGCTAATGGCAGGACTTTTCAGTCTTGGGCTCCATCCAGCTTCTCGCTCTTTAGAAGCACTACATATATGAGTTTGTCAATACATATATTTTCAAATAACCTCAGAAGCATGGATAGTTAATCTCCAGCCTCAGATTTGCCACATATAACAAATATTTTATGCTATTATCAGTGTTGTATCTGCATGTGACATATTGGCTAAGCATGATAATTTTGCCCTTTTACTTAGTTCTGGTTATTTGCAAAGGCATTTCCTGATTTCTGTACTGTGAAGACAGCTGTGGAAATACTCTACCCCCTCCCCAATTATAATTCAATTGTAGATAGGCAGACATGTGTCACACACCGCTGACCTTTCATTATCACTTAACATTTATGTAACATTTTTCTTATTCGCAATTCTGTGCAAATGTTGACTCACTGGTATGTCTTTGAGGCACTATTCTATTAACAACTCTTTCCCCTTGCCATGGTCACCCAAATTCTTTTGACAGTCCTCCTGGAACAAACTAGCCCTCAGTGTTGGTGCCCTATTCATGGCAGCACTTGATAGCATCAAACATTTAGATCGTTTCATTGGTTGATGACAAATTCATTGACAACCACCACTCAGATCCTCCGCAACCAGCATGGACCAAGACTCTCCACAACATGAGAAGACAGGTTAACTCTTCTCCCAGTACTGTTTTCCTTCCAAAAGCTGCCCGTGGAATAACAATTAGCTCCAATTTTAAAGTGTGTGTGTGTATTTAGTGTATTTAGTCCTACCACAGCTAATGGCAGGACTTGCCAGTCTTGGGCTCCATCCAGCTTCTCGCTCTTTAGAAGCACTACATATATGAGTTTGTCAATACATATATTTTCAAATAACCTCAGAAACACGAGTTTGACTAAACTGCGGGAGGCAGTGGAATACAGAAGACAGAAGTGCCTGGTGCGCTCTGGTCCATGGGGTCACGAAGAGTCGGACGCGACTAAATGACTAAACAACAATAATTTAGTGGGGAAATCCAATTTTTAAGTACGTGTGTGTTTCACTAGGAAAATTAAGCTTGAGGACTCAACAGTTCAAAGGCTTATGAAATTCACATTTTGGGTAGTGGGGAACACTAGCTAAATCTTTGACAGCTGCCTTATAGATTAATGTTATTGCTTACTACAAACCTTTCTATAGTACTCTCACATCTCATTCTCCTCAACATGTTGTTTGCATACTCCTTCCTGAGACTAGGCTCAAACTGGTGGGACACAGAGAAGGGCAGTTGATGGTAGGTGGCACCAGGGGTAGAAGAATCAGGGAATCACAAGTAGGCAGAGCTAACTGGAAGAGCCACCCTCCTCCCTTGCAAAGACACGAAGAACTGAGTACAAGGCTGCATGCATGCTGACATGAGAATAAGCTCCACTGAACTCTATAGGACATACTTCTAAGTAGGCCTACATAGGATTGCTTCGCCTGTGCCACTGACCTCTCTATCACACACACACACACACAGAGAGAGAGAGAGAGAGAGAGAATGAAAGTAGATCATAGTGATGTAGACTCAAAACAAGAAGAGAGAGCAGAGAATGAGTTATTATAGCATGAGGAAATTGGTGAGAAATAGTGGATTCAGTTGAGGGGCACTGTCACAGCTGCCCATAGCAAAAAGCATAAATAATATGGTTATGTAAAATAGAAGACTAACAAAATGTAGAATGTGGACCAAACAGCTGTAGGTGATCGTATAAAACAAACCTGCTGAAATGTGAATAATTTTGGAGGAAGGGGCAATAATATCCTGAAGGTCAGCCCAATGCTGGAAAGCTATGAAAAGCAAATTATTTCTGTCCCACAAGATACTTTCAAAATGCAGGCAGGACTGCCTGATTGATTAGCAAGGCATACTGCCTTCAGAGCACAGTGGTACCTCGGGTTACATACGCTTCAGGTTACAGACTCCACTAACCCAGAAATAGTACCTCGGGTTAAGAACTTTGCTTCAGGATGAGAACAGAAATCGTGCTCCGGTGGCACGGCAGCAGCAGGAGGCCCCATTAGCCAAAGTGGTGCTTCAGGTTAAGAACAGTTTCAGTTTAAGAACGGACCTTTGGAACGAATTAAGAGGTACCACTGTAGACCAATTACTAATGGGAAAAGTTGCATAAATTCAGAGACAAAAGCAGTATTGGATGACAACTTCCCCTTCCAAAAATTATCAAGTGGATAATTTTATTAGCTTTCTTATATATGCTGCTAAGCAAGCTAAGAACAAGAATTACATTTTCAGCTGCTGCACTGCTTGTATTTAAATTACTATGCAAAACTAATGATGGAAAGGGAGCTTTAATAATTAAATACAGATCAGTATTTAAATGTGGCAGATGGGCAAATCCAATCAAGAATATGCTTATATTATAATATGAACATTGCAATACAGTCAGAACAAAGAAATAATACTTGAGTCTGCCAGCTGAATAAGAAAGACGTATCACTCACATACTATACAACTTGAGCAAATTTTTCCAGTAGCAGCAGTTCCCATTCAGTTCAATGGAGGGGGAGGAAGAGTCACATTCAGAACTTTCCCTTTCTTATACTACAAGTTAAAAAGGTAGCTCCTGCTTGTGTAGAGCTTTGGCTGTGTATTTGAAGCTGCTAAATTAGGACTAATTCTGCTCCCTTCTACTGCGAAAGGATACAGCTTGCTAAAAGTTTGGTTTCACAGCCATTCATCAGCTCTCAACTGGATGTACTAAAGCAGCTGGCCCTTAGGGAATCTTACTATTTAAAATACCAACAGTAAGCACAACAAATGTATAGAGCTATACCGGCTCTATATAAATGCCATCACCCCCATTACATGCCTTGACCTTAACATTTTGCCTCTTTATTAGGCAGTTCCAAACTTATACTATGAAAGAGTGTGAAGACTAGTTCAAAGTAGGATTTGGTCCTCTAGGGAAAATAAGAAAGGAGCTGAGCTGGAAAGAGCTGGCTGGTCCTTTGAAGAAAAACATAACACACACTCATGCACTAAGCCACTTGGAACACCTTTTAAGAGAGGTGGGACAAATAATAAGTTATTGTTAATAATAAATAATTTAAAATTCAGAAAAAACAGCAATTGAAGGGACATTAAAACACACTAATTATTCTCCCATGCAAGTATATATACTGAGGTACCGTATGCCCAAATATTCCTGTCTACCAACAACAGTTTTCATTTTGGTACTTGCCCCCCCAAAATGGCAGTGCCTTTTTGGTCCCCTTCTGTGCCTTTTCAAAATGCCTTCTTAACAAATTGCTCACTTGAGTTCCTAAGGTTACCATTCTTCAGTGATCAGCTCCTTCCTCAGTGTAGAGATGGGAGGGATATTCAACTGAGTTTGCATTTAAAGGTGAACCTACCTAATGTGCAGTACAGGAACTGAAAGATGAACAGCCTTAGAAATCTACACTACTCTGTATTTTGCAAGTGAGTGAGTTTTCCAGCCAAATAATGCTTACAAAAATGCATACTCTATGGCAAAGATTGCACAAAAAGGTTGCATACCTTAATGAAGATACCATAAGACTGTATTATTGCTTTGCATAAAAATGTTAGGCAAAATTCCATATAGAACTGTGTGTATTAGGAGAAATTCACACTAAAACGCTGGTGAATTTTCATGATTAAAAAAGAAGAACTTGCAAATGGATGTGGAAATGTGGAGAACTAAACTTAAAATGGGATAAAAGAGAAACAAATAAACCCCAATCCATCAATTCACTCACCCCTGCCACAGAGTCTATAGAAGTGACTCAGAATAGGGATTGTAGGTTGACCACTTGCACATCTCCAAAAAAGAGGAGGTAAAGACACTAAATTTGCATGTGTTAACTGAAACGGATAGATACAAATGAATTTAGAAATAATTCCAGTAAATGATTGTTCTAAATAGAAACTCAGTACATGTCACCATATTGGGAAGACTGTGATCAGGTGATCTGTAAGCTCATCAATCTGTTGATGAGCAACTTCAATGTCTCTTTTTATGGTTCTTTGTCTTTAAAACAGGCTTGGACTAGGATTGTCCTCTGGGCACATGACTATCCTGGGGGAGTAGATGGAGCTTGTCTCCAGTGCACATAAATGCAAATGCGTCCATATGAACACACAGGCAACTGAACAGCATACAGATTGCAATGCTCTTCTGACCGGTTTGAAGTGAGAGTAAAATTATGAAATTAAAAAGAAAACACCAGACCACAGACTACAATAGAGTGAGCTTCTTGCCAAGAGTACAGTGCTACTCAATATTAATTTGGACCTATTGATTTGGATCCTTATTGTACATTATTGTATTGGATCATTATTGTTATTAGCATTAGTTGCCTTGTTCTTGCACTCCAGAGTTCTCTCCCCCCCCAATTTCCCTGTTATTATCAAGTCTATGTGTCTCAGAGGAATAAGACACTAGTCACCATGCTATCAAGAGCCAAGCATGCAATGCCTCTATCTAATCTAACTGACCAACACAGTCAATTCAAACACTTCATTGTATTTATCTTCTTTCAGAAGTAGGCAAAAGGCTTCCCCCTCCTGATCTTAAAACATAATAGTTTGGACACAGATGGATGGTATACAATAAATATTACAAGCATATCTATCATGATGACTAGTTTATCCCTATGTCATATTTATAAGTAATACTTCAATAATACAAAAAGGTCACTCCCAGGTCTTGTGTTAGAGAACAGGTTGCATGCCAATACAACTGCCTATAGCATTTCCACTATGAACAGAAAATTTAACTTGTGGAATGGCGTTGAGCACTCAAAAGCTTGTAGCCTTGCCTAAACAAAAGAAAAATTGTGATGAGGGCCTCTTGGTACAGATATTTTTAACCTTCTTCTTGAGGTCAGTTATATAAACAGAGATCTTTAACAGTTGCTAGTCACTGCTGAGGCCGTCAGGAGGGGAAGTGGAAAGCCAGAAGTAATTAGAATGATTTCTCAAAGCACATAGAAAGCTTTTGTGTGCCTGTCTGAATAAACTGGTGAATATTTATTCTCTGACCTAAAACTCACATTAGGCTTCCATGAACCACATGATCCTCGTATTCTTTTCTGAAAAGGAAAGGACACAATGTAGAGGTACTTGATCTCAATGTGTAAGTAATTTAGACAGAGAACATGTCTACACATTCATATGACTCACCGAGTAACTCCTGAATCATGTGATGATAACATGGATGTGTGAATTATGCTTTGATGCCATTCAACAATATTGCACTGTTTCAGCAAGGCCACACAGTGTGTGATAAGTCACCAAGGGATGGAACACCATCAAGAGATAGTACATTCACATGCGGATGACCCAATTAAATGCAATATAGGGTTGTTGTTTTAATGCTTTCAGCAACATTTCACCATGACATAATTTTCATGTACAACAAAAGGAGTCAATAATATTGTGACAAGAATGATCATGCATCTTGTAATAGTAGTTCAGGGTGTGGAAGAAAAATGTTACTAGAATTCTGCTTAGGAGGGATGTGTGTGTGTTGCCAGCTTGTCGGAGCAACCATTGGAATTATGCCTAATATTCATGGAGCCCGAAGAGGAAATTCCAAATAGCTTTACTGTGCTAAGAAAGGATGAGGAAGTACCATAGGTCAGTGGCACAGCACGTGGCTAGCAGGCAGAAAGACCCAGGTTCAATCTCTGGCAACTGCAGGTTGAGAAAGGGCTCTGCTTGAAGCTCTGGGGAACTGATGCACACACTGTAAGGACAAAACTAAGCTAGATGGAGCAATAGATTTGGGCTTGGTAATCAGCAGCTTCCTATATTCCTGATGTGGGTCAAATCATCTGGAAGTCTCCTCCTAAAATTGGGTGTATTTCCCTCTAATTCTCTAACAAGACGACTTACGATTATTATTATTTTAGTTTATTCTTTATACCTGTGCATTGATATTTGGAATGTTCTTGAAGTTGCACCTTCAAACCATGAAGATATACTATTTCAATTGTGTCATGGGGGAATTTTGTTGCAAGGATAACAAAGTTATCTAAATATAAGTAGGAAGTCAGTATATAAGTCAAATTAATGCTTTCGTAGCACTTTGTCCATGTATGACAGAATGTCTTGCATCTGCCTTTCATTTGGGTATCGGATTCATTCTGAAATGGTGTTTCGTGTCTGAGACCTATTATCAAAGCTAATAGGTGCTGAAAAACAGAGGTAGAGCCAAGATTAGAAACTGAATTCTAGGATGTGGCTTAGATTGCTATGTCAAGAGTAGGCCCATATACACACCATCGCAGTAAGCTGCCATGCCATGACTGTCCACATCCCAATGTAGAATCTAACATGGCAGACCTTCCTGGAAGATGACATTACTGTTGTGGAAAGTTTCCAAAAGATACTTGGATGAGGAGAACCTACATCACAATTGGCTCTGGGGCAGCTGCATAATTGCTGTCTCTGTCTTTACTCAAGCAAGAAACTGATGAGCCCAGTATCAAAGCAGTCCTTTCATCTGAACAAATAATTGAAGTTTCCTAATGCAACTCTCATAGCGTTAATCTCTGTCCAGGCATAATGACAACTTCCTGGCAGTACATTTAAATAAAATATATATCTGCTCAAATCTCTAGAGGCTTGCCATGTTAGCCTGCTGCACCCAAAACAACAGTGTGGTCCTAACCATTTCGACTCAGAAATAAGTCCTATTGAATTCAACGAGGCTTACTCCCTGGTATGTGGAATTAGGGTTGCCATTTAACAAATTCATTATGATACAAGCCTTTGTGGACTGCTTTGCGGACATGAAAGTTTATGCTATGATAAATTTGTTAGTCTTTGAGGTGCCGCAAGACTCTAGTATCAAGTGGGTAGGGTAGGGGTATCAAAATATGTGCATGCATTTTCATGCCATACTTCCAAACATGAAAAATGGGGAGGGGGGAATCACATTGGGAAGACTATAACACAAACTGACAAATACCAGCACTGTTTAAGATAAATCTTCTCATCTGTCATAGCCCCTATGCACAGAAATAATCTTGAGTTAAGCTGTCTGGTGCAGGTTCAAAGTATAAGAAAAATTAGATTTTATTATTTAATCCTTTTCCTGTCCCCTCCTGACCCAGGTAGTTGCCTTGTGCCTTATCCTCTAAATGACGACTTCTTGGGGAAATAATTCATAATCTCTATCAGGAAGTTGCAGATAGTCACTTTCTTCTTCCTAAAATGTCATCTGCTAATTTCAGACGGGTTGAAATCCTCAAGAATTATATAAGAACAAACATATATTTCCGTATAATAAATTTCTTTTTTAAAAAAGGCTACAAGATTCATACCCTTGTTAATTGACAATCTGTCAACTAAGTTTGTTTAAATTGCTGTAAAAGGTTCATTCAATGCAAGAGCAGTGAATCTCTACCCACATTTTGCTTATAGCTCTTGCTGCAGATAAGCATTCACTTTTCTCTAGCATCCAGGTGTCCCAATTTTTAAAACAGTATTAAAGGATTACATTAACTGGATTGTGAAAATGAAAGATGGAATAACAAACAATGGTTTCAAAAGACAACTGTAAGTGGTACTACTACTTAGCTAAATTATATTTTTCTCTAGACAAATATTCTCAACGTTGATTCTGATCAGTGTTTGCTACAGCTATTTGAGTATGTTAGTGAATGATTATACTTCCTATTATCAGGCAGCTTAAGAAAAATAGCAGAAAAATGACTGCATTGTTTCATCTAGAGACATTATTTCAAAACAGTATTGGGAACACACTGTCATTAATCTATCCCTACTCATTTTGACAATCCAATAAAAATAGATTTGATCCTGAATCTTGTTTGACGTTTACCTGCCTGGTATATGCATGAAGTTATTCAATAATGAGTGAGGCAGTCTTTGAAATATTTGTGGCATGAGCTAAAATCCACTCATTTTTTGTACTTCACTTTTCATGGGAATATGCTAGACAAACCCAGAGTTGAAACGTGGACTGAATCCTTGCATTTTTAAAAAATCCAATCATAGCAATGTGAATTTATCTATTTATTAAAAATGAAAGAAAATCAGTACACTAAATGAACTAATAAACAATAACAAAATCCCCCACCCAATTGCTGTTTTCTGCCTAGAAAGAAAAAGGGAAACATAACAGTGACAATGCTGTTTCTGTTACACAAAATTCAAAGCTTGTGAACTTTTCACTTCATCAGAAGGAACATAGCCCGGTTCTGATGTAGACTAAATGCCTTTGCTTATATTAGGACTTCATTCTAAAACAAAGTGAGACTTTAATTGCTTGTTTTTTAAAACTAATTCATTTTATTATCATTGTTGGTTCTTGCCTTTCTCAGCAAACAAATAATGTTTTTAATCCCTGTACAGCATTATCATTAACACATAAACACCTTGATGGCAAGTACATCTGCAGTTTTGAACTATAGCAGTTTCTCTTAAAATGAAATGGAAGCACATTACCCACCCAAAAGTTAAGCCTATAAGTAAGCCTCACTGAAACTAAAAGGAAAAGTTGGTAGTGAATTTTCAACTAACTTAAATGACCAACTTTAGCTGGATTAAACATTTTCAGCAGAAATCCAAACTTACCTCTTCACATTTATTGCCTTTTTTGGTTTTGAGATTATGTGTCTTGCTAAAAGGTCTAAAGGGAAGTGCATCATCGACAGAGGCTAATTTGACTGAATCAGGCATACTAGGATTTTTTATGAAGGGTAGCACAAAAAGTTTCTGCAATACAGCGGTAGTGAATAGGAATAACAAATCCTATAGCAAAAATTACTCTTCAATGGAAGGATGCCCAAATCTGGAGTGAAAAACACATTTGCACAGTAAATTTGGCATTTGTTCCTCTCAGCTAAACCCCCTGCCTCCCCACCCCCAACTGAAGCATCAAGATACTTTAAGATATACTCACCTTTGCTTCCTTGAACTTGGAGCGCGAGCCAAATTATAAGAAATATTAATCCACTTTTCAGATGCATGCTGCTTTTTTATCATTCACAATGTTCAAGGCTGGTTATTCAGGAAACAGAATTTACGTTGGACTGACTTTAGGAACAAAACTTCCTACTAGCTGCGTTTCCCACCCCCCACCCCCCGAAAGGGGTTGCCAAACCCCAAGTCGTTTAGAATGCTCTCTGGCCTGATGTGTAATAACAGGTGTGGATGCAGAAAACCTGAGCAAATTCTCAAGCTCACCCCTGTAACCCAGAGAGAATGAAAGTAGAACTGGAGTGAGAATTCGGAGAAGAGTGACGAAGTTTAAACAAGAAGAAAAAAAAGCAGTGTCTGTTTCTGGAATAAGCTGTTTATCTGCTGCTCAGACATAATCCCTCTTATGGTCCAGCTGGAGGAGCTGCCTTCATCTTATTAACCTTCTGGAGTGGCATCTGTCAGCTCCCAGTAGACTTTCAGTAGCACCATGATAAACAACGGAAGCCTTCTTCTAGTGACCATTACCTGTCAACACTTGCCATTTGGACATCCCAGTCATGTGGCCTATGTCACATCAAGAAGCATCGGCAAATGACGGCAGTAGGAGAGCCCATTACTTTGGTGAGGTGCCATCATAGCTAGTGAACATCCTTTCAGCAAGCTGACGGTGTGGAGCCTTTCCCTTAAAAACAAACAAACCAAACCATGAAAAGGCTGCTTTAGCAATGTCTGAGCAAGCAATGTCATGACTCAGCAGGAAAGTTCTGCAGCAGTCACAACTTGGAGCATCCAATTCCAAATTAGATTAGGAGGGGGTGAGGAGGGAAAAGGTTTCGTGGGCAGAGACAGGAAAGTAAGAGGAAAGCATTTGGCAGCCTGAAGCCGATCAAAATTTGCAATAATGTTAATGATAAGTATTTCCTTCTACAAATCAGCATTCCATTCCATAATAATAGTTGGACCTATTGTAACGTTTACCTATCCTATATTTGTTATCTTTATTTGGTTAAAAAGAGGTTACAGAAAAGCAGGGATAATGATTGGATTGGTCTTTTCATTCTCTTGCATATCTTTGTTTGCCCCTGTTAGGCTTCACACTGTGAGATTCACTGGCGGCAAGAAACTTTCCTAGCGCTGCTGGAACAAGTTGCTCTCAGAACAACCTTCATTTGAACCTGGTCAGAGTTCTATTTTTACTTGGGATTTAAACAATGGCAGAAGAAAACAAAGATCGCCCTCTTTGATCTACTTGTGGCAAGGATTACAAGGCTGCTCCTGTTGGGACCCCAAAGTGACCTACCCTGCTGCCTGTTTTTTATTTTGATTTTTTTTACAGTCTTTAGGAGTATAGATTTATATTTTCTGAACAAATATTTCTTCCAGCCTGCTGTAAATAAAGAGAGAAATTTGTGCCAGGAAATCAGCCATCTTGAACAATGGAATTCTGGATTTACTCTGAGCTACACATGAGAATACCAACAGCACTATAGCTATGGTGATATTTCTTCTTTCACAAATGCTGGGAACAAAGTGAAACTCCAACCATAATTAAGCCATGTAAAAATCACAACATGAGAGGATGAAAAGACTAAGTTGTCTGTTCTTTAGGAGATTCTGTTCTTTTACACACTGCAGGAATTCTCAATGCAACATCACCTCTGCAACAACAATGAATGGATTTTCTAGGAGGACTGAATGTTCTCTGAAAGCCTTGTACTTGCTCTGTAGCCAAGATACCCATTATTAAAGGATAATTAACAAAATAGATAAACATAATCGTGGTCACTAGGAAAGGCAGAGAAATGGAATCAAAGTTTTTGAAGAATGCTTAAAAGCATTAGAGTCCAATACTGAAACACCACCTGGCAGAACCAAAATTTGATTATTACTTACCCAGTACATATTCAGAACAGAATAATCTACTACTTAGCATATTACTAAATTAATGTGTGTTTGCACACAATTACTTAGCGCCAGCACTCTCTCATCAAACTTTGCTATTGAGATTGTAAGTGCATTAAAATTTACCAAAAACTGATAACATATTTTGCAAAATTTCCATATTGCTAACTTTAATAAACTTAAGATATACAGCAGCTTTGCGAAAAGACTGCAAAAGTTCTTAACAGCACATTTTAAAACATAATCATCATCATCAAACCTTTATTGGCATCACTTACAAACATAAAACATAAACATAAACACATCACACCATTAGAAAAGCCCATACAAAACACCTACACTTCATTAAAATGCATATACACACACAAAACAACCTCCCATGACAGCTACTGGAAGTTTTGGCAGCACATTGATATGAACAGCATCATCTCACATGGGAATAAACTCAACTGAATTTAGTGGGAATTATTTACTTGCAAATAAAGACAGGAATGGGCCGCATGAATGTTCCTCTGATGGAATTGATACACTGAGAGCTATCTGTAAATCCTGGGTATTTTTACAGTACCTTATCCATATTTCCACTTAATTAAAAAACCTGGTAACTAAACTTGATAACTACCACTGTGAAAGCAAACAAGGATGATAAACACTCATTATAGCAAAAGCAATGCTATCAAGGGACTGTTGCTTCTCTAAAGTACTGCTGTGTTTAATTATGGGTCACTGTTAATTAATCTAGAAGTGCTTCTTCTAGCCGGTTTGCTGTCATAAATAATTATACATTCTTAAAGAGGCAAAGTTTTTTGTTTTTTTTAATGGCTGTATTTCAATGGGACATTATAAACATACAAGTGAAGCATAGCTGGGTAGTGCTTGAAGCTGAAGCATTCATTCAGCCAAGAGAAGCAAACACAGATGAATGCCAGAAGACTTCATTTGTCACCATCTGTTCTCCACCTATCATGGAACATGTGGGTAATAGCTAGGGATGGAGGAGAAATTTGGTTTTGTTCCTATCTTAATGCAAACCTACCTAATTTGCATCCAAGAACTGAGGCATGAGTATAATTTACATTTGCACTTTTCTGAATTTTGTGATGCAGTGGTCCCAACAAAAATGTGTACAAATTTGTGTATTATTAGGGAGAAATGCTCATAAAAATGCATATACAGTGGTACCTTGGGTTAAGTACTTAATTCGTTCCAGGTCCATTCCTAACCTGAAACTGTTCTTAACCTGAAGCACCACTTTAGCTAATGGGGCCTCCTGCTGCCACCACGCTGCCAGAGCCCGATTTCTGTTCTTATCCTGAAGCAAAGTTCTTAACCTGAAGCACTATTTCTGGGTTAGCAGAGTGTGTAACCTGAAGCGTATGTAACCTGAAGCGTGTGTAACCCGAGGTACCACTGTAATAGTGAAAAAGAATATTTAAATGCATAATAGTAGGGAAAGAGTCTTGCAAAAAGTTGTCTAATATGAGACATTTTCATTAAAATACTGGTGGATTTTCATTAGGATTTTTTTAAAATAAAAAATTGCAAAATTTGATGTGGAAATGTGGCAAAGTGAACTTAAGACTGGTAAAACAAAGGAACCAGAGTGGAGTGCTTCGTTGATTCCTAATTAACAGGTGGTTTGTGCAATTCCCAAGATGGAGGATCAGCTATTGTTTTTGCTTCCCAGTAGGCCCCCATAGCAAAAGGAAATTGCTGTAGGTGCAGCTTTTATGCAATCAAACTTTGCACCCACAAAGAGACTCTCTTTCAACCAATTGTGGAAAAATACAGGAGAGCCCCCAATATCCTTTTGATGTGGGGTGTATGGGATATAATGGGATGAATGGAAAAATGGGAAGGGAGGGACAACTGGGACCCTGTGCCTGAGAGCATTTGAAATGCACAGGGACTGTCCTAGAGTGGAGACGTCATCATATCTGTTGTATCTGTAGGGTAATAGAGATTTTGACATGCGCAAAGCAGGGGCAAGGAGGCTCTGTGTCAAATCATATTCCTAGACCAACACTTCTTGGACCCATAGCCAATATGCTGCCATTACTCCCATCTCACACATGTAGGCGGCAGTGTAATTGCTGCTAGCATTTCTGACCCACCCTACGCATGAAAATTATTTGGATATACAAAGCAGGATCCTTGTGCTGGACACAAGGATCCTGCTTTGTATCAGAATTGACTGAATATGAACTTTTATCCTCCTGTCATGTGGTAATGGGAATGGCTATTTAGTACAGAGTATTACCTCACTACCTAGCAGTTCGAAAGCACTTCAAAGTGCAAGTAGATAAATAGGTACTGCTCCGGTGGGAAGGTAAACGGCGTCTCCGTGCGCTGCTCTGGTTTGCCAGAAGCGGCTTAGTCATGCTGGCCACATGACCCGGAAGCTGTACGCCGGCTCCCTCGGCCAATAAAGCAAGATGAGCGCCGCAACCCCAGAGTCGGTCACGACTGGACCTAATGGTCAGGGGTCCCTTTACCTTTACTATTACCTCACTACAGAAAAGACATGAGCATCTCCGGTCTGCAGGAAGTTCAGTACGCACATTGAAGAGCTTTGGATCATGCTCAGGGCTGAACCAAGTTGAACTCCTAAATAAATAAAAAGCTTTGAGCTATTGCTTGCATATCAGAGACTGCCTGACCCAAGGAGTTGCTGACTCGGTTCTTCACCAACAGAACAAAAGAACACAGGAAGCCACATTATACTGACTCAGACCATTGGTCCTTTTAGCTCAGTAATGTTGGCACTGATTGGTGGTGACTCTGTGGGGTCTCAGGCTTATCTCTCCCAGGTCCACTTGGAGATGCTGAGGATTAAGGACTTTACATGTGCTCTACTACTTCCTTGCTTCCTTCACAGGAAGCAAGAAGTTTCTTGTTTTTTCAGAAGATTGTGCTAGGAAAGTTTGACAGGCTTTGTGTCCACTGATTCCTGATGTATAAAGCAGCAGCATGACAAAAACACCCTGCAGCACTGCTGTGTGTGTTTTCTGAAAAGAACAAGATTGTATGTAGAAGCTTCTTTTCATTGTGCTTCTAAGAACTCCTGCTCTTTCATTGTCTTTCTGCCTTACTTCTGAAGTCACACCTGTGGTTCCCAAGTTACTACACGGAGAACTGAATCAGCGAGAGAGGAAGGGAAGGAGGGAGGGAGAGACTAATGTAAGGGCCATTTTCCTCATTATGTCGAGACAAACAATAGTTAAATACATTTAATTAAAACCATCTGGACATCTAATGGTGCTATTTATCACCTGCTCTGCAAGACAGGTGCATCTGAAGAATATTTTTCAATGTGGAAAGTTAGTGAAGCTCATATACACACCTGGAACATGAACCTGATGAAAATTAAGGGTGGTATTCAACTATGTTTTACTCAGAATAAATCTGATGAAATTAATGAGCACAAACTTAGTCATGCTTATTAATTTCAATGGGTCTGCTCTAAGTAAAACACAGTTAAATACCACCCTAAGTTTCCCTTAGCAGCACAAATGCTATCTGAAGTTGACAGGATGCCTGGGAAAGGTTACTTACTACTGAACATTTAGCAACAGAATTCCTAATATTGTTTATCTTTATGAGCTGTGACAAAATACAAGGAAATACAAGGGAATACAAGGACACCTATAAGCAATCTCCTATTCATTAACATGCCTTCATATTAATTGTTATTTCTCCTTATCAACACAATGAGTCATGCTGACAACCGAAGCTTTCAAGATTTTAACACTCTTACCTTTCTTTCTTTTTTTGAGTTATTACAACAACACACCTCCGCTATCATAACTTGTCAACAGCTGAAGCAACTGGAGAAAACTATCCTGTGTGAAGTCAAGTTGCAGGAATTCAATGGGTGATGCTTTTTCTATCATGTTTGGGAAAAGTCACTTGTTGCATTTCTGTTTTGCAGCTGTTAAAAGAACAGAAGTCATGCCAGTAAAAGTGGAAATCTGAGTGTGAAGACAGAAAAAGAAGAGAATGTGTGACAACAAAGAGAATAGCATGGGTGGGGTGTGAATGTGGAAAGTGTTTATATTCATTTGCTGTATATTAAATGTCATCTCTTCATTACAGTTCCTTTTATGTCCTCATGCACTTGATGAAATTATGCTATGCATTTAGCTGGCCTGGGAGAAAGCCTTATTGAAAACAATTGGACTTACATCTGAGTCAACATGTATGTGATTACCCTGCTCAACTGTCAAAAATTTTGGGAAAGCGTGTTCTCATTAAAAGAGAGCACGTGTTGCAGTGGGGGCCAGCCAAGGCACCCCTCTGTTGCCAGGCAGTTTGGGATGGTATGTCACCGGATCACCCGTCTGCCCTCCCTTAATTTGGGTCTTGTGTGTTGACCTTGCTATGCCTGTCATGGGGTCATCTGCCGTTGGGGCAGGGGCCTGGTAGGAATTTTGTCCATTTGGCTGATTGGCTGGTGCCATTTGGTTTTTGCCTACAGCGTAGCAAATCGTCACAACTTGTAAGGTTGAGATTAGGTTAAAATTGGTTGGAGGAGGGGTAAGGATTGGCTGGGCCTGCCCCTCCAATGCTGCTGCTGCAAGGGAATTCCAATAAAGGAATTCAGGGGCTTGCCATCCTTTCGTCCAAACCCCTGGAATCGGGTTCGGGCCGCGTAAGCCCCTGGGAGCATGCGGGGAGAAGCTGAGGGCCTGTGTCGCAGCTCCAGTTCTCCCCCACATTGTTTCCCCTCACTGACTTTCGCTGGAATCCGGAAGTCAGTTCTGTCCCCAGGCAGGGGGGACAGATAGTCCTAACCAATGCCTAAGCAACCACTCACTTCCATGTATGTTAATAAAGTTGTGGCCAAAATTATGCCAAAAACCTTAAACAAAAATTCTGTGTGAAGTGTGTGTTATTGGGGTAGGGGTGTCTTGGGGACCTCGACACGCAACCATTTTAACATTGCAACTTCTGCCTGTTGAGAATGTTCCCTTTTCATGTCAAATAGCATTTGATTGGCTGTGACCATTTTTACTTTTACAGACAGTAGCCTGCATATCTCTGCAGCCTATAGTTCTTTCCTCCCATTCCTGTTGCTTTTGGGGGGGTCCTTTATAGAAAAGGAGTTGCTTTGAAACCTGAGATTATGTGGCTGCCATTACTCAGCTTTCTTTTGGATTGCGTTACTATGATTCAAATGCCTGTTTGGTTCCCCCAGAACTCAATTCATTAAATTTGTTTTATCTAAGATTTTGGCGCTGATGTGTGTGTTGTTCTAGTTTAGCTGGACCAACATTATTCATGTTCATGGGCACACTAAGCAGTGGCAGAGATATATTTATATCATAAATCCTATTAATATTCTTCCAGTGTTTTTTTCCCTATCTCATGACTGCAACACTGACCAAGATTCAGAAAAGTAATGCAGGCTGAGTGTATATTCACTTAGTACCAATATCAACTTCTGTGTCACTTTCTACCTTTCACTATTTTTTTAATGACACATGCATAGAGCATACCTGTGAAAAGGCATTCTTTTAACTCCCCACTACACTCTGCCTCTCCCCATATAAATTGACCCAGACTCTGTGATCATCACTTGAGGCCTTTCTTCATATACTTCCTCCATGAGAGGTCTGGAGGATGGCAACACAAGAACAAGCCTTTTCTGCGGTGGCTCCCCATTTGTAGAATGCCCTCCCCAAAGAGGTTCACCTGGTGCCTTCATTATACATCCTTAGGCACCAGGCGAAAACATTCCACTTCAACCAGGCCTTTAGCTAATTCATATTCCATGGCCTTTTAAGTGTTTTTTTGGGAGGGGGCTTATTGTTTTGCCTTTGTTTGTGAACCGCCCTGAAATCTTCAAATAATGGATGGTATAGAAACATCATCATCATCATCATCATCATCATAATAATAATAGTAACAACAATATTTCAGCACATGGTTCAGTTTTTAAAAAATAATATTTCATTGCTTCCTATGTTGTCCCTGCCCCCCTCACTATTTTTAACATACTTTCGGCTTGTCTCCAGAGTGGTACCCATTCTTTTGGGTGTGAGAGGAAGACTTTCTTTTTATTCCCCAGGGATTTTTTTAAAAAGGTTCTTAAAAGGCTTTTTAAAGGCTTAAAGGCCTATAAGGGTTTTTGCAGGATTTGGAATTCTGACGCTTTTAAGACCTGCTCGTGCTGCTTGAAAATCCTCCTGTCTTCAATTTATGTTATGCCTTGATTTATCAGCTACCGAACTTGGTGCTGTATTTGCATTTTGTAGCTGGCAGAGTATTTAAACATCTTTATTCTAAGCCACCCAGAGAACTCTGGTTATGGGCCAGAATATAAATGCTGTCAATAAATAAATATTGCATCTAAAGAACGATGCTGACATTTCACATTCAGCATCATCAATGCACCATTGCTAACATGTTTTTAATTAGCTTAGCCTAGTTGACTTGTACCCAAAACCTGGAACAACACAAATCCATTCGCATATCCCCTTCTTCAACTCTTCAAAATAGATTGGTATTCACGTCTAACGTGGAACAAGAATACTATTCGCTAATATTGAGAAACTGACTACAGTCTTCTTAGTGTATAAAGACTGTCCCTGCCTACATACGGTACATGACAGCTAAATGGACACGATATAAAAGGAAAGGGAATGGGGAGGGAAGACTGCTCCAGCACTGGCTGATGGATGGAGTCAGGTTGGTCTTCTCCTTCCCAATAAGGAGGCAAGGAGTACAGTCTGCAGGTGGCCCTTAGCCAGTGACAGAGGCCAGAGTATGCCTCCCTTTGGTTCTACAGTGGTACCTCGGTTTAAGAACAGCCCTGTTTACGAACTATTTGGTATACAAACTCCACAAAACCGGAAGTAGTGTCCCAGTTAGCAAACTTTACCTCTGTCTATGAACAGAAGGCGAATGGTGGAAGGGCACCGGCGGAGGGAGGCCTCATTACGGAAAGCGCGCCTCGGTTTAAGAACGGCTTTGGTTTAAGAACGGGCTCCCGGAATGGATTAAGTTCATAAACCGAGGTACCACTGTATAGTCCTTATGTAACAGCTTTAGGAAAACCTTCCTCTTTCCCTTTAGTTTTTAGGTTGCAACTTTAGGGGCAGCTTTGAACTTTTTTATTTTTTATTTGAACTATTGTATCTTAATATTCTGTTGGAAGCCGCCCAGAGTGGCTGGGGAAACCCAGCCAGATGGGTGGGGTATAAATAATAAAAAATAATGATAATGATAATGATAATGGTTATTATTTTAACAAACACTTAACACAGCACATCAAAGACAGCTGTATGTCCTTTTTATGCATTTGAAAATGAATCTTGCATACCTCTGCTATGGGCCATGTGTTTCTGATATGGGCAATATACAAATGTAATTAATAGTAGTAGTAGTATGGCTTGCTTGTACTTCCTGTTTCTATATTAAGGATAGGGCTTTTTTTCAGCAGGGCTCAGTTCTGGCATCTCACAGGTGGGTGCCATTGCACTGATTAAGGATAATGATTTTCTATATTTGCCTGGTAGAATATGATATTTTTCATCTTTATTAAAATGACACTAATAAATACTAAGACAAGTTTATCTTTGTTGCCTTCAAGATGAAAAAGATGTTGGATTATGGTTGCTACATTATCAGTGTTCTAGATTCTAGAGGAAGGTAAGAAGATGATGGCTACAAAGCCAAACATAAGACCTGCCAGACTATTGTCTTCAAATCCTCTTTCTCTGCTGAGCATTATCTTCCTTGATATGGTGTTGAGAAGGCACAGTTTAGATTACTGAGCTCGAATTATTAGAGGTGAAACATACACATGTCCACAGAAACTGCCAAAGGCTCCAGGAGGTAACAGGAAATTTGTGATCGAGAAGAAGATGACGCTGTGGAGAGAACGCAAACAAAAAAGAATGATGTAGTAAGCCCAAGCAGACTGTGAGAGTTAAGTTGCTGTTTCAGTTCTGTCCCTCCGGTTGTTTTACAGAAGGCTGGGGGTCCATTGGTTCATGCACCAGACAGTTAAACTGTGGAACTCATTCCCACAGGAAGCTGTGATGGCCATCAACTTGGATGGCTTTAAAAGAAGATTAGATGAATTCATGGATAAAGCTGTCCATGGCTGCAAGCCATTTTGGCTACAGCCTGCTTCCACTGTCAGAGGAAGTGACACGGTCAGAGGAAGTGATTCTTCTGAATACCAGTTGCTGGAAACGACAGGAGGGCGAAGGCTTGTGTGCACAGGTTCTGCTTGCAGATTTCCTATAGGAATCTGGTTGTCCACTGTGAGAACAAGATGCTGGACTAGAAGGGCCATTGGTCTGATCCAGCAGGCACTTCTTATGTTCCTATCAGGGCGTCCACCATATGCCCTTTTTCTTGCGCTTCCATGATGATTTGTACTCACAGTGATTTGTACTCATGATGGGAGTCATTATACAGCACATGATCCTGCTTTAAAAACTGCACCTGCAAAGGTTTTAGCACAGGCAAACTGTTTCATTTCTAGTCAGTGCATGTCCTGTGACTTCTTGATCAATTCTTGTAATTTTCTATACCGCAAGCGTTCCAGTTTATTTTTTGGTCATGCTAGAGCTCAAGGGAGCCTCTCCAGGCAGCAAAAATTGGCAAAGCATCTCAAACCAATTAATAAAGAGCAAT
Organism: Podarcis tiliguerta; assembly: GCF_965153285.1. Classification (NCBI taxonomy): domain Eukaryota; kingdom Metazoa; phylum Chordata; class Lepidosauria; order Squamata; family Lacertidae; genus Podarcis; species Podarcis tiliguerta. The sequence goes on along the minus strand of NC_139536.1, from coordinate 80,941,628 downwards.
GACAGTCGCCTGTGATTCCACCCCCCTACAAGAATGTTTAGGGGTACAGTGGTACCTCGGGTTACAGACGCTTCAGGTTATAGATGCTTCAGGTTACAGACTCCGCTAATCCAGAAATAGTACCTCGGGTTAAGAACTTTACCTCAGGATGAGAACAGAAATCATGCGGCAGTGGCACAGCGGCAGCAGGAGACCCCATTAGATAAAGTGGTACCTCAGGTTAAGAACAGTTTCAGTTTAAGAAAGAACCTCCAGAACGAATTAAGTTCTTAACCCGAGGTACCACTGTACTCTCATTTTCCTACTCAAATTGAAATACTGCCCCTCAATGAGGCAAAACTTAGATTCACAACTGTTTAGGGGTATGCATCCCCCTGTGTCCCCCCAGGAAAAAATTCCTGACAGTTGCTATTCCAAAGTTTCCTCTTCAGTACTGCTCTCTTTTTTTGTACACAGGAATGCACATGTCAACCTTTTGACCTTTTCAATATCGGTTCCAGGAGTCCCTCACACAAGCATGGCCATCGAACACTTACTTTTCCCCCAAATGCCACAAAAACTGGAGTCCTTGCTCCCTGTCTTCCAACCTCTCTTGCATGCCAGTCAAGGTTGGACATTGTTCTTGGGCACCATCTGCTGTTCATTGTGAGGCATTGCCGCGCTGTATTCCAGTAAGAGGGGCAATTCGGATGAGTGTGTGCCTGCTCACTCCCTCTTTTTCAAATACGTATGGATCTGTATTAAACAAACAAACTGTAAATCACTTTGCACACTGAAAAATGCTATGGGTATTGAGAGTATAAAATAACATGTAAATAGAGTGCATCTTAGAAGTATATATCGGCACATGCATTTTAAAAGGCCTCAGAATCAGCTCCAGTATAAGATGCAGCCTTACCTGTGCTGATGTGAGTACACAGTTGGTGACCTCACAGTCATATTGGAGCCCTAGCTCTGCATTCCTGGGCCAATGATTGTCCCTCTCCTTTCTGCAACCTCCTTGTTCCTCACAAGGCCAATTACACCAAACAGCAGATCAGGAATAGGCAGGAGCCCTTCTTTAGTCTTCCACTGCACTGAACGTCAAGTCAAGAAATCAAGATGCGTAGTACGCAAAGCCTGTCATTTTATTTTAGCAGCTGAAGCAGAAAACTCCACAAGTGCCCTCTCCCTCTCCATGGCAGTAAAAATTAAGCAACAAGAAACAATCTGATGCACTTTCATGAAGCCCAGAAACAGTTGCATCAGGAAGTCACTCCCTACTGTCTAACAGTAGGGCCGCTGCTGGAACTTATCTTGCTCAGATGCAGTACAAAATTCCTCTATAGACTGGGCTGTAGAAAAGGTCCTGCAGATGCTATTTAACTTAAAGTGTATTGTTGTCCAAGTCATAAACACCTTGGGATCATATACTTGGCTTTGTCTGAGCTATTATAAAATAAAAAAGTGTTATTTAAATGCAGATCCATTTTTTATTTTTCTTAAAAGCACATTGATTTTTACTTATCCTTGTCCCAGTTGTTTGGTCCTCCTGGGGAACTATTGAGTGCCCAGGGAGGCTGAATGAATAGGACATAGGATAATTTAATGAATGGCATTAACAAGGGCAATAACTGAATGACTGAGGCAACAAGGGCTTCAATTTAATGAATGGGGAAAACAGGGACAATAGCTGAAAGATTAAGGCAAACAAGAACTATAACTGATCTGTTGAGTACTTATAGTGATGGCACATGAAGTGCCAGGCGTTAGAGGAAATCTTTAGAAAGATGACCTTCAGCATATTGTCATTGTGTTCAGAAGTTCTCAAACTGTTCCCTGCAAGTTCCATTCAGATGGCCTACGGAACATTTGCTGAACAGTGATGAAGCTCTGTGCTTTTCCCTGTATTTGATTCCTCCCTGGCAATGGACATTTTTGCTCACCAAAACAGGAAAATCCACTGCACGGAAGAGGAAAGGCTGAAGTTATTAAAATAAGAAATATGTGCTCTGATTTGTAGAACAAAAGGTTTCCTAAATGGTCCATTGAGACCCCTAGCAATTTTCAAGTGGCCTCTAGGGAATAAAAAGTTGGAAAATGCTTAGTGTGAATGCTTCACATCCTATGTTTTAATTGCACCAGCTGTCCAGCCCTAATAGCTCAGAAAACTTTCCAAAAGAGATGAAATGAAAGAAACAAAATAAAAAATAAAGATCCCAACAGCCACAGCCAGCACAAAATACACACCCCACACACCCACTGCGGTATGAAAATGAGCTAACGTTAATTGAATTTACACGTCTCTACTGCTACATGACTGCCTGATCAAATTTTCATTCTTCATAATAGCTTTATATCAACATTCGTTCTTGCTAACACAGTAACAAAAACCTACCTCTTAATGGTGAAATGATTTCTTCCTAACCAATTCAGAGATTTCTATAATGTGAGAAAACATCTCCAGTTTCTCAGGATTCCCTAAACAGCATCTCACAACAGAAAATGAACAACTAGCTAAGCAAACTCAGCAACAAAATGAGTGGAAATGAAATGGTAATATTTTTGTATAAAAATGTTCACTTTTTTAAAAAAACTGTACTTCACTTTATTACAAACCACATCAGGAGCAACAGTATAGCAAGGAATGAACAAATCAACATTGTGCCACTTGGATCAATAGGTAAGAATAAAACACCACGAGAACCACCTGTTGAATCAGGCCAGTGGTTCGTCTGGTCCCACATCCTGCCTGTTCTCACAGTGATTAAACAGATGCCTATGGGAAACTCTCAAGCAGAATTCGAGAACAGAGCACAAACAACAACAGCAACAGGTCAGTACCCACATACCCCCTCCTTCCAGAAAACTCACCAATATGCCTTGAAGTTACAGAAGACTGCTATGTCCTTTCCTGTTGAGTATGCCTGCTGTTTTCTGTTTCAGAAGAGCCTCAGACCCTATTACAGGGTTTGAGAAATGCACTTGACATGTAGCACACGTTTGCTGGTAGTCCTATACACGTCTACTCAGAAGTAAGCCTCACTGAGTTTGACTGAACTTTCTTCCAGGTAAGTAACTGCATGGAACTGCAGCCCTAATTACAGTTACAGTTTACCTTGCTGTATTTCATCTCAGATTAAAAAAACACTCGCATGAAAAAAGTAGTAAACATTACTCAGGTTTCTTCTGCATGAGAGAATATGGTGGCTGGTGAAGTGAGTCTCTGGTGAAGTGCCCTTGAAGTGTGATAATGCCCCTTGCTTGCCTGGATGTGTGTGTGTGTGTGTGTGTGTGTGTGTAGGTGTAGGATCTTGCTATGGTTTACTCCAGGCACAGGCAAACTCTGGCCCTCCAGATGTTTGGGACTACAATTCCCATCATCTCTGACCCCTGGTCTTGTTAACTAGGGATGATGAGAATTGTAGTCCCAAACATCTGGAGGGCTGGAGTTTGCCTATGCCTGGTTTACTCAGTCACCATATTTGGGACCAGGGATCTCATAGCAACTGTCTTATGATGGATAAGGTATTTGGCTAGATCCTTAGTCACAGCGGTACCCTGTCAAAGGACTTCAGGAGGGGTGGCTCTGTCTGGGAGTCCACACAGGCCAATACACCTCTCCCAATGACAGCCTATGTGGGGTTGTGGAACCTGGCCTATGTTGGGGTTATCTATCTGATGCTGGATACATGCCCAACGCCTTAGCCAAACCTACACTTACCTGGCCTAGTTCAACCCAATGCCAATCTCCTGTATTCATATTCTCAGTCTTCCCCACACCGGCTGTAGACATCATGCGCCTGTGGCAGCAAATTATCTTCAGTTTTATTGCCTCATGCACGATCAAATGAGGCCTGTGGATAATTCCAGGCACATATGGCTATCAGTTTAGTTTGCTGGTGCTTTTTTATTTTTAAATGAGTAGCTTTTTTGATAATCCCACATGGGAATTAATTCATTTTGGTGCATAAGTGTTGGAAATCAGATCTTTTTCTTCTTCTTCTGAAAGCCTGAAAAACTTGGTTGATAATAATGAAGCTCACTCCTCCTAGGTAATTTTGATAGCTGCTTTCTATTTGCATTGTCTGTGCCTATATCTCCTTTAAGTGATTAGATTTGCAGTCTTTCAGAGTGTGTGCTTTACATTTCAGACACCGATATTCAGCTTTTCTAACAAATGTGTTTCAGGTAGACATCTAAAATTGCTTGTGCATAGAGGCTTCCTTATTATTTAGACACAAAGCCTGCCTGCTGTTCCTCCCCAGAATATAATTCCCTGTTAAAATGGGGGGGGGGGGGTAGAGAAAAAGAAAGAGAGAGATGGTCAAACTATAGTGGCCATGTTTGCTGTTTTACAGAAGACAACCCTCTCTTTCAGAAGTAGAGAACCTCTGTCCCACAGACCCAAATGACCCCAAAAAGGTGCTTTCCCAATCCTATGTCCACCTGCCCAACGCCTGACATAATGAGGAACTCAATTTCACAGCCAATCACAACAGAAAGCAAGTTTGAACTCACTGCTCACCCCCAAGAGGAATTTGATTGTTTTGCCTGGTGCGTTTTGCCTGGGTTGGCAGAGAAGCTTGAGCTGAGGCACCCAAGCACCTGACAACCAGCTGGCTGTCAGGCATATCTCAAATGCTGAGCAAGGGAACGCAACAGGGGTGTGTGTGAAACAACCCACCTGCCCATCTTCTGATGTAATAATGATGTTAGGTGATTGGGTTGCTCAGCCCACTGTCAAATTCGGTCCTTGCAGTAGGGAAAAGATGGCAACCAGGCTCCCTGGGCTGAAAAGGTTTCCCACCCCTGTTATATCTGAAGGTCTGTATCAACCCACCACAAATGCATCTAATACGTGTTACAGAACACATCCACACACAAAGAAGCATCCATCTGTGGCATTGGTTTACTGGCTATTGAGACCATGAGCTGGAAATCAGTCTCATGAGCTCACAGTGGACCTTCACAGAAGTCTCTCTCTCAACTTCAGCCCCACCCCCTATCCATAATATGCACATGATGGCAAGGGTTTACTTGACAAATTTTCTCTAACAATAACTGAATTGATATAGGTGAAGAATAACACCATACAATTACTAAGAGGTGGTGGTGGTGGTGGTTCTGAATGCAAACCCCTGCTTTCTTTAGCCGAACAAGTTTGTTTTCACTCCCCATGGATAATCTCATTTGGCACCGTAATCAGTTCAAACTGTGGATTAGCGAGTTTGTAACGTCTGCTTCTGTGAGCAAAGGAGAAGGTTCCTTGAGGCTTTCATTCACAAAGAATCAGAAATGTCAGTTTAAAACCCTAAGCTCCAGGTCTGCTGAGCAGAACAGAACAGCACCAGCATCAGAACAATTTACAGCTGGTCAGTTCCACCCTCCATGCGGAATAGCTAGGCTGTCAATGGGAATTGTAATGAATTTCATGGAAAGCTGGTGTTACAATGCAAGAAAAACTACCTTGCTTTACCTGCTTACTTTTAATATATTTCCCAGGACTTATACGACTCCCGTTGGCCACATACAGCATTTCCCTCAAAGCTGTGTTAGAAATGAAATCTGTCTCCAGCGATCTCTTGCTACACATCAACACCCTGCCATTGATTTACTTACTTTTAAAATATTAATATAATATGCTATTTGATGTGTATTTTTCTTTCCCTTGTAACACGTGCTTTCTCAGACTTCTCTGCAAGGAAATGAAAATATAATTGCATTTGTCACCTTCTGCTATTATTTCTTCTCTTTCCAAAAATGCACGGAAATATATTCCCCTATTGAGCATTTTTATTGTTCAAATGCTAGAACTCCCCATTACAAGGCAGGGTTCCTAAGCCTGTTCACATATATTCAACTGAGGCAAATAAATTTCATCCTGGACCCCATATCTGATAGTCAGCATATGTTGGCTGGGGCAGTGCAAAAGTCAGGAATTCACTTGATGCAGGGCTATACAAATGTATCTTGTTTAACTCTTGTGGCTTTCCAGTCCACCATGTATCTCTACTTTGCAAAAATATATCATGTGGTGCAGTTTGATGGTTGCCAATATCTTGAGTTAGAGCAGTGTTTCCCAACCTTGGGTCTCCAGCAGTTTTCGGACTACAATTCCCATCATCCCTGACCATTGGTTTTGCTAGCTAGGGATGATGGGAGTTGTAGTCCAAAAACAGCTAAAGACCCAAGGTGGGGAATGCTGGCGTTAGAACAACCAAGATGCAAACAAAGAAAAGCTAAGCAGAACTAAATTACTGGATTTTTTTTAAAAAAGAAACAAAACTTTTTAGCAAATACTTTGATTCAATGTATACAAAATGTCATTAATCAACATTATGAAGGCCTGCATTTTCCAGTAGCAAAAACAATCCAGAATCCTGCAGCATATTAAAGACTAACCATCATTTGGCATAAGCTTTTGCAATTGCAGTCAGCTTCATCAGATGAATGCAATGCAATCTGAGATTAGCAAGCATATAAACACGTAGCAGTGGTGGGAGATTGTAAAGGATCTTTCAAAGAGAACAGTTATTCTGAAAGATCAAAGTTCAAACTATCTTCCCTGTCAGAGTCTGTCATTTTCCTTTCTTTTATATTTCCTTACAATCACTGCACACCATAATTTCATAAATTGCAAAATGAACAATTTTACAATGAACAGTCACAATTTTCAATGAACGGTCTATCACATAATCCACTCTCAATCAAACTTCTGCACTAATTATGCCAGCAGCGAGAAGGCTTTGTATCTATTGACATCCATATCAAAACAACGAGTCATATGTGAAATCATGATTTTTCAAACATTTCTTGTTGCTTCCTGACATTGTGCAACAGCATAAATTCAGTATGTTTAGCTATCAAAGACAAATGCCAGTTTTTATGGAGCCATAGATGGTATACCATGCATGTTCTCGCGGAAGGACACAATCATCTTGCGAAGCTTATGTGGGCATCCTTCTTAATGAGCAGTGTGAAAAGTCCTTTTCAGCTGTCAAAGTTTAAGGCCGTTGTCAGGTCTATGAAGGTGATGTGCAAGAGGCACCTCTGCTCTAGACATTTCTCCTGCAGCTGGCACAGTGAGAAAACAGTGTTGATTGTTGATGTCTGAGCACTAAAGCCACATTGTGACTCAGGATAGCCTGACAGTGATTGTGTCCTTCCCTGAGAACATGTGAGGCACCGTCCAGTATTGTCATGAACTGGCAGAATGATGGGGAGGAGGAAGAGGGTGAAGAAGATCCTAGTGATGGGTGTACGGACACTCCGGGGCAAGCAGGGGACAGGGAAGGAAGTTCTTATAGGGTGACAGAGAATGGCAAGGGGATGGAGGTCAATGCCCAAGAACTAGAGGAACAGAATCCATCTCCAGATGGCCCCTGTCCCCATGAACATGGCAGGCTCTGAGATGTAGGGAGTGGTGGGAGAGGCACTCTAGGAAGCTGAGGCAGGCAAGGGCCCACAGCCCAGCTCATTAGCTGGCCAAATGGGACTCACTAGCTCTAGGAGGAGGGGTGTGATTCCTCAGCTGGAGTAGGCTCAGAACAGGTGAGGGTCACATGGCTCATCAAGCCCAGATGCTGCAATCAGCATGCAAAGTATAAAATGGCAGCAGAGCTGAGGTGCTGTGTCTGCTCAGCTGCCCATGTCGAGGGACCTTGGCTTGGATGCTCCTGGACCTCTACAGGACTGGGCTTTGGGTTTGACTCTGGACTGTATTCTGACTGTGTGACTTCAGACGGCTACTTGGATTGACCCTGGACTGTGTTTCCTGGATTTTGCTTTCTGCTTGCATGGCTTGACCCCAGACTTGGACTTTGGACAACTTACTGATTTGCTGCCAGGTAAGCCAGGACACAGGTGGAGCTGTGGGTTAAACCACAGAGCCTAGGGCTTGCCGATCAGAAGGTCGGCAGTTCGAATCCTCGCGATGGGGTGAGCTCCAGTTGCTTGGTCCCTGTTCCTGCCAACCTAGCAGTTTGAAAGCATGTCAAAGTGCAAGTAGATAAATAGGTACCGCTCCGGCGGGAAGGTAAACGGCATTTCTGTGCGCTGCTCTGGTTCGCTAGAAGCGGCTTAGTCATGCTGGCCACATGACCCAGAAGCTGTACGCCAGTTCCCTCGACCAATAAAGCGAGATGAGCGCCGCAACCCCAGAGTCGGTCACGACTGGATCTAATGGCCAGGGGTCCCTTTACCTTTACCTTTTAAGCCAGGGGTTCAGGACAAGTATGATGGTTCATCCTTGGATGACATCCCTGTAAAGAGCAGTGTGAAACAGGGCTGTGTTCTTGCCCCAACTCTTGGGCGTATTCATCTCCCTGGTGCTTTCATATGCCTTTAGCTCAAGAGAAGACGGTATGTACTTTCATTTGAGAAGGGATGGGTGTCTGTTCAACCTGGCATGTTTCTGTGCCCAAACAAAAGTGCAGCGGGTCCTTTTCTGAGTTATGTTTTTTGCAAGATGACACAGCCTTGACTACACGTTCTAAGAAAGCTCTATTCAAGCACATCAACTGTTTTGCCCAAGCCTGCATGGAGTCCAGCCTTACCATCAGCCTAACAAGACCAACATGCGCGGCAGTGGTGACCACACGCTTGATGTGGTAGACGATTTTGTCTATCTGGGCTCCACAACCAGCAACCTTTGATTGATGCTGAGCTGGACAAGCATATTGGCAAGGCAGATATGGCTACAGCTTGCCTCTCCAAAAGGGTATGGTAGAATGGGATTCGAATGACCAATACCAAGATGCAGGTCTACCAGGCTTGGGTGTTGAGCATGCTGCTTTATGGAAGTGAGTCATGGGCAACTTATAACCACCAGGAGCAATTCTTCAATGCCTTCCACATGAACTGCATCAGGAAGGGGTTCAGTATTGCACAGCTGGACAGAGTCTCAAAGATGTGCTCTCCCAAGCCGACATTCCCACTATATTCTCACTCCTGTCTCAACAGCATCTACCCTGGATAGGTCATGTACACAGAATGGAAGATGCCAGGATCCCCAAGAAGGTGCTCTACAGGGAACTTTGGCTTCAGGCTCATTGGCAGACCAAGTACTGCAAATGTGACATGAAGGCTGGCAACATCAACTCTGCCCTGTGGGAAACCCCTGCAGATGATTGCAGTGCCTGGAGACAGTCAGGTTATGCATCCATCGCACTGACCAGAGGAGGAATGACCGCTGGGCGGAGTGCAGAAGAAGAAACACCACGGTGCACCTGCAGCAGCACAATCAGACACCTTAACCTGCCCCATATGCAACAAAACATGTCTCTCCCACATTGGTCTCTACAGTTACAGTGTGCACTGTAACCTTCCAACAGTTTGACTTCACCTCCAGAGGTGTATTTATCCATTGTCTCAAGACAGATGGATGCCAGAAACATGATGGTATATTGAGAAAACAACATTTAGAAACAACTAGAGGCCACCAGTTTTCAAGTCCTCTGTTGGGACCCAAAGTCTTGGAAGCTAGATAAACCTTTGACCCAGAACAGGTGACAAGATCTCTCAGGTAAGGAATTATCTCCTAATTCTTTTGAACTCCCATTCTGAGGTGGGTGGGTGTGCCAGGGACTGACTCAGATTAAGCTCAATCTGAGGACAGATAAATGCATGCATAGGAATTGATCAGTCATTACTTATGTTCTCCAGTAGAAGTATAATTGGTAGTAGGCTGTAGGCACACATAATCTCTCATGCCTTTCTCACAGAGGGAATTCTGCAGTCAAACAGCTTGAAAGATCCCTATGTGTTTGCTGTCTACTTCCTGTAGTGAAGGAAGAAGGGAGGAGGAGGTGTGCAAGCCTGATCTCACTCCAGGTAGAATCCTGCAGGCCAAGTAAGACCCGAACAAGTGTCTGTTTTGGTTCATATTTGTTCTTTAAAGAAGCTAGGTCAGGTTAACTGGGCTCTTGAAAAACTTTGGATGTAAACAGTACATGACTATGCACCAAAATAGCTCCAAGTCTTTTCTTAAAGTTCAAATAAATGTAGATCCAAATTCCCTGGGGATTCTGCTAATGTTTATAATACTGTAGATGAGTTTATTCCAAATTAAAAATCCCCCACAATGTGAAAGGATTGCAAGTTGCTTCTTTATGCCAAACCACATGAACTTGGATGCTGGATTAAGTTATGAATTTTGATATTGAATGTCAGCATGTTCTTAAATACTGCTTTTTTTAAAAAAAAACAAAAACCACCAGTGTTCTTTCTGGATGTTTTGTGATAGCACCTGTAGAAATCTTAACATATTACATTTGCCTCTAATTATATTCATTTAAAATTCATGCAGAAACGGTAGGCATCTAATAGCCGATGTTCAATTAACTCATATAACATTACAAATTACTTTTGTTTTCCCATACTTATTAATGGGCAACTTAGGGAGTAAGATTATTTCACCCTGTTGCTAATATTATGCCTATACCTGATGTAATTTTGAACTTCTTAGCAAAAGTAATGCATTGCTATCACAGGCAGTGACTTAATTGACCAGCAAGATATCCATCTCTTGAATGACTTAGATTATCACAGAGCCATCACAGTTTGAAATAGTTGTTGTAAGAGAAATATTTTAAAGATCCCATCCAACATTTTGTGCACAGTCCATAGATGAAATGGAGGGTATGGTTCATTTCCCCCTTTTTCTTTTAAATATGCATCAGAAGGGGGAAAGGGAAACCGCAGCCATTACTCTCCCCCAGTTTCTATTGAAGGATATTTGCTAGTTTACTTATAACAAAACAGATCAAAAGCAGAATAGGCTTTTTTGTTCTGATAGAGATGCCAGAGCACTTAGGATATGCAGGCACCATGTTTACACAACCAGGGGATTACTGCCACAGCACACCTTGCTCTTTAAGTTATTCTTGGTTGCCATGATGGTCTATTTTTGATGGATTCTTCTGATATCCTGAACAGTGACATAGACATATAAGGAAGAAGTCTGCTCCATCCTTATCAAGTGTCAACTGGAAAGGCTTTCCATCTTGTAAATCTCCTTTAATAGGCAAGGAGAGAAAAGGGGGGGGGGGGAAGGATTGCAACAAATACCTTATGGTTGGAAGGTACTTGGAGCCAATTGGAAGAGCTGTCATCGATAAGATCTCTCATCTTCATGCATATCAGTATGGAATTTCAACAAAGAACCCTTGAGGGCAGAACTATCAGTTTTATTATAGAAAGATAATAGCATCTCACAAATTGGCATACACTGACAAAGTCTTCAAGTATACCTACTGTCAGTCATTTCCACCATTTTGCAAAAGCTATTATTAGGGCAGGAGTGTACTGGATAAACTCAAGGTGAGCATAGTCTTCAATATTTTGCAGCGGTGGAACATTAAAGGTGGTGAATATGGCCAGAATTTTGCAAAATGAGCAGCTACAAAATTTCCACAGTGAAGGGGAAAAAACTAATCAAAAAGATGTGTGTATCACCTATAATTATCAACACATACTTGCCCTTCTCCATCACTAGCTAAAGCATAGCAAAATAGCCTTTGTTTCTGGACTCCAGCTGCTATTTAGTCATTTTAGATACCCCTGTTATTGCTTTTAGATGAATGACCTAATAAACCTTTCCTTTCGTATTTTATTAAGTGTCCATTTAGCCAACTGTTTAATTGCTTAAACAGCATTTAAGTGCTCTCTTTGCTTTTATGCCCACCGGAGCTGGCTCATGCTACTGCTTTCACCACCCTTAATTTAATGCTACATGCAAATTTATGGGAAGACTTGATTTTCTTCATTTATTAAAATACGCTAGGACATATTTGAAAGGTCTATATTTCGATGCTTTGCTGCATTTTTGCAATGTTAAATCTCTCCTGGGGTTCTCTCACCTAAGAATACTTGCCCCAAACTTGGATCTTGGCATCCAGTAATTCTCCTTTTTATAACTACATTTTTTCCTTGCGTCAACATAACCCGCATTTTGAAATTGGTTAGTTTCCACTAGCCATAGTTAAGATTAACCACAGTTTGTCCGGGTTAGGATGACATAGCAGTTTTAAAAGACGAATGTGTAAACTTCTCAGCTACTGAAGGTGGAAGAATGACTCAGGGAGGGGGAGTACTAGGGTAATCCTTGTAAATTATGGTTAGGATTACACCCAAACTGGCCTAATATGAGCATATTGTCCAGTACGTTTCTGAGCACAATTCAAAGTGTTGGTGCTGACCTTTAAAGCCCTAAACGGCCTCGGTCCAGTATATCTGAAGGAGCGTCTTCACCCCCATTGTTCTACCCGGACACTGAGGTCCAGCTCTGAGGGCCTTTTGGCGGTTCCCTCACTGCGAGAGGCCAAGTTACAGGGAACCAGGCAGAGGGCCTTCTCAGTAGTGGCGCCCGCCCTGTGGAACGCCTTCCCATCAGATGTCAAAGCGATAAACAACTACCTGACATTCAGAAGACATCTGAAGGCAGCCCTGTTCAGGGAAGTTTTTAATATGTGACATTTTAGTGTATTTTTCACCCTTCTTGGAAGCCGCCCAGAGTGGCTGGGGAAACCCAGCCAGATGGGCGGGGTACAAATAATAAATGATGATGATGATGATGATGATGATGATGTAACTCACATGCAACATGGAAGGATGTAAGACTGCATTAGCAGTTTTGAGTTTACTGAATGTGGAATCCTTTCAAGGCATTGAAGCCCATTGAGAGTGAATATATGGCTGCAGGAAACTGAGCTAGCATGAAGTACATTCAGGGGATTCTTATTTTGCTTCTAAACCAACTCTATTCCAGTCATATTTCCTGTGAATGAAAAGATTCATGTATTGGGTAGTGGTGGAGAAATGCTGTTTTACCTTATATTTCAGTACTGAGGTTGTGCCTGCTTAGCTAGATGACGTTCAACAAAGAAAACAGCACTGTAGGTCCGGGATGGAGAACCTGTGGTCATCCAGATGTTGATAGACTTCAAGTATTATCATCCCCAGTCAGCATGACCAATGGGCAGGGATGATGGGAGTTGTAGTCCAGCAACACCAGGATGGTCACATTCCACATTGCTCCTGTAGGTAGGTATTTGTGCCTATGGTCTTGTGTAGGGTTGCAACATTTCAAGAAGTAAAAATCCAGACACCTCCAATGTTGAGTTTTTTCGTTTTGTTCGTTTTTTTAGAAAAATGCCAAAAAATGCAATGTCACTTCCACCCTATCTTGTGTTTTTAAATACCTCAACCCAAAAGGCAAGCCACTTTGGGAACTTGGAGGAATTTCCACTTTGAGGAAATTATAAGTTTTTCAGTCTAGTACAGCTGGCATCTAATTACAGAAAACAGTACCCATCTCTGCAAAATCCCATTTCAGCACTCTTCGCGGTTGGATTGCTTGTTGCCTACTAAGGAAGGATTCGGACTGAACTGCTTGTATGTCCAAGCAATCATTTGTTTTGGAAGTAATTTAACTCCACGTGTTGGAATAAACATTTCATCTGTAGAAACTGAGAAATGTATCCCCCCATATAATTAAAGCTTCCTATATTATGCAACCAGATTACACATGTCATCCACTGCTTTTCAACCATAGGTAGAAAATTCATTATGCAAATCTTGATCTTCCAGTAAAAGCGAATGCAATTCTACTTCTTACTGGGATTTTGGCAATGAGTGGGAAACAATCTCAGCTGCTCTGCTGATTTCCTTATATTAGATATTTTGTAGTCATTATAGGTGAATGGCAACCTTTCATATGGAACAAACTTGAAAAATTCTATTAGGGGGATCAGATCTTACTTGTAAGTTTATAATGCCTTGCAGGTACTGCAATTTAAATAATTTTAGTTCATTTTCTTGCAAGCATTTGTACATATGAAGGGACTGCATATCCATTGGAACTACTAGAGCAGAAGGCAGGGAGGTCAACAGTAGGTGGCGCCAGAGCCAATGACAAGCAGTTCCAGCTAATTTTGTTTTTGACCCTATCTTCCTCCCTGCTGAGTTCACATGTTTTGTGGATAGTTATTTGAATGTATAGCTGATTGCACTGAGCAAGATGTTTTCAGCCAGTGTCCCCCCATACACTTGTTTGGAGGGAGCTGCTAAGCATGTCCAAAGGGATATATGTGTATGTATATATGGCATCCATCCAGCATGCTAGGGGGGAAAACTGTGAAATAGGAGGATTCTGGCAGTGGCCACTCCATGTCTGTCATGCGGCAGGGTGTAACAAGCACTCTATAATTATTTAAACTTGATGAACGCATCACACAGAAAGACGTTAAGGGAAATGTGGGTGTGGGGTGTCAGTTCTTCTTGTCTGTAGGCTGCAGAAGTGATTTGCTTGTGTTCACCAGGGATTGTAGAATGGAAATTGTGTATAATGGAAAATGAAAAGAATACACAGATGGCTCAGAATTTCTGGCTCTCCTAGCTACCCCAGCGTACAAGCTTCAGCATCTTGAATATTCAACCTTGAATTTGTAACATTTTCTTGCTGTTATTATTTATTTACCAAATGCCAACAGTATACTTTAGGAGTTGTACAAGTAAAAAGTTAGATATGGATGCTGACCTAGATTGCTCAGAAGCTAAAGCAGACTGAAACAATGCAAAGAGACACGGAGAGGCCTGGCGTTTAGGGAAAAAACACACACCTTAACATCCATTATGGAAGGCTTGGGCTTCTTTTTTCAAAAGACCTTGTGATTAACTGATCTGGGAAGGGTTTGCCATGGGAAACAGAAGTAGCTAGCTCCGAGTCCTGAGAGTGAAAATGTAATTGAGGGCAGGCTGGCTATGAGTATGTATTCAAAGTAAAAACCTCTGTATCATCAAAGGGTCAATGGTTCATTTCAACTTTGGAATGCAGTACCCTTGGAGTTGCATATTTGCATGACCCATTCCCAGCAATGTGATAGTTGGGCTACATAAGTCGCAACTGGTGTTTGGGTGACATATCAGTTTCCCACCTATGTGAAAGATTGACTAATACTTGGCAAGGAGTAAACATAGACATCTCCCAAGGCAAGCTTATGTTTCTTACTCCAGGTGCCAGCCAAGGCCTAATCTGAAAGGTAAACATTATCACACAGAGCCATCTCAGCAATCAACTGACTACAAGAAACTAAAACTTTAAAAATGAACAGAAGTAATTACTTAAATTCACAGGCCCGCAGGAATTCTAGACATTGTAGAATCATGAGATGAGCAATTGCTGGGCACTACCCTGATCTCCTTGAGATAACAATGGTCTTCTACGATATGTCAATGCAACCTCTCATTCAAAAATAAAATAAAATGGAAACTGTGTGACCCCTGCCACTTAGGAGTTTTCCATGCATTCAGGAAACCTACTTTTTCAGGGTTCCCGTTTATACAGAGGGAGCCTTATCATGTAAAATTGTAAGCACATCAATTCTGCAGATGCCCTTAACTGAGCACAATGATACAGGAAGCAGGGTACATGATACTCCATGTGTTGAAAAGTCTGCACAGCGCTAAAACATCAGTTGCTCAACAAAGACTCTCCTCCCTGGAAGAGAGGGGAGTGGTTGTGGGTGGGAGCCCGCTGCCTCCCCCACTCACCTGGCTGGCGCCCATGCCCATCGGCAGGCACCCAACCAGGTGCTGCCGAGGGGGCATGTACAGCAGCCTATAATCTGCAGCGCCAGCCCCTCCTCGGCCTCACTCTCCGTCGTCCCATCGCGAGTCACCCACCCTCCACTCCCTTTTAGCTCAGGGTCTAAGGTTTTTTCTTGGCCTTGCTATGGACCTTAGGTTGGTCGCCCTGGTTGTCCGGGTAGGAATTTTTCCATTTGGCATTAGGCTTTTTGGTTTTTCGCCTACCTTGTAGCAATCGTCACAACTTTCATGGTATTGGTGGGTAGGTTAGGCATTGGAATAATGTGTTGTGGTGTGTCGAAGGGCTAGGTGTGGCCATCGCCTATGCCTTCAATTTTTGGGTATTCTGTTAAAGGAATCTGGCGGTCGTGTATTCTGTCCGATGCCTGCTTGGCGGGAGGCCATGGCACGACCCTCGGTGACATCAGGGGAGAGCCTATAGTCGGATTAGCATCAACAGGCTCCACCTACTGGTGAATAAACCCCCCTTGTTTTGGACATCCAATGCCTAAGCCAATACCTTTTCACTGCTGTAATCAATAAAGTTGTGGCCTTTTCTTGCCCATAAGCCTTATATCACGTGTCCTTGTGTATTCATTCCACATTGCGGGGGTCGGGCCCTCGAACCACAAATTAGCACACATCAGATAGTCCAGATAAATAGGCTTTGGGACCAAATTCAGGATTTGTATTTAGATAAGGACATGTAATATAAAAAAATACCTATACTAGTAGGCAGCCCTATTTTTCTAGAAAGAGGTGCTGGAGCTCACCATAAACGTTTCCCTTGTTCTCTTAGAATGCTAATGGTGCCCACCTGAAAGGTGCCAGATCTGAGCTCCGGCTGAAAAAGAAGCAGTTCTGTTAGTAGGGTGTTTTTATATATATATATATATATATATATATATAAAATATTTTGTTTAAATGTATATTTGCTGGAAGTGGTGCTTTGCTGTTGTGATAGCATTTTGCTAAGTACCAAACCCGTCAGTATGTCAGAATTCAAAGTTATTTCATCATTTTGAACGTGTAATACAAATTTAATGAAGTTCTTTCACAGAGAGAGTGTGCAAGTTACTTTAGGAAGACTCTGGAGAATGCAAAGTGCATTCAGACTGCAATACTTCATGAAACTGAGAAAGGTTGGTCTCTTAGCCAGCAATCACTATTAATTCAACAGTAAAGTCAAAACAAACAACAGAGTTCAAATGTATTAAGAGGCATATACTAGATGTTAGACACAGTAATCCTTGGGAATTTTTTAATCTAGGTGTGTGTACATCTCAGAGAACATGGGCTGTGGTTATATGTAAACGGCTTCAAACACTAGCAGTGGTAGTGGACTGGAGCTGAAATAAACGGTAATGTGTACACAGCCTAATGTACGCACAGCTTAAGTCAGAAAAAGGATGAAACACGTTGCAGGGAACATTTATTTGCTTTTAATCTTTACTGCATTTTCAAGCATTAGGCAGTAAAACAGCACTAAAATGTTTAATACATTTCTCCAACAAGCGATATATGAAAGCAGCCAATTTTTTTCTAATGCAGGCCTGCCAGCCATTTTGCAAAGTGACTCCATTCACACAGCAAAGTAAACAAAAGCTCTCAGCATACTGTGAATAATAACACATTGCACATACTCTAAACAACTTGTGGCGCTCTGGGGATGCTTCCATGACAAGCAGGTGAGAAGTGGGTTGACTGGTGCTTAGACTGGTAAGTATGCTGCTTTCAGTGAGATGTGTATTGCAGTCCTATGTATGTTTACTCAGGAGCAAGTCCTATTGTGAGCTCGCTCTCAAGTGGGTAATTGTGTAATCAGTTTATTTCTGCAGATCATGGCATCAGTGCAGCTGACTAGGTTTAATGTAAAAGATACTCCTCGTGAACTATTTGTGACCCTGGTACAAGCTCCTATCTCAGATGTGACCTTGAAATAATAATTAACATCCTGGCTTTCAATCTTCGGGTGTGTAATAATAATAGCTGCAGAAAGGATCACCTTACTAATCTTTTTATTTGCTAGGAGATTTAATTAACACCCTCCTGTAAGCAAGAAACAGACTTCACATAGACAATGGAAATCTATTTATGATTTGGGAGCTGTAAAGATAAAGATGTGGTATCCCCAAAATTAAGGTTGTGTCCTCCCCACTTCAAACTTATATCACAAAACACAATCGTACACTAGAAGGAACAAACAGCAGTTCAATGAACTTAGGTGTTGTTATGTTATTGACTCACAAAGGAACCCCTCTTCTCTCTATGGAAGTTGGTTAAAGTCAAAGTGTACTTAAACACCAGATTTTCAATGGTTGTTTAGTTCTTGACTCCACACCAAAGGTTCAATTCCTCTCAGGAATGTACGTGAGGTCCATGCATGTGGTTTGAACCCTCTGTGGGTTCAGAAATGCACCTTGTAACACAGCTTAAGTCAGTTGTATAACAGGATGACAAACCAGTCATTCTCCAGATGTTCTTGAACTACAACTCCCATCATCCCTGACCATTGGCCGTGCTGGCTGGGGCTCATAGGAATTGGAGTCTGGCAACATTTGGAGGGCCACATGTTTCTCATCCCTGCTGCTTCTTTATCTAAAAAAAAGATAAAACCCGCATTAAGCGACAGAAAAAAAGTATTTGAAATAAATACATCTTAAATACTGCATCAACTGGTGTGACTTGCAATTGACTGGGAATACGTATTTCAAAGTACGTTGCTTGTAGTGAAAACTTTTTGGAACAGAACCTTTATTGGGAAACATTTGAAGCATTAGGAAACATGCTCTAGAAAAGCATTCCCTCCACACAAATTCTGATGGGAATTTGTAGTCCGAAAGAGCAGTTGTAATGAGCATAACTTAAAGTACCGTAGTTATCAGGGAAATGTGACTTTCTCAGGAAAGGAATCTTTATCTTTTTGACCACCATAGACTAGCACATGGCTTATTCATGCTACTCAAATCTTGATCTATTGTACCAGACTGAAAGTCTTTCTTATGGCAGCTGACACTAAATAGATTGCTGGATTTCACTCACCTTTTAAACATTTTGGATAGAATATAAAGATGCTGAGCTCCCAGCACAGTGAGGAAGAACCTCTCGGTTGTGTGAAGACAAATTCTCTAATAAGGCCCCGGCGATGAACTTATATTGATGCTTAATTTGAAGAATTGAAATCTTGTGTTTGGAAGATGAGGTGGGAGTCAGATTTGTATTTTAGATAAATGTTTTTGGATTAGCATTGACTTTTTTGTTATCTTCCATTGTATCATTATGCATTATGGATGAGATCTTTTCTTCATTACCTTAGTAACTTTTTAAAAGGCTGCCTGTCCCACTTTTATTTTTTGTTGCAAAAAACGTAAGGATGCTTTTAAGGAACTAAACATGAAGGTATAACTATCCAAAGCTTTTATCATTTAATAACATGTATATGAGAGAGACAGATGCACAAAGAAATTTCACTTTGCCTTTAATGGCTGCATTTGGGCATAACAATAAACTATTAACATATTATGAATTACTCTGGCATGTTCCCCACCCATCCACAGTGGTTAACCTCTGGTGTGGGGAAGAGATAGCAGCTTTCAGCATCTATGTTTATCTAACCACAATTTAGCATTAGTCTTCATTATAGTTACCGAAACAAGCTAGCTTCAAACCACAGTTTATGAACTTGTTCAAGTATCGTAGTTAAAGCTAAGCACAATTTATGGTTCGGAGATAATGCTAAACTGTAGTTAATTGAAAATGGACATAAAAGTATTTTGATCTCCTTCCTCCTGGGGAGTGGATGGGGAGGACACAAGCTTGATAAACCATTGCCTTAGCATCATGACTAAATAAAGCCAATAGGTTTTTACTTTGCTAAAATAACTACCTGCAATAAGCCATCATTCTTGACCATCTGCACAGCTCTTTCTCCTTGTCTGGTAGGCACTTCTTGGAACTACTTAAAAAGTCAGCTGCTATATATTATGGGGAGGCAGAAATTTGAATTTTAGGATTCACCTTTTTAAAATAAAAAATAAAAAAATGAGAGATTCAGGGCCCATTAGTTGCAACCATAGCTGTCAACTTTTCCCTTTTCTTGCGATGAATCCTATTCGGAATAAGGGAATTTCCCTTTTAAAAAGGGAAACATTGACAGCTATGGTTGCAACCAGGTATGAAAGACATATATGGTGGTATTCAACTAATTTTTACTAGGAGTTTTACTCATGAAATTAATGAGCATAACTAAGTTAGACCCATTAATTTCAGAGTCAATCCTTCTTTCCCAGGCACTCTGGGAATTGTAGCCCTGTTAAGGGGTCTCTTAACAACTCTCAGCACCCTTATTAACAATTCCCAAGATTATTGGGGTGGGGAGAGCCATGGCTGGCTATGGTATTGATCTGAGCCGTGGCTGGCTATGGTATTGAGCCTGAAGGGCCCTGCTCTGCCTCTCTCCACCTGGTTTGGGGCAGGGCCTGACAGGCTCCATAAAGGACTGATACCACTGCTGCTGGGCAGAGAGGGCTGTTTTTTGTTTTGTTTTTAATTGCTTTTAATTTTTTTAATTAATTTTTAATTTTAATTGCTTTTAATTGCTTTTTAATTGCTTTTATTTTTTATCAATGTCATTTAAAATTGTGATTGATATTAATGCTGTATTCTTAGTTTTAGATTTTATGATTTTTGTGGAGATTGTTTTCCATTTGGTTGTGTACTTTTGATGTATTTTATTTATTGTTTGACTTTTGTTATGTTGGTAATTATGCAAATCTTGTCATGTTGTAAACCGCCTTGAGCATTGTTTTAACTATGGAAAGGCAGCATACAAATAAAATGATGATGATAATGAAACATATAGTGCAGATCCAACCTCAGCTGAATACCATCTGCAGTTAACTCCCCTCCCCCATAATTAAGTCCTTGAATGGCATGTAGTATCTCTCCATTCCTATTTGCTCCCACCTTAGTCTCTAGGTAGCATAAAACGAGGCGTGAGTGCAGTTGCAAAATTTAAGGATCCAAGATCTCTACTGGAAACACTTTCATGAGAACAGCATATGCGCCCACATTCCAACCCAGCCTTTTATTTATTTTTTTCAAATCATTTTATTTTAAAGTCATGTCACTCATCCAGAAACCCACACCACCATTCCACTTGCTGGATAATTTCTCACTTCAAAAGCAGGGAGAAGGGGGGGACTCTTGGCAGGGGTGGAGAGCTTGGAGCTGCTAGTCCCAGAACTGGAGACACCTCCCTAGAGGCTCAAGGCAGGGGTTGGTTGGTGGGAGGTTGGAGGGGCTGCAAAGGTTGCTAGGTTCATAGCAGGGGCATTCAGAATAATGGCCACTAACTGAGGGCTGATTCAGGACTTTAAATTGTGCTCTTATATCAAATTTCCTTTTCTGCGTATACTGTAATGTTTTACTGTTGCTATGGCCATTGGCTAATGCGAATAAAGTTTTATCTTATCTTAAGTGTGTGCCCTTCCCTCTACCCCCGTCCCGTGGCCCAAAGGGACCTCAGGCAGGGACTCCCATTTCAAAGCAGCAAAGTGCATTGTAGGGGGGCAATGAGATTTGCCTCCTCCTCCTCTTTGTTTTTGGTTTGTTTCGAAAGGATTGAAATGTTGGAATTTCCTGGAGGCCAGGACTATGGCTCACCCTCCTCTGGTTCCAGGCCAGATAGTCCAGGCACGTGACAGGAGCTCCAATCTGGAGAGCAGCAGCTGCCTGCCTTCCAAAGGACCCTTGTTCAGAGTCCCACTTGCTGGAGATTGCGAGAAGGTTCTCTCGGCACATAAGAATGCACATGTCCACGGCGTGTTGAGACCAATGATGGGTTGCTGAAGGGTAGCCTTGGAAAGTGTGAAAACATTTCTTACTCCTTTTCCGCAATCTTTCAGCTAAAAGGCGATTTTTAATCCATCCTTTTAAATAGTATTAGGAGAGGGCTGCTAGAAATAGGCATCATTTGTGACACCTCTGGAGGGCGGGATTGTAAGGTATTTTATGGATCCCACAGGATTACTCTTGAACCCTCCTAATCCTGACCATGATTTTTCACTGTTGGTTTGCTGTCATTGTTGTCATTGCCCTGCAGATTTTCCCAGCGGTTCATAAACCTGTTTATAACACTTACTTACTGTCACAGCATGACTAATCGAGATTTATACACTGGTCTCTACACACTCTCTCCAGTCTTTATTTGTAAAATAGTAGTCCATGTGGCTTAAAGCATACATTCCTTGTCCCCTAAAATAGATCCCATTGTTGGCCATTTCCAGTTTAGTTGCGCTGCAGAAAGCTTGCTGGGGAGACCACACATTACAAGGAACTCAAAAATAACTTTAACAGTTTTAATAACAAAAACTCCTTTTACACTAAATATATCAACAAGCATGACCCAACCACCAACCCATCCCCCAGGGTACTGAGAGAGCTAGGTGCTGCTCTTTATATACTATACCCAACTGCTGACACAGCTTAATTAACACAACTTAGCAGCACTGTTTCACAGCTGTAAAACTGGGTCTTGTTATTTGCTCCAGCCCTTAAAGACATACACATCTTGTGGAACAATAATTTAAAGAGACAATTCAACATTTGTTATGTATTGAAGTTCTTACCCTGGCCACCAGGAGTACCATGTATATAGTTTTCACTCAGGTCCACGTCAGTTATTTTAGGCGGTAAACTCTGGGTTGTTGTTGCTACAATGTTGACAGCCGGCTGCCTATAAAAGCAGGCCTGCTGAGCTGTTTGCTGTTCAGTTCTGTTCCAGCTTACAAATAAAGAGCTGCTTTGGAGAAATCATCTGCTATGTCTACCCACTATTCAACACCATTTTAAAAGGGAAAACCCTGTGAGCACAAAGCTCTGCATGCATGTCTGAGTTCCTGGCCACTATGTACAGGACTCCTGCAAATCCAAAATTCAATTATGGTGGCAAGACTACGTTGCTTTTTATGCATTTCCCCCCTTTTTCTTTTTGTATTGCTTAATATCAAAAATTTAAGTGTGCAAAAACTGCTGACAACATGCAAAGAATAAGAACAATTAGAATTCACCATAGAAACAGAAGCTACCTTAAAATGCCTTCTGAAATAGGGAAGTCAGGCCAAGCACCTGAAATTCAGCCGGGAGAGAGTTCCATTGTCTGGGGGAAAAAAATCCACAAGATTGGGCCTTCAATACTGAATGCACTTTAATGAGTGGGGTATGATATGTTAAGTCTCAATGTTATTAATGCTAATTGCTAATATGTGTAGATGAGCATGTTAGGCTTCTGTACTTCCTAAGTGAAATAATTTAATGACTGATTCTTAGCGGCTTTTAATTATGGCTCTTGTGGATGAGCATTTATAGCAATAGTTCCTTCCTTCCTTCCTTCCTTCTCTCTACCCACTGCTTTATATCATTCATCACTTTTACGAGTGAACCAATTCCTTTGCTACCACCCCACCCCCGGCCTTTACATTTCTTTCCACAGCATGGTAATAATTAGAAAACATTCCTACAGCAACTCCCCAAGGTTCTGCATTCTCCATCCTCTGCCCCAATTAAAGGAAGTTGAACACAAAGATAGACCAGCTGGTTGAAGTCATTTCTTCCCTAGTCACAGGCATTGACAGTCACCAAATGTTTCTCTTAAAAGATGTACATTTTTTTTTGCTCTAGAATTCCTTGATTTGTAATGTGTGGAAGATGTGAAACACACTTCAAGTCCCCCTTTGTTCTTCCTTTTACAAAACGTAAACTAGAATACTTTAGGTATTTACTATTCATGTAATTTTATAGAGGCACAATGCATCGACAGTCATCCATTTTACTATAGCTCAGTTGGTTAGAGCATGGCGCTGATAACACCAAGTCTGCAGGTTCAATCCCCATACGGGACAGCTGCATATTCTGGTTGGACGAGATTCTTCTCAGGGTCCCTTCCAACTCTACAATTCTATGTTTCTATGATTCTATTATTCTGCCTTGGATTGCATTAATGAAACTGATGCATTAGATCTAGAAGTGGGGATTCTATAATTTTTTATTGTATTTTTTAAGGAGCCGTCGGTGGCAAACATCAAAATATTAAAACAGAGCTTGGGGGAAAAAAATTAAGGAAACAATTACAAATGATCTAAAAATATTTCTGTGATAACAAAGCAAGACAGAGGCATCTTCAGGAAAGTTTTCTCTGGTAACTGTCTCATGCTCCACACAAGTATTGGTAATATAAAATGTTTATTAAATAGGGTTATATTCAGCTTGCTGGCAGGGCTCTAAAACACAGACCTGAAGCAGAATTTCTCATCGTCCAAGGGAAGAGAAGTGCATATCTTTGGAGGCAGAAGTACTTAGTGGAGCACCTGCGGTTAACCCATTCTTCCAGAATGCTATACTCAAATTACCTTCAGACTAGGAAAGTGCACTTTAAATTACAGGTGGTGCTCAGCAACATGCCTAAAATGACTCTATCTGTTGCTTCTTCATTGCCTAGGCCTCATTTCTCAGTAATTTTCCTCCTGGGGTAAAAAACAACAAAAAAAGGTTCTTGTTCCTCACCTGGTTCTTTCTCTATCTCTATATAGGATATTCCTTCAGAAGAACAGTCTACTAATAGCCACTGAGTGTAAAGCCACAGACATAAGCCCTTTTTTCCATCTTTGCCACAGGAAGAGTGAAATTAAACAACTGCTGCCTTAAGTTTAAAGTAATTTATTCCATATTGTATCGTGACTGCTAAAAGGAAGAGGCAGAACGCAAATTGAACTACGACGTGAAGTTCAATTATTTCAATTACCACCTCCTCCTTAAACAAAGTTTCCCTTCCTTCTAAGCCATCAGCAATTTAACAGTCATTTTTTCTTAAAATAGCATTAATTATAATACTTTCAGCTGAACTGAGAAAAGAATGCACGTATGAATTAAATAATTACATTCATGCATCACAAATTTACCTTTGTAATTTTAGAAATTAGTTATCTTATATAATTGTATAACTAATAACCCTAAACAAATAGCTTATTGTTGGAATGCAATTTGTTCCTGCCCCCATTCTAAAGCAGGGGTGAAGAAACTTATCCCAGCCTGAGAGCCATATCATCTCATAATTAACATTCCAGGGGCCACATTGGCAGTGCTGGGTGGGATCAGATGCCCAGAGTGAGAAGAGCCACCACTCACATCCACCCACACAAACCATTCATATTCACAACTGTCTTGGCTGCGAGTCCTGGAAGACCTCCTCCCTGCCTTGCAGGCCTTTTCCTGACTGACTCCAGCTACAAAATTGTAGCCCTGACTGACTCCAGCTACAAAATTGTTTAGGTGTGCTGGTGATAGTATTCTTTTGTGTCTTTATTTTTAGATCTTCTTATGACTTAATGTGGCCATTGTTTGATTTGATTGCATACATTTTGATTTGTTTTATTTATTGCTTATGACCATTCTGTTATATTTGTAATTGTGTGATTTTGTTTCATGTTGTAAGCCACTTTGTAAGTTGTAAGTTTTAACTATGGAAAGGTGGCGTACATTAAAATGATGTATGATAAACATGGGCACCCAAATTCCACATGGCTTGGATCTCCCTGATGCTCCCTTCATTTGTTCATAGCATCAGTCTGTGGATAAGTCTGCCCACCCAAGTTGAATCAAGCTGTGTTTATTTATTTTTTAATTTATGGGGGCCCAACATGCAGCCATCCTGATCTGATGCTCAAAGTCTCATTTCAAACTCATTCTGTCCTCCCTCTGTCACTGGAAGCAGAAAAGCAGTATATATTATATGGTTGTGGGGCTTAGAAGGGGAAATATATAATCTAATTTCTCAGATGAGAATTTTCTGTGAAAAATGCACCCAACCCTACAATATTTGCTGAACTTTCTTCACCCCGACCCAAATTCACTCCCTGAAAATACAGTGGTACCTCGGGTTAAGAACTTAATTCGTTCTGGAGGTCCGTTCTTAACCTGAAACTGTTCTTAACCTGAAGCACCACTTTAGCTAATGGGTGCTGCCGCGCCACCGGAGCCCAATTTCTGTTCTCATCCTGAGGTAAAGTTCTTAACCTGAGGTACCATTTCTGGGTTAGCAGAGTCTGTAACCTGAAGCAGCTGTAACCTGAAGCGTATGTAACCCAAGGTACCATTGTAGATGAGAAATAAGGAGACTATTTTTGCCCAGTCTTAAAATTCCCTGGCGTCTCTAAGCAGGACTTGAAGCTACCCCTCTATGAAACCCTGGTGAGCCACTGTCAGCCAGTATGAATACTGAGCTAGGTGGACCAACAGGTCTGACTTGTTACAAGGCTGCTTTCCATGTTGCTGAATTGAGATTAGCACAGAATTCTCCCAATTTCCGGGCTTTTTAGTTTGAAGCTTAGTATTTTTTTATGGAGCTTTTATCTACTTCAAGAGTTTCATAATGTTCAGGAATTTGCTGCCGTGCTAATCCGTATCGTATGTCATGGTTACTGGCAGCTCTTTAAAATGCCAACCAGCTTCAGTCACCACCTCTCCCGCCCCCTTTTTTTAACCTCACATGTCCATGAACAATCTGGTTTTTATTTATGCCCCTGCTTCATTGTGCTGGTGACACTTCTGCAGTTAGGTGTCCTTGTGAGAGCTTTCTATTAACTTTACTTTTCACAGGCGAGTGAACTTTAAAGCCTTTAGGCCTCCCAACCAAGTATCTGCTGTGCAGGATCAGGGATATTGGTGACGTTAGTTTAGCTTTTTGGTTCCTTCTGATATGCTTTTTCATGTTTCAAATATGCTGGTAAGTGCTTTGAGCCTGAGAGCTACGATGGGTTATAAAGCGGCTAACTAGATAGATAAATAAATGGAGAGCATGGTCTGACATCACTACCTTTGGCAGAGGCAGCAGTGGAGTGCTTAAGGTGTGGAAAGAAAGTGGAACAAAAGTGTCCCTCTTTGCTCATAATAGAACACAGGGCCATCCACTGAACTGGCAGAAGGTACAAGGCAGACACAGAAAAGCACTTCATCTTGTAGTGCAGCGGTGACCAATGTGGTGGTACGCTTTGGATGCTGTAGAACCTGGACTCTTATCAGCCCTAGTCAGCATAGCCAGCAGTCCAGGATGATAGGAGTGGTAGTTGCAACATCTGGAGGGGGGACACACTGGAAGTGGCATAGCGCGGCTTGCCAGTGCCTGGAGTGTGTGTGTGAAAAGGAGGAAAATGGATGGAGCATGCATGTGCATTCAACTGCCTAATGGTGTCTGCATCACTCAGGAGATCAAAGCTGCAGAGATAAGAAGAGACCTGTTGTCTGGAGACGTCATTTCCTGGTTTGCAAGGAGAAATCGTTTTGAATGGAGCCCAGCGACGGAAGGACACAGCTGTATTGAGGTAGCAAAAGGCAGTGGCGTAGCGTGGGGGGTGCAGGGGGGGCCAGCCGCACCGGGCGCAACATCTGGGGGGGGGGGCGCTTGTACTCACAGCTCTCTGCCCCTACCTGGCTCACTCACTCTCTCTCACTGCAGTGCTGGCTGTGCGAATCCGATCCGAGCCGCCAGGTCGCCGCCCACTGTGGAGGGGAGGGTGCCAGGTGTGCGGTGCGATGCGGAGAGAGAGCGAGGGACTTTCTGGGGGAGGGACAGTGCAGCGGGGGGGGGGCACAATTTACTTGCCTTGTCCCGGGTTAGGGGTCGCAAATTACTTGCCTTGCCCCGGGTGCTGACAACCCACACTACGCCACTGGCAAAAGGTGTTGAAATTTTGCACCCCCTAACAATTTTGCACCCGGGGCAACTGCCCCTTTGCCCCCCCCCCCCCATGCTATGCCACTGTACACTGGCTACATGGAACGTTCTTTACATACATTTGCCCCTGGTTTTCTTCTAGGCAGCATACAATGCAGGTGCCAGTTGGTCACCCATCAAGGCACTTACCAGAGCCAGACTTGCTTAGCTTCTTCAAGGTAGTCGCCTCAAGTGCCTTAAGGCCCTGACCTGGAAGTCCCTTACGGGGCTGTGGGAAAGGCGAGTTCCATGCTAGGGACCATTAGGAAAGAAATTGGAAATAAAACTGCCAGTATCGTGCCATTATACAAATCTGTGGCGCGATTGCCCCTGTGCCCCCCGTGCTATGCCACTGCACACTGGCTACATGGAACGTTGTTTGTTTGCATACCTTTGCAATATCATGTGCCTCTGGTCGCCTCGCCTCCAAAGCAGTGTTTAGAACTCGCATAGCAATGGGCGTATTCTGCGATAGAGAATTTGATCACTGTGAGCATTTTCTGTACACAGCGCCGAACATTTCAATTGCTACTGCTGGCGCACGTGTAGACATTCCTCCCCGCCAGCCCTACGTGAAAGAGATCGCTGGAGCTGAAGCGGGACTTCAAAGAGAGCTTTGCAGATCCGGCTGTAAGGAGAGGGTGGGGTGAGATGGGGAAGAGCTGTGAGGCTGCAGAACAGCCCCCTCCCCCGCCAGACCCTAAGCCGTTGTGGATGCTGCCGAGATGCCGTTTGGGGCTGCAAATGCGCGGCTGCTTGTAGCTCCAAATAACCCTCTCCTTCCACAAGGCAGAAGCAGGAGCGATCCTGCTGCCGCTTTCTTCTCCTGCTCTTCCTATTCTGCCTCCTCCCTCTACGTGGCCGGACGGGAAAGCGAAGCATCGCCCCTCTCACCCCAGCGAAGGGGAAGAAGAACGGGAGGCTTCGCCTGAACAGAGGGAGGGAGAAGATGGTGGCAGCAGGATCGTTGCTGCTGCTGCTGCTGCTGCTGCTGCTGCCTTGGGAATCGAGAGGGTCTCAGGATGGTTTCGCAGCCACGCTGCCGCTGAAGTGCTGAAGCTGTTTTAAGAAGTTGGAGCAGCAGCACTTTGCAGCCCCGAGCATCCTGCTGCCCCCTTCCGCTGCCAAGAGCAGCCCTAGACGTGCCCCTTTCGGTGCTGCACGAGTCGGGCGACACAAAATGCAACTAGATACTGTGTTTCAGCGCCCCACAAAAACCCAGGTTTCGAGAGCTTATGTAGCGCCTTGCTTTTCTTCCCTGGTTTCGAACACTGCTCCAAAGAGAGATTGATCAAGGGCTAGGGACAGCTTTTCTAAGAGGAAAGGTTGCAGCGTTGAGGGTAATTCAAGGACGGAGCAAAATACTTCTTCACACAGCTCACGCTTCAACTACTGTGGAATCTGCTCCACGCACAAATAGTGATGGCCACCAACTTGATCAGACACATTCATAGACGATGAGGCCACCCATGGTTATGAGCCACAATGGATATATGCTCTACTGCCACTGTCAGGGGGAGGGAATGCTTCTGAATTTGAGTTGCTGGAAACTGCAGGAGGCTAGAGTGCTGTGGAACTCAGGTCCTGGTACCTCGGGTTACATACGCTTCAGGTTACAGACTCCGCTAACCAAGAAATAGTACCTTGGGTTAAGAACTTTGCTTCAGGATGAGAAGAGAAATTGCGCGGTGGCAGCAGCGGGAGGCCCCATTAGCTAAAGTAGTACTTCAGGTTAAGAACAGTTTCAGGTTAAGAATGGACCTCCAGAACGAATTAAGTTCTTAACCCGAGGTACCACTGTATTGGATTTCCTGTAGGCATCTGGTTGGCCACTTTGCAATCCCAGCTTGCACACACACAGACCACTCCCATAGCATCTTCCTCCTCCCATACATTGCAATTACAGTGTGCCTTGTTCACTTCCCACCCAATTATGAAGCCAAAATCCCCTCCCATTCTGCAGCACTTTTCAGACCATCTTCAGCTGCACCCAAATCCCATGCCTCTTATAGACTCATTTTCCCCTTCTCTTCCTTCCCTTTTCCAACTCTTCATTGCACACCCACCCACCCCAGTTTCCATGCCTTCCCCTATTCTGTAGCCCCTCTCCACCCCCCTGCGAAGACATGTCATTGTAACTTTAATGTTAATAGACTCTTAAGAGCAAGCCTGTCAGGTACCTTGTTCAGTTAGAGAAGGTTTAGTTCAGTTGACGGATGTTCCACATATATGGGTGTTTCTTGTCAAGAAAATGCCTGTTCTAAATTACAACATTGAAGCTGGAGCTTCATGTTGAAGATGACATACGGTACCAGGAGTGAAATACATTGTGTGAAGAAGGGCCTCTCCTGTTAGTTAAACACCTGGAAAAGGTTGCCCGCTCCTGTCTTAAAAGGTCGTGACAGGCAGATGCAGATGTTCCTAAGGAAACCACAGGATTAATATGCTGTAATTAGTGACAATTTAGAGCTTCGCTATTAACTATTATTCTGTTTAAATTTGAATTGTAGCAATTTCCTCCTACACACAGAAATGTGAAAATTTTCCTTCCTGTTGTGTTCCATGCTTTAATTAAACGTAGCTTCTAAAATACTGTTTTGCTTTTATTCATTAGGATGGGAGGATTAATCCTTTCATAGGTGACTGTGCTGTGCTATCATGGTTTCCCCTGAAGGCTACAGTATGCATATCCGCACCAGTCCTTGTCTGGGTTTTTTAAAAAAATATTCTCACAAAATTCTCTGATTTTTAGGGAGCTCAATTCCAGCTGAAGTCAGACAGGCTCCCTCCCAGATGAACTGAATTCCAGTTTCATAATTTTAACAGATTTATACCTTTATTGTATTGAGTTGCTTGTATACCACTTAGAGACAATTGTAATTAATTGTCAAAATTATTAAATCAATAGATTCTTCCAGGCAGAACCAGGACAATGTGGGACTTTGGGGCACAGCCTTTCCCATTATGCTTTGCATTTTTTGGGTCCCCCCCTCACTGTTGTATTCATTTTTATGCATACTTTATCCTAGAATATGTATTTTGTACATGGTATTTTTGTACACAGAAAACTATTATCCTAAATTTCTGCTGCCTTGCAGCTATACTCATTTGTGAGAAAGGCTTCAGGAGTAAACCCCAAGGAAAAAGCTGTACCTGCTGCCTTGTGGGACATCTTCAGGAGAAGAAAAGGCTAAGGAGTAAATCTGACACAAATCTGGAATTGGATGGTACCATGTATGCCTCCTTCCAGCAACTCCTATAGCCAAGCTGGTGTCAGATGTATTGCTCAGATTTCCTTTGGACCACATCTATGAGGCCAAGAGGGGGGTCTTGTCGTCTGGGCAGCCCAGAACCTCCATAAACACTGCCAAGGTCTGCATCCCAGCAAGGTCACTTCAGTGCTGCTTATGTAGCAGTTTGACTTCACCCCCAGAGGCGCACTTCATTGTCTCTTGAGACAGATGAATGCCAACAACATGGCTTACTTGGCAGGTGAGCTGCATTGCAAAATTCAGAGGAGAGCAGATTTCAAAGGATGACTGTGTTGGAAATTGTAACTCCTCTAAGGTTGTCTTTCAATGTGGACTGAATCAGAATTCCACCCCATCCCTAGTTGCAAGCACAGCGACTTTAACAGTAGCGTTTCCCATAGCAAACATTTAAACTGTGAAGAATAGATTCATGTCCCAAACACCTTTGTACTAACTACCACAGCAGGGAATGGCAGCTTTATTCAGTCTCCAGGGCATGTGCATGTGATGTGAAAGAACATGCATCTTTCCTTCAAACCTATGTTTACTGTGGAGAACAATGGTTTTACTGCAGAAACACAATCTTTGCACATAGTGAAGCAGTCCCGAATCAGCTTTTCTTGACTGAGATGAAGGACTTTTGCTGGTTTTGTCTTTTATACAGTGGTGTTTGAATTGATATCTATCTATCTATCATCTATCTATCTATCTATCTATCTATCTATCATCTATCTATCATCTATCTATCTATCATCTATCATCTATCATCTATCTATCTATCTATCTATCTATCTATCATTTATCTATCTATCATCTTGTCCAGGCAGTGTACAAAAATAAAAATGTAGAAGACAAAATCTAAAATATCCAATAACCAATTTTGGCTGTTATTAGATCGGGTTGATGTATATATACCGTACATAATAAAAGTGGCATTAAGTCCACATAAAAACTGCTTTGTTACTGTTGATTCAAGCAGGTCGTGGTGTGATCTTTACCGTTTTTAATGTCTGCAAAGTGAAGAGCCAGATGCTAGCCTTCATTTCACTACCATATGTGTATTTTGTCTGTCTCTCAAGCAGAAATTCACAAGTCCCCAGGGGAACTGTGTCATGCTGTTGAGTGGTTGATCGGGATTGTCACTATATGGGAAGTAACAGCAACACCTCACCCCCCTCCGCGCCCCCCCATTTGCACTATGTACTCAAACAGTATTATACTACTTTAAACAGTCACTGCTTCCTTCAAAGAATTTTCAGAGTTCCGTGGAAAGGGAGGGTTGACTCTTAAATCACTGAGAGTTGTAGCTCTGTGAGGGAAATAAGGGTGCTGAGACCCCTTAACAAACTACAATTCCCAGGATTCTTTGGGGGAATGCATGACTGTTTGAAGTGGTATGCTATAGCAATGCTGTAAATAAACAGTGCAAATTGGCCATTCATCTCTGCTGAAAACATTGTGTAGTTTTAGTGAAAACTTTGGAGTCCATCTTGCCTTGACCTGGCATACCTCAGAATAGATGGATTCCTCAGAATATATGGATTCATGACTGAAGGTGAAATATCAAAGCACAGTAGGTGGCCTATATCAGGCCCTCCTCTGAAATGCTTTAAAATGCTGAACTCATCTACATTTTGCACAAACACCAAGGCAGTTAAAAGACCGGCTATGAACTGATTGACTTGTACCCTCTGGCAAACTGCTATGTCTATATAAGTTCTTGTACATGGCTGGGGGGAAAAACGTTCTGGCACTTAGCTCCATCTCAGAATCTATTGAACCTGATCATATTTACAAAGCACTTGGTTTTTGGAATGTAAGTTATGTTACATTCCAATATGCTACATATTGCACATACGATGAAATTAATAGTGAGGCACATAGTAACTTAAAAGCTATTTTGCAGGTGGAGTTTATCACTCGGCTCTTATTTATACCACATTTTTTGCTGGAAGATGTTCTTCCTTGTTGTAGCTCCTTGCCCTTTTGTTGGGTCCCCTATATTTCAAACATTTTCAGAGCAAGCACATTCAGACACTTCTTCTGTACCTGATATCACCCACATGGTTTTTAGGTTTGAAAAACCGCAGCTCCTCCGTTACCCTGTCACACAGTTTTATTTCTTTGCTCTTTCCCCCCTCATTTTTCAAGGTCTATTTTTTCCTTTATGCACATCCTCTCTGACAATTTTCCTTTCTTGCAGTTATAATTTCTTCTAAATCTTCCTGCTAAATAACTTCAGCTCTTCATCCTGCAACTTTCCTTTGTTCTGTGCGTGACGTTGACTTATGCTACGCTCAACCCTTTTCACTTTGTCAGCTTTCCAATTATCCACTATGCTTTTTTTTTTTATATGATTTTTCGTTTCCATTATCTCAGTACCTAGTTTCTGGTATCTATCTATATTTTCTTGCCCTTCCTCCACCTTTTCTTCTTAGCTGATACTTATACTTTTATATCTCAGCAAACATAAATATCTACATTTTTTTCTTATCTCTAGTCTCACACTAGTTCCTGTTCCTGACAATACTTTAGAATTTTCCTTCACCCCATCTTCAAATGCTCCCTGATTGGCTAGTCCCTATTCAGGGCAACCTGTCAAGCTATTGGCTTCAAACATAAACAGTAGCACTGAAATGTCAATCAAAATACATACATGCATGCACATATCATTTTATCTGTAGGCTGCATTTGCATAGTTAAAACCATATTCACGGCGTCTTAAAACATGAAAAAATACATACCGTATTTTTTGCTCTATAAGACTCACTTTTTCCTTCCTAAAAAGTAAGGAGAAATGTGTGTGCGTCTTATGGAGCGAATGCAGGCTGCGCAGCTATCCCAGAAGCCAGAACAGCAAGAGGGATTGCTGCTTTCGCTGCACAGTGATCCCTCTTGCTGTTCTGGCTTCTGAGATTTAGAATATTTTTTTTCTTGTTTTCCTCCTCCAAAAACTAGGTGCGTCTTATGATCTGGTGCGTCTTATAGAGCAAAAAATATGGTAATCACAACATAGCTGGCAAGTGTCCCTTATTTGAAGGGACAGTCCCTTATTCCAGCACCATGTCCCACTGCTGTCCCTTATTGATGGATGTCCCTTAAATGATGTCCCTTAAATTTCAAAGGAAGCAGCTCCTTTCCCTCCCTCCCTGCCGGCCAGGGAGGAGGGAGGCTCCAACTGTGTTGCTTGGCTGCGTGACTCACCCAATAAGAAGTCTAAGAACGACTGGGGGGTGGAGCTTGCATGCCTTGTGTGTGGCTAGTTAATGCAAGCTGAGGGGGGTTTTGAATGCTGGACGCCATTTTGTTGCACGTGCTGCTGCAAACTTTGCAGTGAAAAGCCAGGCCGGGGAGCCATCTTAAGTTGAGGCTGCATAGGCCTTGTGGTGCATGTGATTCAGATTCTATTCAGTTGAACCTCTGGTCACAAAGTTGGTTGGACAGTGTTCTCGAAGCTACCAGCATGAGTTTGACCAGACTGCAGGAGGACAGGAAGACTGGAGTGCCTGGAATAGGTGAGGCTGCAGGTCCCTTATTTTGGCTGCTGGTCCCTTATTTTCAAGGCTGCTGGTCCCTTATTTTCAAATCTGTAAGTTGACAGCTATGAATTAGAAACATAACAAAGGTAGTCATAAACAATGACTAAAACACAAAAAAGTGCACAATCAAATTTAAAAAGTCACACATATCTAAAATGATACAAAAATTAACATCAATATCAGCAACAACACCCCCCCAACCCCAGCTCAAGTATGTTCAGCAGCGTTAGTTTTTGTAGCTGGAGTCAGTCAGGGACCACACCCTGACAAAGTCAACCACGATGCCTGACAATATATTCTGTGTCTGATATGCTACCTATATTCAAGGCACTAAAGAAGCCAAATCTGGAATCATCTTTCACTAAGCTTCCCCTTCCTGTGAATAGTAGTAAAAGATGATGAACCCCAGCTTTTCAAACTACACTTCTAGTATCTGGCTAGGAGAATAATAATGGGGGATATATTCCTTAGCTTCCAGCTTTGCCGCCAGCAATTGGTTCACCTGCATCCCTCTCTAAGGCCCTGACTACTAAACCAGCTGTCACTTATGCTCCTTTTCCAGGTCCTTCCTCACCCAGGATATGGAGGGATCCTTATTTCCCAAAAGTATCATGAAGAAATAGCATTTTACAAACTTCGCTGTAAGGGAAATTGTTCTGAGCATAATTTCCACACCATTTTTGCATAACACAGCCTCCAAGTGTTACTAGCAATAGGACCGTAAACAAAGGAC
Organism: Podarcis tiliguerta; assembly: GCF_965153285.1. Classification (NCBI taxonomy): domain Eukaryota; kingdom Metazoa; phylum Chordata; class Lepidosauria; order Squamata; family Lacertidae; genus Podarcis; species Podarcis tiliguerta. The sequence goes on along the minus strand of NC_139536.1, from coordinate 80,906,771 downwards.
CAAGTTTCCTACAGTGGGGGTCGTTCACCTACTAGGATTGCTGAAAGGCAGGCAGACCCTAATTGCTTTGGGACTCAAGCTGGAGATAAAGCAGAAACTTTCTGTATTATACATGCAGAGCAGGTGAGAGAACATTGAATAGTGATGACCCACCTGCAGCCTTTTTATCTACTGTGGGTTATCTTCCTTGTGCATAAAAGAATTGAGGTCTAGTTCACACAAACATTGATTGAGCTGCAGGTAACACTGTACCAGCATGGAGTGCACCACTTCAGGTTTCAGGCAGGGAAATCACTATTCAATATTTCTCCCTCTGTGTATGATACACGTCTATAGTTTAATATGTGTGTCACAAGCACATCAAATGATTTTAGCCTAGCGCCTCTCTAATATGGCAATTTTGTATTTGCAGGCAGGATTTTTTGCCCTCCAATGGGCCCATGTTCATCTACAATCTGTAATAGTACAGTCCAGGAACAGTTCTCCTGGATTGTGCCACTTCCTGTGCTGTTTTCTTGGGGCTGACTAGTGTTGTGTGGAAAAGGAAAGGCACAAAAGAGACATAATTCAAAAGGTGAAAGAAATAGTTTAATGACTGCTCCAATCTCAACATGTTTCAATGATATTATTAGAACCTCTCCATGGAGAAGCAGTTGTCAGAGCTAGGATATTGTTTGTTAGCTCTTTTTGAAGAAAGCATATGAGAAATAATAAAATATTACACCCAAGAAATATATTCTTTCAATGCATTCTGGGTTCTGTGTTGTGATTAATCAAACTTTTGTGTGCATCTATTGGAAAGTCTCTTCTTATGCCTTGAATCTGTGGTATTCCCCAATTTTTGGTGGCATAGGGTGAAAAAACGCTTGCTTGAAACAGAAACACCCTCTCTAAATAATTCCAGTGATTGTCATAAAGTTTTCAGTGACCTATACCTGGGTTTTTTTTTTTTTTTTTTTTACTTTCTCAAATACAGGATCTGTCTCTTTCCACAGCTCTGCCTGTCATTTTCACTCTGATGCTTGTGCACACAGATCAGAGATGTTTCGTGTGTCTCCCGTGCTTCAGAACTGGGAACTGCTGAACCAAGCATTCGTTCTCTGGAGAGCTGTGTGTTTGTCTAGTGACTCCTCAGGCTTAAAGGGGGCTGAACATGTTTGGTTCAGAAGCACTTTACTTTGAGTAACTGAAGTGTGACAGTAGCTTTGTGGTGTAATCCAATACATAATGAAAATTTGAGGCATTATTTAATGAGCCTGCCGCATCCCACTTGCTGTTTCTCTGAGACAGGGAGAGTGTTGTGAAGACTCAGGAGAAAAGTCTACGTGACACCACGCCAGAGCCCCAATAGTACCTATGAAAGTGATATCTCTTGATTTGTGTATCATAGAAGCGTTGGTCTAGAAATGAACAATAAGGTCATCAGCCTAACAGACAAATAGTCACAGTCAATTTATTTATAGACCACAGTTGGGAGGTAGCCAGGAGCAGTCTCGCCTGCCGCACCTCACTGGCCCTGACACAGTTGGGTGTAAACAAAGGAGGGCCAGAGGGGTCATGGTGTGACTACAGGAGCAGACTGAAGATGTCGACTTTGACCCTGCCTGCATATAAAGTCATGGAGGAGGAGAAGCAAACAGAGGCAGCAGCAAATGAACGTTTTGAATGAATGTTAATGAACCTCAGAGGCAGTAAAACTGAGAAGAAGAAAATTTATGGTGGCTAAAATGGAGGACTACGAGTATAGCAGCTACACAGTTCTGGACACTGGAGATACCCTGGGGGAAAGTTTCTATAGAACTCTGGACAGTGATTAAAAATGTGTTTGAAAACATAGCAAAAATGTACCTGAAGCTGAACACAAAAACTAGCACACACACACACAAAAGTAATGAGTGATATTCAACTAAGGCATAAAGTAAACCCACTGAAATTAATGAATTTAAGACCATTGAGTTTAATGGGTCTACTGGCTAATGTTGGACATCACCCAGTGTTTTGCCATTAGAATTATTACATACTCCCACCACACCTTTTTTGCTGGAATTAACACTTTTTTGTCCCTCTACTCTGACTTGCTGGACTCACCACGATGAAGCCTGCTAATTCATTACTTTGGTGTTATTTGCACAGTATCCCTTTGGGCTAAATAGGTTTCCTCCTGGCTTCCCCACAGAAGCCATGTATAGGAAATCTATAGCATGACATTAGAAATAGCCCCCTGGTGTCCTCCCGGTGATCCAGGGCAACCATGAAGAAGCACAGGCATAAAGAGAAAGTACAGCAGTCAATTTCCTAATTTCTCCCTGTGTGGAACTAAAGACTTTTCGATAAGCTTAAGATATTGGTTGGAAAACAGCATATGGTCCTTGGCTGGTACAGTTGTTTAAATATTGAATCTGCTGAAAATATCTCTTCCAGATCACATACGGGAACACAGCCAGGTTGTAACATGTTTTGTATTTTATCACTTTATTGGGTGTGTTTTCAAAAGGGGTGTTTCAACATAGCCTCTGCTTTTCTGTGTATGCAAGAGATTAATCTTTAGGGCTCAATATATTTCCTAAACTCTTGACATCTCACTTCTAAGCCTTAACTGACATAACAGTTTTTGCAGTTATTCCTCAGTACTGTCTTTTCTTTTTCGGTTAATGAATTGGGGCATCTGCAGCTTTCAAACTCTCCCCCCCAAAAAACCCCCCAAATGTGCAAATAAAAGATCTCTATGGAAAAGCCAGTTTCAAAACGAAAGGATGATATTTTCTTTCTTCATTAGGATTTCAATTATTAGTCACACAACATTCAGCACTGTTACACTCCCAGTTGTCTCAGAACATCCATATTATAGCTACTGCCTTCTGAAAATGCTTCAGAAAACTGATGAACTAGTGATTGCATTGGACAATATCCCAAACTTTTCTTAAACAAATGCAAAATGGGGGGCCTTGTGGTTGTTACTTGCGCGTGATTGAAAGCAATTTCACTGCTGGGTGGTAGAAGTGGATTTCTGGATTTCTGCCCTTGTAGCATAAGCCTTTTGATAGATTAATTCTTAGTTATGATGTATCCATTGTTTTTCACGTTCTAGTTTCCTTGGTCCTCCTTTGTGGTTTTATATTTTCTCAACGCTTACCATATTGATTCAGTCATCCATCAAGAGTGTGGTGTTTGCCTGGTCTTTGTTCCTGCGGGAGGCAGGAGAATCAGTACATATGTTTCCTTGAAATCCACATTGTCTCTTTGAAAAACATGAACCAAACAGTCCCTGTTTGGGACTTTGATTAGCATTCTCACCACAAGTTGCCTGTTCCTCTGACGAGACTTCCCCCATTCCACATTTTAATCATGACATCTTTTCCTCCTAGGCTGTACAAATAACTAGATCATTAAAATATGAAATGAAAATCACATTAATGAGAGATGAAATAAGTTGTGCTTTTCAAAGCCATGAGTCAGATTTAAATGTTCTTTTACGTCAATGGATATTCAAAGTCCAACGCGGGGCAAAAAATACCCCATGAAATTAATTGAATCTGCAGCACAGTGCTAATTTTTGTTTCTTTAAGAAGGTTATCACCTCTCACCTGGGTGTCATTAACTGCATGTAAAACAAAGACATATTCTGTAAAATATCTCTCTCTCTCTCTCTCTCTCTCTCTCTCTCTCTCACGCCATTCTGTTTCCATGCACCACTGAATCACTTTGGGCTTCTTCACACATTTCACAACTCTTGGAAGAAATAGTGATCCCCATTCACATCTTACCAGAGCAGCGCAGCAGTCATTTCACTGGCAACATACATTGGAATAATGTATTTTGGAATAATGTATTTTGTCTTGTGAACTGCACTGAAACTTCGGGTATAGGGTGGTATATAAATTCAATAATAAAAATAAATAAGAAAGTTCATTTATGTATGTAATTTGACTTAGAGCCTGCTCTTTCTTGAGAACATGTGCAAGTAACTATCCTTATTCTTCCCTGCCCAACAGTAACCTGTACAGTAGTTTGCTTGGTCCCGAGGGCGCGGAGTGCTGCTGCCAGCTCTGTGCAAATACTGCTGTGTCAGAAGACAGCATCATGCAACCCACACCCACACCAGCACCCATGCGCTTGCATGATGCTGGCTAGCAACTCTCACACCTCTACCATCCTCTTAAAGGTGCTAAAAAGTAAAGGCAAACATTCCTCTTCCAGTTCCACTTCTATTTATTCATTTATTTACTGCCAGGAAGTGGGGCTGTGGGAGAAATTCAGTTTGCATTTTAGTGTCAACCTACTTAATTTCCCAAAATAATACATGAGCTGAAACACAGCTATCCTTTCGCAGCAGGTCTCTGAATTTTGCAATGCAAACCAAGTAATCTGTACAAAAATGAAAACACCATTTTAAAAATGACTTGGAGGAGAATGCTTTCAGAAATTATATGTTAGGAGAAATGTAGTAGTAGTAGTAATAATAATAATAATAATAATAATAATTTCATTGTTTATACCCCGCCCATCTGGCTGGGTTTCCCACCCAGCCAGTCTGGATGGCTTACAACACATCTAAAAACATAATAAAAACACCAATCCTTAAAAATTTCCCTAAACAGGACTGCTTTCAGATGTCTTCTAAAAGTCAGATAGTTTTTTTATTTCCTTGACATCTGATGGGAGGGCGCCACCACTGAGAAGGCCCTCTGCCTGGTTCCCTGTGACCTCCCTTTTCGCAGTGAGGGAACCAGCAGAAGACCCCAGGAGGAGGACCTTGGTGTCTGGGCTGAGCGATGGGGCTGGAGATGCTCCTTCAGTTATACTGGGCTGAGGCTGCTTCGGGCTTTAAAGGTCAGCACCAACACTGAATTGTAAAATGTACAATAAACTGTGGATAAATTTTCATAAGGATTTAAAAAGCCAACTAACCCCAAATGGACAGATTCATCCATCCCTACCAATGAAGGGGAGAGAGGATTGTTTGGATAACCTGACCAGTCCAAGGATTAGAAGTCTTGTCTTGGGGGGCACACAAAGTGAGTGTGAAAAAACAGCAGCTAACATTATTTCTGCTTGATGCATATTCCCGGGTTTTAACGTGTCAGAAAAGAACTACACACACTTACCATGCCCAACTTACAACCACAAAAGTCCTTGAAAAGGGAAGACAGGCAGGTAGGCAGGCAGACTTTAGACTGGACAAATAGACTTGATTAATTCATTCAGGGAATGAAGATTGCATAGATACTGTATTGGCCATTACTTGCAACAAGATGTCACAAAAGTACACTAGTCCACTTTCAGCTTACATGTAAAAATTACAAACACAAGCTTGCAGAAACAAACTTGGAGAACAATAATTTGCAAACAGCTCAGACACATGCCCTTGAGCCAACTGCTGCTTTCTGCTGACCAGCATTTCTGTGTGTTAACTTGAGGAGAAAAACCAACTAGTAGAAATGTTAGTTTTAGGTGTGATGGTCTAGTTTCATGCTCAAACTTTTGGATTCTTCAGCACAATAGCTTCTGCAAGAACAGCTAGAATAATCTCTCTTCAGCAAACAGTGTCCTCAAGAAAAGTAAACTTTGATTACAGAGACAATAGGATTTGCTGTGCTTGATGGAAACTGTAGCTTGAGCATCCTGTAAGCCGTTTCTGACAAGCTTTTGCCAGCTTTTCAGGTCAGGCACAGGTCAGTCAAGTCAGAAGGTTCCATAGGCCTTTGACATCAAATATAATATGACTCTCCAGGAGAAAATAATTCCAAAGTTCAGGAGCAGTCACCAGGAATCCATCTTTGCATGCCAGCACCAATTGGGGTGGATGGATGGATCTGTCAATCTGGTTTCATTCCCCCCCCCCCAGTCCTAAATTCAGTATTCCACATTTCTGCAGCAATTTGTGATTATTATTTTTAAATCATCATGAATATCAGTTAGCAGTTAACTGCATCTCCCCCCCTCCCCCGGCACACATTTCTGCATGCAATTTTTCCTGATATACATATTCTTGCAAAGCATTTTCCCCGATATAATACATTTTTGTATGTCATTTTCATCAACCTATGCATTTTTAATGCATACTTTACCCCAGTATGTGGCTTTTTGTACACATTAGTTGGCTGGGGAACTGCACTGCAATATTCAAAGTGTGGCTACGTTTCAATTTTTGGTGTTGTTTTTGAAAGTGTGCATTTAGTAAGTCTGTCTTCCAGTATGTACTAAATCAAAATATCTTCGTCATCCCTACCCACAATCCTAACCTGACATATACTGGCTTTCTAAGGTAAGAGATCGTTTTCAGATGAGCCTAATGGTTGTAGCAGAGGAACCAATGGGTGAAGGTCATTTGTTTGGCATAGGGAGCTCAGGATAAGAGCTGATTATATCATTGTGGGAAGGAGTCTTGACTCATGCCATGGTTTCTCTGACAGCTATGATTGGCGCAGAATGGAATCCCACTTGCCACTGGGAGGAAACAACTACACAAATTGTGACATGAATTGGCTCTTACGAACCTCACAAAGGCACGCAATATGTCATAAAAGTCTCCTCTGTAATACTTTGGGTGCAATAAAAAATGCCCAAGCAAAGCAAAGCAAAGTTTCCCCCTTACTTCCTTGGACTCCAATAGCCATTAGCAGATGACGACATTAGCCTGTAGAGGTCATCCCCACGCACTCTGCCAACTGACATGCAGAGCTGAGCTGTCCAACTTTATGTCAGGAGCCCCTTCATTTTGCTAGCTCCAAATTAAACTTGACATTTGCGGTTAAACCCAAGTAACCCACATGCTGTTTGCAACTGTGCATTTTCTCCCGAAAGATCAGTGGCTAAGCTGTTTATGAAAACAGAACAAAAATCGCCTCGTCGTGCGGTTTAGAATCAGCGCAGCTAACAGGTCTTAGGCTCTCAAGAGCAACATCAATGGCATAGAGGCTTACGAAAAACTTCAAGCTATTATTTTTTTTTAGTAAAGAAAAATTATATGCCTTAATGATCTTAAACCAGAGACCTTGTTCAAAACAATGAAAGACAAGCCAACTTGTTTTGAAGATTATATTTCATGTAACAGTGCGTCCTATCAGTGGGTCTCTCCAGTTGTACAAAGACAGAGCACAACCCCTGTGGTTTGCCACAGTCTTTCCATTCTAACCCTCCTCTCACTTTCATGGTGGCATGGAAGGATGTGGCAGATGCTGAGATAGCAGCACAGATGGCCAGGATGAGCAGGGCAAAGCTAGGAGCATCTGGGGGAAACATGCAGCTGCAGTTACCAGTAATGGCTCTGTGTATGTGTGCATACACATACATACATACATACATACATGCACCCTGGCTTGTTCTAAGTGGCAGAGCCAACAGCACTGAGAAGGGGGGTGGGCGGGCAAGAGATGGTTCAGCAGTAATTAGCTGGGGGAAAATTCTATAGTTATCAACTACAACTAACAGCCTAGAAAGAGGAGAAAGAAGAAAAATGGATTTGCATTTATGTATTTGAGTTTCTTCTTTTCATTTTCCCTAAACCTGTATGATTGATGGATATATTGTACCAATTTCATTGTCAAAAGTTATTGCCTTATGACTGTGTTTATGTTAATGAGATACAATGACAATCTTATTTTCATAGAAGGTTGTTTTACTACACACACACACACACACACACACACACAGTCAGAACTATTATTTCTGAACAAAGTTCAGAAAGTTTGAAATATTTTTTTTTGAAAATTAAAAACTCCAATCTCCCTAGTATGAAGAAATCTCACCTCATGTCACATAAATGCTGATTGTTTGGAATGCTTGAGCTCAAGCTAAGATATCTAAGATATTGGGCTAATTTACTTGTCTTCACCTAGTAATGGGACGCAGGTGGTGCTGTGGTCTAAACCACTGAGACTCTTGGGCTTGCTGATCAGACGGTTGGTGGTTTGAATCCCTGTGACGGGGTGAGCTCCCGTTGCTCGGTCCCAGCTGCTGCCAACCTAGCATTTTGAAAGCATACCAGGGCAAGTAGATAAATAGGTACTGCTGCAGTGGGAAGGTAAAAGGTGTTTCCGTGCACTCTGGCACTCATCATGGTGTTCCGTTGCACCAGAAGTGGTTTAGTCATGCTGGCCACATGACCCTGAAAGCTGTCTGTGGACAAACGCCAGCTGCCTTGGCCTGAAAGTGAGATGAGTGCCACAACCCCATAGTCGCCTTTGACTGGACTTAACCATCTAGGGGTCCTTTACCTTCACTTGGGTACCATTATTATAATTTGTCACATGACACTGAAGCATGTGCCACTTCTAGTTGTCATCGTCAAGAATAGTAAGGTTTAAAATTTTGTACTTCTTGGCTAGAAATATAAATCTTATTGGCTCATAATGCTTGTTTCAAAGAGGAGTTGAGCATTGCATCCCCAAACGACTTCTGCTCAGTCAAGTTTTAATGCAAACTAAATGTGAAGTCCTTCTTTCCTGCTTTCCTCTCACTTGCAATACCTTTCTTACTGTTTCTGTGGTGGTAGAAAAAGGAAAGAAGGTATTTCTCTCTCCTCCCTCTGGTGCATGGCATAGGGCATTGTAGACTTCCAACACTACTGAATCTTTTAGTAGACTGGGAAAATACTTCCTAGTGCTGCTAAAAGATTCAGCAGTGTTCCCCAGTGCTCCTGGTGCCTTACTTTCTGCCTTACTATAGTAGGCACCAGAGGGAGGAAGAGGGGCTGAAAGGGGGAGGAGGACTGCTGGGTGAAGGATTGGATCCCATCGTTAGGGGCATATCAGGGTCTAATATGAAATATGAATACACATTTTCCAAGTTTCCAAGTGGCAGTGGGATAGTTCAGTTCTCCAAACCCAGTTCAGTACCTGACCAGGCGAGTACAGCCCACATCTAGTCAAGAAATTTAGTATCCTCCATATCTGTCATTTCCATTTTATCCAGGGCCTTTCTTGACAAGATAAGATCATTCATGGAAGTGTCTTTGAGTCAAGGAGCAATACTCAAGAGGAGCCGCTTATGTACACCTTCCATTGCACAGCACTCAAAGGTCTCTGGAAAGAGGCCATTAACCGTGTGCACATCTTGGGACATTGTCTTAGTGATGTGAATTTTTGTGTGCTGGACTGTAGAGTGGTCTGGTTTTGTTTTGTTTTTAGTTTGTAGAGAAAAGTCCCTGTGGAGACAGCTATGTTGCCACTTGAAGGAACACGCTGAACTTCTGTAGGATAATCCTCCAGGGTGAACAGACGCAATACTCTTCTGACATGCCATTTTGGTTTGTTTGTTTTAAAGTCAAGTGAAAAGCACTCAGAAGCAGTGACAAAGTACATGTTACAAATGGTAAAATATGTTAGCTGACTCAGTATATGGGAGTTTGAGAGCTCTCTCAAGGACAGTGCACAACTTGTGTAGAAGTGGTACTGTAGATTCTAGGCTGACACCTCCAAATACAACCCAATCATTGAGTTTCCATCATATGCTGCAGGCAGAATTTCAATTGACATTCCACACTTCAGGGCTTCTACCACACGCACACACAAAGCGCTGACAGGTGTGCTGGGTTGGCTCCACCACTGCTTTTGCATCATGGCAAGTTCCCTGCCATCTCACCCCTCCTCCTCTCCTTAGTGCGAAGCTGGTGTCATGGCTCCTCACAACCCAGCGAGCCTCATCTGATAGTCAGGGATGATGAGAGTTGTAGTCCACCAACATATAGAAGCACACAGGTTAGCGACTCCTGAATTAGCACATTACAGGTACAGTGATACCTAGGGTTAAATACTTAATTCGTTCCGGAGGTCCGTTCTTAACCTGAAACTGTTCTTAACCTGAAGCACCACTTTAGCTAATGGGGCCTCCTGCTGCTGCCGCGCCGCCGGAGCACGATTTCTGTTCTCATCCTGAAGCAAAGTTCTTAGCCTGAGGTAATATTTCTGGGTTAGCGGAGTCTGTAACCTGAAGCGTATGTAACCTGAGGTACCACTGTACTATTCTGACTGGTGGGAGAATCCACAAAATGCTGCAGTGTTCAGGATTCCAGTCACTCCATTCCATTCCCCTCCCCCCATTTTCCACTTCTCCCCTCCAATGGTCAATCAGCATTCCACTGCCACTGAAAATGCTTGTTCCTCTGGGGTCTTTTTTTGGGGGGGAGGAGTCCCCCCCCCCCAGCAGTTCTTTTCTAATTATTTTCATGCTTGTATAAAAGCAGCTTCCGCAAGCTCCCTGAAAACACCCTCTTGTGTAAGTTGTTTTGGATTCATAAACATTGATTCTCACCACCAAAACATCAGAAATAAAGGGAATCCAATGAACAAACAGTATTAACACGAGCTCTTGGGTAGAGAATCCTGCGGTGAAGCTAACCACGCTGCATGCTCCAATTGGCTCATAACTACCCCGAATGAATTATTACTAATGACAGCAAATACCATATGTAGTTCAGCAAAAATGTGTATGGCTAACACTGTTCTGTGTTAGACATACGCTGTCAGCAAGCAATCAGGAGGTGAAGTATGTGCTGTACTTGGGTTGCATAATAAGCCATCCTTCTACAATAATCAATTTCTAGGAGACAGAAGATAATAGCTTGAGGCAGGTGGGGCTGAAGACCATTTGAGTTCAGTGGAGCAACACCCTGAACTGTACATCATACTGTTTGAAAGCTGACCTTGGAGCAGTTGCTTGCAGTGTTTGATGCTGCTGTGTCTTGAATACTAAAGCCTTGGTGTCCATAGTCAGGAAAGAATACTCAGCAAAGCAAAGTTAAATCTGTATATTGAGTAACACCACAGGACAGGTTCAGTCCGATTCTGAGGTAGGAAGCATTTGGTCCAAAACTCTTTAACTTATTCAGCACCTGAGAAGATTGGTAAGCTTTCCAATGTCTTATATAGACATTCAGCCACACTGATTGGCTCAAAGTTCAGTTGGAGATTTCTTGGTGTTGGGATTCTGGAACCAGAACTTCCCTTTTAATAGAAGCCCATCCAAAACCAATTGGTCACCACCAGCAAAACGTTCTCTTTATTTTTCTCAGTTAAGACAATTTGGTGGAATCATGAGGACCATGGGGGAACTCAGTTGAGGTTTAATGGTTCACTTTTGGATGCATTCCATATTTAATTGAAGGCTGGCTGGCTGAGTGGCAACCCATTGTATTTTTAACATCATTTCTAATGTTACTTCTTAGTATCTCATCATAATTATAGCAACTTTATCAACACAGACCAGTCGTTCCTTTCCTCCCTAAGATAAGTACATTAGCCTGTCATGTGTGGTTAGTATCATGTGTGGTTATAGTGTTTATAAAAAGAATTAGTCAGTATGCAGACTCAAGGCACCATCCAACTGTCGTAGGGACTCCACTTCAGATTTGCGTTGGGTTTACTCCTTAGCCTTTTTCCTCCCAAAGATATGATGCAAGACAGCACACATTTAGGACCAGAGTTTTCCTTCTGGTAGATGGACTATCTTCCCCAGTTGATGAGCCCTATCTGCCCCTCACTTCCCTCTACAGCATGTACACAAACCACTGTTGGACCCACTATTGGTCTCATCTGCTCAATCCACTGGAGCCTAACTTCCATGTAGGAGAAGTCTCTAACTCACTGAGGGTTTGAGACCCATTGGCTATCCTCACCTGGCTTAGCCGGCCAATCGAAGCCACTCCTAGCGTGTGGCCGCTGTCGCATGCTGACAGCTTCTAGGAACCACAGGTGAGAGCAGAGTGCTTCCAAAAGGAGCATGACATGTCCCCCACTGAAGGTACTACCCTGCCCTTAACATCCTCCACACCCTGAGAACTATATTAAACATATTCAGCCTGTCTGGGATTTCTGTCCCTAAGCCAGACTGAAGTTTGCAATCCTAAGCACAGTTCCTAGGAAGAAATCTTGAGTATGAATTTAGTAGAAGGAAACCAGACTTTATCTGTGTCAATAGAATGACACATCGCTGTTGCATATTGGTAGAGCGGTCTGTTTTCTTATTTATTATTATTCATAAGATGTTTTTCCCCACTCTTCCTGTCAAAGGAGGCCAGAGCAGCAAATAATTTAGAAATTGATTATTGCAGAAGGATTAACATATTTGTAACCTTCCCTCCTATCAATTTTGATCTCAGGGAAGGGTATGTTTAAAATAATATAATAATTCAATACATGAAAACCATTAAACCATAATTTCTCAGAAACATCTATCAAGCACTAGGCAAATCCCAATACGAAGCTGTAATCAACCAGACCCAAATGCCTGAGTGAGCAGCCAGTTTTTAACCTGGTGATGAATTGGAGCTGCTGTAGACGCCAGCCAGGCCTCAGAGGAGAGGCCTTTGCATAATTGTGGAGCTACAAATCTCATGAATGGTTTAACAGTCAGTCTCTGGGAACTCTGGGAACTGTAGGTCTGCAAGGGGAATAGGGCACGCCTAGCAACTCTCAGCACCTTTAACCAACTACAGTTCCCAGGGTTCTTTGGGGACCTAGTCCTTGCATTCAAAATCTAGCAGGTGTTTCATGGGTAGCTCTGGGGTAAAACTGCCAGAAAAGAGGGGAATGAATGACAGTGGCAGGCAGAATGGTATCACATTTATTGTTTCATGGGAGAAAAACGTTGTTCAAACTGCATTCTATTTACTGTTCCAGTAACACATGGTGAAAGCTTGCTATTAGCAAACATTTTAGGACTTCCCATGGTGTGAAAATCAGTCTAGCAGATGGCTCACATTTCCTTTTTAAAAAACACACCAAAAACTGGTCTATTTTTATCGGCCTCTCGCACTGTACACAAGTTTGAATCATTATATTATGTCAGCCCTCTGATGTATGGGATACATAATTTCAATTACATTTTCTAAGACATTCCCTTTAGTATGGCTTGCAGGTTGATGCATCTGATACATTGCCACCTACTGCATTCAGAGACCAAATATTTCACACTCCAGAAATCCTCTGGGACTTATTTCACCCATCCATCGTCAACCTGATAAATCTTCCTTCTCAAGGCAATTTAAATCTCTCAAGAGAATTTAGACCACTTGAGCTTTAAGCATCCTTTTGAAATTGCTTTAAAATAAGAGGAAACCTGATTGAAGAGGTAAGATAACTTCCCACCATTGTGTGTGTGTTTAAGTATTTGGTGGAATGTTTGGCTGCTTTCAGGTAATATGCATTCGGGGTGAACAACCTTAATGTTAAATTTTCCTCTGCAGTTGACCATTGTGAGAGTTGTGTCAAACTAACAGAGCAGAGATGTATATGTGGAGGATATGGAGAAGACTTTTATCAGGCCTGACTTAGGGGCTTGCTTTCATGTTCAGTGTCACCTTGCTAACTAACCCAACAAATACAGCTGTAACCTGTGAGACTCACTATTCACAAAGAATGTTAGATTTTGCTTGCTCTGTTTAATGACAATGATAAAAAAAAAAAAATCCCAAAAGGTTGTGGCCAGGATTTAAGGAAGAACAATTCCATTTCAGCTTATTCGGTCTGCATACTACATACCATAGACATAAAAAGGTAATGATAAAAGGGACCCCTGACCATTAGGTCCAGTTGTGACTGACTCTGGGGTTGCGGCGCTCATCTGGCTTTATTGGCTGAGGGAGCCAGCGTACAGCGTACAGTCATGTGGCCAGCATGACTAAGCCACTTCTGGCGAACCAGAGCAGCGCATGGATACCTTCCCGCCAGAGCAGTACCTATTTATCTACTTGCACTTTGACATGCTTTTGAACTGCTAGGTTGGCAGGAGCAGGGACTGAGTAATGGGAGCTCACCCTGTCACGGGGATTGGCAAGTCCTAGGCCTTCTGATTGGCAAGTCCTAGGCTCTGTGGTTTAACCCACAGCGCCATCCTCTACCATAGACATAAAATACAGTAAAGGACTATCAAGACAGCCACAGGAAGAAAACACCCACTCTACCAATATAGATGCCTTTTAAAATCAGAGTATAGCAAAATCTGTGAAACGATCAGAAATAGTATATTTAAGGGATGATTTGTAGCTCTGTGCACTTGTGCTTCTCAAACAGCAGCCTCCTGTGCGAAGAGGGAAATGTCTTTGGAAACTGAGGATGGTGTTCAAAGGTGATATGGCAAAATGGGTAGGGAGTGAAATAGTCTGCTGTGCGCACACTTGTGCTTGTGTATGCCTAGCACAACCTTTTGATTCCTGGCTTAGAACTCGTCAGATAAGAAAAGCGAAGCCTTGAAGGAAAATCAAAAGAAACACCACACTGCTACTTGAACAGGGTTTATTTGCTAAACAAGGACGCAAATCGAATAATAATAATAATAAAAGCACAGATCTTACAGTCCTTTGAGTTGCCAGAAAAGCAGCACATCCTTCTACTCCTTCAGTCTAACACTGGCTTTGGTGTCTCCCTGACTAAGCAGTGGTCCTATTGGGCTTTATACACATTGTTGTCGTTTTTTATCTTAAGATGAAGTCACAAACAGCTGTTGGCTGCAAAAGCCACTGTGTGACTTGAAAGGACTTGCTGAAAGCCAAGCGAGAGAGCACTCCTGTAGGAACCTTGTGACTGGGTAGCTGACAGGGTAAGTCTGATCATGATGGCTTACAAGGGAAGCCCACCACCCTTATGATTGTTCTTTCTTATGCTGTGCTCTTAGTAAAAGACCACAGTTCTTTCTCATGGCACACATGTCTACACAATTAACTCCTTATATATGTAGGATGCAGCCTAGAAGGATAATATTATTAGCTAAGCAGTTTCAGGTTAGTATAAAGGCCCTGCATAAGGGCCCAGAGAGAGAACCTGTTGAAATGCCAATAATAATAATAATAATAATAATAATAATAATAATAATAATAAATTTATACCCCACCCATCTGGGTTTCCCCAGCCACTCTGGGCAGCTTACAAACTATATTGGTCATAACATATGTTATTGGTCATAACCTGTCTTCTATGTATTTCCCACAAATCAACCGTGTGCTTGAGAGAACCAAAATGAGGCTTTGTCTCTCTGCTCTGGAGACTGATTCAGAAGTGCCAATTTCAGAATGCAGGGATGCTTTTTCATCTTATTTGAAAATGACCCTATTCCATGTGTGCCTGTGTGGATTCCACACCCTGTTTCTCTGCCCAGAACATTTGTTGTTGTTTAGTCGTTTAGTCGTGTCTGACTCTTCGTGACCCCATGGACCAGAGCACACCAGGCACTCCTCCCGCAGACTATGTAGGTGTTATTTCAGACTTAAATTTTAAGTGATCATCCTTATTTTCCCCACCCACTAGTTAAACCTGGTCACATCTCTTGTAAGATTCTGAGAGCTGAGAATTATGTTTTCCTACCTTTTATCGGCATTGCTTATGCAGCACTGTATGAAAGATACACAAAGTAATGGAATGTATTTGAAAGCAGAACACATAGCATTAAAAATTCAGGGTAAAACTCAAAACCGACAGCAGTAAGATTATATAAGGAGTTAAATCAGCATTGAAATTGGCTTCAACATTAGAAACATCAGAGGAAGAGCAAAAATGTGTAGATAGAGAAAACACAATATTCTGTTCTTCCACGTGAGTTATTTGTTGCTCAGTGCACAACACTAGTGAGCTGAATGGATAGATTTTGAGACTAGCGATTTCAGCTGCAATCACCATAGGACATTTCTGGTGAGGGCAGATATGGTTAGGGTTGTGGTAGAAGACTTCAAGCTTTTAATCAAAAATAATAATCATGAAATAAAGGTAAAGGTAAAGGTACCCCTGCCCGTACGGGCCAGTCTTGACAGACTCTAGGGTTGTGTGCTCATCTCACTCTATAGGCCGGGAGCCAGCGCTGTCCGCAGACATTTCCAGGTCACGTGGCCAGCGTGACAAAGCCGCATCTGGTGAGCCAGCGCAGCACACGGAACGCCGTTTACCTTCCCGCTAGTAAGCGGTCCCTATTTATCTACTTGCACCCGGGGGTGCTTTTGAACTGCTAGGTTGGCAGGCACTGGGACCGAACGACGGGAGCGCACCCCGCCACGGGGATTCGAACCGCTGACCTTTCGATCGGCAAGTCCTAGGCGCTGAGGCTTTTACCCACAGCGCCACCCGCGTCCCTATAATCATGAAATAAAGATATGCAATTCCCACTGTGTTCAGTGAGACCTGGGCTGCAATCCTATGCAATGCACATTCACCTGACAGTAAGTTCCACTGAACTCTTTGGGACTTGCTTCTGACTAGATATGTCTTGGATTGCTTTTCCTGCCCCCCCCCCCATAACTCTGCCCAGGCTGTCAAGCTAATAGCAGAATGGATGCCTACTCAAAATCAAGTTCTGTTGAATACAATAGGGCTTGCTCCCAGGTAAGCGTGTCTAGGATTACAGCCATAATTGATCAACTGGGCATGTATGTGGACAATTTGAACAATTTAGGACAAGTTTTAATTGATGTGTCTGAAAGCTGCATTTTTAATATAGCTTTTGACACAGTTTCCAGTTTTGACGTGCAATGAGGAATGAATAAGAAAACACTGAAAATTGCTCTTCCTCCTAATAACAAGTGACACATCTTGTTTATTAAAAAGAACACTATTTCATACTTCATTCAGCATTTCAGAAAAACACTTTTGTTTAGGCTTTGATAGCAGACAAATGTATTTAATTGATCAGTTAAATTGAAAATGTTTGTCCACCTTTCCCTCCCTTCCTTCCTTCCTTCCTTCCTTCTTTCTTTCTTTCTTTCTTTCTTTCTTTCTTTCAAGCCAGGTTACATCCCCACAGCAATGGTAGCCTAACTTGATAATGGCTGGATATTCTTATAATACTTAGATTAAAACAAAAAGATCTGGAACTAATGAACAATGGTAAATTGGTAAATCTGGTGGTAAGGAGAATGTGTAGAGGCACAGGATCATAGAAGCATAGAATTATAGAGTTGGAAGGGACCCTTAGGATCATCCAGTCTCAACCTCCTGCAATGCAGAAATATACAGTGTTCCATACGGGCATCGAACTTGCAACCTTGGCATTATCAGCACCATGCTCTAACCAACTGAGCTATCCAGGCATAATAAATAATTGGATATAGAACCAGTCCAGGCATAAGGATGTAGAGCCACTCTTGTGCCTGCTGGCAATGTGGACTTCTAGGCTGAATCAGCCTCTATGGACCACTTGTGGGCATCAGATATTTACAATATTGTATCCCTTTCCATTGCTGAGGAGAGTTATGATATCCAGCAGCTGGGTTCTACCTCGGCAAGCCTATCTCCATCAGGCTGTGGGCAGAAAGTACCTTAAACCTTCTGTATTCAAAGAGTTAATGTCAATAGGCAGGTGGAAAGTGAATGCTAAAGGGAAAAACAACATTTGTTCAGTCAAAAGGCCCAGCACAGAAAGAAAGTGCAACTGTTGTGGGCCTCTTGGTCTAGCCAGGGAAGAATCATTTAGCATATACAGAGATCAAAAGGGAAAGAATTCACAAGGTGGAGATATGATCAAAAGCATCGCAAAAGAATGATAATTGATTTTGAAACCACAGTTCTTGTTTCAAACTTGAAGCTGGTTTTGATTGTCACCTTTTGCAATGAACTTTGGCATGTAGAACTAGAAAGGTGCTTTGCTTGCAGGAAGCGAGGCAAATATTGTTTGTGATACATATATTATATACCACGGATAATCATCACGCTCTGCATTCTGTCTGAATAAACAAAAAGTATGTCCCAGATCTGCAGAAAAAATATGTAGTGAGAAAGTCTTGGCCCACACACCCTTAAAGAAGACTAGAGAGACACAGCACTGGAAATAAATGATTGTATTTATTAATATAACAAACAAAAGATATGCAAACCCTTCAGCAAAATTCAGGAAGGTGAAATCGGATCAGTCTGGTAGGGACACATCCTGCCTATGCTTAAAACCAGGCATAGGCAAACTTGGCCCTCTAGATGTTTTGGGACTACAACTCCCATGATTCCTAGCTAACAGGACCAGTGGTCAGGGATGATGGGAATTGTAGTCCCAAAAACATCTGGAGGGCCAAGTTTGCCTATGCCTGCTTAAAACAGCAGTCCTGGCTCCAAAACAAAGGAGAGTGAAAAAAAGAATCCATTTGCGCTAAGGGAGCTTTGAGTATGTGTACCTAACATGTGCACCCCAGCCCCACGGTTCAGCATTCAGCAAAATGCACACACCATACATAACAAGAGCACGTGCCAAGCCATAGGCAATGGCAGGTATTGGCAGAGTGCCCTTAGCACTTGACATTCTAGACAGAAAGATCTGTGGTACTAGAGGGAGCCATGTGCTGGCATGCCAGGTTAGTTGCATTTTCACCCACATGTTTATTGGTCTTTGGTGAGTGTATGGGGCAGACCCCAGTGTTGTCAGGATGCTGTCCGTGGCTCCCGGTTGGTTGCCCAGGAAATTATAAAGACAAGGGAAAGTTTCTTAAGTCCTTTTTTATTTCAGTCTTTACAGAGAGAGGCTGCAGAACCCAGACTTTTGGAAAATGGCATTGTCCTTAGTGAATCTCTCCCACTTCCTCATTCGTCATCACCACTTTCTCTATGGGTGCTGCTAGGTGCCCTCTGTCTTTTAGCTCTTTGCTCTCCTACTTTTCAGGCTTGTTGGGTTCTGGGAGATGGAGGGTCTGGAATGCTTTCTAATGACAACGTGTCAGCCAGGTGTTGCTCTGGCTCTCCCATGATTTCCCAACTTTCCCCCTCATCTGCCTCTGAGTTATGACCTCCCTCCACCCCCTGTTGTAATTCTGAACTGTCTTCCTTCACTCGGGAAGGGTCAGGATAGGAAGGCGGTCTCCACCATTCCTCCTGTGCCCAGTCCCTGACAAGCGTATGCACTGAGTTTTTATTATGCTAATAATTTTCATCATTGTATAAGGCTTGCATTGAATGAGGTTCTTATAAGCATGTTTTATATATAATGTAGAGTTTCTTTTCAGTCCGAACAGAAGATTCACGAAACAGACATCCAGAAATCCAGATATCTCATTCTCAGAGTTCCATTGGGACCACACCAGAGAATTTCACTCATGGACTTATTTCAGAAATATTTAGACAGCTTGGCTTTGAGATAATGAATTGAGGAAGTCATCATTGTGGCATTGTATATATTGTTTAATATTCCATGTAACAAAAAGTGTTGAAATTCTGTACATTATAGTTAATGAGCTTTAGTAAACTATATTCAGAGTTGTTTGGTTTGTGGTTTATCTCTCTGTATTCCTTAGGAGTGAGTTACTGAGACAGGCCCTGTTTTCCAGGGACACTCCTGGATTTACAGAAGCCATCCCGGTTTTTTATTTGATCCCGGAATGTTCCGCTTTCACTTAAGACATCCATATTTTTGGAGGGTTTGAAGGTATGTGACCCTGCAAGCCAAGGAGAAAAGTAACTGTACAACTTTTAGAAGACAACTGGAGGCAGCCCTGTATAGTGAAGGGTTTTTTTTTTAAAAAAAGTTTAATGTTTTATTATGTTTTTATATATGTCGCAAGCCACCCAGAGTGGGTGGGGAAGCCCAGCCAGATGGGTGGGGTATAAATAATAAAAATTGTTGTTGTTGTTGTTGTTGTTAAGGATGTCCCTTTTTTCATCTGAGAAATGTTGAAGGGTATGCTGGAATAGCTCTTCCTCACACCTAAAAATGTAAGTCTCCTCCTAGAACTGCTATGCAGTACAGATCTTCATTTTGCTTACATAACCTGAGAAATTCATTCTGACTAGCTTCTGCCCAAATGAATCATTCAGGTCGGGATCACATTAACTGGTAAAATGTTTTTGTTTCTGTTTTAATCTGGAAATTTGTACCGAGATTCTAATTGTGACTGGAAGAGACAGAAAGCATACATGGCAGAAGTACTTTTTAAATTATTTTTTAAAATCCTGATTCTGAAAAGCCTTCCGCATTCGACAGCCGTCTGAAAGTCTCAGCTCATATTAGCAACTTCACCTGAGGGAACGTGTGCATTTTGCTTCTGCCTGAATGATGGATGTGAATATGCTTAGCACCATGTTTGTGGTGCACCTCTAGAATACATCAGGGATCGCGGGCAGTTTGTCAAGCTTCCCGTCTTGTATTTAAGAGCATGGCTCCCTCTCTCACACACACATATACATTGTGTGTGTGCACTCATACATATACATGCACACATACATATCATATTGTGCCTCTGATTTATTTGCATTGCCTGAATGACATATTCATTAGCAGCTGCCATACTGAACTGTAGTCTCTCCTCTGGGATAGGTGTGAAATCTTCTACAGTGTGCTGAAATAGGAACAGTTGGAAACAGCTGTTCTAGCGATCTGAAGTGGCTATAGCTCCGATCCATTATAGGAGAAAGAAAAATAATAGCAACATGAACTGCTTTGATACGTCAGTTGTTTGTGCTTGTTGGTCACAGTGCTCCATTCTATGGCATATTTTAATGTGTTTACTGCACATTACTGTTTGCTCCTTCACAGCATTTCTTAAAATAAACAAATGAAAGGAGAGCCTGCCACTTAGTGATAGCACACATCTCTCCATACAAAAGGTCTCAAGTAGAGTTTGGGGATGTGGGGCTAGGCGGAACATGCCCTCAGTCCTGGAGAGTTGCCTCCAAGTAGGTGTTAGAATTCCTGCTCCGTGATTGCAGTCATGGGATTTTTGTCTATCACATGACGGTGTATGTTTTGACTCCACAGAGTGGGAAGTGACGGAGACAGGATGTTTGTGTTACTGTGTTCCATGAAGTGGGACTATTATCCTTTGTTCTTTCTCTTTGCTGTCTGATGCTAGAGAAAGAGGGAGCCATGTTGCAGTGCTCTGTGTGTGTTTATATGTAAATAAAGTAGATTAGCCAAAATGCTGAGTTGCTGAGGTCTGTTATGCAAGCTACGAAGACTCTGCAGATCCCTAAGTGTGCCGATGTCTGTTGACATCGGTCACTGTGATGTTCGGGCTAAAGAAAGCTCCCGAAGCTCCCGAATGATCGACCAGGAGGGAGAGAACATGCCAGTTGGGCATGTGTCTCTGCCAGGGTCCACTAGGACGAGCTCTTGGCAGTAGGTACAGACAGCACTGAACTGGATTGACTAATGGATTGGATGCAAGTGTGGCCTTCTGCTAACAAAAGACTATTTGAGCCAGCAGAGGTTTTCTGTAAGTGGAAAGCAGGGGGCCAGTTTTCAAGGATTCCCTCTTCCTTCTCCAGCCCCTGTGCCCGCCGTGAAATCTGGTCCAGAGGGTTGAGAGAGATAGGAGATACCATAGGGGACTGCAGGAGAAATGGTGAGTTTGGGGGAATCCAGTGCTATTTTTTCTAGAAAAAGAGGTGCCGGAACTCACCATGAACACCTCTTTCATTCTCTTAGAATGGCAATGGCGCCCACCTGAAAGGTGTGGGAACGGAGTTCTAGACAGTTCCGGCTATCTCTGGTCCGCTAGATAAAATAGCCTTCCATCAGTGGACTATAACCCAGTTGCCTGACTCTGCACAAGGCAGCTTCCTCTGTAAAGCAAGGGCTGGGAAACAGAAATCTTAATATCAGTTCCTGGGTTGTTTGATTTAAGTAGTGTGGAGGTTATAAGTCAGAATTGCAATATAAAGCTTCTAAGGGGTAGTATCTGTTGGACTGTTGACAAAGAGAGGACAGCACAACCTGCCCTGTTCCTTGTTTCTATGTAGCTGTGAGTACCTTCTGAAAAAACAGCACTTTGTAAAATGACTGTAGTCAGAAGTGAAGCAAAAGTAACCATGTTATCCTTTTGCTTTTAAGCATATTTGATTTTCTTGCCTGAGTGTGCCAAAGGATAATGTGGAAGTAAAACCGAGGAGTGCAGAAAACATTACAAATAGGCTGTTTCTTCTTCATGCTGTGAGGTATTGATCTTGCTCTTTTGTTAGTAATTTCTATGACAACAGCTCATCAAGTCAGTCAAATGTAGAAAAATAATATTTTCACAGGAGATAGGTCCACACAAAGACAAGGCTATGAAGTGCAGAAAACTGTTTCCTCCTCCTTAAATGGTCTGTTATTATTGTATATTGCTATTACTAGCAGCGATATGCTGCTATGAAAGCCCAGTGTTTTGTACTGAAAGTTCCCAACGTATTTCAAGCAAAGTGCACTTCTTTAAGACCAATTGCTTCAAAATAATTAAATTGCCCTTTATCTTCCCATGGTTTGTTTGTTTTTTAAGTCAAATCCAGTAGAATTAAAATAGATCCTCTTGAATTAGCATGATTTTACACAGGAGTCCGTCCCCCCCCCCCAAAAAAAAGACTGTCATCAAATCAAAGTTTACATTTTACTGCATAATATCACAGATCCAGTACTTACCAACACCACAGAAACACCAATGCAAAGTGTGCGGATCTTCATGATTTTTGCACAGGACTAAAAGAAAATCCACCAACAAATCACAGAACATATCTCTGGATACAAAGCTGACCTGTAGTTTGATGATTCTGTGATGGGGATCCCTTGTAAAAATTATGGGGATCCATAACAAACAATGCCTCAGATCCATGTTTTTGCACCTTGGGAGCACTGGAAAGTCCAAGATCTGTGATTTTTTTAATGGTTCAGTCAATGGAGGCATATGTGATCTGTGATTTGATAGTGGGATTACCAGGTTGGATCAATAATAAAAATATTATGCCATTTTGATCTGACTTGTGCATGTGCACATACTTTCCCTGCTTTTCCCCCTCTCCCTCTCCTTCCCCTCCTTCCCAGCCAACTTAAAATGCACCCCATATTCTTCCTCCTGTCTCCCTCTGGCCACTTTGTTTTTCTCCCCCTCTACCAAGGCCCCCCTTTCCCTCCTACTCATAGAGTTGAAAGAGGAAGTGGGGGGATGGGACGACGACGACACATCACTCTTCCACCTTCTTCCTTTTATGATGTGCTTTGTGTTCTCACTTTGTATTTTTATCTTGTGCTGTTTAGATGAAGGGCGGTATACAAATTTCATAAATACTGCTACTGCTACTAATAGCTCTGAGTACTTTTTTCCAGGGAGGGGGGAATGGTACCCACCCTTACCAGCTGTTGATGAAGGAGTCAGTAAATGAAGTGGGAGCCTCAGAGGCTTCACGGGCACCATGGGAAGTCTAGAAGGATGCCATTGTGCCCATGCTGGAATCCCCAGTGGATTTCATCAAAGTAATATTTCTATGTTAACACATTTGCTGTAATCAAACTACCATGCAATCCCTCTTTATATTCTTCAACACATATCAAAGGAAAACCATAAGCCCACTTTGTCATGGTTAGCAAACCATCAGCGATAAACTCACCATAGCCATTAAATTCCAGGTTATGACCCCACCAAAGGATTTTTAAAACGTTAGCTGCAAAAAATATTTGCATACTTGAATGATTTATCTCGCAGGACACCATGACCACAGTATACAGCTTAGAAATTCAGAACATTTTGCTTAATGTCACCAAAGTTATTGGATCCTGTTTTTATGTGGGGAAAACAAGGATGATGGGTGGGTAGTCTGCAGGAATCCTCTGGTCCTGGGTACTAGTACTGGCACAAGCCTGGAACTGTGTAGAAAAAGGTTGGTAGCTATTAAAAAGGTACAGCCATGTCTGCTTAGAGTGAGAGAAAGTATGGGGAATGGACTTTCAACTTAGAAGATGTGTTTGTAAACCTGTAACTCATACACTACCTTCAATAAATGAGTGCAACGGAGAGTGCTTTTCAGGCTTGTGATAAATAATCCCGCAAGAGAGGAAGAGCAAAAGAGATGGACACCTCTGCCCCAAACACAGTTCTAATGATCTTTCCATGAGTTGGTGGATGATCTTTGGCAGCAAGAGCCCAAGTACACTTTTCTCTGTTGTGATTTCTTCTTGACCTTAATGTGCGACTTGGTTTGTAACCTGGATGATACTAGTGCTAACAATGCCTTGAATAGCATACATAGAAATATGTCAGGTGTTGAAGTTGTAGACAGCAGTTTGCTATATGTCTGAAGGGGGAAAAACGAGCATGCTGTGAGATTTGTGTATCGGAAAACGCCTCCTGAACAATGGTTTTCACTCTGTCGAAGTGCCACAGGGTTTGATTTAATATTATAAAGGCAGAGCCAGAAGACTCTGCTGTCTGGATTATATCTCATCCCTGCTGCCTCCCCCTGGTGCTTTGCCTTTTAATACCAGTCTCTTTGTAGCTTCACACAGAAGGATCTTCAGGGTTGCTCTCCTTCTGTTCAAATCATTGTAGCACGGCAAAACCAATCTTCTCCTTTTTATTTAAATTTTAATAGAGTTTTAACAATTTATAATATCAAACATTCTCCCCTCGCGCCCCCTCCCTTTTTAATACTTTGTTATTCAGATGCAAAGCTTAATTTGAAATGTAGTGCGATAACCCAGTGTGTGCAAACTCTTATCTTCTATCATGACAACAGCAGATTCCTGAAAACCTATCTGATCTTAAGGCTCGTGATTTAACGCTGGCTTTAAATGAAATGGTATTTCAGGCACCTGGTGGCAAGAAGAAAAGTAAAGTCGCTTTTTTTAAAAGAATGCTCCCTCCCCCCCTTCTGCTGCTGAGATATGCAAATGTTTGCCTGTTGTTCTTGTTATAAATCTCCTACATTAATGGGCTTGCTGTGGACCCCAGCAGCTATTTAAAATATTTGTCTTTTGGGGGGTTTTTTAAATAGGAAAACTGAACCACTTCATACCAGTAGTAGTCTGTGTGGTGGGGCAATGCTGCAGAGCTGCCTTCTGAACACCAACATTGCTACAGCTTCCCTGGGTGGGGATGGGGCAGGGTGGTCTCCATGCTGTGGAGGCACAGGTTGACTAGACACTTGTGCAGAGCACCAGGTTGACACCACTGCTGCTTTTATGTAATCCCAATCTCCCCACCACCCTGTCCAACCCCAGTCCTGCCTGCATAAGCTCCACTAATGCTGCTGGTGGGAGGCTGGCTCCAGAAGAAGAAGAAGAAGAAGAAGAAGAAGAAGAAGAAGAAGAAGAAGAAGAAGAGGAGTTTGGATTTGATATCCCACTTTATCACTACCCGAAAGAGTCTCAAAGAGGCTAACATTCTCCTTTCCCTTTCTCCCCCACAACAAACACTCTGTGAGACAAGTGAGGCTGAGAGACTTCAGAGAAGTGTGACTAGCCCAGGGTCACCCAGCAGCTGCATGTGGAGGAGTGGGGATGCGAACCTGGTTCACCAGATTACGAGTCCACCGCTCTTAACCACTACACCACACTGGCACCACACAGATCACATCTTTCCTCCATGTTCACTAATAGCAATAGGGTCAATTCTTGTATGGTGTTACACCTTCTGCTTCCCTTCCCTTCCTTTTTAAAAAATGACACTTAATTTAAATGGACCCAAACAATGCTACTCTCTGCTTGACAAGGAAGGCAGTGAATGCGAGTTCAGACTGAGCTAATTAAGTACTGTAGTTGCATGTTCAGACCCAGAGACCTCCCCCCCCCTAAATAAAGACACACTCGACTCACAGCTTTATTGATTACAGAAGGTGAGTGGTTGCATAGGCTCTGGTTCAACTAGCTCCCTGCACCCTTGCAGCCAGCACTGACCGAGGGCACCAGCATAGGTCAGCCAAGGGTGAACACCTGGGTAGGCAAAAAGCTGGGAACAGACTATGTTCACCACCCAGATGCCCCCCTGGACTCAGGCACAGGCACAACCCCCTCTCGGGGGTTGACCAAACCAGTTGAGTCTTTGGATTCCTTTAACGTAATACCCTCCACATAGGTATGGTGAGACCATTCTCCCATCCCTATCACCTGAACCAGTGCCTATCCGCAACCTTACAAGTTGTGATGATTTGCTATGTGGCAGGCGAAACCCAGATGGCTACAGCCAATCAGCCAGGTGGGAAAATTCCTGCTGTGCCCCTGTCCCAACGACAGATGACAAACGACGGCATAGCAAGGTCAATCGCAAAATGCCCTAAAAGTAGGGAGAGGTGGGCGGGTGTTCCGAATGCACAAGCCGAAAGAGGAAGCTCTGGGTCCTGTGCATGGGTCCCTCAATCCTCTTGAACTGTGGCCCATTGGCCAGATTGAACCCAACATAGAGGGACCTACCAATCGGGTGTTGTGGCTGTCCAATCTTACCCACCCACAACACACGAGGTCGGTCTCCAGGTCTCACTGCAACACATGCCCTCTTTTAGGGAGGCCATGATTTATTTCCCCTGATCACCACTCTCAAAGCCAACAAAAGAACAATTAAAGGACTAAAATGTGGGCTGCACTCCCATTGATCCTTTTCTTCTGTCTTCCCTCACCATCTTCTCCTTTTCCTCTTCCACTCTGAACTGCCTCTCCACTCATGCTCCCTTACACTAACAATACATTTAAGGGCAAAATAAATCAATCCATTGTGGTTTTCTTTTCCACTAAAGAAATCAATGTCCAGAGGTTTAAACTAAGTCCGTCCTCGATGAAACCCAATTAACTAGATAGCAGCGAGTACCAAATGTTCGGCATCCCATGCCAATGATAAAATTAAGCTACAATACTAGTAGACGATTTGGAAAAGTATTTGGGGAATGGTAGTACACTTTGAAAACTGCACGGATGTGACTGTCTTCCCCCCGATTTGAATGTTTATACTTAAACACCGAATTAACTCTTGCGTGAAAGTCCAATTCACACACAGAGAGATACAATCTGCAGTTAACTCGATGAAATTTTTTGATAACATAGCTTTTTCATTGAATTGTATTATTATATACAGTCCAGTTGCTCAGATGATTTCCTAAAAGTAATGTAGAGAAGAATTTGACATGCTTATGCTCTCAGTTTTTAAGTGAACAGACAAGATTTAGTTTTTGTTTCCATACATGCTACTCATCCCTCTTGTTCACTGCTAACCTCAGCTTACTTGCCGTTAATTCATGCTGTACATGAAAGAGCTACTGACAAGCTTTCAGAAAGTAGCTTAAATCTCTTTACCTAAGCAGATCCGCTGAATTTAAGTAAACATGCTCATAAATAGCTTTTCCTCTGTGCTGTCTTTGGAGAGGCTTCTTTCCATCAACTTTATCTGTGTGGATGCAGTCTGATGAGTATTAAAAAAGATATTTATAACTTTGTCAGTCACAGCAGTATTAATATTGAAATCTCAAGAGGCAAAAGAAAATCCATAAAGATAGTAGAGTCTGGGAAAATGGTGCATGTGTCCATCAAGCTCAAGCTGGAATGAAAGCCATGATAATGGCATGCTTCATTGATTAAGGCATGTGCACAGTTTCATCCAGACATAAATGAATTGGGGGGGGGGCTGTGTGCTTAAAAAGAAGCAAAGCCTATTTTTTGCATAATGGCTGGCTGTATAGCCAAGGTGCCACCCAACCTATAATCTTAAATTTAAATGTATTTATGTGTGCTATTTATAAGCCTTCACGGATCCTCCGTAATTCCATGATGGTGAGGCTGAATCAAATGTGAACATATTTACCACCCTAATGTAAAAACTCCTCCCCCCCCCAATGGCTTCTTTTCTCCACCTTCTGTTTTATTCAGAGAGAAAGATAGAATGAGTTTGGCGCTGAATTTGGCATAAAATTAGAAAGAAAGGCCTGGAGTGGGACATTAATAATAAAAATGTTTGCATGAAGGAGTGGGTGGCATGGATGGTACTTTCAGAAGAGCACTGCATGATGTGGGACTAAACTACACAGAATTTTTCAGTAGCCCAGTCCAGCCTAGAAAATAAATCAGAGTGCTGGTAGGCCCTGCTCCAACTTAAGAAGGCCTCTTGGTTACACCGGAGCCCTGAACAAGGGGATGGGGAATCTGTGGACGTTCCAGATGTTGTTGGACTACAAATCCCATCTTCCCTAAATATTAGCCAAGCTTGCTATGGCTGATAAGGAGCTGGAGTCATAAACATATAAGGAGAGCTCTGCTGGCTTGGACTAAGGACCCATCTAGTCCAACATCCTGTTCTTGCAGTGACCAAATGGATGCTTATGTGAAACCATCAACCAGGACCTAAGTGCATTAGTGGCCTCCTCACTTGTGATTCTTAGCAGCTGGAGGTAGAACATAGTGACTGTGGCTAGGAGCCATTGATGGTCTTATACTCCACGAGCCCAATAACATTTGGAGCTCCTCTTGGACATACTTGGGCAATGTGTCGGGGACACTGCAGTAGAATGAGAGTGTGTCAGGAAGCAGTCGATAAAGCTTTAGGATCTTTTTGCCTTTAATACCCTGAAGCACTTGGTTCTTGGGCACACTTGGTAACTCACACATCATATATATGATAGGAGAAAGTACTTTGAGATGGCTTCCCAACTGTACATTTGAAAAATAAGTTTTTTTAAAACTGGCAAAACATTAGTCTGGAACTGTAACCAGACTTTATTGTGCATGGCAAGGTGAGGAACCTCAAGCCCGAGGGCCAAGCCTTCAGTCTTCTCTGTCTGGCCCCCGGGACTCTCCCCCAGTCCACAACCTTCTTGAGCCACACCACTCAACAGCCCTGCTTTGCACCTCCCTTGAGAGTTTTTGCCTGGTTGGAACGTGTCCTTTACCTCTGACGTTGCTTAGTGAATGAGAAGATGCTTGCATAAAAGAATCTAGCCTGCTGTACTAATCAAAACACTTAGATTTGTTGCTCTGCCCACATTTTCTCTACCTCTGCCTATCAATGGCATGGTTAGGTCAGCCTAGTTGGATGGGCAGGGTACAAATATAACAACAACAACAACAACAACAACAGTAATTTATTTCTTTATTTATTTATTATGGACTCACAGAAGGCTCCTCTGAAGGGGAGGTATATCCCTCAGGCTGAAAAAGGTTCCCTACTCTTGGTGTATGGTAACGCCACACTACTACACAAACACCAGGGATGCAGGTGGCGCTGTGGTCTAAACCACTGAGCCTCTTGGGCTTGCCGATCAGAAGATCGGCAGTTTGAATCCGCGCAACAGGATAAGCTCCCATTGCTCTGTCCCAGCTCCTGCCAACTTAGCAGTCTGAAAGCATGCCAGTGCAAGTAGATAAATAGGTACCACTGCGGTGGGAAGGTAAACAGTGTTTCTGTGTGCTCTGGCTTCCGTCATGGTGTTCCATTGCACCAGAAGCGGTTTAGTCATGCTGGCCACATGACCCAGAAAGCTGTCTGTGGACAAACATCGGCTCCCTCAGCCTGAAAAGCAAGATGAGTGCTGCAACCCCATAGTCGCCTTTGACTGGACATAACTGTCCAGGGGTCCTTTACCTTACACAAACACCATCTGGATCCATCTCAGAAACACCAAATTGGGCAGAACATTTGCCAGACATTATAATTTTGTATAGGTGCCCATTTTGAGAATGGAAGTTTAGGCAGTTTAGAAAAAAACAGTAGACCAGACTTGGTTTAGAAATTATACACAGAAGGCATGCAATGTGAGTAGCGCATTATAGCTTTGATGAGCGAAATGTGTGGAAATCAAGGGCAAGGGCACATCCTCAGCATTTCTGCATGCTAATAATTTTACAGCTTTCCACTAGTAACGCAGTACTCAGTTTTTTGAAAGCATGGCTGTACTTAATCCCATTATTCTCCTGCTAACAGCTGAAACCTCTTCTGCTCCACAAGCTGTATTTTAAGTTGTTAACATAAAACAGAGGATAATGTTGCCTCAGCAAAAAATAAAAAAATTAAAAAGAAGCCATTGAATGGATCTGAAAACTATATTGTATTGGAATGATCTTGAAACAGAATAGCATGCCCAGTGCTCTTAGCTGTCTTGTAGATATTTGAATAGCTTCTTTTCACAGTGGAACAATCAAGTGTAAATGCAGCTGACCTTGTTTTCTTGGCTACTAGTCAATATAATAAAACATACTGTGCTGTTGTGGACAGCTTCTAGTCAACTCAGATGAATTATTGAGTATTGAATGGTGTGTTTTTGTTGTTGTTGTTAAATTGCAAACAGCTTCACACAGTCACAAAAACTGTGTGAGTAAACACTTTGATCTGGAACTCTGTAGGACAAAGCATCATCTTGATCAGGAGTGTTTTGTGGTTTTCTTTATGTACCTTTTTGGACCTTTCAATTCCAAATAAAATAAATTCCCATCAACCGTAAGGTTGGTCAGGGAGGCTGTTGTTGTTCCTGTCTTTATTTTTCAGTAGATGCCCAGTGTAGATGAGACTGAGTCATGATCCCATGCCATTCTTTGCGGCACTGTTGTGGGAGGAGAGATGGTTCTTTCTTCACAACATAGACATTCCTATTGGGTTCTGTTGGAAAATGAAGAGCAGGGTTGCATAAACACTGTACATTTAAAGCACTCCCCCAAAAAACAATCCTGGAAACATAAGCTTACCCCTCACAGAGCTACAATTCCCAGCACCCTTAACAAACTACAGCTCCCAGGATTTTTTGGAGTGGGGAAAGGAATGCACTTCAGATATGCTCTGAGTGGTGGACGTGCCCCAAGGTAAAAGACTTCTGGGAAAGGATTTATAATGAATTGAAAAAAGTGTTGAAAAACACATTTACTAAAATACCAGAAGCCGTTTTACTTGGTATAGTGGGGGGTGAAATCCCCAAAAAGGATGTTACTTTTTTCCAGTATGCCACAACAGCTGCGAGAATATTGTTAGTGAAGAATTGGAAGAAACAAGATTTACCAACTATCAAAGAATGGCAGATGAAGATGATGGAACTTGCAGAACTGACCGGGAGACTCCAAGACCAGAGAGAAGAGACGGTGGAAGAAGATTGGAAGATTGGAAGAAGTTTAAGGAATATTTGAAAAAAATATGTTAATATTTAAAGCCTAGAATAGCTTTGGAAGTGGATATAGGCTGTAGGGTTAGAAGTAGAAGATAGAGTATTTTAAAATAGTATTATTTGTAAGTGATAAAATGTGAAGTTGATTTAAGTATGATTAAAAAAAAAGATGGTTAGAAATTATGATATATGTAAACTGCTAAAGAGGAAGTAAAATGAAAATCACATAGGTGGGACTTGGGGAAGCCAACTTAACAATGTTTAGGGAAATAAGGGTATGACAAGAATTTGTTCGTATTGTTTGTCTTTTCTTTCTGTGTTTTTTATTTGTGTTATAAAATGAATAATTTTTGTTCGGGTGGGAAACAAATATGCTCTGAATTTATGTGGCTTAAGCCACAACCAGGCTGTCTGAACATCCCCAATGGTGCTCATATTGGCAACAAATGATTCTTTGGGTCAAGAGAGAGAAACGTAACATCTGTTGCCTCATCAATAAGGAACCCCCAAAAAAGTTTATTATGATTTTGGTATGCCCTGAAGACCATTCTTCTCTTTGGGGGTGATTTCACCCATCACCGCTAACTGGTTTTTTTTGTATGTTCTTATATTTTTGTTCTGCTGTGTTATTATGAAATTGCTTTTGTAGTGTTTGTTTGAAAGGCATCCCTGTTTCTTTGTTGTAAGCCGCTTTGAGCATGATTTTTCTTTGTGTGTGGAAAAGTGGCATACAAATAAAATGAATGAATGAATCCACTCTAACTGCTTCAGCCCTTTTCTTTGGATTTGTAGTTTTTGGCATGATATGTGGCCATAATAACAAAAGGCTATTGCAGGTTGCTTGCTACCCTTACACCGAACGTTTAGCAATGCCTCTTTTACGCAGGATGTTACAGAGCTTTCTGTTGCCGTGAGTATTTTAAGAGGGGGCATTTCGTCCTCAATAATATGGCACATTTCCACAGACAGCGTGGAAAAATGTATAAATGAGTGTTTTTAAAGATACAAAGTGGCCCTTCATCTGGGCGGTCATGAGTTGCCTAGCAACCAATTGGCTTCCTTTTCAATGTAAGAATTCAGAAGCTTTCTGACATCAAATTACTATTCCGATAATGCCTGCCTGAGTCTCCCTCACACAGTTGTATAGCAAGCAGAAATGTAAGACATGCAGCCGTCATGCTAATAGGAAAGCATTTTTGTCCTCCTCTCCTCAGTGGAAGGAAGCCAAAGTCTTGTGGCATACTTTCAAAGTGAAGCTCTCAGTATATTTGCAGCTTCAATTATATTGTTTCACTCTTCAGAGGTTTCTGCAAACTTCAAACTTTACAACTTTCAGGGTCACCTCTGATGTTACTTTACCTCAGGGGTCGCCAACCTGTTTCGAGCCCATGGGCAGATGGGCAGATTAGAGAAACTGCTGTGATCACCACATTCACACACCACGACCAACCTATGCTATGAGCTGAAACAGAAAGCTTCTTTCAGACTTACCGTAATTTCAGCAAGGGGTGGGGTGGGGTAGATGCACTGTGGATGCCAGGGAACTCTGATAATGCCTCTTGCTTGTTTGAATGAAGAATAGAGAGGAATCGGCTACTGTGCATGGAAACTTGCCTACTGTAAAATTTACATTGGTTTCTCCACCCTCTTTTGCCTCTGTTCCTCCTTACCAGTGACCTTCACACAGTTTCCCATAAGAGAATGTGGCCCTCAAGTTGAAAATGGCTTCCCATACCTTTGATGTTTACAGAAGGGCAGAGTATTCAGCATGGTTCCCCCCCTCTTTTTCTAAAAAGCAGCTATCTCCGCAAATTGATTAACATGGAATAGAGATACTGTGCATTGCCTTCTCTAACCTTAGTGAAACCTATTTGCCTAACACTATTAAATTTAATTTTGAGAACTTCACCCTTGATCCAGAATCGCATCCTCCTCTGAGGTTCAATTTGGGTTAACTGCTGTAAATTAAATAATGGAAGTCCCATCCACAGAGAAGTCTTCTGATACAAGCTGCATTGAAGTCAATGGGATCTGCACCATCAAAATGGCCAGACTGTGAGGCTGACAGCTTAATTAACTCGGTGGTGAACTCCATA
The DNA here is from genome assembly GCF_965153285.1 of Podarcis tiliguerta. Classification (NCBI taxonomy): domain Eukaryota; kingdom Metazoa; phylum Chordata; class Lepidosauria; order Squamata; family Lacertidae; genus Podarcis; species Podarcis tiliguerta. The sequence goes on along the minus strand of NC_139536.1, from coordinate 80,873,968 downwards.
GAAACAAGGTCCTGATAGGTTTAACCTCTATTACTCTTCTCCAACCGTCTTCTATACTTTAGAAGCAATTCTAAGGAATGTGTACCATCTAATCTGTGCCATCGTTGTTGGTGGGTGGACAAATGCCATTAGGAATGACAAAACTATCAAGCCTTCCATTGTTCCTTCCGTTTTAAATCTAAACAATTGCTTGCAGCAGCTGAGAAGGACTAAAAAAGTAAGGACAAAATGCCCTCACCCAACATTTCACAGAAAGGCTTTGCTGAGGGAAAAAGTTGTTCTTGCTTTTCCAGTTATAATTAGGTCTGCTAGATTAGTCACCCTGTTAACATTTATATATATATATATATATGTATAAATATACATAGCCACTCTGGTTCTGTGAACAAAGAGTGACTGTGCAGAAGTTCTGTCACACTGCAAGTTCTTCCATATGTGGCTGTGTGGAACAGGAGTTATTGCCTTCTCCCTCACTTGCCCCACTGTATTCTTATCTCTGTTTATCAGTAGAGAAGTATTGGTTTTGGTCCGGGGACCAGCTATTCCCCGTTCAGTTCTGAGCTGGGACAGGCAATTACTTACGGCGGTGAGATGGGGACAAGAAACCCATTACAGTTGTGCCTTGGTTTTCGAACAGCTTAGTTCTTGAACATTTTGGCTTCTGAACACTGCAAACCCAGAAGTGACTGTTCCGGTTTGCAGGGGCAGAGGAAGAGGGGTGCAATGGAGGCAGGTTGCCCCGGGTGCCACCATTGAGGGGTGTGACAAAATGCCAGGTGGCACTCCCTGTGGGGCCTACAGCAACACGTCTCTCCTGGGAGTGATGTGGTGGCTTGGGTGCCCGCAGGCTCCACACTGCACCAAATGGTCTGCCTGCTACCTCTCCCCCAGCTGTAGGGTGGCTGAGTGGGAGGAGGCAGGCAGACTCCTCAGAGGCCCAGCGGAGCATCCTGCCCCACCGGTGGCTGACTGTGCCCCCATAGGTGCAGGACTTGATTGGCGAATGATTGGCTTGCTCTGCCACTGCTGGTTTGCAAACTATTTTTGGAAGCTGAACATCCGATGGGGCTTCTCCGGCTTTCGATGGGCTGCAAGAGTTTCCTGCAGCCAATCAGAAGGCATGCTTTGGTTTTCAAACATTTTGGAAGTCGAACGTACTTCTGGAATGGATTCCGTTCGACTTCCAAGGTACGACTGTATATTGTATTTTCAAATCAGCTACCTACATCACCTCTCTGAGGTGCAACTTCCTCATCTTTTTGAGTATTTAAAGCAGGAGTAGGGGATCTTCTTCTTTAAGAAAACCAACAATTTAAAGGCCTCATTCTCTTGCGGGCAGCCTTCCATGACTACATGCATCTTGTTTTTTTCAGTAATTTATGTACATATTTATGCGGGATGAGCGCTGCATCCCATAGTCGCCTTTGATTGGACTCAAAACCGTCCAGGGGTCATTTAACTTTACCTTACCTAGTATATACATTTTTGTACATCTTAGCTGGAGAACTGCATTGCAAAATACGGAGTAACAATGCCATCCTATGAATGCTTAGTTAAAAAATATGCCTCAGTGATTAAATGGGACTTAACTCCCTAAGTAAGTGTTCAGAGGATTTGAACCTAAGCCTGGACCTCTTCAGCTGTTCAGAATTTGTATCAGGGAGAGGCATAGGTCCATGCAATTTGATCCTGCCCTCTACACCCTTCCCTCCCCACAATGAACAGGCTTACAATCCTCCCCATAATTTTGAACACATTGTGTGCTGTTCTAGCCCATTGTCTGCATTCTGTAGGCATTTTTAGACACTCTTTTTACATAAAATAAATACTTTTCAATGCACAATAACAGTTCAGAACGTGGACCAAACAAATCCCTACCCAATTCCTAGCCCTAGTTTCTATACCTTTAGCAGGGCCTCTGAGGCTTATGACTATCAGCTGTAATTTCAGTATTTCATAAATATAATTGTAAGCCTCATACGATTTCAATATTTCATGAAATGCCTTCAAGGGCTTATATTAGACTCTTGAGGACCTCAAAGTACTGTGTGAAACATAGCATGGCATCCACACCATAAAGTAACCAATATGTAGAAACTGTTCTCCTCTCAGTATTCAATCTTCACATTGTGTGCTGTGAGGCAATTTTTCTTTTCTACTTACGGTAGGTACACATGAAATTAAAGGAATGCAAAGGTTGTATCCTGTTTGCATGGCAATTCTGGGAAATGTCTGCTGTTTCACCAGCTTAGCTTTACAACTCAGATAATCAAGCTGACCCTGCATAGATGTCTTCTCCACTGTTGCCATCACCGGCCATTCAACCTTGAATGGACTCTTCCTGCCCCTGACACATCAGTCAATGTAAATTCAAGATATAGCTTTATCTTCTTTACTTGCCTGCCAAGAACTGTTTTTCGCTCTGATTACAATTCCTGCTCCAGCTCCCCAGAGAGTTAAGATATGTCAATAGTGCCAGCCCAAGATGTTTTGTGCAATCTGCATTAGGAGCAGACTAAAAAGTCTTGCTGAACCATTTAGACACCAATTCCCACCTTCATTTGCACCCAGTGCCCCCTCTCACGGTGCCTGCTAAACTGTACTGTGCTTCATTGCAGATGATGACAACAACAAAACAACAACAATATTGTTTTTCTCAGCCTTTCACCTTGAGGTCCCAGGGCAAGTTACAACAATGTTAAAATATAGTATTGAAAATGGTTAAAATACATAGTAGTAAAAAGAATAGGGTGGGTCATAAAATATACATCTCAGGTTTTAAAGAGGTTCACCTTCAGAGAACAGTGGAATCTATATAATGAAAGTGTCATGTGCACCTCTGTGGAAAGTGAACCCCACAACTCAGAGGCTGCCAAAGAGAATTCCCTCTCTGGGGCCACCAACTCCTGAACTTCTGAGGGTGGTGGAATTGCCAAGAGGCTCTCCTCTGCTAACACCCAAGAGGGTCTGTAGGAAAGGATATTTGTGGCCTAAGTCATTTAGGGCTTTAAAGACTAATGTGAGCACATTGAATTGGGGCCGGAAACAAACTGTCAATCAATAAAGCTGTTCTAAAACACAAAATATGTATGTTCTAAAGGGAACCACAGTAATCAGGTGGCAACAGGGGACTTATTCTCATTTCTGTGAGTTTAACAGCTGGAAATAATAGTATAGCTTTGACAGATCAAAATACGACCATCAGTGCCCCCAAGCACTTGCCAGTCGTCTTATTAGAAGTTTAATATTACAGAAGCTCAGCCTGGAAGAAGCACTATTTATGTAAGCATCCTTTCCTGGAAAACATTTAATACAATATTAAACTGGTTGGGGAAAGCAGAACAGATTATTTCCAAGGTTTTTGCATGTGGGAGTTAGGGCAGGAGAAGAAGAAAAAACCTCACACTGTGGGCCTTTTGGTCACCCATGTACCCCCACTTCAGACATTTTATTATTTGAACAGGAATAATTAGTATCTTGCTTGGTTTTAACAACGAGCAGAAACTATTAATTAACTGAAGCTGACTGGCCCTGCTTGTGATCACCATTGTAGGGAACAAATTGACTAAATTAATAAGACTGGGAGAAGGGAGTCAGCAAAAAAATGAAGCCTATGCCAAATTCTCTCTCTCTCTCTTTTAATATAGAAAAAGTTAGCACGGGTGGTCTGCTCATTTTTGTTACTGTCCCAAGATTTGAACCCAGGTGACCTAGTTTAAGGCTAACAACCTACTCACTGCATCAGCTTTCCCCAAAACTGGTGCACTCCAGATGTTTTGCTCTACAGCTCCTATCACTGCAGCCAGGATGGCCAATGGTCTGGGATGATGGAAACTGGAGCCCAACAACAGCCAGTTTGCAGAAGACTACACTGCACCATAACTGCATGCATGATTCTGGTTTGGAGGATTGGAGATGAGTCCTCTTTTTCTCAGAGTGAGGTCTCCAAACCCAGATTACAGACCACCAGTCCTGGTTTGCAGAGCTTGTTGTCAGTTTGTAGAATGGTAGAGTTCAAAGGGAACCCAAGAGTCATCTAGTCCAAATTCCAGCAATGCAAGAATCTAAGCTAAAGCATCCATGACAGAATGGATGTAATACAATCTGCATGGACTCTGGACAGTCACTGTGGGAACTGAAGGCTGTACAAAGGTAAGAACCCCATCTGTTTCCTCACCCACTTTTGCACCTGGCCTTTGGACTGAGAATGGTTCCCCACCTTTGCTGTGTCATTTTTTGATTTTCTGTTTTATGAATCACCTGCTTCGCACAAGTCTCAAGGCAACTGACTTGAAATCAACTAAATGTAGCTCTAGAAACAGCACAAAACATGACAACTAAAGAGAGGCTTTAGAAACAATGCAGAATAAACACCTAAGGCAGGGACCTTTTCATTCAGCAGAAAAGTCTTGTCAAAACAAAAAGTCTTCAACTGTATCCACAAAGTACAAATAGCAGGTGCCAGCCATATCTCAACAGAGATGTTGTTCTGTAGAATGGGGGCAGCCACACTGAAAGCCCTGCTTTGAGTTACTGTGGAGCAGGCATCTGATATTTTAGGAACTTTAAAGACATGCAGGATATAGGCATCTTGACTCGTCCCACTTTACACACTGAGATAAGGGTGAAAATGGGCACATACAGTGGTGCACACATACTGTAGCTCCTCTACGTGACTGGGAACCCTGTTCGCCCAGCGTTCCTGATCACATGGAAGGATCTACATATGTGCCACACTCTACATGTAGAAGAAGTCCAAATGCCACCTTCACAACCACATCTAAAGGCCAAGTCCATCCAGCAAGATCGTGCTTCCTCCCATGTGTAGAGTGGACATGTAGAGCATTCAAGGCAGAGAACTATTTCTGGCTTGTATTAAATCATAGAGATGTGGCTTATGGTGCTATTCTCTTACTGTTTACTGGTAATGTAGCTCTCTCCCACCTAGCATAAAGGAGTTTTAACTTTTGCTCGCATCTGCTGCAGTACTGGGTCATGTGTGTAACCCCAGCTGGAGTTAACAGCTTAATTGCTATAACCTCACTGCCATTTCAGAGTTCAAGTACAGTACCTTCTGAAATGAAAACACTCTCACTTTGTATTATATTTTCAATCTCTCATACTAGAATTCACCCTCCTACCTGGTTAAAGTGAATTACTACTATAATAAATTAATCACAATTCTCTTCCAATTTGCACAGAGAATTTTTATCATAGTATTGTGCTCTTGCAAAGTAATCATACTGCTAGGTACCGTAATTTGCATTGTATTTGATCGTCTAATACAGACTTCCATAACAGCCACTTCAGTTTAGTGATTTATTGATAATCACTGTAGTCTTGTTCTGATTCTCCTGTTAAATGAAATTAGATTAGGACTTGTTCCTACATTATCATGGGGCATGACTTCCTAAATAAGAAAGAGGTCTTGCACAACTTCAAAAGCACTTAGCTTAGACTTACTATGTCCTAGGCTGAAAAAGTTCAAAGGTCACAGACAGATTTTAAGAGCTCTTCTGTAAGCTCTGTGTCCTAACTTGACATCGGGATAATGAAGAGGGAATTCTGCATTGATCTAATTGCAACAGGACTAAGCTCATATCCTCACCATACATTTAAAGCACATGGCTTCCACCAAAGGATCCTGGGGCCTCTTGTTTCACCCTTGCAGAGCTACCATTCCAAGCACCCTTAACAAACTACAGTTCCCATGATCCTTTGAGGAAAACAATGTGCTTTAAATGTATGGTGAGGGAGTGACCGAAGGTAAAGAGACAACTCCTAAGAGGAATGTAGCCAACAGTCATGTTGGTAGAACATGAGACTCTTAATCTCAGAGTTGTGGGTTCAAGCCCTATGCTGGGCAAAAGATTCTTGCATTGCAGGGAATCGGGCTAGATGGCCCTCACGGTCCCTTTCAACTCTACAATGCTATGATTCTATGATTACCTGGTTGCAATACACTATAAGGCAAGCCAAGATTGTGATTTCTCCTGAGACTGAGGCTGAGACTGAGAGCTTGCTTGGGAGACAGGCACTATCCTGTAAGAAAAACAGATCGTTGCCACATTTATTTATTTATTCAATATATATTCCACCCTTCCTCCCAATGGAGACCAAGGTGGCAGTGGAAAGACTGTCAAAATTTATATGGAAAAATTAACGACACCAAATATGTTTTGTACATTTTCTTATTGGACACAAAGGAGCCATGATAGAAACAGTGGTTTCTTGTGGCTGCAGCTCAACCTCTTGAACAGACCAATAAACATGGTCTTTATAGACCAAAGACAAGATCTGGTCAATGATTTTTAAAGTCCTGCTGATGTCAAAAGCAACTGTAAAGCAGGTGTTTATTTTTACCCCTTTGGAATAAGTGGGGAATACATGTGTTTACAAGCAGCTGCATTATGCCCATAATTTTTTGCAGATCAGCTTAGCACAAACATCTCTCTTTGTGGGATTTGTTTGCAACCAAATGAAAGAATTGTACTACTGCTGGCACCCAACCCAATTAGAATTTTGTCACTGAAATTTAAATTCAGAAATACAAATACAAATGGAGACCATGATAATTTCTGCTGTATCTTTGGGATTTCAGACATTGCATATTTTTTCAGGGGTGTTGGGGAGGAATGTCAACATTCAGCATGTGAAATATTAACGATACTGATAAAATTCCAGGCATCCACTGTAACTTGGATAACAAAGTTGGATGCACAGTGAAACTTGCCTTCTTTACAAATCCTTTATTTATAAGATTTTCAGCAAGAACTCTACAATCTTTATTATTGCTAAGTTGTTAGAACTTCAGACAACTCTCCAGAAGGCCCATGCCTAATGCCCAATATACACCAGGGAACTAAGGGCATTTAAAATCACAATTCAACATTCATTGCTAGAAAACAAAACAAAACAAAAATACCTATCAAGGGAAATCATTTTCACAGCAACTAGCATACTGCAAAATACTTGGAGAAGACAGCAATTTGCCTTTTGTTTCCTTTTTAACTTGTGGAATTATATTGGAAGGGTGTCTTCTGTTTGAATAATATAACCCTGAATGCAATAGTTCAAAATTGCCTCCCTAATAGGGTGACATCTAATGAGTTCATTAAACTCAAAATTATATGTAATATTTATGGATGTTATTGTCAATGAACCAAAACAAGTAGCATTAAAATCATGGAGCCATAAACTGTTATAATGAATAGTGATTGCTGGAAGGTGAGTTATCTGTGCTCTGATCCATTTATAAAACTGCAATATATTCATAAGAAAAGAACAGTTCACTTCACTGTTTCAGAAGGGAATTGAGCAGCAGCACAGAAGGCTTAGTAGCAAAAAATCCCCCATAATAAATGTGTAATGCTCAAATGCTAAATAGAAATGCTTTAAATTAAAATCTTTCTCTGCAAGGTTAATTGCAATATAACATTTTCTCTTTTATGAACAATTAAGTAATTGTGAAATGTGTGCATGTAATTTCAATGTCATTGTCTTTCACCACCAGTTGATATGGGGAAAACTGTGTATAGAGTATAACTTATTCAAAACATAGCATCTTTGCCTTTTAGCATCCACACACACTAATAATGATGCTTTTCCAAACAGAGGCCAATGACTGACATATCAGTTCCACCTGAAGTATTCTGGAGCACCATGGCTTCACTTTGCAAAAGTTTCCGGGGGGCAGTAAAGGCTACAGGAAGTTTCGTTTGCTATGAGTTGGATCCAGGCTAACTGTTGGGCAGAATTCTGCCTGCCGTACTCTCCTGATAGAAGAAATGGGGAGATTATTTTGACCGATGTTGCCCCTTTCCCCCTTTCCTTATTTTTCTCATCCTTTCCAAAGACTACCTTTCCAATTTCTGCTTTGTTTCATTCAGTGCAATATTATTTCCATCCCCCCCACACTAGAGAAGCACAGAGACCCCAAACACTGGCAGTCTTTGTGTTGTACTTGGCAAATGTAGAGGACCCAGTTTCTGCTACCTTTCACCTCCTGTTTGCCTAAAGAAAGGATGTTAGGGTTACAGCCTCTCAGCTGCCTGCTTGCCTTTCTCTGCAGGTGCTTAAGGGAAGTTGCCAAGCCTTTTCTCCTCTGCTTCAGACATTAGGGACAACAATGCTGCTAATAAGTGGTGATATTGTTGCATTTGCCCTTTCTGAAAATGTTTCTTATCTGCGATTGGTTCTCTTGATTATATAGGACAGGAGTAGCTAACCTCTGGCCCTGCAACTGTTCCTGGGTTATAGCTACCATAATCTCTGCCTATAAACTATGCTGGCTGAGGTTGATGGAAGTTGGGACTGCAAAAACATCTGCAGGATCACAGATTTCCCACTGCTGATAGAGTTATATACGTTTGTGTCGTGAATTTGTTTGATCCTCTGTCATCTCCCTAGATCATTGGACAATGTTCACAGGATGATCGGAGCAAAAGGATTGCCTGCAGACTTCTTCTGTAGTCTCCTTCTACCCTGCTGGCACTCTTTTGTACCGCACTGGGAAACAAGGTGAATTGCTTGTTTTTCCCCTTCTACCTTGATTCCAAACTAAATGGTTGCCTGAGGGGTTCTTTGAATATTTCATTTGCCATCTTCATCCAGACTTCTACAGTGCGGCATCTTGTTGCCGGTTCATTTATTGTTTCTTTTGTAATTGCAGTAATCACACCAATTTTATACTGTACACCTGTGAAAATGTCTTGTGACGCCCCAGGGGGAGCTCTCCTACAGAAACCTCTCTACTTTCAATGCAACAACTGGCAGGAAATGTGGAATCCATGTGGATGCCTCCTCCACCATATCACGTGGGCCCCATATCGACAGAAATGACTGCTGCTGGGCTGTTATCTCTCTCTAGAATAGATGGTTGGGTATCATTGCTGTTGGCTATCTTGAAAGATCTCTAATAGCACTGACTGCTGTGCCTATTAGTGCCTGCACATTCTCCCTTAGAATCCTGGCAACACAATACCATCTGAGCGTTTCTTATATATGCAGTTTCTCCCATTGCAAATGTTACGTGAACTGAAAGGATTGCAACCAAGGCCAAACCCCTTGTGCTTATCAGCCACAGACAGGTTTCCTAATAGCCCCAGATCTTCTGGCCTCCCCAGATTAATGCTACTGGTGTGTTCTTCCCTTGCTTAATTTGCATGTGGCGACTCTTCTCTAGGCTACTTGTGTAGAATGACAGTGTGACTAATAACTAGCTTCTAATGAGCAACCCTTCAATGCAGCCATGCACGGTTGATTGTACTGTACCTTCTGAAGAAAAAATGATTGACTGGAGTAGCTAGAGCCTCCTACCTTCTCTTTTGTAGACAGCAATCCCCATACTTCAGTGGTGTTTATGAATTCTAAGTGTTTTATTGTATCATTAACATTTTCCCAGGAGTGCATTTATTTTTTATTAACAAAAAATACCACTCATCTCACTTCTCCTACAAAATGGGGCTGACTGGGCAATGTTTACAAGATGTTTTTCAGGATTTTACTGGCTAAGATACAATGGGGGAAATCTGTGGCTCTCCAGATGTTGTTGGACTGTAACCCCTATCATCTCCGATCATTGCTTATTCTGATAGGAGTTGGAGTCCATCATATTTGGAGAGCCACAAGTTCCCTATCCCTGGGCAAAGGTATACTTTCCTAGGAGGGAAATATTCGCTGCTAGTAATGGATGGAGGACATAGAGAGGTGTGCAAATGTGCGCAGAAACTAGCCTACTACCCGCCTTTGCCTCTGCACACCTCTCTCTGTCCTCCATCCAGAATTTAAGGGCACATTCCAGCTATGCAAAAGTACTAAAGGACAATGTGAAGTTAGGGCTATTGAGAGCTATGGTCTGAGGGGAAGAGTCATGAGGGCCTGATAGAAAGGCTCAGAGGGCCACGACTGGCTCCTGAGCCCAAGCATCCCCAACACTGTCATAAATTGTATGAACCTTCCCATCCACAAAGGTCTTGGCCTAGAAAAGGCTAGCAAGTTGTGACACACTGCTTATGGGAATTGTTGTTCATGTGCCTCTGGTGCAGGTGCCACTCTCCAGACTTTGTGTTCCACCCATTCCCACTGGAAGCTTGGTGGATTATGTGTAAAAGCAGGATGTAGCCTTCATAGAGGTAAATACCATGATAGACTTTCAGCATTTAGTCAGCCCAAGCATCGCTTTCTCGCACCGTAGTTGTCGCTGTCACAAGTGTTTCAAACATAAGTGATATGCAACATATCACTTTTCAAAAAAATATATTCTTTCTGACCTATGGGCTAATAGAAGGATGAATAGAGTGCTTAGAATTAAAGGGAATAGAATAAGACTGCTGGAAAGAAAGGGACCAGAGATGTAATTATCATCTGAATGGGGGCACTTGCCCTGTTTAAATGCACAGGCAGAACTGAGGAGAGCAGACACTTGCTTGCCTTAATCCTGCAAATGTTGCTTCCTGCTCCAAGAAGCCCTATTGGGGCACAGGAGAGATGCAAGCAGCAATGACAGATACTTCCAGGCTTTGATGGAGCATCTCTCCCCCTAGGGATAGCACTACTAGTCCCAGAATCCCCAGTGGGATTTGATGCTAGGCATGCATCACACTTATTGCACTTGGGAAATGATGTGCTTTACACTTTACTGTGTAAATTTGCTGTTGGGGTTTCTGGAGCTATTATCTCCAGTTCTGCTTGCATCTATGGAGGGGAAAGATGTTCCCCCAGGGGAATACCTGCTGCCTCTCCCTTCCTCTCCCTTGCCCCTCCTTGCTCAAGGTAAAATACTGGGTTCTTGGTGCAGGCCGCCCTGAAGTACAGCAGACAATACTTGGTTTGCGAACACCCTTCTGCCCTGTCCTGTCCTTGACAAAAGCCCATGAGGCACAAAGGGAATAAGGTAACAATGGTAGTCTAATAGTTCCAGCACCCTGGACAGCTCCAAGTGCACAGCATCTTCCCAAATAGTGTAGGATGGGCCTGAAGCTTTTATTGCTCCACAACCTCCACCTAGGCTCCACCTCTTCCCTGAAGAGCGGAAAGTCTTAAAGGGGCAGATGCCTGGCTCCTCATTTTAGACAATTCCCTCCCAGCTTTCTGCCTGGGTTGATGGACCAACATGGGGGAGCACTGGGACTTAATCACAATGATTACTGGGCTCACACATTCCCCATCTCTTGTCCCTGTGTGTGGAAGATCAAAAACTTTCAATTTCTAACTAACCACCATTCCCTGTGGCATGGAACTGTGGTTTGTTTAAACCATAGCTAGTAAAAACAAACCAGGAACAAGCTGTGGTTTCAGATCCTGGCTTATTCTCAGACTATAGATAGCAAATCACAGTTCTGAGTTTGGATTTGTAAGGAACTGTGGTTTGTTTAAAACTGAAATTGTCTCCTTTCACCAGGTACAAAAGAGGTAGAGAAAAGAGGAGAGCACACAAGTGCAAGCAGTGGTGGTTGTTGCCAACTAGACCTTGTGGGGGTGCAAGGAGGTCCATTGATTATGACCAAGTTTTACTGGGTTTTTCCCTATCTTCCTCCCTTCCAAAGATATAGTGAACATGGAGGCACTGCAGTTTTCCAAATAATGTGGTTTGTTCTCAGAGTAGAATACCAGTTTCCCTTTACATCTGAACTGAGCCTATAATTTACAAACTGGTCAAGGCATTTCAGTGTTCCTGAGGCTTTAAGGCAGCCTTTCTCAACCTGTGGGTCCCCAGATGTTGTTGGACTACAACTCCCATCATCCCTGAGCTCTGGCCTTGCTAGCTAGGGGTGATGGGAGTTGTAGTTCAACAACATCTGGTTGAGAAAGGCTGCTTTAAGGGAACTGGTGAATAGATTGTATACTTTTGAAGCAGTTCTTTTGTTGCTGAGTTTAAGTTCACTATGTTTTAATTCAACAGAGATTAACAATATTCTAAAATATCCTACATGTTTCAGTGAACTGCCCCAGGATCCTTGACGGATGGAAAGAAAGCCCAAGCATTTTACAACTGAAAACATTTCCCCACATCTTACTTTTTCCAACAAGTGGGATCTCAAATAGGAAAAAGTAGGATCCAAAGGTTGCAGGGAGCAGCTATGTTTTTCAAAACAGCTTTAAAGGCAAGAGACTATTTTGTCAATTCATAACATACAATGATATAATTTGCACTGCCTCTGGAAAATATTAATTGCAATCAGCAGAGACAAAACAACAATACAAATGTGCTCATAAATACGGTTCTATAATGTAATCTGGAAAAGAGAGAGAGCTTGTTGTTTTTTTTGATTAAGGATAACACTGTGCATTCCTTTTGTTCTCAACTATCACAAAAGGAGTGAGACCCTAAAACAGAAATAAGAGCTGAGTCTTTCTGTCACTCTCATAATCTGTGAAGCAGTAACTGTTCAAAATTATATGCAGATTTAAACTCAAGGCTGTGGCTATGGGAAAAGCAGAGTTTTCTTGGAGTGTCAGTGTTGTGACCCTCTTCATCAGGTTGTGTATATGTGTAAATAGACCATATCTCATAAAGATACCACAGTCTCCTCATCTTCAAAAGGAAACACAAACCCTGGACAAACATTTGTCACCACTGGAATCTCTTACTGCTCAGAGATCGGTGTCGAGTCCAACACTATTGGTAATTGATCTTTGCTGAAGACTGGCTTCTTACCTCTGAAAACCACAAGAATGGAAACTGTCATTTGACACCACTCCAATTGGGCACTTAATAATTAATATTCCATAATAAATTAATTGCTTTCCGCCCTCTTGGCATAGAGATGTCTTATTTTCTCATTTAAAATTAGAATATCCATTTACCAATCGCATACAGCAGAACAGAGCAATACAGCATAGCTGGCTCCAGAGGAATTCGTGGGCATTTTAGTAAAATAGGCTTATTCTTAAGAATGCCACACCCTGGAATTTAAGACATAAAAAGAAACGATTTGGTTCTAAATGAGGCTAAGAAGCAACCTTTTTTTCTTCCGCAATGGTGTAAAGGGTACACATGCTTCAGAGTGCAATCTTATGTATCCTTAGCAAGCCCTATCAAATTCAACGGGGTTTACTCTTGACTATGCAATTCTATGCATGCCTGCTCAGACATCTATAGGAAGCACTTGTTAAGATAGTAGCATAGTGTTGAAGGCAGGAAAGGAAGACAGATTTGTTCAGACCACTGTTCTCCCACTTGCCATCTGGAATGGATGAGGGTGGCAAGGTCAGTTCTGCAGAACTTACCCAGCTCTCCCTCTGGTGTTCCTGTGCAATCCCAGCCTCCTGCCACCCTGCCTCGCCTTCATCCCATCCAGGTAAATTACAACGATACTGATGTTGGGAGGATGTCCCAGGTACTGCCAGGTCACATCACCTGCTCTTGGGACACAAACTTTCCCTTTTTGAAACCAAACTCCTGAGGATTGAGCAAAGAGAGTTAACTCAGTCTTGCTAATAAATCGATCGAAATCTTACATCAGAGAAACATTACCAGAGGCAAGACTAGTAAAAGTTAATCAGGGAAAAGTTATGCTAATATCAACTTTCTATTTCCAAATACCCCCCCCCCTTTTTAGCAAGCAAGCAAGCAAGCAAGCAAGCCTACCCATGCATATAGATGAGCTATGTACATTTGTTTTTAAATTCTGCTGGTTCCACCCCCTTATATTTTTGATTAAGTGGTTTATAACATTTCTTAAATAAATAAAATTCCCTGTGCTAATGAAGGTTGATTGGAATTACCATGTTGTTGTTGTTTAGTCGTTTAGTCGTGTCCGACTCTTCGTGACCCCATGGACCAGAGCACGCCAGGCACTCCTGTCTTCCACTGCCTCCCGCAGTTTGGTCAAACTCATGCTGGTAGCTTCGAGAACACTGTCCAACCATCTTGTCCTCTGTCGTCCCCTTCTCCTTGTGCCCTCCATCTTTCCCAACATCAGGGTCTTTTCCAGGGAGTCTTCTCTTCTCATGATGTAGCCAAAGTATTGGAGTCTCAGCTTCAGGATCTGTCCTTCCAGTGAGCACTCAGGGCTGATTTCCTTAAGAATGGATAGGTTTGATCTTCTTGCAGTCCATGGAGCTCTCAAGAGTCTCCTCCAGCACCATAATTCAAAAGCATCAATTTTTCAGCGATCAGCCTTCTTTATGGTCCATGTAGGGATGAATTAAATATGAAGTAGTTTGCCTAGGAATTTGGCATTTCCTTCAAAGCAGATAAGGTTCCTAAAATGAGAATTTAGGCGCTTTTAAAAATTGATACCAGTAATCACTAAACCTTACCTGTCAGAGCCAGTGCAAGTTAGGTTGATCACAATCTGCTCAACAGAATGTTTATCTGTTTGCTCATTGCCTTTCATAGCTTTTGCTCAAGCTGACCATGTTCAGCTTGTGATTGTCTTTAGACCCCTAGATCCTTTCTGCATGTACCCTTGATGCAAGCTGACACATGTAAAGGACATCAGAAGAACTGTATCTCTTTGTGGGGAAATCCAATGTAATCCAGTCTTGAGGCCACCCGAGAACTAGGGAAACTGAGTACTGTTTAAGAACAGCCCTGTTTACGAATTATTCGGTTTACAAACTCCACAAAACCGGAAGTAGTGTTCTGGTTAGCGAACCTTACCTTGGTCTAAGAACGGAATCCAAACGGTGGAAGGGCACTGGCTGTGGAAGGCCTCATTAGGGAAAGCATGCCTCAGTTTAAGAACGGACTTCTGGAATGGATTAAGTTTGTAAACCAAGGTACCACTGTATAGCCTTAAACTAGTTGGGGAGATTGGCTGTATTCTTAATGGGGCAGAATGATACATTTTGGCACCCTTTAAATATATTATCTGAGAATAAATAAAAATATAAATAACTGGATTGTTTAGAATTTTAGGAGTTGCTCTCAGTAACTCCTGCAGTGGCTTGGAGAATCTCACAAAATATACAACTGGTAGATCAATTCATTCTTCTCCTCTAAGATAAAAAACCCAAAACACCACCGTATCTGCTCACAGGCTTTTAAAGTCAACTGTATCTAGTGCATTTAAAGGTCTTCATTTAGCATTGTGAACTGCCTCACAAAAAGAAGACACACTTAAAGTGCTTTTAATTAAATCTGGGGTGAGAAC
Organism: Podarcis tiliguerta; assembly: GCF_965153285.1. Lineage (NCBI taxonomy): Eukaryota > Metazoa > Chordata > Lepidosauria > Squamata > Lacertidae > Podarcis > Podarcis tiliguerta. Next base: position 80,858,867 of record NC_139536.1, on the reverse strand, counting down.
TAATTTTTGTCCATCAAATCCAACACCCTGCTGTGCCACTGCTTTTATTTTTCCCCCCTTTCTTGTGTTCGCTCTGAATTTTTTCAGTCAGAAAACCTTTCATACTCAGACTGATTTGTATACCTCAGCATGGATGTAATTATATTATAGATAGATTTGGGAAATTGAATAAAGATATGTCTTCATTATCTTGTGCAGTAGAGAAAGCAATTATCTTAATCTCACAACAGATTCATTATACGTATTAATCCTTAATTCTACGTACAATATGAGATTACCACTTCTTTTTTGTGGTTTTGCTTCAAAGTGTAAAATTAGATAAAATTTCAAGTTCTAATAAAATGTTTGTCTCAGGAGAAATTCTACACCAATCCTATACGGATGTTTTAGTGCACCACAACAATGTGCAAAGATATTTTAGAGCTGATATGTTATTTCTGGAATGGGGACCCTGTAGAACCTCTCCAGATGTCTCCAACACCCACCAGCTGCAGCCAGCATGGCCATAGTCAGGGATGATGGGACTTGTAGTCTGGGGGGCACCAAGTTTTCACTTTGGCCTTCTCTGAATTCAGATAAACATGCTTTCCTTTCAAAATTCTGCATCTCTCCTTTTACTTTATTTTTTATATTTACATCAGACAACAGTGTCTTCTTAGACAGTGTTTCATAATAGGATGGATCTCCTGTTGATCTCCCACAAAGTTTGGGAGATATCGTTCTCTGATCAAAGTAACTATTCATAATATTCCCAGTGAGCATTGTCTACACTGAGTGGGCAACCTTTTACCATGGAAGGTATTGGCTGGGGCCAGAGTTAGTGCAGAGCAGGGCCAGGAACCACCATCCCGACTTAAGAGAGGGAGAAATAACATGTAATAAAAGAGAGATAGTGAGGACGGGGTGGCGATTATCTCAACTCTTCCCTTTCCTTGCCACCAACATGAAATTAGGCTAAGGACCATGCGCCCCAAAGGCAAGAAGTAGCCTACCTTTATCTGGATGGAAACAGGTTTTCTTAGACTTGTTAAGCTTTTAAAAACATTTATTTCCCTCTTCTGGGGCGGAATTAGGCTGCATTGCTATATACGCTTACTTCAAAACAACCCTTATACAGTGGGAATTTTTTGCAAGGAAATATGCATTGGAACAAACCATTCGTCCTGAAACCATTCGTCCCCCAAAACCTGAATATTAGAGCTGTGTGGTGACGGTGCATGTCTGTCTATGCCAGAGCCCAAAGAAACACAATTGCTTTCCATTTCTTTTTGGCTTTGTGTTCATTTCTCTGGTTTCTTTCTAATTCATTTGTATTCTGAATGCGTCACAAAGGTGTTCCCCCCTGTTCTGCTTAGATTGCCTGTCAGAATACTTACACACGGGGGTTAAGATTGAAGCAATGTACGGTACTTGACTAAACCTTAGAGCCTCATCCAGTCCAAGTAATTTTTTTCCTTCACAAACCATAATACTTCTTTAGCTTTCAGCTATTAATAAAGAAAAAGCCAGCAATTCCCTTTCCTCCTCCATTTTAAAAAAGTGTGTCAGATAAATTTGCTGGCAGAAAAGAAGCACGGGACTCTGAAAACTGAGCTTATGTCTAATCTTACTTTGTTCATGATTGGAATTCAGAGGGTAGAAGCATGCAAATGGGTGTTGCTGAAAATTAAAACAGGAACAAGTGCTAGTACAACTACGTGGCATCGATTATTTCTTTGTCATCCACCCCACGTTATCAATCCCTCCCAGTAGTAGACAGCATGATGGTGTGCCTCTGCTCACCTGCCCTCTGGTTGGTCACGTGACTACTGGTTACCAGGAAGTAGAGAGGGTCAGCAATTTCACATTTGGGTTTTTAAAAGCTCTCAGTCAGATGCCATCTGCACTTGGCAATTTGTTAATTTTTAATTTGCCAATGAGACCAACTTCATCACTAGTATTTGCCTTAGTTCTCCCCTCCCACGAGTGGGACTTCAGGTCTAATCTCATAGCTGTGTGGAGATTGCCATGTGCGTGCGCACGTGCACACATAATAGGAGATTGCAGCAATTCTCATGACTTTGGGGGGGTTACCAGCATCTATAACCTTGACGTAAACAAACAGCTAAGCCAAATTATAAAGCAATAATCAAAGGTATGAAATGAAGCAAAAGTGGTTTCTCTTCTACTATTGAAATATTTCCAGTTTGATCATGGAAACGAGTAGAGAGAATTATCATTGTGATTGGCCTTCTGAGCTTTAGACAAGGGGAAGATTGTCAGGGAAGGGAGAAATATTAACGGGAGCTCGAGTATCACAGATTGCTGTGGCTATTTTCTGCTTGATAGGGTTCTGTTTAGGCCATAATTATGCCTAAGCTGTAGTATGATGGTTTATGTTGCTGTTCAAGTGAGAAAATTGTTTTTCCGTCCCAAAGTCTCAGACTTTATTTTCAAGGTCAGGTAAAATAATGATGTAAGAAAGAAAAAACAAATTCCACAGAAATTATAAAGCTTTCATGTCTTGACAAAGATATTGCTTCTGCATAAATAAGCCAACACTAGGCTGGAACTCAAATCTGTGTCTGTATAAAATGTAACAAATAATTGAGCATTTAGGCCTCATCATGACGACTATACCGGTTTGTGCTACCATTTGGCTCACTGCTGTAATAACGGCCAGATGAGGGGGTGAGACCAGACCTACATTCACCTTATTTCACCCAACAACAATCCGATAATAACCCAATAATAGTAACAATCTATTCAATTCGGCCAAAAATGTTTTGAGGTTGGCTGGATTTTTATTTTTTTTACTGACTCTAAAGAGGGATTTCTGGTAGTCTGTGAAATCCTTGTTGACAGCAGCTCTCCAAACTCCTTGGACTGATCTGCAGTCTCCATGGATCTCAGATAGTGCAGTTACAACTCTGTAGTACATCCCTCCTCTGATGTACCTTGGTCATCCATAATGATGGAAGAGCTCACTTCCTCAGCCTTGGTCTTCCACTTATGTGCATTGCAGTGGCATGGCAGCAGATAATTCCCTTTGGATCGGCATAGTAGCAGGGTTAAAGCAGGGCGTAGCCTGGAAAACTAAGAGGCAAGGAACCCCAAAGAAGCTCAGAAAGGAGAACAACAAGTTGACATGCATGCACCAATTATTTGTATTTCAAATCTCATAGTAGTGTAATGCCTCAAAATACATATTGAAAATCTGGGGGCTGTTACTAGAAGCTTACACAAGGTTTGATTCAAGGGGACTAATTTAGAAACAATAAATGTTTATTTGGAGCATTGCTATGTGAACACAATTTTAATTATCAGCTTGTGGTAAGCACATGATTCAGTTGCTTTAAGACTCAAGACTTAGTGTTCCATGAGGAATATATAATTACCAACAAAACTTTTAATTTGTTTTTTATCTTAATTTTTCAAAAATTTACTAAATAAATTATCATGCACACACCAATCACATTATAACACACATTTAAGCTACTTAGCATTTCAGTCAGGGCTGGGTGCTTTTTCTGTTGGCAGTATCAGTTTGTGCTGTTGTACCGCCACCAAATCACTTTAGGTCAGACACTTCCACATAGCTCAGTTGATAGAACATGAGACTCTTAATCTCAGGGTTGTGGATTCGAGCCCCACGATGGGTGAAAGATTCCTGCAGGGCAGGGAGTTGGACTAGGTGATCCTTGTGGCCCCTGCCAACTCTGTGATTCTATGATGATCTGGATTGTGTGACTTAAGCTATTGAGGCCTGGTGGGTTATTGCTCAGGCTTTATGTGAGAATAGTTGGACTAGATAGAATAACTCTTTGGTGTCTTCCAACTGTGAAGCTATAAATATGACCCCCTCTCCAATTTTTGATAAGGATGGAGATATAAAATTTATCTTGTGTTTTTGGTAAAGTGTTAGGAGAAAGGAAAGGTCAGTGTTAAAATATTTTGCTATCCTTACTGGCTGATTTTGTAGCAATAGAACGTTCCAAGTTGGCTCAGAAGGAGAAACTCTAGCACAGCCTTAGTGATTTCAAGTATTGTGACAATACTTTCTCTCTCACTTGAATTATTTGGAAGTAAGATGGTGATATTTATTACCATTATTTACTATAGCTCTCTATGAAATGGTAATAGTCAATTTAGTTACAGAATCAGAGACCTATGGTTTTTATATTACTATATCAAATAACAAGAGGCGAAAGCTTAATTTTGCCTGGGGTTGCAGACTTCTCCTGTCAACAGCACACAAAGAGCCTCTTTTCCCTCATTCAATCATCACAGCACTTTAAGCATCATTGGTTTATTTTTAGTTCAGCACTGAAGGGGAGAGCTTGCATGAAATGCATGTGGTGCTCCACAACTCCTGCATAATGTGTGTGTGTGTGTGTGTGTGTTCCTTCTGTGCCTTTACGGAGGTTAGTAATGCTTTTAAAGATATATTTTGGACCAGTCCTAGCATTAGACAGATATAGATGGCTTACCGTATGTCAGATTATTGGTTCATCCAGCTACCTCAGAGAAGGATCTCCCCACAGCCCCTCCCTGTTTCCTGGGATCCTTTTAACAGGGGTGGGGGAAATCAGGGATTGAACGAGGGACCTACAGCAATAAAAAAACATGTCTTTCTGCTGAGCTGTGGCTACTCCCTAGAATAATGCTCATCTGTTAAGCTGCGTTCAGACAGCACTTTGTTGCATTATATCAGTGTTACATTACCTGATAATATCTACATTTTATGTGATTTTTCACGCAAAGGAGAAGCTACTTCTGGAAAACTTCCAGAATCTTGCAAAAGTTTAACACTAATTTCCATGTTCGTTTCCTCCAGGAAAAAAAACCCCGTTTGCAACCCCATTAACTCAGAATAATCGTGGGAATAATCTGCACTGTAATTTCCCCGCCATTTGCAAGGGCCACAGCATGTGATAAAATTTGGAGTGGTGTTCCAGCGTATGTTTCTTTCCTTCTGTTTCATGGGTGAATCATGGGGGGAACAGAAGCACACATATACATAAAGGGTGGCGATACGCTCTATGACATCCACTGTTGTGTCAAACCGTGGCCACTGGTGTGAATGAAATTAAGTGTGATATGGTTGTATGATGATCAAAAAGCCACAACCTAACAGGTAATGCAGCGTAAAAGGAACATTGGAAACTGAGACAGAAGCGCTGGCATTATATCCAGGAAAACTAATGCAATACCGCCACCCCCATACTGAATACACCCTTAGAACTGTCAGGTTGCAACCCCGAGATCTGTGGCAAAACTGCAGGCATGGCACCCCTCAGGCAGGCTCCTTCATCTTCTGCTGTGTCAGGAAATGGAATGTGTATTGTGGATCGATGCTTTGAAACCTCCCAACTCAGCAGTGAGAATAACTAACAGATTGAGGCTGGTTTTGTCAAACGCTGAAAGCTTTAAAAGACTACACACGCTTCCTGAAATTAGAACCTCATTTGGTGTGTTTTAAAGATGAGACAGCTACAAATGAAAGAGCGTTTGTTTGTAGTTTGTAGGGTTGCTGTTGGTGTGTGTGCACATGTGTCACCTCATATGATGAATACATATCAGAAACAGACCGTTTTTTACCTTACACATTGCTCATTTCACACATCTTTTTAAGTCACTGTATTTGAAAAAAAAAATAATGTTCTAATAAAGAGTAATTTAAAAGAAAAATCAAAAGAAGATCTACAGATACAGATTGTTGCTTTAAAACAATTGCCTTGTGGATTCTGATGGATGGAGAGGCAGGATATAATTATTTATTTTTTAATATTTCTAGCTGATTGCATTATGGTATGAGAGCCCAAACTGTGTTCCACAAGCTTCATTCAGGTGGCATGTACATGTCGGTTAAAAAACCAGTTTAAAACCATATATCATCTACCAGAGTGCATTACAATTGCTACCGAATTAGCACATTTTGCTTACACTTGAGGTATTTTTCTATCTACTTAATGATAATTATTATACCAGTGGAACCATTGTGAGTTTAATACTATAAGACTCTTGCAGATTATCTCCTTTCCTTGGCATATTATAAAAGTGTTCAAGATTATTGAAGCGTCATTCTTTAAAAGTTGTTGTTTAATACAGTGAATCAATAGGAACAAAATTATCCACTGCAAGAAAAACAGCTTCAAACAGCTCTCTGAAGCCTTTTCTGTTAGAACTTTTACATAAAAATCAGACTTCATTAAGACAGGAAATTTTCAGACTAGAATATGCTTCTTTAAGAAAACAAAAAGAAGCACACACACACACACACACACACAAATCCACTGTCTTGGATGCATATTACCTTCTGGAAGGGATTTGAGCTTTAGGCAAATTGTATGAAATGTGTGGGTAGCAAAACACTTCCTTGCCTAGGCAGGCCGCTTGCTATATAGTAACTCCATGAAATTACAGTTTACGTTTCTGCTCCAAATGTATTCAACTGTGTGTTCATGCTTAAAAAGAATTGTCAAATACTTCAACATCTAATTACGGCTTTCACAAACATATGTTGGCTGAATTAATTCAACATAAATTTTCTCGTAATAGAAGCTGTTGCACTTTCTTATATTGCTTGCAAAGGAATATCCATCGTTCACCACAAAGTGCCATAATGTGTTGCTCAATAGAAACAAACAATGCCGTTCAGGAGTACTTAAGGCCTTTTCTCTCTGCTCACCTTCCTCATCCTAGCCATGTTTCTTCAACAAACATGACTAGAAAATTACCGCAAACTCTCCCTCCCGCCCTCCCTCCCCTCTTTACAATAAAGCAGCGCCAGATTTACACATTCCTTCTCTTTCCCCAAGATCTGAGGGTGGTGCATTAAACGTGCACCTCCATTTCACGCATCTGCTTTTTAAAATTCCTATAGCAACTGCCAGGGGTTGAAATCAGGACTGTGCTACACTGGGAGGCTTTTCTTCACTCCCCAACTCTGCCACCCAAAAGTTGCTGTTAGGCTGATCTGCTCATCCCTACTGCCAGAGCTCTTTTCGTCTTGTGGCCCAGGTTTCATCCACACACAGTCATGGGTCTGTGTTGCCATGTTTACATGCTTTTTTAAAAACAAGGCTCCTATGAAATCCACATGGCTCTGCGGAAAGAAGGCATATTCCTAAGTAGTCCAGAGGTGGCTTTTTGCCTTACAGTGGTACCTTGGGTTAAGAACTTAATTCGTTCTGGAGGTCCATTCTTAACCTGAAACTGTTCTTAACCTGAGGTACCAGTTTAGCTAATGGGGCCTCCCGCTGCACAATTTCTGTTCTCATCCTGAAGCAAAGTTCTTAACCCGAGGTACTGCTTCCGGGGTAGCAGAGTCTGTAACCTGCAGCGTCTGTAACCCGAGGTACCACTGTATTTCCTTTTCAAACTTTTTGTAACTGTTTGGGGCATGGCAGTGGCATAGTAAGGGGGTTGCGGTGGGTGCGGGCCTCCACAGGTGTCATCACTGAGGGGGGGGGGGTGACAAAATGGCAAAAATATGTGTTTTTTTAAAAATAACTCCTGCACCCACTGCTCCCTCTTTCTATGCCACTGCAGGAGCACTCTCCCCTCGAGTGATTTCCAGAAAACAGAAGCATTCCTGCCTCCAACTTTGCAGGCTAGTAGCCTTTGACAGCCCTCTCCTCCATGAATCTGCCTAATCCAGAGGTGTATCTAGGTGAGCCGGGGGGCACTGGGCGCCACACTGTGGAGCTTGCAGTGTGCCTGAGCCATGCATGTCTCCTGATGGGGAGGCGGCGGGTGGACTGCCTGGAAGCTCCCCACTGCTTTTTCGAGCAGCGTGGGGCTTGCGCCTGCCCACCACCTCAACTGCTATACAGCTGAGGGGGAGGCTGCGGAGGGGCTCCACACAGCGTGCCCTGCCTTGGCTTGCGCTGCCCCCATGGGCAGCTTGCCCCACCCCCAGGAGCGGTTTGCTCTGACCCCGGCTGCAGGGCGCACGCGCCGTCCCAGGCACTGGTACATAGGAACACAGGGAGCTGCCTTTTACTGAGTCAGGCTGTTGGTTCATCTAGCTTAGTGTTGCCTATGGTGATAGGCCAATGACTATTCAGATTTTCAGACATGGGATCCCCTGAGTGCTCTCCCAGGTTGCTCATAATTTTTCATCCCTATTCATTCATTCATTCATTCATTCATTCATTCCCCTGTTTAGGGAAGTTATTAATGTTTGATGTTTTCTTGTGTTTTCAATATTTTGTTGAGAGCCGCACAGAGAGGCTGGGGAAACCCAACCAGATGGGCAGGGTATAAATAAATTATTATTATTATTATTATTATTATTATTATTATTATTATTGAGCGAGGGGAACATTACTCATCACTAGTGGTGATGGATCCATTCGAATTTGAGAAGTTAACCTACCACTCCTCCTTCTCTGCCATATTGCATACAAGGATGCCATCAATTCTACCAAGCCAACTGTGCAAGCAGGCTTCATAGCCTTTCTTTTATTTTATTTTTTATAGTGGCCTTCTGGATTCTCCCGCTTCCAACAAAATCAATAGGGCTGTGTGCCCTCGATCTAGAGAAGCTCCTCTGATAATGTGGAATTGATCAAATGCCATTTTGTTTTCTGCAGTTATTGCATTATAGACAGAAAGAAGATTGCCCTGGTATTGAGTATAGCACCTTCCCTCTGCCGTTCCAGTGAAGAGAGATAATATCCTTGCTAAACAATTAATTTTCTTTACAAGAGGATGAGAGATAAAGGAACAGGGAGGCATTTTATTTCATACATTGGACTCCCCAAAGAAACCAGTGCCAGTGGTTCCTGATATGAAGTAGTTTTGCTTTCTAGCTTTCCCCACAAAAAATGCTTGCACATTATCTGGTGGATGATTGCTTTGTTTGGAAAAGCAGTCATTCCACTGTGTCCCCATTGCCAGAAGATGAAGCTTTATATTGTGATTTTATTTTTTTAATTGCATCTAAATTTCAGGGAGGAATGAAAACATATGAAGTTAGTTAGTGCTTTGCTTTTCAGCATGGCAAATGCAGATTTTGAGAGCCACGGAGATAGGAGTGTTTAATCAGGGCTACAGGAAAGAGAGCCAGTTTGGTGTAGGAGTTAGAGTGTTGGACTATGACCTGGGAGACCATGGTTCAAATCCCCACTCAGCCAGAAAGCTCACTGAGTGACTTTGGGCCAGCCAATGCCCCTTAGCTTAATCTACTTCACAGGGTTGTTGTGAGAGCAAAATGAGGAGAAAGAGAACCATGTATTCTATAGGAGTCTCTAGAACTATACTGGGGTAATTTTTTTCATGTCACCTCTGTGATGTTTCTGCCATTCCTCTGTACTCCTCTATGACCACATTGGTAGTGTCTGATATTGTGTGTGCCATGCACCTCACAAGGATTATATGGGTACCACACATGCCCAGGGAGAAGTAGCCCTAGCATGGGAAATAGCAACTTCATCTGCGTGAGTTACATGACCTGGAACGTCAGATTACATCAACAAATTAATTGAATTACTTTCCATACGTTTGTCTCCCATCTTTCCCCCCATTATTGTGTACATGTGGATGGTCTTCCACCCAGACACTGGCCAGAACCAGACCCTGTTTTGCTTCAACAATGTGGTGTCCTGGGAACTGACAATGGGAGAGCAACAACCACACCACCACAATGTACACATTAAATGATGTGAGGCAGGGATGGTGTACCTTTGGCCCTCCAGATGTTGCTGAACTGCTACTCTCATCCCCACCAACAGGCACGGCCAGTGGCAATGGATGATGGGATTTGTAGTCCAGGAACATCTGGATGGCCAAGGGTTCCCCACACCTGCCATAAGGGGAAGCAAACTACACCACCCACACAAACTAGAGTATTTTGAAAGGGAAATCTGAGTAAATCAAACAAGAAAAGCTGAAAAAAAATCCATTAATTCTGAATGCCATGTACTTCTCTCCACTTACAAGACATATAGAGGGGAAATTGTGAGGGAGGGGTTGTTTAAATGTTTAGCACTAAGCACGATACATGGTGCATATATTGATTTGCCGTTTACCAGTATTCAGGCATCTATTTAAGTACCAAGAAAAGTGTTAAGTGCTTCCCCAAGGACACTGTGCAATGCAGGGGCTACCCAACAGAGTGAGGGGGAAACCTTTTGCTGAGACCCAAGCCAAATGGTAATTGGCAATTTACCAGATGAACTATTGAACACCTTTGAACCACACGGAGTGCTGAACACTTAAAATGCAGAATCAGAGCCATTAGGTTAAGTAATGCAATGAATGACATTTTCAAGGAAAATGTTTTCAGTGTGGAGGAGCTTGATTACAAATTTCAAAACTACCTAGGCAGACTTGAGAGCAGCAGATTAATAATGCCACGTATATCACTTGCTGTCCATTTGTTCAGTTGTTCCTTAAGGCACAAACAAAAGACATCACTCTTTTAATCCACATTCATTTGCCCAGAATAACAAATAGCCACTGGTTATGTGTTAATTGTACTTATGGGATTATTTAGGATGCTGTGAATTAAGAGACTCCTATTCCTCTCCCACAGCTACCATTCCCAGAATTCCCTGTGAAAAGGGGTTGACTGTTAAACCACTATGGGAATGGTTGCTCTGAGAGCTCTGGGAACAGGATTCAACTCTCAGCATCCTTAACAAACTACAGATCTCAGAATTCTTTGGGGGGAAAGCTGTTCATTACACATTATTATGACACATGCTCGTCTATCTGGGAGATGATTCCCACAAACACTGAATCATCTTACATTTAGTTTTCTATTTAATCACGGTGGTATAGTTGAAAATGCCATCAACCAACTACTTCTCTTCCAGATGAGTTTTGTCTCTGTCTTATTAACTACAAAGTATACAGATTCCACAATAATAAATAGGTTGACCCTAAGCACACCTAATGGTCAAATTTTTCAAGGGCGTATGTATGCACCTGTTCCACATTTGATGGCTGGACGGGGTGAGATTTTATGCCCTTATTGACTTTGCAAAGTAGTTGAAATATTGATTCTGCTTGGTTGCCCTGGGATATTTTTAAGGCAGACATTTATTTGAGACCTCAGTCTGTCAGTGGAAATAGCATATGATTTACTCAACATAATTTACTTCTATTACTGTGCTTTTCTTTGATATGTCAGGTCTACTTAACTCAAAAGTGCTCTGCAGTTCCATTCCAAAAATGTTCACAAAAAGTTGTATTTTTTTATATGTCATCCTCCATATTAGTCTTACTATTATGTTGCAATTCTGTGTCTTACATGTTTAGAATAGAAATATACTTTGTCGACATGAAACGCACTGCAAGGAGAAATTCTTCATCTTCTATGAATAACTGTATATGTAAATATAATTTTATCTACTTATCCAGGCTTAAATTGAAGGTCATAATTCATGTCCTTAGGGCTACAGAGGGAAAGGTGGTTCGATAAGAGACATTTTCCCCCTACGGGGAAGCTCAATATCATACATTCTCAGAAGGTATCCACAGTAAATCCCTGTTTTAGAATTACTGCAAATAAGGGAAGCACGAAGACACGAAGAGCAAGATTTGCGAAGCAGTGGAAAGACCACCATCTTTCTGAGAAGAGGAAACAGGCTGTGCACATTGTACTGTTGGAAAACTGTTGTCAAAGTGTTTGCAATCTTCTATGAATGACATTTTATATATGTATTTATAGGATTCCTTATCTGCCCTTTACCAGAAGGGGTGGGGTGGCTGGTGGCCTTACAACACTATAACAACGAAACAATATTAAAACCAGTGAAAGCAATGCACAGCGGACTATTAAATATTAAAATCAGTTAAAACAATTTGCACTAGATAGATAGATAGATAGATAGATAGATTCATAGATAGATAGATAGATAGATAGATAAAGGTGGTTAGACTAACACCCATCTGCCCAGCCGGCATGGCCAATTTAGAACAGAATGTGACAGATTAAAATCAATTTTTAAAATGTACCCCATTTTTCCGTCTATAAGACGCCCCCATGTATAAGACACCCCCTATTCTGGGGGACTCCAATTTAAGAAAATGGGGGGGAGATGACTCCGTGTATAAGACGAACCATGGTTTTGAACGTTATTTTAGAGTAAAAAAACCCCCTAGTCTTATACATGGAAAAGTACAGTACTTCAGAATGCTAGCAAATAAATAAATTCTGGGATTCTATCTACCCCAGCCAGCATGACCAATAGTCAGGATGATGGGAGTTGTCATCTAACACCATCTGGAGGACGACAGCTTCCACATTCTTCCCTGCTTTAAGCAGAAAGTGGATCATTTTTTAATTGTTTCTGCTGCTTTTCAGTCCCCAGCTATAAACTTTGGGTTCACCAATAACCTGCATTGCAACTTTTGGTTCAGACAATAACCTGCATTGCAACCAATTGCTGCATTCCAGGGGGTTGAACTAGATGACCCTATGATTCTATGAACCCTTATGTTGGAGTAGAAATATAGGTGGCAAAATTCAATGGAAACAGCGATGTCAATTTCAATAAAAAAAAATTATTTGGGGGGAGGTAAGCCCCTTCTTGTATAATCAATCCCAAGACATACAGTAGCACACACACAAACACCATTTGAGTGACAATGCCCATCAACTTTGGGGGAGAGCGGCTTCCTTAAATATTTTATGGTGGGATGGCAAAGGGACCTCAGCCCCTAGCTCCTATGAATGGAAATGACCCGTGTGCCTCCCCTTCAAGTTCTTGTGAGGTGCTAATCTTCTGGAACTGATTTTAGAGGTCATGAAAGTTGTTAGATTATTCATCGTAGCAGCAGCTGTTGCAGCAGCAGCAGCAATAGTATGAAGGAGGGGGGGGCTGTGGTATTTCTGCTTTAGGTGCCAAAATAGCTTGGCAAGTCTTGGGTACTTTGCATCTGGGCTTGAGGGGACACCATTTGCTATTCAGCCTCAAGCAGAAAAAATCACTTGGGCCATCTCTGTTTCTAGCATTGTTCATAAAAGGTATTTTTCTTTCTTTTGCTTTCCTATGAAAACTTTCCTATGAAAACTGATTTCCTTTGAACTTGAAAGAATGCTTCTGACATGTGTCAGAATGTCTTCTCTTCCACTATTTGGCCTTGGTGACCTATTGCTAAATGACAAAAATATAAAAAATATATAAAAATCACTTTTATAGCTCACTTCTATTTCTCCAACCAAGGTGGACGTTCACCTCTAAAATGCACACGTTTTAGTGTGTTTCAGTTCATGTTTGTGATTGGCAAATTTTGGGTAGTTCAGCTTTTCCTTCCAAGATATTCATTTTGCTATACAATTGGATCCGCATGGTTTCTCAAGTTGGCATTTGAGACTTTCAGATATTGAAGAACAAAAATATATTGCGCTGTAGAGAAACTCATTAGGCTAACTATCAAGCAAGGTTGCAGCTTGCAGTAAACTCTCACTGTGGAATAAACATGGGTAAAATTGCATTTTCTAGCAGTATCACACATTTCCCCTAATATCTAGCACTGTCTTTTTTATTTACTTTTCTGTTGTTTAGACATGTCCCAAGAAGTGTCCTATCCACAAGTCCCCTTTCCTTCTCTGCTTCTTTTGCTTGATACAACCCATCTACTGGAATAAAATTATGGATGGTGATGAGAAAGCAGATAGAGGATAGTTTTCCTCCCTCTTTCATCATACTAAAACTCAGGGACATCCAATGAAGCGGAATGTTGGAAATTTATGGAGAAACAAAAGGAAGTACTTTTCCACACAGTGCATAGTCAAACTATGAAAATTGCTCCTACAAGTTGTAGTGATGTAGGTCTTTCTTCTGCAATCTGTACTGTTCGTATAATAACCCTTGTGAGACTAAATGTACTGGTCCAATTATTTTAATCCAGGTTCAATCTTTGAATTAATTGTGGGAATCTTATGAAAGTACTCCAAGAAGATATGAAAACTAGACACCTATGTTGGTCTTGTGACAGTATGTATAACTCTCATGGATTCTCCCAAAGAGCAGCAGTTTCATAAGAGACCACTGCCTGAAATCCCTAACTTTCCTGAGGAGAGGAATTGCTACTAATCCAGGTTAAGTTTGTGGTGGAGAGATGCCTATTTCTTGTATGGGAGATGGATATCCAGTGCTGTGGTACTAATGAATAGCGTGTTGACGCTTAGTAATTTGATGGATAGAGCTCTGGTTTTCTCCCTTTAAAATATTATAATAATTCCTATGTCTGTATATTTTTGAAGAGCTGCTTTAACGTTTCTGAACAGAATGGAATTAAATAGCTTCTCTAGATCGCAAACCCACATTTTTCAAAGGTACTTCTTAAGGATAAAATTACTACAAATTTTGCGCTTGAGTAAAGCAAATTTTGTCTAACTTTATAGAGAGTCAATGGTTGAATTCAGGCATAATGATAATCCCTGATATAGGACCTGAGTGCTCCCCACTCTCCTCCTCTGGTATGGCTGTAATTCAGAAACTTCTGTTTGATTAATCTCAGTTCAGCCATATTGTTCGAACTCTAAAGTGTGATTAATTTTAACTAACATAGACTCATAAAATTGTAGAGTTGGAGGGTCCTTTAGCCCAACCCCTTGCAATGCAGGGATCTTTTTGCCCAACATGGGGCTCAAACCCACAACCCTGAGATTAAGAGTCTCATGCTCTGCTGACTGAGCTATCTGCCTCATGGGCATGATTGAGGCAAGCCACCTATAGTTTCAGCAAACTATAGTTAAAATTAATCACACTTTTAACGGGTTTGGATGACACAACAAGCTGCAGTTAAACCAAGCAAGCAGAAACTTCTGAAGACGTCCTCATATCCATGCTGGAAGAGGAGCAGCAGTGCATCATCCTGAGGCTTAAAGGTAAAGGTAAAGGTACCCCTGCCTGTACGGGCCAGTCTTGACAGACTCTAGGGTTGTGCGCCCATCTCACTCAAGAGGCCGGGGGCCAGCGCTGTCTGGAGACACTTCCGGGTCACGTGGCCAGCGTGACATCGCTGCTCTGGCGAGCCAGAGCCGCACACGGAAACACTGTTTACCTTCCCGCTAGTAAGCGGTCCCTATTTATCTACTTGCACCCGAGAGTGCTTTCGAAATGCTAGGTTGGCAGGCGCTGGGACCGAACAACGGGAGCGCACCCCACCGCGGGGATTCGAACCGCCGACCTTTCGATCGGCAAGCTTTAACCCACAGCGCCACCCGCGTCCTGAGGCTTACTGGTGCTTATTTTCATAATGCTATACCATGTTTTAGTTTTATCTCAGAGCAAGACCATTGTAAGCAGAAACAGTGAGTTTCCCTTCTCAGCTGAACACCATACATTTTTGAAATTGCTCAGACCTGCATTTCCTTTGAAAACATATTTGTTTTGGACTCTGCTCCCTCCCAGCTACATTTGGCTCCTTCTCATCATAGGATAAATATAGGCACACACTTGATTATTCTCAGCTCATGAATGCTAGTAAATCCATGTAGACTTTAATGATATGTGTTGAAAAGTGGGGAGGGGGGGTAGGAATGCAAGTTCCTGTGTACACTTAGCTGTTGCATTTGAATCTTTCCCTATGGGGCTGTACGACCATGTGGCTAACAAATTGTATTACAAGCTCCAGAACAGATGAGGAGGAGGAGAGCTGAGGACAAGGAGGCACTATAAAATGAATGCTTCAAGAAAGTTCTGTTCCTGTATAATGTTTCAACAGCAGAAAGCATCTGGTTCCACTTGAACCCCCCTCCATCTCTCTCATAATTTAGAAAACATGACCTACCAAGTTGCATGCTGCCAACCAGTCTTGTGTGATTGCCTGTCAGACTTCATAGAATACCCTCTTGGGAGTGTAAACGCAAGAGGCTTATCAAGCATCTCTCAGGTTACCATATATGGCGGTGAGCTACGCTTTGCTTTATTGGTCATGCTGAACAGTCTTGCGATTGACAGCCAAATTTATGATTAAATGTATGCACAACACTTACTGAGTTCCTTGTGCTGCATTTGGCTTGGCAGGTCACAAACTGCGCAGGATCAATCTTATTAAATATAACCTTTGATACATGAAGTCAAACAAATTGCATGTACTCAATATATCAAGGCGAAACGGACCAAAATCACTGGTGAATTTTGCCCCTGATTAGTTTAAGGATGGCAACCTAAATTCCTGCACAGAGATTAATGGGGAAACTATCAGGCTTTCCTCTGGGTGGTTAGTTTAATTTCTCCCTGTTTTATACAAGGCCTATCCTTTTTTTTTTTTTTTTAAAAAAAAGCCTCTCTGTTTGTTTCTCCTCAGATTATGCACTGTTCTTGTTCACTTTACTCAGCAAAATGTTATCAGGATATCTTTTCTTTCCCTCAGCATTATGAAAGTGACTTTGCTAACAGGGAGTTCTGGGCACCACAACTGAAAAGCCCATGTCCCAAGCCACAGCTAGTTGTACCTCTGATGGTGGTGAGTTTGAGATAAAAGGAACAGATGAACTTATTGAAAGGTATTCCACTCAGTTTGACTCAGACCGATTAAAATTAATGGGCCTAACACAGTCATGTTTATTAATTACAATAATTTATTCCGAGTTAAACTTCTCTGACTACCAGTCTGTAAGTTCAAAGTCTCCCTTTCTTGATCACATGAATATGATTTCTTGGTATTCACATAATCTTTGTATGTTTTACTGTCTGAGGCATGCACTTGAACTTCATCATTCAAGGCTACTTTGCCTCACTCAGACTCATAAGGAAGATTCCAAAGTTTTCTCACTTGCAATGTTATCTTCAGTAGTGGATTTACTTGGGCAGAAAAATGCTCTGTGCTCCTCTTTCCTCAGTCATCGTCATGCACTGCTAACTGTTTTCTCTGCAGTTCTGAAAAAGCAGAATGTGATTAGTATGTCGGCTCTGAAGCCCTCTTTTTAATTCCATTGCTAGCATTCAGCCATTGGCTTCACGTTTCATTTCAGCATCTTGTTTAATAGTATCTGTGCTAAGTTCAGTGAGCTCTAGAAAAGCTAACAGTGGAAATGTGGGCCAGCACTATGTACTTTTTGAAGTAATTTGATTTAGAGTAGAGAGCCAATTTAATGTCTCTGCCACCCCTGTGTGCCAGAAGGCTGTGAAAAGCCCCTTAAGAGGACATACAGCAAACATATTTTTCATATTTTCCAGCCATGTCTTCTTTTCCCTGTTACCAGTGTCTCTTGAATTACTATTTACAAATCAGTAACCAGATAAAATTATAACATTTACTATATTTGATTTGTCGTATATCTCATTCTGGACTGTATAGATTGATCTTTACAGAATAGCTCCTACACCAAAATCTTTAACAGCCATATTTCAGTTGCCTGACAGTTCCTTCTCTCATTTTACAGCTTCTACAGTTCTAAAATGGCTGCCACCTTTGGGAACCTAGAACCACATTTCTAAGTGCGGCATCTGAGGGCATGGAAGGCACATAGCACCAGCCAGTTCCCACTGCCTCATCATTGGAGAGCATGCGAGGGCAGTCTTTCTCCATGCTCACTTACAGAATGGGCTATGTCAGGGATGTCCAACATGTCGATCGCGATCTACTGGTCGATCCCTGTGAGGTTTTGGTAGATCGCAGTTGATCGCTGGCGCCCTTCCAGCCTTGCCCCCTCTCCCTGCGCTGGCCTCTATTGTTACAGAAGGGAAGCCGGAGATTAGAAATGGAGGCTATTATCTGGCCAGCAATGGTAAGGTTAGTGGCTGCTTCTGTTCCTCCCTCAGAAGAGCTGCAAAAAAGTCCATACCCCCCCAAATGTGGCATTTCCCCTTCCTCCCCCAAAAAGCTGAACAATTTTGACCTGAACCCCTAAAAAAACTGGGGTAGATCACTGCCAGATTTTAATTTTGAAAGTAGATCACAGTCTCTCAGGAGTTGGCTATGTGAAGGTCAAGTTAACAGAAAATTTAGCATGAACACCAGGAATTAAATGACCGGCATATTTTTTGTTTCATAAAGGAAATGTTAAGGATACAGTGAACAAGGAGATACCTAAAGGTGTGTTTAAGAAGTTTAAAATTACTGTAGAATTTGTTTTCTAAAACCAACCAATCAGTTTTAATCTTATACAAAAAAATCACCACCACAATCCTTGGGATTAGGAACAGAGTAACATAGTTATTCATGTGCAGTGTTCTCTGAGTTTATGTTATGTATACTAGCTCTGCCTGGAGATACCAGCAATTGAACCTGGAACCTTCTGCATATAAAGCAGCTGTCCTTCCCCGAATGCTAGTAATTTGCACTGAACACCTATGGTATGTGGAGAGAAGCGGTTACCACCTTCCCAGATGCCTCAGTTGTTCAGAGCAAAAAATGAGGGAGGGGGAGAGATGCCAGAGATTTAAAAGACTTTATAGTATTATTAGAATCTGCAGTGTGATATGTGAAAACATGTTAATGATTCTGAATCTGGATTGTATACCGCTGTTGAGGTAACAGAACTGTCAAGGGAGTCTCTAGCTGATAACTTCTTCCAGGCCTTTGACATGATCCCTAATAGGTCAGGGTCATGCTGGAGACAGAAACCTAAGAAAGTTTGCACTTCCAATGTCACCATGAAGGAACTTCTGTTTTCTTAATGTATTTTGTTTTCCTAGGTGTTTTTTTTTATTAAAAAAAAGCGAAAACAAAATGTTGCCTCAATTAAGTATAAATGTGACCTGATTGTTAATTCAATAAAATGAGTTTGGCAGTGGAATAGAGTTGACTATCAACTTATTTATGTTAGAGAAAAATAATTCAAATGAGATTGTACTGAATGTCTGAAGGGCATTGCGTATTATTAATGCTAAACTAATTCCCTGGATGCAGTGAAAAACATTGTGGTAACTTTATGCAAAGGTTTTAATTCTGTTTCAATACCAATTACAATTGTGTTTCTCAAGCTCTGCAATGAAGTTTCCCCAAGACCAGCAGAAACACCAAGTATATAAAGGTAAAAATATAGATATGTTTATTTGTTACATCTATTTTCTACCTTTCTTTCATGAATCTCAGTTTCAAGGCAGCTTAAATAATGCTTCCAGATGTCCTCTCATCCAGGAACTGACCAGACCTAGACCTGCTTATCTTCCACGTATCATCCTTGCATGACCCAGGACTACAGTTACTGAGGAAAATATAGTTGATAAACTTAGAAGCATGATCAACATAGTAATATCAAATGAAAATGTCTGATAGCCCCATGCAGAGAAGTTAATGATTTTCCACAATCTGCTTTGTTCATTTGTTCCCCTGCCATTCTCTCCTTTAAGTGCTGATAGTGTATGTATTTTTTAAAGTTTATTTATTTAAGAAATATATAACCTGCCTTTGACTATGTCTCAAAGGAGCATATAGTGTTGCATGGTGAAGTCATTGTTACTAGGATAAAATGGGTGATTAATTTTTTTTTTTTTAATGATGGCTTTGCAGTGAATCTGCATGAAATGGTAAGTTTCTTTGAGGGGGGAGTCTGGGGAAATTTATTAGTCCCCCAACCCCATTTCTGTGCTGTAAATATTCACACACACATCCCGTCAAGCATTCTCAACAGTATTCCCAGAAATTTCTCTTCTTAGGTAATCTTGTCTATTGTATTGATGCTTCCTTTATTGAGTATCTGACCCCACTCATTAAAAAGGTTCTAAAAATATCAGAAGCAGCTTTCGATAAATCTACAAAGTAGGATTAGTGGATTATGCTGCATTAGCAATTAGGAGTACTAATGTGATACGAGGAAAAGGCAGGGGCCTGATTCTGTTCCTCTTGGCTGTATCTGGCACTCTAACTGGGGTTACTTCTGATTTAAGCCTTTCTCAACAAATCTGTTTTGTTTCCTCTGCTAGCACCATACTCTTCACTCCAGCTTCCCATTCTAATGAGTATATAATGTATGTGTATGAATTAATGAGCCGGTATGATTATGGGGGCTCTAGAGTTGTTAGAGTTCCTGTGTAGAATTAGCACTCTAATAGGTCTCCTATCACTTGCCTTGTATTCCAGTTGAGCCATGGGAATAATGTTTCTTTAAAGAGCAAAATAATGAGCCTTAGTACCTTGGAGAGTTCAGATGCTTTCATCTATTTTCTTTGGTTAGTTGTGGAGGCTGCATACGGAAGTCACACGCTGTTTACTAGGAGTTTAAAACAAGATAATATGACAGTCAATGTTAACATCTTTGGAAGCAGATTTCATTTTTATTAAGAACTTTCAATTGAGAAGAGGTTTGCATTCGCAAAGGAGTATTTGCGTTGTCTTTCTTTCTTTTTTAATATAAAATAGATACTTGTCTGACTACCTGTAAAGCCTAATGTTGCTTTCACACGTTTTGCTCGGCTGTGTGTAACATGTTCGAAAAGAGAAACAAATTTATGTGACTATGATTAATGTAATTTTTAACATAGAAACACTTTGTGTCAAATAGTAGACGCAACTGACGTTGTCATTTTCTGTTCACTGTGCAAATTTGTCCTCATGCACTATGTGACCCTATGTGATCATGGGGCATGACCAGTGAGGTCATAGTGTGTAGGCAAGTAGATCTGGTTTGTGCCCCATTATCCTCCCTTGCAAAGATACTGGGGACTCGCAGGTTTACAAATACCTAGCACCTAAGTGTCACAATTTCTAGCCTGAGGTCATGCAGAGGCAGAACTTGGGGTCTCAAATTTCAGTGGCACCCTGTGTGGTGCCAAAATCTGACTCCCTCTCGCCTCTCGCCCTCCATACTCCATCATAGTTGTGGTTCCCCCAGTGCAACCAAACCAGTCACGCTCCCCTAAATCCACCTCTGGGTCATGCCATAATAACTGCAAAGGTAAAAGTAAAGGGACCCCTGACCATTAGGTCCAGTCGTGACCGACTATGGGGATGTGGCGCTCATCTCGCTTTATTGGCTGAGGGAGCCGGCATACAGCTTCTGGGTCATGTGGCCAGCATGACTAAGCCGCTTCTGGCGAACCAAAGCAGCGCATGGAAACGCCGTTTACCTTCCCGCCGGAGCGGTACCTATTTATCTACTTGCACTTTGATGTGCTTTCGAACTGCTAGGTTGGCAGGAGCAGGGACCGAGCAATGGGAGCTCACCCCGTTGCGGGGATTCGAACTGCCGACCTTCTGATCAGCAAGTCCTAGGTTCTGTGGTTTAATCCACAGCGCCACCTGTGTCCCATAATAACTGTACACAGTGCTTTTTTCCAGGGGGTAGTCAAGGGTATGCAGTGCACACTTGTTGTTAAAAAGTGTGGCACTTGCTGTAACAACTTATTTTTCTAGGGGAAAAAGCACTGACTGTACATTACTCAGAAGTAAATCCCACTGGATTCCATGTGGATTGCTCCCTGATAAATAGGTACAGGACATCAGTCTGAATTGGTTAGTTTGAAAAATACCACACAGAAATTTTCAGGGCTACAGTTTATTCACTGCTACATCTTTTCCCCATAATGTGGAATAAGGTGAGGGATATTGAGTGTACTAGGATCTTGGAGTACAAGGTCAGAATTACCGCTTAGCAATGAAGTTGACTCAGGCAGGGGGTGGGTGGGATTTTTTTACTAACCTTGTCCTGCCTTCAGCCCCAGGAGCCTTCATAAAGAGTTGCTTAATGGATCCTTTGGCTTGGCCTGTTGGTAATCTATATGCATATTGAAACAATTATATTAAATGAACTGTTGATTATTCATTTGTATTGTTATGTTGCAGTTATAGGTATTGTACAATATGTTATTGTATTACTGTATTTAGGCTTTGATTTTTGTGCGAGCCGCTATGAGAACAGATTTTCTTGTGGAAAATAGAGCATATAAATAAATTGCCAATGACTATGACTTTGGGCACTCACTGTCTCTCAGCCAAACCTATCTCACATGGTTATTGTGGGCATAACATGAGGGAAAAGGAGACCTATGAGTGCCATATATGGTTGTCTGCTGGGTGGGATGTGCAGGCAGAGTACAATCTATGGTCCAGTACCACATAAAGTTCTCATCTTAAGCATGCTTTCAACCAGCCTACCTTTTGCAATTGTATTTTAAAGTTGTCAGAGTATTTTATAGTCTTTTTATCATCACAACAACCCTACCAAGTAGATCATCGTGCAAACAAAACAAGAAGAACAGCACTAACATGTTAAAGGCTAACAAATTTATTATGGCATAAGATTTCTTGAGCTAGAGTCTGCTTCTCCAGATGCATCATTCTTGGTAATCCATGAAAGCTTATGCAGTAATACTTTTGCTAGTGCTTCTGGACTATTATTACATTTCTGTTGTAAGTTGATAAGTCTGGCGTTCTGTTCCCTACTGGAAGTCCACAAGCAGGACATGAACACTATAGGGGTGAAAGTTTTGTTCTTGGGGAAAATACAGAGAGGACTTTTTTGTCGATTACATTTTGTTACCTCCTATTATTTCAGATAAGTATCTGGGAAGCTTTCTAATTGGGATTCATCTTTATGAACGGAGCTGGAAGAAACCCGAGTACCTAAAAATGGAGTGCTTGATACTTTCCCTATCCTTGAATACGATCTTCTGATTTTGGAACCTGATAATTAGAAATGGCTTATCCTTCCCATAATATGGGATGTCTTCCTCCTCTTCAGCTTGTCAGCAAAAATCCAAAGCCATCAAATTATGCAAGCACTGCGTGAAGAACTGAGGAGGCCAAAGGAGGGGCAGAGTTGGCTTAAATATCCCCTTGCTTATTCCTGCCCCCTTGGATGGTTTTGCCACAAAAACCCACTACCATCAAAGTTTGGTGGCTGTGTGTGTGTGTGTGTGTGTGTGTGTAGCCAAACACAGATTTCAAACAATGGGAGGACATTGTTTTTTCAATTGCTTGACATTCTCATTGGGAGGGCTGTGTCACAGCAGCACTAGTGGACCAGCCTCAACTAAATATATGTGCTGCACGCAGCGTACAATATATAATATACTGTTTTCTTTAGCTAATAACTCTTTGTGTTCTTGAACAATCTAAAAATCTGCAGTGGCTGGAAATGGGCCATTGGCGAGTGCAGTCAAGGAAACACTTCTGGGCAGTAAAATTTGACCACAAGGAAAGAAAGCTGGGGAAATTTCAAAGCAGGATCCTTAAAGGGAACACCCAGAGGCAGCTGTGATTGCTTCTGGCTTTCTCTACAGGCAAATATTGGTGAAACTGCTCAAAAAGTAGAAAATATACATTGCTTTTCAATGCATGTTTTATGGATAAATGCTGAATGAAATGGGTAGTTTTGCAGTAGGTTTGGAGCAAAAGTCATTCTGTTGGAGTGCATGGCAGCATTACTGAGTATAAAAGCATCCTTACAAGTGAAGGCAGCAACTTTTCCCTCCAGTGCCGCAAATGGAAGGTCAAAGTATAATACAGAACTGGAAGTCAAGGGGAGTAATCTAAAAGGCTCCCATAAAGAGAATACAGAATGGAAATCCCCACTACTGAATTTTAAACAAAGTTTGGCACATTCAGCTCTGCTTTGAAAGGATGTCCACCCAAGCCCTGGGCTTGCCGATTGGAAGGTCGGTGGTTCAAATCCCTGTGACAGGGTGAGCTCCTGTTGCTCGGTCCCTGCTCCTGCCAACCTAGTAGTTCGAAAGCACGAAGTTCAAGTAGATAAATAGGTACCGCTTTGGCAGGAAGGTAAATGGCGTTTCCGTGCGCTGCTCTGGTTCACCAGAAGCAGCTTAGTCATGCTGGCCACATGACCCAGAAAAACTGTCTGGAGACAAACGTCTGCTCCCTCGGCCAGTAAAGCAAGATGAGCACCGTAACCCCAGAGTTGTTCACGACTGGACTTAACTGTCAGGGGTCCTTTACCTTTTTGAAAAATGGAAATGAAGAAAGTTCCATGTACTATAGTCCAGGTAGCTGTCATTGCTACAAAGACAGAGAGACTCATGATCAGAAGATGACAGAGTGCAGACTGGTTTACTCTTATTTATTTTGTGCCCTCTCCCATTCACATCTACTGGTGGTGATGTTGCATTGCTTCTGACTTTCAATTGCTTTCCATTTCCTGTGAAAACTTATTTAAGAGGAACAGACTTCTACCGTTTATACTGGACATAAATCTTATGGTCTACCTCTTCGTCCACACTATCCCACCATTCCTTATCAGTGCACTTCTCATGGAAGGTATGGAGTAAGATGAATTTACATCATTCTAAGTATGTACCAAATATTTACTTCCTCCCTTGCTTATATTCCCACTTCTAGTTTTACCTCTTCTGTTGGAACACTGCATCAACTACTTTAGGAGACATAAGCCCAACATTTAATTGAAGACTGCTGTACTTATGATTAGCAGTCAATAACCACACTGCATGAGAGTAATTGGGTAATGTCCCAGGAACTTAGTGTAACATCAAAATGGATTTGTTGTACGAGTTCCTCTTAGGACAGGGGTTATTGGAAATGCTGCTTGATGGGAGTTGTAGTCCAATGCCACCTGGAGGGTACCATATTGGTTACTTCTCTTGTAGGGCATTGAAGTACTTAGGGCTGGCCAGAAGTGGCTGTACGCTTCCCCTGTGGATAGCCTTCCCATTCACTATGAAAATATGCCTTTAATAGGGAAGGTGGTAGGGGAATGATTCCTGCCTGTTGGGCTAATCCCGGTTTGTGTGGAACTTTTGTGAGGAAGAATGTGAGGAAACTAATCAGATGAGAGTGCATCAATGGGTCTGATGAAGTGGCCTTGCATCCATGAAAGCTTACGCCATAATAAATGTTAGTCTTTAAGGCGCCACAAGACTCTTTGATTTTTATTTATTTATTTATTTAGGGAACAAAGCCAGGAAGATGGAGCTGTTTGATAAAGAATGGGAAATAATGTCCCTGCTTAATAAACTGACCCAATATATCTGACCTTTCCACCCACTAGCCTTTTCACCTGACACTCTTCAACTGACTCCTCTAATTGTCGTTTCTGACTGACACGCTCTGCCTGTCACTCACTCTGATTCCACCTACCCTTTCCATTCACTCCCCTGCTGTCCTTCTTACCTCCCCCCCCCCTTCTATTTCAAGCTGTAAAATGATGTCAGCATGCATTAAATGGAATAGCTGGATAACTTGCGTTGTGCATGTTCACCACCCAGTAAAATAAGCTCTTTGCCCACATGTTCACTAACCTGACATTTCTTTTATCCCTGAACAACTAGAACGAGGAGGTGAGTGACAAGGAAATGCAGAGGTTGGCCCATCATTTCCTAGCAATGGAACTATGCTGGTGTATGTGTGCGTGTGTAAGGGAGATGGTACGGTGGTTCCTCCCAAGTTAAGAACTAGGCTTGGGGGGAAGTAAACTCTCTCTGCCCCGTCTCTAAGGACTTTTTCAAATCAGGTACACAACTAGTTTAGAGTCTGTTCCACTCTCAGTGACGTCATTGGGAATATGACAGGGTCTGATCCCTTCCCTGGACATCTGATAAACATCTAACACTCATTCACCAACCCACCTGCTTGCTTCTCTCACATGTCTCTCCCTCCACATATTTCTCTTTGTTGCTGATCTAACAACAGCAGCAGCAGGAGGAGGAGGAGGAGGAGGAGGAGGAAGAGTGAAGTCTCTTTTGCACTCTCTGCCCTGTTGCCTGGTACAGAATTCTGGTTGCATGTCAGACACAAGGACTCCTGGGAAATTTATGTGTTTCCCCAGTCCACCAGCAGTCCCTGCTTCCATAACTCTGGCTGCTAAAATCACATAACATCAGTGGCTACCAGTACATAAAGGAACCTGAAAGCATTGGTTGTTAGAGACATCAGGGTGACAATGTTGTGTCTTGTCCTTCTTGCTGGTCTTGGTACCTCACTAGCTGCAGATCCATAGCAGTGGTCATGGTGGATACTGCCCCCCTTCCAAATAAGCTACAAGACCATCAGTTGTTCCCACCACCACAGTTGCCTCTCACAACAGATGGAATGATGCAGAAGCATGAGCAAACCATCAGTCACCATCTGTAAATCTGTAATTCTATAAAATAAGCACAGCTATTGTTTCCCCTTGTTCTCAAAGCAAGCATACCCATTTAGAAAGCAAACAGCACTAGACTCAGCAGCTGATTCCATATTTCCTTGACTGTTTATTTATTTTTATTGAAATAATTGCCAGCATTTTAGCAGAGTAAAGCTACTTTGTTCAGTTAACTGCTCTTTTGGGGAATCCCTTATCTCATGCATTCATATCAGGTTTATTCGTTTGACCTTTCTGTATGGCACATTAGCATTTTTCTGCTTATGCAGTTTGCCATAAAAATGCCTTATTCAAATATCTTGTTTGAAGCTGTTTGGTGAAAATTTGCTTGAGTGGAAACTTGTTTGGAAATAAGCTATTGAGGAGAGGGAAGTGTTTTGACTCGGAAGTTAATGACCTGGAATTTGTCTTGAGGGTACATCTTTACAGTCAATTAATTAGTAGCAATTTTGCACAATATTTTCAAACCAAACGTACTCAGCTGGTTATCAAAAGGGCCCTATATGAAAAAGAAAGAAAGAGAGATCTCTGCCGGATGGTTTTAATAGCTGGCTTATAGCATAATGGCCCATGTTGTGGAGCAGAGCTGTGGAGCCTCCTTCTCAACACTGGTGTCACTGCTGCTTACCTGGAAAGGACTGGGCTGGGGCAACATGGATGCTAGGGTCACCAACTTGCACTGGTGGGACTACTAGCATCAACCTGCCGCTCTCACTAGCACACCTGTGCATCTCTGACCTTGGTGCCCTATGCCCCATCTCTGTCTAGGTAAGCAGCACAGCTCCACCTCACCATGTTCCCCAGTGCTCATACATGCAACAGTTTTAATACAGTTTCTTTGGAGTCTTACAGGGCAGGTCGTATCAGAATTCTACAGCATCATAATTTAAAACGCTGGTACCTCTGGTTAAGAACTTATTTCATTCTGGAGGTCTGTTCTTAACCTGAAACTGTTCTTAACCTGAGGTACCACTTTAGCTAATGGGGTCTCCTGCTGCTGCTGAACCTCCACCGTGCAATTTCTGTTCTTATCCTGAAGCAAAGTTCTTAACCTGAAGTACTATTTCTGGGATAGCAGAGTCTGTAACCTGAAGCGTCTGTAACCTGAAGTGTCTGTAACCCGAGGTACCACTGTACTTCTTTTGTCATGCATGTTACTTGTTTGAGGGTAGGCAGCATAAGCTGGAATCGCCACAGGACCACGGACAGAGGCCAGCAGCTAAATTTCAGGACCACAGCTAGCAATCCTATAGCTAAGGCAAGACGATTTTAGCAGTGGCCTGGAGCAACAGCCAGGTTTTTATAGTCTGACCAACAGAGCCAGCGTGAAAGCTCTGACCTCTCCCCCCTCGCAAATGCTATATCTGGATATCTGAAAGAGTTAGTGCCTTTTAATGCAGTTGTTTGTTTGTTCTAGGTCGCAAGATTTGGAGAGTTGTGACTTTGGTAGGGAACGCTTCTCAAGGCTTTCCTGGTCTTCAGAGGAACCCAAGACCCACTCCTCAGAGTTTGATTGATTTATTATTTCATAATAATAAATTTAACAAATTCTCTGGAGTTCAGAGGGCATCATCTAGGGCTAGTGGTCCTGCTGGCTTGGATCCCAGGAGCAAGTCCATATCATTTTCAGAGCTATGTTGCTTGAAGACCCTGCCCATGAAAACTCTTGAAACATGAAAAGAGATAAACTTCGTTAGCTGTGTCACACTTCTTTCTTGGTGCTAAGTGGATATGAATGACAGCAACCACATCATTTTGTTAACACATGGACCAGGTGTACACTGTCAATAGAATATTGTGCATTTCTAGCAGAGCTCATGCAGCGGTAAGAAGTTATCCACCCTTCAGAGCAATGAGACAATGTTTACTTTCCTAGTCACAATGAGAACATAACTGAAACGGCTGTTCTAATAGCATACAATGTTTTGATGTAGAATTTTAAAGTCAAGCAAAACAAAGTCATAGATTCCCATGGTATGAAAAAGCGAAGACAACAGAGGAGTTGTTTTTGTTTTAATTTTGCTTATCTGTGGACATTGGGTCTCTGGGTTCTGTTATCAGGAGTTGCAGTTACAGCAAAGTTCCACACAAATGCAATTTATCTTGGTGCCACAGAAGCAAAACTCAGACTCAGGGTATCACTGTGTAATGTTAAATAGCTCATTTGAATTCATCACATTGCACTTTATTATCTCATGCTTGATGCATTATCACTGGCCCATTTATTATCTCATGCATGTTATGTTAAGGTAAGAGAGGCAATGCGAGGAGACTGGAGCAAGTCACCACTGCCCTGCCTTCAACCAAAACTACTGTTAACTGGGACTGCTGTCCACACCCTTCATCCAATACTTCCACCGTCATATGTAGTTTAGAAGAAAAAAAATGTTGTGCATCATAGCTGTGATGACCTTTCACTGCATCACCAAATGTGGCAACTCATGAAGTAGAAAGTGTAGGGGAACAATGATGCAATGGTCTCATGCCATGTTCTTTTTCAACTATATATGTCCACTGAGATATGGGGAAGGGAGGTACAAGTTGATAATGTCCACCTTGCTGTTTAAACCTGCTTCTTTGTTGACTGCGAAAATCCCTTCCTTTCCCCATTTCTGGGGCTGATGAGAATTGTAGTCCAAAACTCTTGGAGGGTACTACATCGGAGAAGGCTGTGTTAGCTTTATAGGATTACATGAGCGTTAGTCTCTTCCACCCCCCATGCCCAAGATTAAGCACATAGGAAGTGGCAGTCAGAGTATGCGTCTGCGGCTTCTAGCTCAATAGTGCCTGTCAGGAGTTCAGCCTACACTCGAGTAGGACTCTGGCAAAGACACATGCCCGACTGGCATGTTCTCTCCCTCCTGGTCTTTCGTTCGGGAGCTTCAAAAGCTTTCTTCTGCCCAAACATCACAGCGACCAATGCCAACCGACACCAGAATACTTAGGGATCCACAGAGTTTGCGCCTCATGTGTGACAGAACCCCAGCAACTCAGCATTTTGGCTAATCTATTTATTTACATATAAAAACACACGGAGCACTGCAACATGGCTCCCTCTATCTCTAGCATCAGACAGCAAAGAGAAAAGGAACAAAGGACAATAGTCCCACTTCACAGAACACAGTAACACAAACATCCTGTCTCCGTCACTTCCTACTCTGTGGAGTCAAAACATATACCATCATGTGAAAAACAGCAATCCTATGACTGCAATCATGGAGCAGGAATTCTAACAGTGCCTACTCTGACTGGCAGCATCTCTCTAGGACTTCCAGCAGAGAAAGGTTTTCCCGCATCACCTGTTACTAATCTGTTTTTCTTTAAAAAAACAAAACAAAACAAACAAACAAACCTAGGGATACCAGAGAGTGAACCTGGGACCCCCTGCCATCAAAGAATGTGCCACCGTGCTATAAATTCTTCCCTTGAACACAATGACTGAGTTGAGAAGCCACTTATAAGCCTCTGTTTCTAAAAGAAAACATTCTTATTAAGAGGCCTCTTATCTTTTTTTTTTTTAACAGAGGACTGCTGAAGCAAAGGTAAATTGCCTCCCTAGGTGCCACTCAGCTTGCTGCTAGCTAGAGGCTTGTGCTTTTTTTTCTAATTATAGGGCAGGGCAGGCCAACGTTCCCCATAATGTGCTTAACTTATATTCCGAGCTAATGTTTTAGAGCAGCAGGAAAATAAATAAATAAAGTTATTGTACTACGAACAGCTGCTTCATTATTTATCTGCTCTGGCATTTAAAATCCCCATCCCCTTTAGTCTCACAAGAGAACTCTGTTAAACAGGTTCAGCTGAGGCCTTTCCTGCATGAGCTAGCAGAGTGTGCCCGACTACGCTGTTGAGACATACTCTCACCAGATCCATCAGAACAAGATCAATGCAACGTGCAATGAGTTGGCAGATAGATGGGGGGGTGGGCAGGGGAGGAAGAGGAGCCAGACATGGGTTGTTTCCACACCAAAGCCCTTTAGCCCTGCTGAGGAGTTTCTTTAATGTAGGTTATCTGGAAGGAGATTTAAACTGGAGGTTCTGCACACTATTAGCCTTAACACAGTGCTATTTTATCCTACAGCACCCTCGTGAACGTTTCCAGCGTTAATTAACAGCTTTCTTTGTATTTGCACATTCTGCCCACGTTGTTGGGGATAGGTGGGAAGAAAGGTTAATTACTGGTTTTTTCTTTCCACGTACCAAAATGGCACCATTCCACTATTTTGAAAAGGGAAAGGGGAAAATAATAGTGAGAAGAAATTAGTAATTAAACTCCTGCAGGAATAGAAATGGGCATTGAGGGTAATTAAGGGAAGCTACCCTGGGGGTAATTCCTCACTAATAAAACAGGCTGAACATGCACACAGGAATCTTTTGATTAAAGACACAGGAGCCTTGAAAAGTAGTGGCACTGTTACATATCCTGACTAGCTGCTTCGGAGTGGGTGCAGAACAATGTCTGCTTGAGGGAGGAGAGGCAGTGTTGGCTCCGGGTTTCTGAGGGCCCTTAGGCCACCTGTCAAAATGTCTTGCCATGGCTGCTGGGACTCCCTCATGGTGGGGTAGAGGCCACTCTGCAGCAAAAATGAAAGAAGGAAGCCAGCACCTGTTGCTGCTCTGCGAAAATCTGGACTCTTTTGTGGCACTTCGCACAGCAACAGCAGTTGCTCGGGAGCCTTGCTGACTTTCTTCTCTCAACGTGGATGAACAGAAACACAGAATGTCAGGTAAATTTTAACTGCATGCTTATAAAGAATTTAGCTCAGTCTCAGGCTAGGTCTGATTTGTGTCCCTAGTTTGTAAATACAGATTGAATCCGACCTTGTCTGGACTGATTCAGAACTGTACTGACCCACTCTGGATCTGAATCTGGATTGTGATATGAACATTACAAATCTCCAAAAAATCGAATTCAGTTTCATTACACAGCCAAATGGCCATAGCATTGTTGGGGTGTTTTATTTTTAATCAAAGGAGTGTGAAATTTGGAGATATGGGAGGCTCTAGAGAATGGATTAACCCCGACAAGTTCCAGATGGGTAGACACAGCAGTTTTCACACTAGCCACCTTTAAAGTTTAAAGTGTTTGGAAATTAAAATAGATGTAACGATTAAGGTTTTTTTCCACATAAAAGCATGAAATCTGTAGACATGGTAGCTCCTGCCAAATTTCAGATGGGGAGTTTTCATGCTAGCCATCTTTAAAAATTGCTTTTTCCATATTGAAAATATTTTTTTAAAAAGACTACCGGTGATTAATCATGTCAATTCTTTGGTTCCTGTGATAGCCCTGTTCCTTTCGTCAAGATTTTGAAAACATCAGAGGGTTCCCACCCAAAATTATGCATATTAATAGTATTTACTGTGCTTAGTAATTAGAAAATGATGATGTATTCCATTCCCTCACCCCCCCTCCTCCCCTTCACACACAGAGGGCAAACTGGTACCCTCCACCTTTCTCTCATGCCTCTCCCATATTAGAGAAGAGGGTATTTTGCAAAACAAAGCAGCATTTCTGCAAGAGTACTTTTAAACCTCCTCATGAGTCTGAGTGGTTGGTTGTCTTGTAGACCCACAAGAAGTGATTACTACAGCCTTGGGCAAAACTCTGATAGAATTCCCAGATGAACTAGCACAAAGCTAAGCACCTCCCTTTGACCTGTCAGCTCATTAGCAGAATACAGAAGGCTAATCTGGTTAGACACTTAAAACCAAATTAAAATTCATTCAGTGAGAACTATGCTGCTGTATGTTGAAAAGCTGCAGAGAAGGGTGAAGGCTGTCACTCCCATTCCGTTAAATTTGGAACTTTAGAGGCCTGGGTTGGTTGATTTTTACTATCATAGAAATGTAAGGTTTTTTTTATTTCTTACCTGATCTTCCAAGAAAAATTGTTGTTCAGTAAAAAAAATGCCAAACCTGGCAAAGCTTCCCTGCTCCCAGCCCCCAGTGTCTGATGCTGGGCTATTACCATAAAAAACGCCAATGATGTGTGGAATTAAGATGCCTATTAAGTTGGGCTGTGGAAATTTCCTTGGGGTGATACTTTCTCCTTTTTGATTTGAAAAGCAACAGTTGAGATAAAATTATATGACTTGTCCTGAAGTTTTAAGGAGATTTAGTTTGTTGAGGTTCAAACTATTGCATGGACACCCAGCTAGCACACAATCGCCTATTGCCCCCAACCCACCGCCCAATGGGTTTTGATCTGAGGCAACTGCTCTGGAATCAGGGTGAAGTGGACTAGAAAGGAAACTCCCCATATATATTCCACTCATTACCTTATCAATGAAGGCAGTAGTTTTCAACCTTTTTAGACATGGGACCCAATTCTTCTTCATCTTTTTTACCACATATTTTGGGGGTGATAGAGCTGCTGTTACGGCCCACCTTGGATAGGCTGTGATGCAGCAGTGAGTCCTGTCTCACTAGTTGAAGACCAATGTATTTGGGAACAGGAAGTAATTTCTTGGTTAGTTAGTGTCAGAATGGAAGGAAATGTGGAATGCCAATGCACCTGTGGATGAATTTGGGCCATGAAGGGTTAACTCTCATTAGGACCCGAAGTCTCTATTGGGCTCCCAGCCGAGCTGCCTTATGTTTGTTGGCAAAATGCAACTAGGATGGACAAAAGATGCTGTTACGAGGTAATAAAATGGCAATTGAAGGTGATGGCCAATTAAGAATTAGGTAAACAGCTGCTTTTCTGCTTAACAGCCTCAAAATACATCAATAAGAAAGAAATATTGGTGAATCTAAATGGAGCAGTTTCACACCTCCCTAGCCCTGAGCTGAATACTGTAGCCATCCATAGCATGGAGCATATTGCAACCCACCCAGCCATTGCCTCAAATGACAGGGCCAGGCACATTTCCTTCAGTGGCACATGGCGCCTCTGCTGTGCACCCCTAGTGTCCTGCTTGGAGCATGAATAGCCTGTGGGCTGCAAGAGTGGTGACTGGATTTCTCTGTGGGGGGACATGCATCCTTTCCTCCATTTGAGGTAATGGACAGGGCACACCACAGTGCGATTATAAACCTCTTTGCACAGTAAGTGCCCCATAAAAATAGAAAATGATCATAGTACATCTAAAGTATGCTTCTATGGAGTTGATCTGAAAAATACGTCTTTGGGATTGTGAAGAATAGAAAAGCTCTGATGTCCTCAAACCATAAGTACATGCATGCTTGGTCTCTCTTTAGAATCTCAGCAGGTTCTGACAGTTGACAGGCGGGTAGAGATTTATAAGACCAGACTAATTGCAGCCCTTGGCTGGCTGTGCAGTGCAATGGATTTATAGATACTGTAAACCTCAGGAATCATCAGTACAAAGGCTTGTAGATATGCTTCTGTTGGTTCCTATTAAGACAGAGGTACTGACCTGTCTACCTGCGCAATTTCCCCTCATTGGTTGAAGGTGTGCATGCTGGCTGACATGGCTAGGCTTCAGCTGCAGAAACATTCCCAGTGAACAGGGTCTACACTTTTGCCTCCCCCCCCCACCGCCAGAACATGATTGCCACTGTCATTAGAGATTTCATGGGGGCTTTTGTTGTTGTTTAGTCATTTAGTCATGTCCGACTCTTAGTGACCCCATAGATCAGAGCACACCAGGCACTCCTGTCTTCCACTGCCTCCCGCAGTTTGGTCAAACTCATGTTAGTAGCTTCGAGAACACTGTCCAACCATCTCATCCTCTGTCGTCCCCTTCTCCTTGTGCCCTCAATCTTTCTCAACATCAGGGGCTTTGGGGGCTTATTCCCAGGCCCTGGATGGCGCTCCTGGCATTGACAGCGCCAAGCCCAGTGGTTTCAAGCAGAAGGGTTGGTCAGCTGCTAGTGACCTGGTACCATTCCACCATTTGCCTCCTTCCCCAGCCTTCAGGGTTTCAGTCCAGCAACTTCAGGGGAATCATGGTTGTGGAAGGCTGGTTTAGACCAGTGATTCTCAGCCTGGACTTTGTAGCCAGAGGTGAGCTTCCAAAATCGTGTATGTGTGTCCCCCA
This sequence comes from Podarcis tiliguerta, assembly GCF_965153285.1. Classification (NCBI taxonomy): domain Eukaryota; kingdom Metazoa; phylum Chordata; class Lepidosauria; order Squamata; family Lacertidae; genus Podarcis; species Podarcis tiliguerta. The sequence goes on along the minus strand of NC_139536.1, from coordinate 80,824,916 downwards.
GTTATAGTCCACATTACTCAGTAAAGAGTCACTGTAGCATAGTGGTTACAGGCTTGGACTAGGCCCTGGGAAATCAGAGTTCAAATCCCCACTCAGCCATGAGGCTCATTAGATGACCTTGGGCCAGTCACAGTCTCTCAACCTAATTTTCCTCACAAGATTTCTAATGAGGATAAAATAAGGAGAGGGACTACTGTGTACACCATCTTGAACCAGTGCCGAATTATCAAATAGGCAGAGTAAGCACTGGCCTAGGGGCCCTCATGCCTTTTAGGAGCTCCATGACAACGGATCAAAATAATATTGATTTGATCTTGAAATAAAATTACAAAAACATATTAGGATATAATTTGCAAGCCTCCCCACCCCCTGGCCGAGATTTCAACTGCCTAGGGGCCTCCACAGGGTTTAATCCAGCACTGTTGTGAGTTCTGTAGAGGGGTGGTATAATAATAATGTGATACATGATAAATACTAAGGAATGGTGTAAATGTAATAATAAATAAATCATAGAGCAAACCAGCGTTTCAGGGACTACATTGAAAGGCTCTGGTAGCCATAGAGAATGAACATCTGAAAATAATGGCAGAAATTATGTGCCTTAGAAGGACTAGCGACAGAATCTATTTGTCTGTTAACTACTTTCCTATTACTTCAGGCTCTGCTTCTGCCTGAACAACCCAACAGTATAGCAGTTCTTGGAATTCAGTGGACATTTATTAAAGTTAACGCAGGGGCACTTGCATTCATCACTAGTTAGGTGACATTTGAGAATTACTGCAGTTTGGGACTGACCTATGAAATGATAGAAAAACATAAATCCCTGTGCAGTCATTGCAGTATTATACTGTTCAGTTCAATCAAAAATACAGCTAGAAAATTCTAGCATTTAGAAATGCCTGGGAATAAACTAACCTTTTCTAGAAAATAATTTTTTTTTCATAACTCATGATTTTCAATCCAAGCCTAGCAGGAACAGAATATTTTTTTCAGATATTTATCTATCTATCTGACCTTTAGTTACATTTATTTCATATATATTTCTTTAAAAACAAATCCCATTAATGCCTTCTACAGTTGAATTACTTAATTTTCTTTCCATTTAAAGACTACTCACTAGCGTCTAGTGCCTTTTACAAGCTGCAGATAGGCAAAAACTGAGGTCTAATCTTGATGTAGTAATCCATAGGACTAATCTGCTTTAATATAATTCCACACCATGTTCTTTGATTGAAATAGACAATAAAGTGCTAGCAGCTGGTCTTAAACATATGGACAAATGTTGCACAATGGAGTCATGTACATGGTTTCACGCAGATCATCCTTCCTGTGTGCTGTCTGCATATATCAAGAAAATCGAGGTAATTATTATCAGTGTGCTTAGAGGATTACACTAAATACTAGGAGTTTTATTCAGTCTCAGTTGGGTGGTGTGAGAGACAGGGTGGTGTGGTGGTTAGAGTTCTAAATTAGGACCTGCTTTTGGTTCTGCTTTTGGGCTTCCTATGGGCATTTGGTTGGCCACTGTGGAGACTAGATTGGCCTTTGACCTGATCCAACAGGGAACTTGTGCAAGCTGAGTCACTGTCCGGAAGCAGAGCCAGAAAAAGATCACGGTTCTTTACTTCTGATTGCTTTGTAATTAGATGTCTGGACCTTCCTTTGCAGTAAAAAAAAAAAAATAATAAAAAAAATCTAAGAATTTTAAAAGTGCTTGTCATTAAACAAAAATCAAAAAGACACCAAAATCCACGAGCTCAGTGAGTCCATAGAATCAAGAGGGGTAACAATTGAGTTAAGCCCCTGCCTATCAGGATGCTGCTCCCTATCACTTATACTTCTAGCAGGTAGCAACAAATATCTTTGAAATACTAACAATATACAAAATGCACAAGAAGTAAAGAATATGGACAACTTGAATTTCCAGATATGTTTTATGAAAACCAAATGAAGGGATATTTATATAAGCAATGGTGGCTCGAGGAAATCTCTGCATTTCCAAATCCAAGTAAGCGGGATTGTTCTCTATTTGGAAAACGAAGAAATAGGAAGGAAAATTGAACATACATGTAACACTGATAGATTTGTTGCTAAAACACAGCAAATAGATTCGTAAAGGTGATGATCCATATTGGGGCAATTTTTGTAATGGGCCAACCAAAGTATCAAAAATAAATGTGCAGCTTTTGCAGAATTCTTCTTCAGGCTAGATCGTAAACAAAGTGAGGGGCTGGGGAAGGAGATATTTCAGAATCTTAAAATAGGACACGGAAGGAAGTAGCAGACATTGAAAGAAGGTTCTTTTAGGTACTGTGTGAGAATCAGGTTGCAGCAAAGCATAATGATGACTCATTCCCATTCTTTTATTTCAGTGGAATCTTACAGCACAATCCTAGTAACGTCTGCTGAGAATTAATTCCTATTGAACTTAATCAGCCTTGCTCCCAAGCAAATGGAGTTAGGATTGCGGCCTTCCAGTTACAATAATCTGAGTCAACGCATGGTTTTTTCAAACGTGAATTTGTATGAATTTACTCTCCATGGCTCTTATAACACTTTGATTTCTTCCTTTCCCGTTGACATAAGGCTTCTGAGGTAAAGTCTTCATGTCAATAAGCACATGATTGGCAATGCAGTTGATCCCACAGATGACAGCAGTTGTAGAAGCTGCCGGAATTCTGCTTAGTGTTCCAAGTGGAAGACGAAGAAAAACACGTGGGGTGCTTTTGTTTCAAATTAGGTATGATTCAGTGGTGTTGACTGAAATGAAGTGGGGCTGGTTTCGCTCTATATGAAGCCACATGAAATCCCAACCCCAGCTACCTCACCCTACTTTGAGCACTGGCTTATAGCAAATTGGGAGGCTCCTCCTTAGGCAAGACAATCTCAAGAATTTTGAGGGGATTGTTTTGATATGCACCCCTAGTTGTAGCCAAGTCAATAACATTAATAGTGAACTGTGAACACATCTGGGGACCGGGATTGTGTATTTGGTTCACAAGGATGCATTTCCCCAAAACTTTCCTGGCCAAAAATAAGAACAAAAGTTTCAATTTCAATGAAAAATTCACTGTTGCAAGAAGTGATTTAAAGTAAGTAAATCTGGGGAGTGACAGTGAGGAATTAGCTAAGGACAGGAATGACAAAAGAGTCCTGAGGTTTAACTCAACCAGCCATGGATGAGAGATGGTAGCATGCACTTTAGGGCTTCAGATGCTATTAAAGTTGAGAATAAAGCCTGTAAAAGAGACTCTTCCACCACATTCCCTTCCTTGACTAATGTTGGGAACCTCCGTCTCCTCCGAGACAATGAAGAATGGCTTCAATTTTACTGTGGGGCAACCTACATCCAGATCAGCATGCCAAGGATTGCATCCCCTAAGCCATCCTAAGATCACTCCTGCCTGCACACAAGGTGGGGAAAGGTGGACAAAGAGGGATAAGTAATGTAAGCGCAAAACTACTCTAGAAATTCTAACAATTAAGCAGTGTACAACAGTGGTGGAGGAAGGGGGTGCGGGGAGTGAGGGCCGCCCCGGGTGCCATCACTGAGGGGGGTGACAAAATGACAAAAATATGAGTTTTTGGTTGTTGTTTTTTAAAAAACTGGTCTCACAAAACTTTTTAGTTCAGTCAACAAATGTAATGAAACATGGCTGGCAATGGGCGCTACACCTCGGGGGCTGGCACTTACTGTTGGGCCTGCAGTGTGCCCGAGTCATGCGTCCATCCTGGGAGTGACATGGTGGCTTGGGTACCTACAGGCTCCGCACTGCCTAAAACAGCAGCATGGGACTTGGGTCTGCCCTCTGCCTCTCCCTCAGCTACCCTACAGCTGAGGCGGGGGGTGGTGGAGAGGCTCCACACAGCACGCCCCGCCCCCATGGGCGGCTCGCCCTGCATCCAGCTACAGGGCGTGCAGGCCGCACCCAGCACCCGAATGGCTAGCTACACCACTGGTATACAAATGCCTTATAGAAATTAAATTAAATAGGCTATCAATGATGAAGTTCGAAGTAAAAGGCCTAAAAACAATGCAATAAACCAAACAGTTAAAACTAATTACAACATATTTAGAAGTCAGGTTAGAGGCTACCAATCTGCCTAAGTAAAAATGCTTTTGCCCGATGGCAGAAAAGTCATTCTGGACTGGGATAGCTGAGTCCCCCTTTGGTGAAGAGCTCCAGAGCCTAGAAGCAGCCATTGGGAAAACCCTGCTATACATTCTGCCTACATGTGCTTCAGCTGCTGGTGGACCAGACACAAGGGCTTCTCCTAAGCATCATTTATCCCAGGCAAACTCATATGGGAAAATGCAGTCTTTCAGATCACTGGGTTCCAAGCCTTTCTAGGTCACAACCAGAATTATGAACTGGACCTAGAAACTATCTGTGCTGAAATACAAAGTTATCAAGCACAGCATTGTAGCAAAGAGCAATCAAATAACCTGATTTTAAACCAGCGAGTTGACTTCCTGGAAAGCCTGGTCAAATAAAAAGCTCAGGGCAAACATCAGATAATTGTTTCTTTTAAAAACACCTCATAACAATTGATTCAAAAGCTTTGGCACAGTCAGGGGAAAATATTCACAAATTGTACTTGAGAAACCAAGCTTTTCAAAGGAATGGAGGCAAAGGCAATTATATCCAGGGGTGGGTAAAGAGAACCAAATATCCATAAATATTTTGAAGGAGCTCCAGAGAAGCTAGAGGAAGGCAATGGGGAAATGTTTACAATTAATTGAACAAACCGGGGTGGGTGGGTAGGAGATTTGAAATAGGAAAAAAAAATCTGTCTTATACTCCATCTTATAAATTTGGGGAAAATGTAAAAGCAAACTCATTCCAGATACATTCCCATTGCTCCCACTCAATTTTCTTTCATGCATATATATATAAATATTCAGCAAGATTTTTTAGAATGAAAGATTTCTATAAAAATAGTGCACGTACACACACATACACAAAATACCATATGCTTGCCCTTAGTAGAGACACGGGTGGTGCTGTGGTCTAAATCACTGAGCCTCTTGGGCTTGCTGATCAGAAGGTTGGCGGTTCAAATCCCTGTGATGGGGTGAGTTCCCATTGCTCTGTCCCAGCTCCTGCCAACCTAGCAGTTTGAAAGCATGCCAGTTCAAGTAGATAAGTAGGTACCACTGTGGCAGGAAAGTAAATAGTGTTTCCGTGCTCTCTGTCTTCCATCATGGTGTTCTGTTGTGCCAGAAGCCGTTTAGTCATGTTGGCCACATGACCCAGAAAGCTGTCTGTGGACAAACACCATCTCCCTTGGCCTGAAGTGAGATGAGTGCCACAACCCCATAGTCACCTTTTAACCTTTTTAACCCAGGGGTCCTTTACCTGCTTTCCCTTGGCTTCTTTTTAGACACTACTGCCTCGGCCCCATCATTCCAGGTCACCTTGGTAAGAATTTTGGGAAGGAAGCTTAGACTTCTCTGGACTAGAATCCTGGTCCCTGAGAACACTGCTGGAGAATGACACACACATACCAACTCCAACCTTAGGACGAGATTGCTCAGAATACCTCTAAAGCGCAGTTGTAGCAGAGATGTCCCCCATCAAAGCTTGGAGGAAAATTAGGATTTGGGTGAGCATATGTTAATAGATCTGTCTGTCTATATGTAGATGTGTCTCAAAACAGAAATTATTAAGACTTCAGTATCTCTGTTTTGTTAGTCACTGTAATAAATATATGGTCTTAGCGATTAACTACATCATTCTGGGAGGCAAGCTTGTACCAAGTGCTGTTTGATGCTTTAAAATTTCAGTGTGATCTTAAATGTATTATTAACAGTTTCAAAAGTGTTATCTACACTATGCCTTTGGGAAGGCAGGGTTAAAGTCAACCAAATAAATAACAGAGGTGTGAGCCTCTGTAGCTCAGCATGTTCCTCTTGAAATCAGTTGATTTATGCTGAATTTCACAGGGCGGATTTGATCCTCCTGTGCCTATTGATGTAGTCACTGCTGCTTCTTGAAAATTTGCCCTTTGTACATCAACTGAAAAGGCATATTTGAGAAGCTGTGCTACCTGGTGGATCATGAGCAATCTCTGAAAAAAGGTTGCACATCTGTGATGCAGGGGGGGAAAGAACTTAAAAGAGTAAACAATTTCTGCTGTTCCACCAACTGTCAGTTGTGCAAACCACAAACCTATTTAAGTCAATCCATCACAAACATATTTAAGTAAATCCCATAGAGTAGCCAGGAAACAAGTATTGGCTTAAGGCTTTGCAGTCTCCCAAGAAATTCAGATTGGTACTTTCAGAACATTCACAATTAGTAGCCAGCTTCAGATCAAATTAGTCTTTAGTATGAAAGATAATTTGGTTCCCTTGTGTCAGTTTCAGTTAAGGAATTACCCTGTTATCTGATCAGCCTTTGTCTGAAAAAAAAAAGAAGCAGTCCAATTGTTTTATAGATAGATCCAAGAGTGGCTATTTTAATTAGTTAGCCTGACCTTCATAACACAGTCTATGAAATATACTTACCCAGGTTTACGTAGGAATCTGGGGAGATTACATACCAAAAATAATTGGTTGAGTACTTGTTCACGTCCAACAGATTTTCCTCATTTGTTCTGACTTTATTCTTTCATCATGTAACTTGAATCTGTAGAAGACCAAAGAAAATGCTTAAACAATAGCAAAATGGGGTGGGATAATACAACAGAAGAAACAATGTTTAGTGTTTTGTGGATGTGCCCATATTGGCCCCCTTGTCAGTTTAATGTGACAATCGGAATAAAGGCTGCAAATAAACTCATATGTCAAAAATATAATGTGATATTGATCTGGACAGACTCAGAGCACATGATTGTCTACACAGGGGGTAAAGTCTTTCATATACAACATCTAGATGTGGACCACAGCTATACATTACTCAGTGCAAAGCGATGTTTGGTGCTTAATCATATGTGTTGTTGTTGTTGTTGTTGTTGTTGTTGTTGTATTGCTTCCTACAATAAAGCATCTAAATGACTCACAAAAAGGCTACTAGCCAAGCCATAATGTATAACCCAACATTTTTCAAGAAAATCATTCCAAAACCCCATAAACAAACCCAGCAGAATAGCAACAAACACTTCTGCAGCCAAAGCTTTCCATCCATCCAAGCTTGTCATAAGAACCCGACAAATATCTGGGAAAATAGATCAGTTTTCACATGGCACCAAATAGGATGTTAATGATGGCGTTAGGCAGACTTCACTGAGAAGATGGGGAGCCACAACTGAAAAGGCCCTCGTGCTTGTGGCCACATTCTGAGCCTCAAGAGAAGTATCAAGAGAAGGACTTGGAAGGACTGAAGGTAAGTTCATATCAGGACAGGGTCTTGAGCCACAAATGGCATTACTGTATAGGTTTAACCAGTGCTTTCAACCGGGTCCAGAAACATACAGGCAGCCAGTGCAGCTGTGCTGTGATCAGCGGTATATGAGTTACTCAAATCGAGCCTGTCAACAATCAGGCAGCCTCATTCTGCACTAGCTGCAATTTCTGGACCGTTTTCAAAGCCAGACCTGTGCAAAGCACATTGCAGTAATCTTGAGGTTACCAGGACATAAATGACTGCAGCCAAGTTATCCCTGTCCAGATAGGGTGGTAACTGGGCCATCAGCCATATCATTCTCTTGTGGTTGCAATCAGTAAAGTGGCTGAGATGTTCAAATTGCAGCTTTTTTACTGACAGTTCCTGGCTCCACGGTAGTCTAGTACATCGCAAATATACACCCAAAGAAAATAATAATAGGCACATGGAAAATGACCATGTTTGCTGTTTTACTGCTAATTATAGTGATACAATTCATATAGCCATTCAAACCTTGGAATGCCAAAAAGCACATCTGGCTGTATAAATACATTTGAGATGTTTTGAACAGATCAGTGAAGTAATTTTAGATGTTGTGATTTTGCTTTGTTTTTGCTTAGGTGAGCCATATGGTAGCACTATTTTTACAGACTGAGGTCCTTTTCTGTCCTTGAGCTTTCCACAAATCTCTTACTGATGTCAAAGGCACATTTGCAAAGTTATGAAAAAGAATGGCCCCAAGCTCTAGTTTCCACAAGAATGGAATGTATTTTGACAGAGCACAACAGCCATGATATTGCCACACTCTGCTACCTATAACATTAGCAGTGTGCAACAGAACAGATGATCCTATGGGGAAGAATAACAAGTAGACAGCCACAGAAGGAACATAAGATCCCAGGAGAATAAGAGCAAGAGGCACAACACTACATAAGCATATGTGCTGCTATTTGAAGATTTTTTTGTCAGGTGTCACTGTCAGAGTTTAAGCAAGATCCAGATAGGTAGGCCTCTTACTAATAAGATAGTTAGAATCAGACCCTATGTGTGACCAGAGCCAGTGGTTAAGAGTGGTTAAGAGTGGTAGTCTCGTAATCTGGGGAACCGGGTTCGCGTCTCCGCTCCTCCACATGCAGCTGCTGGGTGACCTTGGGCTAGTCCTACTTCTCTGAAGTCTCTCAGCCCCACTCACCTCACAGAATGTTTGTTGTGGGGGAGGAAGGGAAAGGAGAATGTTAGCCGCTTTGAGACTCCTTAAAGGGAGTGAAAGGCGGGGTATCAAATCCAAACTCTTCTTCTTCTTCTTCTTCTTCTTCTTCTTCTTCTTCTTCTTCTTCTTGGTACCTGGGGCTATGGAACAAAATAACAAGGTATGTTTTTTTAAAAACCTTGTTCCTGAATGATGCCTCTTTTTCACCCTCCATAGGGGTTGCCATCCCAGCACCGATAGGCACCATGGTGCCCACGAAGACCTTCCTTCTGCCCATGGGCACCAAATTGGCCACCCTTGTAAAAAAAAAAATGGACTGTATTTTGTTTCTTCCCCACCATTTGTTTTTTTTAATGGTAGGCGCTTTCTTTTTCCTATTTCCTGAAGAGGAAAGAAAGATGTTGTCAGGGACTTAAGTGGATGAAATCTCGTTAAGCTAGTATTGCTTGCTATGACTGCAAGATGAACATGCAGTGAAAATATTTTTGGAGCTTCCAAACAGTTCTGTTAGGGATTGTAAGTAGGGAACTCACACCTGACCTAAAGTCAAGGATTTGGTTTTGAATCTGAGTGGAAACTTTGTTTAGGAAATGCTGACATGTAGGGCATTCAACTGGATTTCAGACAGCTCATCGCTTGAGAATGATGAGGCAAGACATTTTTTTTTCCAAATTGGAGGATATTGCTGCTTTATGTGACTTTAAGGATGTAAGTATTAGACTGAAATGGTACAGCACTGGGTTCTTCCTGTCATGACCTGACTTTATGTCAGGGAAGCTCCTCCTGGTAGCTTCTCTTCTCCATTAGACGTATCGCCTGGAGATATATTTTGTGTAAGGTATTTGCTGAAAGGCTAGCTCAAGATCAATAAAAAATATCTGCTTGCTCTTATTGGAAACACCACTACCACCTTTTTTTTTTGCCTATGTTTTATGCTCTCCCACCATATCTTGTTATTATGGAAATATTGTTTGATATTTTGGAGTGAATTGGTTTTTATTGAAATCGTTCCTCAAGTCTTTTACCTTAAATATATTTGAAAACCTGGGTAAAACCTGTCAGAATCTGCAATAAGCTAAGGCAGCTACACTTCCTTAATGGAAAGTCTTGCCTGCTTAGGTCACCGGCATTATCTAAATATAAGGTATATGAAACTCTTCTGAGAGGGATAGAGATGTGATATGCAAGTGGTATAAAGCAACATAGGTCTTCCCAGTGAAAGCAGATGGGAGATTGCACCACCGGATGTTCTCTGTGTCATATGCTCCTTGCATGTAGAAAACTAGCATATTAATAGGAAAGTTAGGCTGGGATCCCATGAAGAGCAGCCAGCCTTGCCACTGAACCCTGCAACCTAGTCCTGAAAAAAACAGTATCATGCACTTTTCGTGGCCTTTATATACTCCAATTATCAGCTCATTTACTTGGCTGCGATTCACATTGATTTCTGTTGACTTATTTTAAAATATATTTCGGAGGGGAGTTAGAAAGGTTAGAAATACCATCGGTGTAATTGCATGCTTTCAAATGATAGTGGCTGGGTGACTGAGCTGGGGGCATGACAAGGCACAATCAAGAAGAGACTCAAGCTCCCCAGTCTTAAAGAGCCAGGCTGCTATAAATATTTTTTGCAATGAATGCAGGGCTGGATTAACCATTAAGCAAAATAAGCATGTGCTTAGGGCATCAAGGGAAGGGGGGCACCCCAGAAATTTTCCATTTGCTGGGTTCGTCATAGACCGTATGGTGCAGCTGAACAAAAATAAGCATTATTTACACAAATATACAAAAATAAACATTCTTTTCCATCTTACTGTAGGTTTCATTTCATTTTGAAAAATAAAATTTTACATTACGTTTTATTATTGTTTATATTTTGAATTGGATATGTATGGGAGCACCCAAATCTTTCAAATGCCTAGGGCCTCTAAAGATCTTAATCTGGCCCTGAATGAATGCCAGAGTATTTCTTTTTTTTTTTCTTTTTTTCTTTTTTGCAAGGCTTAATCCTGGACATAAATACCCCAGATGAGGCTGTTCCATAATGGGCAGTTATCACATTTAGGACCAGACCACCCACCTCCTTCAAGAAAGTTAAAGGTTGTTTAATGACTTTAGTTTAGGGAGGTTTTTAATGTTTGATGCTTTATTGTGCTTTTAATTCTGTTGGGAGCCGCCCAGAATGGAAGGGGAAATCCAGCCAGATGGGCTGGGTATAAACAATAAATTACTACTACTACTTTAGTTTCTTGAATAAACACACTCCTAGCTGATGTTCAGTGAAACTTCTTTTTCTATTTCGAATCTAGAATCGAAGTAGTTTCTCCCTCTTGCTTATCTTTGCTCCTGGCAAGAGTAGGCAAGCCAATCAGAGTAAACAACTGTTTTCCTTAATTTTTTAATTCACGGCTTAGAAGAGAAGACGATGAATGATGAAAAAGTGACCTTCCACCCATCATTTTTCCTTCTCTGTCACTTTCTGAATGTGTTTAGCCTTTCTTTATAGCCAGGTAGCATGGCAGAGCTCATGTCATTGCCTTGTTTTATGGCACAACATGAAGCCGTATGGGATCAGCGCTTGACGGCGATACAGGAACAATTTACTTCCCCTGTGCAGCTAAGCATTCTGAATGCTCTGAAATGGCAAGCTGCGGTCCGGGTATTAAAAAGCAGCGCATTATTAACAACATTTTGCAGGATATTCAAATACATTTTAGAAAAAGACGCTCTGCTCCCTTCCGACACAAGCATCTTGAAGCAATGCACCAAGAGGATTCAGAAGTGCTGCTCCACATCTCGTGGCAGCAGAGAGAAAAAACCTCCTTCCTCTAGTGATTTTTGAGTTGTCGCTCGATGAAGAGAGTGTTCTGTTCTCTTGTTAAAAGGCTGGGTGGAAAGATATGTGGCTTTCATTGGGCTTTTATGCATGTCTGCTAAGAATGCCTTCCAGCGGATGAAATATTTAAACTGACTTCCAACTATGGAAGTCAGGCTGAAAGTCAAGAGAGTCGGAGGAGCACAGGGACTCGCCTCCCTCCCCTTCTCTTGTCGCCTTGTGCCTGTCTTATTCAGCCTTTGCCAAAACTCGGCTACTCCTACTCGCTTGATTTGTGACACCATTTCAGGCTTTATTGGGATGAGGGTGAAGAGACTGCAGCCACTATGTGGTTTGTGTGCGTGTGTGTGTGTGTGTGTGTGTGTGTGTGTAAATTAAGAGCAAGCTTCAGAGGCTTAATCTTGGAGGCTTTCAAGGTTACCCTGCAAAAAAAAAAAAAAAGCAGTGTGTTTTATATGCATCTACTTTTTATAGTTCCTCATAACCAGAGGTATAGATGTTTCCAAGGAATAATCACACCTGGTGGTGAAAGAGGAGGGGGAAAGCATGACCTCCCCTAGATGACACTCCTGTCAGCAGAGCGCATAACATAGAAAGGCTCATTCTCAGAATTGTGCCCTCCAAGTCCTACCCTATGACCACTTCTAGCCATTGGAGCACAGGAATCTCTCTCTTAGTTAATCATTAATCCATCTAATCCAGTATTGTCTTCACCAAGAATGGGGAATCTATAACCCTCCAGATGTGGTTGTACTCCAACTCCCATCAGCCTCAGCTAACATGATCAGTGGTCATGGATGATGGGAGTTGTAGTCCAGCAACATTTGGAAGACCACAGAAATGGTTCTCCATTTCTGGTCTCCACTGACCAGCAATGGTGATGCAGTGTTTCAGACAGCAGATGTCAGGGATTGAACCTGTGACCTACTGCAGGCAAAGTCTGTGATCTACCGAGGTTTGAATACTCTGCTTTCTTTCTCCTAAGCATGGCTGGGAGAAGAGATTGGGAATTAGCTAATTTTTAATGCATGTTTGCTACTATGTCAGGAAAAGCATGCCATGATCCTGTAACTTCAGATATTACACACCCATTTTCAATTTGTGTGAAAATGGGCTTCAGAGCAGCAGAGCTATTTATCCTGATATCACTACTTGCTGAAAGTAAGAGGGAGAGAGAGAGTTATAAACTGGATGTCCCCTTTTCACAGGGAAACACTGCTGTGAGCTAAGTGGGCGGCCTTCAACAATCCGCTTTCTCTCAGTGTTATTACTTCTTATACAAGAGGATAATAATTCTGCCCTACTTAGTGCTGCATCAGCAATTACTACCGTGGTCCCCCTCCACCCCATCAATTAATTATCGAAGGGAGGAGGAATCACTGGTGAAATTCTCATGGGCTTTTTGTTGCGCTCACCTTACCTCTGAGGTGGCTGAGCAGTTTTATGAATGCCCTTTCTTCCATTCTGCAAGTCACCTCTCTGCAGTGACTTCAATTTTGTAAACATCCCAGATGCCCACACATCTTGAAAAAGATGTCCTCAACTGGCCTTTCCTGTAAGCATGGAACGATGGGGATGCTGATTAGTGGTTCCTTGTTGTTGTTTTTCTACATGAGGTCTTTTTTACCTTTAAAGAATGCAGCACAGATTTTTTTGATTTTTTTTTTTTTTTTTACTTTCCTTAAAAATGAAAGAATTGAGTTCACTGATGCCAGCCTCCTTAGTTACCTGCATTTCACTTAAAGCTTTGGGAAGATTTCATGAGGACCCCCGCCCCAGATCAGTCTGCACCAATCAATGAGAAAAGAAATTGCATTGCATTTATGGGACTTAAAATAAAAATAAAAATAGGTAGGGCAGATAACCACAGGGGCTATAGAGTGCTAGAGGCATGTTTAATGAAAAGAGAAATTTGCACACTGTCCTTGGCTGGTTTACAATGAAACGGTAAGCTCAGCCCCTCTGTGACTGAAACTATAAAGACATTCAAAAGCATCCTGCGAATGAGCCAGGAAACTTAAAGCTTCTTTTGCAGGGAAAGAAAACTTTAGAGAAACAGGAAGATGGGTTTTGGCAACACTTTATTTATTAATAAAATTTGTTAGCCACTTTACTTTGCCCGAGACAGCCCATAACGACTTACAACCAACCAACAAAACAACTCCTCCCCATAGATTCATCAAAACCAAAGTGGAAAAAGAAATACATTAAAAACATCCTACTCACTTCAAAAGGGCCACAGATAGTTAAAGGCCAGAGGCCTGGTTATAGAGGAAAGTTTCTGCCTAAAGATATATAATGATGGTGCCAGGTGAGCCTCTCTGGGGAGAGCATCTCACAAACAGGGAGCCACCACAGAAAAGGCCACCACCCTCCGGACCTCTTGTGGGGTGGGCGCATGAAGGAGGTCCTCAGATTATGATTGCAGTAGCCCTACTGTGCTGTATAGGCTTCTTTCAAGGAATCTGCTTTGGCTTGGGGTGTCTCAGTCTGTCCTTTGATGGGAGATGGTCTGTGGAGCACCAGCGCTCATTGGGATGTAGGCCATTGCTTCTGCCCCCTGCTGCGTCTTCTTCCGCTCATGAAGTATGAATGTGCTCATAATGGTGGTGGGGGCAGCAGAAGGAAGCTCAGGAAGAGCTAGCAGAGTACAGCAGCAATGGTTCTCTATCTTCTTTATTGATATTTCCTTTATTAACTGATTTATAGACTGCCTTTCAGGGCACAATTCCCCTTCCAAGGTGTTGTACAAGATATGATTAAAAAAACCACAATCCAATTAAAACCACATTAGATCCCCATGACTACAAATATTTTGTCTACCGTCACAGGGCAAACAAATGAAAGAGGGCTTCTTCAGTGAAGGTTGGGTCACTTTTTTAAAAAAAATGCACAGTGACTTAAATTCCATAAGACAGACTGAAATGCAGTTTTCCTTCAAAAGTCACACTTCTCTGTATTCGTAATGCAGTTCTCCCACCAAGTAATGAGTGCAGAAATATGCGTATTAGGGGAAAGTGGACATAAAAATGAATTTATTAGTGAAAATAACACACAAAGCATATTGTATTAGGAGAAGCTCTTTGAAAAAAAACGTGCAAACAGTGGTACCTCAGGTTACAGACGTTTCAGGTTACAGACTCCGCCAACCCAGAAATAGTACCTCAGGTTAAGAACTTTGCTTCAGGATGAGAACAGAAATTGTGCTGCGGCAGCGGTGGCCCCATTAGCTAAAGTGGTACCTCAGGTTAAGAACAGTTCAGGTTAAGAACGGACCTCCAGAATGAATTAAGTTCTTAACCCGAGGTACCACTGTAGTAGGAAATACATGGACTAAGATCCTGGTGAAGTTTTGTGAGGAGTTAAAAAAAAGAAAAGAAAACTGCAGAGAACTGAAATTAAGATTGGAAAAAAGAGAAACAGAGAGAAACTGAAATGGACAAATTTGTCCACTTCCAACTGATTGTTTTATTAGGACTATAATATAACATAAAGTGATATAATATAATGATTATATAGCAATTAATGTTATTATATCACAATATATTTTAATTAATCAGATGCATAAAAAAGCAGGAAAGAACAGACTGTGACATTTACACTATTAACAGTGGCAGAACAGTAATAGCAATAATCTATTCTGATTAATAATAATATATTGGCTTTGCATTTTGGCTTATATACTGAAATTTTGTCAAATTTTATTCACGATAGCTGTTAGTGAAATTTGAAAGTATGTACCACAAAGGCAATGAGTGCTAAGTAGACAGATACCTTTCCCACCTACTTCCAGAATCGAGCAAGTATGAAATAAATGTTCTTCCTCACAATTTTTTCAAAGGGAGCTCCTTTGGAGTTCCACCTTGAAGGGAAAGCGTTTGCAGGAGCACATCATGGTGCTTATGGGAATGGGATTGATGGCTGATAAAGTTAATTACAATTCTGTCCTTCTAGGCTGCTTGATTTGCCTTTCTTGAAGGAAAGTCCACAATGGCAGAGTGAACGGCCCAGTAAATTCCACCGTAGTGGAATTTAATGACCTAATCCCACGGCATCTCTATATTTTGTTTGACTTTTTTTCGTTATATTCCCCCCCCCCCCGCCCCCCCAAAAGACACTTCACATCTTTTAGCTTCTGATGAAAAGGTGCATGCTTTGAAAAGCCCTGCTCCCTGTGGTAATGCGCTGCCTAGAATTATCATGACATCCTGCACTTTGTAGCTGTAAAGGGCCTTTGTGTCAAGAACTTGACTTTTGAATATCATGCCAGGTAGCATTGTGTGAACCATTAGAAAGATTAATGCCATGCCACGACACCAGAGTGTCTCAGGAAAACTGCCAACAACGGAGGCAAGCTTGGCAAGTGATGCAGCTTAATGATCATCAGCATTATTCTGTCACTCAAAAGGGAAGGCTCCAAATGAGAGATTCTCCTGAAAGACAGAACTCAAAAGAAATTGCAGCTTATATTACCGGAAGCCTAGTGGGAACCTCTCTCTCTCTCAAAGCCACAGCACTCAAATATGAAATGGCTCAGACTTTTGTAAAAATGTACAAAACACAGACACACACACACACAGTCAGGCAGGCAGGCAGGCAGACAGACACACACACACGCGTGCACACACACACACACACACATTCTTCCAAAAGACTTCATCAGGTGATGAAACCTTGAGAAGGCAAATGTAGTCACCATGTCTCCCCTAGTTCTCACCCCACCAACTTCTGTTGTCATACCATATTCTGTGCTCCCACACAGGGCTTTTTTTCCAGCCAGAACTCAGTTCCAGCACTTCTCAGGTGTGCACCATTGCCATTTTAAGAGAACAAAAGAGGTGTTCATGGTGAGTTCCAGCACTTCTTTTTCTACACCCCCCCCCCCAAAAAAAACCCATCAGCACTGCTCCCACGTAACAGGGAAGTCAAGCTCCCTCTCCTGTTTCTGTGCTAAAGTTCACAAGATGAACTTGAGCTCTTAATACAAATGTGATATAATGGGCATTACTGAAACCTGGTGGAATGAAATGACTAGACTGAAATAACTGAGGAGTAAGACCTATTCAAAAAGAAAAGACCAAACAGGAAGGGAAGAGGAGGAGGAGGAGGAGAGGGAAACAGTGGTGACTTCACTGTT
The DNA here is from genome assembly GCF_965153285.1 of Podarcis tiliguerta. NCBI lineage: Eukaryota > Metazoa > Chordata > Lepidosauria > Squamata > Lacertidae > Podarcis > Podarcis tiliguerta. Next base: position 80,808,405 of record NC_139536.1, on the reverse strand, counting down.
TTTGTCTCCTACACAATGTACCCCAATATTCTCAATTTGCCTTCCATGCTCAAGTCATGGATCTCCTCACAGGTGTACACAACCTTTAGATATAACACTACTCCTCCCTGTCATAAAGGAATAGTAATAATAATAATAACAATAATAATTTATTATTTATACCCCTCTCATCTGGCTGGGTTTCCCCAGCCACTCTGGGCGGCTCCCAACAGAATATTAAAAACACAATAAAACGTCAAACATTAAAAAATTCCCTAAACAGGGCTGCCTTCAGATGTCTTCTAAAAGCCAGATAGTTGTTTATTTCCTTGACATCTGATGGGAGGGCGTTCCACAGGGTGGATGCCACTACTGAGAAGGCCCTCTGCCTGGTTCCCTGTAACTTCGCTTCTCACAGTGAGGGAACCGCCAGAATGTCCTTGGTACTGGACCTGATTCTGTAAGCAAGTATTGCTGGGTGGGATCCCTCAGGCAGGTGTTAACAATTAGTCCCCAAAGTGGGAGCTGGTGATGGGGTTCCCAGCATTCCTCAGCACCTATAAATCTTCCAAGAGGAAGGAGAGAACATGCCGTAGATTAGACTGTCATTTGATGCCTGTAACTGGTGCCAGAGAAGATGCCAATAAAGCCTGATAACCTGTTTGGTGCCTACATGTGAGTTATTAGAAGCTTGGAGGGAGGACACTCCCTTCCTGTTTGGTTTATTCCTTTTGACTATAATGGGGAGGGTGGAACTGTTTCTGTTTCCCAAACCCTGCTGGCTCACTCCAATACAGTGGTACCTCAGGTTACAGACACTTCAGGTTACAGACTCTGCTAACCCAGTAATAGTACCTCAGGTTAAGAACTTTGCTTCAGGATGAGAACAGAAATCGCGTGGTGGTAGCGTGAGGCCCCATTAGCTAAAGTGGTACCTCAGGTTAAGAACAGTTTCAGGGTAAGAATGGACCTCCAGAATGAATTAAGTTATTAACCTGTGGTAACACTTATTTGACAAGTAACCAATGCCCCTTCAGTGAGCCTACTGCTAGTTTCAGGACTGAATCCCTCAGTATCCCCCCTCCCTTTTGTTCTGAGTCACTTTCTCAATCTTACTTGGATTAATTTTGCCTTGAAGTCAAGAAAGAGGACGCAAAACTCACCAGTTTGCTCCAGGGCCTTTGGATACAATCTCCTAACCGTTAGGAGATAGCTTATCTGCCTCCTTCCACCAACTTGTTTATATAGGGGGAAATAATGAGATTTTTTGTGGGGAAGGAAAAGCGGGGGAAAGACAGAAAGAGTATAGTTAAATGTGAAAATGGCCAGAGTGTTTTTGGTGACTAAATGTTGGCAGCTTTGGGTGCCTACTCATTTGGGAGCACAGAAGAAAAAAGAGCTTGGAGCAATAGGATTATATAAACCTTCTTTCTTTGAGGCATCTGCCAATTACTAATTCAGTTTAGAAAGAAAACTCCCCTCCTGACCAAATTATTCCCTATCAGCTGAATGCAGCGGTTCTGTTACCTTCTGTGGAAGCATCCAGCATTAGCTCTGTTCACCACCATGATAAGAGGTTTTGGGTTTCTCCACAAAGCTAAGTTGCGCATTTCTTTTTGTTAACCAGGCACTATTTTCAAACAATAACTGCTAAAATAGTAAAACAAACAAACAGAGAAAGCAGAGTGAAGGGGGAAACCACTCCGCAATCTTTTTGTCCATGGAAGAATACTTAGAGGAAAACATACAAAAAAAATTAAAGTGGTGTGGGATGCCTAATCTTTTTGTAATTTGACAGACATAACTTTTCATGGCTATCTCTCAGAACCAGACCAAATTATAATATATTTTAATGTAAAGATGGCGTCTGGGCGGCCACTTATCACTTTTCAAAAACAGGACCAGAGAAAATGCAGTTTCGTAAAAATTGCATATACTAATGTATATGTATGGATGCAAATTTAGAACGGATTATTGTAATGTAAATATAAATATAAATACAATACCTCGAAGGCAATAATTTGTGTGCTTGCTTAGGCTGTAGTACAGGAGCTAACAGGTGAGGGGTGACTTCAAAGTTTCTGCTCTTCTCTCCCTTCTTCGATTTAACTGGACTCTGACTGGACAGCCCTTCAAACGGAGCAGGAGTGGGAAACCTTCTGGCCCACAGAGGGCTACCTTTTCTTAAGATAAAGTGTTATGGGATGCATACCGGGGGCGGGGGGCGGGGATGGAATCTAAAAACCACCCTACCCACTTTTAGAATACACCCACCACACCTACCCACCCATTTTCATCCCTCATCCATTTATTCTTGTACACAGACACACACCACTGCACTTTGCATTGAGGGAGAAAAATCAATTTTCCCCCCAATGGGATATCTATTCCCAATGCAAGCACCGGAAGCTAGGGGTTAGGGTCTGAGTTGTGGGGGGCTCTAACCCTTTCTCAGACTGTGGTTTTGATCTAGATCAGGCACCTTGCACCACCAATTTGCCTTGATGAAAAGGATCCATTTGTTTCAGTGTCCACATAGCTCCTTATGCCAGGTTCCCCATCCAGCAGGGGTGCCAACTTGAATGAAATATTGTGGGGGCCCAGGTAAGCCCCCCTGCATAACCAATCACACAATGCAGTGCGCACACACTATTTGAATGGGAATGCCCATCAACTTTGTGAGGGCCTGGCCCCCTCAAATATTTTATTGTGGGTACCGAAGCTGCCGTGGCCCCTAGGAGTTGGCTCCTATGCCATCCAGACAGAGCCTCCAGCACCTGCAATTTACTGTTTTTCTTATCCTCCCACAGTCAGAGAGAAGGAGGCCTGGAGGCCACGTGGGAATCCTCCAAGGACCCCATCACTGAAATAGAGGGTGTCTTCAAGCAGAACACCAGCTAGCAGAGAATACATAGCAATCCTGGGTGGCACTGAGCTGTCAGAAGTGTCAGTGCAGGCTAATGACATCACTGGTCTTTGCTGATATGGTGCAGAAGACAGGCTGCCACAATTGCCACTACTATAGGAGGGATGACAGAGGATACACCTTCTTTCCCACAGCAGCCACAGAAGGTGGACCAAGGCTTGGGTGGGCCTAATGACACTAATCAAAGGAGTGGGGTTGGGGAGAAACTGTTCTGGACTCTTTCCACAACTTCTTACTGAATACATTCTTCCCCGATATATCATGGTTAACGACCTGATCTGGTGAAAGGAAGCGCTACTGCTTTCAGTGACAATTACTGTCCAGAAAGCACAGAATCTATTGGACTGAAGCTTAACTGTACAGTGGTACCTCGGGTTACATACGCTTCAGGTTACAGACTCCTCTAACCCAGAAATAGTACCTCGGGTTAAGAACTTTGCTTCAGGATGAGAACAGAAATCGGGTGACGGCAGTGCAGCAGCAGTGGGAGGCCCCATTAGCTAAAGTGGTGTTTCAGGTTAAGAACAGTTTCAGGTTAAGAACGGACCTCCGGAACGAATTATGTAACCAGAGGTACCACTATATTTTCTTTTCAGATTTTGGAAGGATCCTCAATTATAGGATAGTGTTAGAAATAGAATCTGAAGTATGTAAAGATTGTTCTCCTCCTTTCCCTACTTGCTTTCTGTACATGTGCCCTGTTGTCACGAGTCATGTATAAATTGACTGTCCACTCCCAGTAGAAAAACTGGGCTGACATTTTATCTCCTCCGTTCTTTTGGATTGCTTCTTTTGTAATTCCTCACTCTTTGCTGCCTTCCCCTGGTTCCCTTCCACCACCGTACTCTGTGCAGGAATGTTGTGCTGAGCTAGCTATGACAGCTGTAACCTGCAAATATCCAGGAACTTTGGAATCGTCCAGAGCTACCATTAAAGAAAGGCATTTTTTTAATATAGGACTCTTGTGGCCTTTTGGAATGGAACACTAAGAGTGAGAAGATTGGAACTGAATGTAGGTAACCACTAGCCTTGTCCAAACTGCAATATTGTGATGTCTCTGCAGAATTGTGCTCTTTTCTGAGGGTGGGAGTTGTTCCCATTGGGCTAACTTTTAGGACACTCTGACACACATGAAGCTTCCTTCTTATTTGTCTTCCTTTTTTTGAAAAAAGGAAACTCTTTGCATATGTAGGCAGAAAATGTTATTACTTCACAGAGTGAGCTGATTCATATGCTCATTTACATAACTATAGAGTATCCTGTATTATCGCCATCCTGCAGCCTCATATTAATGCCTCACTCCTCAGTAGAATCCTGTTTTCTTTTTTGGTGTTGGCTCTTGTCACAATGGCATTCCAATTAGACCTGGTCCTTCTGTCCTGTCACCACATCCATTAGATGGTGCCATGCTGCTGTGTGCATGCTGGCAAGTCGCCACATTTCGTAAATTACCACTCTCCAAAAGTGATTGTTAAATTCCCCGGGTCCAAATAGTTTTGAGCTTATTAATTGGGCTTTCAATCTTTGGTTGCACTAGAAAGGAATTGGACAACTTCATGTTTTATAGAATGCATTTTATTTTTAGTTGAGAGGAAATATAAACAAAGATCTAATGAATAACCCTGTATCGGATTTCGGGAGGGAAAAACAACGGCACCACCACCATTTAGAAAAGTACTTGGAGGAGTGAATCTCAATGGAGTTCCAGGTATGTAAGAAGTGATTATAATGAAGGCTGCCAGCTTATGGTTTGTAGGATAGTGGCCTCAAGATCACCCGGGCAAGGTGGAAGTCACCATGTTGGGGTGGAGCCTGAAATACTGTGGTGGATCAAGGAGAGGGACTGAGGAAGAAACTGGTGGATCATGGGTAAAGCTTCTCAGAATCTGGTGAGTCATCGTTTGAGCATGCCAGAATCTTACTGGCTTTTCAAAACCCTGGTTTAGTGGTCAGAGCAGTAAAACACAGGCCCAATGATAAACAGGAGAGTTGGTGTCAATTCACTAGAAATTATTCCTGGTTGAAATGGATCTTAATAAGCTGGTGTCACTAAACTCACATATGCTGCAACTGGCATACACTATCAAAGACTAAATTTTGGGTTGCACATATCATGATATGCTCTCCTGCTCCCCTTTGGCCACTTTGCCCTGCCTTCCCATAGCCAGCATGGTGTAGTGGTTAAGAGCGGTGGACTTGTAATCTGGTGAACAGGGTTCGCTTCCCCGCTCCTCCACATGCAGCTGCTGGGTGAGCCTGGGCTAGTCACACTTCTCTGAAGTCTCTCAGCCTCACTCACCTCACAGAGTGTTTGTTGTGGGGGACGAAGGGAAAGGAGATTGTTAGCCACTTTGAGACTCCTTCGGGTAGTGATAAAGCGGGATATCAAATCCAAACTCTTCTCTTCTTTCTTTCCCCTACAACACTGCAATGGTTGGTCTTTTCAGTTCTCCTTTCACTCCTCATCCCTGATTCTAATTCTCAGGCATTCCCTAACAAAACTTTTCCCCTGTTCCTGTATTTGCCCTCCATGCCACGTTAGCCTTTAGATGTCCCCTGAACACTAAGAGGTCAGAGAGATGGAGCCAAAGAGGTAGCTATGGAACAAGGACAGCAGGCATAGTCCTTCTCCACACAGAGGGCTGACACATAAATAGGGCTTCCATCAACTGTTTCTGACACAAAGTCATACCCCTTTTCTGCCAGAAGTCCCTGAATCCTACAAGAGGGGAAGACAAGGCCAAGTGTGAAACAGCACACCTTGGCAGATAGTAGTTTTCAAACTTGCAGTTGCTGAGATTATACGAAGATAGCGATGGAAGGGGGCATTTGTCAGGGAGAATTGGCTGGCAGAAGGAAGAGGTGTTTAGCAATTGGCTTCCTCCAAGCTGTTTTTCCACAGCTGGATTTAATTCAGGTCTCAGAGCCCAGCTAGGGGGAAATTGATTAAAAATGAGGGCATTTGCTGAGAAAAACTGATGAAGGAAGGAAGGCTGCACACTGTGCCAAACCATAGCCACTCCTTCCTTTCTGGCATTTAAGAACATTGCCCCCACACTTTCCTTATCCATCCCTAAGCAGCATAGTTTCATGCTAAGCTTAATACTTGGCCAGTTTGAAATTAGTCTTAGAAGCATTTTTCTTTCTTTTTTTATCCCTTGCGGCCAATATTACTTTTTGTTCAGCTAGGCAATGGACAGATTTCAACGTGCATACGTTGAAATTAATTAACCTCTGCAAATAAGCAATCATAATTTTCATCTTCTGGGAGTACTGGCAACAGTAATGCAGAGACATTGTGTCTCCATACTGTCTGCTAATCCAAATCACCGATGAACATACCCAAGAAGGCCATGGTGTTACCTAAATATGTACATTTTAGTAAATGCTGCCTGTTCCCCATCCATTCCCACATGCTTGTTCTTTTCTTGACTCAACCTTAAAGCTGATAAATTATATGGGTGACATCCACACCATATATTTAAAGCAATATCATATCACTTTAAACAGCAATGGCTTTTCACAAAGAATCCTGGGAACTGAGGTTTGTTAAGGTGGCTTGAGGTGTTTAAAGGTAAAGGTAAAGGTACCCCTGCCCGTACGGGCCAGTCTTGACAGACTCTAGGGTTGTGCGCCCATCTCACTCAAAGAGGCCGGGGGCCAGCGCTGTCCGAAGACACTTCCGGGTCACGTGGCCAGCGTGACATCGCTGCTCTGGCGAGCCAGAGCCGCACACGGAAACGCCGTTTACCTTCCCGCTAGTAAGCGGTCCCTATTTATCTACTTGCACTTAATTGTGCTTTCGAACTGCTAGGTTGGCAGGCGCTGGGACCGAACAATGGGAGCGCACCCCGCTGCGGGGATTCGAACCGCCGACCTTTCAATCGGCAAGCCCTAGGCGCTGAGGCTTTAACCCACAGCGCCACCCGCATCCCTCTTGAGGTGTTTAGAAGACCCCTATTCCTCTCACAGGACTAGAATTCTCGGCGTGGTTTAACAATCAGCCCCTCTTTCCAGGAAACTCTGGGAATGTAAATCTCTGTGGGCAATGGACTAGATGACCAAATCAAAGTTCTTTCATCCTATGAATAGAGACCACCTAACAACTCTCAGCACCTTTAACTAATGTTAAAGTAGTATAATAGTGCAAAACATATGGTGAACATGGCCTCAGAATCATGAATATATATATATATATATATATGCTTTCGTAGATTTTCACGGGTACAGGAATGCAGGTTTTGGTGTCCTCGGGTGTCTTCCCGTGTAAAAGTTGGGGTGTCTAGGCGACGTTTCGACGAGGTCTCACTCGTCATCTTCAGGCTGGTGCTTTCGGCTTCTTGTTACTGGAACAGAGCAGGATCTCAGTGTTTGAGTTCCTATAAATACTGTTGAGGAGGTGTGGTGTATAGCCTCCAATGTTCTGGGCAGAGAGGAGGTTCCCAGGCTAGTGTGCCTTTTCTTCTTTTGTTCCTTAATTACTTGAGGGATATCTTGAGTGATTTCTTGAGTGATTTCCTGAATCCCACTTAGGTGGGTCATTAGGTGTGGATTAGTTGCTAAAGCCTTCGTGTCTTGAACTCCTGAACTTTGTGAAGAGTTTTTCTGAGAAGATGGCTGTACTGCACTTGGTTGTGCTCTGGCTTGGCTTCGTGTATAGGGGCGAGCTGTGGTTTTGTGGCCTGTGCCAGCCAGATCTGTGTAGGGATTGCAGGGGGGTGCAGCATCCGGAGGTGCCACCCTGGTTTGGCTACTGGATGGTGTCTGTAATTTATCTGTGGAGAGGGTCTGGGTTTGGGTCTGGTGTGGTTGATTGGTGATGGCGTTCTGTGTGCCTCTGGATCTGGTGTCAGATTTTGTGGGGAGGGCTAATTTCCAGATGTCTGGCAAGCGGGATGTGTCGTCACGCTTGTTCATGTTGTGAGGGTGTTTCTCTATCTCGATGGCTTCCATGATTATTCTCTTGTGGTGATGTTCCATGTTAAAGAGCAATTTGGAATCTGCAAAATTAATTTCGTGTCCTGTTTCTTTCATGTGTTGGAAAAGAGAGGAAGTTTTTTCTTCTTTTTTGACGGCATTCTTGTGTTCTGCGATCCGTGCATTTATTCGTCTGTTTGTTTGTCCAATGTACGTGGCTGGGCAGACTTTGCAGGGTATTTCATAGACCCCTTGGTTTTCCAACTGAATTTTATCCTTGGGGTTTCTGAGGATATTGGCTATTTTTTGGTTGGTGCAAAAGGCTGTTTTGATATTGTGTTTATGGAGGATTTTGCTAATTTTATCTGTAGTGCCCTTGATATAAGGGAGGAGGGCTATGCCATTGTTTTCTTCTGTGTCTTGGTTTTTGGGGGGTGTTTCTTTTTGGATTAGCTTCGTAACCTTGTTTTGCTGGTATCCATTGGCAATTAACACATTTGAGAGATTCTGTAACTCAGTTGTCAAGTGGTCTTCGTCAGCCAGGCGTTTGGTTCTGGAGATGAGAGTCTTGGCTACGGAGTTTATTTGTGCAGGGTGGTGGTGTGATTGTGCATGTAAGTAGCGGTTGGTGTGTGTTTTTTTCCGGTAGATAGTGTGTCCTAGGGAGCCATCAGGTTTTTTGTAGATTAGGACGTCAAGGAAGGGAAGTTGGTTGTTGGCTTCTATTTCCATAGTGAATTGTATTTTGGGGTGTAGGCTGTTGAGATGTGTGAGGAAGCTATCCAGTTTTTCCTTCCCGTGTGGCCAAATTACAAAGGTGTCGTCAACATATCTGAGCCAAAGTTTGGGTTTGTGTTCTGACTTGTCTAAAGCATTGGTTTCAAAGTGTTCCATGTACAGGTTAGCGATGACCGGTGAGAGGGGTGATCCCATAGGTGCTCCTTCTATCTGTTTGTATCTTTGTCCATTGTGGATGAAGTACGTGTTGGTTAGGCAGTGGTTGGTCAGGTCCAAGATGTATTCGGGGGGATTGTATTTGTTTTGAATGGCTGTCAAGGCTTCATTAATGGGCACTTGTGTGAAGAGAGATACAACATCGAAGCTCACAAGTAGGTCATTGGGTTGTAGGTTTTGCTTCTTTATTGTTTCTATGAACTGGAAGGAGTTTGGAACGTGTGAAGAGATGGATTCTGCATAGGGCTGAAGTTGCTTGGCGAGAAATTTAGCGAGATTTTGTAGAGGTGAGCCTATGGAGCTGACTATTGGTCTGAGTGGTGTTCCTTCTTTGTGTATCTTGGGGAGGCCGTAGAGTTTGGGGCATCTGGATGATTTTTCTCTGGGGATGATTCTTAGCTGGATTTCTTCACTGATAGGAGAGGCTTTTATTTTGGATTTGGTGGTTTTTTCCAGATAGGTGGTGGGATCTGTTTTTATAGGTTGGTAGGTAGGGTCTTGGAGTAGATTTGATAGTTTTGCTTGGTAGTCCGATGTGTTCATCACAACAGTGGCATTACCTTTGTCTGCTGGGAGAATGATTATGTTGTTGTCTTTCCTCAGGTTGGTGAGTGCTTTCTGTTCTTCTTTGTGTAAATTGCTTCTGGGTGGTTTGCTGGAGCAGAGGATGTTGGTGACTTCAAGTCTGATTTTATTGGCTTCATCTGGATTGATTTTGGTTAGGCTAGCTTCGACTCCGCATATGATGTTTTCCGTGGGGATGCGTCTCGGGGCGACTGCAAAGTTGAAACCTTTGGAGAGTACTTTGGTTTCAGTTGAGGTGAGGATCCTGTCTGATATGTTATGTACTGTTTGTTTCATGGGTTGTTGTGGAGGGTGGCTGGGCTTCTGGCGTTTCTCTAGTTTGTGGAGTTTGTTGGTGTGTGTGTCTGTCTTGTGTGAGGTCTCCGTTTCAGCTCTCCAGACGGCTAGTTGTTTGCATTTGTCCCAGAGTGCAGGGTGGATTTTGTTACAGAGTTTGAGGTGAAGAGTGATATATATATCAATATTTCAATAATTTTACAGTCATTTTAACATTTCAAAACTTGACTTCCTTCCCCTCTTTCTGCGGTTCCTATCCAAATTAATTTGTTCATTTATTCATCTAATTTAAATATATTCTCTTATTATTGTAATAATCCTGCCAATGTTCTTATCTGTTTACAATTTGTCTGCAAATATTCAATAAACCATTTCCATTCTTTTATAAAAAGTTTGTTATCTTGATTTCTTATTTTTCCAGCAAGTTTTGCCATTTCTGTATATTCCATAGGTTTTTGTATCCATTTTTCCTTTGCTGGGACTTCTACTTCTTTCCATTTGGGGCAAGTAACATTCTTGTTGCTGTAGTAGCATATATGAATAAGTTTCTGTACAGTCTGGGTAGTTCTGTCCCTATAATTCCCCAAAGGAAATCTTCTGGGGGGGTTTTAAGAAACGTCATTTTAAACATCTTTTTCAGTTCATTATATATCATTTCCCAGTAAGCTTTAACTTTACTACAAGATCACCACATTTGATAAAAAAGAACCTTCTTTCTCTTTACATTTCCAACACTTATTTGATTTACATTTATACATTTTTGCCAATTTACTTGGTGTTAGATACCATCGATATATCATTTTCATATAATTTAAAATCATGAATATTCCTAAATGGATCTCTGCCTTCAATTAGTCTTCACCAGGATCACCCCCTGGCTATTTCAGCACCTTGAGTGGAATGTTAAAATGGCAGCTTCCTTTCCCACTGTGTCTGGGGCTTAGCAACATATTTCCCCCTGTGCATTCAGATGCCCCAGAGAAATCTTCTCTTGTTTCCTCCCAAAAGCTAAGAATGAATCCTGAACTGTTTCGGTTAGCCCTTGTTAGGTGTAATTGCCTGCATTGTTTTGTTGTGATGAATGAAACAGTCCTTTCAGTTTTAGGATGGTTTCACAAAAGGTGGCGGGGGAAAGTACTTCTTTTATTCTGATGAATAAATGATCTTGTGAATGTGATTATATAATAATAATAATAATAATAATAATAATAATAATTTATTTGCACCCCGCCCATCTGGCTGGGTTTCCCCAGCCACTCTGGGCGGCTTCCAACAAAGATGAAAAATACACTAAAATGTCACATATTAAAAACTTCCCTGAACAGGGCTGCCTTCAGATGTCTTCTGAATGTCAGGTAGTTGTTTATCGCTTCGACATCTGATGGGAGGGCGTTCCACAGGGCGGGCGCCACTACTGAGAAGGCCCTCTGCCTGGTTCCCTGTAACTTGGCCTCTCGCAGTGAGGGAACCGCCAGAAGGCCCTCAGTGCTGGACCTCAGTGTCCGGGCAGAACAATGGGGGTGGAGACGCTCCTTCAGATATACTGGACCGAGGCCGTTTAGGGCTTTAAAGGTCAGCACCAACACTTTGAATAGTGCTCGGAAACGTACTGGAAGCAGGGCACTTTGTGGAAGGGCACTTTTGAAATCCTGCTCCCTACCAATATTGATAACTGTCAGGGAACTGCCAGTAGAGAGGAGAGGTTACAGGGAAAGATCTCCTTTAATCAGCAGTTTCTCGTCATCAGAGGAAAGGGAGGACGAAGAGGAGAGCGATACTGAAAGGGAGGGGGAACTTCCGAGTGTTAATGCCCCTCGTCACAGGAGTAGGAGGGGGCTGAGAAGTTGGTGGTGTTTGCCCCACCTCAAAAGGGGAAGCTTCAGAAGGAACAATACGCCATGATGAACGGACGTTTCTGCTTGATCTGCTTGTAAATACGCCAAGTGCAATAAAGATTACAGATGATGGCTGTGTGCCGGGAGTTTTATCTACACTGAGCACTACAAATCAAGTGGTGCTGGGGCACCCTGACAATAACTGATTTGAGCGAACTGCTGCAATCATTCCAGGAAAGCTTCCACCTTCAAAGAGTCCATTCCACACTGACGTTTCCACTGCGGATGCACTCAGCATCTACCACGGAGCCCTGAGCAGAGAATTCTGGAATATGTTCTAGGCTTCACAGCCACTGGCTCACCATCAACATTGACCAAGTTGGCTGCAGCATAGCTCAGTGGTAGAGCCTGTGCTAGGGAAAAGGCTACAGCAGTTCTTCTTCCTTCGCACAGTAGGATGGGTTATGAGGAAGGGAGCACCATCCATCTAACCTATTCAAGGAAGCCTTTGTTCATCCAGAACAGGAGCCGCTGGTGCTATTGGGGCAGTGACTTGTTCCATTCCTGACCTGTCCTGGTTGAGAGGGTGGCAGCACCCTGGAACTCCTGTATCCAGGCACGTTGACTACTGGATTCTGCTTACTGTATAAATTGAGCCTCAGTCTGACCTAAGGAAGTAGACATGCTAAAGTCCATTTAAGCCAGAATGTGCAGCCCTTTGTGTTAGCCAATATGATGTAGTGGTTAAGAGTGGTAGTCTCATAATCTGGTGAACTGGGTTCACGTCTCTGCTCCTCCACATGCAGCTGCTGGGTGACCTTGGGCCAGTCACACTTCTTTGAAGTCTCTCAGCCTTACTCACCTTACAGAGTGTTTGTTGTGGGGGAGGAAGGGAAAGGAGAATGTTAGCTGCTTTGAGACTCCTTAGGGTAGTGATAAAGTGGAATATCAAATCCAAACTCCTCCTCCTCCTCCTCTTCTTCTTTGTCCCCTTCCAACTAGTGTAGACTTCTCTGATTCCTTATGCTCAAAAACACTTCTTTTTTCACATTCCCAGTGTTTGTTTTCAGCCATACCAGGTGATTTCTTTTCTTGTCTGATGCATTAAACGTTTAACAGCAGCTTCTACTTCTAACACAAATTAGCTGAAGGTTTTAAGTCTTTATAATGACAAGCTGTGCATAGAAATTCTCTGAAGTAAATAAGCATGTGCAACAGCAGCAACAAAAGCCATTTGTTTAACTATGTATATTTAATTTGATGCAGCAAGAGATACTGACTTTTAAATTGCCACTGGAAGCTGTTAGTCAACATGCCAACAGAGCGCTAGCAGAATAGGTTCTGTGGTTCTGACATTATAAAAAATACTCCAGTCTCATGTTATGTAAAGATGATCGCTTGCCAGAAGAGGTCAATGGAGCAGCCCTCCTTGCCTTACGTAGGCATATTAATTTGTGTTCTGAAGTGGTTCTTCTAATTAAACTCACTTTGCAAGTTTTGAAAGAGCTTCAAGCTATGCCCTAGAAAAGTCAAATCTAGCAGGGATGGACACATCTGTCAAGTTTGGTTTTTTTCAATTTCTCTTTGTTCCAACTTGAAGTCCTGTTCTCCAAATTTCTGCATCCCTTTGCTAATCACTATCATCATGAACATTCATCAGTTATTTAAGTGCAATATTTTCCCTAATATGCGCATTTTTCTGTGCAATTTTGACTGATATGCACATTTATGCAAGCATTTTAAAGGACTTCTTTCCTCTAGTGTATTCATTTTTATGCACACTATTGAATAACCGCATCTCAAAATTCAGAGATGCAGGAATTTGGAAAGATAGCTGTGTTCCAGTTCATGTGTTGTTTCAGGAAGTCCAGATTAAGTTGTCTTGAGCTGAAATGCAAATCAAACTGAATTTCTGCAATTGGTATAGGTATGCTCTGGCGGGACTTTCCCAAACACCTATTATAGCATAACTGTAGCACTGTTTAACATGTGCCTTGCCACTGCCACTTTAGTTAGGACTGCACATCTGAAGGCATCTAACCTTTAACATTTCAGCAGCGGCAGATTCTCTTCCCATGCTGATGAGGAAAACTCCATGCGATTGCCCTCAGGTAAGCCTCCTTACCAGCTCTTCTCCAGAGAGTTACCTGAAACATATTTATTTTCATTTTCCTTTGGCAATTGCTGTTATTACTTACATAAGAAGAATCTGCCATAAGAAAGCGAGAGCCATTCCATTCTCTCCACCTATCCCTCCTAAGCAACGTACATTTTTACCTTGTTCAAACTCACTGCAACCTCCTCTAGCTTTATCTTTTAGTTCTTGCACTCTTTCTCCCCGATGATTGCTGTCTTCTCTATTCCTCTTTGGCCCTGTCAGTGTTCAAGGCAGAGATTTCATTCGATGATCAATCAGCCCTTCCCTGAAGTGATTTGACAGAGGACTGGGAAAACCAAACAAGGTATCTCCTTAATATAGTACTTTCTGTTCTCCTCCACTCCCTCTTCTCTGGTCACATTGGCAGCCAGCATGACAAATGCAGCTGGAGTTGTCATTATACGAAGGCTTCACAAAGTAAAGAATCCCATTCCTAGGTAAACTTCTATAGATTGACCAGGTTGATGTTTACTTGGCATTTTTTCCTCCGCATAGTCAGCAACTTCTTCTCTTTTGTTGGATTTTATTAGCCTTCCTTCCTGCTTCTTCCTTCTGTCACTTTATCAGGGCCATTTCAAAACTTTCCTTTGGAAAAGATTATTTGTCATAGTGGTTTGCCTTATTCTGCTGACTGTGCCAGTGCTACTATCTCCAAGAAAATGAACAGAGTGATCTCCTGTATAATGACTGGATTAAAATTTTCAAGGCACATCCACAGACATGGGGTTGTTGTTGTTGTTGTTTTATAAAAAACCGTCCTCCTCTTCACCAGCCTTCCACAAACTGGTACCCTCGACAGCTGCCATCCTCTCTGACCATTGGCCATGTTGGTCCTGCCTAATTGGAGTTGAAGTCTAAAGTCCAAAAGAGCTGCAGGGCACAGTGTTGTGGAAGGCTGATCTACACATTCAATCTGATCTATCCAAATAGTTTGTGGTGATATTTTGGTAGGTTGTTCCATGGTTATCTGCATGGCAGTCCTGTGAAATAGACAGCAAGGAAACCCAACATTCTTGGGATTTTTTTAAAAAAATAAAATTGTCTGGTGTATAGGAGAGTTAACAGCTTGGAAGCTGGATTCACTGCCCATTCTTTCTTATTTAAATTCCTAGGAGCCAGCTCCTAGGGGCCATTGGAGCTTTGCCCCCCCCACAATAAAATATTTGAGGGGGCCAGGTTCCCCCAAAGTTGATGGGCACTCCCATTCAAATGGTGTGTGCGCAGTGCTCCGCTCTATCCTGGCACAGGTGTGCGCTTAAGAGCTCTGTGTCTGAGCACTCTTTTTCTTGTCCTTGGTGCAAACATCAGTTTGGATTTTTTGGGAATTGCCCTTTGTTCTGATTGTGCTTTAAAGAGGAGATTTTCATGGGGAAAGCTCAAGGGCAAAAAAAGAGAGGGCACTCAGACACAGAGCTTTAAAGCAAGGACCATGCCTGGAAAAAGCAGAGGAATGGTAATTGTGAATAAACCCCAAGTCTCAACCCTGCTCTTTACTGACCAGACGGATGCAAAGTTATTTATACTCAACAGAAATTTGGTACCTGACTAGCCTTGTCTCCTAGGTGCCAACACATGCACCAGCCACACCCTTCAATTGGTATCAGTCTAAATCCAGGGTTCACATCCTCATGGAGGGAACCCTTTGCATATCCCATCATATACAGAGCCCCCTTGCCAGCTGGGGTACGTGTCCAATGTGTGTGATCAGTGGCATTGAGAGGGCAGGGCTGGCTTGCTTACACATGAGAGCCTCTTCACATGTTCATTCTGAATGCCTGACGAGGGCTAAAATAATTTGCCTGGGTTCTGAGTTTGGATTTTCTTTAAAAAGCAAAACAAAAACCTTTTACTTATGCAATTCTAACAGCTTTTATACACACATTATACCATATCCGCTGAGTGTGGATTAAGTTTCATGGTCTTCCCAGTCCATTTTCCTTCACATAGCTGCTTCCCACTCTGCCTTCAGAACGTCTGTTTTCCCATTATTTTTATTGCCTATAGGAAATTAATGGAAACTCAACATGTACTTGGAGAAAATGCACACAATCCTATTGGCTGCTTACAGGAGGCCGCAGGAAGTTTTGCGAAAGGGAATGAGTGTGTGTGTCGTCCTCCCAGGCCCTTCCTACTCATCTCATTCCTTTACTGGCTGCTGCTGGCCACAACTTTTAATGTTTATAATGAAGAATATAATGGAGAATTTGCTATGTAATAAAGCATGAATTATCCACATGGCTTAAGCTGTGAGCATTGCACTTTTAGTGTTAAGTACCTATTTAGTGTATTGTTAACATGATTCTAGGCATGACAAATTAGCAATGGAAATGCCAGTGGAGAGATATTTACTTGGCAGTGGGCTGCCGACTGGGAAAGCAAAATGCTGTCTGGTTGGGGGGGGGGGTGTAGCTACATTTTTATAGGCAGAGAGAAAAAGGGAGCATTTGGGTGTTCAGAGCCAGCATAAAATTCAAACTCAAGAAAAGCCCACTTCTAAATTGTCCATTGGCAGGATGTTCCCCTAAGTGTTTTCTGGGAATGTCTGAGTTTATGAGGGGGTTCAGGGGATCTGGATACCCAACTGTAACTGCCAATCCTCCCTCTCTATCTCTCTCTCCCACCCACACCTACCCCAATAATTTATGAGTGACAGACCTGAACATATCCTTGTAACTCTCTCATCTAGAGACTCCAGGCTTTTGCAGTGTCCTAACTACTTTTCCAAATTATGAATGTCCTTGTTCTGGGTATCTGATGGGGTCGCAAAGGTTGAGATACAAAAATGTACTACAACAGTTCAGAAAACACTCTCCCCTGGCTTTGAGTTGGTTTCAATACCTCAGGAGACCAGCCCACTTTGCCTTTGTCATGAGAGGCTTTTCCCCCAAATGTCTTGTTCCCACATGGGAATTAAATAAAAGATCAAACTGTTGTTGTTTAGTCATTTAGTAGTGTCCGACTCTTTGTGACCCCATGGACCAGAGCACGCCAGGCACTCCTGTCTTCCACTGCCTCCCACAGTTTGGTCAAACTCATGCTGGTAGCTTCAAGAACACTGTCCAACCATCTCGTCCTCTGTCGTCCCCTTCTCCTTGTGCCCTCCATCTTTCCCAACATCAGGGTCTTTTCTAGGGAGTCTTCTCTTCTCATGAGGTGGCCAAAGTACTGGAGCCTCAGCTTCAGGATATGTCCTTCCAGTGAGCACTCAGGGCTGATTTCCTTAAGAATGGATAGGTTTGATCTTCTTGCAGTCCATCAGACTCTCAAAAGTCTCCTCCAGCACCATAATTCAAAGCATCAATTCTTCGGCGATCAGCCTTCTTAAGGTCCAGCTCTCACTTCCATACATCACTACTGGGAAAACCATAGCTTTAAGTATACAGACCTTTGTTGGCAAGGTGATGTCTCTGCTTTTTAAAGATCAAAGTAGGAGATATTAAAAGCAAAGCATCCAGTAGGTGCCAGTTTATTGTTTGCTGCTTCAGTAGCAGCAGGTTAACACCCAGAGAAAATCTTTGATAAGACATGCTTGTCCAAAAATGTCAAAGGAGCTACCCAAACTTTTATACAAACAAACAATTTTTGAATTTCCCACCTTGTGCATGCACACATACACTGGTTAATTGTTAATGACACACACGTGGGTTGTACTGCCCCTGTCTTCCTGCATTGCCTTCATGACATTTGGCAGGCATTGTGTTTCATTCAGTTCTTGCATTCCATGCAGCTCCTACATTTCCTTCAGTGCTGTAAGCATTTTGCTCTTAACACCTTGGACCATCTCAGACCCTTGGTTGCCTCAGACCAGGGTGGCTCAACTTTTCAGAAAAAGTGGGCCACAAGAGTACAGAACCTGCAGGCTGCACCCTGCCTTCTTGTGCATGGGGAGAGGAGCAAGGCCAAATTTTGATGGCCTAGCAACCCCCTCGCTGCCTTCCCAAAGCAAGATAAACTTTGGGAAGGAGGTGTGAGGCTCTGGCAGGTCCTAGAGCCCTACCACCTCCTTCCCAAAGCTGGGAAGACTTTGGGAAGGAGGCAGGACTCTGGGACCCTGTCAGAGCCCCCACATCTCCTTTCAAAGTCCAGAACCTCACTTACCAATATTTGGGAAGGCAGCCTGAGGGCTCGGGTGGGGTGGGGGGTTCAAATGTTGCTGAGGGCCACAAAACAAAACAGGTGTCAAGAGCTGCATGAGGCTTTCAGGCTGCACTTTGGACCGCCCTGCCTCAGACTCTGAGGTGGTCCAAATAGATATATCCTATTTGACTTGGATTCATGCCTCATCCAAGATTAAGGGAAAGCCTTACTAAATGGCTGATATCTGGGTAACTTTTTTGGTGGTAGCAGGGGGTTGTGTTTAAGAAATTACATGGTGGCAGCTTTCTGTTTCACTGACATATATAGGTGTCATAATCCTCTCCTCAGTACTAAATGCTGACACTTTGCTTCAGCGTGCCCTGGATATTCCAGCCTGCCCTTTTCAGCATTTTCCACACTCAAAAAACAAATGTTCTCTTTCCTTTCATTGAATGAAGGAAATTGTCACGCTCGAGGTCTTGCAATAGTTTCATTCTAAAGAGGCTTCTTTGCTAAAAGTTGCAACCAAGTTCCTGAATATAATTGAAGTCCGGCAGTGGAAATCATGCTGACCTTGTATGTCAAAGATGCAATTGAAAAGATTATCCAGGTCGAAATATATTTTCGCCTGAGAATCTTTTGGTTACAGGAAGGCATGATTTTGTTCCTGCCACTGAATTATTTTAAAAAATATACACCTCTTAAGTTCCTTTGTAAAATGGCTCCTAAAAAGAGCTAATTTTTGTCCAAAATTGATTTAAAAATAAAAATAGACCTATCTGTACTCAGTGAGAGTAGATTATTTTTTATTTTTTGATAAAAAAGGTAAAGGTAAAGGACCCTTGTATGGTTAAATCCAGTTGAATTCAACTAGGGGGTGTGGCGCCTCATCTCCACTTTCAGGCCTATTAACTGGTTATTAATTAATGTTAGTGACTATAGTTTTGAAGGAATAATAGATTTTTCAGTCTTCATTTTTTTGTTTTCTACATTAGTTTATAGCCAATACATCTATCAAAATGAAAACAACAACAACAACAACAACAACAACAAATATTTTCCCTACTTTTGTTAATATTGTTTTCAAGTAGGATATTTCATCAGCTACATTGCTGTCAGACAGCATGCATCTCTGGTAATGTGAAGTATTGATCAAGTCATATTTTCTAATGTTCTCTTGTGATTTGCTCTGGGGAAACAAGTGCAGTTTTGCTTAGTTTTACATTTACCATCATCTCTACATCTCACACAGAGTCATCCTAGAGCATCTCGGACCAATGTTTGTGTCTTCTTGTAGGCAACTGAGTCACTCAGGTTGTGATCCTAAACACACTTACTAAGGAATAAGTCCCATTGGCTATAGAGACTATATGAACTTTCAAGTAAATATGGGATGGTATTTCACAAGGTTGTTACTCTTGCTTCCATTCACCCAACAGAACTTCCGCTCCCTCTCGTCCCCCTGCACACCCCCAGCACCCTCCCAAATCTCCTCAAGGGGGTGCCCCCCAAACCTATGGAGCAGATGGGGGTAATGGGGGGGGGGAGGAGAAAGAGAGGAAGTTCCATTGCATAAGCAGAAATTATATTTTGAGTGCAAAGACTTCATTGAATATAACCCATGCATAGTATTGCCCGTTCAGAAAATCGTATTTCTCCCTAACATCTTTGTCATTCAATTTTTATTCTTTCGCTCACATTAAAAAAAATATGATTATTTAGATCTTGGCCTGATGCCAACATTATATTTAATTCAGCGCTTCCCACTTTTTCAGTGCTTGAACCGTGGCTGACCGCTGCTGAAAAAATTAACAAGCGACTCGGCCAATTATCGAATAACTTGTTGTTTTTATGGGGAATAATGCCTCTGCCAAAACAATCGCCAGCAAAAGGGTGTTGAAAACATGCATGCACACTTTCAACTTAAAGCACACAGATTTCATGATCTCATGCTCAATCAAATTCAATTTTGTTTTCAATGCCGTTTGCACCCAAGGTTACAAAAATGAGACAGCAAGCTCCCTGTCTCATTTTGCCTGGTATTTTGATCTCTGGTGCCCTGAGGCAGATGCTGTTTCACAAGCCAATTCTCCCCCACCCTACGAATGCAACCCATAAGTCTGTGACAGCTCTTGTCCTGATAATAGAGACAGCATTTGTAAGCACACAAATTTATGCCAGGAGCTGCAGTCACAGCAATGCTACAGAGTCAGCCAAACTGCTCTTCCTGCTTCATAGTATTTGCATATACACAACTAAACTCCTTCAGGATGTGAGGCCATACAAGTTAATGAAGTCCATCTGTGCCTGTTATTGGTTGTGATGGTATAGGAAAGTTTAAAACTTCAGGAAGCTACTATTGATGAATCAGCGGGTGGCACTGTAAGCTCTGAAACCACATCGAACAAGAGCGTAGTGGGCATTACGTTTGCCTTAAAGATGATACCGAAGCAAATTCTGTGTTTTGCTTTCTCACGGTATTAATTCGTCCTTGGCTGGGCTATGGCTGGCTTTCCCCCCTCCTTGGGGCTTCTTAACGGGCTCAGGGTTTGGCATAGCTTTACATCAGTCATATTTACACCAGCATGCCTTGTACCAGCTTCTTGTGTAGAGGATTGCCCTGTTAGGCTGTGTGTGAGAGAGAGAAAACTTCTTGTATAGGGATGGACGGGATCTTGAGTCAGCTAGCAAACACCTAATTTGCGCCTCCTGCATTAATGCGCAGATCAGAATTTAATTATCCTTGAGATTTCACACTTCTCTGTATTTTGCAATGGAGTTTTTGGCTTGAAAATGTACCAAACATGTATTTTAGGATAAACACAACACTGAGATGAAATATATATTTAGACAATATTATGTGATAAAATGTTAAATATGGGGTTTTATACAGATTTTTTTAATATTAATAATTTAATATTTAAAAAACCTACAGATTAATGCAAAAATGGTCAGGACCAACTTATTAATGAGCACATGGGACAGACAAAGGCTGAAAGGAATCTGATGTGCCTGTCTTTAGCCTTGCGGACAGCCAGAATTATTGAGACACAATTTTTTGTGAATTTGAAAACTGGTGAAGTGGGCTGCCCTTAACCTTAAGTTGCAATAAATTTAGGGTGCTAACTAGCATTAGTCATGCTTAGAGTAGTCCCAGTTTTCAGTGGCTCTATTCTGAATGTGGCTTAGTTGGATATCACTTTGATGTTAGGATGAAAAAGGAATAAAACTGGATCATGCATGTGAGGAGTTTTTAACTGTGTGAAAGTGTCATGTAAAGCATTATATTCAAACACGCTCCGCAGGCATGTAATTACCAGGCATAGTTGTTCTGGATTCATAAAGAGGTAGCTGCTATAGGAGCAGGCCTTGGTGAATGGCATGCTGTGCCAAGGCAAAATTTGAGGTCTGCTCCAACCTGCTCCGCCAGGTCCTAGAGCCCTCCCACCTCCTTCCCAAAGCTGGGAAAGCACTAAGTAGGCTTTGAGAAGGAGGAAGGAAGAATCTAGGACCCAGTGCTTACTGGACTGTTGGAAGCAGGCAAGAAGATACCCCATTGGCTCCTGCACCCTGTGTGGGAGAACCAATTGTGTTGCCCTAAATCTGTCTCTGATTGATGGATACTTCATGTTCCTCCTTGGGGTGTGACGGAGGTTTTTGCCCAATGATTCCATGTCCTCTGCTCAGTCTTTTAGACTAGATGCTCCTTTTCGGTTACAAGCACTATATGGCAAGTACATCTTCTCAGGAATGCAAGGCTGTTTGCACCATCTTGCAGACCCCCCATCAAGGTCCCTTTAGCAAAACAGGCACATCTGTCCTGAAATGTGACATTCTCCTTCCAAGGAAGGTTGTTTTGCCATCTCATACTCTCTCTTTTTAAAAAACAATTTCAAGTCCTCCTTATTTAAGGTTGCCAAAGAAGGATGGTTGCTGTTGGCTCTTTTGCATAGAGCTTGCCTTCGTTCCAAAAATTGTCATTCATTCATGCAAAAAACAGTCATATTATGTAAGTAAATGCACAAAACATTCCAGCTCATTTTGCAAAATAATATGGTGTGTGACAGCAGGTGCGGGAGAGGAGAGGCTGCAAGAAGAAGGTGCTTGCAGATGCCTCCACCAGATCAAAATCCCTTCCATGAACATAAGGACAGCCTATGTCTGCAGAAAGAACTGTACTGGATCCAAACTCGAATTTATTTGTTTGTTTGTTTATATATATATTTAATTTAGAGGCAGAACTAGCAGCAAAAACTCAAGTTTCTTCATATTTGCATCTCCCGGCACCTTACTCTAACTGCAGTCATATTGAACAGATTAACCTTATCATCACTTTAGTACATCTTGCAATTATTATTACCTCCCCCTTTCAGGATATACATGGTATCAATGCTCTCTGTAAAGAAAGCAAGAAGGTATAGTCCAGTCTCCCTCCCTCCCTTTCTCTTTCTCCCTCTTCTCCCTCTCTCTTTTTTCCAGTTTCGCCCATTTTAATTACATTTTGCAGACCTTTCATTATATTACTTCAAAAATATTTCTCCCCCTCCGAACAGAATTTTTCCTCTCATCCTAATATATTGAATGCTTTCATCAAGTAAGAGAAATATGGGAGAAGGAAGATATATTTTATTGAAGGGTGCTGAAAGAGATCAGTAGCTATAAAGCAGAAGTTTAATGGGTGAATAATTTTGCCAATATTAAAAAAAAAAACCAACCCAACTCCATTCAAATTAATTGGATTTTTTTTCACTGAGTGAGCAGGTAGTTTGTTGGATCTTTTTTCTATTAATAGAGGTGTGCAGTGTTGCTTGTCTGCATAACTTAATGTTTTATCTGGACAGAAAGGAAGTTTTGAGGAAAGAGGTAGGTATGTCAGCATGGCAAAGGCTGCTGCCTGTCTTGGATAGTTTATATTGAGGTAATGAAGAACAGGGAAACATACTGGACTGAGGTTTTGGTACAACCTGAGCATGCTCGATAATGGTGGGGAAATCTAAAATTGTGGTGAAATTTAATCCTGCAATAAAATCTAACAGACCACAAGGAGTTTCCTTTGTCTATAGACCGCTAGTGCGCATTCTTTCACTGTTTGCAATTTGGACCAATCACAGGAAGACAGCATGTGCATACCAATGAGCTTTGTAAGAGAGAGGGAGAAACAAAAAGATCTGATTGGGTGACTGAATTTGTAATCTCTGCAATGAATATAAAACCTGTTGGATCCTTTATTCGAGGTCCAGTCTTTGCGGAGAAATCCCACTGGATCAAACTTCTGCACAGAAATAAATGTTGGACTCCTTTTTCACCCCCACCTCATGTGCTTTCTGGTTTACTCATGAGAAAGGGGCAGGTTTTCCTGTAGCGATATGTCAAAGATATGTTATGAAATGTGAAGACCCCAATCCAACTGAAGTTCGTCATGCTTAAATTCTGGAGAAATGAATGGAGGTTAAAGGCTGCAATCTGACGCCCTTTTATTCGGTGGTGACCTCAGGGCCAGATTTAGGTTTGATGGGGCCCTAAGCTACTGAAGGTAATGGGGCCCTTTGTATGTCCAGCTGTCCTTTGTCAACAAATTGTCGCTGTTTTTTGTGTTGAATATATGCTGTATGGTAATTTATGGACCTAATAGGTATCTAAAGCCATTTGCACATAACAAAATATGTATTTTATCAAAGTATTTGTTGAACTGAAATACAATTAAGAAGAAGTATATTAATAGTGAAATACAATTAAGAAGAAGTATATTTTTGGGGGGGCCCCAAGAGAGTGGGGCCCTAAGCTATAGTTTGTTTAGCTTATACATAAATCTGGCACTGGGTGACCTCCATGGAACTTAGTGGGCCTGACGGCCAATTGAACAAAGCACAGGGGAATGTACATAAAATGTGCAAGCACTTCCAAAATATCATAGCATAGGAAGATAAAAATCTCACTCGTTGGAAGGGTTGTGATGGTATAGGAATAATAACTAATAAAGTTAAAGTATACCTCTGTTGTAGATATTTCTAATAGATCAGGTTGTCCTGTATGGTGGATGTGTTTATTTTGGGGGGATGGGGAGGAATGTGTGTATGTGTATGAACAGAATAGTATTTAGCTTATTTTTATAGCTATTTTGTTCATGTTGTTTTATAGACGATAAATGCTTCGTTGATTATTTGTTAATTATATCATAGGACTTACGCTGTCATTGTGATGTTTAGCCCATTTCTTGGTTGCTGCTTTGCTAATGCAGGCAAGTACCATTTTAGGCACTGACCCCGAAAGCGGCTGGAAAAGGGGGCATAATCGGGGTGGGGGCTGCCATCAACGCTCTGCAGGGTCAGGCATCTGCCAAGGGTCCACACCACAGCCTACTGACAAGAACTACCCATTACAAGATGGGTTTCAAATTCTGCAAGAACCAGTTTCAGCAGCAAAGATACTACATTTTTTATTTAGCATCCCCTCTGAAGAGCCTGTGTTAAAGTACATGGCAATAAGCCATCCTTCTATCCTTCTATACAGCTACTTTGTAAGTTATGGTACCGCCTTCCCACCCTTTATGGAAGCAGACTTGTTGCAGAAGACTTCCCTATCAAGTATAATTGCACAACCCAAATTTGCCAAAATGTGAGTGGAGGCCCAATAAAACAATTGCATGATAGTCCCACATTGAGGATATAGTGCCATGTTGGTAGTTCCCTGTTTGTGTGTGCACATTGCATTTCAGTGTGTCCCTGAGGCCTTCAAGAGAACCTAAAAGGGTCTCAATTAGCTTCTATCACAAGCAGAACTGCACATTCATCACAGACATAGATCTCCTTTCTTGCAGCTATTTCCAGAGATGAACAATGGCAGCCTCATAGCTGTTGCCAGGAGGGAATACATGGGCCAAGGTGATCCCTTGGGTAAACCGGAGCCAAGTTGTTTAGGGCTTTAAATGCCAAACACAAGATCCTGAACTGTGCCCAGTGCATATTGGCAGCCAGTGTGGATCCCTCAACAGAGATATTCTATGGTATGGATGAGATAACCCAATCAACCAATTTGCTGCTTCTGGTTTAAGTCCAAGGGAACCCCCACAAAGAGTGCCTTGCAGTAATTCAGTCTTCAGCCAATGAATGCCAGGACCACAGTAGCCAGGCTATCTTGGTCCAAGAGCTGCTTCCCCACCTGAAGGAGTATGTGCTACAAGGATCTCTGTAGCTGAGGGTACCTATGCTTGCTTCCCATAAATCAAGAAACTAAAAAGATAAAAGATGAGTCATGATGAGCGAGTTTAACTTTTGCGTTAACAATGATGGAACAGGATGGCTGCCCAGTCACTCTTTATTTTTTTCGTGCTCCCATGTGTCCCTTTCTTCTTTGCTGGCTAGCAGCATTGAATTATTCTGTATTCAGTGAATTTTACTACCCGTTTGATCACTAGTTTTTATAGTTGCCATTCAAACTCATTAAACACACATTCAGTACAAAGTAGTACAATTCTGTTCCCCCAAGGGGAACACCAGATGGCCTTTTGCTCGACATCCTGCTTACTTCCCCCCCAGTAAAAGCTCTCATCAGCTTCCAAGGGCTCTTTCATGGCATTTTAACTCCATGAAGCTTGAAGCACTCACCCTGCCCTCTTTCAAAGGTGTCACTTCTCTGTCTGGGAGAGAAGGGAACGGGGGTGGGGGGGGGGAAAGCTTACTTTCATTTATAAAAGTCAGTGATCATTCATTACCTCCCAACTTATCAGGAAATGACTCAGCCTGTTTATGCAGTGGTTTCCTCTGTCAGACAACTTTGGCAAAGTGTGGAGCTACCCAAAAACATATTGTATGCTCTTCTTACATATGATCAGAATTGGCCGGTGGAGAAGGGGTGTTGATTCAAGGACCTGCCCCCTTTGCTTGGGATAAGAAAGACACATGGACACCACATTTTAGGTTTATGGGCTACAAAAGGCTACAGCTTTATTGATTACAGCATGTGAGAGGTATTGGCTTAGGCACTGGAATAACAGCAAAGTTGACTCCACCCACTCAGAGAGGGGTTAATCACCAGTAGGGGGAGCCTGTTGATGCAAATACAACTGTAAGCCCTGGTGTCACCGGGGGTCGTGCCATGGCCACCAGCCCAGCAGGGCATCGGACAGAATCCATGACCGCCAGAACCTGATGAAGAACCTGGCAGTGCAATGAGGGAAGGGGCTGCCACAGCTGCATTTAAGCAGATAAACCCCACCCCAAGCCTGCCGCTGATAGTCAGGCTTACTGGGGGCGTGGCGCGTCAGCAGTGACGTCGAGCAGGGGCCAGAACGGTTCCCGATCACAACGCCTCCCCTCTGTGAGGAGGAGAGGATTTGTCATACACCTGCCCCCCCCCCCCCACAGCAGCATTGCTATAACTTGCTGGGAGGGAGAGGAAAGGCCGAAGAGGTCAGTGCTGTGTAGGCTCATTTTTGGAGGCAGTTCAGTGCTCCTGTCTGTGAACATACACAGAGCCAATATCACTGTTACTTCACTCCTCCTGCTTCTCGTATGCTGTAGTGATGCTGCTTCTGGGAGTTGTAGTCCAACAACATCTGGAGGGCACCACATGGGCTATTCCTGTACTAAATCAGCAAGAGAGCTGGCCAGTTGTGCATCCAGAGGTTGTCATTACTTAGAAGACCCAGGATGTACCTGCCTCATCTGTTCTTCCATTAATATTTTGCTTGTAGACCACGACAATGTGATTTTAATGTACATAGAGTTAGTGGTGAGGATCTGAACAGAGCCTCTCTTGCTCGCTCTGAGGACAATGGTGATAAGGCTTCAGGCCTGGGTCTTGAGGTAGATATTTGCAGGGGGTTGGAGCAGATAACTCTCAGGGTTCCTTTCCAACTCTACAATTCTGTGATTTGCTGTGCTTTTGTGCTCGCCCCCTAGGTTACGAACCTTTCATCTACAGGGGAATGCATACAATAAACGGATCCTTCGTCATTAATTTGCTTTGTTCTTTGGAAAAAAAGGCGGCTTTGAAGTCTCCAGCCACACTATGGATGTGTAAAGGACTCGTCTGCATTGCAAATCAGAAGGCCCTAATCTGCATTGGTAAGTACATTGTGTCCACAGATGGAAAGTATAGCGCTTAATGAAAGCCTCAGTATTCATTTTGTTACTCAGATGCACAACATCAGAGAGAACTCTGAGCTTCCCCCTAGGGCATGTGTGACTTTTCCCTACAGCAGAAAAGAGTGGGTGGGTAGGGGAAAGAGAAAGGCAACAGTGAAAGCAAACCAGGGCCTATTTTTCTTCTTTTCATCAGGGTTTGCCTCACATTGATGGCAAAACTCTTCCACTTATGTGACTTGAGCTCTGCTCTGACCAAGATAAAAGGATATGATTTTCAAAATCAATCACCACACTGTGACATTATTTAACTTCATTTAATGAATTTCCGCTTGTCTTTTATGCAAATTGAAGAATTAAATGGCCAGCCAGGCAACGCTGAAGTTCTGCTGGCAGTTTGTTGCCTCCTCAGTAAAAGGAAGCACAGCCTTTCCAAAAAGGTGGTGCTTGATAGCCAGTGTTTTTAAAAGCCCATTGATTGCTCTGGGCTTATGTCTGCTGTGGATTGTTGCCAACAAGCATGCCGCTAGTACCTTATAATGGGTTCCATTAATCCAGCCTGCAACCAAACAATGTGCCCTACCACGCTGTTATAGAAAAGAGCTTTGTCTATAACAGTGGCAAAGAATGTGTGTCGGTTTTCTACAAAGCAAACACTTCGAAGGGAACTGCTTCTCAACTCAACACTTAACTCTCCCATGGAAATGGCTTTAATCTATTGTCAGATGGGAAGCCAGGGCTTACCCATCGGATAATAAAGGAGCTGTGCTTCCTTTAAATCCAGTTGTTAAATCTTAGTTTTGCCATTGTCGGGCCACTAGTGTAAATCAAGCTTTGGGATGATATGGTCACTTCTAGAAATCAAGGGGATAGGTATGGCCATTTATACAGGCAGCCATAAAGCGGGTGAAAGAACCTATTCAAGGAGGAGCTCAGTCATGTGTGGGAGATTCTTTAGAAGTATTGTAGCATACCCGGGAATGATATAACAAAACTCACAAAATTAACAAATTATGTCCAGTTTCTGAATTGAAGACGAATAATACCTACTGCACCTCCACTTCATGTGGAAAGATGTCTGTTTCTCCACCTGCTCTTATTCACACTGAAGAGTTTGTTTATAGGATTAGGAAAGATTGTGATCTGTCAAGAAGCCTGAAAATGCCGAAAAGACCACATTTCTTCCCCAAACCCCATAAGTCTACCAAGGCTTCTTGTAATAGGTTTCTAATAGCTACCAGTTGATGTATTGCCCTCACTCTTTTCCTGCTTCAGTGATAGCCCACCTGCACAGGTAGAGTTTTCTGATGCTGGCTGTCTTGTGCTGCTGCCCAGATGTCTTACATGGCCTTTGTACAATGGCTTCTCTGTGGCTGATTTATAGCTCACCCAGCAGAGGTGATAGCATTGTTTATTGCGGCATGGCTGGGTTCTCTGTTTCTTCAGATGTGCTTCGATGACAGATAATGGGTATTTTGAAAGGTGCAGGCATATAATAAAAATATCGTTTGCAAAGGGTACTGGCCCTTTTGACCTTTTTGTGGAACTGCAGTGAAGATGATCAGCAGCTGATATAACACAGGTAGGATGTTGTTGTTGTGATCTGCTGCAGAACACTTGGTGCAGGTCACCAGCTCTTAACAAATCTGCTCTTCTGGCTAGATCCTTACAGGGTAACCAAACATCAGGTTTCCACTAACGAGATCTAACCACCATCTGAATGGACAAAAATTCCTGTGGTTTTAGTAGCTGAATAATGCAAACCCTCCAAGTGTCCTGGTTTTCCAGGAACAGAATTCCCAGAATTACAGAAGCTATCCTGGCTTCTGATTTGATCCTGGAATGTCCCTATTTCCCCTTTCAGTGCTGCTACTGCAGAGCTCAGGGTGAGCTGGCACTCATCCTGAGCAGTCTTTAAAGCCACAGCAGGTGCTGTAACTCTGCAACAGTTTGACTTTACTTTGAAGGTGCACTCTTCCACTTTCTCCTGAGACAGACAGATGCCAACAACAAGAGAGGAGATGTGATAGCTATCTTCAAATATCTAAGGGGCTTTCACATGGAAGATGGAGCAAGCTTGCTTTCTCCTGCTTTGGTGGGTAGGACTCAAACCAATGGCTACAAGTTACAAGAAAGGAGATTTTCACTGAACACCAGGAGGAACTTTCTGATGGTAAGAACTGTTCGACAGTGGAACCAAATCCCTCGTATGGTGCTGGACTTTCCTTCATTAGAAGTTTTTAAGCAGAGGTTGGATGGCCACCTGTCATGGGTGCTTTAGCTGAGAGTCCTGCATCACAGGGGGTTGTACTAAATGACTCTAAGATGGTCTCTTCCCACTCTACAATTCAATGATTTAGCGCCCTACATATGAACAAATATTGCAGAGCTATGCAGTGTTCCTAGCTATTCAGGTCCTCCAGTCTAATCCCTGCCCCCCTTTAGAGGACTGCACATTAAAACTCAGGGTGTCTAAATACAGTTCCAAATTGTTTTAAAATAAAGCACTGTCATACTAAAAGTTTGAGGAGGCTGAAGAGAACATGGGTATATTTCATTACCGTACTTATAACAACATGAGAAAATGCAGCACGTCAAATGCTTTCAGCAAAATTGGCTTTTAAAATGACTCACATACTTAGCCTTCTTATAAACTACTCAAACCATGTAAGAAATGTGTTTGAGAAGACACTCAAGCCAGCTGACTACTTCAGTTGTCAAACTGCTCTGTGTTGACTGTGTTGACTGCGCGTGAGGTGGTGCCAGATCTTTATGCACAGTTAGAGTGCATGAATCTATCTATTTCCCTTTCTCATTTTCCCATAACTTCCCCCATCTATCTGTGGGTATTTTTAAAGTCCTTGTGAAAATTTATGAGTATTTTAGTGCAAATGTCTCCTGGTATACACACTTTTGCAAAGCAAATTCCCCCAAATGATTTCTGTGCTATTTTCAATAGCACATGCATTTTGATCCACACTTTACCCTAGTATATACATTTCTGAATACATTACTTGACTAGAGAACCACACTGCAAAATCTGGAGAAGTCCAAATTTTGAAGGGTGAAAGCATATCAGAGAGGTTTGCTGAATTTCTCCTCTCTCCCTTTGCACAGCATATCAGAATGACCACACTGTTTGGAAAGCTATCACCTGGATCTGTTTTCCTTCTGTGTTACATACTTTCCACCCTGGACATTCCAAAGAGATTAAGTACGTTTGTTTCACACATTACATTTTAAAGTCATTATCTCAGTAACGATACTGGCAAGCACCTACCACCCATTGGAAATATAGATTTGTGGAGCTTACTTGTTTCTGAGTGCTGCTACAGTCATGTGAACATAACTGAACAGTATTAATACAGTGGTACCTCAGGTTAAGTACTTAATCTGTTCTGGAGGTCCATTCTTAATCTGAAACTGTACTTAACCTGAAGCACGACTTTAGCTAATGGGGCCTCCTGCTGCCGCCGCACCGCTGGAGCACGATTTTTGTTCTCATCCTGAAGCAAAGTTCTTAACCTGAGGTAATATTTCTGGGTTAACGGAGTCTGTAACCTGAAGTGTATGTAACCTGAAGCGTATGTAACCCGAGGTACCACTGTTCCATATTTTAGTATTGTTCACAAACTTTATACCCAATTTAAGGACATAGAAAGTTGTGCAAGCAAATCAGGATGAATGGTCAACAAACAGGTCATCTGGTGGAGTCCTTCATTATTTTACATATCGGCTTCCAAACACATGTAATATTGGCTTGATGGCTGCTGAAACAGAATAAAACTAAGCACTAAAGAACATTAATGAAGCGTTATTTTCCTTATCTGCAGAACCCTGCTCTCCTTTGTTGCTCTCTTGGTTGATATGGCAAGGCACAGAAATCATTATTATTACACTGACAGGAGCAGTTACCTTCAGAAAAACAGTTGCATTTTTGGCATTATCAGTTCAAACCCTTCCCCCACCCTCCGCCAAGTAGCAGCCATGTAGTCTTTGTTGATAAGCGTTATATGCGATGATAGACACTTCAATAAAGTTCTGCTTTGCTTGCAATCAGGTGGCATGTTCATGTCAGCTTGATTTGCAGTGATAGGATGTAACAACAACAACAAAATCTTTGAATGAATGTATTTTAGCTTCAAACTTTTCAATTTGGGCAACTTTTGAAGGAAGCATAGATAAGATGTTAGCTGCCCAGGTTTCCCCAGGAATTAATGGGAATGCCTCTATCTGCAAATTGTAGATTAACTATGTGTCTGCAGGACACAGCCTCCTACTGTAAAACTTCATTTTACGTTCAAATTCTAGATCTCACAGAGTGGTTAAGCTTTGCCAGAACTCAAACGATCAGTGAGTAGACCTCAGGCGGAATAAAATGAAATAAAATAAAACTTGCTTCCTGTTAAATCTGCTTCCTACATATAGACTATGATCGATCATAAACGGTTGTGATGTAGTTACCTCCTTGCTAACAAAATTAAGTTCTCTACAAAGGGAGCATAAGGGCACTGCATGATGCTGATGTAGTAATTTGTAGTTTATATCAAATCAATTATTCAAATTAATGCTCTATAATTGGCAATAATTCCCTGACTTGGTTTTTTCCCCCTTTTCCTTTTTTGCTTTAAACACATCTTTAATCTATGGGGTTTTAAACAGGAATCAACAAGAATAATAAAAATATTCAGGTCAATAATTATTTTGTGTTCTATGCATTTATGTGTGCCTGACTTTCCTGCTTGGAACAATTTTCAGCTGAGATATATTATAGCGGAGCAGTTCCTTAGAGAAAGGTCAAAGTTTGCATGACAAATGGGGAGGGGAAAGGGCGTGTCAGACCATTGCCAATCTGACCTTCAGATATGCACATTTGTAGCTATGCCCGCGGGGACCAAGGGGCTGACATGAAAGGTCAAAGCTGCAGTATTTCTCGTTGCGTACATGGCCGCAGCCTGAAAACCAGATTCGTGTGGCAGAGCAGAATTAGTCAAATCCACAGAGGGGGTCAGCTTAGATGGGAGCCTCAACCCACCAATATTTCACAGATGAAACCAGGAGCACTCTTGCATACTTATTATACCTGCATTGGCAACCCAGGAGGTGCTAGTTGACAAATCCACAACTCCAACCGAACCACTTGCCACATAATTATTTGTATTTATTGTATCTATTTTTATTACAAGATCTTGAGTTGATTAATTTGTTGTATTGATGCTTGTTTTTATTGGCTATATTCAGATATAACCAGTCTCATGTGATAAAAATAGATGCAATGAATATAAACGAATATGTGTTTTGTCCCAGATTCAACTGCTTTATCCTCCCTTTCACTGCTCTAGTGCAGCCACAATGTGGCTTTATGTCTCAGCCCTAATCTGTGGTTCATCATAGCTATGGTTTGTTGGTCTCCATCACTGTTAAATTTCAGGAGGAATTTGAAAACATCCCTGTTTACCCAGGCCTTTGATGGATGAAGAATACTGTTCCTTGAAACGCTAGGATGGAATAAAGTTAACTGTCACCACTTTTAGACATTTTTCACTGTGACTACTTTTAGAAAGCTTTAACTCTTTTAGAATGCTTTTTTTCCACCCCAGATATCTTTATTGAAAGTTTAAAAGTGCATAATTATATGTGCACTATATGTGCACTAATCATGGTGAGGCGTAAATAAAAGAGAGAGAAAGAAAAAGAAAAAGAGAAAAAGAGAAAATGCACCCATGTAGAAGGGAAACAAAGGGGGGGAGGAAACCCCAAAGCTGTATACTTTATAGAGTTGTTATTGTACTTCACCAGATCTTCACCTATTACAGTACTGTATTTGTAAGAATGGATTCCAAATATCATTGAATTTGCGTTTATATGCAAGCTGTTCATATGTTGCAAGTTTGTATAAGTCTTAAATCCAACGGTAGAAGGGAGCCGCATTTTTATTTTTCCAATTCATCAGTGTCACTGTGGTAATGGCACAGACAGTCCATTCATATTGTCCTTTTGTGAAGTTCCATGTGCTGAACATATAATTCTAAAGGATATTTTGTTCTGTAAATGTAAGGTTGTTCCATACAGTTCTGTTGTAGTTTCAGCTACCTTCTGCCAAAAATCTTTCAGTATAGGACAATGAAAAACATTTTTGTTTCTTTCAGTTGTGAATCTATTGGCCACCCTGGGCTCCTTCAGGAGGAAGGAAAAGATATAATTTAATAAATAAAATTCAATAACAATAAGATAGCCTGCTGTCCTCAGAAGGATGCTGTCCCATTGCCAGTTTCCAGATAAGATTCAGCTGATATTCCCATCAGTTTCTGTACATGAGATGGCAGGAGGGATCGTCACTCACAAACCCCAGCATTCATTGGGGCCTTTTTTCTTTTTTCTAGCTACCCCTCCCTGCCCCCCGCAAGTGCCATTTCAGCACTACAATAAATTATGAAAATGGAATTACAGTACTGGATCAGCTATATGAAAAGCATATAGCAACACTCAGCCTAAGAGTTATTCTGCTGTTCAGGATAATACAGTGGACACTCAGGTTGTGAGTGTGATCCATGTGGGATGCATGTTGGCAACCCGCAGTGGTGCGTCTGCACACGTGCTGGTTGCGATTCGGCACTTCTGTGCATGTGCAAAGCACGATTTAGTGCTTCTGCGCATGCATGACCGCCGAAACCTGGAAGTAACCTGTTCCAGTACTTCCGGGTTTCAGTGGTCCGCAACCCAAAAAAACACAACCTGAAGTGTCTGTAACCCGAGGTATGACTGTATGTTTGTTTGTTTTGGCCCCAGTTAGGTGGCGCTGTGGGTAAAACCTCAGGGCCTAGGACTTGCTGATCGTAAGGTCGACGGTTCAAATCCCCTGGCGGGGTGAGCTCCTGTCATTCGGTCCCAGCTCCTGCCCACCTAGCAGTTCGAAAGCACTCCCGGGTGCAAGTAGATAAATAGGGACCGCTTTATAGCGGGAAGGTAAACGGCGTTTCCGTGTGCGGCACTGGTGCTGGCTCATCAGTGCAGCTTTGTCACGCTGGCCATGTGACCCGGAAGTGTCTCTGGACAGCGCTGGCCCCCGGCCTCTTGAGCGAGATGAGCGCGCAACCCTAGAGTCGGTCACGACTGGCCCGTACAGGCAGGGGTACCTTTACCTTTACCTTACTTTCCAGGGTTGGTATGCAACTCTACAATAGTATTAAGAAAAGAAACAGAGGCTTGTGAGACAGAGCCAGTATTGAGTTCACTCAGTAAGGCAAATAATAGATTTTGCATACAATCAAATTTTATTTACTCTTTATTTTATTGAAGTACTTAATCCCTCACAGCTAAATTTCCTTACCCAGAGGATTCCGTAGGAAAGGGGAAAGGAAATGCAATACTTTTGCTGAAACACATTCGATTCCAGATGAGCACTGCTAGGCCTAGGATTATACAGCTTCCGTGCAGGAATTAGCAACACTGGTATCCTGTGGGAGGCAAGGCAAATATTCCACTACAAACATAAATAAATTTAATTACAACAAGGGTGCTACAGATAATTACTGGCAAAGCCAATTGCTTCCTGGTCAGTCATTTTAAATTGCCTTTCTAATGTCTAACCTTTTGATATTTATGATGGAGCCTCAGTAACGTTCTCTTTAAATATTGATTTGCTCTATAATTGTCTTGTCTTTTGTTTTGTGTCTTCAAGAAAATTGTGAGTTTAAAAACAACTCTGTAATAAAATATATGGCAGATTGGCATGAGTGCCATTTGGCTCAGTCACGTGATAGCACTCATTAGTCAGCTTTCCATTTCTTTTGGCGTCTCTTAAATGAAACCTGCGAAGCTTATCTTGTAATTGCACAACATAATTACGCCGTGCACTGTTCGTATTGAAAATGTGCGATAAAAAGGAATGCCGATAATCAGCCTGTAACTTTTACATTTGGATATCTGGGCTGCTGGGCTGCAGCAGGCGGCGGCTGCCATCTGCAAAAGCAAGGGCGGGCTCTGTTTATACAAATAATGAGGTCCCAGCATCACTTCCTGCTTCAGCACAGCAGAGAAAAAGAGAACTCAGGGAAGGTCGGATGTTGTTCTTGCAGCCATGTGGATGAAGGAGCATCAGGTGCCAACGTCCTTCGTGCCAGCAGGCACACTGTGTTGGTTCTGCTCTCCGGTCTTCTTGAGTAAGAGTGCAACCTGAAATGTGTGTGGGGGGGGGAGTGATCTCTCCCCATGTAGACACATCCATAAACAATTTGTGTATGTTTCCCTTTGTTTTATTTTGAGCTTGGGAAAGAAAGAGGAGAATGATTCCAGTCAATTAAATTTGAGCTACAGCCCTGTAGCCAAATATGTGGCCTTTTAGTTAGTTCAAATCAATATTTGAATTTCAGCCTCCCTTTTGGCTCCTTTGTGCCCTTGGCCTCCTAAGTGGTTTTTGTTCATTTCCTTCTGGATAAAGAACTTTCTCTTTCCCCAGCTTCTTCCTAGGCTTTGTTTGTGGTTTATGCAGCTCCCCAGTGGCTTCCTTGAACCTTTCTCAACTCCCTGCCTTCTCCGGTTCTCTGCTTCTTATCCCACAGCAGGGCTGAATTTGTGCCAAGGCTCATCAAGGGCTCAGCTCCAGAATCTGATGTCAGTGGCTTAACTCTAGAATCTAGGGCCTAGATCATATGAACTAAGAATGGGTCGAGGGAGCCCTGAATCTTTATTTATTTTTTTACTTTTCTTATAGACCTTTTAATCAAGAACAACAAAAATCTCTAAATGGTTTACATAAAAGACTGCACTATGAAACAGTGGGAGGAATTCAGTGACGTGCTCTTCTGATAGTCCCATCACTGCAACATTCCCACCCCCCACCCCCCGAGACAAAATGAACTCCCTCCCTTGTCCCCCTGGGTGTTGCTCTGGGGGTTCTCATTGTCCTCCATAATTGATTGGAGGAGGTACAGATGGGCATGGAGAGAGGAGAAGAGGGAAAGCCCTGTTGTGCTAGCAGGAACCCTTGTCCTGGCTTAGGCTAGTTTGTCCCAGGTTACTTGAATCCAGCCCAGTATGTAGGTATATTTTATAATTTAAAATTCCTGTCCTTGAAAAGTTAGAATAAGTGGAGTCTAGCTGTACATGATCAGGATTGTGCCATCTCAAAGCTATCAAAGGTGACAACCACAGACATACTGCTGGAGAGGAGGTTTTCACATGCTGCCTGCATTCAAGGATCAGAATGTTTCTTTTTTAAGTTATATATTTTGGTCCTAACTCAGAGCCCCATAGGATTTTATTGCAAGCCCTGCACTTCCTATTCACTTCAGTGGCAAGAGCAGCTTCATATATGTACATGGTTGCATTTGGAGCTTTCTCCCACCAGGAAGAAGAAGAAGAAGAAGAAGAAGAAGAAGAAGAAGAAGAAGAAGAAGAGTTTGGATTTGATATCCCGCTTTATCACTACCCTAAGGAGTCTCAAAGTGGCTAACAGTCTCCTTTCCCTTCCTCCCCCACAACAAACACTCTGTGAGGTGAGTGAGGCTGAGAGACTTCAGAGAAGTGTGACTGGCCCAAGGTCACCCAGCAGCTGCATGTGGAGGAGCGGAGACGCGAACCCGGTTCCCCAGATCACGAGACTACCGCTCTTAACCACTACACCACACTGGCTCTCAGGAAAGTTTGTAGGGAAACTTTTACAGGCAAGAGGTTTCTGTGTACACACTGGAGTTCCTGAATCCATAAGGAGATGCTGAACTGAATATATGCCGGTATAACCATGGCCTTAAACTTCGAAGTACCACGGGAAAATGTGCACAGGCCTGTTTTCCAGTTTCAGGCTTCTCCCTTGGCAATGGAGTGTACGGCTTTTGCATCTTGTGAGAGCAATAGTATCAGAAAGGCGATGTATAAAAACTACAAATTGTCTTTTGAAATCTAATCTTCCAGTGAAACATGTATGTTCCCTTGTGGCTGCCACCAAAATTAGCTGCCGAATGCCTACTTTTTTCCTCCTCCGTAGCTTGTAGGAGATGTTGTCTTGTGTTGCAACATCCAGTGTTTCTCTTATTGATGCTCCACATCATGGGCTCCCAAATGACAGCAGGTAGGACTAAATGGGCAAAAAGGAAACACTGTGATGTCATGATGACACAAGTTATGGGGGGGGGGCGTCAGCTAGTCATTTGGGGCAAGAGACCTAATAAACATAAAAGCTACCTTATACCGAGTCAGCTCATTGGGTCGTTTAGCTCAGTACTGTGTATACTTGACTGCCATTGGCTCTCCAGGGTTTTAGACAGGGGACATTTCTAGCCCTACCTGGATATTATAGGGATTCAACCTGGGCCTTTCTGCATGCAGAGCAGATGCTGTATCACTCACCTGCGACACTGTCCCATGTATTTTCTATCTAGTTCGGTTCTAAGACTGAAATCGGTAACAACAAAACCAAAACCTTTAAATTAAAGGCTAATGGGTGAAAACATTAACCATAACAAGAATTTATATCAACTGTTGTGCAGTTTGTTATTAAATCAGCCGAATTTATAGTCATTAAGTGAATAAAAATTCAGAAATTTCCAT
Source organism: Podarcis tiliguerta (assembly GCF_965153285.1). Taxonomy (NCBI): domain Eukaryota; kingdom Metazoa; phylum Chordata; class Lepidosauria; order Squamata; family Lacertidae; genus Podarcis; species Podarcis tiliguerta. Next base: position 80,771,067 of record NC_139536.1, on the reverse strand, counting down.
TGCAAAGCAAATATACAGATTATTTATCTCAGTTTCATAGCCTACAAAGAGAATCTTCTTTTTTGCAGCAAGGAAGCATCTAAACACATCACTGTATTTGATTCATGATGTTTTGTTTATTTAATCACCTGAGGGAAATATAGAAGACAGGAGCTTCAGAGAACTCATTTTCAGTGATAAGGATAAAAAGACTAAGGATAAATAACCTTGGTGGGCAATATAAGAGATTACAGACACATGAAAGAAAACTGGTCCCTCTTTCTGATAGACTTTGCAAACCAACCAGATGGAATTCTGCCACCTCAAGAGCATCTACGATCTCAGCTCAGTGAGATTTGCCTGGAGGAAGAATCTGGTGGTTATTTGATCTCTCCATGTAGGCATATTTTGAAGGAATTAGCAGGATGGGGTGCTTCTTAGAAGCTGGCAGCTGATTATCAGGTAACATTGCTTTGGAGCTTATGGGAATAGGACTTGGTTTTGCAGTGAGATGTGATAGCTTCCTATATTGCTATTTTCCTGCACGCCAGTAACTGACATGTTTCATGTCACCCTTTCACTCTTCAAGAGTTGATGTCCCTCCCATGTTCTTATGGGCATATAGTTTCATAATGTGTACCACTTTAGGAGGAAAACTCAGCCAAGGGTACTCTTCTCCTGTTTTTGCAGATGTGGTCAACATCAGGTGAAGGCTGCCACCTGTGGAGCCAAGCTGTCCTGTTCTGAGTGGTGGTCTCAGGCAAATTGAGTTCCAGCTCAAGCAGGGAGGGGTGCTAAGCATGAGTTCAGATTCCAACAAGAGGACTGAGATAATTTAAGCAAGTCCAAGATAAGGCTTGGGAAAGGCAAAGCATGACAAAGTGGAGGCTGATGTCCTGATGAGGCTAAGTAGAGGTCCAAGTTCTGACAAAGCAAAGCCAAAGGAACAGGCAACCAAAAACAACAACAACAACTTTTACCCTGCCTATCTGGTTGGGTTTCCCCTAGACAGTGCCATGAGCAGTTCAGGCTGAAGTGCCATACAAGCAGCCTCAAGTGATAATGCTTCAACAAGAAGGAAGCCGAAACTGAGCCTTAAGAAGAGCTGCATTTCTATTTGTGTGGCTAAGCTCCACCTCCAATGAGTAAAGCCTTTTCAGTTGGCCTTGACTGCTTCAACAGCTGCTAACTCCAGTGCCATGGGGGAGAAAAGGGGCTTCTGGGCAGATGATGCCTGAGTCTGAGGACAGCAACAGAACCTTCTCAGATGGAAAAATGAGATCATCTTGTGCATCTGAGGTACAGTTTTAGTGACATCTGAGGCTGGTGGCGAGGACAATTCCCTCTCCCACTTTGAAACCTCCTCCACAAGAGGGGAAGGTGTGAATGGACTGACTCAGATGTCATGACACGAGTCAGAGAGCAGAATATATTAATGAGTAAGCATGGAGGCTTGGCAGGCAAAGCCTTGCACCCTGCTCTTGGCATACTATATATTCTGTGGAGCACATCCATCTTGTCTACATATGATGTAGCTCAAAAAGAAGGTGTTTTATAAATGTTAGTGGGTTGTATTCAGTGGTTACACATGCAGCAAGCAGCTTCTGCAACCACCCTGCTCCTTTCTCTCCCACCTGGACCTTCCAAAAAGACTCTCCAAAAGACCAAAGGGCCTAGGGGCAAGCATTTGCAAAGTTAATGAGCCACCAGTAATGCTCCACCCTGGAGATCTGGACTGCAGCACCCCTCTTCTTCTTTGCTAGCTAGCTGCCCAGCAAATTCTTCTTTCTTCTTTCCTTCTTCTTCTTCTTCTTCTTCTTCATTATTTATTATTATTATTATTAGTATTAGTATTCCAAAATATACTTGCGGGTCACAGGGTGGTTGCAACATAAAATCACAATATAAAAACACTAAATACATACACAGCATTGACCCTGCCACACTGCTAAAAGAAGCAGTTGTCACTATATCCTCCTGTTGCCATTCTTTACCATGTAATAATTTCCTCTTTAGAGGCAATCATGACAAACCCCTCATACTGACACCTGCTGCTTAGCTAAAGTCTTTTAGATCAGCTCCCATTGGTATGTTAATATCTCTATGGTCTCCGGTGTGTTTTCCCTGTCAGCTAATGTGTTCATGGGCCGCTATGCCAGCTTTTAATTGATTTTTTTGTCTCTGGACTTGGATGGAGTCCCACTGAACAATTTCAGCACAGGTCAGTCTGAGCCCCTGGTGGGAAGGCTGTCAGTAAGCTATGCATCACCTCAGATTGACCCTAGACTATGTAACTGTGTCACCCAGCTTGTCGGATGGTGTGCCATCTGCTCGTCTGTTTTCCAACATGTGGCAATGCAAATAGGTGACAGGGAAAAGGCTTTTTAATGTGAAAAGAATGAAGTGATTTCAATAGCATGGCAACTGTTACCTTGTTAGCAGTAATTTTCTTTTCTGTGGCTGAACAGGAAAACATTACTCCCGGTGAAGCAATCAAGCAGGTTGCACCTGTTTGTGGTTTTGTTGCTAGATAATGACTCACGTCAACAGCTCCATGGCCTTCTTTTCCTAAGGACTACTGGGCACCTTGGTGAAGCTTCAGGGAGGAATGCTGGAATGCCAACTCATTTTCTTCAGAGAAAGAAAAGCTTGTCAGACTCAAGGTCAAGAAAAAGACACTGCAGGAGAACAGCTTAGAGCGGCTCTTCTCAAACGTCCTCTTAGGTGGGGATTCAAAAACACAATTCAATAGCCCTGGTGTTTGGTTACCACTTGGAAACAAAGCTGCAGAACGAAACCTGGCAAAACTGTGTGCAGCTGCGACTGAAAAAGCTGCAGCCACATGGGAAAGCACTCCACAAAAGGAGATTCACACATGGCATTGCCCAGCCAACCGATCAACTTGGTTTCCATTATTCAAGCAGCAACTGTGCTGCATGCTTGGTGTATGACCTGCAGCCTCAGCAAACAAACCTGAAAATGAACCTAACTGATGGATGATTGCTGTGTTTGTGAGAAGTGAGGGCAGCCCAGCCAACAGATGTCCTGGAACTACTGGTGTGTGCTGTGAAATCTAGAGAAGAATGCGATAATTCAGAGGCAAATGTAAAACTGATGGGGATATCTATTGGCATGGATCTGCATTGTTTGCAGTAGATCTGCAAGGTTTTCTGACACCCATGGTTTAACAATATCAACAGCAAGCCCCCCCCCTCCAAATTAGGTTGTTGAAATCCCTGATCTGTATTCGACAGCAACTCAGATGAAGTTTTGTATTTATCACATTTGGAGGACATTCCAATGTTGGTACAGTTAGTGTTGATGCCTGTAAGCTGCTTCAGAACTTGGCTAAAGGATGAAATATCAATGCTTTGGATGAATGCATAATTTCTTTAAAACATTCACATACCACTTCTTCAGCAGCGTCTTGAGGCAGTGTCAATATTAAAAGGCAATATACAAAATAAATTAAATACTAAAATGCAGCAATATACAGAACCAAATGAAGCTGCAAAGGGTCAGAAAAACTGAACTGTCTGGCTAAACAAGCATGTTTTATTGAGGCGATGAACTATAGTCCAAGATGGTGCTTGCCTAAGTGCAGGAGGAAGTTGAAGTCACACAAAAGGTGCAATCATAGAAAGGCATGCAAGTGGGCATCAATTACACCTCTATTAGCTCCACCCGCTATTCCAGCATTTTACATGTGGCCATACCCTGCTCTCAAAACACTGTTTTGCACCTAGCATCTGTTGAAGCTTATAGTGCTGGTTAAAAGATGAAGTAGATGTCACAAGCCTGAAATCTGCCCACCCATGCTTTACTTAAGAAGTTGGGTAAACAACTCCAGATGAATATTAATTATGATCTTCATAATATTAGGATGAGTCATTCCTGTGCTTTCAGGGAAGATTGTTCTACTGGCTGCCTTCCTTCATTTTATTTACCCTGCAGATTATTCCTTTTCATTATCTGCCTCTGCTGATTCTCCCCTAATACAGGTCCAGGCAAGGTTACAGCCTGAGATGATGCTCCTGTGGGTGTGCTAAAGCCCATAGGTGTTAAGTTGTGGGTGAACATATCAGACAAGACAGCGATTCTTCAAACAGCTCTTGTTTATTCACAGGCCAGAACAGAACTGAACTGAAGGGTTCAGCCAGCCTGCTTATATACAGCTCCACTAGAATGCAACAGTAACCACTTTCTGTAACTATCCAATCACTGAACGTCACTTTCAATCCCTTATTTGCATATGTGGACCTGAGTGAAAACTATCTACAGTATCCCCCTGCTGGCCCAGGGTGAGAGCTTCAGTACATAACAATAGGAGTGGATGTGCAGGGCTGGTGCAGGATTACAAGCAGCTCCTTCATACTGAGAATTGAACTTGACCCCACCTGTAATCCAGACATGGTATGGGCAAAAATTTCCCATCCTTGTGGCATTCTATCTAGCTTTTCACATTTAAATTGGACCACCAGCCATAGTACCAAGGCCACAGATCCTTGACCCACTAACAGTGCATGCATAGGCACCTCCAGCCCAGTTTAAGTGTGCTGCTGAGCACAGGGAATCCTGCAAAGGTCTTTCTTTTTAACTCACCCTCCCATTGTGGGGAAGCACCATAGCTCAGTGGTAGCTCACTGTAGCTCATGCTCTGAAGGCAGAAGGACAGATGTGCAATTCCTGGCATCTCTAAGCAGAGCTGGGAATGCCCCTGTCTGAAACTCAGCAGAACTGCTTCCAGTCAATGTAGACAATATTGTGAATATTGATGTGACTTGGTGTAAGGCAGCTCCCTATGGGCTGACATTCCTTCACCAGGCTACAGATACACTGCAGAAGTGATTTATGCAGCTTTGCCCAGGACAATGCCATTTTCCAGACTGCATCTGGTTTCCCCCATAATGCACTACGTTTTCAGTTTGCCATACTTCTCAACAGAAGTTACTTAGAGCTTTAGATTACTATATTGAATGGAGGTCTCAGAGAAGAACTGACTCCTCCTGTCCTTTGCTTTCATTTCCCAGCATTTTAATTAGCTATGTGATGCCGTGATGATTATTTCCTACCAAGCAGGTCAAACATGTGGAACAACTTGTATTTAATTAACCCTGACTGTGTTAATTTCTCTCTGTTTTCAGATAACTATGGGAGCATTATACACGCAACTGAACAATACCCATGCCCTCTCATTTCAGAGTGGAAGACACTTTCCTTGCCCCTCTTGCACATGCTGTCTGTAGCAACACCAGCAGAATACACAAGTTCAATATCTTGATCACAAGCCAGTTGTATTGGAGGGACACAAATGTGGGGGGGGGGGGAACCCACCAATTCCTAGCAAATGGATAAAACCCACCAAGAATAAACGAAACTCCAGTTTCTGAGCCTACTGAGTCCACCCAGCAATATTTGTTCACATGCTTTCTCTGGGGCAGTGTGAGGAACTGCTGTGAAACCTTTGCTGCATTTGGTAAACATTAAAAGGTAAAGGGACCCCTGACCGTTAGGTTCAGTCACGGACGACTCTGGGGTTGTAGTGCTCATCTCACTTTACTGGCTGAGGGAGCCGGCGTACAGCTTCCAGGTCATGTGACCAGCATGACTAAGCCGCTTCTGGCGAACCAGAGCAGTGCACGGAAACGCTATTTACCTTCCCACCAGAGCGGTACCTATTTATCTACTTGCACTTCATGCTTTCGAACTGCTAGGTTGGCAGGAGCAGGGACCGAGCAATGGGAGCTCACACCGTCGCGGGGATTCGAACCACTGACCTTCTGATCGGCAAGCCCTAGGCTCTGTGGTTTAACCCACAGTGCCACCCGCATCCCATCTGGTAAACATTGCATGGACTTAAAGGGTGGTCTCTGCATCATTCCTCATTCCTGCATTTTCAGTAACTGAATGATATGAACTATTTAAAAGTATTGTATTATGGACACTGATATTTTCCACTGACGCATGTCTTCAAATCATTGTAGTTGAGGGCCAAACTAGATAAGGCATTAAATGTGAGTTTGCATTTAATGTACAACAAATAACCTGATAGCAACCAATGGGGACAATTAACAATATCACAACAGCTGGGAAGAGAGGGAATGATGCTGGTTCTGAGGAGGGAAAACCCTTCTCTCAAGCACCCTGTTGATTGTCTAGACCAGTGTTTCCCAAACTTGGGTTTCCAGCTGTTTTCGGATTACAATTCCCATCAACCCTGACCACTGGTCTTGCTAGCTAGGGATGATGGGAGTTGTAGTCCATAAACATCTGGAGACCCAAGTTTGGGAACCACTGGTCTAGAAAGAGTAAATTCCCCTATTCCCAACCTGCGACAATAATCAACCTCCCCCCACCTAGCAGCTGTTTTTTGCCTTTTAAAACCAAAATGCTGTACCTCAAATGCAAAGATGCTTTTTACATCACATCTCACTTGGCCCTGAGCTTGATATGGTTCTGAATTAAGAAACAGACCCTTTCTCCTTGTGAACTACACTCCCCTCTGCACCACAAACACTATGTTTTTCTCTTCTCTTTGTCATTCTTTCTTTTTAATGTTTTTCTCCATTTAGAAAAGCAATTATCTTTATACCCCAAATGGTGTATGTATAAAGGGATAAATGCAAATTGTTTAATATGAAAAACACAAAACTTGAAACAACAGTTACCTGACATGGATGCTTAAATACCTCATCTCCCTGCAACACTGGGAAGTGAGGGAGTCTTCTGTTGTTGTTTTTAAAAACAAAAAAACCCTTTCAACAAATAATTAAGAACATATCAAAGAAATGGTAAAAAATAAACAGGCATATTTGCCTTTTCTCATCCTTTGGTGTCTGATTCTTTCATGGAACCTTTGCAGACTGTAAAATAAACACAATCAAAACTAAGTGCTATTCTAAGCATGTTTACCCAGATGTAACTCTCATGACTTCAGTAGGACTTACTCCCAAGTAAATGTGAACAGAGGATTGCAGCCTTAAGCAATTTTTAAGATCCATGGTTTTTAATGGAAAAGTTAAGCACAGGCTTGAAGCTCTCCCAGTGAACTCAATGGGACTAATTAGAACTGATGAAGTGCTTAACTTTGATTGGATGATGCCCCAGATTCTGACTTCACTAAATATAGTAACATACAAATTGGCTACTTTTCTACAGTTAAGTACTCTTCCAAATACTTTTTGTTTTAGTAATTTATCAGTAATTTAGTAACGAATTTCAGTAATGCATCACTGATCCTTTATATCCTAGTTTCAAAATAGTCGGTAAAAAGAAAAAAGCTGATTATACAGGGCTGCAAGAAACCTGTGGTCACTTTAATTCCATTCCAGATTGATTTTATGTGGTTATCCAAACAAAATGTATTCCAAGTGAATTTAGCTAGTGCAGAAATAACAAAATGGTTTCTGGAGTGTAATGACAGTTGCTGTATAAACAAGCATTTTTGCCAGTTTAGATTTTGTGTTCCCTTCATAAGAAATAACTCCTAAGTTGTAGTCCTCCAGATGTCTACCCAAAGCATATGTAAAACACCTGCTTATGATGTGCCACTAATCTACTTGGCAGGGGTGCCAACTTGAATAAAATATTGTTGGGGCCCAGGTAAGCCCCGCCCGGCATAACTGATCACATGACACAGTGCACACGCACCAATTGAATGGGAATGTCCATCAACTTTGTGGGGGCCCAGCCACCCTAAGAGTTGGCTCCTATGTTACTTGGAAGTTACTACCGCCACAACCATATATCCAAATATATGACATATTCCATTTCAAATGTCCCGTATGCACACTCTTCTAAACACTTGGTGGGCATAATTGATGAGGTCCCACAAATAAAGATATTTTTGAACTGGTTCCATGTGATCCTGATGAAGCTAGAGAGCCATGGAGGCACTTGAGTTTCCAACTTGAAGAGGAAAGGGTAGAATTATTAGGATCATCATCATCATTTTTAATTTGTACACCGTCTTTCTATCTTACAATACTCAAGGCAGTTTACAAGCCGAAGAAACAAAAAATGTACATCTTATAACAATCTAATACAATACAAAATGTGATACTAAAACATAACTTTAAAACAGGCAACCTACATCAAAAAAGTAACTTCAACAATCATTAGAATAATATTAAATAATAACATATAAAAGTTAAACAGAAATCCATTCAACAGTTACAATAAATAATTTCTAAACTATAATCAATAAAACAATGGCAATCCACAGTACATAAAACAATACAATACAAAGTGAGAAGCAGAGTCTAGAGAAGCAGACAAGAGGCCTTGCCTGATGGAGTCTCTCCCCTCACAGTTCTTCCTCCAGGATCAGCTCCCTTATGAGGACTCCTAGGGCTGGAGGGTGGGGCAAGGCAGGTGGAAAGAGGCCTTGCCCGATGGAGTCTCTCCCCTTGAATGTATCCAATTAACACTTTGAAAATGAATTCCAAGGGAGATATCAGAATGGGCTAGTTTGGGGAATTGGTGGCATTGCAACTAATAGCTTTCACAGTTTCATAGCTGTAAAATGTTGTAGTGGAAACTCCCAGGTGAGTATGTATAGAATTGCAGCCTAAAATAAGGGCTGCTTCCACCAAAGGACCAGCTCATTAGTGTGTCGATAGGTAGGTAGAGTTAACTAATGTTACATTCTGTGGCACACGGGTGGGGAATCCTCGGATGTTGCTGCTGCACTGAAACTCCCATCATCCTTGACCATCGGCCGTGCTAACTAGAGCTGATGCTAGTTGGGAGTCTTATAATACCTGGAAGGCTGCAGGTTCTCATACCTGATGCAGCAGAGCTACATACAACAGTTTACAGATCAAGGCACAGGAGAGTTCACATAAGTAACCTTTTTAAAAAATTGAAACATTTATTTTTCGACCTTCGCAAACCTCTCTAACTGAAGATGTTGTGTTGTGTTGTGAATAGGGATGAGACACAACTTCAATACAGTGTGCATTTGAAGGCAAAGTGACCAAATTTTCATTTTCCAAACTATGCAAACCGAACACAGAGATCCTTTGGAATTCGCAGTTGTCCGAATTTTGCAATTTAACCAACCAGTGTTTACAAATATGTATATATTTCAGCCAAGTGTGCTTTGGTGAAAATAACATATGAAAATGTAATATATTAGGGACAATTGGAAGAGAACCATAGATTAGTAGCAAGTAAACTGTGTGACAAATCTGCTAGGAAGCTTTTATAGTTCCTGTTTTCTGATAGCCATCTTAATTGTTTTTATTTCTCTTTTATTGTCTTTCTCCACTTAAGAAAAGGCAAAAATGGTAAAACATTTTCTGGTGAATCTATAAACAGAGATTTGGTATTGGGGATATGGCTAGTGGTAGCAAACTATGGAAATAAATCATGTTAGAAGATACGTACATCTGGTTAGAGATAGGTCACCTCCAACACTAGGCATCCCACCAATTCACCTTGCTGCATCTTATCCATGTAACACCACACATCTCATTAGTAACTCAGCATTTCAATGATCTCATTCTTCAAGCTGTCTCCTGCTGTTTCGAGGACTAATTTACACTTCCATCAATTGCTGACTTTTGTAATCACATCTCTGTTCTGGCCAGACAGGCACTAAAGGAATTCTGCCTGAATTGCTTAAAGTATACATTAGTTGTCTCCCTGTTGTCAATTCTTGACCTCTTGCTGATTTCCTCCCCCCCCCCTAATTTTGTGTTGGCTTTAAACACTTGCTTTCCTTCATTCTAGCAATCTCTGAACTTTTCACTCAATTCGGAGGAACTTTTCATTGAGTTTAGTTTGTAGGAATTTGCTTCCCTCCGTTGCAGGGGTGGCCAGCTTATTTAGACCCAAGGACTGCACTCACCCTTGGTGTCTGCCAGTGGTGTGTATGGTCACCCTACTCTCACATGCATAGGACCACAAGCCCTCTCCTCAGTTGATTCATACCTATCAGCGAAGGAGAGGGGTTATTGCACCCTCCCTGCTTGCCAAATGACCAATCTAATTATTGTCTTGTACACATTAAGACTTGTTCTGTTCACCACGAGTAGACTCTTGTGGCTCATGGAAAAACCAAATTTCATGCACAGATACAGGGTTTTCAGATGAACCAAACTATTCAGTATCAGCATCCAGTTTCAGGCTGCATCTCCCAAGTAGCTGCTTAAAATCCTACAACAACACGCAACACCACAAAGTGGATAGAGGATCATCTATAGCAGGAATCTCCAAACTCTGCCCTCCAGGTGTTTTAGGACTACAATTCCCATCATCCCTGACCACTGGTCCTGTTAGCTAGGGGTGATGGGAGTTGTAGTCCCAAAACATCTGGAGGGCCGAGTTTGGGGGTGCCTATCTATAGTCTTCTAGCACTGTTAAGTCCAGCATTACCAGCCTTTTGGTGATCCTCGGAATTATGGAAATAACATTGGACCTAACCGTGTAGTCAAAGACTATGGCCAACCACTGCCTCACATTATAACAGGCACCACACAAACTTTCAAGAAGTTGCACCATGACTTATAGTTTTCTGAATCTACTTGCAATCCAACGTTTTGTCAGAAGAATGTGGCAGCAGAATTATTTTTCTTAATAGCCTTCACCAGACTCATACACACTACCATAAATCCCTGCAGTTAGTTTCAAGGGAAAGACATCCATTTAAGCAAAAGTACCATATTGGGAATTTGTGGTAAGGTAGGAGGAACAGTGTTATTTTGAGGGAACTGAATTCTTTCATCAATCTGCTCCCTACACTCCATTGACCAAACTCATCATGCTTCTTTTTGTATGGATTGATGGACCTTGGCGTTGGTTGTGGGATGGCAATAATCTCTGGACTCGATTTAGTAGCACACAAAAGTGCTCATTGAGGGCAATGCAAAATAAGGAATTAGGAACCTACGTTTTATTGTTGCTTGGTATTTCAAGTACTCTTCCTTTTATTAATCTTCTGTCAAGTTTAAAGTTTCTCTGTAAGACAGAAACATGTAATTCTCTCTTTGGGAATGGAGAGTGAATGGCATACTTTTCAAAATATGATGATGTTACAGGAACAAAAGTTTTGATTAAGACAATGCAATTTTGAAAGCTGCCACATTTTTTTTTTTTATTGCAGGCTTTTCGGCATTGGGTATGGTTCCTGGGACACAGAACATAATCTTTTTAAATTGTTACACAATAGGAAATAAACCACACTTTTGATTTGTTTCAAAAACTTGTCTGAAGTCCTGAGAATTATTTTTTTACAATACAAATGTGGTGAGTCTAAAGAGGTTTGTTTTGTCAGTTCAATAATGGAAAGCAAATGAATAAAGATGCTGAATTTGACCATTAATGGAATAATTGTTTGCTAAAGCTCCTCAGATTCAAAGAGCTGGAGACATTGCGTTAAATCAGGAATGGCCTTACAGTTGTCATTGGACTACAACTCCCATAATCCCTGACCATTATGTGATGCTGCCTGGGGCTGATGAGTGTTCAAGTCTCAGCAACATTTAGAGGGAAGGGTACCTCAGCATAACCTGAAGTGTGTCCAGAACAGCAACTGTAGAATATTAATACCTTCATATGAATCTGTGTTTTTGTAACTAGAATATGCAACTGGAACAGGTGAAAAGGGATGAGACATGAGTCTGGGTTGTGCTGGGACCACATTTTATTAATTACATGTCTGTAGAAGGGAAAGCAGTGCAGGAGTAAGCAGATCTGAATCTCTTGGGGGAGCCAACCTGCATTGGGCAAGATGTAACAACTCCATTTGTTTTATCTCCACCATTAAAGCGAGTAGAAAGGCTTACTTGACCCCACCTTTCCGGGGCCCCACAACTTGAAATGGGTGAGATAAGCCTCAAAGGTGGTCCATATCCAGCCTCCCTTGTCACATAACCCCAAAGAGTTGGCCTCTTTAACCATCCATCACCTTAAAGGTTGCCTAAGGGTGTTAGCTCTACAGAACAACTACCATCATCTACTACACCTTCCTGTTCAAATGTGACCAGATCAGCCCAGTTAGCAATCCCCTCCACCTAACTTTGTAATGTCCCCAGTGCACAAAACCGCCCACTAAGGCCAATGCATGGGCAGATTTAAAATTCTTACTCGGGCCTGAAGTGACTGGTAAAAACCTGTAATACAGTGGAGGATGGCCTGAGTGGATAATAGAAATGAAGAGGAGGGAAACAAGGACATTTGGACTTCGATAGCCCAATGACTTCACATACGATCACAAAAATAAAGTGGGTCCTCAAAATATACATCTCAGGTGTCCAAAGCCATGGTAAAGATGTTCTTGGGCAACTCCCCCTTGCTCTTTTAAAGTTATTTTCTATATCTTCATGGTCACCAAATTTCAAGTCACAATGACATTTTGACCTTCAAGATACTCCTATTTTTTCCTCCTGGAAGTCCCGGGAAATTATGGCTGCTGCCTGAAAGAGCCATTCAAGGCAATGGTCACAGAACAATGTCCCTGATTTTCAATTCCCCCTTTTTTATTTTTATGTGTAGCCATGAGGATTCATAGTAATCATAGCTTTTTGTCTAAAAAATATAGCCTTAAGTTGCACATCACAGAGGCGTTGCAAAGAGACCCTTTGCTTTCTACAGTTTGCAATTCATGTGTATTTCCAGGCACAATTTTGGGGGAAGTGTTGTCTTGTCATCTTTAAGGAGGAAGGGAGTTTTGCAATTTATTAATATCTAACAACAGAGGAGAAAACAAGACATTGTAGTCTCGTATTTCACTGCAGGTTGCAGTGAGCCATCTCTTCTTTGGGCTTTCTGCTGTGTTCTGGCCTAGGCTCACAGCTTCAGCAGATTCACAGGAAAGCAGTGTAAGGGTGTAATGTGAGCCTTCTGGAACAGGCCAACAGCCTATTTAGTCCAGCATCCTGTTCTTACAAGAGCCAGTGTGGTGTAGTGGTTAAGAGCAGTGGACTCGTAATCTGGGGAACCGGGTTCGCATCTCTGCTCCTCCACTTGCAGCTGCTGCGTGACCTTGGGCTAGTCACACTTCTCTGAAGTCTCTCAGCCCCACTCACCTCACAGAGTGTTTGTTGTGGGGGAGGAAGGGAAAGGAGAATGTTAGCCACTTTGAGACTCCTTCGGGTAGTGATAAAGCGGGATATCAAATCCAAACTCTTCTTCTTCTTCTTCTTCTTCTTCTTCTTCTTCTTCTTCTTCTTCTTCTTCAATGGCTGCCTTTGGGAAGCCTTCAAGCTGGATGTGAGCACAACAGCCCAACTGTGATTCCCAGAAACTGGTGCTCACAGTCACGATGCATCTGAAATTTCAGGCAGAGCCTATTCATCATTACGGGTAGCCTGTGATAGCCCTCTCCTCCATGAATTTGTCTAGTACTCTTTTAAAGCCGTCCAAGTTGGCGGCCATTACTGCCTCATGTGGGAGCAAGTTCCACAGTTTAACTATGGAACTCCTTTCCTCTCCTTTCTTCCAATGAAATAATAAACAACAATGAGTTTTAGCTCATGCCAGTGGTGGCAAGTGAGGCATTGCCCCACCAATTGCAGCCAGCTCCCACTGGTCTGCCTTCTTACTTAAATCCAGTCCAGGGAATGGTCCTGGTTTGACCACCTCCTCCTCCTTAGTCTCAGTGCTGTCACTGTAGAACTCAGCAGGGAAGAGGATGAGGGCAAAGTAGCATCACATGGCTCTGGCTCCACCGACAGTAGGACTTTCTGCTTTCCCCTCCACCAGTCTCAGCGGATACCAGCCACCACTGGTTTATGTTAAGGCAGTTGGAAAAGAGGGGAGGGCTCTTGCGCCTTTAGTTTTTCACAGAAAAGGGGGTTCCAGCAGGTGTAGCTTGCAAGACAAGGTGTGGGAACCCTGTCCTTCCCCCCCCTTACTTTCTCACCTGGGTGGGGGGGAACTATTTGGCTTCACCTTTGCCGCAAAATAATTTGGGTGACCACTGAATGCACTTAACTCTGTGTTGGCTTCTGCCATCGTTTCTCCTGAAGCTGACAAACCTGTTGATGGTATGTGGAGAGAGAGAGAGAAATGACCGCAGTCCTCAAGTTTCCAAATCCCTGTAAAGGAAGAAAAGCTAAAGATGCTGTGGTTGTGGATTTATCACAAAATTATTAAAATTTCATAGAACTTTCGTATGTGAACCACTCATAAAACCCCCACAAATCCCAATGTGTTTTGAGCCTAAGCTGTTCTTCAAGGAAGCTATGGAATAATAATGAAAGCAATCATTTCCCTGAAGGAGAGCTTATGAGATTTTTTTTATATAAAAAACAAGAGTTTAATATTTTTGCAATAAATCATATGCATTGTGTGGCATTTGTGTCCTGTCTTCTATTTGCTTGTTGCTGTTTTTGATTGATTGGCACTGTCCTTTTGTTCCTTTCCAATGCCGTTTCTTTCAGTAGACATTACAAGGCATTCAGAAGAAATGCCAATAATAAACTGGACAGTTATGGAATTTCATGTCAATGTGCTCAGTAATTTTGGTAACAAACTTGCATCACCTGCTCTTCTATTGCCATATAAAACTAGTGTTGACAAACACATAGTAGTCCTAGTAGTAGTAGTAACAAATAGCTGTCTGCCACAGGCTGCATTCACACAGTAGTATATTCTGTTTCCTTGATGGTTCCCTGTTAATTTCCACATTATATTTGAGCTTTCGCATGATGCAAAGACCACTTCTGGAAAACCAACGGAATATAAAGAACAAGTTTAGTGTTCATTTCCACGCTGCCGGATCCCAGAAGAAATCTGCTTGCAGCCTCCTTAACCTGGAGTAAAGGGACACAATTTGAGGCAGTATTCTGACATACAGTTCTTCCTGCTGTTTTCATGGGTGAAACTTGGGAAAACAGAAGTGGAGAGGGTGGGGGAGTAGCAACATTGTTAAATGATGTTCATTGTTTTGTCACACCATGCCCACTGATGTGAACGAAATGTAGCAAGACTTGCTGGTATAGAGGTCAAAAATCCACTGTTATACAACATGATAGGCACTGCAGTGTGAAAGGAGCGTTAGAAAAGGGACAGAAGCAGTGGCATTAAATCCAGGAAAAATAGCACAATATTCCCTGAATCTACGGTGAGGACCAGGTCCAGCTATATTTCTCAACTGTCATTGGGGGAGGGAGAAACTATCTCCAAGTAGTGTAATGATCTTTGTTGGATGGCCAAACTTTATGAAATTAGAAGGACGGGTCTTACCTTAAAAACCAAGGTGACTGAGGTTTTCTTACCTTTGCATGCAATCTCTCTCTATTTTATGGGGTAGGGTGGGGTGGAAAGCCTTTCTTCCCCTTTGAGAGCCAGTGTAGTTAAGAGCGATAGACTCGTAATCTGGTGAACCGGGTTCGCGTCTCCGCTCCTCCACATGCAGCTGCTGGGTGACCTTGGGCCAGTTACACTTCTCTCAGCCCCACTCACCTTACAGAGTGTTTGTTGTGGGGGAGGAAGGGAAAGGAGACTGTTAGCCACTTTGAGACTCCTTAGGGTAGTGATAAAGCGGGATATCAAATCCAAACTCTTCTTCTTCTTCTTGAGTGGTGGCTTCAGTGATACTGGGTGCATCCTTCGAGAAAATGCCTCAAGGATTGTGCTATATCATGATGTTGCCTCATTCCAAGGGGCAATCACAAGAAGAAAAAGATGATTGTGTGGATCACGCCCCTGGGAATGCTGTGTCGTGATGATGCAGCGTAGTTCCCCAGGCATTCAGACTCACAGCGTGGCTGGGGACAGTTACGCCACTTCTTTTCATTTAGAAAAAGAGAAAAGAACAAGAAAAATAATCTGACACCCCATATTTAGAGGTAACCCCCACAAAGTCTTAAAATTCACGCATTCCTCAAATTTCATCCATCCTCACACTTTTGCATGGGATGAGTGGTCATACAAAAATCACCGAGTCATTAGAGTCATAACAAATGATCTACACCCACTGTTCTCTACATGTCTTTTAGTATATGTCTGAAGTTTGTTTTTTAATCTCTCCCTACAGTCCGGTGTATGAGATGTATTCCTATCAGGAGCTTGCACACTTGACAATGGGCTAAACTTGTTTTAGCTGGACTTGATAGAGGTCACATCCATACCATGCATTCAAATGACATGGCTTCCCCAAAGAGTCCTGGGAACCAGAGCAATTCACAGCAACCTTAACAAATTTACAGTTTCCAGCATTACTTGGGGAAAGCAATGTACATTAAATGTTCTTTAAATGTGTAATGTGGACACCCATTTAGACATTACAAAAAAGACAAACCAAGAACAGAAAGCATGAAATCAGCTGATTATTCCACACACACACCCTTTTTGTAAAGTTCTATGCCATTTTACTAGCTACAGATGATAATTTCTTCCAAGGCTTTGTGTGGTCCATGGGTAGGCAACCTAAGGCCCGGGGGACGGATCTGGCCCAATTGCCTTCTAAATCCGGTCCACGGACGGTCCAGGAATCAGCGTGATTTTATATGAATAGAATGTGTGCTTTTATTTAAAATGCATCTCTGCGTTATTTCTAGGGCATAGGAATTCGTTCATATTTTTTTCGTAATATAGTCCGGCCTCCACAACGTCTGAGGGACAGTGGACCGGCCCCTTGCTGCAAAAGTTTGCTGACCCCTGGACTGTAGTCCCTTGTTAAAGTCCACCTGAAATACAGCAGCAGTGGCCATGCCTCCATCTTCATATGAAACAAACTACAGGCATAAATTATGCCGTGTGTGTCCTCTATACACTAGCCATTAATTTCATGGGATGATATCAAATGCATTCCCTTTGTTCAACTTCTCCACACTGTTCACAGCTTTATAAAACTCCTCGCTCAGTTGCTTCTTTTTCTTTCTTTCTAGATTAAAAAGGTTCAATTTTGTAAGCCTTTCTTTTCCCAAAGTCAAGTCATACAGTACTTTTAAAGGTATGGCATTTTCTTTCCTGGTGCAGCAGTGCCTGTAACTTTAAGGAATGCTGGGGAAATACTGTAAGCTCATTACAGGAGTCCCACTGAATCATTTTGAAGGTATCTTGCCAGACAGTAGATAAAACCGTGTGCTTCAGCAAGGGGGGGGGGGGGAAGGGTGCCAAGGATAACGAGTCACCTAGCAAGAGTAGAAGTAAATGGTGTGAACCTAGATGAACTCAGGGGAGCTGGAGAAGCCAGAAGGAGTCAAAGGACTCTTCTTCCAGAGGATGCAATATACATTAATTACCCTTTAATGCACTTTAAACTGCCCTGTCACCCACACAGCTGAAGCGTGGGAAAGGGTGGGATTTTGCCCTCCTCCGTTTTCAGTGCATGCTTGCAGATAGAGAATCTAAATTTCCACAGTGGTTGCGAGTGCAGGAGGAGGGGGTGAAGAGAGGTTAATTAAGCTGGTGGGAGAGGGAGATCTTATTATGTGAGGCAGGTCCAGCAAGGTGTTCCCGGTGCAAAGCCCCGCTGAAGGCTGTTTGAAGCCATTTCTAGCCGCAAGCGAAGCGTAGGCTTGCGACTCCAAGGCAAAAGTTCCCGGTGCAGCAAGTGCAATGAAACTGTTGAAGGCGATGCAAAGTTTGGAATGACCACAGTGTGCAGTTTTAATCTGGAAGAGCTGACTAAACCGCTAGGCACTTGTTTACACAAATTATTTCAGCCCTGCACACATGCAAGCACCTTGCCCCAACCACCACCACTAATTGCATAAGGAGTCTACTTTTCAGAATCTGCCAGCAAGCATCACCTGGAAAGGGATCACAGATTGACCCTCCGCCCTCAACATGTCTGCATGGGTATGTATTCCTATTTAGAGATGCCAATTACGTTTTCTGAACTTTGGCTTGGAAATGAACTTTAGGGACCTGTAAAACTTCTGCAAAAGGAGAGGCAGGTTTGGCAAGTCCTCAATTTCTGCTCTGCTCAATATCCAAGAACAAGAAGAGGTCCCAGCTTCCTGATGCCTTTTGCTTCCACCTTCCCTGTCCCATAAAATCATGCCACCCACCCCCAAAGATATTCACTGCTTCTTTCCCCCTGACGTTGGTGGTGGGAACAGCAGTGAAGCCACACAATGGATAAAAGCACTGCTTTTTTCTGGGGAGACACAGGGGTATGCAATCCCCTAAACATTTTGTGAATCTAAGCTTGGCCTCATTGAGGGGCAGTATTTCAATATGCGTAGGAAAATAAGAATACCCCTAAACATTTTTTTAAAGAAAAAAAAAGCACTGAGTAAATGCAGAAGGTTTTGTTTTTAATTCTCTTCTTCATTGCTCCTTTACACTGACTAATGACATGATGGAACAAAATGGACCATGGGAGATGTAGTCTTCCTTCTCCCCACATGCATTTGCTGTTCCTGTCACCACAAAGGAAAGTGAAGTGTGTGTGTTTGGGTAGGGTTGTCATACTTCAAAAAGTAAAAACCAGAACACCCTCAAAGTTGTTGAGCTCTTTTTCAAATGATTTGGCTAAGATCCAGGTCAAAGTGCCGCCTTTCGGAAATTCCCCCAGACATCAGTTCTGCCTTTGATATCCCAGTAATGTCCAGGAAAATAGCAGCCCTGTGTTTGGGGGATGGCAGGGGGCCTTGGCAGGCTTTCAGGTAGTAGAAGTTTGTGAAGGGGCTGGGGGGGGGCATCACTCTGAGCCCTCAGTTTAGCTTGAAAATTGTTTTGGAGTTTTTACAGTTGCGGAAAATTTTGGGCCAAACTGAAGAGAGCTTCAGAAAGCTTGGCTATCTCTACAGATATTATAGAAGTGTAGCCATAAGAATATATAGGAGAGAAACTGCTGTTAACTGTGAATCAGTTAAGTGTGTGTGTGTGTGTGTGTGAGAGAGAGAGAGAGAGAGAGAGAGAGAGAGAGAGAAAGAAACTGAGTGAGTGAGTGAGTGAGTGATTGAGTATTTAATATTTGCAGCAAGCCACATTCACCCTTGACCAGTCCTCCATTGGCTGCCTGCCAGCAGTGGATGTGGCCATTAAACTCACACACCTCTCTAACTCATAGGCACTTCGTACACACAACAAATATATACAACACACACAGAGAGGCACACAGCCTCCCTGCATCTGATCCACGGGAAGGTGAGTTATCTCCATTCAATATATGATCCGCCTGATGACTGGGAAGTGGATGATCTGCATGACCATCAGGCCACAGGCTTGGGCAGAGAGATTAACACCTTCTGCCGAGACCACATCCCTGATGGAGATGAACATCTTTCCTGCTCCCCACGCACCAGATGATCAATCAGATCGGTGCAAAGAAGGCAATGAATGGGAACTTATTTGCATCTTCAGTGCTGTAATGGGGACAAAAAGTGCTATGTCTCCAGCTCACCCTCCACAGTCTTTCTCCAGCGAGGGCAAGCCACCGGTGAAGATTTGGTGGGCTGGATCAGGCCTGCAGGCTGGTAGTTTATCATCCTTGCTTTAGGCTCTTAGATGTGGCAGATAATTCCCAAACACATGTGAAGATGGAAATAATAAGACACAAAATAAGTGATGAATAAGTAAGTGCTGATGTCAAAGAATGCATGCATCTTTAATGATATGTGTTTATCCAGAGAGAGAAAAATCACATTTCAATTCTAGAAGCACTCCAGTTTTCATAACAGCATGATGGAACATGATAAGCAGCTTGTTATCTGAACTAATATTTGGCCACATTATTTGCTTTGCTTGGTGCACTGCATTGGACACCTTTAGTTGCTATGGTAGCATTCTGTGACTATATGCACTTCTCGTTGGCTCTCAAATATGCATGGGATCGTGGATTTTTCCAAAACTTTGTGTATATTCACAAGCAAAGCATTGCATTAAGACTCTCAGGCTACAGCCCTATCCCACTTACCTGGAAGTAAGCCACACTGCATTTAAAAGGACTTACTTCTGAGTACACCATTTCTTTGAAGCCAGGAGGACTACTTTGCTCTGGGTACCATGATTGTGGTTAAACTTTAGGTCTTTTCTTCAAAAAAAGAAATAAAGTGGGACATTAATGAAAAGTATTCCTCACAAAAGTATGCACCCTTGCTTGCTAAGAGCATGACTTGATATTGTGATTCCACACCCCCCCCCAAAAAAATCATGTTTGCAAGTATTTTCCAAAACAAAAATAAATGCAAATCAACACCAATTTCTCAAACTCAACATTGTTTTTTCTTTCATTACCCTTGAAATGAAGGAAGATTTCCCATTATCTAAGAAAATCCAGAAGACAAAGGTTTGTTTTCTTTAATCAAAACCCCCTGACTTTAGATTTACAGGGGGAATTATTTATATAGCAGTTACAATAAATATTTTAAATATGTGATTTACCTTGAGTCACAGCAGGGGGTTTATTGCCTTCCTGGAGAAGGATTTCAAAGAAATGTGTTTCCAAGACCATTATTATTACACTGCAGCTTTTGTTATTATCCTAAAGTTAAAAATGGACTGTTGCAAACTGTTCTGCATGTGTCCTTAGCAAGTTTAACTCATTACCTGTGTGTGTTTATATAGATTACCTGTGCCATGCCAGTTGTGTGCATTTTCCAGTGTTGAAGGATTAGCATCTCAATACTTCATGGATTTCCTATACAAGGAAGGTGTAAATGCTGTATATCTTAGGATTTGCTTTTCCGGTTGCTCTATCACAATTGCTTTTCTGTTCAGGGTGAGTAAGGACTAATAAGGGCCTTGGGAGCTTATTCATTGCAGACTAACTCAAAACCTTTAGCTTTTATGGGGCTGGATATTACTCCTGTCCTTTATTTAGTTTTTGAAAATGTTTGCCATGTGACATAAGGCATAGTAGAAGACAAACAGCTGCTTTTTGAAAAACACAGGACCAACAGCGCTCCATTGGACATGTATCAAGACTGCTATCACCATCACCACCACCTTTATTAATACAGTGGTACCTCTAGTTATGAACTTAATTCGTTCCGGAGGTCCGTTCTTAACCTGAAACTGTTCTTAACTAGAGGCGTGCTTTTGCTAATGCTGCGCCGCCGGCACACGATTTCAGTTCTCATCCTGGGACAAAGTTCTCAACTCGAGGTAACTCTTCTGGGTTAGCGGAGTTTGTAACCTGAAGCATTTGTAACCTGAGGCATTTGTAACTCGAGGTGCCAACATGGAATGCACAAACCTACATGCCTAAATAAATTCCACCCCCACCCCCTGCTGAAACTAGGCTTAATTCTAATGTAGCCAGTAAAACAGGTTGCAGTATTTGCTTAGTTGTGATGTGCCTGTGGTACTAATGAAAGTTTCTCGGGTCTGCAGATGTACCCACAGACCTGAAAAGGTTGGTGACATGGAAAAGTGAACAAGCTCTGGAGGGTAGGACTCAAAATAATGACTTCAAGTTACAAGAAAGGAGATTCTAACTAAACATCAGGAAGAACTTTCTGACAGTAAGAGCTGTTTGACGGTGGAATGGACTTCCCTGGGAGTGGTGGACTCTCCTTCATTAGAGGTTTGCAAGCAGAGACTGGATGATCATCTGCCATGGATGCTTTGGCTAAGATTTCTGCATTGCAGGAGTTTGGACTAGATGTCTCTCAGATGGCCCCTTCCAAATTTACAGTTCTATGATTCTATGACCCCTGGATAGTTACATGATGCTTGTTTACTCGTTAAATATATTGCATTCTGTCAATCTCTGTGGATGGGTTTCTACACTATTGTGACTTCTATTCTTCAGAGCCAGCCCAGGCTATCTTCCTCCTCAGATCTAAGGAGAAGGCTATTTCTCCTTACTCGGTCTATGTACAAAACCCTACCAAACTGGCAGTTAAATCCATTTTCAGAACTGGTGATGGGAAAGCCTCCTCCACCACTCCTGAGAGCAGACAACTTGCTCATGGGGCAAAGGCACACACAGATTGGTCCTCTAGTTCTGCTGAGGAAGTCAAGAGGAGCAGTCAGGTGGGCTGTGCCTTACATACACACCCCAGCACTGACTGCCCGAGGCAGCTTCCTCACTGTGTCTAATAGTAGAGCCAGCCCTGTTTGACTAAAAGTTCTATTTTTCTTCAGCAGTTTTGATGGTGGCACAATTGGAATTGTGAGGTGAGCTTTGTATTTTATCCACCACCCACTGTTCTCAAACAATTAGCCAGCAACTCAAGATAAGCAAAATAAAAACAAGTGTTTCCCACCCTGCAAGTGGGGAGAATAAACCAAACAATTGATTCCATGATTTGAGTTCTAGTGAGCGAAGACCAGAAATATTGTTGTTTAAAGGCTCCACAAGTTGCTTTTGCACACTGCACTAGCAGACTTTCAAATATCCAACACCTTCTCTTTGAAATTATTATTGGACTCCACAAATATATGTTCCTATAATTCTGAGGCAGCAAGAACATGCCACTCACATAGGAGAGTGACTCATTGAACAGACGCAGGTTTTCCAAATGTAGAACGCCTCGAGTTGTGAAAATGAAATGGTCAGGCACAAGGCACTAGACAAAAGAGGAACTCTATTCTCATTCAGAAGGTGAGAAAGTGTGGCTCTGCAACTAGAAGAAGCAAGGGTGGAGAGAATCCATAACTTATGTCTTTCAGGGATGGACGGACATTATGTGGTAGTTAAGAAACTGCATCCTCACTTGATACAGAAAGATGCCTGTCTTCCCTTTGTGGTATATAGAATATCTTCAGACAGTCTGTATTTTGAAAGAGAGATTCAAACACGCCCAGCGGCCAGTCCACAAACTTGCTTCTATCTACTATCTTACCTGATTCAGAACTTCCAGCTCTGGCCTTTGTCTTTCTAACTACCAGTGAGTTGAGGGGGAAGGGACCCATTTGTTATCTGGCACAGAGCCACTTCTTTCGTAACCTTAGTGGCCCATACTTAGAGGGCCATTACCAAAAGACTTGCCTGACTATTTCAACAATTTGAATCCTTGTTTAGATTTTAACACTTGTGTTCTGGGAATTAGAAGGAAGCTCAGGCACACAGCCTACTCCCACACATAAAAACTAACCTCATAACAATATGTATGCAGTTCATCAGGCCACGCTAGTGTTTAACAAAGGAGACCACTATCCATATGAAAGTAGCACAAAGTGACAATAACAGGAATTAATTGAGACCCAAATAAAGCCAAATAAATCATAAAGAAACTAAACGTTTGGAACTTTGTTGGCAAATGAGAAAGGTACAACTTATTGCTGTTAGCTCTACAAAATACTGGTGCTGGGGGGCTCCTTCTGCCGTTTTAGTAAGGGTTTGATTTCCCTGTAGCCACATATCTCTGCTCAGCATTTGCTTTGCTTACAGCTATAGTTTAGCACGGCATAAGCAGGGAGTTTACAAAGCAGGCCAAGAAGTATTCCCAGTGTCTTTGGCAATAATGTGAGCTTCACAATGAAAGCAGGCAAGAACAAAATCTTGGAGACGTTTGCTCTTTGATGTTCGTTCACTGCAAAGAACAGAAGCAGCACCTATGGCAACATCACATAACAGGGGCCCGTGGATGTGCAATGCCAAAGGATACAAACCTGATAATAATAAAAAAAAGAGTATGAGAGATAAGAAAGCAGGATAAGAAGTCTACAGCTTTTAATTTCCGTTCTTTTTTTCCCTTGTCAACCTTGTTGCTAAACTTAATAATCATCTGGAGAAGAGAAGGGGGGAAATGCTTCCTTTAAAAAGCATTATTGTTTGAGTTGCTTAAGATTTCATAGACAAAACTGAATTACGTTTCCTATATTATTATGAGATTGCACTAATTCTGCCACAGAATTGTGTTCTACATCCCAGGGCCAGATTATGCACATAGATCAGGCTCCCCACTTGCAACCTTCCACCAATGCGTGGATGTTGTTGGGCAGGCCATCAGGCAATGTCATGGTGAGGATAATGGCCAATGGGTGTGACCTTGCTCTCTGCTCCACGTGAAGTTATATGTTGCTCACAGATGAAGGAGAAATGGAATTCAGTGAGCATTTGAAGGTGAACCTACCTAATTTGTGCTTTTTGAAATTTGTACTTTGCCCAAATTTGCAATGCAGTTCTCCAACCAATTAATGGGTACAAAAATACACTGGGGTGAAGTGTGCAAAAAAATAAAATGCATATGTTAGCAAACATACAGAAATGCATTGCATTAAGGGAAATAGCCTTTCCAAAATGTGTGTACTAGGAGAAATTTGCATCAAAATGTTGAGGAATTTTCATGAGAAGTTTTTTGTTCAAAAATTTGCCAACTTGTGTGGAAACATGGAGTGCTGAAAATGAGAAACCGAAGGAAACCAAAATCAACAGAGTCACCCATCTTTAGCTGAGCATGAAAAATCCAGAAGCTCTGTTTCTCAAATGTGAAGTTGGCTGTTGAGAGCAAATGTTTAAGAACTTGTCTGTAGAAGCAGAATAAAGAACACCTGTATTTAAATGCCCACACTTTGAAGCAACAACGTTCACATTTAAAATCTCAATTTGTCGGTGTTCCATGTTGCCATAACCTTACTTATGAGCTTTTAAGATATAGTTACTGAAAGAAATGCATTTTTAACCTCCATTTGTGTAAAAGGCTTTCAGGGAAGTAAAAGGTAAACTGTTCTGGGCAACTGGTATTGTCAACAAAAGATAGATGTGATCATTCCAAACATTGACTGCTCAAGTACTTAGTGGAACAGAACTTCAACAATATATTAGGAGTGCCAGCATCTTTCAGGCATTAAATATGCTTTCTCAATGATCCTTACATCAGCCTTCCACAATCTGATGCTACCCAGATATTTAGGACACCCCAAAAGTTGTTGAACCATAACAAAAACTTGCCTAAGATCCAGGGAAATCCGGACGTATGGCAGCTCTAAGATATTTTGGACTAGAGCTGGCTGAGGTTAATGGGAGTTGTAGTCCAAAACTTCAGGAGAACACTACTTCAACAGTCAAGCTAAATGTTTCATAGATAGCTGTGTGTCGTTGTTGTTTTTTTACCTTTTTTTAGTTCTAAAGCACTTGCTCAATCATTGGCAAGGCAGAAGCTCAAGTGAAACTGAACAGCTCAGAGTTCTTCCAGTAGGTGTTCTGCTGTAATGAAAGTTTTAGTGGTTGCAAGGACCTTAGCTGATTGGTTGGCTTGTTGATAAGGTCTGACTTTCTCCATCTCTTGGGCTCATTCAGTAATGCTGATTGGCAGAAAACTCAGGACAGACAAAAGTAAATACTTCTTTACAGTGCCTTATTCATTTCTTGGATTTGCTGCCACAAGATTTGATGATAGCTGCTAGCTTTGATGGATTTAAAAAGGAATTGGATAAATTTGTGGGGAAGAGTTCATCAATGGCTTCTAGTCATGATGGCTACAGGGAGCCTCCATTTTTATGGACCAGCATTCACAATCGAGATTTAAATCTTTCTGTCTTACATGATGTAGTAAACTAACTCACTAGTTTTAAAAAATGCAGCTCCTGAAAAAAAGGCATTCTTAAGTGTCACTTGTGAAATTGCCTTAAGGGAAGTAAATTGCAAACTGTCCTGGGAAATCAGTGCTGTCGCCAAAGATGGATAGGATCATTCAGAGTATTGGCTGTTCAGTTCAAATACTTGGTGGTTTCAGTGGAACTTCGGCAGTGTGTTAGTAACTGACAGTATCTTTCAGACAGACACAAATGTGCTTCCTTTCTGATTTTTTAAATTCAACAAGTGGCTTCATGTGGTGCCATTGAATACCATTTGCTGGTAGTCAATGGAAACAGTCTCGTGTCCTGATTCTGGGCAAGCAGCCACTTGCATTGGGCTTTTCATTCAACTTCATGCTTGAAGAATCCAGTGCTAGCATTCCTCTGCCTGCCCTCCTCTCCGAAGGAGAAGAGAGACTTATCATGGGGAAGAAGGAGTGGGTAGCAGGCAAAGGATGGCTCCAGGGACATTGGGGAAGCCCAGGCCCAGTCCATCCATGAGGCTCAGTGAGGAAGTCACTTCAGGTGTCAGGCCGGGGACAGCTGGGAGGGGTGGCAGTTCCAGGCCTCTAAGGGGTTTGCCACTCACCACCTCCTGATTGTCACCCACCTCCTCTGCCACCACGGCCCCACCACCGCTTGCTCCTCTCTGACCTCCTCTTTTCTCCCCTGCTGCCTTCAGTGTGCCAGGGCTTTCCCAGGCTGCCTCCAGTCACCTCAGGCAGGGGTGGAGAAGGTGGCAGGGCTGCCATTTTCTCATTTGCCTTAAGTGGCAAAGCATCATGGGTTGGCCTTGGGGAGGCCTATTTGATCTCCTGCCAAGCAGGAAATGACGCTCTGGTTATCTTTTTCCATTGTAATATCGGAAGAGGTGTACTGTTTCTCATACATCAGTGCATAAAAGCTCTTTTTATTAATAGGTCTACAATCCACTGTGAATTGAGGTCTTTTGTCCAAATAGAAATCTGACTAATTATAATAACATCAAAAGCCGAAGCAGTCATTTCATTTTCAAGGTTAAGTATTCATTTCAACGGGAAGAGTATTCTCATCAAGCCCAGTGGGGCCTCAGGTGTTTCACTGGAGGCTGGGCTCTGCTCTTTTGAAACCTTCACATTCGCTATACTTTTTATTTTATTTTAAGTAAGTTGGGACAGGTTTCTCCTTTCTTTAAATGAAAGTCACTTTTCCTGCACCCCACTATTCCTACCACTGACTCCTACCCATGGAGGTGTGTGAGAGGAAGGTGAATGGGAGAGTCAGTCTCATTGGATATGAAGTTTCTCGCAGTGTTCACACACCTATCACACTCTCCCCACAAAAAGCCAACCACAGGAGCCAACGCCTAGGGGCTGAAATCCATTCCGTCTCCTTCAAGAAAATATTTGAGGGGCCCGATCACCCACCTGCCATTCAAATGCCAAGTGTGTGCTGTGTCTTAAGATTGATTATGTGGGGCAGTGCTTACCTGCCCCACCCCCCAATATTTTATTGGAGTTGGAACCCCTGAAGCCAACTGTATTGACTTTGTTCTTCAGCAACAGTTCTGTAGCAATTTTAAATAAGTGGGCCAGATTTGCAGGGGACCTCCCGTGAAGAATCTGTGAAATCTGTGAAGACTGTGGATGAAATACAACACTAATGGTGCCATGGTGTGTTGTAAATGTCACACAGCAAATGAACAAAGAAGATCTATTAGCAGTGAAGTGTAATCTACAGTATTTTAAACTCAGTCACTGGACTTACGACTCCCAAGTCTCCACTGCAGGTCTTTCTTTGAAAAACTATTACAATATTTCAACAAATAACTTTTAGGCTATTCTATTTATGGAGAGCATAAAACCTATAGTGTTTGGCAAATTTAACATATCATAGCTTCTCTGAATTCCCCTCTCTCGGTCCTTCTTTACTTAAATGATGGTTTAGAGTAGGGATACAGAACTTGAGAAGTCCTCCAGATGTTGGGCTACAACAATCATCAGCCCTAGACAGCATGGCCAATGGCCAGGAATTATGAGAATTGAGTTGAGCAACATCTGGAGGGTGATAGATTGCTCATTGCTAGTTTAGAGAATTTAGAAGTATGGCATATTGTGTAGTTTGCTGAAAATTTCAGGATAACAATTAAAGCACTCTCCTAGTTTCCCCCAATATAGTGCCCTCTGGATGGCTTGGACCACAACTTTCATTTAAAGTGGTCAGAGGTTATTGGAGCTGTAGTACAACATCTGGATGGCATCAGATGGGGGAGGGCTGCTCTAAACACATAAACTCTGTGATCACGTGGAATTTTGATAATCTGTGATGTGGGGGAGCTTTTTACAAAAGGTTTCTCTGGTGGATCAGTTTGGAAGGTACTTCTGGAAAAGTCAGTCTGGAAAAAGCGAAAGAGCATTTTACCTTGATTTCCCAAGTGGCAGGATACAAATCAATAAACTAAAATGAATGAGATAAAAATCACTTAAATGACATCGCAGTTCATTTCATATGATGATTAAAAGGATCTTCATAAAGAAATGTGCATAAACATAGAATGCCAAGGTGAGTGTGGTAAAATGAGACACTTTAATTTTTCTCATAGGAATTACTTATATTAAAGGGATTTAACTTGCTTGTGATATATGATAATTCCTTATTAATCCTCCCATTATTCACATTCCTCCACTTTAATTGATATATGTTTAATTTATTTCAGTTGAGTAAGTGGTGCTCAAGACTGCCAAGCCTGGCAAGCTGAGAGAAAGATTTTGTATTTATTTTTTAGTATTCTGGATGGGTGGCGGGACTTAAAGCAAGGATAAAATGAAGAGGATTTTGCAGTTTTCAGACACAATATGGTTCTGTACATTTCCTCCCCAAGTCTCCAGGCTTGTATTTTATCCCCCTGAGAACTTCTTAAATTGATTTTGCCTCATTTGTCTTGAGTTGTTTCTCAGAAAATGATAGCATCACAATGTGACAGGAACATAATTTATATGTTAGTCACAGTTGTTTGGTCATTCCATAGGCTCAGCAATGCTCATGAGGACTTCAGCTGGCAATCACACAAAATGAAAAATGGCTTTGTACACTGATTCCAGCTAAGCAAAGCTACTAAATGTAACAGCCACGATGCACATTTCATAGTTCATATTGTAATTATATGTGCCAATAGTCAGGTATAGTCAATGTGATGGTTTCCAGATTTTATTGGAACTACAGCTCCCTTCACCCTCAGTCGGCATAGCCAATGGTGAGTGGTGATGGCTGATGGAGTCCAGCAGCATTTGGAGGGCATCACATTAGCTACCACCGGGGTACATTTTGTCCATGTATCTGTTCCCGGTCAATATGTTGCTGAGTTATGCAGTGGGATAGCTCAGTCAGTAGAGCACAGGACTCTTAATCTGAGGGTCTAGGTTTGAGCCCCACATTGAGCAAAATATTTCTCAATTGCAAGGTGTTGTACTAGATGACCCACCTGGTCCCTTACAATTCTATGATAACAAGAAGTCTTGTGTTCTTCCAAATTGCCTCTATCCAACCCAGACTTCTTATAGGAGGCTCAACTAGCCAATTTCTTCTAGAGTTCTTCACTCCTCCAAAATCAAACAATTGACTAAGAAGGTCATGTGTTGAAACCTGCAGAGGTTCATGTCTTGGATACAAGGAAACTTCTAGCAGCTACAGAGCTTGTTTTAATTAACTTGTTACCAAAACACACACCATTAGCATCAATGTAAACATTGAAATTCATGTGAGGCTTGATAGCTAGAAAGGTTCAAGAGTTCCTTGTTTCGTTGCAGTGAATGGTAGGAGTTTCTCCTACTATCTGCAAATGTTTCCAGCTTGAATAGCTAAAGTTCCTCCACCAGGAGTAAGATATCAATCCAGTCTTGTTATAATCCGTCTTTCTCTTGATTTTCATTTCCATCCAATAAAAGAGAAGCCTCATCAAGGGTGCTATGATTCTTTGATCATTTGTAATCACTATTCTGGAGAACGGAGTCAGTTCATATGTTTACTTTGCACTACAACATGTACATGGATAAGAGGGAATCCTCTGCATCATATCCTGCAACTCAGGAAATTCTTTCATATTTTAATGAGTTGAAAACCTAATCCTGAACTCATTATTTAGAAATAAGCTCTATTGATTTCAGAAACTAGTACTCTCTGTGGTAAGAAGTGCAGCTTCAGTATCTTACGGGAAAGGAAACATATACTGTAGATTTGTTTATCTAGCAAATACGGTATGACATTTTGAGTACTTCCAGTTATTTCTGCATTTTGCCCTGACTTTTTGCAATGGATGGCTATAAAATTGAACGAGTTGGAAAAGAGAAAAATGCTCCCCATCAGCAGATAATAAAAGTTTTAAAAGCCAGTCTCCTTGATCTTATAAATGAGGTTATAGTTTGATTACTGAAGCAACAGCCTTATTTAGATATTAATATATTTGGAGATAATCTGAATTCAGACTTCCAACAGACACTGCAAAACAGAGTAAAAAGGCAGAGAATGAAAGCGCTGGGTTTAATATGAATTGCAGAGCAGTCTGGAAAATGTTCTGTCTCCATACAAACATCAATTACCTGAACAACAGCAGTCCAAATGCCCCAAGGCAGACATGGAAGGACCATTTATTGGGAAGCACATAAACAAGCATAACCAGGACTGGCTCTACCATTAGGCAGAGTGGGGCAGCCACCTCAAGCAGCAGGTGCTTCGGGTTCTGGAGGGTTCATTATTTCATTTAAAATTATTGACTTTTTAATGCCAGGGAGAAGAACAAGCACTTGTGGGATCTGTGGCACATGCCAGAATATCTTGACTGGCTTAGGGTGGAGGGAGGGGGCATTTGCTAATCCATCCTAGCCAGTCCTGGATATTCAGGGAAGAGCTAGTGACTGAACTTTGAGTCCTATTGATTCTTGGGGCACTCCAGATTCTAAACAGCCATTGTCATGATAACTGCTGAAAATCTATGGCCAATTCTATGGAATTATGTTCTGTAAATACCAAGTTGAAAGCTCATTGCAGAAAAAGGAGAAACATTTTATCATTCTTTCTGGTCAGCTTTCTAGAAATATCCCTTCTCCCCTTTCTCTTTTTCATTCGATGTGTGCCATTATATGTTAAGGATAGCCAGTTAGCACAGCCTTTCTAGAATGCATACCTTACTGTATGTCATAGAATATGAGACTTTTAATCTCAGGGTTGTGGGTTCAAGCCCCATGTTTGGCAAAAGATTCCTGCATCGCAGAGGATTGGAATAGATGACCCTTGCTGTCCCTTCCAACTCTACAATTCTGTGACTCTATGATTCTATGTTAGGTAAGAGATAGCAGTGGCTTGATTGATGGTTTTTATGTTTCTTCCTGCAGAGCTAATTGGCATTCCTAACATATATCCAGTGTGATTTATTTGGGTTTTTTTGGTTTTTGCTATTCCAACTCTACAGTTCTATGGTTTTTCTATTACCTGGTCATAGTCTGACACTCTAACCACTACTCAACACAGTCCTCCTTACTTTTGTATTAGGTGTGTCTTGTTTTTCTTTCTTAATGCTCTATTATGGTTGTGCGCCTCTTTGGGGTCAACTTGGATGTTGGAAAAGCACCATATAGAATTTGCATTCGTTTAAGCAAATGTTGCATTCGTTTAAGCAAATGCCAAATATTTAATTAATAGTGCTTGGTGGTGTTTCCTATCCTTTCCTCTCTCTGCAAGAACTGGCAAAATGTTAGCTGAGCCCTCACGTCTTTCAGTAACAAATGGGTGAATACAGGCAGGCTAGCTTTAACTTAGACAGGTATACCAGTGGCATGCCTGTTCTTGCTGTTGTGATATCCTGTCACCTGATATCATGCAGGTGCAAGAAACAGCACATGCCATCCTATGCTCTCTTTTTCTTTCTTTTTCTTCTTTCTTGATCCTGCTAGTGTGAGAGTCAAGGCTGCACTATGTTTCTACCAGGAGAAACATACGTTTCCCTAAAGTAGAAGGGAGCTCAAGAAGAGTGTCCTGGATTGCCTATATTCAAGCTGAACACATCTAAAGGTTGGATAGATTATTGTGGCCCCACAGCATGGGGTCTGGGTTTTGTCAGTGCCTGGGTGGGAGACTGCCTAGGAACCTTCTACATGTGAATCTGGACTTCCATAGAATAAAAATGGGATACAAATCAGATAAATAAATAGCCATGAACTGTATGAAGTAGTTCAGAAAGGCTGGGATGTTGTACCCTTTCCCAGAAGAGCAGATTGGGGAGGAAAGTGACTTCTTTTTTGAGCACCATGAATCTTTCCCCTTTGGATGGCGGCTAACAGCTTGAGGTTGAATCCTGACAAGACAGAAGTACTGTTTTTGGGAGCCAGGAGGCGGGCAGGTGTGGAGGATTCCCTGGTCCTGAATGGGGTAACTGTGCCCCTGAAGGACCAGGTGCACAGCCTGGGAGTCATTTTGGATTCACAACTGTCCATGGAGGCACAGGTCAAATCCGTGTCCAGGGCAGCTGTTTACCAGCTCCATCTGGTACGCAGGCTGAGACCCTATCTGCCTGCGGACTGTCTCGCCAGAGTGGTGCACATGCTTTGGTTATCTCCCGCTTGGACTACTGCAATGCGCTCTACGTGGGGCTACCTTTGAAGGTTACCCGGAAACTACAACTAATCCAGAATGCGGCAGCTAGACTGGTGACTGGGAGCGGCCGCCGAGACCGTATAACGCCAGTCTTGAAAGACCTACATTAGCTCCCAGTACATTTCTGAGCACAATTCAAAGTGTTGGTGCTGACCTTTAAAGCCCTGAACAGCCTCGGTCCAGTATATCTGAAGGAGTATCTCCACCCCCATCATTCTACCCGGACACTGAGGTCCAGCACCGATGGCCTTCTGGCGGTTCCCTCACTGCGAGAAGCCAAATTACAGGGAACCAGGCAGAGGGCCTTCTCAGTAGTGGCGCCCTCCCTGTGGAATGCCCTCCCACCAGATGTCAAAGAGAACAACTACCAGACTTTTAGAAGACATCTGAAGGCAGCCCTGTTTAGGGAGTGTTTAGAGTGGCTGGGGAAGCCCAGCCAGATGGGCGGGGTATAAATAATAAATTATTATTATTATTATTATTATTATTATTATTATTATTATTATATTCGTCCTTGTAGCAGAATTCTCTGTAGTCAGGACAATTCAATCACTGATAAAGAGACCACACAGAGAGCACAACATTCCTGCCAAAAATGGCCTGCTCTCCCTTGGGTTCAGCTACCACATTAGAAGCGCCATACATACTTTTAGTGTTATATTTGTCACACAGTTGTCAGTGAAATGGTGATGGTGTTTATATATATCATCATGACAAATTGTCCTCCCTCTTCTCTGTAAAGCAAGCGATCTGTCAGCTTGTATCTGAACCTCTCTATTCAGCACTTACCTGAATGCTTTTCAGGGAGCCTAAAAATAGAATATCTACATTATTAGTAGCAAATCAAAACGATTAATGACAGACGATTAATGAAGGAAGGTGAACAGATGTCTGTACCATGCAGGGATCCCAGGTATGCAACCTGCTCTGGTAAAACTGGGTTGGGAAAACAGGGGAAGTGGTTTGGAATGGGGCACCAAATCTTTTAAAAATATTGACTCTGGCTGGGTGTATATGGAGCGACAGGCAGCAAAATCTCCAGGGGCAGCAGTGAACATATATCTGTGAACATACCCACCATGATGTGCCACCTCTTCATCTGGGGCACATTATTTTTTCCATAGAGCAATGTTTCCAAAATATTTTGAGTGTGACGCTAGCAAAATAACAACAACCCTACTCTACCTTTTGAGCCATGCAACCATCTACTGTCAACTAAGAGTTTGTGATATAAATGAAATAAATGAAATAAATGAAATAAATAAAAATAAATAAATAAATAAATAAATAATACTGCAGTCACTTACCTATCTGCCTCCCCCCTTGCTCTGGAGCCCTGGAATCAGGGCAGATAGATAAGGGATTGCTGTCACAACCTGCTTTTTATGCAGATGCTACGAACATCTAGAAAATCACAAGTTCACATCACTTCCAACCAGTCAGTGTTTCCACAGAGTTGGGTCAGGTCAGGCTTCCTCAACCTCAGCCCTCCAGATCTTTTGAGACTACAATTCCCACCATCCCTGACCACTGGTCCTGCTAGCTACGGATCATGGGAGTTGTAGGCCAAAAACATCTGGAGGGCCGAGGTTGAGGAAGCCTGGGTCAGGTGAATAGCAATGCAGGATGCAAGAACAGCCTTTGTGCTCTCCCAATGCATTCCCCCCCCCCCCGCCAAACTGAGGTGATATGGTATGGTCACCTATTCTTTGAATAAAAGTGGTAAAAGGCTCCACTTTGCATACACCAAACAGTGCTTGGAGAGCAGGCTAGGATCCATCGCTGATATATGAGCCATCCCATTCTTCTCCCAGGGCATCAACTCATAAGTTCCTTCTGCCCACAGAGGGTAGTTTGTGCCTTTTGATTTTTAATTCATTGCACAAACAATAGTTTGACAGAATATGAAGATTTTAGCTGCAGGCCTGGAGGGGGGTGGTTTGAAAAATGCATGGGGGTGAAGATTCTTTTCCTTGTTGTTCTTCTTTTGAGCAATGTGTTGTTTAAAACTGCTTTGGGAATCTAACCAAATCTTTTTAATGATGAAAATTAGCTGATTTCAAGCTCCCTAAATGAAGTTTATCTTGTTTGTAAAATAAGTCAAGTGTACAAAGAAAAGATGGGGCGAAATATAAACACAGCTGAGTACACAGATGCAGTGGTGGAGCTCTTCTAATTGCTACATGATTCAATTACACTTTGTTATTCTACTAAGCCAAGCAGCGTCATGTCTATGTGCTCAAATGACACGCGCAGGAGGTACAGTGATTTATGGGCTTCCTTTTCAACATCATGGATCAATGGGCATCCAAGCACTTCTCCCCTGCCCAAAGCAGTTTGTCTGGCCATGCTATCATCAGTGAACTGTCCCAATCCCTTTATGCACGTTATCTGTAATCCATGCCACACCTGCAATGATGGACAGTATTACTTCAAATTGCGGGTGGACCACCAGAGGATTGAATGGCCAATTCAGTGGCTTCTGACTGCAGTCCTGTGCTGCTTTTTCATCAACTTCAGTTCACCCAAGCTGAACACTGAGGAATCTCCAAATCTAAAACAGCTCACACCATCAACAACAGGCAACCCAGAAGCAACACAGGAACTAGATCCTGCACTAGGTCTAGATGCCATCCCCATATCTACTCAGGCAATGCGGTTACGGAATCTAATAACAGCTCCCCCACTTT
Source organism: Podarcis tiliguerta (assembly GCF_965153285.1). Lineage (NCBI taxonomy): Eukaryota > Metazoa > Chordata > Lepidosauria > Squamata > Lacertidae > Podarcis > Podarcis tiliguerta. The sequence goes on along the minus strand of NC_139536.1, from coordinate 80,736,403 downwards.
CAGTCTTCCTTGTGGCCCTGATCCAGGGGCCCCTAATCAGGTTGACCTGCCTTGCAGTCCAGTCCCGAATTAAGTCTGGAAGTGAGACGTCTCCTGCCCACCCCACTCCCTCCCCAGATAAGGTGGGTCAACTCTGTGGGGCTTTGTTGCAGCTTCTTGAAAAGGAATATCCTGCATCAAGGCAGTGGAGGTGCTGATTCTGTGCTGTGCTCGTTTGCAAGTGACTTTTCTGCAGGGAAGTTTCTTGCAAAGAAGCACTCTGCACCACACAGGATCAATGCCTTCGCTGATGGACTTCAGGCAAGAAGGGGGCAGTGGGCTTCTACCTTCGCCTAGGAAGATTGTCACAGTGGATTTCAACCTTTTTATGGGATTTCCCCACCTGATGCCTGTCTTTGCTTCTACCCTGATGCCCCATCCCCACAGATCACTCTGCACCATCCAGTGCGTCCTATAGCAGACCATGGCTTTCTTTACCGGACTTGTTCAATGCCTAAGACCCTCTGAATATGCCCAATTTGCCTCAGGACTCAGTTGAATCTGGTACACAGCTCTAATAACAATAGCCATACCATCAAGGGTTCATTCACCTCCTTATCTTCCAGTGTGACATATCCTATAATTTGCCAATAATGTTTTTTCTACATAGGACAAAAGGGGTCTATATGCAAAAGAATAAAAGGCACAAATCTGACACTAGACATTCAGAAACCAGTGGGACAACACTTCACTTCATGGGACATTTTGTTACTGACCTTAAGGCAGCCATTCTTCCAAAAAGGAACTTCAAGGGGAGACTTCAGCATGAAGCTTCTGAGTTCAGTACCATCAATTCTAAAGCCTGATTTTGGATATGTTTAAGTCTTAACATAATCGTCACAGGCTGTAGTTTTTGCACTTCATTTTCACCCAACCTTACAATTTTCTATAACCCACCCTCCTGTCGACCTCCATATTTTCAAGCATCTTGTGAAACCAAGGTCCAGGGATGGGCAGACTTCAGTTTTCTCAGATCTACCAATGAGAGCCAGACACAAACAACATAGCATTAGAATGAAAGAACAGGGGTTCCTCTGAGCCCATCTTGAGCCTAGAGATTTGTTTTCAGTACCAGATCTGAACTGGGCTTACCGCCTTTTCATATAGAACTCCACTCACAGGATGAAAGGACACTGAGTGGAGATCTACCATTGGTTCCTAAGCTATCTTCTGCCCAGTCCTGATCTTGTCCATGAAGCTCATGCCAAGATAAATGCATTTGTACTGAAGTGCTGCAAGACTCTTATTGTCTCAAATTAAATTAGACACCAATGAGGTGAAGAAGATGGCTGCTGGAGTCCTGTGACGATGACAACAACAGCAAAAAACGTACTCACAGCAGGAGAGAGCTACAGCTCTGAGGCACATCCCGCAGGGCAGCATATAAGGAATGGCTTTTCTTTTCCACATTCAAAGAAGCAAATATTGCTTTCGAGTCGTGATAAATAGTAGCGTAAGTGGCACCACAATAACTCAGTCAAATTCTCTGATTGTGCTGTCAGTTGTTTAAAACTGATTTGAAACTCATAAAATAATGAAACCAGAGCTTGTTGGTGGGGGACAGTAGAGGCTTTTAGAATTGTAATAAAAATTCAAGATAACCTTTGCTTTATTGTTTTGTTTGCGTGCAGTGTGCTTGCATGTGCAATTGTACTGAATGGAGAATCTGGGGAGCACAAGCTGGTACACACAGAACTCTTGGTTGGGCCTTGAATATAAGTGTAGATTTGGGGGGAAGGGAGACAAAATTAAGACTGTACCAATACAGTCAGACCTCTGGTTGTGAACATGATCCATGCGGGAGGCACGTTCGCAACCGCAGCATTCACAGCCTGAAGCGCCACGTCTGCGCACACGCGTGTGATGAGATTCAGTGCTTCCACACATGCGTGTGATGTCATTTTGCACTTCTGCGCATGCGCGAGCACCGAAACCTGGAAGTAACCCTTTCCGGTACTTCCAGGTTCAGCGCAGTCCACAACCAAAAAACGCGCAACCCGCAGTATTCGTAACTTGAGGGATGACTGTAGTAAGGCATGGTTCATTTTAACTTAGGAACATGGCAACATAATTAGCTGACTTATACCGAGTCATACCATTGGTCCATATAGTTCAGTATGGGCTACACTGATTGGCAGAGGCTGTCCAGGATTTTATGCAGGGATTGAAGCTGGGAGCTTCTGTGTGCAAAGTAGATGTTCTGCCACTGAGCGATGGCTCTTCCCATCACTCGATTGTTCTTTTAATTGTCACAAACCAACATTTGAAACTAATTGCAAGATAGGCTGAGTTTCTTTCTTTCTTTTTTTAAAGGAACTATTGAATAGTTGTGGGGGTGTTTTGGCACAAAGACCTGATCCTGACAGCACTCCCTAAAGTGCTAAAGGAAAGCGTTCTTTGATACATTTGTTCTAATGGATTGCTTTGAGGTTTTTGATTTTTTATATATATAAAAAATGTGACCTGGTTGTTCCTTTGTATAATTAAAAAAAAAACACCTTCAAAAGCAGCTGACATTTTTTACTCAAAATGTCAAAAAGTACAGGATTATTAACAAAGTGGATGGCAAAAAAAATGTACAATACTGCACCACTGTGACCTATTCCACTTGCAAATTTCATGACTTTTTGACATTTATAAATCTGTCTATAGCATATCATGCCTGAGATATTAGGAAGATGTAGCTCGGTAGAAGAAGCTTTATTATATTATCTAGTAAGAGGAAAAATTAAGGCTGAGTTTATGAATGTGATAATGTTTTTGAATGCGGCAGAACAGCAATGTTAAATAGACTCTTGAGGAAGTAGATCAGTCCCTCGGTTGCAGGGGTGGGGGGGAGGCAGGATCAACGAGGCAATCCTGTGGTCATGCTACGTTAACATATCTTAGTTCTGCTCTTGCCATTCTGCCTGTTCTATGAATATATGTTTTTTTCAGCAGCCTTCATTACTGATTGATTCAGATCTTTAATATTAATTAATTTCTACTTTCCATTTCTTGGGCATGAAAGTGGGTATGCTATTTGGTTCGACTATTAGATTTAGGCACAGCAGGGGGAGGGGCTAGAAAATACTTAATATAGAGCAGGGTTTCCCAAAGTTGGGTTTCCAGCTGGTTTTGGACTACAATTCCCATCATCCCTGACTGCTGGTCCTGCTAGCTAGGGATCATGGGAGTTTTAGTCCATAAAACACCTGGAGACCCAAGTTTGGAGTCTCTGTTCTAGAGTCAGAAAAGCAGGAAGATGACTTAGACCTGGTCAGACCATTTGTCTTGACTATCTATCCCGGGATTATCTGTTCTGACTGGCAGCAGTAATCCAGGGTCTCTTCAGCAAAGGTCTTTCCCATCATCTGCTACCATATCATTTGAAATGTAGATGAGCAGGCATTAGACCTGGGAACTTCTGCATGTGAAGCAGGGCATTCGGCTATAGAGTTACAGTCCCTCCTCAATATTCAGTTGCCTGTTTTGCACCTGTCTTGTCTGCTTTAACAGCTCCAGCCATCTATTTCAGAAGTGAAGAACCACAAACCTTATAGATGTTGCTGGACTCCAACTCCCAACATCCCTGACCATTGGCCATGCTGCCTGGCATTGATGGGAGCTGGAGTCCAACAGCTTAAAGGACTACATGTTCTCCATCCCTAATCTGTTTGGAGGTTATTATCATGTGGCATACATAGATTACGAAGCCAGGATGATCATCAAAACCAGGCTGCGTAAAGTTGTGTTTGCTTACTGGAATAAAAACATGCTATCATTTTTATATTGGGTAAATTATAAATTGGGTGAAACTCCTAGCAAATTTTTTTTTTAAAAAAATCTTGAAACTTGGTGTCACTGTCTACCCTTGATTTTGCCCAGGATTAAAGCACTGAAGATCACCAGCCATTATCTTCCTGACCTTCAAAAAATTCTGCAGCCTATCCCATTTTTCATTCCATGCTAGAACTCCTATAATGAGTCCACTGCTTGGGGCTGGCAAGGAGTCTTGAGCAGTAGCTTAGAAAAACGTGACTTTCTGGAGTGCATGTTCCCCCTCCTAATTAGATTCAAATTCTATGCATTTGGCTCCCTAGGAGGGACAGGTAAGAGATTGTTTAAGGTACGTGGAACTGAACTGATTTTCCTAAGGGAATGAGTAGATTAAAAGAGCAGAAATTTTAATGTTCATCTCAAACTGCCTGAGCTGAAAGCCTGTGGAAAGGAGAAAAAATATAGTGCAAACCAAAATAAAATAAAATAAAAACCTTTAATTTATTTACAGCTAACTAGGCTCCTATTAATAGATGTATTTACCTTGGCAGGATGATGGGGAGAAGAAAATGAGTAGCTGGCTATTTTTCCCCACCTCAGTCCAAAGCTTCATGTGTGCCCTTATTTGCTAATATAGTTTTTTGTATGTAAGGGCTGCTCATATAAATGGATCTGCCCATCTCCACTGAAGCAAATGGGAAAGCCCTTGTGGGCATGTGTCCTGTGCATGTATAAGTGCCCTCAAGTCAGAATTACAGTTCTGGCCCAGGGCTGGTCCAAGACATTTTGCTGCCTGTAACCAAGAACAAGATGGCGCCTTCTTCCACATACAGGAGCTGCCCCGACTGAAAGTTGAATATTGCTATAAGACTGGTGACACAATGACGTCCTCCACCACACCAGAGGGAGCAGTTTAGTTTAGGAGGTACAAGATGGGACACACAACAACTCTGTCCTGCAAGAGGGAGGAGGAGCTGAGAGGCTGCCTACGCTACTCCTCAGCATCTGCCATCTAAGGTGGTTACCTCACTCTGCCTAATGGCAGGATCGACTCTGAGGACACCTGCTTTTTGAAGACTATGGTGTAAGTCAAAGGCTTAATGTGCTACTGCCTCTGATAAAATGTAATCCAGCCCATGGAAATTTAAGCCATAATATACCGGTATCTATCAGTTCTTCAAGTGCTATAAGACTCTGTTATTTTTACTGCAATTGACTAACATGGCTACTTCTCTGGAGCTGGTGTCAACATGGTTATCCAGTGACAAGTGTTGCTTGAACCTTTTTGGAGCTCATCAATATTTACTCACAGAAACACAAACTTAATGGTGGAGCACACACTTTCCATGCAGAAGGTCCCAGATTCATTTCTTGATGAATTTATTCCAAATGATCTCAGCTAGCAAAGCTAGAATAGCTCCTTTGGATACTTTGAAGACCACTAACTGTCGGAGGAGACAATACATGGGTAGATAGGCCAATGGTCTTGACCAAGTATAAGACCACTTTGCATGCTCGGACTTTAAGAGCTGCCTTATAATGAGCAAGACCATTGCTCCATCGAGCTCAGTATTGTCCACAGAGACTGGCAGGAGCTCTCCAGGGGTTCAGACCCAGGACATTCACAGCCCCACCCAGAGAATCTGGGGACCGAATCTGGTACCTTCCGACTGGCCTTCAAAACAGCACATGTAATATTAATGTGCATGTCTGCAAAAATAACCTTGTGTCATATACAGATAAAATTATTATTATCTGCAGAGCATCTACATTTTCACTCCTGCTTGTCAGTTCTCCACAGAAGACTAGTAGCTTCAGAATTGAAAGAAAGGCTATACATTTATTTGGCAGGTCGATACTGGTTAATGTTACTGTGGAGGCAGTCGTTCCATCCTGACCTTTCTCAGAAAAGCTGAGCCACCAGACAGCAATTTACTTTTGTCAAACTATTTCTCTCTGGTAAGGCTAAGTGCAGTCTTATCCAAGTCATATTTAAGAAGATGAACAGAGAGTGCTTTTATCTGTTGCTCAGCTGCCTCTAGTTAGCCAGCACCTCCTGCCATGTGGTGATAGCATCCTTCTACCAATTCTGCAACTGCTACACCCCTTAGAAATCCATCCCTTTGAAGACTACAGTGGGTAAATGAATTACCACACTGTCATGCTCTTTTTTTGTTCTAAATGAAGATATGGCATGTGAGCATAGATCAATATGACAAAACTGAGCCCAGCAGAGGCTATTCCACTAGAGCAGGCCTAGGCAAACTCAGCCCTCCAGATGTTTTGGGACTACAACTCCCATCATCCCTGACCACTGGTCCTGTTAGCTAGGGATGATGGGAGTTGTAGTCCCAAAACATCTGGAGGGCCAAGTTTGCCTATGCCTGCACTAGAACTACTGGGGCGTAGCCCTCCCAAGGAGAATGCCAAGAAAGTTATAAAATTCTCCTGCCACAAGTTTCAAAGCCACACACTGTTTTCTGTCCCGCACATATTTTGAACTCAGAGAAGCTCCTACTGTTATCTGGTCAATCAGGTATCTGCACCACTTTGAAAGCAGGCTTCCCTGTCTTCTGAGCATTCTCAAAGCTGTTTCCTTGAAGGCCATACCTCCAAGCAACTCAAAGCACATTCTCTGTAGCCAGGACTGCCTCTCCCCATATGAACCGACCTAGACCCTGCAATCATCATCTCATGCCCTTCTTCATGTGCCTCCTCCATGAGAGGTCCAGAAGGTGGCAACATGAGAATGGGCCTTTTCTGAAGTGGAAATGCAGAATGCTCTCCTCAGGGAGGCTTGCCTGGTGCCTTCATTATATATCTTTAGGCACCAGGCAAAAGCATTCCTCTTCAACCAGACTTTTGGCTAGTGAAAATTTTATGTCCTTTTTAAATGTCCTTTTAAATGTGTTTTGTGGAGGAGGGGGATTTAATTTTTGATGATTCCTTATTTATCAGTTTTCAATTTACATCCATTCACATTTCCTCCGAGGAGCTCAAGGTGCCATTATGGGATCTCCTTTTCCATCCATGTTTATCTTCACGACAGCCCTGTGTGGTAGGTTAGGCTGAGAGACAGTGAATTTCACAGCTCATTTTAACCCTGCTCTCCACTTAATGTGACATGGTTTTATGCTGTATGACCCTCTAATAAGTAGGATGGAAAGCAAAACAACAGCAACCACAGATTTCCCTCCACAATACTTTTTCTGTTTGATCTTTGGGACATGAATCTAGTCATTTCATAAATCTTGATATTTTTTTCCACACATGGTTGAGCAGAGTGTATGGAATATATTAACAAGCTGGTCAACTTTAGCTGTTTAATTTACATATTTAGGGTTTAACATACTTCATCAACAAACTACATTTTGTGTAAAAGTTGTAATGATACAATTGTATCTTCCTTTTACACTGTCAGTGTATATAATGGAATTTCTAACTAATGGAGCATGTCTGTCTATCTCGTCCTCTTTCTCTCTTTCTGAAATGGGATTCAGCAATTTGGAACGAGATTATAAGACAATGTGAGCTCTGGGAAGAAAAGGCTTGTCTTTAAAATAGAAAACCTTTTAGTACCGGATTCCTAATGGACAGTTGTTGCAGTTCAGTAGGGAGGGGAAGGCCTATGGAATTATAGAACTTTTTTTTTTTTTTAAAGTGGACTACTTTGCTGCTGTGATAAAAAACCTACATTCTGCTCATGTATGCCGAAGGAGAGAGAATAAGTGCTGCAGTGAGCTGCAGGAAGAGAAGGCTCCCCCCCCCCTCCAGTACTCACATTTGGATTGGCCAATCTTTAGCCATAATATTCCCTTTCAAATTATGAGGGGATAAATTGGCATGCTTCAGGTTTCTGTCAGTTTTAACTATCAAATCTTCCCACAAAGAAGGTTTGAAAATTCCCTGTCCCTAGGACTCCCCATTCTCACAAATCTACATTTCCCCTGGTGTGTGTGGAGGGAAATGATTATTAAACCAGTTCAAATCTGCAGTGTAGACATGCTCCCGGAAGACTGCAATAACAAGATAAAATTACTTGAATTAAAGGATCCCTTAAGATACCAAGTATTCTCTTGCCTTGTAAAATCAAGATGATGGGTGGGGTTTTTTGGGGGGTGGGGAGAGGGAATTATGCTCCCCAGATATCTCTCCAGAACAGAACCATTTTTACGGCTATTTAGATGCTCCCGTCACTGTGAAAATATAGTGGATGAGTCAGTTTAAAACATTCATTAGAGCCACCTCCAAAATAGCATTTTAGATGAAAAATGGCTTTGCTACATAGGGAGAGTGATTGGAATGTCAAGAATTTCATTTCAGGCAGCATTTTTGTTATTAGAGTGAGCTCATGTTGTCTACACATTGGTTTTGTTCAAAAGATATAATGCAAGATAGGGGAGGAGCGAGGGAAGGAAAGCCCTTCCCGTTCCCTTATTTGCTTCACACTACTTCTATTGTAAGCATGATAATAACAATTCTAATATGCTTTTCATTTCCTTGGGTACTGCGTCTTATGTCTTATAATGCCCGTCATGATTTTGCTTCTCTGGGAATTGGGAAAGTAATCAAAAGGGTCTATTCTTTAGTAAGCAGTGCACTCCTATATTAAAACCTTAGCTCTCCATTTCTTAAATGTATCCCATGAAGAAACCAGGTTTAATGTGTTGATAAATCAGAGAAGCTCCCTCCTCATCTCTCTCTCTCTCTCTCTGGCCTCCACCTTTTTGTGTCTGTTTGGATGGATTGTCCGTCTGACATTTGTATTTCTCCTGTCTTTGTAGTATCTGAATGTCTCACGCGCTCCAAGATATTTATCCTCACAACACCTTTGAGAGTAAAGGGGATAATATTATCTCCATTTTACAGATGGCAAACTGAGGAACAAAGACTAATTGGATTTGTCCAGAGCCATTCAACAGCCTTTGGTGAAAAGGAAATTAATCCGAGTCTCCTGAGATCAAGAACAGCATTCTAGCCACTAAAACTCAACCAAGGCTTACTGCCTCACAGAAGGGCCCGTCCTTCAAAATCCTTTGAGGAGGGCACCTCATCAAACAAAACACAAATGCCTACTGACTTCCATTTTACTTTGAACAAAGCACAAAATATGTTTCGATATTTTAGCAGCTGCTCCAAGTGTTGTTTAGCATATACATTATCTTAATGCAGTGGCAAGAAGCAACTTGATAAAAAAATACATTTCCCTCTTTCTCTCCCTCTCTCTTTTGAAAAAGCCTTTTTAAAAGCCAACTTTGGGTGGGTGAGGAGACCTGGAAGCTTATTTGTTTTCTCTGGCTTTTAACTGAAAACTCCTACAGTATATGTTGCTATCCAAAGTGGCTCGGGGAAGTATTTCGAGTGTAAAGCTCCCTGAGTAAGCCAGCTGGCTAATCTGCATAATATTTTATCTAAGGGGATAGGCTGAGAGAAGGAATGCTCAAGTTAAGGTGCCAGTTGGAGGGACAGTTCAATTGTCCTCTTGACAGCTTTTTATGCTGACCTTCCTCTCCACTACTCCAGTCCCACTCTTCAGCCAGCCAGGCACCCAGAGAGGCTATACATAAGTCAGTGAAACCCATAAAAACAGTAACAATCAATAAAATCATAAAAGCAGAGCCAAAAAACTCCGGCAGCAACCATTGTGTGTGCACAAGGGACAGTTTATCTAAAATGACCTAAAAGGTCTGAGTGAAACCTGGCCCTGAAAAGAAAACAGACTTGGCATCAAGCAAAATCTCCCTGAGGGGAATGTTCTAAAGTCAGTGTGCTGCAACCAAAATACTGGTAAGTTGTTGCCTGTTACCTCTACCCAAAACTCACCTCTCCTCCAATGGTGTTGGAACCTAGAGCTGGATTGAGGGCTCAGAACATGTTTGAGTTTGACCTGAGAATCTCAGGGGGCCACCAGGCTTTCATTGAAGGGAGTCAAACACATAAGTTTGTGCTATTGAAAAGGATTCAAGTGCTCTGTCAACCCAGCGCAACAAACCTGCTTTTTAATTTTTTAAAAAAGAAAACAAACCTTTGGGTGTTTTGCAAAGTGATGATGAAAGGCATTGAAAAGCATGGGAGGTATGAATGTTTAACAGGAAGATGTGTTTCCCAATATATATGTGCCCAAGGCTGTTGTGATTCGGCAGTTTGCTTGGCCAACAGATGGTGCTAGAAGCTACAACACGGTGACCGCTTTCTGAGAGCTGGCAGGCCATTGCAGCAGAGGCAGAGGGCAGCTGTGGTAGGCAGCCTGTTCTGCCTCACTGACATCACCACTTCAGCCTCAGTGGCAGAGGACAAGGGCTTTGAGTGTCCACTGCTGCTTGCAAAAGCAAGCAGCAGTATAACATGGGAATATAGGTTAAACCTTTTAAATATCCCATCCTGAGTCACTACCAGTGCTTCCTCATTTCTATCCCTTCTTGCAATGAACAGACCACATCGTTAGTAAGTTTAAATGTTTACTTACAAAACTTGCAAAGGTCAAATTCATATGTTTATCCATGCAGCAGCAAGTAAACACAGATAGAAATCTTGGGATACAAAATATAGTGTAATGGCTCTAAGCACGTAGTCTGAGTTTGTAGTGAACAAGCTCAGGTACATCCCATCTCAATAAGTTCACATGATGAAAGAGTAATGAAGAAAGGAGGAAACTTAACCTCCTTCCTCTCAAGTGAGGGGTGACCTAGCTGAGTCTAGCAATACAGCTCTGTGGTGTTAACCCCTTCACACATTAACCAGCCCCAAGCATGCTACTTATGTTTGGCTGCAGTTTCCCACAGACACATCAGCATGTTTACTTGGAAGTAAATCCCAATGAACTCAATGGGAGTACTTCTGATTAGACATGCATAAAAGTAAACTGTTAATTCCTTATACCCTGCCCTCCCTCTCCCAAAAATATAGACTTTTAAACCTAAGAGCATTTCTGGTTTTTGCAGGTTATTCTTTTTAAAACAAAAAGCAAAAAGCAAATACTGGTAAATACAAATGTCAAAAAGTGTTTCCTAAAATTTCAGGATAAAAAATAGGGTTGCATAGAATGGCACACTGTGACTTTGTAGTCTTAATAGCCCTGCTTCAATCATAGCCCTTTTCTTTGGGGGAACATTTAACACTACACTTCTCAAATAAAATGAGTTGCTGGAAGAATGATCCACCCACTCTGTGAAAGTGTGTCTTTTTCTGAATGTTTTCAGCTGCCATCCAATACAATAGATGCTCCCAGTGAACAGCAAATGAGGCAGTCATTCTGTGATGACAGTAGCCATTTTAAATTTCCCCAGATTAAAAAGAATAAAGCTCCATAAGAGGATTTTCTGGCAAAAACAAAATGGCAGCTGTTCTAGTTCTAGTTCCTGAAAACAAGTTTACCTTACTCTCCCAAGTTATTAGCCAAAACAAAGCAGGCAATTTTGAGATGGGTGAAATAGCTGAGAAATTATATTTGCCAATTCAGTATAGTTTTAGTAAAAGCATCCCCCTTCCCTCACCAAACTGACTGAGGCGGGGTGGGGGGAATCAAGAAGACCTCCATTGTTCCAATTCATTAGGTTTCTATTAAGGGCCAGATATATCCACTTCTAAAATCAGCGGTGGAATAATATCCTAATTCACAGATCTTCCAATAGTAGCAAGTTGCACACAACTGTGTGTGCAGATATCTGCACAAATGAAATATATTATGGGTGTTCAAGTGATAGGTGTGCGAGGAAAAGGTAAGATACCATATTTACTCGAGTCTACTGTGCCATTGGTTCTAATGCGCACCTCAATTTTCAGAACCTTGAAACCAAAAAAAGTATTTTCTGGCACATGAAAATGTGCCATCGAACATAAGGCACACCTTAATTTTTGCAGCATAATTTGGCCAAAAAAGTGAGCATTAGATTCGAGTAAATACTGTACATTCAGAAGCTGTTCAATAACACTGGAATAAGGCAGCTACACTGCCTCTAAGCATGTACAGGTGTCTTGCCAAGATTTTGAGGTGAGGATATCCTGCTGTAGGCTGGGCAATATGATTCACAAAGAAGTTCCACAGCACATTTTCACTGTATGGTTGGTTGATTTTTAGGGAAGGAAGGAAGGAAGGGAGGGAGGGAGGGAGGAAAGAAGGAAAGAAAGAAAGAAAGAAAGAAAGAAAGAAAGAAAGAAAGAAAGAAAGAAAGAAAATAGCCAATGGAAGAATGTAACATATCAAAGCATTTGTTGTAGCCATTCCTCAGGAATAAATGCTATATTTTCTCAAAATTTAAGTTGCTCTCATTCAACTTGTTCTCATGGCAGCAAAACGAGAATTTGCAGAAAACAAAACAAAGCCTCATAAAATTGGTGGGTCAGTGCTTTGGCAAAATGTGGGTGTCCCTTGTCATGGAGAAACTGTTGTATTAAACTGAAGAAATAATGGGTGGGACATCCTAGTCCTAGAGCAGGGACTCCATAGAAGTTGTTTCACTATGACAGCTCCCATAATGCCTGATAACTGACCATGTTGACTGGAGCTGATAAGTCCAATATCTGGAGGGATCACATGTTCCTCATCCCATTCCTGAAAGCTTCCTTCTAATGTGGAAGCATTCTCTGGCTCATCCAGAAGCTAACAAAGCATTTGCCAGTAAACTCGGCCCTACTGTTCTGCATTTAGATACTGAGAACTCTCATTTCCAACCTGCAAGGAATGATCTTAAGAATAGATATGTGGTGTTGGAAGAAATAAGATTGTGCATATTTAGAATGTTTTGACTGTTTCTAGAATGCTTTAAAAAGGTTTTTGTTATTGATGTGTTTGCTGCTCCAGGCTCATTTGGTAGGAAGAATGGGCTATAATGTTTGTTTATAATATATGTCCTGTTAATTCTTTGTTCCCTTAAACTGCTCTTTATCTTATACATGGTAGTACATAAAGTTATATTTTAAGGGTTTCTCTCAATGTACTGCCGTGAAGATCATTCTTGGCAAGATAGGGCTGCCATACATCCAGATTTTCCCATACATGTAACATGGCAATCACTTCGTTTTTGGTCGTTTTCATAAAGTTGTCTAAAAAAAGTTTTTACTGTGTATGCTGCAGAAATTGTTCTTTTGCTTAGTATGTCTTTTCAACTCAAGCAAAAAACCCCAACATCCATGAATCACTTCTCTCCATAATATGAGTGTTGGTAGTCATTTTGTTATTTGCCATACATTTCAGAAGAGATCCCATTACTGGCCAATAATCTCTCCTGAGCAACTCAGAGTTTAAAAAGAAGAGGAGTATTTTGCAAAGAGATATTTGTGCACACCATTACGTCACATTCCTATCAGCAGAACGTGTGCAGAAAAGAATTACACAGACACACAGACTCAAATAGATAAATAGGTAATATACATTTGTAATATACATTTGAAATGGCAATGTTTGGATAGCATCCAGCTATTAAGTATCATATTAATTTAACATGTTTATCTCTACAGTTCATTCTGGGTCTTGAGAATGAAAGATGAAATGTAAGGTTCTAATTACCACAAATGATATATATATAAACTGCTCATTTTTTTATAAGCCTTCAAAAAACAGCTAAGGCGGAATATCATTCCAAAACGAATGGAAAATCAAGCGAAAACACCCACATTTGCAATAATTGTGTCACGCATAAAGCTTGAGAAGTGATGAATTTATAAACCTTTTCAACCTTCACCTTGACTTTTCATGAAATCTTGAATGGAGAAAAGCTGAAACAGATGGTTCTAGGGACTAAGTCGTCATTAGGAATAGATGAGTAATTGAAGAAGGGAGCTGCTGCCTAGATACTTCTTATGTTGCATGCCTCAGTCTATACGTCTACTCCTGCAGTCAATGTATAATTACCTGGAATTCCCAAAAAAGGATGCCATCTTTCCCAGTGCCTCTGAAAGACAATGCTATGTCATGACAGACTTTAGTTTCAGAGGCATTGTGGGAGAACATGGCAGCAGGTTGGTTTGCTTTTGACAGGGTGTGTTCAGATGCAGGGTTTATAGAGTTGATTTTCCTGATTATAATGCTAGTGCTTCTATCCTAGGTTCTAACATTCCTTTAATACTAGATTACCAGTTGATTTTTCTCCTGCTCTGGGCTCAAGCCAATGGCTTCAAGTTAGAAGAAAGGTGATTCTGACTAAATATTAGGAAAAACTTTCTGTCGGCAGCATCTCTTCGACAGTGGAACAGACTCCCTCAGGTGGTGGACACTCCTTCATTGAAGGTTTTTAAGCAGAAGTTGGGTGGCCATTTGTCATGGATGCTTTAGCTAAGATTCCTGCATTGCAGGGGATTGGACTAGACGACTCTTGTGGTCCCTTCCAACTTTATAATTATTCTATGATTCTATGGCTATGGAACCGTGGCTTTTTAATTGATATACCACCATGTCATGCTAAATCTTAAATGGCGTGAGAGAACTGTATGCTGGAATACTGCCCTGAATTTTGTCACGTGAAATTACAATGCAAAAATTATGTGATTTTCCAGGTTAAAATGGATATTAAAATGGAATCAAATACAGCAAAATGAGCATTAAACCTCTACCACATTCCCCAGTGACTTTTAAATCATGTGAAAGCTAAAGCATGAAAATTATTGTGTAAGCAAATGTCAGGAAAATGGAATGAAGTGCTGTCTGAATGCAGCCACAGTTATCACCAAAGCAAGGGGAAAGCAACTGATTGAAAGTGCACAAAAGCTAAATTTCCACACTGGGTACCACCTGACCTTCCTATGCCTCTGGATGAGGTATGCAAAAAGTATACAAAAAGGTCTCTTAACATAGTAAGCTCTCCCCTACCCCAGCTGGGCTTCTCCTTGTGTGCAAGCATCATGCATACCCAACTGTTGCCTGTTGTCTACATGAAGGTTGTTTAAGCCTTGACATAGTTTCCCCATAATGCAGCAGGAATGGGAAGGAAGGAAATATTTTGTGGACATTGGTAGCTAGGTGATATGCACACCCCACCCATTTTCTTTGATGCTTGAGGGTTTGGTTAAGCAAACCAAGAAATGGAGAATCCTGCTTGAGGCACAGTCTCCCAATCCTGGTGAGCCTTTTCTTCATGGTGGGTTGATTTCTTTTCTTGCTTACCTGCATAGCTGGAGGAGACAGCGTTGTCCTTGCAATTCCAGTTGCAAGAGTAGAACTGAAGTTCCTGGTGACTGTTTGCTTGAGACAGAGTAGCTTTAAGGGTTCTGAAAGGGACGCTGCCTATCCGCCCTTGCTAAATATATTCCACCACCCATGGACCTTTGTTATTTAGGAAAAGTGTGTGCTGGTGTTATTTTTTTTTAAGTATTCTGTGTCTGTACTGTATATATTTTGTTCAGAGCACCCATTCACCTAAGTGTACCAACAACAATGTACACTCATAGTTCTTGATATAAGGGGCAAAGTTATGTAAGCCCATGCCATATGTTTTAAATATGTGAGATCTATTGCTTGCTGAATTTATTTATTTTGCATCAAATCCTAACAAAGTGGCTTCTAGTTGCATTGCCAAAAGAGAGAGAGAGGAAATGCATCAGCAAAAAAGAGGGGGAAGGGGGGGAGATTTGCATATGTAAAGATGCAAATTTAAAAATAATTACTGTAAATTTAATAGAAATACCAGGTGAACTGTGTGCCTACATAGCCTGCTTTTCAGGTGCAAGCTCTTGACTGGCAAAGGCCCCAGCTCCACTTTCTTACATTTAAAAATAAATAAATCCTTAATAAGCCAGACTGTGGCCTGAAAGTCCTCCAAATAGAGAATTTATTCAGATAAAAGAATGACTCCTCTTCAAATGGACGGTAGTCCTCTGTAAAGTATACCGCCTACCTTCCAATATATGAAATAGAAGGCATATAGTCAATACTCATATTGAATCATAAATCACCATAAGGCAAGAGTAGGATTTAGAATAACCACAAGAGCAATGGTATTTTTATACATGTTATTTTTATTATTTTATTATTTATACATGATATTTTTATTATTTTATTATTTTTTATTATTTTGTGCCTTTCTTTTAATCTCAATTTTTGTAACAGCACTCATGGCATCTTTGTGACCTTAACATGATGAGACTCATGATGCAGTGTAATTATAAACAAAACAAAACATGCATACGAGGACACATTTGGGCAGACCGAACTGCTTCCCCAAATACAATTAGTACAAAAGTCTTTTAATTGAATGTGTTGCGTGTACTGCCTCTTTCAGAGCCAAGCCCTGAAGCCCTTATCATGAGCAGACCATGGTGGAGAATGGAGTAGAATAATTTTGCTTTTCCAGGCTTGTTTCCTAAAGAGGCAGCACACAAAAGAAATAATTACTTACTTTCTTCTTTGTCAAAAACTTGTAATTGTTTCTTGCAAAACCTTCATCTTCATGCTTCTGAAATCCCAGCACCATCCTAACATGGTGAACACATTCTTAGTCATACAGGTTAGAGGTATTCACTTACTGCGACTCCATGAATCTATGTTTTTGGAAAATATATACATATTGAAACTTTAAAGACCATTCTCTTGTAGGTGATATGTTAGGCGGCATCATTATTCCACTGACAAAGCAGTCTTTCTCCCAATGCCTTTATAGGACAAATCCTAGTGGCAGTCAGTACACCATCTTATAATTTAATTTTGCATCTTGCAACAGAAGAAAGTCAAACACTGCAGGAGGAAGGGGGAAGCAAAGGAACAGAAGGTTAGCACAAGTAAATCTGTACTGCAGCTCAAGAGCCACTTCTTCTCCTTGAACAACCTTGGGATGTCATTCAGCAAAGTCCTGCATAAAGCTATATGTTGTTAAATCAGATAACTAGCACATAACTCTGTACCTATATATACACAACCATTCATAACTGGGGCTGGTTCTGTAGAGAAGAAATGTATATGGAAAATCAGATTTATTTGAAAGGAGAGGAAAAAACCATTAGGTTTGTTAAATGGAATGAGTCCAATTTATTCAGTAAGTTTTCCTTTTGATAAAAGATTCATGCCCAAGTTCTTCAGCAGTCTTCTTCTGATGTCCTCCAGCTGTCTTGGACTCCCATTAGCCCCAACTCCGAATGTTGGGCATTATAGTCCAAAACATCTGCAGGACATCAGGTTGAGGAAGGCAGTTTGAAGGAATATTTCTGAAATGACTTCTTCTTCTCCTCCTCCTCCTCCTCCTCCTCCTCCTCCTTCTTCTTCATGCCCTACCCTTCTTGCTGGGTTGCCCTGGCCACTCTGGGAGGCTTCTAACACATATTAAAACATAAGAAAACATCGAACATTAAAAACTTCCTGATTCAGGGCTGCCTTCAGATGTTTTCTAGAAGTTGTGTAGTTCTTTATCTCCTTGACAACTGATGGGAGGGCATTCCATAGGGAGTGCGCCACTAAGGAAAAAGCCCTCTGCCTGGTTCCCTGTAACTTCACTTCTTGCAGTGAGGGAACCAGCAGAAGACCCTTGGAGGAGGACCTCAGTATCTGGGTTAAGCAATGGAGGTGGAGATGCTCCTTCAGGTATACTGGGCTGAGGCCATTTAGGGCAGGCATAGGCAAACTCGGGCCCCCCAGATGTTTTTGGCCTACAGCCTCCATGATCCCTAGCTAACAGGACCAGTGGTCAGGGATGATGGGAATTGTAGTCCCAAAACATCTGGAGGGCCGAGTTTGCCTATGCCTGGTTTAGGGCTTTAAAGGTCAGCACCAACACTTTGAAATGTGCTTGGAAACATACTGGGGGCCAGTGCAGATCCTTTAGGACCAGCATTATATGGTCCTGGCATTATATGATCCTGGTGACCACTTCCAGTCAACAGTCTGGCAGCCGCATTCTGGATTAGTTGTAGTTTCCAAGTCACCTTCAAAGGCAGCCCCACATAGACTGAATTGCAGTTGTCCAAGCAGGAGATACCCAGAGCAAAGTCTGGACTTGACATCTGAGTGTACTTTCAGACTGTCAAAGTCTGCTGTGAAAAACATAGACAGAAGCGGAAATTAGGCATGTCTAAATGAATTCCCCTCCCCTTCCCACTGAATTTAACAGAACTTACTCTCAGAAAACAAGGTACAGGATTACTGCCTAAAAGACACGGAGGAAGCTATGTTATCTGTTTATGAGGTCCACTCCTCTTTTGTGTGATCAGCTTTTTGCAAAACTTCCCGAACTCCAGCCCAAATCAGTCATTTTCCAAATGAAGCCTTTCTCATTTGACAGACCACTATTGGGCCAACCTATTTGCTTTTTGAGGTTGAGAATATGGTGATTCAAAGCTCTTTCGCGACGAAAAGGGTGCCTCTAATTACATTTTCAAACAGCACTCTCAGGCTCCCAAAATGCATCTTAGTGCAGCCTCAGAGTGCCATAAACGTTAGCTAGAAGTAGTACATAATGTCTCTTACATAAAATTTGTCGCTTTATCAGCAAAAAGTGACTACTTTTTTTCTGCTACAAAACTGTTACGATAAGAGTTGGTTAGGCAAATAGTGCTACAGGCCCCTGAGAAAAAGAAATAACAGATTGCATTGTATCAGGGTCATTCGTTCCAAGAAAACCAAATAGCTACACCCACACAAATTGGCACCGAGTGATAATACACCTGCTCCACCTTCTTGTTCTCCTGCCTAGGTAGATAAACATTATCTAACCGATTACAATGGTGGAGCTGCAGCTGTATCTGAACTGTCTATTTTCCTCTTGGATGGACAAAATGATAGTTGTACATTTATTTTGGACAAATTCCAGCCTTGCTAGCTGAAACAGTGACTAGAAGCAAAGGTTGGAACCTCTGCATGGAGTGTGGTATAGTGGTTAGAGTGGGCTAGGTCTTGGGAGGCCAGAGTTCAAATCTTCATTCAGCCATGAAGCTCACCAGATGACCACACATAGGCTATGTACACACCGCACATTTAAAGGATGTGACTTCCCCAAAGAAGCCTGGGATTTGTAGTTTCCCTCTCACACTGTTGCAATACCAAACACCTTAACAAACTGCAGCTACCAGGATTTTTTTTGGGGGGGGGGGGGAGTGCAGAGAGTCATGGGCTTTGAATGTACTTTAATTTATGGTGTGTATGCAGGATGTCTGTCGGCCAAACCCTCCACCCAGGATAAAATAGATAAAATGGTGAGAGGGAGAACCACTGAGCTCCTTGAAGGAAAGGTGGCATATAATAATAATGAAGTAAACAAACAAATGACTAAACTGTGCATTCCGGTTTTAGACATATGCCTAAGCATTTTTTAATGTATACCTGATAATGCAAGGAGTGACTGGAACAAACAGGTGTTACATAGCATACGAAGTTCACTTATCAGAGAGCTGGGATTGATAGCAGCTTCCTGAGGACACACCTGGTAACAACCCAGTTTGTTGCCCTGTGATAATGTGAACCAGGCTTTGGTTCAAGACAGGCACAGGCAAACTCGGCCCTCCAGATGTTTTGGGACTACAACTCCCATCATCCCTAGCTAACAGGACCAGTGGTCAGGGGTGATGGGAATTGTAGTCTCAAAACATCTGGACGGTCGAGTTTGCCTATGCCTGGTTCAAGACTTAGAAAGCATGCACATACTGAAGCAGAATTCATTGCATGTGGTTTTCTGCCCACTACTGTAACAACACAATAAGCATCTATTCAAGTCACCTATGTCCACCTTTAAATCTTCCCCACATGTGCTTCTTTCTAAAGCTTTTCCTCAGCCCTGGTTCTTGAAAGTCAAAAGTAAGGCTGTGTTTGGAATCTGAAGGCCTTTGTGTACTTCTCTAGTCTTTCTGTATTTTATGTGGTTCTTTTTCAAATGATAGTTTTAGAGACCTGTGCAATCCACCTGAGAAGTTTCCCTTGGCTTATCGTAGCATGTTAGTATCTCTCAAAATACCTCAGATGTGTTGCCCGAGGAGCACATTCAAAATTAGCATTTTTATTCATTTTAGGCAAAATCTGAGGACAACGTCAGGATGTAGAGCTCACCTAAGGAAACTCACTAAGCTTATTACAAATATGTTCCACTTGAGGAGAAAAGCCCCAAATTCTGCTATAGGCAGTGTTTTCATGGTGACTAAAATGGAAAATTCTTTCATTTTTAGGGTTTTGATCTGAAAAGTCTAACATATGACAAAGGTCTGAAGGAAAGTTCTAAGCATATTTACTTGAACTCACGAGTCCTTGTCATGATTGAGAATCCTGAATTATCGAAGTCCCTGCTCATGCAGAGAATTCTATGTGCAGTCACCCAATTGTACTTGGAATTCCTGATTAGACCTTCCTTCCCAATGTGGTGAAGCTGGTACACATGAGGAAATTGGGGCTAGAACTTGCATCTAGCTATCTATCTACATACATACATACAAGTACAGGTATATTAATCTCAGCCAATCAGGAGAGAGGGGTGTGTGCCATGTATTATGCAGAGCACAAATGCAGATGTCAACCAGTCGGAAGGTTATAAGATCCAACCACAATGGGTGTTGCCCTCTCCTTATTGGTAACAATATAGGCAATGTAAAATAAACTGTATAAATAGATTGCTGCTGGAAGAAATTGTTGAATCATTGAAGTACATGGTCACCCCTCTTTCAAAACTGCGAAGACTTAAGTTAGAATGACGTGTTACATATGAACATTGCTTTTGCTTTGTTTTAAATTAAAAGCAAACAGCTGTTTTATCCGGGGAGAACAGCTTTGAGAGAGGTCATTTGGAATGCAGAAAAATGGCAGGAGCAGATGCTGTCCCTTCCCTCTCCCTTCTTCTTTTTTCTACTCAGCCAGTAGCCAGCGGAGAAACCTTCCTAATCAAAATGGTGTCAAAAGCCTCCCATTCCCAGCATATCAAATCACTGTTCACATCTTATCCCACAAAATTATTCTGAATGGTTCGATAACTTTTCATTTCCTTATGTTGTTCTGGTCCCCCCGCCCCCGCCCAGTATTTGAGAAAGGTTAATTTGGGGAGTTAGCATGCTGGCGGAATTCCATAACCCTCCCACCCTCGCAGCACATGACCAAACAGTATCCCATAGTACATTTCCCTTGAGCTATTCATAAAAAATGTGAACTTTAAAAGGAAATGATTGCTGCTGCAGGTGGGGAATGCATGCATGAACACACTATATTTCCCTCATAGGAAGATGTATCACAGAACATGAAGCTCAGTCAACAGAGAGAAATCACAAGTGCTGAGATTCGTTCGAGTAAAAGTAGTATAACTCTTATAATGGTAGTGAAGTTAATTGATCCTGTTAATGTTGTTGGGCAATGGACTATTCAACAGAAGTATCACCGAGAAGGGAGGGAGTTAGGTGAACAAAGCAAAACCATGTACAACTTATTTGTTTATCTCAATGATAATATAAACATGTCTCCTCCACATGAGGTCTGGAGGGTGGCAACACGAGAACAGGCCTTTTCTGCAGTGGCTCCCCCTTTTTAGAAGAAGAAGAAGAGTTTGGATTTGATATCCCGCTTTATCACTACCCGAAGGAGTCTCAAAGCGGCTAACATTCTCCTTTCCCTCCCCCCCCCCCACAACAAACACTCTGTGAGGTGAGTGGGGCTGAGAGACTTCAGAGAAGTGTGGCTAGCTCAAGGTCACCCAGCAGCTGCATGTCGAGGGGCGGGGAAGCAAACCCAGTTCACCAGATTATGAGTCCACTGCTCTTAACTACTATACCATACTGGCACCATAGAATCCTCTCCCCAGGGGGGTTCATCTGGTACCTACATTATATATTTTTAGGCACCAAGCAAAAACATTCCTCTTCAACCAGACCTTTGGCTGATTAATATTCTACAGCCTTTTAAATGTGTTTGGTGTCTGTGTTACTGTTTTGTTGCTTCTGTTTTGACTATTTATTTGTGCTTTTATCTCGTGTTTTTATCTTGTGAACTGCCCTGAGGTTTTTTCACAAAGGGCGATATATAAATCTAATAAAGAAATTAATACAATAAAATAAACCACTTAATCAAAGAGATCTCAAAGCAGAATCCAAATAAAATTGTAGGTAAAGCACAACAAAAACCAAGCACCCCACGGGTCACTGCAGTCTCCAGGAGAGCTTCTCCTTAAAATTCCAAATGTATCAGAAGCCCATTCAACAGTAACTCGGAATGGGCTTTCAGCGTGGCTGTCCCTGTTGTTGCAGAACAGCATTCCTGTCAAGGTGTGATACCCACCCACTCCTATCTGCACTTTCCAGAAACAGTTGAAGACATTTCAGTTCTTTCCAGTTTTCTTAGCTGGATGAACCTGCCATGGATGTCCACTTTGTATTATTTATAAATTCCTCTGTTGTACTTTTCTGTGCTGTTTTAAAGTGCTATAAAACTGTTTTTCTTGTACTTTGTCCATGTGCGGAAGATGATTTAGTAACAATAATAATTATAATGTCCACACAAAATGTGAAAACAAACATGCATACAACAATCATCATTAAAACACAGATACAATCAATAAAAGCCAAGTGGCTCAGTAGGCAGGGCAGAGCCTCCAACACTTGCTTTGGGGCAGGTGAGTTGCTGCAGGAGGAAGAGGATCAAGATAGGTCAGCGTGGTGCAAACACAATTTGGCGTTAATTGGACCTCCTTGCCACCTTGCTGCTCCCCCTGCCAGTAGGCACCAGTGACCCACCTTCTAAGAAGCTGGCACAGTAGCTGTGCCCCACCTGGCAGTAAAACATTTATAATCTCATCTCCTACTCCTCCTAAATAGTCTTCCTTCAAGTAGGCTCCAAATTCTCCTTTAAACTAGGTCCAGTTTATAATAAAACTCATTACTGGTTTTGGAAGGGGATTTCCTCCGCCATGGGGATAAATCATAGACTGAAGAGTTATCTACAGCTTCCCCATCCTCAGTCTCACAAATGGTCTCTTTTGTGTGTTGTGTTTTCAAATTATTTCAGAGGAGGCTCACTCAGCATCATGACAAAGTGCTTTTTTGGTATGTGACAAATGGTGCCAGCCCTGTATAAGCAATTTAATGATGAGCAGGCTTTCTTGCATAACATCTTTTGTTAAATTAATGATGGCAAGACAATCTTTCTCTAACCTGACTTGACGGACCATTTAAAGCCATGTATTTTTATATGTGTCCCATGTTCTTTATATGGAAGCATAAATCTAGGTCAGTATTTTCAGTAAATTCCATAAATTATTCATTGAGTCAATTATTTTCGGAGCATTTTGTAGCACAAATTTCTTCCACATGGTCTTGGCCTGCTTTAACACGCAAGGAAAGAAGAAGAAGAAGAAGAAGAAGAAGAAGAAGAAGAAGAAGAAGAAGAAGAAGAAGAAGAAGAAGAAGCTTTGCAGTGGTGACTCTGAAGCTTATTCGTGAACCATGATAGATGCATTTGCGCAGAAAAGGAAATACAGGTGATACAAAAAGTTCAAACAGAACTGGAGAGACTCACTTGAATGCAGATTTGGCATTGTTTTGCCCAGAAGCAAATGCTGATGATCACTTCAAATTGCTAGCTGGTTTTGCCATTTGATTGGTAGATCATCTTCCTCATGTTTGGAAGTCTTCCACTGTAGCAGCAGCCTCTGCTGTATAGGTTAGCTACAATGCTGCATAATGGTAAAACTGAGTGTATGTCTGAAGTGGTGTCTGAAATCGAAGCCTGGTCTGCTTTAACAGCATCCATTCATTGATTCTGGTCTTTAAATGAATAAAAATATTCATTTCTTACATATGTTAACTTAATTATGCTTTCTGTTAAAGCTAGGGACACTGAACACGTATTTGTATTTATTTATTTGCAGCAATTGTACTCCAAGCAGCTTCCAGAGTGGCTTACATATCAAAACAAAACAGTCCCTATCCACTGGATTACAATCTAAGAAAACATGACACTCAAGGAAAAGGGGGATAGGGAGGGAAGAAGAAAATACACCACAACATTCAGATGGCTTTTGGGTTTTTTATGTTAGGGGCATCCCTGATCAGCTTTACAAAGGGTTGGATATAAACACACACATTTCAGTATTTTGATCCCATGAAACCAGGTGCAACCTTGTGTACACACACACACACACACACACACACACACACCTGCAGCTTTTAAATTTAAAGAAGCTCAACAACTTCAATCCTAAAAAAAGCTCAACAGCTTTGGTTGGCCCTTTGGTCAGCCCTCACAGCCCTTCACTTCATCAAATCTGGCCCTCTTTGGAAAAAAATTGAACACATAACAGGATATAAATCTCCACTTTCACTCTAGTTCTGGATCCTGCTTTTCAGGCAAACAATGGAGGATATCCAGGGTTAGTCATACTCTGAGTAGCAGACTCACTGAAATCAGTAGGCTTAAATACGGTGCATGTCTATAACAGATGGATCTGAGGGGCATCTTGGATTGGAAGGATCCATTAGGATCCCTGCCTAATAGCTCCAATAAACTCTAATGGGAAATATTTTCGAGTGGCTTTGTAAATCAGACATGCAGATGAAAATATTTCCACTATGACTTGTCAAAACTGATATATCCACAGCATGTTCTTCTAGGAAAGTTACCACCAACAGCCATATGGATCATTTGAACAGAAATGACATTTTAGAAGCTTCTGGCATATTAATCAAATGATGGTTCCTCCCTGTTCCATCCCCAAAGTGACAAATCTGTTTCAACCAGTCTGTCCATTTAAGCTTCTGGTTTTTCCTTCAGTGTGTCATTTGCATTTGTTTTGTATTTGTTTTTGCCATTTGTCGCAGTATTTCCTTAGATAAAGGTCCCCATTATAAACTGCACTCCACACAGTCCTCCTTCCACTGTTGCATACTAGGGTCCTATTTTGCTTCATTTTTCACTGCTGGGAACCTTTATATTCTGTCTATATATCTGGCTTTCAGTGGCTACTGTGTTTATTAGTGCTGCTTTATTGAGTTTGGATTTGACAGGTTCACCATTCAGTTCGTTAAAACCATAATTACTAAATGGCTATTTCTGAGTGTTTTTCCATTAGTAACTTCAACAATAATCGTATTCATGGGCCAAGTATTGATGACTAAGGAGCTGGGAGGAAACATGCAAACACAGCTTTCAGCAAGTTCAGTCTTTCAAAAAATATCTATTTCTGGTAAAAAAAATAATCTGTTGGTGGTTTACTCTGTACTGTTCTATAACATTGAACTTTTTTATGTTCAGCAAGGTGCAAGAGGGTCAAGGAACTAATTCCACATTTCAGAATAATATTGTAGCCTAGCAGGCAAGATTTTCATCTTTGTTTCTCAGCATTCTAGGTACTTTTCCTGAACATCCAATATTGCCTTAATTTTCTTGATAAAGGACACAATTCACCAAACACGGCTCTTCTGAAACCCCTAAGTATTCAAACATGGCATGAATCACAAACAACATTTGGTGGATTGTAATAAATTGGCCTTTCATTCACATCCATTGGTAGAATATAGTGCCATGCAGTAACAAATCCCATCCAAGCTCTTCAAGAATGTTGAAAGCAACCTATGTAGTCCTAGATGTGTTTCCTTGAGTGTGACTCTGGATGGGGAGAGGAAGAGTCAAAGCAGAAGGCCACTGGTAGAATCCTTGACATCCCCAGGCAGGGCTGGGAAGGTCCTCCCTGAAGCCCTGGGGAGCTGCTTCCAATCAGTGTAGACAATACTGAATAAATTGACCAATGGTATGACTTGGTATAAGACAGCGTCCTTGGTTCTTATTGAAGTGCACACCCCTATTGTGTGCATCCAGATTCCAGAGGGTCTGATGAAGACTAGAGGAGCATCAAATGCACACAAAGCTCCCTCACTGGATCAGGGCTTCTGGCTGACAAGATTCCATCTATTGTGCTGTTGCATGTTAGAACTAAAACTATGTCAATTCTATGTATATGCAACATATATTTTATGATTCCCCCCGAGGCTTTAATGGGTATTACTCTATGCTAGAATTGTCCTGGAATTGCTGGTCTTAAACAAACATCCCAAAAACTTATATAGGCAACCCCCTCCCCTCGCCTGCTGTGACTATTTTGGGTTTTCAGCAGATGGTTATTGTCGTACCACCAATCTCATTCCTAAAATAGATGGAATTTTAATAGAAAAGTTTTGTTTTGTAGCTTAACCTTTTTAACGTTCATCTAAATTTAAATATTTTCTTGCATTGGCATAGAGTTTATGACAATTGAAACAGACTTTCTCTGAAGCTGTGGAAAACTTCGTTCACCCTGATAGCTTCCTTCCTGATTTCCCAAGAAGAGATATAATGAAATAGACAGATGAGATATCAGAGGAAGCTGCCTTAGCCTGTCTAGCCCTGCATTTCTACTCTTACTGACAGCAGCATTCCCAGGTATCAGGGCAGAGGATGTTCCTATCACTTGCTATTGGATGATACTGGTGATGCCAGGAAACGAACCTGGGCTCTTCTACATGCAAAGCCCATGTGCCCCACCTCTAAGCTATGGTCTCCCAAAGACTGTGGGGAGGTCAAATCTGGAGTGCAGGTGCTCCTCGTAACAACCCTCATAGTCATGCAGCTTCTAAGAAAAAAATTGTTTGTTGACCAATGCAAGCATTATGCCTTCAATCCCAAGCTATGTTTTTTCCTACTCCTCGCTCCTACATTGCTAACATCCAGCTTGAGAAAGAACTCCGGTGGATGCAAAGGCTTGCTCACTATTTTGTGACTTTGGTTGGTCATAATAAACTATTTGTGATATTATTATTATTATTATTATTATTATTATTATTATTACAATCAATAAAAGTGTAACTTTAACCCTTAGACACACATGCAAAAGTAACCTACCTCTTCCTCTGCTTAGTTTTTTCAGTGGGTTCCTCTCTGACAGACGTTTATTCCTTTGGCATGCAGGCAACTGGCAAAACAGCACCCCAGGAAATGATATGTAGAGCACTTCATTCCTGCTCCATTATATCACTGCTTGTTGTGTCTCTTGCAAAAGGTGGAAGTTTGCTGAATACTTAATGGAAATATGAAAGAAAAGTTGAGCCTAAAGAGTAAAAGTCAGAAATATTCAGGGTTCCCTCCCCTTGAACATTTTGGTAACACGGGCAAAGTGGACACTACTATTAGAATTACAGTAGGCCAAGACTGCACCTTCTCTGTCTTTGTTCACTGTCAAAGCTGAGGGCTTCTTGGAATAAAATAAAAGCAAGTTTTATTCTCCCCATCTCTTCCGTTCTTATTATTTTGATATCCACATCTAAAGAACCATTGGAACTAATCCTTTGTACAAACAAGTGTAAAGTGATCAGGGCTCAACCGAGCCATGAGGCAAGGTGAGGGGCCTGTCTCAGCAGGGGTGCCAACTTGAATAAAATATTGGGGGGTTGGGTAAGCCCTGCCCCACATACTCAGTCACAAGGCATAGTGCATGTACTCCATTTGAATAGCAGTGCCCATCAACTTGGGGGGACAGCCCCCTCAAATATTTTATTGGGGTGCTGAAGGGACCTCAGCCCCTAGGAGTTGGCTCCTATGTGTCTCAGGCAGCAGGAGCCATAGGGGCAGCAGATTTGCACTGGCCTCTGCACTGGACCACCAGCGGCAGAGCAAGCCCATCGGGCGGCTGGGGCAGCACACGTGCCCTGCACCGAGGGACAGGGCCAGTTGCCCACTGGGCACGGCATGTCAGGACACTCTGTGGGGCCTCCAAGGAGTCTGCCTGCCTCCTCTGACTGAGCTGTCCTACAGCTGGGGGGAGCAGCGGCGGACCGTATGGTGCAGCGTGGAGCCTGTGGGCACCCAAGCCACCGTGTCACTCTCAGGAGAGATGTGTGGCTTGGGCACGCTGCAGGCCCCATGGTGAGTGCTGCCCAGCATTTTGTCACCCCCCTCAGTGGTGACACCCAGGGCAACCTGCCCCCATCGCCCTCCGTCCCTGTGGGCCACAACACCCCCTAGAGTCAGAAGTGTGTTTTGTTAAGTAGAGCAATGTAGGCCTTTAAAAACAACCCTGAATTAAGCTGTTATTTTTTAAAAAGTAAAAATCATCCACTGCTGTTCCTGCCTTTTGTTTTTTGTTAGTCCTTTTGTTTGTTGGGTTAGCTGGTTGGTTATAAGTTGCTTTGGGTTACCTTGGACAAGATGAAACAACTAACAAATTTAATTTATAAATAATTATAAGAGCATTTTAAAAAAAAGTGATAATACAGAGCTCTTCCATGCTCTGCAGGCAGCATTTAGGGCAGTCTCACTTTTTGCAAAGCTCATGAACTTAGAGAAGAATAGTGATAAAGGCAAACAGAGCTCTAAGGTTACAGAAATCAGAGCGACACAAAGTTTTATAGAGAGCCTGATCTGACTCCCGGGCAGAGGCACTGGCAGAGGAAGGGGTGTGTGGTGGGTTCGGGCCACCCTGAGTGTCATCCCTGAGGTGGGGTGACATTGCTGCCCCGCCCCCCTGGGATGCTCGCCCCGCCCCCATGGGCAGATAGCCCCACCCCTGGGTGCACAGCTAGCTCCACCTCTGGGCAGAGGAAATATTGATGTTGTGTCTTGACTTGGGAAGGGTAAAAAATATAACCAGTTCACCCCATTTTGCCTCACACAGAGCTGACCACACCTCTAGAATCTGCTACACTGCAGAGTAAAATTTAAAAGTTATTTTGCAGGTTAGTAGACTCATCTTGTGCTATAGTTCTGGTGAAACACTTAGGCTCAGATACTGAGTAAATGCTATGGAGACTATCATTGTGCCAACGTAGTTGCCATTGTGTTCCATTTATTTATTTTATACTACCTACTGCTTCAGTCTTGAGGCAGATTACAAAAAAAAATGAAGCAATATAGATATCTGCATTAAAACCAATACAGATATAGGAGAACAAAACTGATAACTCAGGGCAGTTAAACATAATAATCTGCTGCCTTGAAACACCAGCAATGTCCTGAAAGCTCGGTATATTTTTACTAGGTACCAAAACATCACCAGTGTTGGCTTCTGCCTAAGCCCCAGCACAACCTTTTATATGCAAGCTAATGAATCCTTTGCCCCTTCAGTACATTTTAAAGTACTCCTGTAAGCTCTACACTCTAATAATGTTCTGGGGTGACTGATAGGCAAGCTCAGTCACAATGAACTATGCAGGGTTCAATTGCCTTTATTTCTCAACCCATGAATCTTTGGATGTTTTTCATGACACTGGACATCTATTAGACCTTCCCACGTACAATTCCCCCCACTCTTTCTCTGTTCCCTAAACCAGGCCTGGGTGAAAAAGGGCTCTTTTAACCCTCAAGGCTGCACAAAATGGTTGGATGACAAACTAATGAAGGCTCTTTATGACTCTGGAGCCACCGAGCAAGTATTTATTGCTAAGCAACGCAGACTCATGTCATTGAGATTTGCCAATTGCAGATGGTGAGTAGGTTTGTAAAATCTTTGAAATCCTTTCTGGTATAAATCTTTCCAATCGCTTTTGGAATAATAGATACGAAGCACAGGCAACTGATCACCATGAAGCGGCCTTGTGAAGAAAAAACGCAGGGGAAAGGTTAATTTAACAACATTCGGTTTCTTCATCGCCACTCTCATTTTCAAAGAGCTACTTTTCAGAAGAGATTATCCACATTGCCACAGCCATGAAAACTGATGTTAAGTGAGAAACTTAAAGAAGAAATCAGTGAGAAAAAGGGTAGCTGCTACTCTAGGATGCCAACTCAATGGAAGTATTTGCTTTCTTTTTTGCTCAGCAACTCAGGAAGGAAAAAACCCCCAAACCCTCCAAACCATATTTGCATAGGTACCTCCTTCTCTGTTCATTAATCCCATTTTCCTCAAGCTTCTCTTTCATCTAACCACCCCTCAGTTTCCTAATTCTTACCCCATGACTTACTCTTAATGCTCCTTCAGCCACCTTATTTCTGTGGTCCATGAGCCTTAGCTGGCTGACCTTTTCAACCCTCTTCTTGGTCTTCAGCCTGATCTCCAAAAATTCCTTCTGTCCTGTTTGATAGGTAACCAGAGTTGCCCTCTAGATGTTGTTGGACTCTCATCAGCCCCAGTCAGCATAGCCAAAGGTCAGGAATGATGGCAGCTGTGGCCCAGCAACATCTCAAGGGCCACATGTTCTCAATCCCTAATTGGTTCCAAGCCAAATTATTATTTTTTCTCTCACAGAAGTTGGGCTGCAAAACTTCCAGAGCTTTCTTTTCTCTGCAGTTGAACATTCCTTCCCAGTTCAGCCATTTTGCATCAGATGCCTCACTCCCACTAGCAAAATATAGGAGAAATTGAGACCATTATCTAATTACCTTCGCATCCTCCTCACCACCTCCTTTATGAGAAGCAGTACGGGTGGACATTTCCTGCCACTGACCTTTTCCCCATCTGCACCAAGTCCATGAGGGAGACCTGTGCTCACAGGAAAGCTGAGTGCAACTGAGGAAAAGACTCTGTTGGGTCATATATATTTAACATATAGAATAATAGTAATAGAATAATAGCATTCACATAATAATAATAATAATGTAGTAGCATTCACAATGACAACTCCCAATGTGTGGGTGATATAAAAGCTATTCCTTTATTGTGTGTTTTTTTAAAAAAATGGCATGATACACAGGTGAAAAACTAGAGTAACGTGTTACTGAAACACAATAGGACCAAAAGCACTTCAGGACACATGCACTTATGTCCTATTAAAGTAAAAGGTGCATTAGTGCACTTGAGTCCCTTCCATTTGAATGATACTGATGTACACGTAATTTTCAAGGGGCTTTAGAATGGCACATGGAATTCGTTTGAAAAAGAGTTAAGAGTTATGCAATTGACATAATTTGAAACTAAGTAAGTGCAATCTAAACATGTTAAGGAAGCTTAAAAATAAGTGAGGAAGATCTTCTTTAGCACTGTGGCATGCCACCTCAATCTCTGAGCAGTTCAAGATTCCCAGAATTCATGTTTCCTTTCGGAAATGAGGCACAATGGAGACCGTGGTATCTTTATGATATATGGCTTATATACAACCTGAGCCTACAGGTTCACAGCATAATGACCCCAAGAGGATCTTGTTTCACCCATAGCCACAGCCTTGGATTCAAACGTAAATCAAACATTGCTCTCAAATATTGCTCTGACACTCTCTCCAGCTTTCTGCTTTATCTCTAGGCAGTGCTTTTTTTCCTTTAAAAAATGTTCAGGGGTACTTATTTTCCTACTCATATTGAAATACTGTCCCCCAATGAGGCCAAACTTAAGATTCACAAAATGCTTAGGGTTATGCATACCTCTGCATAACCCCAGAAAAAGCACTGTCTCTAGGCCACATCACTGCAAACTCCATTCTAAATGCAGGCTTTGACGTAAGGACTCTACCCATTTGTCATCCTTCACAGAGCCTCCTTTCTTTTGCTCTCTTAATGGCCCATCACCTGGGCAATCACCTGAACACAGGAAGCCAGCCTAGTTTATATTTTAATAGTTGCTGGGTCCAGGGGTTAGATTAGAAGGATCTCACATACAGTCCACTTCCTCCTCCTCCAAACTCATAACAGTATATAACCTGCTGCATTTCTTCTGAGGCAAATGACTCAGTAGGGACACTGGACAGGAACAGAATACTGGTAAAACGTTACATAATCCTAATGAAACCTTTCACCCACTTTCATTTCTCAGCTCAAAGCACTGGGGAAACATGCAATCCATTTTTATCACAGACTTGGATGCAGACTTGTTACATAATGTGGCAAGTGGTTTGCCTTAAAAAAGAAAGGGGGGGAAGAAAAGTGATTTCCTGATGCCTTCATATTCTGCATTTATTATGCGAAGTAGTCTGGGGGCAAAGGGAGAAAGCAAGAACATTACCAGTTGTTTGAAGGCAGATTGCCATGTTAGAAGATATCTAGACAGTCTATTCCAACGGTAGGCAACCTAAGGCCTGGGGGCTGGATGTGGCCCAATTGCCTTCTCAATCTGTCCTGTGGACGGTCCGGGAATCAGCGTGCTTTTACATAAGTAGAATGTGTCTTTTTATTTAAAAGGCATCTCTGGGTTATTTGTGGGGCATAGGAATTTGTTCATATATTTTTTTCCTAAATATAGTCCGGCCCACCACATGGTCTGAGGGACGGTGGACCGGCCCATGGCTGAAAAAGGTTGCTGACCCCTGGTCTATTCTATTAACAGCTTCTGCAGAACTGGAGAAATGATTAAATAGCTCAAACAACATGTAGGACCTGATCCGAGTCACATGACTGGCCATCACTCCCATGTTTTCTTAGGTACATGGGACAAGTTTGTGGATAAGAAGCTCCCACGCTGTCAACAGAACATCTAAGAGTGCTTCAGTTACTTATGAATAAGGTTCAAAATAATTGAGGGCTTGTTTAGCCCTTTGGGTGTATATATCCAGTATGCTACTGTCTGACTGATAATTCACAGCTTGGTTTTTAAGACCTGCGATGGAGAGCAGAGAAGTTTCTTGGCCTCTAAGGAAGCATCCTGAACAACAAACACATTTTCTTGTCTGTGTTCTCTTTGCACAGGAAGCGCCGGAGACAACACAGAAGCAGGTGGCATTTCATTAACAGGAGAAAGCATGCTTCTTGAAATTATATTGGCTGAGAAACACAGTAACTTGGGGGAAAACGCCTTATTGAAGACGAGCCTTTGTTATGAGGCTTGTGAACTCAAGGGCTTCGCCAAGGAGGGGTACAAAATAATGAACAAAGGCATGCTTTCCTCTGCAAATCATGTTGTAATCAAGGATTCCCTGGGGTGAAATGAGGCTAGATTTGACTCAATCACAGGGCATCGTATGCAAGCTCTTCTTTTGTGAGCACCTATGATGTTTTGATTAGGGGAAAAATAATAATGAAATGGTGAAAAAAATAAAGCAGGTCTTCCTGTAATGAAATGAGGATATTTGCAAAACAAGGAAAACTTGTATGATTTAGGCTTTTTCCAATATTTAAGGATCACTCTCTGATTGTAAATCACGTCAGCAGCTCTTTCAATATATAATGTCATCAATGGCAACATGCTGATTGATATCAAGGCAGGCTCTTCCTCCCTGCTGTTTGCTTAGTAGGGAGGCAAATGAAATCAGCAACTCTTTGCTCTTTACAACGCTATAGTCAAAGACTCCTTTTACTCTGGGTGACTTACGGCACGCATAACTTCTCAAAAGTAATGGAACGTCACCACTTGTTTCCTCACCAGTGCCTCTGGCAACAGCCAATAACAATGCAGGGTAGAAGCTGGACAATGTATTCCTTGGGACTTGCTCTCGGGCAGTGGTGTGGGGAGGGCCAGAGGGGCGGCGGTCCTGGATGCTTTGGGGGGCACACTGTACTCCTTGCTGCCCTGCCAGCCCCATGCTGCTGCGCCTCTGCCCACCCATGGCTCTTGGAAAGCACAAGAGGTATGCACCCAAAGAGCACACTCACACTGCCCTGCCAGCCCCATGGCGCTTTGCAACGCTGCAGGGCTGCATGAGGAGAACACAACAGACATGTGCCCTTCCTTTTCAGGGCGCATGCCTGTTGCACCCTGACATGGCTGGCTCGTGGGTATACTTGGGACTCAGTCAAAATATATAAATATATATAAATATATAAAGAAATGTGCATGGATGCACACAAAAGCTTATACCAAAAACAAACTTAGTTGGTCTCTAAGGTGCTACTGGACAATTTTTTATATATATTTCAACTGTGTCAGACCAACACGGTTACCTACCTGAATCTAGAACCTTGGGACTCAGGGACATTAGTAAAGAAACAGCGATCTGAATGCACTATAAACATGCAACACCACATGGTGCCAGAGAGCAGGACATTTTTAAATGCGATTTTCCATAGGGATTCCCCCCCCCCCTTTTGTTACAATGATCTAATTTCTGGCTTATTTATAGCGTTTTTTAATCTTTGTGTAGATCCACCCTTACTGTTCCCTTATTATCATTACTGTTACCTATAAGCATTTCCCTATGCAACAAAGAACAGTTTAATAGGAAATTGGGCTGTATCCAATGATGGCTTTGTGCTAGCAGAAAACACTTATTTCCACATGCACAAAGCAGAGCATTTGATTTTCATCTATCTTCCCTGCCTATTGCAGCCCTTCTGCACTGACCTTCCCCCCAAAAAAACTCCGGGGGAAGGCTGGGAGAGTACCTGAGATGTGTATTGACTTTTAGGGTTGCAGTAGGTAGGGAGATCAGTGAAAATTTAATGCCTTGCCTTCAGCAAGCAGAAGTGGTTTCCTCTAGCACAAATCCAACACTCGAGAAAGTCTTTGATACCCAATGCAGGGGCTTTTATTAATATCTAGGGTCAGGTTACACACACACAAAAAAAACACATGAGAAATTAAAAGGCAATCAAAACTCATGTTAAAATGTGATTGGGCTATTTGAACACAATTAAAAAGCAAGGGTTAAATGAGGGCAAGGCTTAAAAGAGCTAGACACGGAAAGAATAATACTACTAAATAAGAAAGCTTCCATAAAGGCTAATATTGTTTCAGATCTGCTATTATATTCTGAAAAAAATATAATGAAAGTGCCAGTTGTGATTAAACTTAGACCAAAGAAAGAACTGCACGGAAGTAAAATCCCTCCCAAATAACAAGAACACATTGAAATCATTATACTGACTATCAATGGTACCCATGTGCAAAACACTTGCAGGGTAATGCTGGGTGGTTCATGCTTTATGACCCATCTTTGTCTTTCTATTATATGAGCCTTTGGGGACAAGAATCTTGCCTTCCTGCCTTCTTGAACAGAGCTATTAATTCTCCTGCAATATGAATGGCACTGCTAACAACTTCTTTTCAGTGTGGATGTTTCATTATTGAGTTGTATCCAGCTGGATGTTTCATTCATCTTTTTATCTGTCTACAACAAATAGAAATCCTTGAATTTTTATGGGGAATGACATAGCATGTCATTCGACAAAAAGAATTATACGACACCTGTCTATTTGCCACTTTCTGCTTGCAGTGTTCATTCCAATTGCAAGTACCCATGAACAGCATTCAAGTTCCCTTTCATTCTTCTCTCTTAATGGTACCTTCCCTTGCGTTATGAACACTGTGCTTTCCCCACCTATCCTTTTCCTCTTGCTCCTTGAACACCGTCATTACTTTTTAGCATCATCTTGGAATAGCAAGTGTGAGGTACCAGCAAAGAACAACAGGATGAATCATACTCCAGGAAAGGTGGAAACTGTGGGCTCCAAATAAGATTTTGGGGAGGAGATTAAACGGGCTTTGTTCACCCAATGCATATTGCAGCACCATGCCTTAGAAAGATTTGTGAATGTTCCAGTTGTATTCTCAGTAATTTCTACTGAGAGAGCCAGTGTGGTGTAGTGGTTAGGAGCGATAGACTCATAATCTGGTGAACTGGGTTCACGTCTCCGTTCCTCCACCTGCAGCTGCTGGGTGACCTTGGGCCAGTCACACTTCTTTGAAGTCTCTCAGCCCCACTCACCTCACAGAGTGTTTGTTGTGGGGGAGGAAGGGAAAGGAGATTGTTAGCCACTTTGAGACTCCTTAGGGTAGTGATAAAGCAGGATATCAAATCCAAACTCTTCTTCTTCTTCTTCTTCTTCTTCTTCTTCTTCTTCTTAGTTAGAGCAGAATACTGAGAGGTATGGGCAGAGCAGCGTTGTTCACCTGGCTTCCCAACGGTGAGAGTTGGTGCTGGTCATCGAGAGGGGAAGAGGTGGGGGGAGCACTGCACAGTGTGGGAGCAGCAGCAGAACCATTGGATTGGCTCTGCCCATGCACCCACACCATACTTCACCCCTTGCTTCCCTGCATTTCTCCCCCTTGATGAGCAGCAGCAACGCCCAGCATTGGGAGACCAGGTGAGCAACACCACCCAACTGATCACTACTGTCCTGCTTCCCTTCCTCCACTAAAGGATCATCATTCCCAAGGCTGGCACCTGAGGAAGAAAACCCCACAGGTATCTCCCTGGTGATAAGAATAAAACAGCAATGAAACCACAAAGAAACTGCTGCCCTTTTGTGACATCAAAAACCGGCTACCTGAGGCAGCTGCTTCACTCTTGTCTAATAGTTGGGTCAGCTCTGCTGCTGGATGTTTTGAGTCACTTATTAATTTGCTAGCAAAAGAGTTAAGTGCATGTGCTTGAATACATTAAAATATGCTTCTAGCTGCTGACAACTGATGCTAAATTGGATCTGGTCAAAAATTATGCCCTTACAAATTCAGACATTCTCTTTCCAGCCTGATTTCTGCATGAAACAAGCCGCCATGCTGAACCAGCTATCCACAGCGAGCCCTATAGCTAAGCATGAGCTACAGTGGATTACTGTCAACCTCTTCCCATCATTAGATGTATGAAAGTGTATTTGCTCATGAGGCTCTTTACCATGCAATCCAGATCCCTTGGCAATAGCAGTCTGGCCTGTTTATTGTTTAATATCCCAACAAGTTTTACGCCATGTTTAATTTTTGTCAGCATATGTTTTACATTATCATCAATGACAGAGGCACTGATAATAACGTTGCATATTGTTTGATCAAGAAGCGAGGCCAGTGGGATTGAGTTGGAGGAGAAATCACCATTTAAATAGCCAACTGTGCCATTCTCCATGTGTACCATACAAAAACCTGCAATATTATTTCATTAAAGATGAAGGCATTATCCATTTCTTCTAGATAAAATTAATCTGAGGAACCTAGAGATGGCTCCCCTACCCACCCATACAAAGATCTACCAAAAGGAACAATATAAATGTATTTCGAGTTCTGAAATGTTCATCAATGAAGACGTTCGAAAACCGAAGTACCACTGCACCAGGTGACATGTACTGGAAACTCATTGTACCATTAAAAAAAAAAAAAAAAATCATATCTCCCTTCATGCTTCCTCACTTGAATCCCTTGGTGCCTTGCAGAATTAGGATAACGTTGATTCTAAAATGCATCATTTTCTTGTTGCCTTGTGCATGAATGTTTCATGCAATGTAGTGCATAGTTTGTTTTTCCAATTTGTGCTTCTCCTTAAAAGGCCTTACAAAAGGCTTGGCTCCCTGTTAACTGAACTGAAGGTCATCAGAATCAGTCCACAAGGCAACCGGCTTTGAGGCCTGTCTTGAACTGAAAAACAAGTGAGCTTTCCAGCACCTTTCAGGTGACACCATACATTGCTGATGGAATCCATTCAGCTGAGTTCAGGGGGACCCAACGTGGTGCCTTCCACATGTTGTTGGACTACAACTCCATTTGTTCCTGACCATTAGCCCTGCTGGCTAAGGCTGATGGGAGCTGTAGTCCAACAACGTCTGGAAGGCATCACCCCAGTTTAGCTGTCACAAGCTAGGCATGATACAAAGACTCTTGTGTGGTTTCAGTGTGAATAAGCAAAACTGCTCTGTGCCTGTTTTCTGAGTCCCTTGTTCACTGGCTTCCTGGGCATCTCTGTATTGTTCCTCCACTCTAATCTACATGCTTATGCTTGCTAGTGACACCGAGATGTTGTTGTCATTATGTGCTACTCTGGCTGTCACTAATTGATTTGGCCTCCGGAGCCTAGTCAGCAACAAGCAAGTGGTAATTTTCTCCATTCTCCCCCATTCTTTTCCATTCTGTTAAAAATGCCTCCTGCTGACATTCTGAGAGATAAAACGCTGCAATCACCTTCTCTTGTGTCTTAACTATGAATGCTAAAATGTACTCAGATAAACGATCTTGCCCCTAGTTGGTGAAGAAATAATGCTGTCTAGTTCAAAGCACACAAGGAGTTCCATTTCTTAATATTAGGGAATGGGAATCATTTCAAACAGCAAAATAACATTCCATTGACAGCTTATGCAGTTATGCAGCATATGCAGTTACAGAAACCTAGACAATTCGCCTTCATCCTCCACAACAGGCTCTTCATTTGCATATCAGACAAAAGTGATGAGTGAAGGATGGCATCACAATTTTCATGGCCGTGTCAGAACAATTTTGGCACTCAGGACAAAATTATCCTCCCAGATAATCTGCAAGATAGAAGTTGACTGCTGTGTCCCTCTAGATTTCCAAATGATGCTGTAGTGTCAAGTTTGTGGCAACCCTGGCAATGAGGGGAAGGATAAAGAACATCTGTAAAGCACCCCACTGAATCCAACACCACCTTCTTCTTCTCCAGTGGGATTGGTGGCTATCTCATTTAATCAGTATACATTTTCAGAGCTACAATCATAAACAAAAGTTCTCACTGAAATTAATCAGACTTACTTCTTAGCTAGTTGTCTTTTTAGCCTATCAAAGAGAGGCTCCAGCACTCTGGTGCAATACTGTGGCACTGCATCACCAGACTCTGGTCTAGCTAGGCTGTCCATCACATGGGACAATATCCTGGTAGCACCCATGTGCATGTCATGCTTCAGCACTACCCGTGTAGCATTATAAAGATTATCAGCACTGTTAGCTCTGAAAGCATTGGTCATCTGTTTGACAGGGGTGGAAATCTATGCAATGTGAGACACCGATTGCTGCAAGTGTGGGCACAGCTTTCACCTGAGCTCAAACTTTGCTAGGCTATAGGCAGAGCTACAGAAGAGCTTGGCAGAAGAGGAGAATCAGGAGCAGAACAACAACAACAGATTGTGTATCCTTCTGGAAGCATGAAAACAGAGACTTGCGGGTTTTAAAGCTAGAGGTCAGAATGAAGAGAGTGACTTTGACTCCCCATTCTCAGGGGAAGAGGCCATGAATAGAAGGGACCTCTTGTAAGGAAAGGAGGATTGCCTTCCTTAGACTCCTACCTCCCCCATGACACCAGTCAATGGCTTCTAAAACTGGCTGGACCCCATTAAAGGTAAAGGTACCCCTGCCCGTATGGGCCAGTTGTGTCCGACTCTAGGGTTGTGCGCCCATCTCACTTAAGAGGCCGGGGGCCAGCGCTGTCCGCAGACACTTCTGGGTCACATGGCCAGCGTGACAAGCTGCATCTGGCAAGCCAGCGCAGCACACGGAAACGCCGTTTACCTTCCCGCTGGTAAGCAGTCCCTATTTATCTACTTGCACCCGGGGGTGCTTCCGAACTGCTAGGTTGGCAGGCACTGCTAGGTTGGCTAGGTTCCTTAGACTCCTACCTCCCCCATGCCACCAGTCAATGGCTTCTAAAACTGGCTGGACCCCATTAGTCTCAAATGGGGTTGGGCCAGGTTCCCAGAGGAAGTTGCAATCCTAATTAAGACTTGGTCTCAGTTTGCTGGTTGATGGAGAAACGTTCAGGTATGATCAGCAGCCTAGGGGCAGCTTGGAGCTATCCAAGGTGCTACCAACTTTGCTTTTTTTGCCTTTTGGACCTTGACCTCCATTTCGCCTGATTTTTGCTTATCTGGACCTGCTTCTCCTTTCTAACCTTGCTCTGATGGAACTTAACCTCTGCCCCGGCTTACTTTGCTTACTGGATCCTCAACTGGGACTAATGGCATATGACTTCATGTCCCTGAAACCTGTAGAAAAAAGCAGAGTTAAGGATTTATTTATTTTTTTAAAAAAAAAGCTTTAAAAGGAATTTTAAAAGTATAAATAGGTAATGACTCTTCTACAAAATGTATACCAGGTCCTCAGAATGCTCGATCTGAGGTTTCTTTCGGGGTTCCGCAATGCTCTCGCAGTCACCCCAATCTTCAAAGCGCAGGGGCTCTTTCATCCGCCAGTACAAGCACATATTAGTTTATAAGGTACATGCCAATTGAATATTGGTAATCATTTGTTTAGTCTTTATCAGTGACTAAGCATAGATAATTCATGAAACAAATTAGAAACCAGAAAAATATATGTAAACATTAACATCGTATAACAGTTTGTGATTTAAAGATGTTTTTTTCTATCTGAGGTACTTAATATATTTTGACAAAGAGGCCAGCCCCTCACCCCCATCCCAACTCAATGGGGGCTCAGCAAAACTGTTGCCACTCTCTGGAAGACCTTAGCTCCAAGCAGGCTAAAATATGGAACCACTTCACACAACCATGTGGAAAGTAGCTACACCTTCTTAGCCGCAACCATCCTGTCAGTGTATTGCCTGATACAGCCTTCAGATTGCCTAAATGTGGTTTTCTTGAAGGCCCCTCAAACTGTTTGGGTAAATTGGATTTGAGTACTCCTGGTCTGATGTTGGGGGCTGAGTTTTTATCATAATAAGTGTGCAAAGCCATTCATTCTTCCTTCTAAGTGAAATGCTTTGTTTTGTAAAACAAAGAATACAAGCAAACATGGCATTGTAATGGCTACTAGAAACTCCGGTGGTGATCTCTCTCTGTGTATGTGTGTGTGTTTCATTATATGCATGCTTTGTGTTACTTCGTTCTGCAATGATTTCATAATCCACACTTTAATGGTATGTAAATGAAAGTCACACTTCAAATTAGACATTGTGGCTTTCCAGAAAGATTGTCTAATTGGGAAAGGAGCCAACATTCCTTGCACAAATGTATCTTGAGTACCTTGAAAATGTGAAGGGGGGGAAGAAAACTCCAGAGTTCAGACAGAGTCAGGCATAATATAAGCCCATTGAAATACATCTGTGCTGGAATGCAGCCAAATATTTTCTTTAAATGTTAAAAGCAAGGGGAGGAATTAAAACATCACACTATTCTGATCATTCCAGCAGCACAAGCATTTTGACTTGACAGACAAACCCTCATCCTCCGACCACATGCTGCTCTGGGGGTTCTCTTGACCCTCCCCCCAAAAAAACAATTTCAGCGGCATAGGAGGAGCAAAGGGTGAAGCCCCATTGCTTTCCCCCCCACCTTACCGTCTGCTTTTTATTCAGTCTTTACAGAGAGAGGCTTTAGAATACAGCCTCTTAGATTAGCATTGTCTGGAGTGAATCTCCACCCTCTCATGCGTCATCCCTATGGGTGCTGACAAGCGCCCTAGTCTTTGAGTTCTTTGCTCTCCTACTTTCAAGGCTCACCGGGTTCTGGGAGAGGAGGGTTCTGGAATGCTTTCTAAAGACACTGTGTCCGTCAGCTGTCGCTCCCTGGTGCTTCCTCTTCCTCTTCTTCCTCTCCCATTATTTCCCAACTTTCCCCCTCATCTGCCTCTGAGCTGTGACCTCCCACAAATTACTGTTGTAGCTTTCTTCCTCCTCCCTGGAAGGGTGAAGCCCCATTGCTTAATCAGAAGTCCTTCCACAGGGCTTCCGTTGACAGGACTCATTAATTGAATCCTGCCGAATACATTTTGTCACAGAAATCAAATATTATAACCCTAACTAGGGATGGGGAAGTTTGATTTTGTTTGCATTTTAATGAGGAAACACCTGATTCACACTATTTGAACCAATATGTGAAATGAAACACCTACACTCCAAAATTGGCCCTTCTCCAAATTTTTGCAATGCATCTAAACAGCATGCATAAAAATGCAGATATGGGGGGGGGGGGGAAATGTGCATTAAAAACTCATAGCTTGGTGAAAATAAAAGAGAGATGTTAAGCCAGAGATATGGTAACATAAGAAAAGAAGCCTTATTTAACCTGATCTGTCAAGTGCAGTTTGTCTTAATTTCTCACTTTTCTAGTCTAGCTCAGTTCACCCCACTGCCACATCACTTTTAAAAAAGTTAGCATGAAAAGTCATAGTTTCATGCACGTTGTCCTAATATATGCAATTTTGCTAATATA
Source organism: Podarcis tiliguerta (assembly GCF_965153285.1). NCBI lineage: Eukaryota > Metazoa > Chordata > Lepidosauria > Squamata > Lacertidae > Podarcis > Podarcis tiliguerta. The sequence goes on along the minus strand of NC_139536.1, from coordinate 80,695,020 downwards.
TGCATTTTTGCAACCAAGTTTCAAGCATTTTTGGATGGCATTTTGGCTGCATTTTGCATGTTTTTTGTGTGTTTTTAGTTAGAGAACTGCACCACAAAATTCAGAGAAGTGCAAGTTTTGAAGTACAGTAGTACCTTGGGTTACATACGCTTCAGGTTACAGACTCCGCTAACCCAGAAATAGTAAATCAGGTTAAGAACTTTGCTTCAGGATGAGAACAGAAATCATGCAGTGGCGGCACAGCCGCAGCAGGAGGCCCCATTAGCTAAAGTGGTGCTTCAGGTTAAGAACAGTTTCAGGTTAAGAACAGACCTCCAGAACGAATTAAGTTCTTAACCCGAAGTACCATTGTATAGCTGCATGAAACAAATTTATTTCTCCCCCATCCCTAATATGACTTACTTTTGAATTAACATGCACAGGGCATTCTTTGGCATTGCTTGCGAAAATGCCTTCGTGCTCCTGGTAAGGCTAGCCTGTGAGGAGAACCCCCTTTTTTGTACAGGATTGGCACTGACAATCCAAAACATTGCTACAGTACACCTTTCAAAAAACATTTTATGGCCCCATTTATAATTGACTGATGTCAGCACCTTTTTATGAGAGTTCTGAGACCATATTTAAAAACTGTAGCGCACATGCAGTCTTAGTTGGCTCAATCCACAAAGTCAGGGCTGCCAAGCATCAAGGTCTGTGAGCCAGTTGCAGCCACCTTCCGTCTTTCTGCAGCTCCCTGGATGAATTCCAAATTCCTATAGTTTGCAGTCCTTCCTACATCTAGGGATGGACAAACCTGTCAATTGCAGTCCTCTGTTATGCTTCTCTCTCTCCCCCCCCCCCCCAATCTTATACAGTGGTACCTCGGGTTAAGTACTTAATTCGTTCTGGAGGTCCATTCTTAACCTGAAACTGTTCTTAACCTGAGGTACCACTTTAGCTAATGGGGCTTCCCACTGCCGCTGTGTGATTTTTGTTCTCATCCTGAAGCAAAGTTCTTAACCCAAGGTACTATTTCTGGGGTTAGCTGAGTCTGTAACCTGAAGCATATGTAACCTGAAGCATATGTAACCTGAAGCATATGTAACCCGAGGTACCACTGTATTCATTTCTCTACATTTGAGAATATATATATATATAATCATGAAAACCCATCAGCATTTTAGTGTGACTTTCTCTTACTAAACACATTTCCATGTACAGTTTTGACAAATATATACATTCTGTAAGCAATTTCCCCAATTGTAATGCAGAAGGAGATGAGAGAACACTATGGGCACACATGGATTGCAAGGAGCTTGTGGATTGTAAGGAGCCATTTGTTTGCAGGGAAAGAGAAAAAAAGAGATGGCTAGGATAACTGTGGGGTAGCCCAGTGGCAGCGGAGAGGGAGAGAAGTGAGTCTGAATTATAGAACACACGCAAAAATCTCTTCAGGAGAGGAGAAAAGTGTTAAGGGGGAATTCAGAGAGATCTGTGGAGGCACAGAGAGATGAGAGAGTGCTCTACAGGGCACACAGAGAGAAGATACCTGTTCAAAAGGAGAAGTTAACATTGTAACCAGCATTGTTTCCTGTGGTTAATGTAGCAAGAGTTAGCAAAATCAAAAAAGGGGTTCTTGGAGTGATGTCCGTCTGCACCCCTGGATCAAATATGTACCAGGTCTGGACACGTGCACCATGTGCCAACAATGTTCAAGAGGTTCTGCAGGCTCATTCAAGTTTCCCTCTGTTCATTTCTCCCACTTTTTTCCTCTTATTCCATCAGAGGAAGCACCCAAAGGTCCCCCAAATTCTGGGATCAGTTTATCTGGCAGTGCAGATACCTTAGGTCAGAAGGGAGTCCTCTAGTCTCCAGCGCAACGCTGCATGTGTGGCAGGTCCCTGCAGAGGTGCAGCAATTCTAACATTATTCACAACCTTTGTATCTCATCCTCCTTTCAAGGAACTTAGGGTGGCATGCAAAGGGCTATCCCATTTTAACCTCACAGCAAGCCTGTGGGGTAGGGTAGCCTAGCTGCTATGTCATACAGTCTCCTTCAAATTCTTTGCCGGTTGGTTCTCTTTGGAAACAATGCTATACTGCAGCTTCTTGTTTTCTGCTGATGCCTTTGGCTGCCATTCCATGCATACTTTTGTATTTTAAAAAAATGGTAAAAAAACCCAATTCTCCTGGCAAAGGCTAGAATCCATCTAGGACAGTGTGTCAGATAAGGACAGAGTGACTGGCATTTCCTTATCTCTAGAATAAGTGGGATATGGAATGTATGAATAAATGCTTGAAGGTCCCCCCGGACACATGAAGAGATATGTCCCTTCTCCCATCAGGGAGCAAAAGAAATGATGACTATTCCTCACTCGCTGTTCTTGCCAGATATTTTCCCCAGGTTGTGCATTACTGAAAATATAACCACAAATTCAGAAAATGAATGTGGTGTGTGTGTGCGCGCGTGTGTGCAGTGCGCACACAAACCAATATGCCCTTGCTCTTGCAATTCATCTTGGACTGAAATCCTAAAGATGGTCACAAAAGATGTATGCTTGCCTCCGTATGGATAATACTATACAGTATATACTGGGTATAGGGACGCGGGTGGCGCTGTGGGTTAAACCACAGAGCCTAGGACTTGCCAATCAGAAGGTTGGCGGTTCAAATCCCCGTGACGGGGTGAGCTCCCGTTGCTCAGTCCCTGCTCCTGCCAACCTAGCAGTTCGAAAGCATGTCAAAGTGCAAGCAGATAAATAGGTACCACTCCGGCAGGAAGGTAAACGGCATTTCCGTTCGCTGCTCTGGTTCACCAGAAGCGGCTTAGTCATGCTGGCCACATGACCCGGAAGCAGTACGCCGGCTTCCTTGGCCTATAGAGCGAGATGAGCGCCGCAACCCCAGAGTCGGCCACGACTGGACCTAATGGTCAGGGGTCCCTTTACCTTCACCTTTATATACTGGGTATAGTGGGCGGCACTGCGGTCTAAACCACTGAGCCTCTTGGACTTGCTGATCAGAAGGTTGGCAGTTTGACTCCACACAACAGGGTGAGTTTCCGCTGCTGTGTCCCAGCTCCTGCCAACCTAGCAGTTTGAAAGCATGCCAGCACAAGTAGATAAATAGGTACCACTGTGGCAGGAAGGTAAATGGCATTTCCATGTGCTCTGGCTTCTGTCACCGTGTTCCATTGCGCCAGACTATTCCTCACTCGCTGTTCTTGCCACATGCTGGCCACATGAATTGGAAAGCTGTCTGTGGACAAGTGCTGGCTTCCTCGGCCTGAAAGTGAGATAAGTGCCGCACCCCATAGTCGCCTTTGACTGGACTTATCTGACCAGGGGTCCTTTACCTTTACCTCTCCTGGGCTACAGTTCTGAAGTGTGTTGTGAACAGGTGAGTGTGAATCTGAACTTCTGATATGATTTATCTCTGTAGATCATGGCATGAGTATAAGATTGACATAACAAATAGGACATGAGAGTCTCCATCTTGAACCTTGCTTGACCTTGGCACAAGCTTGAAACTGGCCTGATCACTGGAAATATGTCACACCTTGAAAAGGTCGGCACATGCAAATCCAGTTGCTAGCAAAGTCTATTCAAACTATTGAATGGATGCCTTCAAGCTATGGTGTTACAGGAGGCAGACGAAGAGATAGCTAGGCTCAGTCAATCAATCCCTCACTATCACAAGTCTTTCGCCCTTTTGTTAAGCAAAACACACACAGAGCAAGAAGCAAACAGGATTGCCAGTTTTTAGCCATTTCTCACTAGAATGAGCAAGATGAAAAATGGGCAGGAATTCTGGGAGAAAGGCAGAAATTGCTCATCTCAAAGCCCCTCCCGTCCCTACTAGGAGGCATTAACTAAGAATATTATTTAAATCCCAGACTTTCCAACAGTTAGCTAGCTCTTCTAGCTCCAACAGAACATAACTTATCCAAGTACTTTACAAGACTCAGCACACGTCTGCTTTGCTTTAAGGAAAGGTATACTTCCCTTCCCTATCCCATGTCTCTACTGCTAGGGTGGGTTTATGGCAAAATTGTCATGCCCACGTTTCTGTGGGCTTTAAAAATTGGGAGTCTTTCATTCTTCAGGGCAACCCCCATGGTAATTGTTGAAAAGGAATTATGAGAAAGAGAACGTCAAGCAGGAATACCAACTTTCTGGTTGCTTAAAATATTGGGCTTGGGGAGATAAGTAATATATGCAAGTAATGCTGGTAAATAGAGTGAGTTGGTCACACAGCTGGAGAAAGAGGAAGAAGAGGAAGTCAGAAAAAAGAAGCCAGACTTTGGGATCAGAAGAAGCTACATGCTGAGAGGGCTGAAAACGGCTTTACTGCTAAGTATTGCCTTGGGCAGGTAAACATTCTGGACTAAGATTAGCCAGATGAGTTCTCGTATGTTATTTTCATTTGCTTTTATGATTAACCATTCAAATTGTTTTAAAATAAGTTTGTTTTTAATAATATTTCCACCATTAACCATTTAAGCTTTGGTAAAAGCATTTTGTTTTAACTTACCTTTGTCTGGGACTTTGTTATTTACCTGATACTTGATTACCGTAATTAAAATCAGTGGGACAGCATCTGCTTTCCAGGCCCAAACCTGGGCATCTTCAGGAAGGCTAGGAAATATCCTTCCCAGAAGCCCTAGGGAACTGCTGCCAGCCAGCGTAGTGTGGACAATACTGAGCTCAATGAAACAATAGAAGACAGCTCCCTATGTTCCCATGTACCACCCTAACTAGTACAGAGAGTTGGCTGAGCTAGCAAGTACAGTGGTACCTCGGGTTACATACGCTTCAGGTTACATACGCTTCAGGTTACAGACTCCGCTAACCCAGAAATAGTGCTTCAGGTTAAGAACTTTGCTTCAGGATGAGAACAAAAATCGTGCTCCAGCGGCACAGAAGCAGCAGGAGGCCCCATTAGGTAAAGTGGTGCTTCAGGTTAAGAACAGTTTCAGGTTAAGAACGGACCTTTGGAATGAATTAAGTACTTAACCTGAGTTAAACACAGTGGTTAAAAAACCACTGTGTTTTTTAATAGAGGCAGCCAGGAAATAAAGGTATCTGTTTGGTGGTAGCAGGGAGGCCCAAACCTGGGAGAGATGGCCCAACTCCTTTTGATAACACTCTCTCACCAATGCCATCACACTTCTTTGCTTAATTCTATAGTTACCACTATCTTTCAGGATAACAAGGGTGGACTGTATTCAATACCTGTTCCCAAACATTAAGAATCTATAGAGATTTTGAGGAGGAAGATAAAAATCTTCTTCTTCTTTTCTTTACCAAAGCATCAAGAGAGCTAAGAAGGATGCCACACCATCTATGGTCATTTATTTTCTTTTATATATTTGTCTATCACTGGCACATCCTTGCAACAACCAAGGGTATCATGAGGATTTGAAACTGGAGTGTTCACATAGAAGAACATCCCTGTTTGAAGTCTAGTGAGCAGTATCAAGGCGGATACAGGTTGCCAAAAGAAGGGGTCCTCACTTTTACTCTGCTCATACCCTTCGGCTGCTGACACTCCCTCTTCCAAGGGTCCCCAAATTCACTCTGGGGCCATCAGAGCTGGAAGGGGCAGATGCGGCAATTGTGCTTATTTCAACACTTGAGAGGGACGCAGGTGGCGCTGTGGGTTAAACCACAGAGCCTAGGACTTGCCGATCAGAAGGTCGGCGGTTCGAATCCCTGTGACGGGGTGAGCTCCCGTTGTTCGGTCCCTGCTCCTGCCAACCTAGCAGTTCGAAAGCACAAAGTGCAAGTAGATAAATAGGTACCGCTCCAGCGGGAAGGTAAACGGCGTTTCCGTGTGCTGCTCTGGTTCGCCAGAAGCAGCTTAGTCATGCTGGCCACATGACCCGGAAGCTGTCTGCGGACAAACGCCGGCTCCCTTGGCCAATAAAGAGAGATGAGCGCCGCAACCCCAGAGTCGGTCATGACTGGACCTAATGGTCAGGGGTCCCTTTACCCTTTACCTTTACAACACTTGAGAAGCCTCTTGTTAAAAGGCCAATAGATTGTTAAGTCTTTAGAAGAGCAAGTCAGGGGGTGGCAGCTCTGATGTCAAGAGGAATGAATCTGTTAACTTTTATTTTAAAACTCTTTTAACATTAAACGAACTCTGAAGCTTTCCCCCTCTTTTTGTTCCACCCTGTTAAATGACTATATTGTTCCTAAAATGTGATGTACCGAATGAGATCTCAGCCCACCGGAGAGTGTGAATGGGGAGTTGTCGTGTGAGCCTCCTACACAACTTTCATCCCTCAACTTCCTACTTGGGAGAGGCCGGCTGTCTGAGCGCAGATGAGCCACCCGCATCCAACCCCTATTCTTCATGATAGGTAAACATGTTGACAGGTTTGCTTTGTAACTCCAGAAGAGGACTACTGAGTCCCCCTGTGCATGTCTATTTAGAACAGGGGTCAGCAAACTTTTTCAGCAGGGGGCCGGTGCACTGTCCCGAGGGCTGGACTATATTTTGAAAAATAACAATAAATGAACAAATTCCTATGCCCCACAAATAACCCAGAGATGCATTTTAAATAAAAGCACACATTCTACTCATGTAAAAACATGCTGATTCCCGGACCATCCACCAACCAGATTTAGAAGACGACTGGGCTGGATCCGGCTGCCTACCCATGGTTTAGAAGTAAGCCCTGTTTATGACCAAGAAAGAGTGTTGGATTGCAGTCCTCCAAGCTGGATGTGTCAAAACATTTTTGCAGTCTGCAGTTCTGACATCAACAACAAGAGCCAGGGTCTGAATACAGTTGTACCTTGGTTGTCGAACGCCTTGGTACTCAGACATTTTGACTCCCGAACGCCGCAAACCCAAAAGTAAGTGTTCTGGTTTGCAAACATTTTTTGGAAGCCGAACGTCTCGGCTGTCGGCATTGTTTCTGGGGCCAATCAGAAGCTGCACCTTGGTTTGCAAACGTTTTGGAAGTTGAACGGACTTCTGGAACGGATTAGGTTTGACAACCAAGGTATGACTGTACTGGAGAACAACTGCCAATCTGGAGAACAACCAGGTGGGGGGGGAGAAAGGGAAGGGTTAATCCTTTCTCCTTTCCTTTATCTCCCCTTCCTCCTCCTCTGGTCTTGAAATAACAAAAACAGATGGTTTAAGTGTGTGAATTTATTTAATGGGTGAAATGTTCAATGTTCAATCTGAACAAACATATCAACTTGCCAGGCAGAACAATTCTCCCTCCCCTCCATCCATGTGCTGTTTTGAGGGTTTTCCCGATCCAGCTTCCAAGCCAATGTTGGAGGGAGAGCAGAGAAATCCCTGTTGCATAAGCGGAAACCCTTGTGAAGGACAGTAGAGCAGAAGACTCTTAAACTATGGGTTGGCGGATTCATGTCCCATGTTGGGCAGAAGATTTCTGCATTGCAGGGGGTTGGACTAGATGAGTGTTGTGTTGCCTTCCAACTCTACAGTTCTATGATTCTGTAACACAAGCATAACCGTGTTAGGCTTACTCCCAGACATGGATGGGCAAATCTATCAATTTTGGTTTCTCCCAGTTTATTATTTTTTCAAGTCTTCAGTTCTCCATATTAGTTTGCAGTTTGTTTGTTTTTTAAATCATCAATATTTTAGTGTAAATTTCTCCTGACACACACATTTTTGTTTTCCCCTAATACACCCATTTCTGCAGAGCAATTTCCCCTAATATAATGCATATACATACATTTTTTATTTACACTTTAGTACATACACTTTCGGACACATTACTTGACTGGAAAACTGCATCACAAAATACTGAGAAATGTAAATTTCGATCAACAGCCAAATAGTGTTTTGTCTTACATGCTGCTGCAGAAAGTGTGAATTAGTTGTGTTTGCCTTTAGATGTGAACTGAATCAGATTCCTCCCTCAGCCCTACACCCAGGTAAGTGGGGTTGCAATCGCAGCCTTAGTCATGATTAGCAAAGCTGCCGCCTCCTTCACGTTCCATCTACGCTCTGCAGCGTTCTACTAGCCTTCTCCCACCACTCCAATAATACACTGGCACTGCTTCACTTTCTTCCTCCTGGGTTATCTCTAAATGACTCTTCCCCCTTCCTACGGCTTACCTTGTTTGTTATTATATCGATAGCTTTTCCATAGAAAAATATCCTTGGGTGGTCATGATGTTTTTGGCAACCCCATATTGAGATGCCTCTTAATATGATCTAGCACAATTGCAAATAAGTTTCTGGCAGCTCCCCTGTCTGGATTTAATTATTTGCCTCTTTGTCACCGGGAGAAGCACTACAATTTCCTAGCCGATCAGCCTTCTGTCATCCTTCTTCTCTGCATTTGCGAAGTTTTCTCTTCGCTCGGAGCAACCCTTCTTCTTTCCTGTCAACGGCCACTATGAAGAACGGTGCTTCTGCCTGCTAGTTTTGCTCCATTTGGGGGGACAGGGGAAAATCTACATATCTCAGCATATTAATACGATTTCTTTATCAGCTTGGGGCGGCAGGGGGGATTGTTTTGTTTCAGCAGAGCTCTGAAGCAAGTCTTGAAAGTGTCCCACTATATATTATGTTTACCTTTAATAGATTAATACAAGTAGGAAATATAGCAGAATAAATGTCTCTCCCGACCCCTCCAAAGATTTACAGGGAGGGATCAATTAACAATTTAATATCAAAACCACTGAATATGGATGAACTAGTGACATAAAACTGGTTTAAGACTAGGGAAATCAGAAGCTTCAGAAATCATTTCAAATAGCAGCAGATACTGTTAATAGGAGAGATGGAAAATGTTTGGTTTAAACTATACCTGCTTGTTGATTCTGCATCTACTGTTAAGTTACTGTAGACATAGGGGGAAAGGCAAATTATATTCCTATAGCATTAACATGGCTCAGATAAAATTGCAGTTGTGGTCCATAGCATGACTGCTCTGCATGGCAGAATGCAGCATTGTAGCAGCAGCAGCAGCAGCAGCAGCATTGGATTGTTTTATTTATTTTCCAAAAAGAAGGGCAGTACACTGGGGGGAGAAGAGAGGAGGATGTTCCATCAGACAAGCAAAAATGCTTGCACTGACTTAGCAATCTCCTGAGTTGAATTCCTCCCAAAGTTCTGCATGTCTCATTCATATAACAGAAACCATGGCTTCCCATTATGACCAAACAAGGCCTTAATCTGAGGTTTCATTAGCTTAAAATATGTTGCTAGATACAGAAATCTCATTGTTTAAGGACTTAGAAAGCTGCCATATATGAAGGGCCTACTGCGTGCAAAGCAGATTATAACACTATTAAGCATATACATATACATTTACTGGCTTTTAATATTAGCAACATTTGCTCCTAGTACATTCTAGCTGGATACCATATCTGCTACATGCACTTTGCTGTATATCACTGTAGCTTCAACATCAGCAACACTAATTTGGATGGAAAGCTGACTTTTTAATCATATGCAGATATTTGCCCAACGAAGAAAAAGGGTGTATTTCCTGCTCCGTTTGTTGAAAATAAATATATTGTTCCTTTACCCAGTTTCCTAAATTCTTTCAGAGAAGCTACAAGTAAAGGAAATAAACCTCGCTCATTTCGGGGGACTTGTTTTCTAAATGTCAGGTTTAGGATTCAAGCTGTTAAATGGACAGGTCAGATTTAAGATGTGTCTGTATCACGTCAAATCTAATTTTAAGTACATTATTCTGTATTGCAAGATTTCAAAGGCTATCCAGTGGAGCATCTGCTCCAATGGAAAAACTTGACCATTCGTGCATATATTAATGTATTCCCTCAGTCTGGCATATCGACAGAAGCTATTAAATCTATTGAGCTTAGTTACAGAAGACAAAATGACAGAGTGTCATCTCAATAGATCTCAACAGACATTAGCAGAATACCTATAGATGGATTACATGACTGAGTTCCCATTAACAGTGACATCTCGTCTGAGAGTTACAGTGGCACAAGGACCATGTTACAACGTGTTGAAAATTTGTATTAACCACAACACAGGCAGTTAATAAGAGGGGAGCCAGTTTATGAAACACACAATTTTGTGCACCCAAGCTTTCATAAAATGATCGCAATCTATACATAGCTACAGGGGAAAGTGAAAATTGTCTAGGTTAAAGAAAACTTTTATGCACATACAAAATTACTTGGACAAACAGAAAACTGAGGAATCAAGACTTTTAAAATTATTAGTTAATAGCTAAATGATAGAGGGGTAGATTTGTGGGAAAGCATCCCATAATTGTAATATAAATCTGGACAAGGTGTCTTACAGGTTTCATTCTGATGCCTCCATAGTGATAAAGTGGTGCTAAAAATTGGTGCTTTCACCACCCACTTGAAAACTTAGGGATTCGCCCAACCCCACTTTTCCTTTTCCACTGATACTGCCACAAACAGAGACAGCGTGGCAGGGTGGTACAGCAGTGGCGGGGAACTTCCAGCTCATGGGCCTCATCAGGCCTGGCAGGCCTCCTTATTTGGCCCACCAGGTCAAGTGTAGGGTGGGTGAAGTTGCGTCTCAGTTGAATGGAGGTCTGCAAGCACTGCTGATCAGCTGATCAGTGGTGCCTGCAAAACCCTGTACAAACTGCTGTGCAGAGTGATTGACAGGTGCCAACGACTGGCGGCTCTTGCTGTGCACAGGGCTGCACAAGACCTGATGAATAGGTGGCCGTCAGGCCTTCCAGAGTGCTGCACACGAAGCTTCACAAGACCCAACCATGACTTTGGGGAGACATAGTGACAACCACTCTTGGGTCTGTGAGGCAACTTGCACATCTCAGCAGAGCCACCAAGCTACCAAATGTTTTTTCCTTCCCCTATAGCATGCTTTCCCCCACAGCTATCTTCAGTTCTGACATGAGCTTGACATACAATAAGTTACTGCTGGTTAATACTATTTGGGTGTGATGATATGGATTTTTATGTTTATTTATCATGTTTTCTTTATACACTGTGAATGATTAATAGAACTGCAGTCTTTTTTTTAAAAAAGAAAAAGAAATAAACATCTATTCAGCTAGCATTTCTGTGAGGCACAGAATTTTAGACTGCTGTTCTCTGCTCATGGCAACAGATATTATTATTGTGTGAGCCAAACTATTTGTGGCAGTGGAGTGTGTGTGTGTGTGTGTGTGTGTGTGTGTGTGTGTGAAGGGATGTAATGTAACAATAGACTTGCTTTACAATGTATGCTCCCACCATAAGGGTGTACTAGCTTCCCAGGACTTACTTAGCTCATACTAACACTCTGATTACTAAATATTGCTGAAGAGTTTTCAAGCTTGGGGTTTCTTGGGAATTTTCTTGTGTTCTTTTCTTCCTTACACATCAGAAAAATCAGCTTAGCAAGATCCGCCTTTGTGCTGGATGAGTGCCTCCAGGCTCTATACCCAAGTCAGTTGCAACTTGCTTTGGTCAGACAATTATAAAATTAATACAGAGTTAAGTGGCATGTTTAACAATAAGTACTAAGCATCAGTGCTGTGCAAACTCAATTCTTTCTGATGGAGATCACAGGGGAACTAATCCCATTGAAATGAACAGACGTCAGGCGGCAGCAAGTGATTATTATTTTGGGTGTTTTAAATATGACTTTTCAGCATACAAGAGGGATTTAGAGGCAAATACTGTACATGTTTGTTCAAAAGTAAGCCATACTGAGCTCACTGGTAATAACGCTTGAGTAAGGCTGCCTTAGAATCCTCACTCTCATTTTATTCTATTTACTCTTCCTCAAAACTCCCATGAGGCTGATTAGGCTAGGCTTAAGTTCAAAACTGTGAAACAAAGAGGAAAGAGAAGACACACAAACTACTCAGGCTTCTTATTTCCTCACTTCTGTAGCAACACCTAACAGATATTGTTCAATTCACAAGAAATTGTAAGGTGGGGGGGGGGTAGAAGTAAAATAGGCTCACGTTTTTGCTTTCTCCATCTCCCGGGAAGAGATTCCATCTTCTGAATGCAGAAGATTCCAGGTTCCAGGCATCTCCAAGCAGTACTGAGAATGAGTCCCATCTGAAACCCTGGGGAGTGGCATGGACAAGCATTTCCCAACCTGCTGCCGTCCAAATGTTTTGAATTACAACTCCCATTAATCCCAGCCAGCATTTGGGAGATGTTGGCTAAAACATTTGAAGGTCACCAGGTTGGGGAACACTGGTCTGGGCAATAATGCACTAGACCGGTCAAAGGTCTAATTCAGTATAAAGCAACATCCTATGGTGGGAACGTCTTTACCATCTAGGACCAAGGGAACTCGGCAAATAACTATACTAGGGCTCTCACTTTATTCATGGCACAACACTGCTTTATACTTTGTCTCTATGACACTTCTTAACATCTAATTACCACAATTTGCTAAGGTCCCTGTTATCTTTTTCAAAAATGTTCCCCTCAAGCAGTGATTGCTTTTTTGTGTGTGTGCAAAAATATTGGAATATATTTACTGCAATCAACAATTCTTCCAAACATCTGGCTCAGAATTCAGAGGGGAATGTTGTCCTATCCTAGTACTCTCTGTTGCAAATAATGATGTATGTTCTACTATCTCATCTCATGAATATCCTTATTTTCCTTTTTGCTTCCAACACCAAAAGCTATTATGGATCTGTTTGCAACTCTGAATAGTGAGTTTTAAAAAATGCTTACGTAAGGCAGAAGCATGCCCTAATTCAACAGAAGGTACACCAGGAAAGCAATAGACTCAGAGCTGAGGATCCAGGAATCGATTTATAGTGCTGGGTATGGGATTTGGATGGACACAACATTCTGCAGCATTCCCAAATGCTATTACTGCCCCCAAAAGTAGTGCATGCAGTATTTCATATAGTTGTGACACTGCTGGGGTGTCCCAATGCAACAGTGCACTGCAGGTTTGTATGAAGACATTTCAGCAGGGGCTATTTGTCATTTTGTAATACTTAAACAATCATAACAAAAAGCTACACCTGCCAAAATTCTACGGATGGTAAGTATAATGGTATTGTCTAAACTGAACATGGTTGTCTCACAAGTTCTTGGACAAGCTAGCCCACAAAACAGGGTTGGCCCTACCATTAGGCAGAGTGAGTCAGCGGCTTCAAGCAGCTTATTTTGGGTGTCAAGAATTGCTTATTTATTATTCTTGTATTTTCACTCCCAGGAAGAAGTACTTGTAGGATTCTTGTCTCAGGGGCCAAAATAACTTAGCTAGTCTTAGGTACTATGCACCTTGGGAAGAGTGACATTTGCCCTTCAACCTCAGGCAGCAAAATGTCTTAGGAATGCCCTTAATGCCCTGTTTATTTCACATTTGACCAGATTTCCTTGCAGAAAGCCTACATGATGGTTAGACTACATCCAATCTTTATTGAGCATCTAGTTTGTTTATGGGGTAGTTATATGACAATGATAATTCATCCTGGTTTGCTTGCAGGGAGTTTAGTCACTTGTTCAACCCACACTCTTTAACACACTTTGCAAATTTGAAAAACTTTGTAGTTCTTTAAAAAAAAAAATGATTTGTTGCCCTAGGGCAACGTAGTACTTTAATCCACTTTAAATATGCAAACCTGAAGCTCTAGGTTTGCGGGTGGCTCTGTGGATTGCTGATTGAAAGGTCAGTGGTTCGAATCCCTGTGATGGGGTGAGCTCCTGTTGTTCAGTCCCTGCTCCTGCCAACCTAGCAGTTCAAAAGCACACAGTGAAAGTAGATAAATAGGTACCGCTCCGGCGGGAAGGTAAACGTCATTTCCATGTGCTGTTCTGGTTTCTCCAGAAGCGGCTTAGTCATGTTGGCCACATGACCCAGAAAAACTGTCTGCAGAAGCAGACAAACGCCGGCTCCTTCGGCCTTTAAAGCAAGATGAGTGACACAACCCCAGAGTTGTTCGCGACTGGACTTAATTGTCCCTTTACCTTTAAAGCTCTAGAATGTACTTGAAGCCCTCTTGCCAAATACTGAGCATCTAGAGGCACCCTTAGGCCACCACTGCTGCAAACAATTGGCAAAGCTCTTTGCTGTGAAGCACTTGCTTACAAAGGAGGAGAACAAGGGATTAGGCATTTCCATTAAATGACCCACATACAGAAAAAAAACATTTAAGTAGCCTGACCTCACATTTCTTCCAAGTGTGAGCAGTAAAGCTACAACAATCCTTTGTGTGACTACACAACAGCCCCATCGGTTCCTCCTGCTGTGTGGTCATCATGACTACCCTAGTCATCATCATTCAGTTTTGGAAACAGGGTGGCACAGCAAAACAGAGAACTGCAAAAACTGAGACAAGACACATCATTTTATGGCTTTCCTGAAAACTGCTAGATTTCTTTCCCCTCCCTAACTGTAAACAGAATATATTTAATGTTTCCATATTCATCATTTTATGTTCCTCCCAGAAATAGAAAAGAGCTGGACTGTGAACAAGAACCAGATACCCATTTAAATTACGACCTTACTTGTTTTTTCAACTAACACAGAACTTGATCCGGCGCTGACAAAAAGTCTGAAAACAGAACAACACATTTTCAACGTACCAACTCTAGAACATGTCATTGCCTTAAGGAAAATATTTTAGGGGAGGGAGAAACAAAGCTGAAAAATGCATATTTTAGAACAAATGATCAAAAAGCCTAACACAATTCTGTAAGGCTCCAATAACTAAAAAAGGAACTTTGAACTTGCATTCTTTATTAATTGGCTTTCCATATTTTAGCTCTGAATGAATATTTTATTCTGACTTCTAGGTTTGCAGAGACTGCTTCATAGGAATGGTATAGAGAAGCATTCAAAATGTCAACATTCAGCTTCTTTGGACAAGCAGAACACCTTTATAGCCAGGTTGCACTCGTCAAGGCCTATGGGAATGACATTAAGGTTCTCTGGTTACACACAGTTGGGTCTCACCACCCACAAAAGGCTCTTTGAAGGAGCGAGGAGGTGATACTAATTCTGTCTTTCCTCTGCAGTCCCCAAATCAACCCCACAGCACTGGGAGAAGGGGCTTTGGAACCACACAGTAGGTGATGTGGTGGCTGCAAGAGGAAGGGAGAATTTATAAAAATCACATCTTTCCCCTTGTTGGACCACAGAGAATTTCCATGAACTGAGGGATACAAGCCATAGCAGTTCTTACAAAGCCACTTCTCTTATCACAAGGCTAACTATGGCAGATCTTGTGTTTAAATATTTGCGTTTCCTTGCAAAAAGTACACAGGTGTGTTTTAACTACTCTGGATCCTTAGCATTTCTAGTCATCTTTGCCGTGTTCAGGCTTTTTATGCAATTATTCCAGCAATTTCAACTTGCAGGGCCCAATCTAGAGAAACTTAAGACTCTTTCAGACACATGATCAATGCACCGAGGAATAAAGTCCATTCACTTGCTCACCTTCTTACCCCAATGGTTCCTTGGTGAACAGAATCTCTATGCGTACATATTGTATGTACGCTGAGTACACAACTGGGCAAAAATGCATTTTGCAGGTTACCAGATCGCAAGTTGAAGTACCTGTGTGCATACAAGTTATCTTCATATAGCTCTACTGTATTTGGAACTCATGAAAACGGTCTTAGTCATACTTTGAAATCACTGGGTCGAAAGTTAGGGCTTGTGCATACTTCTTGTCCCGCCACTTTCCCCTGGGGAAACCTGCCGTTTACTGCTAAATCACAATGTCAACAGGGTTTTCTGCAGATTGCTGCTTGTCCCGATTCAGCAGGAAAGGGCAGATCTTCTAGGTGAAAGTGGAGGCACAAACGGAAAACCTCTCAGACCCATGCCTAGAAAGCATGGTGGAAAATGAAAAAACCTCTCAGACCCATTTTATTTTAAGGCACAGAACAAGTGGACATGTGGACAAGCCCTTACTTCTGTTTACCCTAAGTCCCATGTACTTCATTGAGTCTTAAGCCCAATCAGTTTCCTCTGAACAGGAAAACTGTGAGAACTGATCTTTAAAGATAAAGGATTCTCAAAGACTCCAGCTATCTCTTCAGATGAGAGCAGTCACGTCATCAACAGGCCTCCCATCTTTTGTGATTCAGCAGTATAGAAATGGGGGAGGGGGGGAATAAACACACTCCATGATTTGAAGAGAGAGGGAGGGGGGAAACCTCTAGTACCAGAATGCATAAGAAATGAGGGCTAAGTTCTTCATTTGGCTGGCAAGTGAAGTAAACAAATCAATACTGTTTAAATTATTTCCACGTTTAAGCAAAACTTGTTTTTAAAAAGTGCAGAGCTTGAAGGGAGAAGAAAATTATTATCGTAATTGTTAATAGCCCCATAGCAAGTATTTTAAGCCAAGTGGAATGCAAGTTCTCAGCATACTTATGTTATATAGAAGATCCTTTTATTCTTAGTAATAAAATATGCATAAGTATCTAGTCCTAGTGTTATGTAACTGCATCTCAAACAAATATTGGAATTATAGCTTTAAAGCAGGGTGCCTAAAGACTCATCTCTCCCTTTAAAAGCAAAGAAGATATCAGCAACTTGCAGAGGAGTAGCAATGCTCATTTGTTGCTTTGCTACAAAAATGAAGAGTCTTGTGGTGCCTTAAAGACTAACAAATTTATTCTAGCATAATCTTTTGTGGACTAGAGTCTGAGTGGACTCTAAATCACAAAAACTTAGGCTATAATAAGATTTGCTCATTTTTAAGGTGCCACAAGATTCTTACTGTTTTTTCTCAACAACTTGGTTGCTGATCATAGCTGGCAATGTCAGTCATGATTAATCGTTTTTTTTTCTAGTGACTCATCATCAAATAAGCCTTACCTAGACAATATGTCACAGTCAAGTGATCTGATAAATACCCGCATCATCAGTAACACAACTTCTATACTCTTGAGGAACACAGTAAAGCTTTTTTTATTGTTTGAATTTCGGTTACATTTAGGATGAACACTCACAATGCAATCCTATCAAAGCAAATGGAACATAGTCTGTTGATTTTATTTTATTTTATTTTGCCTGCTGGGCTTATGTAAAGATTACTTATCTATTATTATAAAAATAATGAGTAAAAATATATAATGAAGTAGGATCAAATTTCAGTAACATCAGTTTATTCAGATTTCGTATTAAGCATTTATTTAGCAGGTGTGGTGGTGGGGGGTGGGACCTCCTTCAGCGTTGTATAGGATCAGAAGACCAAGCAGTCAGCTTCTCAGATGGTTCTAGAGTTCTCAGTGTTTGATGAGGTAATGATACAGATATGAAAAAGCTATATAGTCACAGCATCGAATGGCTACGTTTATTCCCAATTGGTTAAGAGGACTGGGGGAGGGGAGAAGACGGCACTTTCATGTTTCTCCTCCTGTGTTGCCAGAGCCAGGAACACAAGGTGCTTCACTTATGGAGGAAACTGTAGTGCAAACAATACCAATCATTAATGGATAGAAAAGTCCATTGAATTCCCTGCTTCAGTTCCAGTCACGTGTGTGAAGCGCGTTGGCTAAATTCTAAATCTCTCTGCTATTATATTTGCATTTGCTACATATTCTTGAACACCCCTCTTCTTTTCACAGACTACAAACTTGAAGAACTTATACCACTAAGCGTATGGTTCATTTAAGTGCATTTCTGGCCCTTCAGAATGAGAATAGCAACTGTTTCAAATTAAGAAAAAGGGGGACTAGTGGGAAAATAACTCCAAACATGATTTTAAAAAAAGAAACAAGACCCAAATATCTGAACTTTGTGAGAAGACACATGTAGATCAAGAGATAAATGGAAAAGAGATTTTTCTCCCTATATCCAAGTTCCACATCTCCCATCACAGGAAGAGCCACCATTTTTTTTCAAACCCGTGAGCATACTTGAAAAAAGAGGAAGTGTTGCTGCCACCATGAATGCACTGCAACTTGGTATGCTCCACAACCATGCACACACTGCAACCACATTGATGACAATCACACACAGAGACATACACTCACTTTCCCACTGCTAGCAATTGGGCATGAAAAAATTGCCTTGCTTCTTTTTAGGCTAGAACTTGGGGGCAGGATATCTTCCTAGAGAGTTAAACTTCCTTCCTGAGCTGCACTATCCAAGAAGATGGCCCATACCCAACATTTATACCTGGGGAAAGTGTTCTATTGAAGCCAATAGAAGGCATTTTCCAAGCCTAACTGTAATGAGGGAGCAACTGTTGGGGAATTTGGTGATCCTTTCTTCTGCAGCTGCAACCCACTCCTCAAAATAATCCCTCTTCCATTCTAATTAGGCTTGTGAGAAGTCTTCTCTTTTAGTCAATATAATAATTTTCTTTCCAGCCTAATTGTGACGCAGGGGACATTTTTGGCGTGCTAGGGTCACACCTGGAGAAAGATCCCCCTGCTGCACATGGTGCAGTAGAGCTTGAGAAAAGCTTTATATTGGCTACAATAGGAACACAGGAAGCTGACTCTGGTCCATCTACGCAGGGTTTCAGGCAGGGGTTACTCCTGGCCCTGCCTGAAGATGCCTAAGGACTTTTTGCATGCAAAGCAAGATGCTCTACCACTGAGCTATACTTCTCCAAAAGATGTTTCTCTCAAGTCCAATTTCAGCGGGGTGGGGCAGAGGAAACAGAAACCTGAGGGCACAAGGAAAGGCCCCGTGGGCAGCCACAGGTGCTGTATTGGTGATTCATGCAACAGTTTTATATTTGATTGGCAGGCTTAAAAGGTGGGTATATACAGGGTGAGTCTTTTAAAAGAGGCCCCATGGAACATGTGTACTCTGTATCCATGGGGCCTCTTTTAAATGACTCACCCTGTATAAGGAACACACACTACCTGGCTTTTCTGGCTACTCTCCCCATAGTGGTAAAAAAAAAACCCAGCAACTTCTGAGGACTTTTTGTGAAAAACCATAAGGTTCATAGCTTAAACTTCTCTTTTTGCACCCAATATTAGCAAATACTGGAACAGCTTCTCTTCCAAAGTCATTAAACTGAATTTGGACTGAACTTAGTAACTTACACACACATGTGCTGGTATTTCTGCAGCATCAAGGACTTTAGACAACAGAACTGTTGTGTCTTTGTAATAGCAACTTGATTCTACAGATAAATGGGGAAAGAGATGCACAGAACAGGTCTTTTCATAAGATATTATTTCTTTCATAAGAAATAGCACTAGCATGTGTATCTGTATACTCTGTATTACAGATTTTGTAAAGTACAGATTTTCCATGTATAGCAAGCCTCCTTTAGGCTACATACATCTTTATATTTATCCTCCTGCTTTACCCTTACTGAAAGCTAACGATTTACATTTTGGAAGTTCTAAGAATGAACATTTCTGGATGCACAAATATATCTGCAAAAGACAGTTACTGCCATTCTTCATTTGACATCTGAACAAAAGCCTACTGGGGAGGAGAAGGAAAAAGCTTTATTCTGAAGGGGTTTGGGATCAGGACCCTCCCACCTGGTGAAGTTCTTATTAAAACAGGTTTTACTATTTTTAAAAGTGGGGACATGTAAAACCAGAAGACTTTCTTGCATGTATTATATAATACAGGAAGATGTAACTGGATTTTCTAAGCACTATGCTTATTCAAAGCAGGGAATACTATATAAAACCTGACCTTTTTGCACCCAGATATTAGGCAGACAATTGGGGAACTTTACAGTTCTCCAAATACTGAAGCTGAAGATAGAGTCTTACTGCAGACAGTGTTAATAATAAGAAGTTGCTGTAGTTAAATTAATTTCTAACTGCTTATCAGAGTTTTTTATGAAAGGGCGCACCGAGGAGGGAATGGAGTGAAATGATGAAGAAAAAGAAAACTGTACATAAGATTTCTTACTAGAGAGTGTTCCAAGTATTATTCTTTTTAGAGGGGGAAGACAGTACCCTACTTAATGGACCTAATGTACTGGTAACCTGGAGAGCTGAAATGGGAGGAATATGCATGTGAAATCAGTGCAAAGGAAAGTTGCTGTGCATTTATTTGGTGGGCAAAAGTCCTTTTCAGAAAATAACTAAGATGGTTGATTTAATGTGTCATTTTAGCTATGATGGCTTCATAACCAGCATCAATGTAAGGATTAAAACACCAGCAAAACTGGGTTAGTGAGCAAAAGCAGATTTAGGTTTAAACGGCCTGTATGTGTTAACGCACATATTATCAAGAGATTTGTGTGTGAGTCACTTATTCAAATATGCAAAATGTCAGGAACATATAGCACTAAAATGAAAAATGGAAGCAGCTTGCAAGCTTTGGCACTCAACTGTGCAGGCAGACATGCATGTGAAAACACACACTCACACTCACTGTTTGATTTGTGGGTTACAATCTGACAAGTTGTTAAACAGAAATGACACAAACAAGAATGAGTTGCTTTTCTCACACTGAGTTCTTATTTGATCCCCCTGTCTCCTCCTATACTTGATTTGCTTCCCCAATGTTCCTCAAACCCATTTACTATCAACAAGTCAGGGACAGTTCTCGCCAGACTGTCAATGCCTATTCTTTCAAGGTCTTGGCTCTGTAGGACAAGGTTTTGAGCAGCATGCGCAATTCATTTGCAGTCCACTCTGCATAGTCTTTAAAATTAGCAAGCTAGCAGGGAAAAAGAGGAGTGAAACATTGGCGAAAGGCTTTCAAACACAGATGGCTGAGAGGCAAAGGTCTCCTAGTAGAGGAGACCGGATGACAAACTTTTAGTTCAAGTGCAGTCACGCTGGATGGAGGCGTCTCCAAAGAAGTTGTCCCAAAGCAATCCAATTCCTACCACAGTGGGTCTACAAGGCATAATCCAGGAGAAACAATCATTTTTTTAAGGCCAAAACTACTTTCCTTCAGCAATTGTTAATAGCAGTATAGTAAGATGCAGCAGCATTTTTAAACCAAGGCTCAGAAAGAAGCTACTTTCACTCTGAAAGGGAAGCTACACTAGGCTTGCATGGTTCTCCTCTGCACCAAACTCTGCCATCCAAAGTACCATTTTTCCAGAGACGAAGTAACATGGTAATAATGATCTACCTACCTGCAGAACCAGACATACAAAATGCATTCAAGCCCTCCTGCCCTGGAGAATTAAACTTAACTGCATTCAATACTCAGCTTGTGCACCGAAACCGTACCAATTTATGAAATGCCTGTTTGAAGTCTTCATTGGACATGGTGTAGATGATGGGGTTGATTAAGGAGTTAAGATATCCCAACCATGTGAAGAAGTCAAAGATGGCCATGTGAAACCAGCAAGCATCTTTACAAATAGGCAACACCAAGGTGATGATGAAGAAGGGCAGCCAGCACACAATGAAGGCTCCTAGAATAACCCCTAAAGTCTTGGTAGCTTTCCGCTCTCTGGCGGCAGTCAGCTTCTTTTTTTCCAGCAGTGCATCAGACACCTTTACTTTGACTTGATTCATGTACACAGGAGACCCCGTTTCACTAGAAGCCTCCGAAGCTTTGCAGTTTATGGACGTGACTGATGACGTTGAGCCCGGGGAATCTGTTATTAGGTGGGCTCGGGTTAACCTTTTGCCTGTGTTCTTTGGTGTCTGTTTCAAAATCCGAGACCTGGCTTCCACGTAGATCCTTCCATAGAGGATGATCAGAAGCAAGGTGGGGAAGTAGAAGGCCCCCACCGTGGAGTAGACGGTGTACAAGATGTGATCCGTGTTCACCACGCAATCTGCCACCTCTTCTTCAGCTTTCGACTGGCGCCAGAACAAAGGGGGCATCGAGATGGAGATGGAGAAGACCCACACCAGGGCAATCATGACAGCCGCCCTCTTGGGAGTCCTTTTAGTAGAGTACTCCACCGCATCCGTAATGGCCCAGTACCTGTCCAGGGCGATCACACACAGATGGAGAATGGAAGCAGTGCAACAAGTGATATCCGAAGAGAGCCAGATGTCGCAGACGATCTGGCCCAGGGTCCATTTCCCAGTCACAGTGTACATGGTGCTGATGGGCATGACAAGGATGGACACCAGGAGGTCTGTGACAGCCAAGGAAGCGATGAGATAGTTGGCCGGCGTGTGGAGCTTGCGGCTCTGGTAGACGGTGGCAATGACAAAAGCGTTGGACAGCATGGTGGCCAAGGTGATGAGGGCCAAGATGATGGTCAGCACCACCTTCCAGGAGAGCGGGGTGCCATCTTGGTAGGTGGCGCTTTCTTCTGCGCCGCCGCTGCCACTGCAGTTCCTGGCGTGGTGGAAGGAGTCATTGGTGTGGAACACATCCACGGAGGCTGGGCAAGGTCTGGACTGCTCCATGCCTCCACACAGAGGCTCTGGACCGACGGGGCTGCCGAGAGGAGGAGGAAGGAGGAGGAGGAGGAGGTGGAAGAGGGCAGCGCCCTCACAGCACGCTACATCTCCAGAGAAGCCCGCGCGCCAAATGTGAGCTGGCAGACGGGAGTCTGGGCGGATGTGCGGGGGAGGGCATGCGCGCGGGGCTCACCCAATGGGGACGCCTCCCGCGCCCGGGCGGACAGGGTCTCGCGCCGCCGCCATCACGCGCTCGCCCGTCCGCTTACCTTCCTGCCGGCGCCAAGCCGCCGCCGCCTCAGCACGTGCGGGCTTCCAAGCGAGGCCATCTCGGGTGGTGTTGGCGGCGGCGGCGGCGGCAGTCCGTGCACTGGTCGAGGCGAGGCAGCATCTTCCCACTTTCGCGACGGCACCAGCGAAGCCGGCGGACGGAGAAGTTGGGAGCGGCGGTGGGAGTAGGAACCCACGCGCGGGCTTCTCGGAGGGCGTGAAACGGCGCCACGGGCGGCCAGAAGCCTCTTCTCTTCTTCTCCGCGCTTCGCCCAACAACTTTTTCCAGGCGGCGGACGGAAGGAAAGTAGGCGGCGAGGCGACCCCTGTGTTGGGAAATGTTCCCCGGGTCCGTCTCTCTCTTTCTCTCCCAGCCCAGGAGAGCGAGGGTCCTCCCGGCAACACGCAGCCGGCGCCTCAGTGAGCGAGCGCAGCGCCAGCCTCGGCTATATATACGCCGCCCGCCGCAGCTCAGCTCCGCTCGGCGCGAGCCCACCTCGGCAACTCGTGGCCGCTCTCGCCCAGCTCCGGCTGCCGGCCTTTCGGCCCCGCCCCGCCCCTCTCGGCCCCGAGAGGATCCCGCCGGGTCCTAGCGCCCTCCCACCGCACCTGCCACTGGAGGTTCAGCTTTCCCCTCGAACCGAAGCGGACTTGCTTGTGATCGCTAGTTTGCCTTGTCGCTTTGCTTGCGCCTTATTTGGACGCGGACGCCTGACGGGCTGCCAACAGCATGGGGCACCAGCGACATCCAAGGTGGGGCAAAATGAGGAGGATGGTGTCCAACCACGAAGAGGTCGCTGCCGTTAGATGGGGCGAAATGGCCCCTGGCCTTGAGGGCTCCTTGGTGCAGGGTAGGTCTATCCACAGCTCCTAGCCGTAGCCCATCGTGGCTCAATGGAACCTCCAGTGTCAGGAGCAGTGTCGCGCGCGGGAGAGGTCTGTTGCCCTCACGGGTTGTTTGTGGGTTGCAGGACGCTGGACCCAGATGGGTCCTTTCTCTGATCCAGCCGGGCTACTGCTGTCGTGTCTGGATCGCTCTTTTCTCTTTTTATGCTCCTGCCTGATCCACAGTCCAATTATGTCCTTTGCGCTTTGATGTAAACCAACTTTACCCCGTTGGCTCCGCTGGCTCGACTCCAAGCCCTTCGGCTTTTAATTGGGCAGCGTCGCGAATCGGGCGGCTGCTCTTGCTGTTTTTTGGAAGGGGGAATTCTCTGAAAGTCTTCCCCGAAGAGCATCGGCTGAATGGGAACTGCTTTTATCTCCAGCCGCGGAGGGTTTGCACTCACGCCGAGTGCAAACGTAAGCATTCCGCCTTCCTTTGCCCACCCACCCGCGCTTTGAAATCTGCAGTCTGATGACAGGCATTTATGGGGACTGGCAGAACCAGAGAGCATGTACCCAGGACAGAAGCTTAATAATACTCCTCGTTCTCTCTTACGCGCAACACCCGATCCCCATTATATGAGAGTCTAGGGAGAATTACTTTTGAGTAAGCACGTTTGGGATGCCTCTGTCTTTTCGCTCGCAACCTACTCGGGCGCCGCGCGCCTCACAAGTTGGCTAGAAGGTCCAAGCTCTAAGCTCTCTGCGTTTTTATTTCTACTTCCTCTCATTTTGGGCTGCTTTTGGAGCCCAAGGCGGTTTGCAGTGGGAACATATATATAACAGCAGTTGGCCGTTAGACACAATTGCATGGCCGAACGAAGCCGGCGTGCGCGCCGCCGCTTTTTACGCGCGTTTACTCGGAAACCAGGGGCTTTTCAGAAGCTGTGCGCGGGATGCAACCTCCCATCGAGGGTGATTGCAACGCACGTGCAGAACCAGACATTCCTCCTGAGCTCTGTTCACACGCAGCAACAGTGCACGTCTGGCGGAAATCAACAGGCTGAGAAAGGCAGGAGGGTTTCTTTCTTGGGCTGCGGGGGGCGTCCAAAAACGCCATGGAACCTGACTGGAGAGAGGGCTCTGGGCCCCCGGGATATCCTCAACTAGGCTGCCTTTGGCAGAAGTAGGAAAGCAATATTTATCGCCGCCTACAAAGTGCTCAACCTGTGTGTGTGTGTGTGTGTGTGTGTGAAGCAATCTTCCGAGCCCAGTTGGTTAAAGCAGGCACCCCCAAACTCGCCCCTCCAGATGTTTTGGGACTACAACTGCCATCATCCCTAGCTAACAGGATTAGCGGTCAGGGATGATGGGAATTGTAGTCTCAAAACATCTGGAGGGCCTGGGTTAGAGCATAGTGCTGATAACGCCAAGGTTGCAGGTTTGATCCCTGTTTGGGACAGCTGCACATTCCTGCCTTGAAGCGGGTTCGACTAGATGAGCCTCTCTACAATTCTGTGATCCGGTCAGTAAACGCCGGAAGAGCAACAAAATCGGTGACTATGGAAGCCTTTATCTTTTCCCACCGCCCGATCTTGGCAGGGAGGGGAACAGCTCGGCGTGCTGACTACAGAGCCGCGAGCTTTTGTGGACTACTCAGGCGGTGCTGTTACGCGTTTACGATGTGGGTTTTTTACAGTCTGAAATGCGATCGTTAACACATTATTGCGCTGCGTCTCGGAAGAAAGGCTGCCCCCTCCACGCGTTTGCTCAGGAGTAACTAACTCCTACCGAGTTGCAGGGGGTTGAATGCGATCGCACAAGTCCCGAGCTCCACCCTACAAGCGAAGAAGGGACGGAACCTGGTAGAAGTGGCGAGTTGGAGGTTCGCGGCAGCCACGTGCCAGCTCGTTCCCACAGGCTTGGGTGGGCGCTTGCATTGGTGGGCGACAGATTGCCTGAATGACGCGAGCAAACAGGGTGGAGAGGGAAGGTTCTCCTCCCGGATTTCTGTATTGCATGCGTGGCGCACGCACATCCCTAATCTACCGTCATCACCTTTACAAGGCAAGTGATCCATGATGCAGCAGAGAGGTGAGATCCGATTCCGAGCCCAACTGAATTCTTGCAGTAAAGTTGGCCGTGGGCATGGAGTGTGTACACTCAGCAGTGAACTGTAGGCAATCACAGCTCCCCTTGCGAACAAACCTCCCTTTCTTGCTTTCACATGTTATGATTTCTAGGTGCACTTAAAAGTAATCCGTGAAGCGGCCCTTAGTTCGGTAGAAATGTGTTCCCTCTCGCCATCAACGGTTAACTGCTGCCAGGAGCTGTGTTTTAGGTTACAAAACTGCCCTCGGGTTTCCTTAAGGCACCCCAGAGAACCAGCTCTCTCCCTGATGCTTCTGTTCCTCAGGGCAGCCGCAGACCATATTATACCATGGCCTTGTCTGTGGCCATCCTATCGCACCTTCAGCTGGTTGCTCATTTTGCCTGGGAGCCCCAGAGTATCCTCAGTGTCACCCCACCTTCCAGGCTCACCCTTTGTTGCACTTTCCATCCAGGGCAAGTTAACAGCTTTGGTCCGGACAGCATTGTGAAGGGGCCCTTTTACTCGTGCTCAGAAAGAAACTCTAGCAAGCCCTCGTCGTTCTTTCAGTGTAAAGTATGGTTTCCTGCCTGCTGAAGCTCAGCACCAAAGGAAAACAGTTTAACTTTGCCCTTCCTCTTTTTCTTGCTCACCCTCTTGTTTATTGCTGCAGCTGCTTTTTTCTTCTTTTCCAAAATTCTGTAGGACTTTTGTGGACCGTAAGCCATAATATAGTTAGAACTGGTTGAGCCTTGCTTGCCTCAACGCAGTAAAACGTCCAAAGTTCTCTCCCTTGTCTCATCACATTTCTAAGGAAAATCCACGAGCCACTTAAATCCGTGCATGTGCCCTTAAATGGGCTTAGGGTGCAATTCACAAACAGAAGTCTTCGTTTTGATGTAAGCCAGTGGCACTGCTTCTGGAGTGAAAGATTTAAGTATCATACCCTGGCACTCTGGTTTCAGCGAAACTTAATTCCCATTCAGAATGCCCAGATGGAAATCATTAGGAAGTTAGTCCCACTGGTTATAGTGGCACTTGCACCTACCTGATAAAGGTGTACTTAAGCTAGACCAGGGAGTAAGAACCATCAAACACAGTGCAGCTTACTTCCAAGCAAACCTACAGAATTGTACTCTTATGATCTCCAACCTTAATGTAAGCTGATCTGAAAGTTGCAGCTGATGTGATTTTTCTGGACTGGGTCACATCTGGAACTGGGTTGATCAGAGCTGAGGTGGGGATTATCTATTAAGTCACAAGTAAAAATGATCTTAGCTTTTCCTTTTCATCAAAGAGTTAACACCATTGGTGGCAGAGACAGGAGGAGGATGCACTTCAGAAAAGCAGCTGGGCAGGTTAAAAGGCATCTCCCTGAAATGGTGCAGTTAGCTAATTTTTGACACCCCCTCCACCCCACCCCACCAAAATTACCTTCATATGATAATGTGTATTATTTCAAAATATGATAACGCAGCCCTGCTGTGTTTGGGTCCCTTCCTGCTTATTCTGGGGCCCTGGACTTCTGCTCCCTTATTTGCCCTGAAGGCCCCACTGTGCTGCTGATCTAGATCCCAGCAAGGTTTCCTTTAAAAACACACACACACGGATCACAGACCAAAAATAGGAGAGGTTTGCTCCATGTCTCTGTGGCTTTGCAGCAGCTGGTAAGGGAGCTGTCCAGCAAACAGAGCTCCTGAAATGTCAGCACACCCAGTGTGTTTCTCGAGGGCTGGGGCTGACGATACAGACTTCAGTCTTCTCCTAGGAAGAAGGCAGAGCTTCAGAGATGCTTAAACACCTCGGCTTAAGCTTCAAATACTTGTTTGTGAAAGCATCAATCCATCTTCATCAGGTTAGGAATGCTATGGGACTTCCACAACATGCAGCTTCTCAGAGCTTCTGTTTGGGTTAACTGGGGTATGTTTGTGCTTGAGGGCAGCAAGCATATTCTCTCTCTACCTCTGTGAATCAACATCTAACATGTGATACATCCCCAGTACAAAGATAATAGACATCTTTGAGGTTATGCAGGGTTGCTTAGTGTCCTCTCAAACTTGGGCCACGATTCATCTTGTGCCGCATGGGGATTGTCATTTAAAAATGCAGCTGATATAAGAATTTAGAGTCCCATTTGTGTGGATAATGCCTTGTGACCCACACAGTGTTTTTCTCACATATGACATGGCACCATTAGTATCAGCTTTACGAACTTAGATCACTCTAGATACTGGGATTGCTAATGGAGAACTAAGTTTGAAGGTAAATTTGCAGTGACATTATTACATTCTTAAACTGTAGCCAAAATCTGCCTTACAGCATGCTAACAATGGTAATCAAGAAAGATGTGTTAAACATAACTGAATTAAATCAAAGGAAAAAATAAAGAGTGAAAGCACACACAAGGAAAATGAACCCACATTCCCAGTAAGTGATTTATGAAGAAATTTTATAAATTAAAATTTGGACATAATATAGCTTGTGGTTGTTGAATTAATTAAGCAATTAGGTGAATTTGGAACATGGCATAATTCAGTAGAGAGCCAGTGTGTTGTAATACATAGATGGGTGAGGGAATGTGCATGCTACATGGAAATGGTTTTCTCAAGGTTTGAAGATTCGTACCCAGGACTATTTTCAATCCATACATAGTCTTGATCTGGCTGTGGCATAAATATTAAATAAGATACAAGCAAAACTGAAAAAAATCCCCAAGCTCTGGGAAAATGGAAAAGATAGTTTTGTTTTAAAAAAGCAAAACACCTGAGTTTGTTTTTGTTTAAAAAAGAGCCAGGTATGATGTATTGCAGAGGACTATAAACACATCTTATTCATGGACCAAATCATGTTTTAATTAAAATAATATGTTTCCCTAGAACTCAAAACTCATATTATATCTGAGTCTCCAGATGGAGACTGCATGTTTCAAAGTTTATTCATCAATAGGCAGTGTAGAAATCTCATCCATTGTTGCTTCAGGCCATATTTTACCTTGACAGTAAGACGTTCTGGCAGAGGGTTAATTTGTTACTAAATCTTTCGTAGGAAGAAAGATTTCAGAGGTGGTGATTTATTAATCTATAATAAGCATCTTCCAATATAGTTAAAACAAGATAGAGGGGGACATATTCATATCTCTCATGGACCAAAGAAATTCTGATATTGTTGTAAATTGCAGGACCAAATGTGTATTTGACTAGATATTGCAGCTGCTGTTTGCATAGCTAAAAATCCCAAGCACAACAGGACCAACTTGCACATCCATGAGCAAGGAAAGCTGATCAATATGAACTGTGAACTAAGAATTCTCTCAGTTAAAGAGAAGTTTCCATTTTGAATGTTTTTTGGCACATAATGATAGTTTAAATTTCCATCTTTAGCACCTCTACTTGGAACTAAATTCAGTTTCTGCTCTACATAAACTAATTGTGGCTTAACTTAAGAGGCCCCTGAGCACGAGCATCATTTAAAACACCTAACTTCATCCTCATGCCGTTCAGTAAAAAAACCCCACATATTAGCAGTATGTCTGAACTTAGAGATTTTATAATAATAATAATAATTTATTATTTATACCCCGCCCATCTGGCTGAGTTTCCCCAGCCACTCTGGGCGGCTTCCAATCGAGTGTTAAAAACAATACAGCATTAAATATTAAAAACTTCCCTAAACAGGGTTTCCTTCAGATTTTCTGTGGAGTCTTGCAATTGTTATAAATATAATCCAGTATACATGAGATTGTATATATAACCAGCTGGAGTAATCATAGGAAGAAGTTAAGAGACCTAGGCCTCATTAGCCTAATAATGAAGAAGTAGAAAAAATGTTTGATTGCACTCTATAAATAGCAAGAGAGAGGGGAGCAAACTCTTAAGGTGTGTGTGTGGGGGGGTAGGTTAGAAAGTCAGCTCCATGCTATGTTCAAAGCATAAATTCAGCACTGGGCATTATGTGTTGAGCAGATGGGTATCTTTTCCCCTTGCTCCAACATTGCTAGCATTTGGTAAAACACAAAAGGCATTATAATGTTCAGAAGCACTGCAAAATGGGCTTTTTTTTGGAGAATGAAAACAGGGTGATGAGTGGGTTGAGAATTCAAAAAATTCAATGGTGATCCATGGAGTCTAAATTGATTCCTTAAGGCTTTGGGAATATCCACATCCTCATAGAGTTGTTTGTTGGCAGGTGTTTGATCCTAGGAAGGGATATGAGTTAGACAGCTGTAGTAGGTACAAAAATGCCAGTGACCATAGTCAATTAATATTGAAAACACTGGGTAGAATTTGACGTCATGCTATGGTGAAGTCCTATCAGAGCAAGCATTGCTACTTGACAGGTGGAACAATCCCCTCTGCCCTCCCTCCCCTTATATGCTGTTCTGCAGGTTCTCTTGACTACCCCAGAAACTGATTTTGGGGTGGGGGAAAAGCCTTATTGTGCAAGTAGAAACCTCATGCAGACAAAGGACTTGTTAAGTGAATCCTGGCTGCTATTTCCTGTGGCATCTCTTCTGCAGAACACTTCTTCTTCTTCTTCTTCTTCTACTACTACTACTACTACTACTACTACTACTATGGTTGAAGTCAAGAAGCTGTATCCTATTTGGCCACTTAATCTTCCCAACACACCACTTTCCTGCGTTATTTCATCAATCTGACTAGAGACGGGATATTGGGTGTGCTTGGTACACCATTAAGAGGCTAGGAAGAACATGAAGTACATCTGTCAAGGGCAAACGTTTTCCATAGCATTCCATTCTTGTTAATAGTTCTACATAGCTTTTTAAAAAATGTACTGAGAACATGTTTTCTTCATTTTGTTTATCCTCCAGTCAGCCCCATCAGGTCAGCCACTTTTGTTCCTCTTTTACAGAAAATAAACTGAAGCTGAGATTATAGTTCACTGTACAATCCTTTATACACAATATTTGAGCTGTACAAACCAACAAGTGTACAGTCCTGCACACAAATCTTTGTCTGTGTGTAAAGAAAAGATTGTACCTGTGTTCAGTGTAACATATTAAAAAGCCTATTGTGATTTCTCAATGAGTGTTTGGATGGGCAAGGCTGATGCAGTGATTTTGTTGTGGAACAGGTAAGAAACATGTGGAGATCTCTACTAAAGTGTAGTGGCTAGGAGGCTGAAACCTGCAGTTTCCCAGTCAAAATCTCATCTCTTACATGAAACCATTATGTGGGCCTTAGCCAAATTAATATCTTCAGTCTCAGTTCCAAATCTACAATATGAAGATTGTAACCTTCATATTGTAGCAACCTTCTCTGCAAGGTTTTTGTAAGGCTCAAAACTAGATAATCTTTGATGGCTACTAAAACTTCCACCCTGAATCTCAGTTTATTGTACTCAACAGCACTTCATTGGTTTCATTTTGGTGTTTTGTTTTGGATTTTGAGGTTATTAATTTCTTGGTGAATTTTAATATGTATGTATGATTTTATTGTTGATTTTGTTGTACAAATACTCTGAGAGATATTTTACCTAAAAAGTGGTTAGGGGTTTGGTGTGTGTGTCACCGGAAAGTGTGGGACAGCACTTGCTTGACACAACTTCATATAAATTCCCTGTAAAGAATAAATAAAAAGGTGATCAGGAAGAAACCTGAATCTGACCATCTAGGTGTCATGCTCACTTGAAGTAAACAGTAGCTGCAGTAAAGAAGGCAGAAACAGACAGCTTTGCTTTTTGTCAATGAGTTTTTAATCACAGGGGTCTCAGTAAGAAAGGTGCCTTAATCTTAATATGGTAGATTTCCCTTTCCATTACCCTGACCTGCCTTGGGGCTTTTCTAGACAAATGCTTTATTGTAAAATGAATGCACAGTTACAACTCTGTTGTTTCAGAGGATCTAAAAATCTCTAACAATCACACCTGCTGTGGAAAACATTTGCATCCAGGGATCAATATTTATTATGTTTTCAATGGGGAAATGTCATGTCCTTTTCTAGCTAGTGTATCAGCTGATATAGTGAGTTCAATGTGGGGGAATGTGTCTCATCAGTGTCAGTGAACCGAATGGTTGATACTCCTTCATATTTGTGCCTTTGGTGGTGGTGGTGGTGGGTTTAAAAATATCTATATCTAACACAGGTAGATGGAAATAGACACATATATTCTGTAGTAACTGATTACTCCTCTATTGTAGCATTTAAGTGCAGGAGTACACATTCTGCATTTTAAAAATTAAATAGATATGGCCATAGCTCAGTAGGAGAGCATCTGCTTTGCATGTAAAAGCTTCAAGGTTCAATTCTCAGCGTTTCAAGGTAGGGCTGGGAAATATCTCTTCCTGAAATCCTGGAAAGCCACTGTCCATCAGTGTACACCAGTGTTCCCCAAACTTGGGTCTCCAGCTGTTTTTGGACTACAGTTCCCATCATCCCTGACCACAGGTCCTGCTAGCTGGGGATGATGGGAGTAGTGGTCCAAAAACAGCTGGACACCCAAGTTTGGGAAACCCTGGTGTACACAATACTAAGCAGGGCTGCACCGCCCATGAGGCAAGGTGAAGTTACTGTCTCAGCCAGCAGGATCCACAGGGCCAGCAGATCTTGATGTAGATCTTTGTTCTTCCTATGCTCCTGATGTAGATCTTCACTCACATCTTCTTACCAGGCGGGGTTGGGGCTGCATTCAGTTGTTCACCTAAGGCACCACAATGTATTGGGCTGGCCCTGATACTGAGCTATATAAACCATTGAAATTATTCTGTACAATGCAGCTTCCTATGTTCCTAAGTGGCAAACAAAATCTCTGCAGGGCTGCTGCCTTGCAGCAATGGCCCACCACTTCCTGGCATTTTACCTCCCACTACTTAAAAAAATGTAGTTGTTTGAATCTTGCACCCTTCCTCCTTTCCAGTACTGCAGTGCATATCTCCTCTGTTCAATTTAGAACATATGTGGAGGAAAGGAATTTTAGGCCCCTGGCTATAGTCATTGCAGAAAACCTTCTTCCACCCATTCTAAGAAAGAATAGACACTGCAGGGCCGGATTTAGGTTTGATGAGGCCCTAAGCTACTGAAGGTAATGGGGCCCTTTATATGTCTAGCTGTCCTTTGTCAATAACAAATTGTTGCTGTTTTTTGTGTTGGATAGATGCTATATGGTAATTTATGGACCTAATAGGTATCTAAAGCCCTTTGCACATAACAAAATATGTATTTTATCAAAGTAATTGTTGAACTGAAATACAGTTAAGAAGTATATTAATAGTGAAATAATTATTAAGCTATAACTGTATGTAGGTTTTATTTTATTTGTTTTTTATCTTATATTTTGGAAATGTAGGGGTTTTTTCTTTAATTTTTTGGGGTGCCCCCAAGAGAGTGGGGCCCTAAGCTATAGCTTGTTTAGCTTATACGTAAATCCAGCACTGAGTCACTGTCTCTCCAACCTAAGCTTGCTCAGAGTCACTTTGAGGATAAAATGGGATAAGGTTGGTGTAGACGACAAATGCAACAAATTCTGGGTTTTTTACACTGTTGTCTCGAAAGGTCTATGGGGCATGATAGTTTTGTTTTGGGTTATTAAAAGATACCTATGCATTGTATTCATTTTCTTGCAGCAAAACTAGGCCATATATCATGCAGCAGCAATAATGTAAGCAATTCCCTGCATTGGAAATTCTTTTGCATAGCAATTCTGCCACTGCAGTCCTGCAACATTTAAAAAGTTGCTTCTCTCATGCATTCACTTTTGCTCTCTGAAAAGTGTTTCACCTGGTCTCTGCTCTAGCTATATACAGAATAATTTATCCTTCCTTATTTTCTCATTGTATTATAACATACTGAATCTAACCACCAGAAAGGGTATATGATAGGATAGTATCTGATTCATCTGCACTGATTCCACAGTGCAATGTGACGGATTTATTTGCGTCTTAGCAGCTCTTCCATTAAGCATTAATTGAAAATACTGTCAAACTAGAAGTATAAGGATCTTTGGTGTAAAACTTTCTGGAGTACAACTTTCTAATGCCAGCAAAGATGTTGTTCAGCCAGCATCCATGCAGTTTGAGAAATATAGTCTCTGTGAATGAGTATCACTGAAGCATCCTAAGGAATCACAACTGTTTGTACTGCTCCTGGGAATAAAGATGAGAACTTGTATCCAAATTATTATTGCACCATCTGTATTGTGCATCAAGTGTGGTATAGTAGATGAAGTGTTGGAAAGACCTTTGTTCAAATTCCTACTCACTCGTGAAACTGACTGGGTGACTTAGCTTCTGTCACTCGCCTTCATCTAAACCTACCTCACAGGGCTGATGTGAGCATAAAAGGTGAGAGGCACTATGCATGGAACTCTGAACTCTGTGGAGGATAAAAATAAATATATGATAAAAACATCAATAGTAATACTGCATGGATGAGCTATAAAATCACAAAACATGCAGCAAAGTAAAGCCTGGAAATATAGATTGTTAGACCTTTAAAATAACCCCTTCTAAGTTGCTTCCAAAGTTCCCCACTTCCTTTAGCATAGAGCATAGATTAAAAATGGTTTCCAAAGGTCAGATTCATGTGCTTTTCCATACAGCAGCAAGTAAAGACAGGCAGTATAACTTAGGATCCAAATTGGCAAAGGTCTCTAAATTATTTGTATAGAAACACAGAGGCGGCTTGCTAAAGCCACCTGGTTTAAGCTTGGAGCATCCAGCTTCGACCTCCTTACTGGTAGGGTTCATATGGTGGAATGGGGGAACAAAGGCTTGATAATCCTTCCTCCCAAGGCGAGGGGGAGTGACCTAGCTAAACTTGGCAGAACAGCTTACGGTATGGTCTTAACCCCTTCATGCATTAATTAGAGTTAAGCATGCTTGTTATATGAGGCTGGATAACCCACAAATAGCTCCCACTGATATAAATGAATGTAATAAATTCACTGGCAAAAAGCAATGCATACCAATTAACTGACTGGTTCTTCCAGCAACCATTGTATGATAGCTATTTTACTTGAGTTTCACAGAAACAGATCTGCTTGAAAAGTACCAGCTATTCATTCAGCACCTGGATTTTCTTCTTAACTCCAGTAAAGAGTTACTGGAGAGTAGCATCATCCCTCAAAAATGCACCTATAATTTATGCCGTTGTCATCTCCAGGACTGATTACTGTTGAGTTCTTTGCTTGGGGCTGTCCTTGATGTGTGTCCAGGTCTGTCCTAGTAAATAGCTTGGGAGCGTCATCTAGTGAAGAAAGAGGAAATGGAAGACATGCTGATCTTGTTGAAACTGCACACCAGCCTGCTAGCTGACCTATAAAGCTCTAAATGGCAGAGCTGCACACACCTTAAGCCCAATTTCCCATTATAGCCTTCTGGAGAGGTTTCTTTGTTGCCCTGATTTTAACCGCACAATAAGACTCATTGGTACCTAACTCTTCTAGTGTCCAGAACGCAATGGAAAGCTTTAAATGTTTAGACAGATATTTTGCACTTAGAATCCCCATAAGGAGGATTGTTTTCTTTTGGTTTTGTATGTTGATGGGGTAGAGAGCACCATCCATGGAGCTGCCCTGGAAGAGAACTCAGAAACTTCAACCAGTCCAAAATGTAGCATTTTACTGGCTGGGGCTCCATTTAAAATATGCAAAACCCTGAGTTAAAACAGCAGCACTGGTTGCCAGTTCATTTCTAGGTCAATTTCAAGCTCACATTAGTGTTTAAAGCTGTTCGTGACTTAGGCTCCAAATATCTGAAAGACTTCCTGCTTCTGTACTGACCTTCTAGGATCAGCATAGGAGGCCATCCCTCTCAGAAGTTTGGAAGTCTGTGGTGCCTCTAAGTTGTAGAATTCCCTCCTCACAGTGGTGTGTTTGGCATCTTCATTATGTGCTTTCTGTTTTATGCTGGCCTTTGATATGTGAGAAGTGTGCTTTTAGGAACCATCCTATTATTATGACTCTTGCCTATGAAAGTTTATGTCATGGTGAATTTGTTAATCTTTCAGCTGCAACTAGACATTGCAATTTATTTTTGGTAGAACAAACCATCATCATTATATAAAGTTTATTAAGTTCCAACTTAGTTTTAAGAGTCACATGCATCTTTGTATGGGGGTGACTTTCACTTTTACATTCTCAGTAATGAAATTCCAAGTCCTCATGAATAACCTTCACTATGTAAATCAATGCACTGGTATTTTGTTGGGTTTCCCAGCAGGAAAACTCCAGTGTATGTGTGAAGTTCCCTTGTGCTCATTTTGAAATAAAGCTGAAGCTGTTTAAATGTCAGCATTTTAAGTCACCAGTCAACATAAAAATTCTCAGTCTGGGTTACTGAAATTTAATTATTAGGGACAGCTGGGGCTGGTTTTGATTTTTGACTCTGAGGATCCATAAAAAGAAATTCCGTCTCTTCTCTGTCACACACATAGTCAGTCAGGCTTTCAGCTGAGAATGGTGGAGAAGGTATTCATTTGTAAAAATATTTTTATTATTTTATTGTACATAATATAACATATGCAACCATGAACAAGTAACATACCAACAAACATCCTTACAAGATTGCAAGGCACAAATTTATACAAGCTTTATATAACAAAAGATGTTTCCCCCATCATTTTAGCAAGTCTTTCTGAAAGGAACATAGGTTTTCCTAGTGGTTTGAGATATTCTCCTCTCCTCTGTATCTATGTACCGTACTGGAAAAGTGGATTCCAAATTTCCAAGGAACTGCTACATTTGGTGTTCCCCCATGGCAACCTGCTGTGATGTGTTAAACATCAACACTTATTTTCCATATCCAGTTGATCAAGGCTTGACCATAAAAGCCACACTGTGATTTCCAGTTTGGGGGCTACTTCTAAGCTAGCTGGAATAAGCAGAAGGTGAGCAATCTCTTCATGGAGCAAGTACTCAGGCTGTTATATATTCTGGTGAAAAGATTCAGTTCCTTGCCCACTTTTCATGTCTTTAGTTCTTAAATGCATTCAGATTCCAAGTTCACGACATGCTTAATAATTACTTGGGAAAAAGTAGATGCCAATACCAAAAGTTACGGGCCCTGATCTTTGATAAGGTAAAGGTAAAGGTACCCCTGCCCGTATGGGCCAGTCTTGACAGACTCTAGGGTTGTGCGCCCATCTCACTCTATAGGCCGGGGGCCAGCGCTGTCCGGAGACACTTCCGGGTCACATGGCCAGCGTGACATCACTGCTCTGGCAAGCCAGAGCCGCACACGGAACGCCGTTTACCTTCCCGCTAGTAAGCGGTCCCTATTTATCTACTTGCCTCCGGGGGTGCTTTCGAACTGCTAGGTTGGCAGGCGCTGGGACCGAGCAACGGGAGCGCACCCCGCCGCGGGGATTCGAACCGCCGACCTTTCGATCGGCAAGCCCTAGGCACTGAGGCTTTTATCCACAGCGCCACCCGTGTCCCTTGATAGAGATGTGTATTTATTATTTACACCCACTGCCTGTGTGTGTGTTAGTGTTTCTGTGTGCTCAGATCTCTTTTGTTGGATTGTAATGAACATCACTCACTTACTGACTCTAAACATTTACACTTTCTATGCCTGCTTGCAGTACTGACATAAGGCCACTACGGTTTACATATAGTAGCAAGCTTGCTGTTGTTGTGCTCCTGTGGTTTCCAAAGCAGTCATGAAATGGCGCAGTAAGTCAGAGAAGCAAAGTAAAGGGCAGAGGTGGAGAATGTTTTCCCCCCTGTTAAGGTCCATACTCTGTTTTGGGAAATCTGATGGGCAGCACATGCTGGCAGCCAACAGTGCATGTGGCCACACTCAGAATTAGACAGGACTCTCTCTCCTTTCTGCCGCCGCCACCCCTTTGCCCATTTTTTCTATGCTTGCCATCCACAGGAACTTGGGCCAAGGCTTCATCCAGCCCTCGAGGATCAATACTATCAAGGATCAATATTATAGAATGGCTTCATGGATTTCACTCTGTCTCCATGTGCACTGTTCAGCTGTAGCTAGCAGCAAGTGTCACAAAGCAACAGCTATTTTTGTAGACAATTGAATAGGCAAACAAAATTTTGCAAAACAGATATTAGGAAGGACAAAGCAGTTGCCCTTTCAGTTGAGATCTTTAGAGATACTTCACCCCTGAGTATAAAAAATGCATTACTTTCATAGCCTTTTAACTATGTGGTTGAATACTGGCTATCCTGCAAGATTCTCAATTATTTTCACAACAGTTATTACCCTTTCCTTTCCCTAGTTGTATCAATGTATCAATGTTTGCTCAAGCTGTAGACAAATTAACAAAGGAGATGCCCAAACTGTAAGAATAAAATTTTAGTGCCCGAATTAAGAAATAATTTTATCAAAGGAAAGGGATTATGGTTTTTTTTTAAAAAAATGACAGCAGCAGCAGAATCGTTTCACTTGCTCTCTGTTCTTTGCCCAAATTCTAGTTAAGACATAAATGATTTTAGATTTTCAGCTTAAGGTTTCTGCTGAGCAAGGCAGACAAAAGGAAACTGAAGATTTCATTTTAATCTATTAGCTTTCATATAGCACCTAACACACTCCATTATTCCTCTGTGTTAGGTTATAAGTCACCTTTAATGATTTATTGGCTGCATGCTTCTGTCATATATAAAAAAGCTTATTTTATTTTTCCCTGGTCTCTTTGTGAAGGCAGGTGAAGACATCTTCCTTTTATAAGATATTTAGCTGGATATTCTTACCCTTGCTTTTATGAAGTTATACTTTTATCCTATTTAAACTGGGTTGAGATTATATATATAATCTGTTTATATATAATCTGCTCTGTTCCAGTAACAAGAAGCCGAAAGCACCAGCCTGAAGATGACGAGTGAGACCTCGTCGAAACGTCGCCTAGACACCCCAACTTTTACACGGGAAGACACCCGAGGACACCAAAACCTGCATTCCTGTACCCGTGAAAATCTACGAAAGCAAATATCTCACCTCTACGGGGAGGAAACCTTCCAGCTGACAAGAACCTAGGCTCTGTTCCAGTAACAAGAAGCCGAAAGCACCAGCCTGAAGATGACGAGTGAGACCTCGTCGAAACGTCGCCTAGACACCCCAACTTTTACACGGGAAGACACCCGAGGACACCAAAACCTGCATATATATATATATATATATATATATATATATATAGTAAAGGACCCCTGGATGGTTAAGTCCAGTAAAATTCAACTTTGGGATGCAGCGCTCATCTCTGCTTTCAGGTTGAGGGAGCCGGCATTTGTCCACAGATAGCTTTTCCGGGTCATGTGGCCAGCATGACTAAACTGCTTCTGGTGCATGGAATACTATGAGCAGTGTCTGAGCACACAGAAATGTCATTTACTTTCCCACCACAGCAGTACCTATTTATCTACTCATGCTGGTAGGTTTTCAAACTGCTAGATTGGCATTAGCTGGAACAAAGCAACAGGAGCTCACCCCATCGTGCGGATACACACACAAACACACCACTTTGTGAGCATTTTGAGTGACAGGCAAACTTGAAATGTAAATAAATAAAAAAACCCTACACAAATGCAAGTTTCACCAGGCACACATTTTTCCTAATTTTGTATTATTAAATAACACTCAGTTCCTCTCCAAAATGGAGTAGCTAACCGGAACATGGTTCTACTCAGTGATCTGTGTACTAATGATATCCAGGTTAAACTACTGTAATGAAGTCTACATAGGGCTACCTTTAGAGATACTTCAGAAATTTAAACTGGTGCAAAATGCAGCAGTCTGGCTACTGGAGGTTACCAGGCAGTCAGAACATGTGGCACCTATATTGTACCACTTGCTCTAATTGCCTGTGTGCAAATATAAGGGGAGAGGAACGTTGCCAAGTGACATTAGCCATCAAAAAGATTCCTTCAATCATGATTTAGCACAATAAATTAATAAAGACAGTCATTGTGGCCAAATGGATATCCAAACAAGTCTGGAGTAGACGGGATAGACGACCCCCTGCAATTAGCAGTCCATGGGAAAATTCTACTCTATAAAATATATGGAAAACCAAGCTTCCAAGAGATTTGGCATACAGTGTGTACTGGTAATACCTACGAATAGAAGCAGTGGGAGGCTCAGTGCAGGGATGGAAACATCCCCAACATGATGGATGCTAATCTGGGACTCCAGCGGGGCACTGGTACTCATTTATCCTAACCTTTATCTGAACTAGCCAAATTCTTCCTATAAAGTCCCCTTGGAGTCCAGTGGACCCATGCAGTCAATTCCCTCCTACTAGATTTTTCTTAGCCAAGGGATAGACAGGGATCAAGAAGGCATGTAGTCAGTTTCAAAGATCTTGTCTACAGCCTCATTAAGTATCCTGCATTGCATGTCTGTGCTTCCAAATAACTAATCCAAAGGACTCAGAAAATCTTCTAATCAATAAGGAGTGACCTTTAGTGCAAAGCTTTGCCTTACATTTATGTAGAAAAGGTGCAGAAGTTGTTTCAATTTGATGGAAGGTTTTGATACAATTGCTGCTTCACACCTTTGTGAATGGATATATCACATGAACAGAAATAACTCAGTCTGTATGAGTTTCACCTTTCTAGTTTCACCATGCTTTCTGAAGACAGGTTTATTGTGGGGCTGATCCAGCTTGCGACCTCATCTTTCTATGCTGCTCATGTGTGCCCCGCTCAACACGTGGGGATCTGTTTTCCAGATTAAAACAAGGGCTACTGGAAGTGAGATAACCCTCCTAAGCTGGGCTCATTAGCACACATATTTAGTTCAGGGTAGTTGTTTTCAAGTACCAGCACTACATCTGCCCTTCATGCTCTGAAAACTCAATAGCATATCTATGCGATATAATTAAATGCCGAATTTCTATGAAGTGTAGCCTCTCTCAATGGCACTGAGTCACACGGCGGAGTAAATATCTTTCTGGATGATGAATATTCGCTACAGAACTTCTGCCAAAGTGACTTGGTTGTTTCTTACTGGTTTTTGGTTAAGTTAAAAACAATGTGGCAATGATTCAACCGGTACAGAAACATATGGGGACAAAAGAAAAAGAAACAACTCTAGAGGCTTATATTTGCTTTGCATTTTTTAAAAGCAATGTCAGTTTTCTCGCCCTCTGCAATTTGGGGTACTTCAGTAACGATGATGAGGCAAATCGCATTGCAGTGCCACCTTCTTCCTTGAGTGCTTCGAGGGTAGGACTTGCCAATTAAAACGATCAATACAAGATGTTACAGTGCCCATTTTCACTGAAGTAAGGTGTCCTTCCTTTTGTTTTGTTACTGATGGAATGCATTGCATTTTCCTGGAAATCACACACACAGCTAAAAGGAGATGGTGTTCTCTCCCCCCCCCCCCTTGTGCTGGATTTCTTTAATGCTGAAAGTGGAGGTTTGGGGTTGCTTCCAGTGTTAGTGCTAGTCAGAATAGACCCACTCAAAGTAAAGTTCATTAATTTAAGTGGCTCTACACTGAGTTTAACTTGGTCAGAAACAACCCTTGGAAATGCCATCAGGTTTGTTGGGCTGTGGGGCTGTTATGTACTGAGTTGAATAGGATCCAAACTGCAGCAGTCTGATTGGTCCTAGAACAATAGGATCCAAATTGCAGCAGTCTGATTGGTCCCAGAACAATAGGATTCAGAATGCAGCAGTCTGATTGGTCCTAGAACAATGCAGCAGTATGATTGGTTGGCAGGAACCACCCCATCATGCTCCAGATATAAATGAATCCACAACCTGATTGGCTTACAGTAGAATTCCAGAATTAGCCAATCATGTGCAGCCCATTGTGTAAATAATGTATATAAAGCAGATACTTTGAGGGGACTTTCATTCATTCCTCCTCACCACTATGAGCTGAATAAAGAGCATGAAATCACTTTGCGACTCTGAGTATATTTCAGGGGCAAATACTGATCTTGCCTTCAGGCCAGTAGCGCTGCTTTTCCTTGATGCCACATCATGTAAGTCTGCAGTGATTTCTGCTTCCGCCCTGCAAATATATGGAAAACCAAACCCTGATTTATCAATGAATGCCTTGAGCTTCTGGCTGCCCAGGGAAATGGGAGCAATAAAAACCTCTCATACAATCCTGTCCATTTACTCAGATCATCACCAGAGGCCAGGCAGCTAACAGCCTGGAGACAGGGCCTTTTCTGTGTTGGTGCTGTGCCCCCGAAACACCAGTCCAGAAGAAGTCAATCTGGTGCCTGCAGTGTTATTTGATACTCCCGTATTTTTGTTGAAATTGTACTTAGTGTTTCTGATTCCTAATTCACTTGGGATTTTAATCTAGACCATGATTTTTTGTTCTGATAAAAATAAAATTACACATGGAATTCAACATTGTGCTATGGGGGACATCCTGTCAGTGTTAGCATTCTAGCTTGCCAAACAGAA
The DNA here is from genome assembly GCF_965153285.1 of Podarcis tiliguerta. Classification (NCBI taxonomy): domain Eukaryota; kingdom Metazoa; phylum Chordata; class Lepidosauria; order Squamata; family Lacertidae; genus Podarcis; species Podarcis tiliguerta. The sequence continues at coordinate 80,653,299 of NC_139536.1, read as the reverse complement.
CAATCTCCCTTCTGCTCCCCCCACATGCTCTTCTTGGGGTTCTCCTGACCCCCCCCCCCAAAGCCAGTTTTGGGGGAGCCAGGAGAGGGAGAAAACCCCATTTGTGCAAGTGGAAGCCCTCATGCAAAGTCTGTTCTGACGGGATGGGAATTCCACCCTATATGGTTGTTTTTTTAATTGTCTCAGAGTTTTTAATTCTGGTTGTTTCAATTTGTTACATGCTTTGTACTGTCTGGAAAGCAGAGTATAAGCATTTTAACTAAACACAGCAACATTTGCTCATTCTTCCCAGTTGGCATATACTGTGCACAAACAAGCCAAAGCTTTCACCTATTTACCCTTGGGGATTTCCTTGTTGGCTTTTCATTCTCTACCCCACCCCCACCCCATTTGACTCCATTAAGGCCATCCTAGGTTGTTTGCTTGAGCTGACGGGGTTTGAATCCAACAACATCTGAAGGGCCACAGTTTCCTAATCTCTGCACTTTCCTCAGGTTGAGTGTTGCTGCTTATCTAATCACCTGCATGCTTCCTTAATCTTTTCTCAGATGCTGTTCCAGTGAAAGTTGTCTCCAGACTTCTGAATATCGCCTTCCCCTCTCAACCATCCTCTTTGCCACGTCTGCTCTGATCTTTCAGTTGGCTTTAATGTAAGTACCCTAGGAGAGACTTGCCTTTTATTACAGACCACGCTGTCTTTTGACCTGTTACTGCCTTCGGAGGCACTGACTTGCTGCCTTGTCTCTTGTGCTTCTCGGAAATCAATCTTTCAGCAACACCGGCAAAGATTGCCCTGCACATTTTCAGGTAACTAGACTAAAGGAAAAGCAATTGTGAAATTCAGACCACAAGTTGGGCTCATTATACCAGATCAATCTGGAGCCAATGATATTCTCAAAAATAAGCTACTATACCAATAAGCTGCCTATATAAGCTGCCCATCGATAAATGGAGCAGTGCAGGTTGTGCCTTTCAGCTAAAATCTCAACACTATCCAATCTGAAACCATACCTGTCCTACTTTGTAATATTTACGAAGCACTTTCAAACCCACTGGGACATAAACACCTTATTTTGTTGCTGCCGTTGTTAAACAGGAGCAAGGCAACATTTTCTCTTTTGATCTTGGCTCTCAATTCTTTTTTAAGCCTTTTAGCATCCCACCTTATGGGAGGATCAGAAGCTAAGCGAGCCTCCAGAGTCTCCCACAAGCCTCTCACACAAGCTTCCTGTGTTAACGTTGCTGCTAACTAATTTGTTGCAGCTCCAGGCAAGGTGCCCATCCTTGTACCTTTGACTCCTTTCCAGGAAATTTGTAATGGAAGAATATATCGCCCATCCCTCATCTCCCTCTTGCTTTTCCCTTTCTGCCTCTGGGATTATTAAACTACTGTTTTGTTATGCTTTCTTAATAAAACTCAGTTCCTTAAAAAGTTCTGATTTTTTCCTCATCTTTGGGCCCATCCAAGTCTGTGACTTCCAACAGTACCCACCGTGTACACCAGTCAGGTTTTCCACAAGTTGATGTTTATTCTGGTTCAGCAGTAAACAGCGGCATTTCTTGGGGAAAGTGGTGGGACAAAAGAAAATCCTATTGGGCCCATGCCCAGAAGTCATGGAACAAAGGGAAGACACGGCAGGACAAAGGGAAATTTAGGCGAGCCCATTGTTACTACCCCGAGTACTCTGCTGCCTTGACAAAACTGTCTGAATTTATTTGATGCTGGCTCTTTTTGAGTTTTGTTTCGAGTGACAGCTTCTGGGCCAGCCCTACCACTTAAAACACATCATTGAGCAAAGTTCCCATTCATGCTCTGGAAGAACTTATCATTTGAACATGGAAAAGAGTTCTGCAGCTGTGTTTAGAGAAAAAGTGGACCGTGAAAGGGTGGTAACAATACCGCAGATATGGGGAAGGAGTGGAGAACCAAAGGCTATGCTTTGTGCAAGGCCCTTCAGTGAGTGCATGATGAAAAACTCCTCTATAAATGCCAAATGATGACCTGGCCACCAACTTGCTTTCCAAGAGGGACACTTGGGAGAAATGATAGCAGGGCAGTGGTGTGTCTAAGAGACCTGCACTTGTTCCTGAATTGAGATGCCAGTAGGTCCTGTTTTCACAGCTACCACTCTTTCCATACACTTCCCTTATCTCTAGGTTGGCAAAAAGGTTGGCAGTATGACCAAGAGACCCAGAAAGGTCCTGGGATGCAGTTTACTTGCTAACCCCTTAATCTAATGGATTATAAGATAAAAAGGAACAAGCTACTGGATGCAGATGGAAATATTGTGCTCCCACTGTCTTATCCAAAAGCTTTTAACCTTTATATTGCTGAAGCTTGGGAACAGTCGTTGACTTAGATGAATTATTTCCAGGCCACTAACAGCTGTAAATAGCTGCTGTTTCCTGGAGGTCCTTACCAGGGACAGTGAAGCATGTGGCAGCATAACAAGCCTTGATTATGATAATTTTCCTCTGTTTATGATAGCAATAAAGGAGGTGATCCTTATTCTAATAAGTATTTCTACTGCTGTCGGTGAAAACCTCCCTTGCTCAATGTCAGTCAGTATAGATCAGCCTTTCCCACACAGTGACAACACCAGTGTCATTCAGACAGGAAAAGAACACAACATCTGCAGAAGGACATGGTGCATTAGCACCGTCTCTGAAAACAGCCTACCTTTATTGACTTCTTCTTTTGAACCAAAAGTCATGGGAGCAGCCTTACGTACAAAGCTGTTCCGCCAGAGGCAGTGAAGTAGCGTTCAGAATTCCCCACTGCCATCACCCTGAATAATAAGAGTATCTCACAGACTGGATGTGCTTTGCAGAAGTTATTTAAAAAAAAACAACAACCATAGGTCAGCAGCTCATCCACCTATACACAGTGGGTCAACCACAGCTGCGATATCCAGAGGATTGGCTGCATCATCTACAGAAGCTGGCCTGCTCAAAATGGTGAAGCCTGGACTTCCAACCTGAATAGGTAAAGTCCAAGAAGAATTGCCACATTATCTTCTGGTTGCATGAACCAAGCTTTAATGAGCTTTCAAAAAACACTGCAGTGCTATCAGTCCATGGAGTGACATGACTTTTAGTATAGCTGGCGGAAATGCAGGAAGTTACATGGTTTGTTAGAGGGAAAATAAACCAAATTAGAGTGCTGGTATGTGGTTTGTATATAACACAATTTTGAAGCTTGGGAAAATGGATCCCAGAGAGCCTCAAAAGATTCATGTAAAGTTATTTGCATAGTCACATTTAAAAGCTGCAAGCACTTTTAGTCAGGCTTCCCACAGACTTTTGGCTGGCCACTGTGAGAACAGAGCACTGGCCTAGATAGGGCATTGGTCTGATCTAGCAGGCTCTTCTTCGTTGTACTCTAGTTATCAGAAAGCAGAGCATTCTCTTTGTTTCTCTGTGCGACTTACTAAAAAAAGAGCTGTGTGTATGTCTGTGTCCTGTGAGTTAGAAATAGTGAAAGAGGAGAAATTCACCGTGTTACACAATGTATCGGTGTGGATTTCAGTGCAAAGTCAGTTCTTTGGATTGCAGTTTGCAAGTGTAACAGTTGGTGGCAGCTTTGAAACAATTTTTGCTTTTCCAAGTATTGCTGCCATCTGCATGTCTTCAAAGAACAACAACAGAATACTAAATCACTCTTTTTATGTTGATTTAATTGAATGGAATGATACAAACACTCTCTGTTTTCTTGAACCACTTGTTACAAACAATTCTGTGAACTAAAATTTGATGGTTCACATTTACCAAAGTGTCACAAAGTGCTTCAGAGCAGAAGGGAAGAGCTAATGTCAAAAATAAGTTGTTGTTGTTGTTGTTTTAGAAAGCAAATGGAAGCAATAGCAAGCGAAGTGAATTCTGTGTAGGGCTGTTTTAATGTCCATTGAGCTTACCTACTCCAAACACGTGACAAAGAAAGTCCAAAGACTGGTTTTTGTGGAGCACCCTACTATCACTTAGTTTGTGAGTCTGTCCTTTAAAGTTTACAGGAGTTAAAGGCTGAATGAGACAAAAATATGCCCTACTGAGTTCAATGATATATGTATATAGCAAGGATGGGGAACTTGCGGTCCTCAATATGTTTTTGGACTTCAACTCCTATGAGCTCCAACCAATATGGCCAAAGGTCTGGGATGGTGGAAGCTACAGCCCAGCTACATCTGAAGGACCACAAGTTTCTCACCCCTGATATATAGGAGTGCAACCTAAGCAACCTGGTCTCATGAAGGATGTTAAAAGGTAAAGGTACCCCTGCCCGTACGGGCCAGTCTTGACAGACTCTAGGGTTGTGCGTCCATCTCACTCAAAGAGGCCAAGGGCCAGCGCTGTCCGAAGACACTTCCGGGTCACGTGGCCAGCGTGACATCGCTGCTCTGGCGAGCCAGAGCCTCACACGGAAACGCCGTTTACCTTCCCGCTAATAAGCGGTCCCTATTTATCTACTTGCACCCAGGGGTGCTTTTGAAATGCTAGGTTGGCAGGCGCTGGGACCGAACAGCGGGAGCGCACCCCACCACGGGGATTTGAACCGCCGACCTTTCGATCGGCAAGCCCTAGGCACTGAGGCTTTAACCCACAGCGCCACCCGCGTCCCATGAAGGATGTTAATATCCTTCAAAACAAAGAATGCTTAGGCTTTCATTAGAAAACCAGTAAATGTCTAGCCTGAGAGCTATTGGCCCTGCTATTAGTATGCAGAGACAATGCAACATCTACAATAATATAATATGGGCAGAAATGATTGTCTGTGCATGCTATCTGAGGGCTGAACATGCTGCTAAGGCCTGTTCCACATTTGCGTGAGCAGGGTGGGAACTGTTGCTACAACTGCTATTGCAGGCTTCCCACACCAGTACACACCCCAAGTCTTCGCAGGAACAGTTGACAACTTTGTTTCTTCCATTGCTAATGAAGAGAGCAGACTAGTACAAGTGAACAGAAGATTATTGAATGAAAAATAACCAAATTTTCAATGCATTTGCGACTATACAGCCCATCTTCAAGGGGCTACATCAAAGAAATAAAGAGACTATCTATAGGTATGGTATGGCCATCTCAGTTTCATGGCACTGTGCTCAGTCTTGAAGAAAAGGTACAAGAGACTTTCTCTTTCTGCCTGCACCAGGAATGGAGGTCTCTCTCATCACCACAGGGAGAGGAAGATGGAGATAAACAAAGAATGATGGGGAAAACTCTTTCTTTGAATTCCTCTCTGGGTGGGAGAGGAACAGGCTTTCACCCATGGATTGCCCTGTGGTCTGGCACTCACTTCCCTATGGAATGCGAGGGCAGGCAAAGGCACTGGGCACATGCAGCACTCTGACTGATGCGAAACACACACACACACCCAATCCGTTCCTGGAAGCAGAGGATATCCTGCTAATTGGGCTTTAATTGGAGTAATTTACAGGCACGTGCTAGAAGTGATGAGACAACAAAGTGCAGAACATCTCTGCTACAAGGATTTAAAGGTTGGAATTGAAATAAGGTTTCATTTGGTGCCATAGATGGTGGGGGGAGGGGAGCCTATGGTTGTTTTTCAAAGTTTTTCTTCTATATTTCTGATTTGGTAACCCTCCCCAGAACGCAAGGTTAAAATATAATATAAAAAGTGAAGGTGGAAGAAACTGGATTAATAATATGAAATTTAACATCAAACTGGAACTGTGTGTGAGAGAGGAATGGAATGGAGAGAGAGAGAAAGGGAGTCTGGAATCAGAATGCTCTTTCTAGGTTGGGAAAAAATGGCGAGGACAGTCTATTTGTTGGAACGGAGGAGTCTCTAAAAAGCTCTTGAATCCCAGCATTGTGTGTTTGAAAGGGAGGCTTGCTTTCACAACCAATCAGCAGATTAGCAGTGAGAGCAAGCCAGCTGGGATTGGCTGAACTGCAGTGTTCACTCTGCAGGGCAGCCAATCCAAGCAGAAAGTAGAGCTTGTTGCCCTCAGGTTGTCTGCACTACAGTGTTCCTTTTGAAGTGAATGAAAGGTGGGGAAGAACTTCCTTGTCCATATATTCATGTCACACAAACTCGTTCTCTGCACTGTCCTTGAGGTGGACAGCTCCACGATTCCCTTTCCCCCAGTCTTTAAAAGAGCAGGCCAATTTAGTAACATGGATAATTTATCTAGCATGAAGTACTCTATAAAGTTCCCATGGCTATGACATTATCAGATAATGACAGTCAGCCTATCTTTGGGAATCTATATTCATCGCAGGTTCTGAGAATACTGCAGAAGGCCAGCAAGTCATCAAAACTACAAAGTTTTGCCTGATGTTGCCATCTAGACACACCGAAAAAGAAAGTTTGTGTATAGAAAGATCAATGACTTTGAGTTGTCTCTTGTTTTTAGCTACTCTTGGGACTCCTGTACTAAAATGCTTTGGAGTTTTCCATTTCTGAGTACAGTGGTACCTCGGGTTACATACACTTCAGGTTACAGAATCCGCTAACCCAGAAATAGTACCTTGGGTTAAGAATTTTGCTTCAGGATGAGAACAGAAATCGTGTTCCGGCAGCGCGGCGGCAGCAGGAGGACCCATTAACTAAAGTAGTGCTTCAGGTTAAGAACAGTTTCAGGTTAAGAACGGACCTCCAGAATGAATTAAGTACTTAACCTGAGGTACCACTGTACAGGAATGCAGATACATTTTTGGTTCTTGTGGTGTTTTTGTCACAGAAACATTACATTTTTCCAACACTTATTGCACCAGGGGTGGGCAAAATTTACTCACAATTAGCACTTCTGTTGGTGCTTTGAATGCTAGAGGTGTGATACCCAAAAGGTATACCCAAAATGCTTCCTAGAAATATTGAAATTATAAACTTTTCATAAAATAAAATGCTTTGTGCAATAATGTCTATGAATCAATTTTTATTATTATTATCACAGGATCATAACACAACAATGTTGATAATGCAACTTTGTCTTAAAGAGTTCCAAACTAGGTTTCTTTCCCTTTTTGCCATTTGGCTATGAGTGTACTAAATTACCATTGTTGTTCGATTATACTACCAGGATACTGTAATGCACTGCTTAGTTTGTCAGAAACCATGATAATTTGATAATTGGACTCCCTCTGGCAATGTCACTCTAGACCCCCCTGTCCATGACAAGCTGACAGTGTGGCTTCTACTTTAAAAGAAACACAGCAGTTGTAACCAATTGGAGGCACCGATTATTAGGCAAAGGCTGCTAAAGGGATGGTGATTGGTGAATGACTTGTTTTCCAGAAGACTGATGTCCAAAGGGATGTGGAAACCATTGTGTTGAAGGCAGCTAATTTGGCATCATCACCAGAAGGTTCAACAAAATGTGATGGACTCCAGGTCAGAGCTTGCTGTCTGGCTTAGCTCATTGGTGGTGGCTGTTGGTAGGGATAGGGCCACTGATCAACAGGTTAGTAGTACAGTGGTACCCCGAGTTACAAATGCCTCAGGTTACAAACGCTTCAGGTTACAAACTCTGCTACCCTGGAAGAGTTACCTCAAGTGGAGAACTTTGCCCCAGGATGAGAATGGAAATCGTGTGCCGGCGGTGCAGTGGCAGCAAGAGGCCCTATTAGCGAAAGCACGTCTCTAGTGAAGAACAGTTTCAGGTTAAGAATGGACCTCCAGAACGAATTAAGTTCCTAACTAGAGGTACCACTGTACTGCTAATCTGCTGACCAGCAGAAAGCTATTGCAAGCACTTTATTGAGCTTGGTCAGTACCTAATTTCTAGAAAAAGAGATACCTGGGCAACAAATATTTCTTGAAGCACCTTACTCTGATTGAGAAACACAAAACTTTGATGCATTTAAATATACTAAAGAGTAGTTGGAGAAGTTACACATAGTTGAACCCTAGCACTGAAAACTTATGCTCCCTTGCTATTTGGTTTTCTTAGGGGGGAAGGACCAGAGGGTTGCAAGTATGGCTGGAGTGTTCTCGCTCCTTACCAGCAGTGGGAAACATTGCCCTCAGTCTGACCTGGCGTTTTGGTGACAACACATAACCAATCAGATTTGATTACTTGCCAACCTCATCAAGCCAAATTAGGTGAGGGTAGGAGCTCCTGCCCTTACTCTGATGCAACTAAAGGGGGGTGTGCGGATAAGTCAGATACCAGAACATCTGATACTTGTGTTTTCATAACGCGCCCCCCCCCCATAGCATCAAAGCCACATTTGCAGGATCAGGACGGCCAGTGTAGAACAAGAACTCAAGTGGTCACCACAGTACTAGGAGGTAATGCGTGTCTCCAAAAAGCTGAGCGTGAACAAGATCTTTATGGAGGCTACTTCTAAGGCTGCTGATCCTGCTTGGCCAGCTTTATAAATAGCTAAAATGTGTAAATCCAATCTCAAGGAGCAATCTGTGAAAAAACAATATTCTCTCCACCACCAGCAGCACACTCTTTTTCAGTGATATAGCAAATACAAAGAACCCCCGGGGATTAAAAAGTGAAAACTTAAAGGCATCCACTTCAAGGAAAGATGCATAGTTTCATATACCAGGGATAACAGAAAAGTAAAATACCCAGCAGTTAATGATATTTTACGCTGAGAAATCCCTTTGAAAAACAGCGAAGTCTTCTGTGGGCAGCAGAGAGAAAAGCAACAATTGTCGCAGAACACTTAGTACCAGTCATTCGCTGGAAGAGTAGGGAAAAGGGGAGGAATTAAGTTCAAGCTACTGTACTCTGAATTAGAAGAAGAAAAAGTAGTATGAGCTGGGGGAGCAGGGCAAAATAACTAGCAACCTAGAATTACAGACTACCCAGAACTTTCATCATCCTCTAAGCCAGCCTCCCCAAACCTCCAAATATTCAGCTCTCTTTAGCCCCAGCCAATGATCAGGGATGATGGGAGTTGCAATCCAACTCAGTAGGCTGCTCTGCAAAGAAATATTTATGAGCATGCTCAGAATGGAAGAAAGATTGCAATTGGCTTGCCCAATTGCCAGGGCATTGGGGTCAAAAGCTCAGGCATTTGGGGAGCAGGTTTAGGTGGCTGCTTGATAGCTCCTGTGCTCTCATAGGTTGGATTGCCTATATGGATGCAAATTAAGGTTTTGAAAACAGCAGAAGTAAATAGGAGTGCCCTAGCCGTTGCTACATGGATGTGTTTTTCTTCCTGGAGATGGGTGGGAAGGACTCCAGGCCATAGCAATAGTTTTGCCTTGGGAATGGCTGAGCAGTGGAAAGAAGTGATTGGCCAGAGAATGGGAGATAGGCATATATGTCTGAAGCAGTTCAAATGTACTTCTAGGGAGCATGCAAGGATCAGAAATCGTGTGTGTTTATTATTTTGGGGAAAACCTTTATCCCCACCCCCAGCTTTAAACTTCATATGATAGAGTAGTCCTAAGATATGAACCTCCACTGCTTGTACTGCATTGACAGTCTTCCAAAGAACCCTGGGAACTGCAGTTTGTTATGGGTGCCAAGTTATTAGATAGCCCCACAGTGATACAATTCCCAGCACCACAGCAAACTACCAAGCCCAGGATATTTAGGGAGGGCTATGACTTAATGTAAGGGACGCAGGTGGCGCTGTGGGTTAAACCACAGAGCCTAGGACTTGCCGATCAGAAGGTTGGCGGTTCGAATCCCTGTGACGGGGTGAGCTCCCATTGCTCGGTCCTTGCTCCTGCCAACCTAGCAGTTTGAAAGCACGTCAAAGTGCAAGTAGATAAATAGGTACCGCTCTGGCAGGAAGGTAAACAGTGTTTCTGTGCGCTGCTCTGGTTCGCCAGAAGCGGCTTAGTCATGCTGGCCACATGACCCAGAAGCTGAACGCCGGCTCCCTCGGCCAATAAAGCGAGATGAGCGCCGCAACCCCAGAGTCGGTCACGACTGGACCTAATGGTCAGGGGTCCCTTTACCTTTACCTATGACTTAATGTGGTATACTGACTGTGACCATATCCATTCATTCATATATAACAGGGCCACATCTTAGAAGTTAAATTCCTGGAAATGCTCTAGGTTCACTAACTGCAATATCATGATTCAGTCGTTTTTTGTATTGCCAGCTTAAAGTAATCAGTGCACTTAACTTAAAAAAAAAAAAAAGCAAAGCTTTAACCATAATTTAATCGGTGCTGCAAGGAAATGCAGAGGCAAAGAGACCCTAATACAGCTTCAAAGTGACAATCCTAAGAACACATAGTGCATTGATGGATGAGGTTAGGCAACATCATTAAAGCTGTTCATCGGACAGTCTTAACATACTGCTGAAGTGAACACCCCCTCCAAACCCCAACAGATGCTAAAAATAATCCTTTAAATATGGGATCATTTTGACAAAAAGACATGGTCTCCTTGACCACATCCAAGTGGGTAAGTCCAATTTTAAATATGGTATAGTCAAAGTGGTTTGAATTTTATATCCTACTTTGCAAGATTGCCCCACACTATAAACTGGCTCTGGATAGCTGCTAAATATTTTCCCCTTACCAGGTCATAACTAGTTGTAATAATCTATTGCTTTTATTAGCCAAATACTGTACTTTTCCCACAAACACTTAATGGGCTATGCCTAACAACTTAGGATCCTTATAAAATATTTATGCATTTTCATCATATTTTTCAGCAGTTTAGAAATCTAGAAATGGTAAGAAAGTTCAAAACTCATTGTGCAAAAGCCAGATTACTCTTACTATTTACTTATCTTTACTGAAGATTGAACAGATGTGTTTCCAGTTTCAACTTGAGCCGTGTCAGCTTTGCTTGTTAGTGGTTCTCGTTGCTACAGTTTCTGTGCTTTTACCTCTGTAAGCATGAAACCACTAGATGGCACTGGGCAAGGATGTTTTACAAACCCCAAAAGAAACTACCTCCTAGTCCGGATAGGAACTCAAAAGGAAAAGCCAAACTAAAGGGTTTTTTCTCCTTTCATTGTGTGCAAGGAAGACGGAAGCATAGCTGTGTCTGATTTAATGTTTGCCCTCCTACAGCACCTATGTGGGGCAGTAAATTGTAATGCAGTACTGACAGCACAAGTTGTGTGCCAACGAAAACAAACAGAAAGACAAATGAAGAACCTGTCCTCACAATTCTGGCACAAAAAAACTATGCATGTATACTAAAATCAAAGAGATGAAGTTGTGGGTGTTAGAGTGCTGGACTAGGACCTGGAAGACGAGGGTTGAAATCCCACTCAGCCATGAAGCTGACTAGGCAGTCTTGGGCCACTCACTCTCAGACTAACTTAACTCACAGGGTCGTTGCTGTGAGGATAAAATGGGGAGAAGGAGATGTATGTACATCATCTTGAGCTCCTTGGAGAAAAGGTGGGATTGAAATGTATTCATAAATGTAAATCAATCACACACACACAACTTCATCCTTTTGCTTTTAGAATACATGCAGAGGTTTTTGTGCCAGAATTGTGAGGACAGGTTCTTTATTTGGTCCTCCAGCTGGGAGGGACTACAACTCCCATCATCCCTAGCTAACAGGACCAGTGGTCAGGAATGATTGGAATTGTAGTCCCCAAACACCTGGAGGGCCAAGTTTGTCCATCACTGGAATATCCTCTTCCACTTTCTTTTATAAAACCTGACATGGCCATGCTGAAATATACCATATTTTTGGCTCCATAAGACTCACTTTTTCCCTCCTAAAAAGTAAGGGGAAATGTGTGTGCATCTTATGGCGTGAATGCAGGCTGCACAGCTATCACAGAAGCCAGAACAGCGAGAGGGATTGCTGCTTTCACTGCGCAGCGATCCCTCTCACTGTTCTGGCTTCTGAGATTCAGAATATTTTTTTTCTTGTTTTCCTCCTCCCAAAACTAGGTGCGTCTTGTGGTCTGGTGCGTCTTATAGATCGAAAAATACGGTAAGTGTTTCTGCTTGTCCGTGGAGCACTGGAGAAGTAATATCAGTGCAGACAAACCATTTCCTTGCTGAAGAGGGGGAAATTTCAAGGTACTTGCAAGTACATCAACCAACTCCGAAGTATACATAATAAATAAGCAATGCATTACAGTTTACAGTTCAACCCAAAACAAAAACTAGCCAAATTTACTTCTGTATCTTAGGACAGCCTACCAGCACTGCATATATGGTGCCTGTTTTGCCACATATTTTCTAGCTTCATGAATGGCTTGCTGATAAGTGAAATTTGATTGGATGTTAGACAACACCTTGATTCTAATATTAAAATAAGTGCTCTAATATTCAAGGATGAAGATTTGAGAAGTTTACAGCCATATGCTGTTCCATGCCTTCCTGCATCAGTCTGCAGATGTCCCTTCCATTTTTCTACATAAGATAAATTATTCTTCGAAAGATAATAAGGATGAAAAGTTTTACATGGCAGGGAAATCTGGAACTGCATAAAGAAGACAATACGCCATACCTCCTAAGCTAGCCTGCTGCCTTCAGGTGTATTGAATGACACTGTTCCATCACCAGTTTTTGGGTTTTGGTTTTGTTTTTTTAAAGATTGCACTTCCCATCTGGTTGTCTTCTGGAGGTGAAATGAGGGGATGTTGGTGACACTTTGTCGTTTGCTGCAAGCAACAAAATATCTTGGTGCAGCCCTACAGAAATCTCCAGTCACGCCTTTATCAATGTACAGTGGTACTTCAGGTTAAGTACTTAATTCATTCCAGAGGTCCGTTCTTAACCTGAAACTGTTCTTAACCTGAAGCACCACTTTAGCTAATGGGGCCTCCTGCTGCTGCTGCGCCGCCAGAACCCAATTTCTCTTCTTATCCTGAAGCAAAGTTCTTAACTTGAAGCACTATTTCTGGGTTAGCGGAGTGTGTAACCTGAAGCGTATGTAACCTGAAGTGTATGTAACCCGAGGTACCAATGTACTAGAAAACAGATCAGGAAACAGGTACCACTGTAGATTAAATTTCATTAACAATGAAAATAGAGGAATTGTTGCCCTTGAAATGAACCTTATCTGAGATCCACCGAGAGTGCACTTCTACTCAGAGATAAGTTCTGCAGAGTTCAATGAGGCTTTCTCCCAGGGGAATAGGTATTGGATTGCAGCCTAAGTAACCAGAAGCCAGCATGACATACATTCTCAACACGCTTCTTAAAAACAAACATTTTAACATAATCACACAGATTCTCCAACCGTGGGACAACTGTCATCATGTTCAGCAGAAACCTCAAGTGTGCAATCATTCTGTATCTTTTAAAGAAAAGATACAGAAATACAGAAATCGTAGCTAGGACTTATTCATTTGCACCTGGGTAATACAAACTGCACCAAAGTGCGGGTGGCAGTGGAAGACAGAAGTGCCTGGCGTGCTCTGGTCCATGGGGTCACGAAGAGTCGGACACGACTGAACGACTAAACAACAACAACAATACAAACTGCATGTAGACATGGGGAGTGGTTTTCTCCTTTTAGAACAATGTCCTAGATGAACTGATGTTAGTTTATCAGCAATACAGAAAAAAAGTACAACAGAAAGTTTAATGCTTAGGAAAGTATATGTTTCACAACATATAGGGTTTTCATCTGCACCAGTTTTAATTCAAAGTATCTCCCTGGGTGGGACAATCACTCAAAACAAGGATCAATTTCATCGATCAACATTTTTCCAAAAAGTCTAAATGGGCAGTTTTTCATTCCCTGCGTGTTCCAAGCTGATCTGCAAGCAGACATTATACTTACTTACACTGCAACTGTCTACTGTTTGCAGCCGTAACACTTTTGTACTGGGAGTTGTGCAGGTTACACAGGAAGACAAATATTAGGTGATTTTAGTTGCAAGACTATCATTTCTGGAAAGAAATTCATTCGCAAGTCTAAATCAGCAAATTCCCCTCCAAATGGGAATTTCTTGCTATACGGAAAGCAACAGGAAAATGCACTGGACAGTGTTGATTAACATTTATGTAATGCAGCATTGTCTATCCTGCAGCATTGTCTATCCTGCAAATGAATGAGAATAATGCTCAATAAAGAGTCAACTGATATCCCCATAAACAAACCAGGACAAATGATCCTTTAAAATGTCACCTGGAAGTGACTTTAAATTTCATTATCTTCCATGATCCATAAATATGTGGACATTTTCATTTTGGACTGCTTTTCAGTGCCCAGTATACTGATCTAAGTAAATTACATAAATCCTACTTTTTTATTGTAATCCAAGGTAATATGCAGCTGAGGCATCAGATAATGATCAACGACACATTTAAACTTAGTGGCTGACATAGTCTCATCCTATAACATGATACATTGAGACAACCTGCGAAAAGGTTACGATAACCTGGACAAGCTTACCTTGCTATAGGCAGTTGAGCTTCATGTATTTCTTTCTGTTACAAAACACTGAGGACATACAGTACTAATAAAGTGGCTAAAGTGTTTTATCTGCCATCTGTTTCTGGATATTTTGTCTTACCAGTTTATGACAATCACTCTGAATCACCATCAATTCATCCATCGACATTTTGGAAGGAGGGAGATTCCCCCCCCCCTTTTTTTTTTCTTTTTTGCCGTTAGGCATTTGGAAAGGCAGGGAGATTTCAGGCTCATGTATATTTCATAAAAGTATACTGGAAGCTGCAGATGATCTGCCATTTGAGGCTACATTATGAGAAGCATTGTATGCTGCACATAGGAGGTAGTAACGGCGCAACTGTTCTCAGCCCAGATTATTGTGTCCACTTCTGAGTGGCTACATTTTAGGAATACAGATATACCACTTTTCATCACAGATAATTCAGAAAAGAGAAGCAAAGCTGTGTGTTAAAGATTGTGTGTGTGTGTGTGTGACACATGAAGAAAGCTTGCTAGGAACTATACCTTTGATTAGTGCTGCTTCAAATCCCTGCTGAGAAGCCCATAATTTTTCAGTTCATTTGATTTTTCAGTGAATAGGGTTCCTCCAGAATTTCGGGTTCATGATGAAATTCATTGAATTATAGAGTATGTGCACTTTGTAGAGTGAGATCTCTCTCACACACACTTTCTCACACACAGAGAGTAATAGAAAATTTGTAGTATTTTGGAAGATAGAAACATTTGGATTACTCTTGATTATTTGTTGGGTACATATACTGTATATGGTACTGGGACTTAAGAGCATTGATTATGATAATTAAGGACACTGAATAAGGCAAATTAAAGCATGCACATACATGGTAAAGAAGACTGATTTCCTTCATTTCTCCAATTTTGTTCCACTTGTACTGCTCCACTCAATTTTACATCAGCTCACATAAGACTATTTTATTAACACCACCCTCCCTTCCTTGTCACCCCTTTAATTTTCTCCTTTCCTTGATATCCTTTGATTAACTAATTGAAGCTTTTCTTCTCCAAAGTACAAACTGACCCTGTGTATTAGTACTTTGTGCTAAAAACTTTCACACTTATTCCCTTGTTTTCTTTTGTTGCCTTTTGCTTCTATGATGCCATTTCATTTTAATTGATTTCTGTTTCCAGCTGAACTTGATAGGCTCTTTTTTTACTCAATAAAAAGTTTACATTGATAAGTAATACAACTGGGAGTAATACTCTTAGGAGCAATGAATCTTAAATTTCATTGCTGTCAAGAACAAATGCTCAATGCCCAAAGATCACACAGATGAAAAATAAAAGTGTGCATACAATACAACACGTTTGCATAAGGTGCAAGAAAATAAAAAGGGAAAAACTGGTTCACATGGAAAAAAACACATAATATTTTATGAAAGCCACAAAGGAGAGACCCAAACTGGCAGAAATCAAACTCAAATCAAGCAGTTCAGGCTATAGCCTCCATTATGAGGCCAAATGAGGACACAAAGAAATTTCATGTGAATGGAAATGGCTCAAAAAGGAGCTCACATTTTTCACATCTGTGCCCCTGAGGTAGACATGTACTGCCCTCCACATGCTGTTGGACTCCAACTCCCATTAGCCCCAGCCAACCTGGCCAGTGGCCAGGGACGATCGGGGTTGTATTCCAGCAACATCTGGAGGAGATGTTGGCTCCTCCTGGTCTAAGAAGGTAACCCCACACTTTGATGTGAGCAGCTTTTGAGGCGAGAGTTTGTACAGCCGTTGACGTAGGCCTCTGTGGCTCAAGTGCCATATCACTACCATTTCTTAATTCTTCAAATGGCTATCCTGCCTTTTCTTACCTAGCACTCAAGGCAGATCTCCACAACAATGGAACACAATTATATATTGATATGATTATCGAATCATAACTATCAGAGAGAAAAGTTTATGAAAGGAAGAGTGTGCAACTTAAGTTTTTAGGAGTGCTATTTATTTATTTATTTATACAAAATGTTTATATACTGCTGTTCATCAAAAACATCAAGTGATTTACAACTGTTTTACATAAAACCCTTCCAATAAAAACTATGTAAAAATCAGAAATCAGCTAATTTTTATGAAAAGATTCTTAAATTTTTTATGAAAAGAGTCTTAATTGCCTGCATAAGCCTGAGGGAATATACATGGTTTCAGCAGGCATTTAAAACTCAAAACAGAAGGCGGCTACTAATTTTTTTTAAAAAAAAAATGTCTTAAATAGGTTGATCTTTTATGTTTAATTTAATTGTTTTGCTATTTTGTTGTTTTCCAGTCCAGACTCGTTTGGGAGGAAGGGTGGATAGAAATTAAACAAACAAACAAACTTGCAGTTAGCTCTGACTTTCTCAGCCTGCTTTCACAGATCTGTTTTTGGATTTTTGTCCTACAGCTGTTATTTATTCATCCTAGATAGCAGGTCTTCAAAACCAGTGACCTAGCCTATTCTAAGTATTTATCATTCATACCGTACATGCTAAACAAAGTAAACCACTGAAGCTCATCAAATATTAGCAACTTCTTTCTCACCCCTGAACAAAGGCTGGAACTGTTTATCAGAAAATTATCTGAGTGTTCATAAAAGGCTGTCTTCCATACTCTGGGAATTTTTTCTTTGAGATGAGACCAAATCCTACCATCTTTGAATTCTGGTTCCCAGGCTTTGATGACCTGTCTGCCTTCCTGATCCATTATCACCTTTTCTTTGGGTGCAATTCAGCATTAGGCCTGATCCTGCTTTCTCTTCTGGGTGCTGAGCCCCTGCAAATGGTGTCCTGGGAAAGAGCTCATTTGACATGGATCTGCAGACTGAAGAAAATGAGCAATGAACAGGGGCTGGGGTGGGGGGGAATTCTAGAAGGGATGAATAAGTAATTAATTTGGATGTTAAATTATTGAAAATTGAAAATAAAATATGGGGGAGGGGGAATATGGAAAATGAACAATGGCAGGAGTGACGATCTAAGCCAGATTCAGAGGAGTCAAACAATGTTTTTGCATTGCTATGCTATTAAATTGTCATAATGCAGCGCCAGCTAAGCTATAGTGCAGGCATAGGCAAACTCGGCCCTCCAGATGTTTGGGAACTACATCCCTGACCACTGGGCCTGTTAGCTAGGGATGATGGGAGTTGTAGTCCCAAAACATCTGGAGGGCCGAGTTTGCCTATGCCTGCTATAGTGGGACTGGCACAATTTGTGACCCATCAAGCTGAACATGTCACACCCTCTATTCCAAGGGTAAAGGTAAAGGATCCCTGGACAGTTAAGTCCAGCCAAAGTCAACTATGGGGTGTGGCACTTATCTCACTTTTCAGGCCAAGGGAGCTGATGTTTGTCCACAGACAGCTTTCCGGGTTATGTGGCCAGCATGACTAAACCGCTTCTGGTGCAATGGGACACCGTGACGAGTGCCAGAGCGCAAAGAAACGCCGTTTATCTTCCCACCACAGCAGTACCTATTTATCTACTCACACTGGTATGCTTTCAGACTGCTAGGCTGGCAGAACCTATCCCAAGGACTTGATAAGCATTTTATTTTCTGCTTGCAAATGTAGAAAGGAGGGAGCCACAAATAGTGACCTGACAAGCCACAACACATGGCTCATGACTGAGAATCCAGTCCAGGGCGCCATTATATTAGTGCCTCAATTAGCCCCTGCTTGAAATAAGATATTTTCAGTGCCATGCTACACTGATAATTCCACTGGGACGTCAAGACTTAAATATATTTAATATATTAATTCCATGGCTGCTGGAAGCTAATTTAACATTTCAGAAACAATTATAAGTGAAAAATAGCCCAAGTCTAGCATTGCTGAAATAGGTTCTCCCCATCAGAAGAGGCTGAGAAAATGGAGTTAATAGGAGGAAGATGGTTTCTTTTCTTAGAAAATTGTAGTAATGAATGCTGGGAGAACCATCCATATGGTAACAGATTCATTTAATGAATGGGAATTAGAGGTTCAAGGGGTTGGAAGTGTGTTTCTGCTCTGTACAGTGGCTGTGGAATTACTCACTTCTCATGAGGAGAGGCTCTTTCATTCATTTATTTATTTTGCAGAGCCATTGAATAAAAGCATGGGTGGCCCAGATGACATCAAGGAAGGGGGAAAGTTTATAACTGGATTCCTCTAACAGAATTGACAATAGAATTTAGCCAGCGGGGCCTTTTTATTGAAGATAGGGAGAAACTGGAAACTAGTGTGCTCATATCATCTTTACAGAAGTGGCAGTGGGATTTTTTGTTGTTACTTTGACAACCTGGTCTTTTGTCTACGTAAGCCAAAATTTTTGAATTTGAGTAGAATGAGTTCCCATGCATTTCAGCGGCACCGAGACTGTAATCCAGTAAGTACACTTACTAGAGAATTTCCATGAGGAAGGTCAGGTTAGGATGCAATTCTAATCCTACTTACCTAGGGCCAGGCCTACAGAATTCAACAGAGTTGTGTATACCTAACAGTTTAAACTGTTTTTAAAAATAAACGTAAAATCATGTTAATTAACTGTGGGTGTACTGAAGTAAATCAGCACTGAGTGTTGATTTCCTTAAGAAATCATGTGAATAGTTTTTTGTTTTGTTTTTTAATATGGGTGGTGATGTTTTGGTGAGCGCCATCTATCACCATGCTTCTTATTTCTGTTATTGAAACACTCCTGGTGGGGCAAGACACTTTTGCTTTTGTTTTTGAACCTGCTCTTTTGTGCAAGTCTAGGACTTGATGATCAGAAGGTCAGCAGTTCGAATCCCTGCGACAGAGTGAGTGAGGAGATTTCACCCCTCCCATATCCAAGAATCTGCTGATGAGTCTGGTGATTTTCCAGAGAGGAGGGGCGGTGTTCTGCTCTCTACTTATTCCGCTCCAGCCTAACATCAAAGAGTCAGTCAGTCAGTGTAGGAGAGAGAGAGTGAGAGACTGAGTGTTAGAGATCGTGTGTATAGGTAAGGTTGCTGCTAAGAGCAGCTGCAGGCACTCAGTGCAGTTCAGCATTCATTTTGCTTAGACCTCATATAGCTCTGTATATAGTTGTGTATTATAGTTGTAGATAGAATAAAGAAGATATTCTACAGAGCTGCTCTCCGAGTCGTTTATGCTCTGCTATAATCTGCTGTGTGCGACGACTGTCTTCTTGTTGGAGTGAATCCGGTGCTCACAACTCTAAGCTGTGAGTCCACAGCACTTAGACCTGTTCCTGTGCAGAAGGTGGTCTCTGGAAGTGCTACCCAGCTCGCCCAGCCCAGTCGGGGCTGAAGTGGATGAGTCCAGTTGGTGGCACTGGCTCAAGGGCGATGCTGACAGTGAGTTCCCATTGCTTTGTCCCTGCTCCTGCCAACCTAAGCAGTTTGAAAGCACGTCAAAGTGCAAGTAGATAAATAGGTACCGCTCCGGCAGGAAGGTAAACGGCGTTTCTGTGTGCTGCTCTGGTTCGCCAGAAGCAGCTTAGTCATGCTGGTCACATGACCCGGAAGCTGTATGCCGGCTCCCTTGGCCAATAAAGCGAGATGAGCGCTGCAACCCCAGAGTCGGTCATGACTGGACCTAATGGTCAGGGGTCCCTTTACCTATGTTACAGAAAACAGGATAAATACAGTGATGGCAGAAGCAATCCCAGTATGTTGTTGTTATTCCAAATGAAATCTGCTTATGCTGTGAGATTTCTATGGGCTAGTCTCCAGTTCAATATATATAAGAGTGCATTGTGAACAGCTTTTAGTACATTCTGTCTGAATGCTGGATGTGAGATCTCCCTCAGGAGGATATTAGAAAAAACTCTCTCTGGAGGAAAGAAGCAAGTGTACATTCTGTTTTAATAAGGGGACCAGTGCTTTATGTTTATTTATATTGCTGTATGGGAATACACTTTTGTACCTGATACCTGTGTTGTGATATCCTGGGGTTTCTTGAAAATAAATAGATCTGATATCTCTGACTGATCCTTAACTCTCAGCACTGACTTATGCATTCTAGCCTGCAGTAACATCTGCACACTGGGAGCAAATACCAGACCTTGACAGAGTCATGATTCTATTTGAAGAGTGTCGTATTCCGGAGGAGGAAGCCTCAAGTACAAAGAAAACATTCTCAGTATCAGAATTAATGTCACCAGAAACCGACATTTGTCCTAACACTCTGAGGTATGAAGTGCATACATTTCCCACATAACACACTCCTTTCTCTGTCAACAAAACCCCCAGAACTTAGTGCCCCTTTCCACAGTAAACAGCTTCTGGATTATGGAAAGAGATGGGGGTGGGGGAGACAGAGAGGGGTATTTGATTTCTGGACAACCTGAGGTCTGGGTGTACTGGATAAATGCTGGACCTGCAGATTAGTGGAACATTTTTTAGAGAACAGTCCTGTATGTTAAAAAGCTATTGCAAATAAAACAACAACAGGGATGGGCTAGAACCTTTGTCTCTGCTGGACTTGCTTCCTTATTTGCATGGGAAAGTATTCAAAAATTGTGCGCCCCCTCCTTCCCGGGCTGTTATCTAGAGTGGCATGGTGCTCTAATACCCCTCAGCATTCAACCACCTCACTCCACTGCCTGCGTAGATGTAGATGCAAACTAACTCTTTTTGAAAATACCTTCTGATATACTACTCACTCATACTAGGAAGTAAATCAGCTATACAGCTACAAATGAAACGTTTTAAATGTGTTGTAAAGTGCAATATACAAATGTGACACTAGATGGCAACAGTGAGCTATGGCAAATTCGGTGTATTTTTCAAAACTTTTTAAAAAGCATTTTCACAGCATTTTTAAAATATGTTTATCGATTCCACCCCAGCTAATTCAGAGGTATTCTTTTTTCAGTAAACCCTCATTACATGTCACCTTAGCTTAAGACCATGCCAGTGGGCCTTTCGTTTTACTCTACAAATGATGCATTTTATCCTAGCAGGTTTAGATCTATATACTAGACAATGTAACATTTCCCTAAGCATTATGCTGTATCATCTAGAGTTATAATGCTCAAACCTTATCCTTAGTTAAAACAAGTGCCATGGCGGGGATGGGGAAAGCTTCCACCAACATTATAAGCCTCAAAAGTCTATTTGTGTTTAAAAGTAAGCCCCGTTGAGCTCATATCTTGAAATGCAGCACACATTATCTATTTGATGAGGTCTACAAAGGCAGCAAATGTCAAACTTATCCAATAACATTGCCACATGTGCAACAATTTTTTTTAAAAAAAGTGCTGAAGATTGATACATATTGCCTTTGCAAATTTTATACAGGCATGTCATATGTTTCAAATGCACTCTATTGCCTTATGAACCATCTGAGCTTTACTGTATTGGTAGAGAATGAGAAAAAGGTGTGACTACATGGAGGGTAAGCTGTAAGCGAGCTCAGTTTCTGACATCGCACAATATAATTGCTGGTCACAGGGCACTTCTGTTAAGGCATCAGCCTTAGCTGCCAATTTCCTGGCTTTGTGGAGTTTGAGCCAAAATGAGATAGCCTTAATTCTGATCTTAAACTAGCAGGGTTTCTCCCCCACTCAGGCTGGGTTTTTCATTGAAAGTTGCTGCTTTTTCCTTTTAATGGAAGTTTGAGGCTTACAGTGGACCTCAGGAATATCTCTGTTAAAACATTCTCTCTTATAAACTTATAATGACTTTTTAATATAAAAAACCACCACCAAAATTCTTCTTTTTGCCAACCTAGCTGTTTCGAGGCCTGTATTCTGGATCCATTCCAAAGTGTAGTGTATTTTTCCATCTGTCAATTGCAATGGAAAAAGTTTCAGACATTCACAATAATCTGTTTAATCAAAATTACTAATATTATTATTTTTTAAAACTGCAGTTTTTTCCACCCTCAGAGGGAAGTCTGCATGCCAAAGACTGACACAGAGAGACAGAAGGGTATTCTGAAATGTAGTTGAAAGCTTTAGTTCAAAAAATAGCTTATTCGTGTTATTATCAGGGAAAGATCTAAAACAGGGGTGTTTATGGACTCTGATTCCTATCAGTCCTAGCCAGCTAGTAGTCAGGGATGATAGCAAAATAAAAAAATTCCTTCCAGTAGCACCTTAGAGACCAACTAAGTTTGTTATTGGTATGAGCTTTCGTGTGCATGCAAGCTCATACCAATAACAAACTTAGTTGGTCTCTAAGGTGCTACTGGAAGGAATTTTTAAAATTTTGTTTCAACCACAGCAGACCAACACGGCTACCTACCTGTAACTAGGGATGATAGCAGTTGTAGTCCAACAACTATGATGACCCCATACTCCACACCCCCACTTCACAGCTCCCAATGGCTTCATATATATGTAAAAAGCACTGGAGACAAAATGGAACCCTATGGAACCCCACAGCAAGGCACCAAGTAGAAGCTGGTTCTGCAGTTAAGAAAGGAAACACTGTAATGCTCCCAATCCACAGAGCCGTTCCAGGAGGTTACTATGGTCAATGGTATGTAAAAGCCCTAGATCAAGGAGAACTAACAGGGTCACATTGACCCTCTCCTTCACAATAAAGGTAAACAGAGTGACACAGGGTCCAGACAAGTCCACCACACAAGAGTTGAATTTTGCTTCAGCAGCAGTGGTACAACAACATTCACTATTGCACCTGAGGGCAGCAACAAACTTAGGGCAGGCTGCTGCACGGCACACAGCACTGGAATTTGGGGCAGGGGCAGAGTTCAGGAGCAATCTCAGGGGTCCTGCCACTGCTACACACCCCAGCACCTACCAGCTGAGGCAGCATCTTCTCCCTAATGATAGCGTTGACTCTGCCGCCATTTTGGATTCCTTTCTGGGCTGCAGTACCAGGAAACGTCTTGTTGCTGCTGCTTTCCTGCTGCCCAACCACCCCAGAGCTGCCCTGTACAGCTTCTCAAAACCAACAAATTTGAATTGCACAGGGAGAAACACAAAGTTTTAAAATTGAAGATCCATAACTAACAATACAGGCAGAGTATACTCTCGGCCATTTTCATAACTGACAGCTATATTACGCGGGCAGCTGTATCGACATGGCCTTCTATCATCTTGTAGAGTATTGACACTGTTCTTGGAATTTATTACCACAGAGAGTTTGACTGGAAAATTAAATAATAGGAGAGAGAGAGAGGGAGAAAGAGAGAGACTCTTGACTGGTTAATATGATTACATGACTCACACTCTGGCACAGCTACACTTAGGATTTAGTCCCTGAGCTTTGTAATCATCTGGAAATGTCATTACTGACAGTTATCTCCCCTCCCCAATTAGACCTTGGCAGTCTCTTCCTGTCATCCAATTAGAATGTAGCAGTTTCTCAATAGTGCCGTGCATTTAACATGTCTAGATAAGGAATAGGCAGTGTTGCAGCATTTACCCTGTGAATAACATGCTTGCTCAAGCTTGATGCCTTAGTATTTTACTTACATGATATATATCAAAAGGAGGTTGCCTGAAGAGTGCTCTCCTCCCAACTGGTTTGGAATGAAGGTGCTTTCAACCAAAAATAGCCCACACCCCAGTTGCACAGTTCCACAAAACTATTAAATAGATTATTAAAGGAGGTCAGCATTAAACTCAGAGTTGATGAGTTATCTCAAGCAAATGGTTACTGTCGTCCTTGACTTATTAATAATAGCTGACTTTACAGGGTTGTTGTAACATACAGTTGCCTGGGCATAGCCGGGAATCGGCCATCGACAACAGTGTCCCGGTGGAAATCTCTAAAATGTCTGGACGTATGCCAGTCAGTGGCATCGCAACGGGGGGCAGTCCGCCCTGGGTGCCATGTCTGGGGGGTGACAAGAAGGCACCCCGCGGGGGCTCACAGCGGCACAAGCAGCCATCGCACCGCCGCAGCTGCATGTGGAGGATCCTCCATTGCGGCTGCAGTCGCGAGCAGAGAATCCCAGCACCAGCGGCAAACTGCTATGTACAGTGCATGTGCAGCATCGCATGCATGTGCTGTATGTAATGCTGCCGCACATGAGCTCTGCATAGTGGTTTGCCGCCGGTGCCGCTCGAGTGCCATACAGACAGTGGTGGGATCCCTCCGTTGCCTCTACAGCTGCAAACGGAAAATCCTCCGATCGTGGCTGCAGCCATGAGCAGAGGATCCTGGCACGAGCGCTGCCGCCAGCAGACCGCTATGTACAGTGCATTTGCAATGTCACTACGTACGGCGCATGCACTGCATGTAGCAACGCCACACATGTGCCGTACATAGTGGTTTGCCGCCCCAGGTGTCACAACGCCTTCATTCACCCCTGATGACAGTCCATTTGGGAAAACTAAAAAAAGAAAAAGAAAAAGCTCAGCAACTATCAATGTAAGACAACTGGTATGGTGTCTTTTAATCCTAAGAAGTGCATGGTGATGATAATATGTTTCTACTTATTTGACAATTTAGACGGTTCAGGACTTAAAATGGAACTTGTATGTTTGCAATGGACTCTATTATCATTTCCATATTCCCACCCTAAGCTCAGGAAGTCTACCATGATAAAATGCATTTGTGATTAAGGAGGGAAGAGTTCAACATGAGCACCTAGCACCACAATTCAGAGCTGTAGTAAGCCTCAATCAGTCAGAATCGTCTGTGCTTTTATGTGCTAATTGGATAAGAGTTGGAGGTTGTGGTATTGTCAGCATGATGGATTAGGTACACACACAAAAATCCTTTTACCTCCTCATTTGTATTTTAATCAGTCAGCTGCACCTGATAGACTCTTCCAAATGGTCTTTTCGTTTCTCATAAACAGGTTGGAAGCTTACAAGTATGTAATATAAATATGTCAGATGCTGCCTGATTTGCCACATCCACCTGATTTCTTTTTCACAGGCGCCAGTTCTCTTTCTTCCTCCTCACAGATAGCAATGTGGATGCCCAACTCTCTCTCTCTCTCTCTCAACTAATTAAGGCCTTGAAGAATCATACATTCATTTCAGGTTTCTATGCGCTTAGTATTCTTAGTATGGTCTGGTGTCAGACTGACCTTTTTTAATGTTAGCTTCTACATTCTGAGAACGTTTCTTAAGAATTTCTATGCTTCTTTCCTGATTTTAATGGTTGTGTAGATACCTATTGATTGTGGCAACCATCTTTCTTGTGTTTTATTCTCATCTGACTCCCTATACTCATTCTTTGAGTCAGTATTTTGGTTTTTTTGCTTGAAAGCATCTTCAGGCTTTCTAGTGTTTGTGTATGTGTGTGTACACACACACACATTTTCAATTCCTGCCTGCCAACAATAAAACAAAAAAGATGAATTATCTTTATTGGTGTCAGTGGTTTATAAAGTAATGGCCGCTGGTACCATAATTCAGACACATTCGGTTTATTTAGCTGAGTCAATGGAGATATTTGCCAAAGAAGTCAACTTAGTTTGTTGACTAATTAGGTTATTCTCTGCACGCTGTAAAAAGAGATGGATAATTCCCTGACAGATATTTTAAAAAGGCATCACTAAATCTATCTTGGTTTTTTAATATGAGACCATGAGGTGACCATTCCTTTTGATCTCTGAGGCTGGACTAGCGGGTGTCTTGGAAAAGATGTTATGATGAGTTGATGAGGCAGTAAAAACCCAACTACTGTGTCTGGGATGTACCAATTCAAACAGTGCTGGGGGTGGGGAGAGATTCCTATGGCGGGAAGTTGTCTCACTAAACATTGTACCCTACCAAATCAGAACAGCTTTAAGCCCTTGGGTAAACAGGGGAGATAATGAAGGGTTTCATGAAGAATAGCAGCTGCCTTTTCAGCTTCTTGTGCTCCTTGGCGGGGGGGGGGGGGGTTGTTGACACCCAAGTAGATGATATGTGACACAAATTCCACAATGTTGGAGTACTCAGCAGACTTCAAAGGTCATGAACTAAGACTCCTCTGTCCACTGTCCAATGCCAGGCTGTGACGAAATCTAGAGGAAATATGAAAGATATAGATACTCTATATTAGTGGTTTCAAGTTGGTGGTATGTGGACCCCAGGGTGGTCCGTGTAACCCACACAGGGTGTCCATGGCACCATTCACACAACAAAAACTACTATATATATATATATATATATATATATATATATACGAAAGCATATATGTATATATATATATATATATATATATTAGGGGGGCATGGCTTGGCTTTTCAATAACAGGGGGTCTGCAGTACTTAGCTAATTGGGAACCACTGCTCTATATGATCAAGGCTCACACTTATAATACTGTTCTATATAGTACTATTCTATATATTCTATTAGGTCAAATGATATTTCACTTGAAACTATGCTGGGTAATCAGAGTCATTTCAAAGAGAACCACTGATCTTAAGAGGCTGTTGCTGAAGGAATTTTGTCATCTATAAAGATCAATTAATAAATTATTGAATTAGTCTCTCAAAATAATAAACACCATGGAGGTTTTGCTTTATTCACATTGAAAACGGTGATATTTACACTCAGTCTCTCTATGTGTTTTGAAATCAGAGCTTTGCAAACTACCAATTTAGGTTCAACAACATTTTACTACATTCAGTCTGTTAGATGTCTTCATGGTTTACAGCCCAAGCTTCGACTTAGCAAGCTCTCTCTATTTGTTTGTCATATTTGCTTCATTCTCAGAATTGTTTAGCAGGGGGGAAATGCTTAATTTTACATTTTAATTAAAACAGAGAGAATGATTCCCGGTTTCCGTTCTAGCTGTTGAAAGAAAATACTACCCCCTGTGTAATCTGACTCTCTTAATTATCTTATGAAAATTGATCTCCCTTTTACCTGCTCAGACTTTGTTCTTTCTTTCTTTTGCAGTTAGAACTACCATCAAATGTGAAAAGCATTTATGAATGCAGCTGTACTTTGTAAAGGGCATAAAGCTATGTCTGTAGACTGAGAATCAACATTGAATGGTCAGAGAAGGAAGAACGGGGGCGGGGGGGGGGAATCGCCAGCATGGATAAGCTGACACTTGTGCCTACTCGTGTGTAGAAAATATAGTATACAGCATTTAATGGAAGAGCATTAAGCAAAGAAAACAACCCCTCTATCACCTGCTGCATATTTCTTTTTTTGCCACGACAGTTGTGACACATAGAAGATACCGATAGCAGAAGCAGATGCAGTGATGATGGATCTTCATACTTCCTTTCTTCAGAGGCCATCTCTTCTCAGGTTCCCAGCTGTATGGGCCTGTTTTCAGGCACTGGTCTGTGGCTTGCATAGTTTTTTCTGATGCTATGGAGAAATAGAGCTGCATAACATCCACATAATGATGTTTTGGGATGGGTGATGTGGAAACTGGGGCTGTTGCAAGGCAGGGGCTCTGTGAAATGGAAGGGGATAACCCAAATTTGGGTAAGCACAGAAATAAGCAGAGCTATTTTCCAATTCTGGACTATTTCTCCATTCAGCTTATTTCTGAACTCAGTATGAAGAGGGTTTGTGCGCCTAGAAAGTGGGGACTATTTAGGTTTCTGGACAGTGTGTTTTCTTGGGAAGAAAGGGCACAATGACCCATTATATGTGTGTATGTAGCATTAAGTATATTTATATAGATTTCCTGCTTCAAAAACTGGAAGAGTACAGCAAATTACATCTATTAAATGAATGTCAACTAACTAAAATCAAATGCAACAGCACCGAGACACAAGACTCTTCTGCGTTCCATGGTTCATTAAGTGTGCATTATTTATCTCATGTACCATCTTTGCACATTTGCAAGGCAGCATAACAGAAAGGGTGACTTCCTTGAGAGAAAGTGGGGGTAGGGGTGGAAACAGCAGGGACATAAGTGAGCCCAGGCAGTCACCATGCTTCAATGTCAATGCTGCATGCATAGTTATTTCTGGCATTTCCATTCCCAATGTAGTTAACAAGGTATATGTTAAACAAACAAACAAACAAACAAACCAAGTAAAGGTAAAGGTACCCCTGACCATTAGGTCCAGTCGTGGAGGACTCTAGGGTTGCGGCACTCATCTCGCTTTACTGGCCGTGGGAGCCGGCATACAGCTTCCGGGTCATGTGGCCAGCATGACTAAGCCATTTTCTGGTGAACCAGAGCAGCACACGGAAATGCCACTTACTTTCCCGCCAGATCGGTACCTATTTATTTACTTGCACTTTGACATGCTTTTGAACTGCTAGGTTGGCAGGAGCTGGGACCGAGCAACGGGAGCTCATCCTGTCGTGGAAATTCCTTCTGATCGGCAAACCCTAGGCTCAGTGGTTTAGACCACAGCGCCACCCACGTCCCATGGGAATAAAACCAAGTAATGAACTACAAATAGCAGAAAAGAAGAAAAACAAAAGCCAACAACAAAAAATTGCACCAGCAAAACAAAACCAGTTTCAATGAGGTTTTAATCTTGGGCAAGCTCAGTTGGTTGGTTGGTTAAAATGTTCATGCAGGAGAAACAATAACACTCAACTTCAGTCGTTCCAAAGACAAGTCCCCACTAGCTAGAAGCAGCCCCACCAGTAGCCACAAGCAGTTGTGGACTTGGAGCTCTCAAATGTCATCCGTGCACTGTGTGATGCTAAATTTTGGCACCCCCCTCACCTCTTGTGCTCCGTTCTACAGCATTGCTTTGCTGACCCTTGTGGCATGCCACCCAGCGCAACCGCACCAATCACGCTACCCCATAACTACCTCTGCCCCACACTTAACCTCTGAACATGTGTGGGGTGCGCGGGGTCAAGAGGAGGTCCTCCAAATATCATCTGGGCATATGTAATAGGCAGGTTGATGTAGCTCAGAGGCAGCCAGGGGGGTTGCCCTCCAAATGTATTTGCACTCCATCAGCCCTAGCTGACATGGGCAGTGGTTTGGCAGCTGTAGTCCAGCAACATCTAGAGCAGGCACGTCCAGGTTCCAAGAGACTGCGATCTACTCCTACTATAAATAAACTGGCAGTGATCTACCCATTGAATTGACCAGAGTTGTTGAGCTTTTTGCGGAGGCTTCTTCAAAGTTGTTGAGCTTTGTTTGGGGGCGGTCTGTCCTTGGTGTAGCTGGTGTCTCAGTTTCATTGTGAAGTCTTTATGAAATGCTGCATGTTAACTTTTTTCTTTAAGATGCCTGGTGTCTCGTTTAAATTAGGCCTTGTAGAATTTGGAACAGCATCAGACATGACAACCAATATGAGGCTTTGCTTCGTGAGAACATTTTAAAAACCATAAAGCCAAGATATCGTACAGTATTTATGGAAATAATTAAATTGCTTTTTGTTAGCTTCAAACTATGTTGTACAAAGTGCAAGGGCTTTATTATTGTACCGCTATGCATCTGTTTTATTTTTCATAAGTTGCCAAGAGAAGAAAATCATAAATCATTCCTTTTGGTACTACACTAAAGTTAAAATGACTGTCATAAGTTTATTTGCTTAGACAAACTATTTCATTAATCAAGGTAGTGCTAGCTTAGCTGAGCCTCAGAGTCCAGTTAGTTGAAATGCCAAATGACTAAGGAGATGATATATCTGAGTAAATAAATTATATGAAAACCTTTTGAAAAGATCCATTAAATCCCACTATTACATCTGTTACTTGGTATTCATATATTTATGCCTCCGTGCTCTGCTGTTTCATAGAAAGACACCCTTAGAGTCTTTCAATATGTGCGTGATTTGCTATTTTATGCTTGTATTGTTATATAAGCAGTTCATACATTCATATTTATTTATGTACAAGTTGTCTTTCGTGAGGTTGCGTGCAATCAGTCTTTGTTAGGTTTGTTACCTTTAGTTGGTACATCACTGAATCTGCAATCCTGAAATAGTTGATTCAAGTCAATTTTCCCTATTCAGGTTGGTCTGTTCCTTCCAACCATTAAAAGTTTCTGCCTGAATACATTGTTACCTTGGGTTAAGTACTTAATTCGTTCTGGAGGTCCGTTCTTAACCTGAAACTGTTCTTAACCTGAACCACCACTTTAGTTAATGGGGCCTCCTGCTGCTGCTGCGCCGCTGGAGCACAATTTCTGTTCTCATCCTGAAGCAAAGTTCTTAACCTGAAGCACTATTTCTGGGTTAGTGGAGTCTGTAACCTGAAGCGTATGTAACCTGAAGCGTATGTAACCGGAGGTACCACTGTATGCTACTGAGGTTACTGGGGCTGGAGAAGCATGTTCTAACCAACCATCTTTGGGTACCACTCACTGCGATTCTGCTAGCAATACAAGGTTTAAAACATGACTGATCAAGGGACAATAAAAGAAAGAAGTAGTGTGAGCACAGTAGTTTTACTCTCTTACTAGCTTCAGAGGATAAAGTTAGAACAGCAGTAATATAAGACCATCCAGTTCCTCCCAAAGCAGTGGCTCATGTGTTCAACAGGACAAATGGCACCTTAAATGCACAGGGAAGCAAATGCAGATTTCCCTCTGATTCCCCACACCAACTTCTCCCAGCATGTGCAAAATTTGTACATCATGCAACTAGCTTCTAGCCAGCTTCCTATATGGAGGGAAGTTGTGGTGTGGCAGAATGTTTGTACAATCTCCCCTACTGATTTAGTGTGGCAACAGCTTTGCACACACATCACTACTGCATGCATGGGCCTACCATTTGACACATCCATTTGAAGCATCAGAAACAGCATAAGAGAAGCTAAATAGAAAGTCTTGTTTCACAGCTAATTCAAGTATCGTACTTGGTTCAGTAGCCCAGGCAGTGAGGTATTGAGCAAGTGAAGTAGTTTCGAGGACTGGACAGGTAAACCTCAATGCCATTTTGAGAGCCCTTGTCACCTTGCAGTAGTGCTGCTGAGACATATCCCTGCCACAACATCCATCACTGCAGTGTCACTGTATCCCAGTCCTATGTTCAGTACATTTGTCCTGCATTAAGAGTCCCTGTGACCATGGGACAGGGGTAGGGGTGGGATTGGCTAGAGCACCTTTTAGGCACAACACTTATTGTCACTGTTTGGTGATCAAAAACCAACCTTTAATCCCAGACTGTGATGCAAATCTTAAGATCTATATAATAGATGGGGGGGCGAGGGGGGAGAGAGGAATCTTATTAGTACATTCTTTCAGTTTCCCCAAATGTGTCGTTGAAAAATTTGTACAAAAAACTTACACATTCTAATTTGACTTCTTTTTCCCCCTTCTTTTTTTAAGGTATATGTCTGTGCCTAAATATTTAATGTCAAGACAGGTAAGAGAAAAGGCAGGCTGCAAAAGCAGGAAGCTGGAGCAGAGAGAAATCAATTCTATGAAACTATTGCTTTTAGACAACTTCCATCATTCATGTGCCAAGTGGTGAATTATTTTCCCCGCATTACTTAGCCCCAGCAGCATTCTCTGACCTAGCAAGAATCACCATATCTGTTCTGACCCACCCCAAAACCAACTGAAATTTTAGCTACCTCCCCCCAATTCAAAAACACAAGCAATTAGCTTTACTTTAAAACAGAAATGAATTGTGAAAAAAACAGTGAATTAATCTCTTAACTTTTATGTGAATTCGTTATGTGTGAATATAAAAAGACAGCCCGATCCCATTATATGTTTACATAGAAATGATCCACTGTGTTAATGGGGTTTGCGCCCTAATGTGTGTGTATAAGGATTGTGACCTTATATATTATGACCTTCATTTACATATTCCTGCTATATATTAGTGTGTTCTCTATATATGTAGAACTGCATCCATAGTTACCAGACATGTTACAGGACCCGACCCCCCCCCCCAAAAAAAACCCCACCCCAAATGCCTCTTGCAGTCCTCTTTAGCCCTGGTTTTGATGACTGTGAGCGGCTGCCAGGACCATATAACTGTTGGCTATTTGCAGTTTAGTAGCGCTGCAGAGAGCTTGCTGGGGAGACCATGCATTAAAAAGGGACTCAAAAATAAGTTAAACAAGGTTTTAATAACAAAAACAAAAACTCCTTTTACACTAAATACATTAACAAACAAACACGACCCAACCACCAACCCATTCCCCAGGGTAGTGGGAGAGCTAGGTGCTGCTCCTTATATACTATACCCAATTGCTGACACAGCTTGATTAACACAACTCAGCAGCACCTGCTATGTTTCACAGCTGCAAGACTGGGTCTCGTTATCTGCCTTGGCCCTGGCTCTTAAAGACATACACAGCTTGTGAAATAATAATGAACCTTCACATTTTAAGGTGACCATTCAACAATAACACCTGTCCTAAAGGATCTACATTGGCTCCCAGTACGTTTCCAAGCACAAATCAAACTGTTGGTACTGACTTTTAAAGCCCTAAATGACATCACCCTGTAAAGCTGAAGGAGCATCTCCACCCCCATGAGATCCCGCTCCGAGGCCCTTCTGGCAGTTCCCTCACTGCGAGAAGTGAGGTTACAGAGAACCAGGCAGAGGGCCTTCTCGGCAGTGGCACCCTCCCTGTGGAACACCCTCCTATCAGATGTCAAGGAGATAAAGAACTACACAACTTTTAGAAGACATCTGAAGGCAGCCCTGTATCGGGAAGTTTTTAATGTCTGGTATTTTATTATGCTTTTATATTTGCTGGAAGCCACCCAGAGTGGCTGGGGCAACCCAGTCAGATGGGCGGGGTACAGATAAGATGATGATGCCTTCAGAAAGCACCACAGCCAGATGTCCAAAGTTGAGACAAGTGGAACATTTGTTATTAAATTAACATATTTATATCCTACCTTTCATCTTTCAGAAAGGCACCCAAGGCACTTTATAACCACAGGAATGCCATAATTTATTTTATTTAGGAAAACTGTTTCACTGCTTCATCAAGGAGCTCCCCATGAAATACAGATTTAAAAAATTGTCTTGGGAAGGGGCTGAAATTCAGTGCTTCCCCAGCATCTCCTGACAGGACTGGGAAAGACCCTTGTCTGAAACCATGGAAAACTTCTCCACTGTTGATAGTACCAAGCAAAATGGGCCAATGGTCTGAGCCAGTATGAGGCCGCTTCCTGCGATTTTATAAAGAATTACGAAGCAGGTCTCTAGTTAGGCTAGAATATATTCTCTGCCCATGCCGGCACCCTGTCTTCCAAGGAGTCAGATGAGGGTGTTACTTCGTCCTCTATCATGACAGGGAGGAAAAACAGGGAAAGTGGTAGAAGTTACAATTGCCATCTTGTCAGACAACGGTTTACAATCTATGATTACCTGCCAGAGTTGGAATATGTCTTTTTTATTCTGCTTCACTCAGTTCAGCTGTCAGCCACTGCTCACTGCTAAATATAAAACTTCATAGATTTGAAAGGTGGACACCCTAAGCAAGCGTTTCCTCCCCTCCCCCCCAACCATGTGCCCCCATCCCCTCAAATTGGCTCAGAAGTGGGTTGAGAAACGCTCTGGAACAGCACACAAGGAGGACGTGAGGCTGGCCCCACTCTTCACTCTTTCTTGCTTGGCCCACGTTTAATCTTTCTTGTCCTTGGCTCCTCACGGTAGCCCATTAACTCCAAGCTCTTTCCTGCTCCAGCAATTGACTATCCAACTTGAGCTCATTTCCAGGTGGCAGCTGCTGATAGAACAAAGACTTGGACTGCCCCTAGAGAAGAAACTGCTCACAATGAAAGCCATGTTTGAGAGCGCATGCCGGGCGAGTAAACACAGAAGAAAATGCCTATTCCTTCAAGGGACAGCCAAGGGCAGTGATTTTTAAACTTACCACATGTAGACTTTTCCCCATGAGCAGCTGAACCCAGGTACAGACAACTTTTACTCAGGTACAAGATATTTGCAATTATCAGATGGGGCAGTGTCTACTTGAAAGTGTCTCTGCCCACAATCAATACTGAAGATATACCACAGTTCCTTCATTTGTTGTCAGCTTGAAATTTAACCCTAATCTCATGTACCCTGTGCATCATTTCTCCCACATACATGAAAGCGATGTGCGCCCACGGTCTTACTTTGCTGATTTTCAGTCAAGTAAATTCTCTCATTATTATTATTATTTGAATGGCAGGTTGCTAGTATGTCTGCCAAAATAGTTTTCAACAATCTATTTGCAGGAAAGAAATGAACTAGCCTCTTTTGTACTTTCTTACTGGGTTCCCCGCCTTGTAGTCCCTCAGGCTGCAATTCTGAAATCTCTTTTTTTAAGTAGGTTTTGGTTAAGACTGGAATCAGGCCAGTTCCCCCCCACCCTTGTCTTTCTCCAAAAGAGAAATGGATTTATCATTTTGATTCTAAAGGGCCGTAGCTCAGCGACAGAGCACTTCCTTTATATGCAGATAGCTCTACGCTCGATCCCTGTCACTTAACGTTAACACAGATTTCAGAGATCGCCACTACCTCAAACCTTTTTGTCACTTGGAATAGGCGGGAATATGAAGCCAGCTGGTTTGGCTCAGTATCAGGCAGCTCTGTATATTCATTCAATTTATTTGTCAGTCTTATATGCCACCTTTCTCAAATAAGGCTCCAGGGCTGTGTACCTCAAAAAAATACAGAAAAGACACACATACTGTAATAAAAGACAGATCAAATGTAAGAAAAACTATTCCATGGTTTGAAGGCACAATAGGAAAAGGCAACACTGAAATATTGACACTGCTGAACAAATCCACCTAGAGGAGATCAGCTAACAATATGGCTCACAGGTTCAAACCTCTGATTCTGCTCACTACACAAGCTTGGCTTTTTGGAACAACTGGTGCCTGTTGCTACCGCTGCAGTTAACCGACTGTAATTGATGGTTCAGCCTGGCCATTCCCCAAGTCTGTTGCCTAGCTGCTCTTGCCCCTGTCATGTGTCTGGTGCCATTATTTCAGCATTAATAGGCCTTCAGTACAATGGAAGAAAACAGCAGGGATCAGGTATCAACAATGGCAGCAGAAGTGAGTGGCACAGATCCAGAAAACAGCTGATAAATGATGGACTAATTTTGGAAAGCCCTTCCACTGATAACAGCTGCAGAGAGCACTCCTGTCCATTGGAATTAATTAACTTAGAAGACTCATTTATGTAGAAATGCAGGTTCAGCCACCAGGGGGTTATACAGCATTTTTTGGAACAGTTCTTCTCTGGTTCTGTCCATCAAGCAGCTTGGAAGTTACTGCCATGAGATGAATTTTTCAAGATCCTGATGGAATTTACTTTTTTAAGCAGCCATAAAAAGCTGCAATCCCAGAGCTATTGAACCAGGAGCAAGCCCCGCTGAACTCAATGAGACATGCTTCTGTGCACATGCGTATAGGATTGTACTGTAAGCTTCTATGAAACTGTGACTGGCTGTTCTGAGTGTCCTCCTGCTGAGAAGTTTTTGGCTGCCATAGATACTTTTTGTCTTATGGTACCACTGGAAAGTAGTTTCACCACCAATCCCCACCAGGAATTGTAGCTCTCTGGAGGAAATTGGGGCTTCCTAACCAATGGCGGAGGAGGGGGGGTGGTTCGGCCCAGGTACCATCTCTAAGGGGGGGTGATAAGAAGGCACCCCGTGGGGGGATCGCCCCACTGCCCCGGGCAGTCATCGCACCGCCACATGCGGAGGATCCTCTGCTCACGGCTGCAGTGGCGGCAGGATCCCACCGCCGTCTGTACGGCACCCAAGCAGCACCGTCGGCAAACCGCCGCGTGGCACATGTGAGGCACCACTACGTACTGTGCATGCATGGCGTCGCACGCTCATGCGCCGCCAGGCTGTTTGCCCCACCCCGACACCCCGCACCGGGTGCCGGTTAGCCTTCCTTCACCCTGCTCCTAACAACTCCTAGAATCCTTTGAGGGACGTCATGACTGTTTAAAGTGACATCATAGCGCTTTAAATGAATGGTATGAATATGGCCTTAGAATTCACCCATACAGTGGTACCTTGGGTTAAAAACTTAATTCGTTCCGGAGGTCCGTTCTTAACCTGAAACTGTTCTTAACCTGAAGCACCACTTTAGCTAATGGGGCCTCCCGCTGCCGCTGCGCCACCGCAGCGCGATTTCTGTTCCCATCCTGAAGCAAAGTTCTTAACCCAAGGTAATATTTCTGGGTTAGCGGAGTCTGTAACCTGAAGCGCCTGTAACCCGAGGTACCAATGTACTAGAAAACAGATCAGGAAACAGAAGCATTTGTTTCACAGCACCCAGAATAAGCAATCATTAAACACAGTCATTAAACTTCTGAGCAACTACAGTGGTACCTCGGGTTAAGTACTTAATTCATTCCGGAGGGCTGTTCTTAACCTGAAACTGTTCTTAACCTGAAGCACCACTTTAGCTGATGGGGCCTCCTGCTGCTGCCATGCCACCGGAGCACAATTTCTGTTCTCATCCTGAAGCAAAGTGCTTAACCTGAGGTACTATTTCTGGGTTAGCAGAGTCTGTAACCTGAAGCGTATGTAACCTGAAGCATATGTAACCCGAGGTACCACTGTATTCTAAATCTTTCTATATGCATTCCTGTCTCTCTCTCTCTGTTTCGACTCTCCTTTAGCTCTAGCCTTCATGTGAGCCAACCTGTCGTTTTCTATCTGCTGCTCCCAGCCTGCCAATCTCTCTAGCTCCACCCAACATTCCATTCCCCCACTGTCAGTCAACCCCATGGACTTCCCATCTGTTGCAATCTGAAAAAACAACCCTCCCCAACCCATTCAAGAAAAGAAAAAAGCCAACAGGGATTTAGGTGCAGGCTACATATTAAGTGTAATACGCCGTTCAGCTCTGAAATAAAGGGGTTCTGTGTTCAATCCTCATCTCTGAAACGGTCCTTTTGAATGGCCTCAGAGAAGCCATGATCCTCAGTCCTGCTAACACCAATCCTGTTGAAAACAATAGGGCTTAAATTAATTGCTGTGCTCCATTGATTTAATGTGAGCTCATCACAATTAACTTTAACAGGACTGGGGCGCGAATCTGCCAGCCTTGGGTTCTCATCTGTTAAAAAAGAACAAAAATATTAGGAATTACTACTTCCCAGGGTTATTGTGATGCAAAGCAAAATAAGACGTTGCTCATTAAAACGGTTATATAAATTAATAACAATGGTTGCTGCAATTCATAGCATGGTGCTTCAGCTATTAAATGCCCCCTTTTCTTTCTAATATATTGCACCCTCACTCTCCTTCCCTCTTGTGTTGTGTTGTGTTGGTTGCTATAGCTACTAGCTATAGTACCATTCTAGTGACTTTTGTAGACTGTCATCTTAATTATATTTTTCAAGCATATTTTTGCCCCTTTGTGACATTTCCATGACTGCCAAGCACCCAGCATGGTAACTGGTACACTTCCATTGAACGGAGTGTGTTTTAGCAGCATGACGTTCATTGACTTTAATGGGAATCCGAAGGTTGAAATGTTGCTTTGATATGTAGGGTAAATGCTAAAAGTCTAGATTAACAATAACCCAGCAAGACACTACACTTGTTAAATATATTCTTCCAAAGTAATCATTTCAACATTTACTCTTTGAAACCACTAGAGTGATCCTTTTCCACACAGATCATGTAACGTCTCTTGCTAGGCGCGGGAGAACTACAGAAATCCGAGAAATAACCCCACCCCCACCCCCCCTTGTTCTGGAATGAGAGAATGGGACAGTACCTGGGACCTGCTAGGACGCCTGGTGTAATTTTTGTTTGTTTGGGGCTTTTGTAGGGCTTTCAGATGTTTTAAATTGATTTCTGGCTGCATAATTACACAGTTGTGCTGAGGAACAGTCATTCAGTTGCATCATCATTATTGTTGTTGTTGTTGTTGTTATTATTATTATGATGATTACAAAGGGTCAAAATGACTTGGCTTGCAAAAGCAGGAACATAGGACACTGCCTTTCACTGAGTCAGACCATTGGTTCAGGGTACTAGGACAACTGGGAGTGCAAAGCATAGGAGAGAAGTTGAGATGGCGAAGATCCAGAAGGGAGATCTGGATTTGTCTCACTGCCTCAAATCTCCTTGGTGGGTTTGCTTGTTTTCTTCTTTTGACCTTTTGCCCCATCATGTATGCATTAAAGCAGCTGCTTCAGCCTGCATCTGGGGGAAGGGCGAAATCTTCTTCACCATCCCTGACTCAGCTCCTCCAGAACATAAACAGGCACCTATTGATTTAAGCTCCTGAAAGAATTGCTATTTCACACATGCATACTTAGCTTTCCATGATGGCTGATACATCAAGGGGTGATTTGCATGTGTGAACGCACCGATACAAGTTGGGGAAATGTACCGTGTGCTTTGCATGCAAATAGTCTGACTTAGAAGAAGGCAGTTTCCTATGTTCTTAAGTATACATCAAATACAGATAAATTAAGTGTCATGCATGCATACATGAACCAAAACCAAGGCACTCAAAGAAGAGATTCACCAGGTATTCTGACATATCTAGTAAGGAAACTTTTCACCTATAGCACTGCATTCCTTTCATTAGATTCTGTGTAAGATTACCATGTACTAGCTACCTTATTTGACCCTTATTTGACTCCATTTCATTGGTGGGAGAAACAATCCTTTATAAATATACATTAGAGCGATGCTGTGACTAGCTTAATTAGACAATTATTTTTTAAAACGCTTGTGATATACTTGCACTAAAATCCTTACATAACCACACACTCATTATTATTAACAACACCAGTATGTTGATCTAAAAGGTAATTTGAATAAAGGAAGAGAGAGAGAAATAATAATAAGAGACTTTCTGTGAGTCATATGAAATACTGGCATAAACTTCCCTGTTTATGGGAGAAGTAGTTTCCACACTGCTTAAAAGACTTCTGTGAGGTCAAAATAAAATGGAAGCAATATTGAAAAGGATCAGGGATCAGAGATTAAAAAGCCAACATTCAGTTTTCTTGGCACAATCATGAGCAAAACAGTATCCTCAAAGGAGACAGCTCCACATACTACACACTTACTCAATCATTTAAACCACTTTAAATGCTTTGCATCCATGTCAGTATTTATGAATAACCTTGCTGGGGGATATCTAAACTAGCTTGGATATTGACTCTGATCTAGCTCAGTTGGCTGATAGTGCCAAGGTTGCAGGTTCGTTCCCCATATGGGACAGCTGCAAATTCTTGCATTGCAAGGGGTTGGACTGGATGATCCTCAGGGTCCCTTCCAACCCTACAATTCTATGATTCACACACAACATTTGATGCAGGATTATATTCAAACTGGACTGTGTGGAGGAGGATACCACATATTCACAAGCAACAAATAACTTGAAGCTCGGCTAATGGGCTTTCTGCTGAATACAGTCTTTTCTTAGCTGTTGATATTATTGTACATGCTCTTTGAGTTAAAAACAGATGCAAGGCCCATCCCCTGGAATATTCTGTAGAATATTCACGTGAATACTGCAGCTAAAATTCAGCAAGGAACCTCTGTCAGGTGTGCCTGCAGGAGCCGGGCCCTGTGACCAATAGGACTTTGTAGGACTGGGCCTTCCTAAGTTTGTTCTGAAGAGGCAAGGCGCGGCCTCACAGGTGAGGCTGATTGGTAACTCACAGCACCTGGTGCCTCACCTGCCCTGCCACCTCCACCACCGGTGAAGAATGCCACCGCCACCAGTGCCATTTCTGAGCAAGATTTCATCCATTTTGTGTGAGATCTCAGCCAAAGTGGCATGATCTTGCTTGAAATTGGCACCACCCGGCAGGGCACACAGCACTGACAGAGTGGGCAGTGTTAGTGTCAGCAGTAGGTATGATGTTGTTGGCAGGGGCAGTAGGGCAAGGCAGAACCAAGCAGGGCAGCACTTCCCATTTTGCCTCAAGCAGTGAAATGGGATGTGCTGCCCCTGCTGACTATAAAAATTATCAGTCACCAACAGTGCTAGGCTCTGTACAATATGTGACATTAAACCACATTATTTCCATAACCATTACGATAGCTCTGAAGGCTGAGCCAGGATTATAAATAGGTTATAAATTTCTATGTTGCAAATGGGGTGCTCAAGAGAAGAGTGGCTTGCCTAAGGCAACTCATTGGCTTGTACCTTTGTGGCTTCATAAATCATGGTTTATGAAGCCACAAAAGTGCAGGCCAATGAGTTGCCTTGGGAACTCAGGAAGGAGCATCAGAAAAAGCTTAAGCCATGGTTTATGAAGCCAGGAAGGAGTTGGAAGGTCCTCTTTCATCCCTTCTCTCCTTGGGTGACTGCTTGGGGGCAGGGATCCAAGCTTGTTATAAACCTACAGTACATAATTACATCGAAAACAAGGAACTCTGGTCTAATATTGGTTAAATAACCAGAGTAACAGCCAACACTGAATGAGAGTTCCCCATGTTGGATAGAGCACTCACTGTCCAAAGTTCTTTGACAGACATTTTTCAAATATGGTGGGAACTGGGATTCAGAATAAAGCAATCTGCTTATGCAAATATTTTTATTTTTTTAAAAAACTAAAATCCAGGAATACTTGATGTGATTTGGTTTAATATTTGCATTCCATTTTTCCAACAACAAACGTTGAGCTCAAAGCAGCTCACAAGAATCACAACTGCATTAAAAAGCAACATACATTGCAATCATTATAATATCAAACACAGTAGGATATAAATAAAGCAAAGAACAACAACAGCAAATTCACTAAAGCAATTCAGTTCAGTAAAGTCATGGTAATTATTGCCATCTATAACCAAAGCTTATCACCCTGAAGTATCAAAGTAATGTATATTAACATTATAGGTTTTACAGTGAAATCCCATGGTTTAGACAAAATGAGTCACACTCAAGTTTCTTGAGACATATCCTGGGGCTCCCAAGTTCAATCAAGTATGAGACAATGTGTGCAGAATTAGGTATACACTCGATGGAATACTGGGTGTGGGCTAGCACTATAAAATACTGTTGCATTGCCATTTCTATTGCCAACCTTCAAGTCTGCTTTCTGACTTATTTAAGGACTCTTATAAATCCAGATGGTTCCAACTCTCACATAGCAAAATCATACCTATTGATATTGACTTGGAACTCTTGTATAATTCAAGCGAACAATATATTTATCGTAATATTCAAATCAGATTAAGGGACATTGAAAAACAAAATCTAAATAAAATTTGCTCCCCCAAGTTCTATTGTTTAAATACAACAGATAACAGGGGCACTTATACTTCAAAAATAATAATTCCAGTCCAATGCAGGGCCTTTACTTTAGCTCGATTGAATATTTCCCCTCCCACAGCTTCATTGTGGATGTTTTTTGAATGTGCCGGACAATGTAGAACATATCATTTCCTACTGTCCATTGTACAACCAGCTATACAAACACATGCTATGCTCCTTTTTTGTGTAGTCTAACATCACAGCACAACGAAAATATCAGATTCTGTCTGTCTGACATTAACCCGGAAGTAACTGCAAGGGTGGCTGAGTTTTTATCAATAGTATCTCTTAGAGTTAGGACGTGGGTGGCGCTAGAATGCAGGTGGTGCTGTGGGTTAAACTACAGAGCCTAGGACTTGCTGATCAGAAGGTCGGCAGTTTGAATCCCCGCGACGGGGTGAGCTCCTGTTGCTCGGTCCCTGCTCCTGCCAACCTAGCAGTTCGAAAGCATGTCAAAGTGCAAGTAGATAAATAAGTACCGCTCCGGCGGGAAGGTAAACGGCATTTCCGTGCGCTGCTCTGGTTCGCCAGAAGCGGCTTAGTCATGCTGGCCACATGAACCGGAAGCTGTATGCCGGCTCCCTAGGCCAATAAAGCGAGATGAGTGCCGCAACCCCAGAGTTGGTCGCGACTGGACCTAATGGTCAGGGATCCCTTTACCCTTTACCTTTATCTCTTAGAGTGGTGAATAGCACTATTTAGTGGGAAGAAATGCCAATAAAAATCCTCATTAATGCATATTTTACATGGCTGTTTATTTGTATACAAAATTTTTATATATGGATGTTTTATGATGGCTTATATTTGTAATGCTTAATAAAGGTTTGTCAAAATAAGACAAAATGAGTGCTGGTGAACTAATTGTTTTTTATTTGCTAGGCTTGGGTTTATTTTTAAAAAGTTGAAAAATAGTCTGTCTGTCTGTCTGTCTGTCTGTCTGTCTGTCTGTGTCATCTTCTTAAAAGTTGTATCTTCTAAGACTTAACATGATTAACTACAATACACCATCACAGAAATATTTATCTTTGCTTAATTAGTCTCTCATTACCATGAGAAATTCACTTTACAGTATTTAACTTATAATTGCTCGTGTTCATATCTTAGCTTGGAGAATATTTATAATTTACTTCTTGTTTTCTGGCTCAAGGCAAGAACTAGACCAGCCCATTTTGATACAAGACATCACTTTTGCATTTTTAATCCCCCCCTCCCTCTTCCTTCTTTCCCTGGGAACACCTTAGAGGACTCTTCATTTTATTTCTAAGACTCTAAGAGAGGGAGAAAAGATTTCAGAAATTAATATACGTTTATGTCCTCTTCTCATGAAGGAAAGAAAAAAGTATATAGCTATGAACATTGACAGGCGATGTACCAAATGCCCCTTTTACGCTGGCCGTTTGTACGCATTTAGGAACATTGGAAGACAATGCCTAGCCAAAGGGCAGCATAAGTCAACAGACAGGCTGAAACTGAATGCAAAAATATGGAGATGACACTGAAGGATTCTGAGGGTGTAGCGACTCTTGATCTGGACAGTTTCTGATGCATTGCGACAGCTGCTTTGCTGAATATTTGGTGCCTGTTATTGCCCAGTAACCCACAACGCTCCACACCAAAATAGGCTTGCAAAACCAGCCCCCAGGTTTTGCCCTTGCTAATACAAAGAGCGCCACACGTAACAAGAGTAAGGGTGTACGTGTGATGAAACATGCACGATATTGGGTGGAGGTAGTAGAACAGCCGCTCAGAAAAGTGGCGGCCCGGGTGGGAGATTATGAAAATGTACTGCTGAATAAAAGAATATCACAGGTGGAAAGAGTGATGTATATGCATAAGGGGAAGCGAAAAGAAATAATAGAATAATATGCTTTAGAAAAGAACTTGAAAAGGAAAGCAAGCTGGTAATTCCTGAGGGTGGGTGGAAGAATAGGAG
The DNA here is from genome assembly GCF_965153285.1 of Podarcis tiliguerta. NCBI lineage: Eukaryota > Metazoa > Chordata > Lepidosauria > Squamata > Lacertidae > Podarcis > Podarcis tiliguerta. Next base: position 80,610,109 of record NC_139536.1, on the reverse strand, counting down.
GGCTTTTGACTAGCATGGGAAAAAAATACAGACCAAAGGAAGACAAGAAGAAAAGAACGTTTTGTAAAGTTAAAGACAAGAGCTTGATTAAATCTTTGACTATGTCCCCAATGAATGTCAAGGCAACTGGGCGTCTACTTTATTTGCAGACCAGGAGTTTGCTGCAAACTTTAATATATTCCAATTGATCTGCCTGTATTTTGAATTCTGCACTTTTAATTACCTGCTTGATTTAAGAGCTGCAGTTGGGGAAATTAACTGTCATTACTGCCATATTACAGACACCCAGGTATGTATAGTGACTGGGTTCAGAAACAGGCAAATTCACCAAAATCACCCATTCCTTTCCGAAAGATGTTCACGAGAAGAACAAACAAGTCAGGAGCAAAGGCAACACTGGTATGGGAAGAAAACAGTTTTCCCTTTCTGCACAATACCCATCTGTGCTCTTGTGGGTCTTCTTTCAGTCTGTTAATATCCCATGCATGGAAGGTGAGAATAGCTTTGCTGTGATGGAGGCAGATTTATAAAGGTGAATTGATGGGCTGGCTATGCAAAGTACTGAGAGGGTCATTCTGCATACATCCTCCAGTCCTCTTGATTAGCATCAATTGTTTTCAGGATTCCATAGGTAACCAATTTCCAGCAGTACTTAATACCCTGCGTAAAACCGGGGCAGCTTTGTCCTTGTGACCAGCTTATTGTATGGAGGCTGTGCCAGCAATGTGATGGTTGGAAAGTTTGTCCTCTGTTCATTTTTTAAAAACCAAAATCGCAACACAGGTTGGAATCCAGCTTGAAAAGCATCTTGAGCTCTAGAATTTGAGTTTTGATCTCTAGGTGGTAACAACGTGGCTTTTCAGTTAGTTACAAAGATGGCAAAACAGAACAATACAAATAAAATAGCACTTAGCCAAGGGGGGGGGGGGGGCGGTGTAAAGAATATTGGGAGGAAGGTCTCACACGTATTTGTATCTTTGCAGACAAACAGTTATTTGCATAGGACAGGTGCTCAGTGGACATTGTTGTATACTGTGAATCCAATTGTTGTGTTTCGCAAAGTGAACTTGGCAAAACTGAGACATCTTCTAAAGCAGAATGATTAGCCAAACAGGATATTAGCTGAAAAGTTTGACAATGTTATATGTGTTACAGGATGCAAATTCGCTGGATGTCACATCCTGTATGTTGGAAAAGCAAGCACCTACAATTATTCATACCCAACTACAGAAATCTCACATCTGCGACCACAGCCAAGAACACAGGCTTCCACATACATTAATTTAAATGGCCATAATTTTTCAGGTTTGGAAACATTTCCATCGTAAAAACCAACCAATTCAGAGACATTGGCTACAGATTGTCTTAATTTGGAGGATAATAATCAATGCATTTTCATTCATTTCTGAAACCTCTAAGAACATAAAAGTCCCTTCCTGGATCAAATCAAAGGCCTTTCTGGTCCATCATCTTGTCCTCACAGTGGCTCCTCAGATGCCTCAAGAAAGCCACTGAGCAAGCACAATAGCACGATCTGGCTTGTGATCCCCATTAGTTGGTATTTAGAGGCACACTGCATCTGATACAGGAAGCAATATAGGCACCATAACTAGTAGTTTTTACAGTCTTATCTTCAATGAATTTATTTACTGGTAATCCCCTTTTAAAGCTTTCCAAACCTGTGGCCATCATTACTCCTTGTGGTAGCAAATCCCATGACTGAACTATGCACTGTGTGAAGTACTTCATTTTATCTGTTGTGCACCTTCCCACATTCATTCATTTGACAATCCCAGAGGGGGGACTTATATGCATTTCTCCACACCGTGCATATGCCCCTATAGCCCCTAAGTGGAAAAGAAGTAAACAAGGTAATCTTTCCATATAGAGTTGCATTTTACTTGCCCTTCTCCACCCCTTTTCCTGCTATCTTTTTGGCACTTAAATGAAGTGTATATGGCTGATGTCAGCTTTATGAGAATTCTCTGTAGCACCAGCATTTGTGGACCTCTGGCTCCCACTGCCTATTCTGAAATCTGGCTGGGTTACTGACAAAGGTGGAAGCCGATAGGTCTACAATTCAAGCAGGTTGTTTACACACAGTGCTTCTTTTCTTTAAAAATGTTTAGGGGTACTCTAATTTTGACTCAAGAAAACCCCCATTTTATAGTTCAAATCGGGGGGGAAATAAATACAGCAAATGGACAAAAGTACAAAGATTCACAAAATGTTTAGGGGTATGCATACCCCTGCGTACCCCACCCCCAAAAGCACTGCATACACAACCATATACTGTTGAAAGCTGTTATGATGGGACCACAATGGACAAGCATTGTAGCAGGAGACTCATGCTTTGCTTGCTTTCACAGACTGCTGTTGTTGCTGTGCTAGGAAGATGGGAGTGTCAAATGTAACTAGGCTGGCTCAAGTGGGTTTTGGGTTGAGAGCCGAAAGCCCCATTTATTGTAGACTGCCTCTTTCAGACCCATTAACGGCAGTGACTTGTGCAGCGTTGTGTTAACAAATGGATACTGTGTGCAAACATCTCGACTACCTAAAAGTGGTGACTTTCCATCTGCAATTAACAGACCTCAGCCACACAATTTTTTCTCTGTGTACAAATAGGTACAGTTGCAATGTCAAGGTGGGTCATCTTTATACTGGGGGGAATCTGAAGAAGGCAGAGAGAGAGAGAGAGAGAGAGAGAGAGAGAGAGAGAGAGAGAGAGAGATGTGATGGTTAACCATTTTCACCCTTCAACCCAGGCACATTGCTTGGATTTTAGGGAAAGCGCCACTACTTCGAAGAATGGCCCCAAGGAAAAGAACTGCAGTCATTGAAGGAAGCTGTACCCCTGCATCTGTCCTGCTGAGATTCTTCGCTGCAGAACAGAACCTTTTCATAGGGTTGTAGCCAACAAAGGTCTCCCTTTAATGCAAGGACTTGAGTGCAACAAAACTTTATCTCCCAGTATACCCTTCCCCATGGGGGGCACCCCATAAACAGACTGAGGGCACTCTAGCTGAGGAATCACACCTGTCTTCCCAGAGCTAGTGAGCCCACCTGGCCAGCTTCTTCAGAATACCTGAAACAGATACATACTGAAAGGTGTGATTTCAAGGTTGGAGTAGGTTGGAACAGGTGAGGGTCACCTGCCTCATCAAGTCCAGATGATCCAGACAACATGCAAAGTACAAAAGGGAAGTAGAGCTGAGGTGCTGTGTCTGCTCAACTGCCAATGTTGATGGATTTGGGCTTGGATGCTCCTGGACCTCTACAGGACTGTGCGTCAGGAGTGCGTGCAGGAGCCAGGCCCTGTGACCGGTAGGGCTTTGCAGGACTGGGGCTTTCCCAAGTTTGTTCTGAAGAGGCAAGGTGCTGCTGCACAGGTGAGGCCAATTGGTAACTCACAGCACCTGGTGGCAAGAGCCGGGAAGGGATATAAGGTCAGCATTTCCCTTTGGTTCTTTGCCACAGCAACACGCTTCCTGCCTTGCTGTGTTTGGCTTCTTGACTCCTTGCTTCCTGATCCTCGGACCCTTGGCTTCCAGACTCTCATTCCTGTTCCCACCCTGCCGTCTTGCCGCTGGTCCCGATGTCCTCTGCCAGGACTTTGACTGCCTGTAAACCGGACTGTAACGCTGTGCTTCGGGTTTGACTCTGGACTGTATTCTGACTGTTGGACTTCAGACTTCGCTACTTGGATTGACCCTGGACTGTGTTTCCTGACCTTGGACTTCGGACTTAGCTTGTGTGGATTGACCCCTGGTCTTTGAACTTTGGACTTAACATACAGTACTGACTTGCTCCTAGGTTCAGGCTATATATGCAGCACCTCTCTAGTTTAGAAATCAAGGTGGCTAACATTCTAAGCTAATAAAAATATGCAAGGATATAAAGAAAGCAAGATCCCAGGATACATCACTGAGATGGAACCGAAAAGCAGATCAGTAAAGGAAAGCCTAACCAAAGTTAAGAAATGGAAGCAGACATATTTCATTCAGAAGCACCAGCAACTGAGAAAGCCAGCAAAAGGACCAAGTGGACCTCTCTTGGGAGACTATTCCAAATTCTGAACACACCAGTAAAATAAGACGTGGTTTGTGTCATACAACTAATGGGAATGGCAGAGGACAGGGGCCAAGCCTCACGGGTAAATCATAGCTCCTGTGCAATTTCATACGGGGGTGGAAAGGAGATCTTAATTACTCTGGCCTCTGTGTATGTAAACTTTAGAGCTTTAAAGCTCAATGCTAGTACCATGAAGTGGGTCAACAAACCAATTACATAACATGCAATATCAACATTATAATCCGTAAGGTTGGATTAATTAAGAGAACAGTGGGCTCTGTGTATAATACAACAAAGCACTGCATATGTTAAATAATGACCAAGTGCGCTCAATTTTTCAGCGATCAACAAAATGCAATACATTTAGATGAAATAAATGGAAAACCACAAGGGCAGGAAAACAGCCTCCATCAGTAACTAATGCGCACTCTGCATACCAAAGCGGTTCCTTGCCGTAACTCTTAAATATCATGGTCAGCCTTGTTGACCTTTTTCAGCTCGTTTCTGTAGTTGTGTGAATCTGGCACCAGGCCTAAGAGGATGACATTAATAGCAGAGCCACTCTTGTTATAAGGACCCTGGAAATCACACCTTTCAATATGTTTCTGTTTCAGGTATTCTGTGCCTGGAAGAAATGCAGCCATTTTCACAGCAGCTGTACTGGTAAGAAATGACCCATAAGCAGCATGCAATGTTTATTTATGGCATTTATTTCCTGCTATTTGCCCCAGGAGCTCCAGGTAGGACAAGGGCTTCCCCTTCTATTTTCGCAACAGCCCTGTGAGGTAGGTTAGGCTGAGAGACAATGACAACTGGCCCAAGATCACCCAGTGAATTGAGTGAGGACTTGAACCCCAGTTTCCTAGTTCGGCACTCTAACCACTACACCACCTCTGACTCCAATAATGCCCACCCACCTTTGCAACACAAATCCACCATTGCAGCGGGACTTCTAGTTTCTCTTCTCCCTCCTTTAGAGGAGATTTGTGGTTGGTGGGGAGAGAAGCCCTGTTGCATAAGCAAATAGCCACTTGGGCTATCTTGGATATCAGCCAGAGTGTTTGCTTCCACTCCCCTGATGCTAACCACGCTTATTTGGATATAAGTACCATCTTGTTGCAGCAACAGTTATTGTGGAAGTCATAAAATGAGCATCTGCTACTTTGTATATGCAGCCTGTCACTCCATGACTATAAAATAAGAAGGAAAAGATGCTGCAACAGCCAGTGACCTCCTCAGTGGGCCATGGCCCAGCCAGGCTGACCTAGGTGTGTGTTGTCACTGCCCCCATCACCTCCATCATTCTGGGAGACGCATTGGACTTCAGTCCAACTGTACCACTGAGCATATTGAAATAACTTTTACATTACTGGGATGCAGAAGGAATTCTAAAAGTTTAAAATAATGTTATGCTGAACTGTAATTGACATTTTAAATCACTTTGGCATTTTAGATCACTTTAAATTAAAGACGAATAATTAAAGTTCTGAGAAACCTCGGCTTAAAGGTATAGTGGGAAAAATAAACAGGGACTGATATGTTGAGTATAACCGAGACATCTGGAAGTACTGTGGGCACAGTAAACAATTGAAGTCACATTGATGTCAATGTGACTTCACATTGATGTCAATGTGGCTGTTAAACACACACTTAGTTTTGACTGGATTGTTTTTTCTCCAGTGGAACGACAATGTGAATATTTTTGGACAGGCAGAAAACGGAGTCCATTTCACACAGCAAAATACTTTTAAATCTCTGTGCTCTAGTCAGTGGGAGGAAAATTGTGCATATATTTCCAAGTGTGCTGCTGGTAGAATCCTGCACAAGCAAAACCAAAACCAAGCGGAAGCAGCAGGATTGTTAAATATTAATAAGTCAGCATAATAAAAAAGTATATTGCACAAGGAGCTAATTAACTCCATTGCTTATTGATCTGCCTGCAAGTCATTCAGCAGGTCATATGCGGTGTTTACATTTTCTGTAAAGTGCATATGACTTAATATCAATCAAAGCTGTTTGCCAAAGCTGATGTCTCACCGTACCATATCAAGTAAATTATAAGGCAGCTGCTAACTGCAGCAAGGTAAATCTTACAATTTTGCAAGTCATACCCTGTATAGACGTGCAGAGTGTTCTGTTCTTTAATTACACTAACAGCCTGATTCTGTGCTCTGAAATAAAAGTTGGAAATGGTTGGGTGCGAAGGCTAGAGCAGTTGTTCAGCAATGCAAGTCCAACAACTTCTAGAAGCCAAACAGCTCTCCAATACATTTAGTGGTAATGTTGCATTGTGTACGAAATAGGCAGTATATAAACATGATCTCCACCATCAGGTGTCCATCACAAAGGGAAAGGAACAATAAAAGGACAGTGGGCCAAGTATACAGTGAACAAAGGAATTCATACAATAATGAAGGTCTTTTGTGCAGATAAGCTATATTCAGTTTGCATAAGCGTAGACAGTACAATATTTTGTGATGCCTCTCTTTAGTGATGCAACAACATGCAATTCCTTGGTTTTGAAATTATTGTTTGAAATAAGAACATAATTTCCAGTAATGAGATCAATTAGCATGAAGCATGTGTGTATATAGCCCATAGTTTTGCAAATTTATGCTACCGAGTGTCTTAATTACAACCGGGAAGTGAAGCTGGTGGAGACGGGGTTTCTTTTCTGGAGTTGGAAGTTGCATGATAGATAGAACCATCGTTGCTCATGGTGTGCACAAACTCATTTGTCTGGCCAAACAGTTTTTAAGTTGCTGTTTTTGTACTCCTCCAGTCAGGCCTGCCAGCTTGGCCTGAGGACCGTGGGTCACACATGAATGTCAGTGGGTGTGCTGACATAAGACATGCGTGCCGGCGGGAGCCCCTGTCATGTGTGCAGCCCTGGTGCAAAAAAATGTGGGTCCCTGGTCCCTTCATAGGGAATGTTGTGGGGGCTGGAGCACCCAGGGGGCCCACACAAGGCACCTATGCCTCCTATATTTTATTTTCATCTTCCCCCTACCTATCTGCAAAGCTTGCCCTCTTCACATGTGAGGGCTGTTTCCTCAGTCAAACATGGCTATCACTTTCCTCCCCAGAATTAGGCTGTTTGCAAATGTTGTTATTCACAGTGCAACCCTACACATGCCTAATCAGAAACAAGTCCGACTGCAGAGTTGGAGGCAAAACACATAGCCATGTGCACATGTATTCATTCACCCTCATTTGCTTTCTCTCTTGAAGCATAGGTAGCTCAATTGGTAGAGCACAAGACTCTTAATCTCAGGGTTGTGGGTTTGAGTCCCGCATTGGGCAAAAGTTTCCTGCATTGCAGGGGGTTGGACTAGACAACCCCTCACAGTTCCTTCCAGCTCTATAATTCAGTGATTCTATGCAAGTCACACAGTTCTGTTCTTCATGGGGGGGGGGGGGGAATAAAAACAGAAAAAAGTTCTTTTGAATGAACGAAACATTGATGTATGGGTGATATCCGACATTAGTTATATGCAGAGCCGTGTCATTGAAATCACTGGGTCTCCTCTTAACATGACTTGACTAAAGTTCACCAAAGCGTTTGTAGCAATCCAGTTCAAGAATAGTGTAGCCATTATGGACATTTAAAGTGGAAGATGTGTTGAGTACAGTGCTGGATTACCAAATAGGCAGAGTAAGCACCGGCCTAGGGGCCCCATGCCTCCTAGGGGCCTCGTGACAACAGATCAAAATAATATTGATTTCATCTTGAAAGAAAATTAAAAAGGGATCAGGAGATATTTTTTTTTGGGGGGGGGGGAGATTTCAACTGCCTATGGACCTCCTCAGGTTTAGAACCCATCAAAGTTTTGAAAAGGACAGTACACAAAGAGACAACAGATCAAGGAGCCATGTTCAAACTCATCTATAGGGGCGGGGAAATAACACTACATATTAAGTAATTTATCTCTGAATGGTTTTAATGACTCTAATGTATTGCACTTTGGACAATAAGGCCACTGAGATGGACTGGCTGAGGTGAGGCAATGGATCAAGAAGTTTTGGTGGATCTCTCTTTAAAAACAGAAATATTGCATTTGCTTCTCCTGAAGTTGTGCAGGGGCAGGAAACCACTGGCCCTGCATGGGTCCAAATTTGCCCCACAAACTATGCCCACCCACTCCACACATAGAGTAAATAGGCAAATATTCCTTTCTTCACCAGGTTCCACTGAAACGGGTGATGAAAGGATGTTTCTCTGCAAGCCACACCCACAAAGGAAGATTCTTACTTTGGGTCAGCTGATGTCATTGTGACACCAGGCGAATAGGCAGTCCTGCCTGGCAGTCAAAAGGCCCATGTGGTGGAGGAAGCCAGGAGTTGGCCCACCAGTCAAATCCTGCCCCCCCACTTCCATGCTACAGGCTCATAAATGTACTTGCTTCATTAACGCTGAAATCCAATGTAGACTTCATGTACATAAAGATAGTGGGACTTGGAATTCTGAGCAGAGATATATGAACTCAGCCTGTATGTCTTCTTATATCTTTATGCCTTGCATTTGCATTCTTTTCCAGTCAGAAGCAAAATAATACTAATAATAACTCAAGGAAGCCCGGCATTACCAGACATACTGCTGCGCTGACCTTTTTGCACTATGCAGAATATGAGCCATGTCAGCTAAACTTTGTTAAGAGGAAATTGGCAAGATCTGCAGCGTGTGCATCTAGGTGGCTTATCAGTAGTTTAACAGAGATGCTGGTATCTAATTGTGTGGAATAATGGAGATTATTGTTTCAAACTCCTAAACTGCTCATTATACAAAATGATTTTCTTGGTTCCTTTGAATTCGTCTTTTATGTTCCTCGCTAAGTGAATGCAAGTAAAACTGTAGCCTTGAAATGTGACATAGCTCTTGTATCCTTGAAAGAGCAAAATGGAATGGTCCCTTAGGGTCCAATGAGCCATCAGATCAAATAATAACTGGATATGATTGTCAGAGCCTCATGCAAGTAAATGAGTATTAATAGCCAACAGAAAAGAGAAGTGTCGTTTTTCGAGGCAGATGTGCAGGAGGAGTCCAGTAGCTGTTAACAATTAGTATCCTGTCTCGTTTCTGACACATGTTATGTTTCTGAAGGGTTCTGGGAAAATGTCTGGACAGCAAAATAATTTTACTGTGAGCTCTGCTCATTCTTTGGAATTTAAAAAATGGAATAATTGACTTGGGGCTGTTTCCAGTGAGACCTTTGCACTAGAGCAAGAATGGGGAACCTGGGGCCTTCCAGATATTGTTGGGGTGCAGCTCCCTTCACTCCTAGCCAGCATGGTCAATAGCCAGGGAAAATGTGAACTGCAGTACCAGCACCTGAACGGCAATATTTTTCCAGTCTCTGAAGTTGGTTAGAGTGTGGTGCAGGTTCAATCCCTGTATGGGACAGCTACATATTCCTGCATTGCAGCAGGTTGGATTAGATGATCCTTAGGGTTCCTACCGACTCTACAATTCTATGATCTACGCTTTCACAAGGTGGAAAGCCACCCACATACCATGGCAGCTGCCCCAAGACTTTGGGGGACAGTTGTGATATATGGCATGAAGTCCCGCAGTTGTCAGGGGAAACTGGTGCAAGACTGGGAGCTTCTGAATGCAGGCATGCTTTCTGCTACTATAAAGCAACAATTGGTGTGGGTGGGTGAGAACAAACCCTAATTCCTATAATGTGGGCTTTAAATGGTTTGCAGAAAGTCTGGTCTGGTGTGCTATACTATTGCTAAACATCTGGTACTAAAAGCTTGGAAAGCTGAGTCCTCATCATAGACTCTTGACTAGAAGTGGATCTTACTTTTTTGTCAGCTATAGCTTTATATTGCTGTTTGTGATCTTCCCTGTTTAGGGAACTTTTTTAATGACTGATGTTTTAATGTATTTCAAATCTCCTGTTGGAAGCTGCCCAGAGTGGCTGGGGAGACGCAGCCAGATGGGCGGGGTATAAGTAATAAATTATTATTATTATTATTATTATTATTATTATTATTATTATTATTATTAATTTATTTATTATCTCAACCACAGATTCCAGGGACTGAATTAGGTACGCATTCCCTTTTACAGTACCTCCACTATTGGCCTGGGAAGTGGCGTACACATGACTTAAGCTACAATCCATATGCATCCTGTATCCATCCTGCTGTTTCTCATGAAATGCAGTGTTTTGATAGCTTTCTCCACAAACCAGCTCCAATCCAATCTGAGAAAAAGAATTATGTAGCTGCATTTCAAGCTGCTAATGTATACACAGCCCTACTTAAAGATGCAAAGTTTCAACTATCTGTTACATTCAAGCCTGGTATCTCTTGTAAAATTGGGTTGTTTTTGTTTGTTTGGAACAGTTTCTAAAGACCGCATTCCTCCTGGCCTTCGGCACTAAAGGTTAACAGAATTGCTTATGCAGTCTATTGAAACAAGTTAATAACATTTGCAGTTCATGGTGTGTCACAAGCAGTAGCTACGGTGTGATTGAAATGTCTCTCTCTCTCTCTCTCTTTTTTATCAGATTCTGTTTTCTGGCATTTATAGCTTTTTCTTCTAGAATATGCTACTTCATATATACACCATTTTCTCATTTATCATCTGCCCAGTTAAGAACGTTTTTGTGGGAGTGAGTGGAAATAAAATCTGCTCAGCTGTGAACATATATAAATACAGGTGTGGAAAGGATGTTTTTAACCAGCTAAAATATGTTTCACGTACGTTCTCTAAAAGCAAAATCCCATGTGCTTTATCTTGACATAGAACTGGTTCCTCTGGTTGTTTGCCTCTGTCTCATTTTAATAAATGTGATTTCTGTGTGAATATAAAAAATGGGGGTGGGGTAGCAGCGTTTGCCTTGTATTGCAGATATTCCCTAACAGAGTGTGAACCTGGTAAAATGTGGTGTAAGCTCCACAGCTCTCTTCTCCACATTAATAGTCTGTGGAGAAAGAGCAATTTACCAGAACTTGGGTAAATCAAGGTTCTAAAACAAGCAGCCTAGACAAGTGGAGCAGCTCTATGCTGCAGATGGCCCTGCCCCAACCTCTGGAAGATAATGGAGAGGAATGTGGGGAACAGGAAGAGAGCCTGAGCACAAACCCTTCTCTCTTCCGTGCAGTGTTAATCACATGGGGAAAGGAACATCTGAATAGGGCTCCCTCTGGCCGTACTCAGACAAGCCAGCGTGGTGTAGTGGTTAAGAGTGGTAGACTCGTAATCTGGTGAACGGGGTTCGCTTCCCCACTCCTCCACATGCAGCTGCTGGGTGACCTTGGGCCAGTCACACTTCTCTGAAGTCTCTCAGCCCCACTCACCTCACAGAGTATTTGTTGTGGGGGAGGAAGGGAAAGGAGAATGTTAGCCGCTTTGAGACTCCTTTGGGTAGTGATAAAGCGGGATATCACATCCAAACTCCTCCTCCTCTTCTTTGTGCAGGAAAAGCACACACATATTTTACTGCTGTGCACATCTAGACATTTGAAGTTCCTACAGCATGCACTTCAGGAACATAGATGGCTAATTTTCAGCAGCCCTCAAAGCTGCAGCGTCCATTTCTTGGAAGATGCAATTCATCCTGTAGGAAGTGCTGTTGTCACAGCCATCTATTGCCTGTCGAGTGCAATGTGAGCAACGGCGAGTGCAATGTTGAGTGCAATGTGAGCAATCTCTCTCTCTCTCTCTCTCTCTCTCTCTCTCTCTCTCTCTCTCTGTGTGTGTGTGTGTGTGTGTGTGTGTTGAAAGAGTACTCACTGTTTATAGCCCTGTTTACCACTCTCTGTATTGTAAGCTGTGTGGTTTCCATTAGTTGAGTTCTTTTCCTTTTCTGTATTGCGGCACACAACCCTACATACATCACTATTCTCACTCAGAAAACTTATTTATTGTCTTCTGCCATAACATATAATAATAATTTATTTATTTATTATTTATATCCCACCCATCTGTCCAGGCCTCCCCAGCCACTCTGGGAGGCTCCCAACAGAACATTAAAAACACGATCAAACATCAAAATTGCCTTCAAATGTCTTCTAAAAGTCAGATAGTTGCTTATTTTCTTGACATCTGATAGGAGGGCATTCCACAGGGTGGGCACCACTACCGAGAAGGCCCTCTGCCTGGTTCCCTGTAGCCTCACTTCTTGCAGTGAGGGAACTGCCAGAAGGACCTCGGAGCTGGACTTCAGTGTCCGGGCTGAACAATGGGGATGGAGACGCTTCTTGAGGTATACAGGACTGAGGCCATTTATATGTAGAACACACACACACACACACACAGAGAGAGAGAGAGAGAGAGAGAGCAGAAGACTTGCCACGCACTGATCTCTGGTTTATAGTGTAATTGAATTGTATTATTGTTTATAAATATTTTAAGACTGCAACCCAGTGTACAAATACTGAGGAGTAAGCTTCCTTGAATACAGTGGGACTTACTTTCAAGTAGAGTGGCATAAGATTATACTGATGCCATCTGGGCAGAGAGGCAACTTCTATAAATGAACACTATATATATATATATTGGAGAGAAAATTATTTTTTTCAAATCTGGCTGAGTGCTTTGCTCTTAGATTAGTGGCAAGTGCTATGTCCCATATTCTCTCAGACATTTTAACTAGAATTCAACTGAGTGGAAAGCTGTAGCCTTATCTGGCTATTCTGAAAAGTTGCCAGAGAAACATTTCATTATTCCATGAGCATTCTAGTTCAACACATCCATTTAGAATTGCAAATTGAGATCAAAGGGGCTTGCGTGTATTTCAACTGTATTTCTGTCATCATAATTATCAACATAACAAGGCACAGACAGTTACAAATTCATTATAATCTACTACGCAGTATGTACTGAAGAACAATTAATCAAAATGTTTATCTTTCATTAAAAAGAGAGCAGTAATTTCAGCGAGCAAAATAATATATTGGGTGAGATGGCAGCAATTCTCTCATATAAGCAGTTGTCAAGAGTTCTTTTACATACAATCCCAGAGTAAGAGGAATGAGGAAACTTTGGCTGTCCAACTGTTGTTGGACTCCAACTCCCATCAGCCCCAGCCAGCATGGTTTATAGTCGGGGATGATGGGAGTCAGAGTTCAACAGAATCTGAAAGGCTACATGTTCACCAACCCTGATGTATAACATGCACAGCATATACCAATCACTTTTCCAGAAATACCAGTTCTTTTCTTTATTCTGCTCCAACATCACTAGGCAAATAAATAGTGCTCCCTCAGGGCATTGCTTGCCGCTGACCATGAGCGATTTTGTCGTCTCTTCTCTCAGCCAACGAATGAGAGTCCACAATCTCCAAAGAGAGACCATTCCAATGTTCAACAGCTCTCGCCATCAGAAAGGTCTTCCTGATGTTTAGTCAAAATCTCCTTCTTCACAATTTGAATCCATTAGTTCAAGTCCTACAGCCAGTGTGGTGTAGTGGTTAAGAGCAGTAGACCCGTAATCTGGTGAACCGGGTTCGAGTCTCCGCTCCTCCACATGCAGCTGCTGGGTGACCTTGGGCTAGTCACACTTCTCTGAAGTCTCAGCCCCATTCACCTCACAGAGTGTTTGTTGTGGGGGAGGAAGGGAAAGGAGAATGCTAGCCGCTTTGAGACTCCTTCGGGTAGTGATAAAGCGGGATATCAAATCCAAACTCCTCCTCCTCTTCTACAGGAGAAAACAAGCTTGTACCATCTTCCATGTGACTGCCCTTAAGATATTTGAAGACTCCAAAGCATGCTAAAATAATCAGCTATAGCAAAGACAACCAGTGACGGGAATGAAAACAACAGCTGGTGGGTTTGGGGGGAGGTGAGGGGGGAGAAGAGGAATAAACAGGGTGAAAAAAGAAAAAAGCTCAAACTGCTATACTAATATGATGTTGCTTTACCTACTTTAATAGGAATCAAGTTGGTTTGAGTATTTAGGTGGATTATTTTATCTGTGTAAGTCCCTGGTAGTAATGATGCTTTTCTTGTTATTACTAGTTTAAAAGCTGCTGCTATTAGCAAGAGGTACTGTTGCTCTTCACTGATTCCAGATTCTTTTTACGTTAAATATCCTTACGAGACAATGATGGAGAGACTGACTTTTCTGGTTGGCAAATGAGGACGAGGGAGGATTGGTTTAATTATTCTCAATCCCTAGTCGCATAAAACACCTCAGGTTTATGGCCTTGTTAATTACAGCCTTGTAATTGCTGAACTACAGAACAAATGTTCTTGTTTATTTCTTGCTTTGGTTACCCCGCCCTCTTTGCTGAGCCCCCCCCCCCCAAATATCTGGGACCACTGCTGCTTGCTCCCTATAAAGCCAGAAAGTCCCTGGATCCAAGGAAGCAACACCAGTGAACTAACTGCTTTCGCTTATCTTCCTCCCCTGCAGCTGGAGCACAAAGTTCCTGCCACTATTTCTCAGGGACTTAGTAACTGAACAGAGCAGTAGTGGCGGCGACCCATTCAAATAGGCAACAAAAGCAATATATTGATATGGCAGTCCTTGCACAGCAAGGCAGCACTCATCTCCTGAGCTGCTGCGATCCTCCCTCCTGTAGACATAAAGGCCTGCAGCACCATAAAATAAATTTATTTATAGGGGTGGGGGCAAAGGAAGACAGAAGAGCATATTTCAGGGTGTGTGTGTGAGAGAGAATTTTATCCCAGACACTGGATTTCAGAAAAAAGAAATAACAGTATATTTCACATTAAGACTCCCATCCTAAATGTATTTTCTCTGAAATAGGTCCTATGGATTTTTATTATTATTTAATAGCTAACTTTTAAGTAATCGTGTTTAGGATTGAAGCTTTATTTTATTTTCCCCCTTTCTGATTCAGTTATAGTTGCCAGGTGTTGGCAGATGCGTATGTTCTCTGAATAGGATTTGCACATTTTCCCCTTCCCACCCTGCCTTACTACTGATCATGTATGCAGCCCTGAGAACATGCTTGGAGGCCCTCTTACACTACAAATCCCATTATATGCCAACAGATTCTCAGGGCCAAAATTCCCACTGCATAACACACATTTTTTCTCACCCAAAATTGCTCAAAACAGCTCACAAAAATCTTTAATAATAATAATATCAACACCTCCACACCCAACAGATCATTTCTTCATTAAAAAAAACTCCAACAACCCACGATGCAGTTTAAAACCAATTAACAACAATAATAATAATTTATTTTATTATTTGTACCCCGTCCATCTGGCTGGGTTGCCCCAGCCACTCTATCAAAAGATGCCCCCTCCTCCCCCCTGTTTTCCTGCATGCCTCAAGTACTCTACCCCTCCCGTTGTGCGGGTTCAAACCGCCAACCTTCCCATCGGCAAGCCCAAGAGGCTCGGTGGTTTAGACCACAGCGCCATCCGCATCCTTGGTTGCTGCCAGGCCATGCTGCAAAGCTTTCCATAGGCACAGAAAAGCATTTCCCTGAGAAAACTGAGAGGAAAAGGAAAGCCAAATATGGGAAGGGAAAATCCTACAGATCCCACCCCCCTCTAAAGGAAACAATGGGGAAGAGCTGAGTGTCAGTGGAGCTTGTCATTTGATTTCCAGTTGTGAAGTTCTCTTCCCTGCCCCACTTTTGTCACTATCAGGCACCTGTGGAGAAAGGTGCCATCTATTATATGTCTATTGATAATAAAGAAAAACCTTTGGGGTATATGGAAAGAGCCAGAGAGGTGCAACAGTGGGAAGACTGGTGGGGGAGGAAGGTAATTTTGTGTTGGGGCCACTTGCCTGCCCCCTGACACCACCTTATACTAGTAGCCTTTGGAAGTGAAAAGGTGTCACCATGGCCCTGTGTACATTGTCACTTGCTGCAGTTACTACTCCATTCATATAGGCCTGTGGCAAATATTCAGTTTAATGTGGTGGTGTGCTCCATATCTGAAACATTTTGCAATCGTATTTAGCTTTTTATTGCCCAAATAATCAGCTTCTGTAAAATTCTCAAAACTCTGATTCATCAGAGTTTAATGGAATGGATGCGGGTGGCACTGTGGTCTAAACCACTGAGCCTCTTGGGCTTGCCGATCGGAAGGTTGGCGGTTCGAATCCCTGTGACAGGGTGAGCTCCCGCTGCTCTATCCCAGCTCCTGCCAACCTAGCAGTTTGAAAGCATGCTAGTGCAAGTAAATAAATAGGTACCACTGTGGCAGGAAGGTAAATGGCGTTTCCGTGCGCTCTGGTTTCCGTCACAGTGTTCCGTTGCACCAGAAGCAGTTTAGTCATGCTGGCCACATGACCTAGAAAGCTGTCTGTGGACAAACACTGGCTCCCTTGGCCTGAAAACGAGATGAGCACTGCAACCCCATAGTCACCATTGACTGCACTTAACCATCCAGGGGTCCTTTACCTTTTTACCTTTTACCTAATGGAATATCTTAGCTGCTATTTTCATTGTGAGTTCTATGTTGAACTTTGATGTGGTATTATAATTGTTCCTGGCAAAATTCCTGGAAGCGCATTTGCATAAAAAGAGGTATTAGCCAGGCAGCATTTATGCTTGTGTCTTAAATCACTGAAACAGATGTGGCGGGTAATCTGTTCATTGTAAATACATCTGTGGGGTGTAATTTGTTTCTGGAAAAAGAGGCTCTTGGATTTTCTTGGTTCTTAGATGATGCTGTGTGGTAGAAGGTGCTTAATTGGCAATGCCGGTCAGATTTTAATCCATCCTGATTATAGAGCTGCCCCACTGATGCTGTTATTTATTATGGAGAAAAATAGTTTTGTGTTACATGCCCCAATTAAACCAATTTAATTGGAATTCTTTTTGCATTATTCTAATTGCGTTGCTCTACAGTCCCATTTGAAAAATGTGGTTATTACTGCTGCATACTGCATGCCACTTTAATTATAAATGATGGGTCAATTTCTTGGTAACTGTTGTGCAGGACAGCAAGAGAGCACAACCTGTAAGCAATTTGTCATCTTCCTGTGCTACTTTAATTGACAAGACAGTTAGGACAGAAATCATTTCACAGCTGTATCTGGAATGTTATTGGTCAAATTTTCCATTATTTGCACCGCGGGGGCGCTTCAAGTTTTCATTTGTATCCACAGAAAACGAAGGCAGAACAATGAGCTAACTAAATAATCGTTATCACTTTGGCTGAAGCTAGATGATATTGGGACAGTTTGGACACTGAACTAAGTGGCATTTATGCGTCAAGTACTAAAACAACTGATGTGTTGTCACACTGGGAGCATCTTGGCTCCTTCAAACAGCAGACAATGAGGATGACGAAACTCACCATCAGTTCTGCTACACCACAACTTTTAGTTTACTAGCAACTACCAGAGAGAGATAGGAGCAGCTAGTTTCAGCCTCATTGTACACCACTGGTTTTAGAAGGGAAGGCATCAGTTTGTAAGCCTTGACCCACAAAAGCAACTAATAAATAATTTTGATGAATGAATGAATAAAATCATCTGCAGTGTATAATCGCATCCTGATTGTTGGTTTGCAGTCATAGTCTTCTGAACAGGATTTAAAAGCTTCCATTTGATTTCCCTATTTAAATGTCAATTATTTGCCATATATGTTTTTAGGAAGGTTTTGGAATGAAATAAACAAAGAGGTCTTTGATTCGAATGCTTTAAAAACCACCTGTATTTATTCTATTTAAATTATGCTATTCAGCTTTTTAATACTAACCATGCATACACAGAATTAAATTCTGCAGAATTCAGTGTATCAAGACGATGATGGTGATGATAAATATTATTTATACCCCTCCCTCCCCAGCCAGGACTGGGCTCAGGGCGGCTAACATCAAAATATAAAATATATTAAAAACATAAATCAAACAAATGATTAAAATATAGCTTAAAATCAAATCTGGAGCAAAATAATGTTTGCTGTCCCAGGATATAAACCTGGGCTTCCCAAATGTCTGAGTTTATTGCCACCCTCCCATGAGCTTATAAAGACGTCACTGACCCCAACCCAAATAATTAGGAATATATATGAAAAATGTCAAGAAATATCTGTATATAATTAATATTTATTAATCATCAATCACCATTACTAGGCAGCATAAAGCATAAAAAAGAAATAAAAGGAAGTGAAAATAATAACGATGCTATAACAAATACATAGATTCTTCATTGGCAAGGGAGGTGCACTCTGTACATGCCCATGTACTTTATTTCTGAGGCTCATAGTTCCTGATTATTGTACCTTGCAAACTTCCAGGCCCATTTTTGTCCTCTTTTGACAAGGTTTTTATTTACCCTCTGACACAGTCCCATTGACCCCAGGGATTCAAAATCAATGTCTCTAGGAATCGCTGGTGTAGTCTGATGATGCAGCAAACTTGCTGAAAGTAAATGGGGGCTGGTCAGTCCCTGAATGAGAACGCTCTTGGGAACTATGTATCTGCAGATGAGTGGAAATTGAGACATAAATATTAATAATACCTAACCAAACAACTCCTCCAAACAATACATTGGCAAAGTAAAATGTATCTGCTTGCAACAAGAAATCTCTAGCATTTAGGTCAGCGTAGGCAAACTCGGTCCTCCATATGTTTTGGGACTACAACTCCCATCATCCCTGACCACTGGTTCTGTTAGCTAGGGATGATAGTAGTCCCAAAACATCTTGAGGGAGGGCAAAGTTTGCCTATGCCTGATTTAGGTTGTACTCCTGTACACACTTACCTGGGAGTAAGGCTCATGGAACTCAGTGAAACCTGCTGCTGAGTAGATAAAGCATAAGAGAAATGTGCTCCAAGAAATAAACAGGCCTACCAGGAAAGGGCTGGTCAAGTCATGCAGAAATAACAGATTGATTCCCCCCGCCACTGCCTCCCATGGCCAACTGAAATGAAAACTGAAAAGCCTGATTTTCACTTGCATCAGAAGTACAAAAGGGCTTTTCACACATAAGGGTTCTGAAAGGCTATGGGAGTAGGAGAAAACGTGACCTGGAAATGCACTAGTAGATCGGGTGCCACAGAGGGAGAAAAAACCTGCCTTTGTGTGCTGCAGTGATGGCCAAACTTGGCCCTCCAGCTGTTTTTGGACTACAACTCCATCATCCCTAGCTAACAGGACCAGTGGTCAGGGATGATGGGAATTATAGTCCCAAAACAGCTGGAGGACCAATTTTGGCCATCACTGGCTTACTGCTACACAACACTTTCCATCCATTTGACTGAATGCTGGCCAATGGTGGCGCTGCCTGCCATTCGGAAAAGGAATTGTTGTTCCCCGTTCCACCTTAAAACTCAGCAAGAAGTTCATATTGCAAAGTTAGATAAAGTAATTAGAGGCAGTTAAAAGGGGAAGAATTCTGGAAACCAGGGAAGGAGTGGAAGGAAGTCCTGGGGTTAAGAGAACCCCATAAATGTATTGATATGAATATGGCTTTGTGAAAATAAGTGTAAATGTCTGTGTGTATATGTATGTGTTTTTAAAAATGTTTTCTTTCTGAAAATATGAAAAAAATAAATAAAAGCAAAGTAACTTCTCTCTTACGGTTGGCGCTGTGGGTTAAACCACAGAGCCTAGGACTTGCCGATCAGAAGGTCGGCGGTTCGAATCCCCGCGACGGGGTGAGCTCCCGTTGCTCGGTCCCTGCTCCTGCCAACCTAGCAGTTCGAAAGCGCAAGTGGATAAATAGGTACCGCTCTGGCGGCAAGGTAAACGGCGTTTCCATGCGCTGCTCTGGTTTGCCAGAAGCAGCTTAGTCATGCTGGCCACATGACCCGGAAGCTGTACGCCGGCTCCCTCGGCCAATAAAGCAAGATGAGCGCCGCAACCCCAGAGTTGGTCATGACTGGACCTAATGGTCAGGGGTCCCTTTACCTTTACCTAACTTATCTCTTACACATGCATGCACATGCACACAAATATAAATTTGTAACAACATCTAAACATATAAGTAAATTAAAAGAGCTAAAACAGTGGTATATTTTTCCTGGGTTGAGTTGCAACTACTCCAGGTGATCCCTGAAATGGCAAAAGCACACATGAATGCTGATAGTCATCTACTGGTAGCATAGCAAGGAGCTGTGTTTAACTCAGGGTGGCAATATGGATAGTCTGAATGCGTGTCTGTCTCTTTCTTTCCTAGCACTGGAGAGATGACAGATTTTAACTGGGAAGGGATGGGGGGAGAGTGCAGACAAGCACAATTTTATTTATTGCTTTCTGTTTAGCCCAGAGTCTGGTTACTGGGGCTGTGTGTGGTTTATTGAATAGTTAAAAGGCCATTTAATAGCTGGGCTGGGGAAAGTGTGTCCCTTCAGTTCAACAACTTGAGTGATCTTTTCCTTCTCCGTTAGTATAGCCTGTAGCTAAGCTCAACAGTACAGAGGAGAGAAGAAGGGCAAGCGAGATGAACACCCATGATCATCTCTGTTGATTTGCCTTTGAGGTAAAGGCAGCGCTGAGCCCTTGGGACTCCACATGTATCTTGCTCAGTAAAGATCCAAAGTAAACCTTTAATAATAGAAGAAAGCTGGTTATCTGGGCAGGGTTTGAGGTGGGGATCAAAGCCAGGAAGGAAAGTTGAGAAGGCAGAGAGTGGTGAATTGAATGGAGCAGAGGTGATGATTCCCACTAAAGGAGGAGCAATCATTTTATGTGGCTGAACTAAAAAATAGGTTTTTTGTTGCCTTGGGTAGCTCATGTGCCAGTTAGTCATTTGGATTGATTAACTGCATAGCACATTTTGTCATCTCAGCCCTAGAAACATGAGGAAATGTTGAGTAAATGGGAACTCGGGAGTAATTATTACAAAGCACTACCCCTGCCCGCGATTCTCCTTTAAATTCAGCAAGAATCAATCTGTGGGATGTGATTGAATCTGCATTTCAAATCCTAACCTTAGATTTCACCCCATTTTTCTTCAGCTTCAGAAACTCTGTCATAATACCTAGCACTGGAAGGGTTTGAGAAGTTCCCCCCCTAAGATGTGTTAATTCGAAATCTCTGAAAGTGCCTTGCATCACAAAAGCTGAGGTGGATAGTTGGAGAATTGTTCTCCTATATTTTGAAGCCGGAGCATAAGAAATGATCATCTCCTAGAAGATGCACCTTTTATGAATATATGCAGGAGGGTGCAAGTTGGAAAGATGTGCCATTCAGCTGTCATTAGGCCTGTCAAGTTTCTTGTGCTTCATTCAGTGGCCCTGTCGATTCCTCACAGCTGTTCCCGCAGCGGTAACACTGTAATGTCACCAACTTTCACAGTTAAGAGACATTGTGTGCCAGCCGAATGGCATGTGCAGTGGAATCCTACATTGTTAATTTGTCTGCTCCTGAGCTCAGTGGGACTGACTCCCACTGTGTATAGGACTGCAGCTGCCAGTCATTGCATGACTTAACATATAGTTCAGGTAATATGTAATTTAAAAATATACATTTCTGCGCATAGTTTAATGGACAGGGCTATTCATTGTTATTTTTTATATAGTGCTATTAGTGTCCATTGTGTTTTAAAGAGTGCTGGTCCTGAAGAGTTTTGAATCTGAAATTCAACACTGGAAATGGCAGAAGAGGACAGCAATGTGGAGGCAGCGAGAAAGAGACTATGCAAAATTTTCCATTTCCTGTACTTAGTTAGGCTGCTTCCACACTGAGCATTTATCGTGGAATAGTTATGCTTTGTTCACTTACATTTTATGGGAGAACAGCCGAGTGTTGTGAACTAAATTTCTTCCTCTCCTATTTTTCCTGTTCTTCCTCTCCTATTTTCCCTGTTCAGCTTTAGTTTTCTTTCACAGCTCATTAAAAAAATCCAATTTCTTCCTTTTAATAGCAGTGCAGCTTCCCCACTTGCAGATGGCCCATCATTCAGCTGTTCTGGCTAGTTATGGTCCATATTGTGTATTCTAGCCATTTCCTTCTCTAGGGTCTATCTCTCTTGTCTAGGACTCATCTTCCCTTTCTAAACAGCATTGCCCTTAATGCCATTTTTAAAAAATCCATCCCCTAAAGTGCAGGAAGGATGGGGGATCATGAATGTGAACGTTGAAATTCCTCAGGACCACATTCTGGGAGTTTTCCACTTCCACCTTCATGATCATATCCATAAGTAAGCTCAAGGAGGGAGAAATTTGGGCAGTAGGATGGGCAGAACCCCAGCAGAATCCTCACGCTGTCTCTTTCGCCCACTGCCAGGTGCAAAACCCTTGCTCCTAGTCCCTAGCCCAACTAGCAAGGAAAGTGGAATTCCTGGAAGGCTAGGAGTTGGGTGGTTGGTTGGAGTGGGAGTGAAGTGGGCTAGAGTTTGTGGGTAGGTTGAGCTAGTGTAGCGAAATAAGCTGAGTCAGGAACAGTTAAGGGCTAGGAAGACGAGTAAATGTCTGAGAGGTGGTTTAGTGAGTGAGAGCAGGTAGCGGAAGTTATAGGTCTGGATAAGCACCCCATAAATGTAATTGACAGATACCGCTTATGAAACCATACGCTTGTTAAACTGCAATAAATAAACAGAAGTTTATGTTTCAGTTTAACCCTGACTGGACTCAGTATTGTCCCAGGAAGGGCCTGGGTGGTGGCAGCGAGAAATAAAGTGGTGGCACAGGGATCAATAGACAGTGAAACGTCCGGGGACCCTGTGTGATCGCCATAGAAAAGTGCTGAGAAGCCTAAAGGACAGAGGTGAGTAAACCCACCCAGCTTATCTACTGAACTCATTGTGGATTATTATGGATGGACCAACAACACCATCAGATACCACTGATTCATCGAGTTCAGTGCTGTGAGTTGTGATTGGCAGCAGCTCTCCAAGACTCAGAAAAAGGCTTTTCCAGGAGCTACATGAGATCCTTATACTGAAGATGTCTGAGATGAATCCTGGGCGGGCTTTTCTTCATGCAGAGTATGTTGTCTGCCATAGACTATTTAGAACAAAATGTACTGGTATTTATTTTTTACAATTGCATATTCCTAATTTGCTTTCAAAGCCATTTGCCTTTATAAAAAGCACTTTTGTACTTTTAAAGAAAAAGCTGAGCTGATGTTCCTTTTAGCTGTCACAGATGAATTCACCTGCAAACTGTCCCTGAGCGGAAAATGACAATGGGGAGAGGCAATCATAGCTTTGTATGGAAACTGGGTATTCCCCATTAAATGTTACAGGGGCCTGTGCAATTAATTGTTCTAGTGTTGCAACTGAGAGCAAATACTGAAGTCCGTGTTATAGACAGCTCACTTGTCGTTCATATTTTCATCTGGTTGAAGCAAATACCTCTTCTGAGATGCTTTGCTCCTTGAAATGCTATGCTTCCTGAGTTTGCTGATTTCATAAAGAAATGTCAGTGACTCTGAACTGGTGCTCCAATTTCTCTTGCTAACAAATGTTAGCAGTGGAGCTGTATATTATTTCTTTTCTCTGTATTGAATAAGCTTGCTTGGACAAACTGCATGTCATGCTTGAATCAGTTATGTGATGCTTGTGCAATATAGCCTTCCCTCCCCCCAATTCAAGTGCAAGAAGGGTTTCAAGTAATTTATTTAAGTGTATTTAAGTGTATTTAAAGGAAGTGGGTGTTGTGGAGTACCATAAGGCTTTAAACGTTCAGCTCTGCAAGCTGTAGAGCAGTGACTTTTATCAATAAATGGCAGTACAGTCCTGAGCACTGGGATAACTCCTGAGAATATGCTTCAAATTGCAACTTTAATTGAAATTATCTAAAGATGATTACACAAAAGTAAAAGCCACTAGACGGAATTCAGTGTTTCGCTATGACAAATCTGCCACCCGTGTAAGCATTTCACCTTGCCAAGCTGAACAACCCCCCTCCTCTCTCCCCCACCCCATCCTGGGGGTTCTCCTGACCCACCTCACAGCCGATTTCAGGAGGTGGGGGAGAAAGAGGGGGGAAACCCTATTGCGTAAGCAGAAGTCCTTCTGCTGGCCAGGCTCGTTAGGTGAATCCCACCAATTGACTTCAATGCATTTTTAATCCCACAAAGGTTTCCATAAAGTGTATTACTGCTGCAGTGGCATCCTTGGGACCATTTTTTAAAAAAGAGGTTCTTTGATAGGGGGCAGGGAAGCTTCTCTATTCTTTTACTATGTTTTATTTGTTTTGAGGCATGAAAGTGTTTCTGCATGAACATCTTTTGCCTGTTTTTCCTGGGGTGATGTTACGGAGCATCTCTGCTTTTCTCTTTGTATGAAATGGGCATTTTGTTGTGCCCGTAGTGGTTTCTTAAATGTTCAGTTGTGCACACAGGCCCCAGAAGGTTGGGAACCCCTATTCTAAAATATGGAGAAATAGTTTATTAAAAACAGTTTGCTATAGCTCCACCATCATACTGTGCCCATTCATTTTCTTTTCACCATTTCAGTTTACCACTATCAAAGCCTGCATAGTGTGTTCTCACTAATAGAGAGCATGTGTTGCGGTGGAGTCTAGCAGGCCACCCCACTGTTGATGGGCTGATGTGTTGGATGGCCACAGGCTGTGATTGGGTACTTGTGTTTCTGGGGAGATTTTGATGTTGCCAATTCATGGGTTGGGCTCAAAGGTTTTAAATACTGGGCACACAGCTTTGGGCGTCCTCTTTTGCCGTGTGCACCGGATCACCCGCCCACCCTCCTTGAAATGGGGATTTTGCGCTTGACCTTGCTTTGCCTGTCATGGGGTTGACTGCTTTGGGGGCAGGGGCCTGGTAGGAATTTTGTCCATTTGGCTGATTGGCTGGAGCCATGTGGTTGTTGCCTACTGCATAGCAAATCGTCACAACTTGTAAGGTTTGCTGTTAGGCATTGGTTAGAAAATTGGTTGGTGGAGGGGTAAGTGCCTACCCCTCCAATGCTGGTGCTGCAAGGGAATTCTGTTAAAGGGATCTGGGGGATTGCCATGCTTTCGCCCTAGTCCCTGGCATCGGGCTTGGGCCGCGCAAGGCCTCTGGGAGCATGCGGGGAGAGGTGAGTCTGGTGCCCATCTTCATTTCTCCGCAATATTGTTTTCCCTGACTGCCTTCCGCTGTAATCTGGAAGTCAGTTCTGTCCCTGGGCGGGGGGACAGATAGTTGGAACCAATGCCTAAGCAACCACTCACAGTTATGTATTTAAATAAAGTTGTGGCAAAAATTATGCCAAAAACCTTAAACAAAAATTATGTGTGATGTGTGAGTTATTAGGGTGGCTTGGGGACCTCAACACGCAACTCCTATCCCCTACTCCCAGACAGTTCTCCTCTGTCAGCATGTGGTGTTAATCAAAGCCACCTCCAATATTTGCCACTGAAGTTGTGTTGTGTGAAACTTTTCAAATGATTGCCCTTTAGTGTAGCAAATGTGCAATGAGAATTGGAGTCTTAAATTGTTCCAAAGGGTGAGAGGGTATTGACCAGGCAGAGCTAAAATCTGTTTGTAAATACATATTTGTAATGCATTCACTGGTCTTCTGCTGCTATATCTCAGCTTAATTGAAGAGGATACCATGACTACCAATACCAGATTGAACTCTAGTAACATGCATCTAAGACCACAGGACTCTGATTCCTGGAATTTCACTCTGGACTGGGAGCTATGCTCTTCTCTTAAATTAAAAGGCTGTGTAGTAGCGACAGCTGGGAAGAGGATACAGAAATCCAAAAACAAAATTAGACTAGGTAAAAAATATAGAATAAGTGCCCCCCCCCGCGTTTATTTAACTCTCTGCTGCTATGTGTAGATGTGGAGTCTCTAGCTGAAATGACATTTTATTTTTTTATTGATATGTTAACAAGTAAAAACAGAAGAAAGTGGTCTTTAACATACAAATCCATATTTACATATATATTACTGATACTATCAACAAAAATGATAACAATATTAAAAGCTAGAGAAAAAGAAAATATATTCAATATATTGTGCACACACACACTGCCAAGCAGTGCAAAACACACACTGCCAAGCAGGTAAGAGTGGTAAGTTTGGTTATTCTACAAATAGCTAAATTTCTTTTTTAATAATCCTAACCACAGTCCTCCTTCCCAGATGCTAGACTGGTGCTAGATGCTAGACTTCCCAGATTCCTAGACTGGATGTCACATATTTCAAGGAGGACTTGCAAAAATGCAGGTGCGGCTGTGTTTTCTGATTCTTTAGGAGCTTTGCTGGCAAAGCTCAAAAGTCCCATGCAAAGACTTGGCAAACTGCCCTGCAGTAAAGGACCTTGAGCCTGGGAATATGTGAGCAATTTTGATGCAAGGTCCCTATGCCGGATGGGCACTGGAAGATTTCGCCCTTAACTGCTTGACTGGTGCAACAATAGACTGAAATATATTGCAGGAAAGCAGTAAATGAAAACTGACAACTACTTCCATTTCCCTTCTAAAATGAATGGTAGGTGAAACGAAATATTGAAGAGAAGACAACATGAATAAATCTCTTCTTGGAAAATGTAGCCTGTTTATCAATGCGTAGCACTGGATAGATCATGCTGCTCTTTGTGATAGTATTTTAAGGGAAACAAAGCAAAAGTACAGCAGTTGATTTCCTGGACTGCAGAATTGGTGGTTTCCAAACTTTTTGTTACCATAACCCACAAGTGTAGATATAATTTTGTATTGATCCAAAGTCACTGTCTTGAGCTGTATTATGATTAGTGCCCTTGATGAGCTGGGACTTTGACTAAACTCTTTAGCCCCCTACACAACTAGCAAGTAATGCAACTCTTTGCATGCCTTGTCCCATTGAGTGGAATGGTGCTAACTCTGAGATACGTAGACAGAAGGTTGGAGCTTTAGGATATTCATAGAAGCATAGAAGCATAGAATCATAGAGTTGGAAGAGACCACAAGGGCCATCGAGTCCAACCCCCTGCCAAGCAAGAAACACCATCAGAGCACTCCTGACATATGGTTGTCAAGCCTCTGCTTAAAGGCCTCCAAAGAAGGAGACTCCACCACACTCCTTGGCAGCAAATTCCACTGTCGAACAGCTCTTACTGTCAGGAAGTTCCTCCTAATGTTTAGGTGGAATCTTCTTTCTTGTAGTTTGGATCCATTGCTCCGTGTCCGCTTCTCTGGAGCAGCAGAAAACAACCTTTCTCCCTCCTCTATGTGACATCCTTTTATATATTTGAACATGGCTATCATATCCCCCCTTAACCTCCTCTTCTCCAGGCTAAACATGCCCAGCTCCCTTAGCCGTTCCTCATAAGGCATCGTTTCCAGGCCTTTGACCATTTTGGTTGCCCTCCTCTGGACACGTACCAGTTTGTCAGTGTCCTTCTTGAACTGTGGTGCCCAGAACTGGACACAGTACTCCAGGTGAGGTCTGACCAGAGCAGAATACAGTGGCACTATAACTTCCCTTGATCTAGATGCTATACTCCTATTGATGCAGCCCAGAATTGCATTGGCTTTTTTAGCTGCCGCGTCACACTGTTGGCTCATGTCAAGTTTGTGGTCAACCAAGACTCCTAGATCCTTTTCACATGTACTGCTCTCAAGCCAGGTGTCACCCATCTTGTATTTGTGCCTCTCATTTTTTTTGCCCAAGTGCAATACTTTACATTTCTCCCTGTTAAAATTCATCTTGTTTGCTTTGGCCCAGTTCTCTAATCTGTCAAGGTCGTTTTGAAGTGTGATCCTGTCTTCTGGGGTGTTAGCCACCCCTCCCAGTTTGGTGTCATCTGCAAATTTGATCAGGATGCCCTTGAGTCCATCATCCAAGTCGTTGATAAAGATGTTGAATAAGACCGGGCCCAAGACAGAACCCTGTGGCACCCCACTAGTCACTCTTCTCCAGGATGAAGAGGAACCATTGAT
The DNA here is from genome assembly GCF_965153285.1 of Podarcis tiliguerta. Taxonomy (NCBI): domain Eukaryota; kingdom Metazoa; phylum Chordata; class Lepidosauria; order Squamata; family Lacertidae; genus Podarcis; species Podarcis tiliguerta. Next base: position 80,582,323 of record NC_139536.1, on the reverse strand, counting down.
GAGCACCCTTTGGGTCCGGTCAGTCAGCCAGTTACAAATCCACTGAGTGGTAGCATAGTCAAGACCGCATTTTACCAGCTTCTTTACAAGAATATCATGGGGCACCTTGTCAAATGCCTTGCTGAAATCAAGGTAGACTACATCCACTGCGTTCCCTTCATCTACCAGGCTTGTAATTCTGTCAAAAAATGAGATCAGGTTAGTCTGACATGACTTATTTTTCAGAAATCCATGCTGACTATTGGTGATCACAGCATTCCTTTCTAGATGCTCACAGATTGTTTGCTTGATGATCTGCTCCAGAATGTACACATCTTAGTTCCCTTTTAACCCACCTTTCCATTCTATTCCTCCTCTCCCTCTTGCTTGATAGACAAAAATTGTGGGCTACCAGAGAAGCCAAGTTCTGCCCAACATTGGCAGCCTATGTGTGCTACTTATTCAGTGACCAGCCTCCCTCCCCCACTTTTCACTCTCAAATTTAATTGATGCATAAGGAGGTGATGTCCACAAGATACCTGAGACTCCAACCAGACATTCTGGGAATTGCCCTGTGAAAATGCAATTGGTGTGCATTGGAGGGGAGCAGGAACATTGGGATGTTGATGTCATGCATCATGTGACGGTTGGCACCCCTCTCCATTCTTCCTCAGAAGTTGACGCCTCTGAGCACATTCTTACCACCATACATATTTCTAGTGTCACAATCCATGGACTCAGACACAACCCCAGAACTCTCTAACAACACATCCATTTAATTCAATGGATGGTATTCAACTGAGTTTTACTCATAAATTAACAAACATGACTAAGTTAGATCCATTGATTTCAAAGACTCTGTTCTGTTTAAGCTCTACTTTGTTTAAGTAAAACAAACTTATTCTTTTTATGAACTTAGAAACTTTTATTATTTTATTATTTTTAAAATAGCATCTATAACTTCACCAAAGCAAGGCTTCCACCTGCTAGCAAATATTTATTATCCTGTGATACACACAATTGCTTTCAAACTGTCAGACTGCATTTTATTTTTGACACTGTATTGATGCTACTTGTAAATGTTTCATTCCTCTTGCTGCTGGAGATTGCACTCATTGATTGATCTAAGCCTTGCCCGGGCTAGGAAAACTGATCTGCTTCTGGATTCTTTCCTTTAAATGAATAAAACACAGGAAATAACTTTTTTATTAGGGTGAAGCACCCTAATATGGCTTTGCTTTTGTTGTTGTTATTACAGAAATAAAAGATAAAGATGTGATGCGGTCCTTGAAAACCTCACAGTTGGTGCTGGCTTTAGAGATTATTCACTCAAAGCCAGCAGATAAAAGCAGCAGAGAATAATATGCAGAGCGCATGTCCAAAATAGCATCTGGACAGGATTCCAAGCAGAAGTCGAGAGTTGAAGCTGTAGAAGCTGAAGGAGGTATTCATTTGAGGCAGCAGCAAACTTTTTTCCCCTGGATGCTCTTTGGAAAATAGTTAATTGGTAATTTCCATTTTGAATGAACTCCTGACATCAGGTCTTGCTTAACTGAATAATTTTCAAACATAAAACGTATTTTATGTTTTCATTTTCATTTTTCACCTGCAAATTTTCTCTTAAAAGAGGGATAGGTAGCTAGAGGGGTATGTTTGTGTGTGCACGTAATTGGCATTTAATGCCACTGGATGTGGTACCTGAGTTCTCTTGGTACGGACATCTTGCTATGGACATCTCTGATCTATTAAGTCAACTATAGCCTGTTTTCCCATGCTAAGCCACTAAGTAAAGGATGGAACAGCCGTCTCTCTTGCCAGGAAATTCATGGAAGATAAGTTGCTACTAATAGCTCCCCATACCTCCATATGGGAAGCAGCATGCCTCTGAATACCAGGTGCTGGGGACCACAAGGCTATTTCTTTCAAGCTTCTCATTTACTTGCACTAATCAGGACAATTTCTTCCTCAGGTGCCAAACCTTTGCCCTTGCCCCATTGCATCAAAGTGCCTACAATGTGTACGGAAGTGTCAGTGTTTAACACATTATATTCCCAGAGAACCTCTATTTTTATGCAGTTGCAATGGTTAGTGAGTTGCTTCTGAAACCACACTGTCACCGAGGCATAGCCTTGTTTGAAGTGCAATCCGGTTTTCAAAGCGTTTTTGCCACTTTTGCTTTTCATCCATTGTGCTGCATTTCTTGAGTATTCCTTTTACTTCAGAACACCTTTTAAGTTTTTAATTCAGTCAGATCAAAGTGAAAAGAGAGGGACCTTTTCTTGCATGTTTGCCTTCATTACTTCTACTGCTAAGAATTGTAGCAAGCCTAATTTCTTGAAACTTTCAGCTTTTATATTGAAGTTATTTTTTAAAAAATAATAATATGTTGCATCCTCTGTTTACCAAGTGGCAACTTCCTTCACTGTGCACATAACTTGCCAGCAATGGATTGCTCTTGCTTCCTGCCTTTTGCCTCCCAGGATCATATGTTCTTGCAAACACGTGTGTTGCATGTCGAGGTCCCCAGGCCACCCCAAAACTCACACATCACACAGAATTTTTGTTTAAGGTTTTTGGCATAATTTTGGCCACAACTTTATTAAAATACAAAAAATGTGAGTGGTTGCTTAGGCATTGGTTGCGGCTATCTGCCCCCCCCCCCAGTGGGGGACAGACTGACATTTCGCTTTTTTGTTTGGTTTGTTACTTTATTTGCATTGTTACCCTTCCTTTCCTCTAACATAGGGAGGAAAGTGTAACCCCATCAAGAGCAGGCAATCTCCCACCCATCTGGTGTAGGGAACCACCCACTAACAGTGCCTTAGTCTTATCTGGATTGAGCTTCAGTTTGTTGGCTGTCATCCAGTCTGAGTATAGGGTGGTATATAAATTCAATAAATAAAAATAATTACATTTTTTTTGCAAAATCTCAAAATCAGCTATTTTAAATGAAATTCACCAAAATCTAGACTTCTGACATGGGCTGCCATATGTCTGGGTTTCCCTGGACATTCCAGCGAATTCCGCTCAGATGCTGTTTAAGAGGACCAAATGCCGGTTATGTCCAGGAAATTCCAGACGTATGGCAACCCTAACTCCAACTCCCATCAACCCCAGTGAGCATGGTCAAAGATCAGAGAAGAAGGCAGTTGTTTCCCAGAAACATCTCAAGGCCCACAGATTCACCACCAGGAGCCATTCTAAGGAGCTCAAATTTGCATACAGTATATGGATTGTATTCCTCACATCAATGGCTATTTGAGCATCATAACAGCCAAAAGAGATATCCTGGGCTGAGAAAGTAACTAGCTCACCCAAATGAGCTCCATGACTAGGCAGAGATTTGAACCTGGGTGTCACCATTCTACCTTCACTGTTGGAGGCAGTATGTCTCTGTATATCAGCTGCTGGAGGTCACCAGTGGGGTGGGTGCTCTTTCACTCAGCTCCTGCTTTCAGGATTTCCATTGGCATCTGGTCAGCCATGGTGAGAAGAGGAGAATGAACTGGATGGGCCTTTGCTTGATCCAGCAGGAATCTTCTTGAGGTTTTATGTTCATTTGCAAGACTGACTCTGCTCCTACTGCAACACAGTGGCTCACTGTGTTTATGTTTCAGGGATTCCAACTTCTATAGGTGATGCTCTGCTACCTACTCATATGGAGCTGTGCTCAGGCCATTTTGATGATTCTGGATACAATACCTCAAATAGGTATATAGCTGATACACTAGAAACCTTACCTACCTTTGGCAGTGGCTATGTTTCTGCATGGCCAATATTGACTTGCCATAACAAGCAAGTCCTTGGTTTCTCATGTGCAGTTCCCACAACCTTGCCTTGAACTGGCATAGGCTGGAGGTCTGAGAACAGACTTGGAAAAAAATGTGGAAGGAATTACTCCACGATATCTGACTCTATCTCTAAATTGCTCAGTGACCTGGTTGCTTCATATAGTTCTTCCAGAACTCAACTTTTCACATCTTATGACTCAGGCAGTTTGAGTCATGACAAAGTGATTAAGTGACGCAGATGTAGTTGGACAGATTTTGGGACAGTGTCTCAAGAATCTGGACGTCTCTCTGGAAAGACTTGTAGCCACTGTTTTGAACAGCAACCATCTCAACAAAGTGAGTAAAATGCCCCCCCCTTACATATTCATGGCATTACTGTTTGCGGCAAAGCAAGCATTTGGAGTGGCTGAGAACTGGGAACAAGGCAATGTGTGGTGCTTGTGTTGCAGCCCTTTGGTGAGAGAGGGCTGCTAATTTGCCAGGCTGCATTCCAGGGTAGATTTTGGTTGACTGCACAAGGGACTCTGGGGCAGGTTTGGTCTTCTATCCCTTTTCCCACCCTCTCTTTCTAGCCCCAGACCCTTCAGGGAGCTCCATTAATGAGTGACCCTGTAATGGAGCTCCTGCAGGGGCAAAATGCACACCATACTGGGGATTGCCAGCAGTCATGGGGCATCATAGTGCTGTGTGACAGGAATGAAGCCAGCGTGCAGGTTTTGATCTTGTGGAGGTTAACTTGCATAATCGAGAAGTGCTAATGACATGTCTCAGAGTTCCTGGTGTGCTCATTGGTAGCTGTCTGTGAAAATTACAAGCCATCTAATGAGCACGCTGACAATCTGGGTGCTCAACAAGACTATTAGCATCAGTTATGGCATGATCTGAAAATTGCTCAAAGAGCATATTATGCATGAGTTGTAAGATTAGCTCATGCCAGATATTTTACCCCATAGGAGAGTTGAGCTCTTCCACGCCAGCTCAAGGGTTAGAAATATAAATGCAGGTAGCTTCAGCTTTTGAGTTACATATGCTGAGAGTTTTAAGGAACTTCAGCATTTGAAAATACTTTTGCCGCTTTGAAATACTGTAGTGGCAGTCTATGAAACACTGTAAGAGGCTTCTTCAGGCTTTCATTATAGCGTAACAAGGAAAATTCTTTCAGAAGTCTTCATTACCCCTTTAAATTTGCGTGTGTTTCCACTGAACACCTGTTAAAAAAGATTTAAGAGTCATGGCTTAGGTAGTAGTTGCATTTTTATTTTATTAAATGGATGTCACTAAGACTGTTTTGAAACTTTGAAAGAGAATGTTGTAGTACCAAATGAGTTATACTTTGAGAATAACTGTGGGTGTCGGTTAATGTAGTAATTCTAAGTCGAGTTTCATCTTCATTTTACTGAGGCAAACAGGTGCTCTGTTCAGAGATACTGAAGATGCACAACTGGAGAGGCAACAGGAGTTGAAAAGAGATTCATCTGTTTTGGTTCACTCCTGTGGCAATTTTCCATTCCTCAGAAAAATGTCCCAGTCACTTTTTTATTATTGTTTCTTTCATTAAATCTTTGCTTGTAAAAGTATATCTCTGTTTTGTTTATCTATGTCTGGAGTGGTGATATTTAGCAGACGCATATGAGAGGTTCACCATATCGTGCCGTTGGATTAAAAGTCTGTGACAAAAAATATCTCAACCTTTTCTAGACAGTAAGTCACAGTAATAGGACAATTGCTATCTAAAGCTAGGCATATGCATTGATTTTTATTTTCATAAGGAGACACCTGATAGAACCACTCTTTCCTTCTGTTGGAAAACGATGGCGAGAGTATTCCCGGTTCACATTAAACCTCAGCATTGCTGTGATATAAGGCCTCTTAACAAAGACTTGTGGCTGCTGGTAAGACACTAATTGGAGACAATATTCTCCATGGGTTCCTGGGCTCAATTCTTCCTTTTCACTTAACCAGAGAGGCTGTCTGTCAGTTCAGCTGTTCCTACACAGAGTATAGACCTGCCTCTGACCCTCAGTGCACTTGGGTTCTGTGACTTTTGGCACTTCCCGGGGCCACCATTTTCAGGTGGAATTTATTGATTGATTGATTGATTGATTGATTGATTGCATTTAGAGCCCACCTTTTTCTCCACAGAGCTTAAGGTGGCTTACATGGTTCCCCCTGCTCCTCACAACAACCCTGTGAGGTAGGGTAGGCTGAGAGTGACTGACTGGCCCAAGGTCAACCAGTGAGCTTCATGGCCAAGTGCGGATTTGAACCCTGAGCTCCTTGGTCCTAGTTCAACACTCTATCCACTGCACCACATACCATCATCAGTAAGTTTATTGTGCTAGCCCACGCCAGTCACATAGCTGGGGGCACTGTCATACAGTGGTTCCGCTCCTTCCTCCTGGGCCATGTTCAGAAAGTGGTGGGGGGGGATGAGTGTTCAGACCCCTGGGCTCTCACTTGTGGGGTGCCTCAGGGTTCTGTCCTCTCCCCCATGCTTTTCAACATCTACATGCAGCCGCTGGGAGAGATCATCAGGAGGTTTGGGCTGGGTGTTCATCAGTATGCGAATGATACCCATCTCTACTTCTCTTTTAAATCAGAACCAGTGAAGGCGGTGAAGGTCCTCTGTGAGTGTCTGGAGGCAGTTGGAGGATGGATGGCTAACAGATTGAGGTTGAATCCTGACAAGACAGAAGTACTGTTTTGGGGGGACAGGAGACGGGCGGGTGTGGAAGACTCCCTGGTCCTGAATGAGGTAACTGTGTCCCTGAAGGACAAGGTGCGCAGCCTGGGAGTCATTCTGGACTCACAGCTGTCCATGGAGGCACTGGTCAATTCTGTATCCAGGGCAGCTGTTTATCAGCTCCATCTGGTACACAGGCTGAGACCCTACCTGCTCGCGGGCTGTCTTGCCAGAGTGGTGCATGCTCTGGTTATTTCTCGCTTGGACTACTGCAATGCGCTCTATGTGGGGCTACCTTTGAAGGTGACCCGGAAGCTACAACTAATCCAGAATGCGGCAGCTAGACTGGTGACTGGGAGCGGCTGCCAAGACCATATAACACCGGTCTTGAAAGACCTATACTGGCTCCCAGTACGTTTCCGAGCACAATTCAAAGTGTTGGTGCTGACCTTTAAAGCCCTAAATGGCGTCGGTCCAGTATACCTGAAGGAGCGTCTTCACCTCCATCGTTCTGCCCGGACACTGAGGTCCAGTGCTGAGGACCTTCTGGCAGTTCCCTCACTGCAAGGAACCAGGCTGAGGGCCTTCTTGGTAGTGACACCCGCCCTGTGGAACGCCCTCCCACCAGATGTCAAAGAGAAAAATAACTACCAAACTTTTAGAAGACATCTAAAGGCAGCCCTGTTTAGGGAAGCTTTTAATGTTTAATAGGTTAATAGGTTGTATTTTAGTGTTTTGTTGGAAGCCGCCCAGAGTGGCTGGGGAAACCCAGCCAAGTGGGCGGGGTATAAATAAAATTATTATTATTATTATTATTATTATTATTATTATTATTATTTATTATAAATTCTGGTTGCGCAGTTATAGTTGATTAGAAGGTCTTGCTCAACAAACCCACTTCTCCAAAAGATTGGATTTTTTATGATGAGAAATGTAACAGGGAAATGCACTAGAAAGTGTGGGATAACACTTGCTTTGACACAACCTTGCCTAATGTCACCTGCCAATCACGATGAATTTGCCATATAAAAATTAGCTTAAACTTTAAAAGAATTGCAAAAGAAACTATTTTTGAGAGAGCAATTGGACCAACAAAAGAAACAACATGCCAACAATTCTCCCTCCCATCTTCAATTATTCCTGCAAATGGCTGGAAAGTGAGAGTACTGTATATAATATGTCATCTCTGCAGGGAGTCAAATGGGTTCTTTTTTTGAAAATCAGCTTTTCAAACATTAAAACGTCTAATAGGGCCATTTGTTATAACAGCAATTACGAGAGACACAACGCTAGTAGTATCCCTAAAGCTAATCTTGTAAATTTCCTTTGCTGTGTCAGCATCACCACCTGTTAAACTTCAGCATCACAGCCTTCTTAGTTGTGTCTGACACAAGACACAGCCAGGCATGGTACCTGGCCCCTGGCCAAGAATGGCCAGTGTGAAATAAGGAACCTGCAGTATACAGGGGTGCAATAAACCTTGGGGCAGTGTTTAGGCTGGACACACTTCTATGCTGCCTCAAAGGAAGGTGATCTCTTGGAGGTGTGCGTTTTGGGACGGCCCAGAGATTATTGTGCAGGTACACACTCCCAGTTTTTCTTCTCTGAAATGGTTATTTGGTGGTGCCTGTTGCAGCTGAAATTAGCCTTAGCTGAACACTGAGTGAAATCCAAAAGTGAATCCTTAATCTTCTGCCTCCCACATGCCTCTCCACACACAAAAAAACCCCAGGCAAAACACCTTTATACACCTTAAAACAAACATTACCACACAGACAAATCCATTTGCCAAGTTTGTGACTGCATAGAGATCACACTCGTGCAGCCGAATCCAATTCACATTTACTCTGAAATTAATCCCACTGAGTTTAAATGAGATTGGAACAAAAGCAACTGTGCGTAGGAATGCTACCTTTTCATGTTCCTACACCTTCCTCACTCAAACTCTTCAATATGTCTTAAGGCTAACATTATTTCATGGCTAAAACAAGTATTCATATATTTTAAAAAATAATAGGATTTTTTTAATTACTGGATTATTTTTCAAAAATGAAACCGCTACCCACAATATAAATCATTCGGGAGTGAGTGGTGAACTGGCAATTAGTCTTCTTTCATGTATTATGCATAACTTTTATCAGAGATATTAAAAACAGCACCTTGCTGACAACTGAGAACCTTTATAGTACTCTAATCTTGAGTCTGTGCCTTGGATAAGCAAGAGGATCTTCCCAGGCATTGGGCAGGTGTCATTTCAGAGGGGGTGGCATAAGCTCTGTGTTCAGTACGTTTTCGTGCTGGTTTGTTTGTTTGCCCAGCACTAATAATAAGCTGGTTTGCAGATGTTGAATTGCTCCATACAAATATAATGAATTGCCTTAGGTTGTGAATAGTCTCGGTGACTTTAGCTGGCTCTCTTGCCACTCTGCGAGCTACCCAGCACAAGGATGGATAATATTTAAAAATAGATTAATGTGTCTCTCCAGTGCCTTTTAAGTTGAAAGCCACTGAGCTTCCATTGCTTTAAATTAATTGAGTCTCAAGAGGATTTATGGGTATGACTGAGAAAGTCAGGCACATTCTGATCAGCCTTTAAGAATATCCTATAAGATGACAGAACAGTGGCACCAACTAAAAAACATTCAAAATTTATTGGGCTATTATTTGGAAACACACAGGGAGAGCTGGAAAGGGATCACAAATGGCTACAGCCTGCTAATTGTATTAAACTTAAATGAGTTTCCTACCCATCTGCCTTTTTATTAGAGACAACGGTACAATCCAAATAGCGATCATTACCTTGAAGAGCACTAGATCTAAAAACAGTCTCTGGCGTTATCGTATAATAACGAGAGAGCGCATAATGGCCCTTGAGAGACCAGCAGAGTTTATTTTAATTTTTGACTTCATTTCTGTTCAAATGGTTTTCTCCATACCTGTCACTGGAATTAATAAGCCATTTTCCCAAAGCAATGAGACCCAAGGCACACAATGTGGCTGCCTTGCTGAAGCTTCGCAGGACTGTTCAATGTCTGGAAGGAAATAGCCTGAAAACCCTTTGTATGCCATCTTGAGGTTTAAAGATGGAAGAAACGCAGGCTACAAATAAAATATATACAGCGGCAGGGCTTCAGTAGCAAAGCTGTAGGTTCAGAGTGTAGCTAGACATGACATTAATTGCACAAATGTAAATTAACACCTGGGCATCAGGAGGGAAGAAAATATAACTCTCCATGCCATGGTCAGACAAAATCATCTCTTGGAAGTTGCTATTTGAGAGAGTATGTGTTAAGCTCTGCCTTCCCCATCAGCCTTCCTCACGGCTGCTATTTGCATAACGAAAACAAAACAAAACCCCAATCCCACCTTAAATATATTCATGTAAGTAATGCCACATCTGGTTTGGCTATCAGACTAGCGTAGAATGCATATGTCCCCAGGTGGAACAGTTACTTGGGGAGAGCTTTGGGGGTGTTTCTATATTTAGTGTTGACTTGTGTTAATGGGGTAAGTAGGATATATTCTCTATAGTGACATGAATTAAATGCTAGTGTTTCCCAAGGCAACTGGAACGCACATTTTAGCCATGGTTCTATTAAAAACTGAGGCACAAGAATCTTTAAATAACTGTAAAGAATTAACCTGGGGCAGGGGGAAGAATCTCCCAGTGCACCTATACGGGAAAACTTTGTGTTCATAGCTACCTCTCAAGTGATAAAGACTGTGAGTCAATGTGCAGTAAGTAATGGCATCAATAACCCAGCCTTGCTATACAGTCATACCTTGGGTTATGAATGCTGTGGGTTGCGTGTTTTCAGGTTGCAGACCGCGCCAAACCCGGAAGTACTGGAATGGGTTACTTCTGGGTTTTGGCCCTCGCGCATGTGCAGAAGCACAAAATGACATCACGCGCATGTGCTGAAGCGCCGAATTGTGTCACACACATGCGCAGATGTGGTGCTGTGGGTTGCAAACGCTGCGGGTTGCGAACGTGCCTCCCACACGGATTACGTTTGCAACCCGAGGTATGACTGTACCAGCATTGAGAAGCCTTTCGCGTGCACCATTAATGTGCACACTTCTGAAAGGTAAAAATACATGTGTCATTTGAAAAACACGCAAATGGAAAAGTTGCAAACTTTCTTGCACAAGCATCGTAGCCCCCAAAAGCATCGTTTCAAACACAACAACGGCATTTTAAGAATAACATCATGCAAGACGAAAACAGTCCAATGTTCTATTCTTCGTTTTTTAATGTCGCTGTTTTCAGGTGGAATTCAAGGCGCACACTGGCAAATTCAGGAAGTGCAATTAAAGCTGATTTGGTGCTCTTGTGCCACAACCCTGCTCCCCCTGCTCCGCAAAGCAGGCTTTTTGCTGTGACAGTGAAATGCGCACCAAAGTGGGAGGGGGTAACAACTGCTTGATGCAACATCATATCACCTCCCTGCAAACAAAGCAGAATGAACGCTCAATGAATAGTTGATGTCGCCATACCTCCTCACAAACCTTCTGCAAAAAAAATGGGGTGAATGCTCAATAAACAGGTCATCTGGAAGCAGCCGAGGTCTTTGACACTGTATGCAAGTTAGCCTGCCTTTTCAACTGCTTCATGGCAAAAGTTTCCTGAAGAAACCTGCTTGCTGTCTTTACAGGCCAAAACTTGGAACGCCTTAATCTTTGAAACTGCCAAGCCAAAGAACTAGCTTGCGAATTAATTTTCTGTTACTGGAGCGGCTAATGGTTACCTGAAAGAGATGTGACAAGCCCAGAGTTGTTAAAACTCTTTTGAGGACCAGAAAGCTGTAATTGACAATAACAAGGAGGTGCTGTGAATTGACTTGCTATTTCTAATTTTAAATTTCTTAATACATGAGAGCCGGCTCATTAGAGAGCCCTTTTTTATGAGGATCTTTCTCTACAGTCCTTTCTTTCTTTCTTTTCCGAAACTGGGATTTTAAAGCTTTTAATTGTGGGTAGTTCCCAAAGGCTCAGTGTGTGTAACAATTAGTTAAAAATGCATTTCTAAAGCAGCCAATTAAAACCTGATTAAAACAGATAATGTGTGGAAAATGCTTAAAAAGCCTTCCTTTCTGACTAGCACAAAAAGCCAGACTGAAGACATGAATGAGGATGGCTAGAGACCGAGGGAGTGTGGAAACTGAGTGTTTGGGGACGGAGGAAGACTAGCAGATTCAGAGAGGAGAACAAATGCCAAAAGAGCAAACAATGTGAAAAGAAAAGTCAGACTGTGCTGTGGTGTGCAGGGAGGAAAAGGATCTTAATGCTGAATGAGTTTTAAATGTGACAAACATGGACCCCCCCCCCCAAGGTTAAGGTACTAGTGTGGCCCCATAATCATTGACCTCAGACGTCATCTAGTACAGGATGCTGCTAAATAAACACAGGGACTACAATGCAGGATCCAAGCATAACATTCTTGATAGATTGTGGCTGCCACATAAATATTAAAGTGTAAGTGGGTTCCCACGAGGCAAGACAAAGTGAGAACCTTTATTGAACTAACAGAACTGGACAACAGGGGAAAGCAACTGCTTATATACATTTCTGAAGGCCTGGACTACTTCCACTGCCAACGCGATTGGCTCTCTAAACTTTCTAGCTGTGAATCATAACTTAGAGTTTAAGGCAGAGGCCCAAATGCTGAAGTGTTCTGTGATTGGGTATCATGTATCGAATCAGAACACAGGGGCTCTGAATCCTTGGTCCAGACTCAAGCTCAGGCAAACAGACCACTGAATATATAACAAATACCTCCAGCAAAGGAGAACCCTCCCATTCTTTTTCTCTCTTGCAGGGGGTGTGTGTGGCCTGTTTTGGGGAAGTGAGAAAGGAAGGAAAATTCTGGGCATTGCCTGTTTGGGGCTATTAAATGGTTTCCTAATGGATCTACTTCCACTCCCATTATCGGTTCTTAGATTTCTAAGTTTTGCCCAAAGGTTGGGGGACTCTATGGATGCACTTTGGATACTAGTGTTGATGCAGTTCCTGATGTCCTTCCTTTTTTCTTTTGCTTGTTGCCTTTTCTTTTATTTTCTTTTTTTGACACTAATGTCACTTGATTAGTTAATATGTTAATATTTATAATTGTTATTCAAGCTTGTGGTCCCTTTTTCAGATAAAAGAAAACAACTCAATTTGCATAGCTATGAATAACATAAAGACCTGTGAACACTAGAAACAGGATCACTATTGGCATTCATATGCCCCTGTCTTTAAAAATACTTGCTGCTTGAGTATTTTTTCAATTTCAGATCACCCTTATCAAGAGAAGCTGCTTAATGCATTGAGGGAAAGCTAATTTTTAGATGAATTATTCATAAATATCACTCTTTTCCAGTGGCAAATACAACCTGAAATATAGTAATTTGTCCTAGTAGTAGTGTTTAAAACTAAAACAAAAAACCCAGCTCCCTTGAAAATGGATTTATTAAATAAGCACCATTGAATTCACCTTCATTTCCAATATGTTCTCTTTGTCCTTTTTCTACTTGAGATGATTATTTTGTGAATATTTGATATGTATTTACAATAGTGCTCTCCCCTCCTTACAACTGGGATGTGAAGCTTGCTTGCTCATTATCAAGTACTGGACAAACATCTTCAGTGTGCTGTACAGCTCATTGAATTTGTATATTATTACTTTATTATTATGCAAATTATTGCCATATTTTAACCAAAAATGCACAAATAGGGACACCCACATACTTTGTACTGCATCAGACTATTCCCTGTAAAATGCTACCTTTTTATCATTCCTAGCCATCTGCCTTTCTTTCTCCAAAGCGCTAACATAAAATTCCTCCTTTGATTGTTCTCTTTCTCTGAAGTAGCCATATTTAGATTAGTAGTTGACTGATTTGAACGAAACTTTGGAAATACCCTTTAGGTTTTTTCCACATGCTTTAATTTCAGCAATTTTCAACTATTTTCTTGCAAATGTGCTGTTAAAGAGGGAAGGTAATTGGAAGCTACATCACTCCAATTTTGTACCGCTTCTGCTAAGGAGATCAGTGCAGCTGGTGTTAGTTTGTTTGCCTGCTTGCATCCCTGGCAAGGGATGCCCATCAGACACAGAACCTTTAAATACAGTGGTACCCCGCAAGACAAATGCCTCGCAAGACGAAAAACTCGCAAGACGAAAGGGTTTTTCATTTTCTGTGGTGCTTCGCAAGACGGATTTTCCTAAGGGCTTGCTCCGCTAGACGAAATGGCCCTGCCTCTCGTGTCATGGCGACGGTCACTGCACGCACGCACGCTCGCTTCCCCGCTCCTCCGGCTCCCTCCAACCTTCTGGCTGACGGTTAGTGCCTCGCGCCGCTGCCCACCCCCCTCGCACGCTCCCCTCAGAGAGCCGTTGCCGCCAGCGTCTCTCTCTCCCTGGAGTCGCGCTCCTGAGCCCCGCCGCCCTCCAGCAGCCGCGTCGCACGGTGGCCACAACGCGCGGGTGAGTCCGAGGTACCGGCTGCGGCAGCTGTCCTGCTTCTCCCTTCCCCTCCCCACCGTTGTCAGTGTTTAAATGCAGTGATGCTTCGCAAGACAGAAAAACTCGCATAACGAAAAAACTCGCGGAACGAATTAATTTCGTCTTGCAAGGCACCACTGTATTTTGGCCATTTTATTAAATATTTTATTGTGGGAGCCGAAGCCCCCACTACCCCAAGGAGTTTGCTCCTATGACCTTTGCATTGTGTGAACACTTTGAGAGCTCCACTCTGTGTTTACTGTAGAGTCTGGAAATTGGGAAGAGTCACCTTGGTCTTGTCATTTAGCTACGCCCACAGGCCCATTTTAGCTAGAATCCATGAACAATATTTTCCTTTAAACCTAGAGATGATCTCTCTCTCCTCATGTTATTAGATCAGAAGGCAAATTGCCCAATTAAGAAGCCACTCATATTTTAAATATGTGGACTAGTATGGATGGCTTAATCTGGTTTGTAATGAGTTCCCACATAATTTCAATGGGTGTAACAGAATTTGTTGGTCATTGGCAGATGATGGGAAAATACTATCTCACCGGATGAGACTTCCAGGCAGTCAGCCACCTAGATAGCAGTCCTGAAATTAGTAGTCCTAAATATTAATAGTCCTAAATTAATAAATTAAATAGTCCTAAATTAATTAATAGTCCTAAATAGTCCTAAAGGTTCAGTGCAGGTGGTGCTATGGGTTAAACCACAGAGCCTAGGGCTTGCCGATCAGACGGTAAGCGGTTCGAATCCCTGCGACAGAGTGAGCTCCTGTTGCTCAGTTCCTGCTCCTGCCAAACCAGCAGTTCAAAAGCACGAAGTGCAAGTAGATAAATAGGTACCGCTCCGGCGGGAAGGTAAACGGCATTTCCGTGCACTGCTCTGGTTTGCCAGAAGCGGCTTGGTCATGCTGGCCACATGACCCGGAAGCTGTACGCCGGCTCCCTCGGCCAATAAAACGAGATGAGCTCTGCAACCCCAGAGTCAGCCATGACTGGACCTAATGGTCAGGGGTCCCTTTACCTTTAAAGGTTCAGAATTGTGATTTGGTTCGCTGAAATAATAACTGAAACTTGGTAACATCACAGCACCAGCGCTATGAGCAGGGGCGGAGGAAGGAGGTGTGGTGGGGCAGTCTGCCCCGGGTGTCACCACTGAGGGGGGTGACAAATGCCGGGCGGCACTCACCGTGGGGCCTGCAGCACACCTAAGCCACGCGTCTTTCCTGGGAGAGACGCAGTGGCTTATGCACGCAGGCTTCGTGCTGCCCCAAATGGTCCACCCACCGCCTCCCCCTCAGCTGTAGGGCGGCTGAATGGGAGGAGGCAGGCAAATTCTTTGGAGGCCCCACGGAGCGTCCTGCCCTGGCTGGAGTGTCCTGCTCCTAGGCGCCCAATCAACTTGCTCCGCCACTGGCTATGAGATTTAGAAGCGATACGTACATGACACTTGTTATTCTTCTTATTATAGTTACTGTGTCACTGAATACAAAGTGGCCTGATTGACACTTTGCACTTAAGTCAAACCATCACTAAGCATAAACACACAAGGGTGCAGATCCTTGCAATAAAAACCGCAGCCTCTTCACTCCTCTCCTCTCCTGGTCCTCCTGCTGCTGTGCTGCCTGGAGCCGAGCTATGGTTTGGCTTAGCGTGATATTCAAACCCAGGATTGTGGCTTGTCTCCCTTATAGAAACTACAAGCTGTAGCCAAGGTTGGGTCTTGACTTAAGGGTCATGTTTTGTTTTCCCCATCACTTTTCAAACTGCCCAAGGTCCATATGTTGTGCTAGGACGACAGTGCATTTTAATCCGCTTCAGATACACAAACATACAATTCTAGTATGTGTTTGAATCCGTCCTGCAAAATGCTTGGTGCATCATTTGTTTAATGAAAATTGTGATCCTTGAGGTTTAAGTACAAAGAGGGTTAGGGACTGCATGTCTGATTTATTTATTGTTAACCTTGGCTCTGTCTTCTTTTTTTCCTGCACCGTGGTGCTCCTTGTCTGTCGTCTTGATCTTGTCTAGCCCATAACAATTAAAAATTTGTCTGCAGTTCATTTTCTTCTCTGTGTGAAAATAGAAGGGGAGTTAAAGCTCTTCTCATTTGATTTCATTTGACTGATAACCTTCTTCATTAATTCCACAAGATCGTGTTTTAATATCTGTCTCAATGGAACTTTTCCGGGTAATGATGAGTGACAGCCTAAAGAACCACATTTCTGAGAAACAAAAAATGTATTCAGTGGAATGAACAGAGAATCCCATTTGGGTATAGATCCTCTAGGAAAAACATGTAAAGAGAATGGGGATTTTCTTGCTATATATTTTGAGTTTTGAAGAAATAAAACAAGTAGCTATTTTCATTGGTGACACTCTAGCTCACTCTCCCCCAACATGGTGTCCACCAGTGATTTTGAAATACAGCTACCCTCATTCCGGACCCTTGGCTGTGCTGGCTAGGACTGATGGTAATTGTGTTCTACAACATCTGGAGGACAATGGGTTGTGGAAGACTGCCTAGCTTGACCTATGAACCTAAATAAGAAGGCCTGACTGTTTTTGAAATGAACCTTCTGTTCTTATATTCATTGTTCTGACAGGCTATGGCACTCCATTTGGTTAATCATATCAAATCAATCTATGTAGACCATGTGTTTTGGGAGCCAAAACTGGAAATATGATGCAAATTAGTAGACTTCATCATGCTTGAGAGCCACTGTAGTGTAGAAAAGCCAGTGTGGTTTGTATGTAGACTATCTGTATGGGGAAACCTGGATCCACATGTTTGCTCAGCATGGAGCTCAAGGGATGACCTTGAGCAGTCACACAATCTCATCCCCATATTGTTACTGAGATACTAAGATGGATAATTCTGCGTACACCACATGAGCTCATTGGAAGAAAGGTGGGATAGAAATGTCATAAGCAACTATTAGAAGTTTGGATCAGCATTTGTTGTGCTTAGTGGGCCTTTATAAGAAGATGTGAGCTAATCCCAGTGTTTCTTTAGAGTAGAGCTAAGGAACCTTTGGCCCTCCAGGTGTTGCTAAATCTGCCATCACCCCTAATTTCTGGTCATGCTGTCTCAGGCTGATGGGAATGGAAGCCCAACAACATCTGGAAGGTGAAAGGTTTTCCAGCCCTGCTTTAGAGAAGAGAACATGGGCCTACCACTCCACCTCCAGTCTCTCTCAGAAGGATCACCTTGATAAGCAAGATGGAAAGGGAAATGGGAGGGTCTTGTCTCTTACACATGACGTGTACACCTGAGGTCCAGCATAACTGTGAAGCTAATGCTTCATTCCTCCTTTGCACTTCCAAGCTGGGGGAGCAATCCTGTTGCTTTCATGCTAGCTTCACAGGGGTTTAGTCTTCATAAACAATGTCTGGCTGTCCCTCCATTCATGGTGGACTTCCAGTGGCTGTAATAACTCCTTCAAAGTAGTAGTGTTCATTAGACATTTCTAAAGTAGTCTTTATGCAAGTTTATTTAAGGAAGTGACAATAAAAGTGAATATTAGGGGTATTCTGTGATTTTAAGTCAAGCAAAACTGTTGGCATGGCCTTCTCCTGCTCAAGAGACTGAGCTGGCCTTTTTCCCACCGAAGGGCATATTCTCATGACCCGTTCCATGTGTGACAGCTGCGGTTTTCAGTCAGTCAGCAGTGACTTCCAGCTGGAGTTGCTATACACTCAGTTGCTTGTAGGAATGCCAGTGGCATGTGCCAGACTTGGTGCCTTTTGACATCCCAGCAGGAGAACAGCTTTTCAACAGATTATGGTGCCATGTAAATGCTATTTTGTGTGCTTTGTCAAGCTGTCAGCATTTGCACAGCCACCCACTGAAAGCTAGTGTGGCAGGAAGTCAGCAAGCTGACCAGGGCGGCTGAAAACTCAGGCCTCTTTACCACTTGTGGCCAACCAAGTGGAAAGCAACTCACCAGTCATGAATTCTGGCCTTCCAGGTCCTTGACAATATCCTGGTCCTCTTTTTAACTGCCTAGGAATGCAAAAATGGGGGAGACAAAACCTGGAAGTAAGTGTTTCGGTTTTCAAACATTTTCCGGAAGCCGAACATCCGACGCAGCTTCCGCTTGAGTGCAGGATGCTCCTGCAGCCAATCAGTAGCTGCACCTTGGTTTTGGAACTTTTCAGAAGTCGAACGGACTCCTGGAACTGACTCCGTTCAAGAACCAAGATATCACTGTATTTGGTTTCAGTTGCTTTCTCTCACATTGCATGTAACATAATTTTTTGCTCTATAAGACTCACTTTTTCCCTCCTAAAAAGTAAGGGGAAATGTGTGTGCATCTTATGGAGTGAATGCAGGCTGTGCAGCTATCCCAGAAGCCAGAACAGCAAGAGGGATTGCTGCTTTCACTGCGCAGCGATCTCTCTTGCTGTTCTGGCTTCTGAGATTCATAATATTTTTTTTCTTGTTTTCCTCCTCTGAAAACTAGGTGCATCTTATGGTCTGGTGCATCTTATAGAGCGAAAAATACGTTAGTTTTGTTCTGAGCACAGTAACTCCTTTAACCTCCCATGCACTTTTAAGAACCTAATCTGACCATATAGGCTTTGTAATGTGAGTGATTTGCCATCCTGCATGGAAGAATTGATGCCATTCTCTATTAATCTGCTGGTTAAATTCCAGATATGAAAGAAATCATGTGTTTTTTTAACTGGGAGCTTTCTTTTCTCCTCCTCCTCCCCCCGGCCCCATTTCTGTTTTTTGACTCCATCCCTCAAATTCTATTCATGCTTTATTTCATCCTTTGGCTATTAACTTTGATATTTTTCCTCCCACCCTACATCCCTCCTCCTTGCACTCTTCCCATCAGCGATCTTTTTCATCTGTTTTAAGTACAAGTCAAAACATTTGCTTGTGGTAATGTTGGCTTGACTTACCATTACAACATTTAGCTTCTGCTTCTAGGCATGTAATCAAACACTAGCGTTAGTGGGAACTCTGTAATTGTATCATTAAAAAACAAAAATCTATAAATGCCCCCGTATAAAAGTTAGCTTTCCTTTCATGCTGAAATGTTCTATTTCTGCATAGATAAAAACATAAAGCTATATTTAAATACATCAATCAAATATTTGTGGGCACATTTTCAGTCCGATTATCTGTGTTGGGCTACAGTAGCAGAAGGCTTGTGGCTGAACAGCAGGAACACACTAACATTGAGAAAAAGGTCCTAACCCTTTGATGATGCAGGATGGATTAAGGTCAGAGCTAGGATTTCTTTTTTAACAAGATGGGATGAGGTGAACTATGAGGGGAGCTTTGTAGTTGCCTCAGCCCTTTTCTTGCTCCCTTTGAACATTTGTGAACACTTGTAAGAGCTGCTGAATTTGTTGAAATTCCATCCATGTTTCCATGCCTCAACCATGGTTTCTTGGAAGTAACACTATTTATGCCACCAATCTTTCTAACCAAATTAAATAAATAGTAGAGCCTGCTTGGTTGTAGGTGTGGTTGGCTGATTGTAAGCTTGCCACAATTAAGTAATATCCAGTCAAGACTTTGGGAACATCAGCTGGTTCAGAACATGGCAGCCATGTTGTTGACAGGGTCTAGTCACTGTGAGGTTATTGGAGAAAGGGGCTTTTGTTTCTGTGCACAATTTGAAGTGCTGGTTTTAACCTTTCTAAAGCCATAAATGAAGGATGGTGAACCTGTGACCTTCTAAAACTTTGTACACACTGTAACCCTGAAGGTATTGAAATTGAAAAAGTGAAACTAAAAACTATCCTTCATTTTGGCTAGTTTGGCATTTTCACATAAACTGTTTGTTTGCTTGCTTCCACTAGTCTAAAACTTGATGAAAGGCCAGTAAGGTGTTTGTTTGTTTGTTTGTTTGTTTGTTTGTTTGTTTTTAAAAACTGGTTCATTTTTTTTGTCTTACAATTAAAATAGATGAATCAGGAGGAGATGAATGGTAAGATATTTTTTCTGTGAAAGGTATTCTTTCAGTTACTTTATTTGTAACAATGTACCTCTTTCAACAGATGCTGCATTTTCAAAGCTCTAGGAATTATGTGAATAGACCCCAGGCATCATCACAGAATATTTTAGCACAAAATCCTTTTAATCTTTCAAATGTGATTTCCTTTTTAAAAAAATTCTTTGACTATAAAATCATAATTCAAAGCAGGAAAGTTCCAAGTTAGTCTACAACAGGATTCTAATATATATGTATTTAATATGAAAAGGTCTCCCGTGTGATATTGTGAACTGTACCACATATTTGACACTTTGTATTATTGTGAACTGTACTCCTTGACAGACTTAATTGCTTTAGCAGTGAAATGTCAAGTATTGACAGTCGGTTACGTAGGTAAAATCTAATCAGTTTGTGCAGGCACGATGCAGGGTGGACCAACTCACTTAACTTTTGTACCTTTGATAGAAACCATGCTCATTAAAATAATTCCTGAATCACCACACACACACACACACACACACACACACACTATTGTCCGTTCCAGCAGTGCTATTGCTGCACATCACACGAGCCATAAAGCTAATGGCTTATTCACTCTCACATTTTCTCACCTATGAAAAGTGTTGTTCCTTCAACCATTGGCAAGGCAGAACAATCCCAGTGTAAAAGATGAGACACAACTCTGACATGGGCAGTGGGAACAGACAGAAGCAGCCTTTCATTTTTAAAAAATGAAAACTGGAAGCTGATGGAGCAAGAAGCTGCCAATCTGGGACATGTCCAAGGTTTAAACAAGAATTATGGATGATACTGTTGCTATAAAACAGTGGTCACACTCCAGAGAGGTCATTAGGTATGCCTCAGGGCTTGTACATGTCCAGCTGAACCTCTGAACTTATCTTTGAAACGCAGCTCCCCAAGCTGAAATGTAATTGACTTTTGAAGTTTTCAAAAGGGGCTTTCTCACAGGACAAAGGCATAGAGAGAGAGGAACGTCTAATGCCCTAGTGGGCAGTAGTATGACTCGTGAGGTATTAATTTGGAACTGCCTAGAATTCTTATATTCATGCTTTAATATCTAGCAAAGGCAGATTATGTACTGAATCCATGCCTCACACTCTTGTAATTAGGATTAGGGCTAAAATGAAAGTACTTACTTTTTTCCAGGAGGTGGCCAAAAGTAACTTCCCACTGGACCCTTTGACAATTTTTATGCAGTTGCTTCAAAAGTTACCACGTGTTCTTCTGTGTCACTCTCTTTGTTTGCCCCTTGGCGTAGCCAAACCCAGTTGACTACATAGGATGGTGATTCTTCAACACATTCACTCAGGGATCACCAATGTGACTAGTCCTAGAAGGGGAGGGAAGAGCGCTGATACTGAATTTTTATAATGACTTTCCTGCACTATTAGCTAGCAAAAATGATGGTACAAAACAGGACTGAAAAAGACAAATATTCAAAATTAAACTCTACTTTGGGAAATGCTTCTCTTTCCCCCCTTAGCCCAGATTGTTGTTTCCTGCTTAAAAACCAAGTCAGGAGAATATTTGGAGCAATCCTAACTTGTATTTCTTATTACTCTTACCTTTATTTCTCTCGCTCTGAGAATGTCATCATTTTTGAGTGTTTCATAAATGTTCTGAGGGTACCAGTGCATTTTCTTATTTAACTTAACGGCTACTTTTTCCTGGTTAAACGTTAATGATGTGAAGCCTATTGATATTTTTTTTGCTTCGTTTCAGATGCAGGAATCTCTACCCCATGCCCTTGTTCTGACTGGATGATGCAGCGTATCAAGAAACTCAGAATATCCCTGCTCTTTGGAGAAGTCAGTCGATTTGCTGGTGAGTTGCAGCATGCCAATGAGGTACTGTGGTGCTTGAGATTTTATGCTGTCATAAAGATTTAGCTGTTATAGATTTCACCTTGACACTGGAGAGCTATTGTACTTGAAGTTTAAAGGTGCCCAAAAGAGAGCCTTCCATGCCGCCTTTCAGCTGCGCTTAAATCACCAGATTTGTAAATATATTTCAGGATTGTCTATAGGCAGGAGATTCCATAGAGAGAGAAGAGTGGTTTCCCATTCCCCCACTGCCTTCCTCCCTTTGCAGTAGTCTTTGAGGGAACCATAGGCACCAACTCCTGGCGACCAAGGCAGTTTTGTCCCCCATGTAGTTTTTGAGGGAGTAAGGCCGCCTCAGTTTTCAGAGGGTGTTCAGCTCTGCCCCCTGGCTTCTCACGACATCAGAAAGTCATGTGTCGTTGCCTCCTTAATACTCTGGAGAAGCTGGCGCCTCTGGAGGGAACTATGTAACCTATGAGCCAACACACACACTGCTAATCTGTGCAGTGTCAGAGAAAGGGAGGGAGGGAATTTCTTTGCTGCTCACACCACCACACCTTACAGCTTTTAAAAAAGTAAAGGGGAATGTGCTTCAGCATTGTGGGGCTTCTGGGCAATGGGGTGTGGAGGTGGGATCAGAAAAATAATCTCTTCTTGTTTGGGGGGAGGGAGGGGATTGGCTAACTAGTCAGCCCAAGCCAAATTTTGGAGAGCTCACTTGTTCCTGTGGTTCAATACCTTACCACTTGCTTTTCTGCCTCTTCTACATGCATTGTCCGTGCATAGATTCCTATACTACCAGACACCTAGCTCATCACTTTGGGCCTTTGTCCCATGTGTGGAGAGTTGTGTTCATGAAACAGCTGCATGCATGTATTGTCATGCACAAGGCATGATCAGGAGCCAGCACTGTTTAAAATGGCATGTGTATAAATGAAAAATTCAAGGGACTGAAATTATTTGCATTGAATTTTAATATGTCAGATTCACCAGACATGGGGGGGGGGGATAGTATTGTGTCAGTGTAAGCCTATTTAATTTAGGTTTAGCAACTTGTAGAATTGTTCATGGATGTTTAAAGGTGCTTACTATATCTATCATTTAATTTTAATTTTTGGCGTGTATTCTTAGTGAACTTTTGAATGACAGGATTTTGCATGAAGGTTTTTGTGTGTGTGTTGCTATTTGTTTTATTATTCAACTAAGTTTTATATCAAATTAGCCTCTGACTGAACTTATATTAATTTCAATGGGACCACTCTGAATAAAACATAGTTGACTACCACCCTCAGCACTTATACAGCATAATTCAAATCTAATATTTTGTATACATTATCTCAGTAATCTTTACAACAGGCATATAAGGTAGACTTGTATAAGGTGGCACTGGTTTCTGTCGGGAGCTAAAAATGCAATCTTGGGAGTAAGCCCTATTAAACACACACGTCTGAGTACACATATACAGAATCAGACCGTAAGATTGAGCAAATAGCAGCTCACCTAAGGTCACTTCTTTTGAATTCATGGTTGCTCTGAACCATTAATTTGCTGACTCGCAGCTCACTTTTGTGGTTGCTCTGCTATACCAGCTCTCATTGTTCCAGCATCCACATAAAGCAGCTTGGCTTTCAGGATTATGGCAGCCTTCAGGTAAACCTCCCAGACTGGATTCAACCTACAAGTCCTGCTAGTGGAAGCCCATGCAAAGACTTCCACTAGCACATTGGGGATCTCTCCTCTCTCGTCTCCTAGGCTTGTGCAGGAAGGAGAGGGATATTGTTTCATCTGGCAAGCTGAAATACTTGCAATGGCCAAAATATATTAAAAAATAAATAAATTGTCCAATAGCACCTTAGAGACTAAGTTTGTTCTTGGTATGAGCTTCTGTGTGCATGCACACTTCTTCAGATACATATATTTTGACTACGTCAGACCAACACGGCTACCTACCTGAATCTGGAACAATGGCCTTAGCACTTCATTGAGTTCCTCTCTGTGTGTTTCAGTGATGATAAACAGTGGATCATATCATAGTCACATAATAGGTGGAAGCAACTGAGGCAAGTATCCAGAAAGTGAACCCATGCAGAGAGTGCTTAATCTTCAAGTTAGGAGAGGAGTCCTGCTCTAGACTGGTCTCTAAGAAATTGTAGTGGGAAAGTATCTGCCAGCTTCCTAAATGTCAAGTGGTATAAAGTACTCATTGAGAACCCAGCTGCTGAAGATAGAGATTTAAGAACTGACGTTTCAAATGGAAGCATCATAGGGGAAAGGAATCAATGGGGAAGCATCTCAGTCTTGTCAGATGTTCTATCTGTGACCTTAACAGCATGATTTAAAATAGAACAATTCCTAGTAGTTGCTGCAGCAGGAGAACTGGAATGAACTGACCCAGACGCTGTGGCCGTCATCTGTGGTCCTAGTCTGTGTGCATCCTCCACGAGAGGTCCATAGGCGGGCAGCACAAGAATGGGCCTTTTCTGCAGTGGCCCCACATTTGTGGAATGCTCTTCCCAAGGCGGCTCGCCTGACACTTGCATTACATATCTTTAGGTGCCAGCTGAAAATGTTTCTCTATAGCCAGGCCTTTGGCTGATTAAACAATCTAAATGTGTTGGTGGGAAGGGGGTTGTTGGCTTGTTTTTGTTTTATTATGTATTTCGTGTTCTCATTTTGTATTTTTATGTTGTGAACTGCCTTGTGATCATCGGATAAAGGGAGGTGTACAAACTAAATAAATAATTAATGATATAATCAAATCTGGCCATTATGCTTATCAGAGCATGGGTATGAGTACTGATATGGATAGCTCTTAAACTGGAGAGAGAGAGAGAGAGAGAGAGAGAGAGAGAGAGAATTGGTTTCTCATTTGGTTTCTCACTGTTTTAACAATATATTTAGAACTCTAACAGCTACAGTTTGTATTCTAATCTGAGATATTTATCCCCATCCTTGTTAATTTGGTTTATTAGTAGTAGCAGCAGCAATAGTATACTACATTTCATCAAAAGATCACAGAAGGAGTTTCTTCAATAATATTGTCTGTTGTTGGTCCCAGCCTGGTTTGGCTGCCAATGGCTTCTGTTGATTAAAGGAAAAATATACAAAGTAATGCATCATGGCAGCCAGCACAGGAGGATGATAAATGGTTCTTACATCTTCACTGTTCATACGAAGAAATAGTTTTGTGGCATTCTAGGAAAGAAAGCAGGATTAGAAACAGTTATGTGCAACCAAGGAGTGGCTGCTCGCTGCTCTGCTTTCATGTATGGCGAAATTGAGGATGACACCTTAATCAGAAAACCCAGGTGTTTTCTATTCAACAGAAGAAGCAATGAAATGGATTTCATGAAGAGAAGGGATCTCTTTATCAACAGTCTGTGAGAATGTAGCTTTCCATTCAGGAGAGCATGTGTGTTAGGGCTTTTTCCACTGAGATCTTCCATTGAGATGTTCCATTGAGACACAACTTGTCTGCAAGATACAGCTGCATCAATGGCATGATATCTATTGGCAATGCAACAGGAGAGGCAACTGGGCTGCACATTGATTCTCTTTGCATTCCAGAGGGAGAATTTGAAGAGCTTCCCAGAAGTTTGGAAAGTGGGAACCATCAATTAATGAGGGTTGCTGCAGCGAAGGGAAGACATATGATTAATGGGTTACTTTCCTTTTGGAAGTATCTGTCTCTGAAGCCTTGATTCTACCATCTTTAAGGGGAAACATTTCTTTAAACTTGCTGACAATACAAAAGTGGTTTGCCACCACTTTTGTAGCATACTGTATTTAAGAATTGTGCAAGTCTATTTGGTAGTTTCTTTCGTCTTGTTGCTTGTTAATAAAAATGCAATTTAAAAATAAATAAAATTAGAGGGTTTTCAGCTATGAGTCTGACACACACCACACCCAAATAGCACTACCACGCCAGGGTTATAGTGGGAAATGAAGTCTGCAGTCTGACTTCTGGTGAGCCATAGAAAACTTTATGTACTTCGGAGAAGGTCAAAACGAACATTTCAAGCCATAATGGAAGTTGGCCAGCATGTGCAAGAGAGCCAGTGTGGTATAGAGGTTAAGAGCGGTAGACTCGTAATCTGGTGAACCGGGTTCGCTTCCCCACTCCTCCACATGCAGCTGCTGGGTGACCTTGGGCTTGTCACACTTCTTTGAAGTCTCT
Organism: Podarcis tiliguerta; assembly: GCF_965153285.1. Taxonomy (NCBI): domain Eukaryota; kingdom Metazoa; phylum Chordata; class Lepidosauria; order Squamata; family Lacertidae; genus Podarcis; species Podarcis tiliguerta. Next base: position 80,556,401 of record NC_139536.1, on the reverse strand, counting down.
CAGCCCCATTCACCTCACAGTGTTTGTTGTGGGGGAGGAAGGGAAAGGAGAATGTTAGCCGCTTTGAGACTCCTTCAGGTAATGATAAAGCGGGATATAAAATCCAAACTCCTCTTCTTCTTCTTACACTTCCTTAAAAAGATCTATGACTCCACCTAGCTCCTAGCTGTGAAATATGGGGCATGACCAAATCGTATTTCCTTTTCTTCAATCCGTCACCCATTAAGCAAATGAAGGCTTTAAGCTTTCCAACCAAGCCTATAGTGATGCACGCGCACACGTTTGCACGAGGGCCTTTCCATGCAGCCCTAGCCATCTGCCTGAATATAAGAGAATGAGAGGTGGGGAATGAGAGGTGCCCCACAACTTACTGTAACAACTTCGTGGTGAGGTCCAGCACTTATTTTTCTTGAAGAAAATCACTGACTTGGATTGAAAAAACGGCCAGGGGAAAAACGTTGCTATCCAGGGTTGTAAATAATGCAGAGAGAATAAGTGGGTGCACTCTTCCCACCTTAGATCAAATCTATGCTGCCAGGTGACATAAGAAAGCGGCAGAGATAGTGCAGGATAGTACGCACCCCAGAAATGATCTCTTTCAGCTTCTGCCTTCTGGAAGAAGGTATAGGGTTATAAAGGCCAGGACTAGCCGCCTGAGAAACAGTTTCTATGCAAATGCAATTCTGGTTCTAAACGCAGCATAAGGGGTCTCTATAGTATAGTGTATTTTTTAGTATAGTGTATTTTATAGTATAGTATATATTTTAAAATGGGGCTTCAGAGTTTTTAGGGGTTTTTGAATGTTTTATGTAGTTTTTCAATTTCATTGTTCTGTATGGGACAATGACAATAAAGATATCATATATCATATATATCATATATCGAAGGCCCTCATAAGGAAGCAGCCCTGGCAGATGTATACATCTGCCCCAAATAAGCTAGTAAGGCTGTATGCTAAATTCCCGACTCTGGCGATTCCCTCCCTCTCTCCCTCCACATTTCTCTCTTTCTTAAAATGATTAGATTCAGTTTGGTGCTTGTTTCCCTTCAGTTGTCATTAAGAAATGACAGCTGTGTCTCGTGCAAATAAGCACAGCCTATTTCATACAGGCATCAGTCCAGGGGATCATTTGCTTGTTGCTTAATCTTCGTTGGTTATGGATAATTAAGATGCACCTGTTAAAAGTCCCTGCCTTGTTCACTGACATCCCTGCTTAATTATACCACATACCTGCTTCTTTGCAAAAACAAATTATTCCAGAGAAATGTGGTTTCATCTCTTTTTCATGCTCATTCATTTTATAGCCCTAAATGGATCTGCTGCAAATACCATACTAGAAGCAAATTAAAGTGCCCTCCATTTATAATGTATGGCCACAGTGGACAGCGGCTTACACCAGAGAAAAGCAAGTATTAATTTCACATGGCTAACAATGGCCAAAGCAGTTACTTTCACTGTTCACTTACTCAGGGTAAAATATACTGTATTTTTTGCTCTATAAGACTCACTTTTTCCCTTCTAAAAAGTAAGGGGAAATGTGTGTGCGTCTTATGGAGCAAATGCAGGCTGCGCAGCTATCCCAGAAGCTAGACCAGCAAGAGGGATTGCTGCTTTCACTGCACAGCGATCTATCTTGCTGTTCTGGCTTCTGAGATTCAGAATATTTTCTTTTCTTGTTTTCCTCCTCCAAAAACTAGGTGCGTCTTGTGGTCTGGTACATCTTACAGAGCGAAAAATATGGTATATTTTTATTGGTGTACTGGTTTAAATGGAAGGAGAGAGGATCCCTTGCCATTCCTAACCCGATAACGTCGAACAATTATAACCCCGGGCCCTAAACGTATTGTCCATTTTTAAAATAGCAAAAATTAAAAGGATAACATCTTGGGCATAGAAAGTTCTTTACTTGTTATAAGAATATGTGTGCAATCTGCCAGCATTTGCTGTTTGTTAATTCAACCTTAATCGAATTTAAAATGAAAGGGAATATATCCTTCATAATTATGGCAGCTGTCATATGTAGAATTTGATCCCAGTTGGCTTTCGGCATACACCTGGTCATCCAGGAAAAAACAGGCAAGAATTTTAAAACACAATCCTATTGATTCTGCATTCCTAAAATGGTAGCCATCATTGCGCCCAAACCGTTGTTATATCCCTGATAGACCTTTGTCTGGATTGTATCAATTTAGACTGCAGGCAGTAATTCATATGATAGATTGTCTCCTTATTCCACCAGCCCCTCATATAGAAAACTAGGCTAAGGGAACCTTTTCCCTTGTATGCCAGCTTTCCATCAAGTAACACCCCCACAAACACCCACCCACGCCTGCAGTATGAAAGACTACAGGCAAGTCACTGGTTTTCCATCTATGTGAAAACTAGTCCCAAGTTACCAACTCCTGTTTGTCTCTTGGAGCCCATTCACCAGAACTTTCAGATAACTTATCGCTATATTGGTAGTCTGTCTTGCATGAACAGCTTTCATTTGTTTCCTAAATAACCATCACTACAATTGTTCCATAGATTAAGCCTGTTGCACTGCAATTCTCCTGGTGCATTTTGCTCCTGGAAATTATTTGCAAAGAGCCTTGTCTCAGAAATTATTGTTTGAAATCATCATTACATCCAAACGTTTTAAGAGTTTAGATGCCTTTGAGATGGGAGGTAATTTCCAGGCTGAGATTGTCCCTTGGGGAATTTTCTTCTGCCAGTCAACCAGGGAATGATTACAATTCCAGAGTTTCGTGCATATAGAACCATAGTCAGAATTATTCATCTAAGAATTGCAGAAGAAACAACTCCTCTCCCTGCAATAATGCAAGTGATACTGGCAAACAAGGGGGAATATATAAACAGTCAGCTGCTGAAAAGTGATCGTTTTCTCCGTTCCCCAAAGAAGAAGCTGCAGAACCAACACCCAAAGTTCTCCCTCGCTTTCTGGCCTTTGTTTCATTTTAAATCATAAAAGCGATTGTCAAAAATGCTGCAGAAAAGACTTTCACACAGAATTGCATATCAAAGTCTCAACAGAACACTTCCTTTGCTTCAGATAAATGGATTGTGATTCAGAGGCACAGATGTGTGTTGATTTGCAGGAAACAAAGCAAGGTTACATGTGGCAGCCGTGCCATCAGCAACTGGTTCACCTTGCCTGCCTGGAAAGCAAAAGAGATTGACAAGGTTCAACTGTAGAACGTAGTGCAACTTTTTTATATTATATATGAAAGCAAGATTCGTTTGAAGTCTTTGAGAATGTTCAAGTCAGCCCTGGAGGAATGTTAGGCTTCAGAGTGTTTACCTCTGGCTCTTGTTCCACATTCTACTGTTTTAAGGTGGCCATGAGGCATTGAGGGGAAGAGAAAAGCTTAAAACAGGTGAGGGATAAGAAAATCTAGTTCCGTATAAGGGCAAGTGAAAACTAGCAGGTTTTGGTGATTTGTAAGGGGCAGTGGGGTGTGTGTGTGTGTGTGTGTGTGTGTGTGTACGTGTACTGTACAGTGGTACCTCGGGTTAAGAACTTAATTCGTTTTGGAGGTCAGTTCTTAAACTGAAACTGTTCTGAACCTGAGGTACCACTTTAGCTAATGGGGCCTCCCGCCGCCACTGCGCCACCGCCGCACAATTTTTGTTCTCATCCTGAAGCAAAGTTCTTAACCTGAGGTACTAATTCTGGGTTAGCGGAATCTGTAACCTGAAGCACCTGTAACCTGAAGTGTCTGTAACCCGAGGTAGCACTGTATTTGTTCTTAGCCCTGAGAATATTGCCCCTTTCCTTTCCGGTTTTCTAATGCAGACACACAGCATTCAACCAGAGCCTAACACCCTCTGAACACTGAGGGGGCCTGCAGGGGCGGAGCAATGGGGGTGCTGTGGGGGCAGGCCACACCAGGTGTCATCCTGAATGGGGGTGACATTCAGCACACACCTCTGCCCATGACTCCCAAGCCTATGGCAAGCGGCGGCAAAGCAGCAAAGCTCCATCCTTCTGCCCTGGCTCACTGTAGGCTTGGGAGTCACGGGCGGGGGGTTGCCACACTGCCCGGGCTCCCTGGTGGAGGAGGCAGGCAAACCGGCAGGCAGGCAGGCAGGGGAGAGGACAGGTGTCTTCTCTGAAGCAGGGTGACATTTGGTGCGCCCCCCCCCGCCCGTGACTCCCAAGCCTACAGCAAGCTGGGAGAAGGGGGGTTGCTTGGCTGACAGCCAAGGAGACATGGGCGGGGGGGGTGACAAAAAAATTCCACATCGGGTACCACCTGACCTTGCTACACCTCTGGGGGCCTGGCCCCCTAAAAACACACACACATACATTGGGGTCCCCGAAAGTGCTTTGGCCCCTAGGAGCTGGTGCCTATAGGCTAAAGGAAAGATGGAAGAACCAGTGGTAACTGAATAGAACAGGTGCAAACCACTTGTGTACAAAAGAATGACAGAAAAAAAGTTCTAAACACTGGCTGTGGATAGGATTTTAATACAGCTTTAAGACAGCGGTGATAAATAACACAAATTCTTTTTTATTAGCTACTTCTACATAAATTGGAAATTCTGAACCACAATTAACTTTGTCAGATACTTTTCAGAGGTTATTTAAAGTAAACTCCCATTGGTGAGCTGAGGTATTGGATTTGCTAGCAATTATTTGTGCAGTCCCAAAATGCAAGATTAGTTCTTTTAATTAATAACCTTTTGGAGACTTTTACTGCTGCAATAGATTAATCATTCTAAAATATTCTACAGTTGCGTTATAGGACTCCCTGCCGATGTTGCGACTGCTGTAGTTTTCCACACAGAATAAAAAGATAGAAAGTCTTGATTGTACATTAATGAGTATAAGATTTTATGGCTTTTAGCTGGATGAGTTTGCTTTAGATCTGGAGTATAGAATTTTAATTGGGGATAAATGAGAAAAATTATCCTGAAATCCTCTGCTTCAACAATACAGTATTGTACCCCAAGCGTACCTTTATTGCAGTGCCGTTTTTAGTGGAAATACTTGAGGCAAGGGTTACTTGAACTTGTTATAACTATTCATAATTTTAAAATATGGCAAACAATATCTAGATCAGCTGTATTTCAACTTGATTGTTTGATATAGAAACAAATGATAATGGCAATAAAATGAACCAGCTGCCAAAAACATAAAGCAATTAGTAGAAGAAATGAAAAGTGTATTGAAACAGAAGAACATATAGTGCCTGTTTCAGATCTGGAATAAGTTCAATGTCCTTTTCTATTTGATTTTATCACAGTGATATTGGATAACGAACTTAGAAAAACTTTAAATTAGAAGTGAATAAACAATCTTCACTTACTGTTTTCTAGCACTGCTGTGGCCATTGCTCACCAGGAAAATCTCAAGCACAATTTCCAGGGCAGCAAGTGGAAATCTGACACTTCATACCTCACTTCCTCTGTTCAAAAAGCCTCACAATGCAAAAGTGTGAGATGCACTATTATTGTTAAGAAGCTTCTGCTATTTACCACTGAGTAACCAATATATTCATTGTCATCTAGTCTTTTTATCCATAATAAAAAAAATGCGTTCTTTTTTTCCCTATCGAATTTTCCCTGTCAACACTAAGTTGGCCAGCGATCACACTTGCCTAGCAGACTTCACGCTAGGCCAGAGCACATTCTCCAATTGGCAAATAAAGGATCAGTCTTTGCCACAACTCGGGTCATTTTGGGACATCTGTCATGCAGGCCAGGGTGAAGCAAAGCATCAGCCTAGGACATCCTGCAGCCCAGCTGCTGGGTTGGTGAGCTAAGTTTGTGTGACAGTGTGTGAGTCAGTGTGGAATAACTGGAGGTTTCAATTGATATTTTCAAGTATGGCATGCAGGATTATTGACAACGGCGGAGGGATGAATTGAAAAGAGCATTTGTTTCTCTCCTGAAAAACAACACACAGTTTCAGGGAGGGGGTTGTTTTATTATTTATCTCATAGCTCTACAAATATGGAAAAGTCAAAGGATGTGTTAATGTATTGTTCCTTGGAGCAAAGGCATGCCAGCCACTGACATAGCCTCCAAGTGCCCTGATTTTCAGGGACAGCCCCAGAATTACAAAAGCTATCCCAGCTTCTGATTTGATCCCAGAATCTCCCTATTCCCCCCCACCAGTGCCGCTGCTGGGAGGAGGATGAGCCAGTGCTTGTCCCAAGTGGCGGGGGCAAGAGAGCATCCTGTTGCCTCTCTATGACCTCTCCATCACCACTGCTGCCGGCCTCATCCCTTGGATAGCTCCTAATAGCTGCTGGAGAGCAGGCAAGGAAGAGAAGAGGCTTCTGCCAAGGCCCAGCCCCATGTGATGCACTGGCTGTGAGATACAGGCCAAGGGCAGAGCTGGGCATGAAGAAAGGGGGAATGGAGTGCAAGTGGGCATGAAGAAAGGGGGAATGGAGTGCAAGGAGTCACCTTGTTGTTTTTTAAATGCTTTGTGCATCTGCATCTAATCTTGACCTTTTCTAAAATTAATTTGTTGGTGTGTGTCTTTCATTTTGTAAACCTACCAAAGAATAAAATAAAATAAGATAAAATTAAAAAAGGGGGTTTTCTCAGAATGGTGGAGGGCATGTCTGCTGTGTCCCATTGGTGATAAGAAATCTGATAAGAGATTGGGTGGTCAAGGAGGGTCAGTTGTGGGGGGGAGTGAGTGAGAAATGTCCCTATTTTCATCTGAGGAATGTTGGAGGACATGCAGTGATATTGTATAGTCTCATTAGAATCTGCACCACCCTTCCCCAGCTTCATGCCTCCTGAATGTTTTGGACTACAGTGGTACCTCAGGTTACAGACGCTTCAGGTTACAGACTCCACTAACCCAGAAACAGCACCTCAGGTTAAGAACTTTGCTTCAGGATAAGAACAGAAATCACGCAGCAGCAGTGGGAGGCCCCATTAGCTAAAGTGGTACCTCAGGTTAAGAACAGTGGTACCTCAGGTTAAGAACAGTCGTCTTGTTGTTTTTTAAATGCTTTGTGCATCTGCATCTAATCTTGATCTTTTCTAAAATTAATTTGTTGGTGTGTGTCTTTCATTTTGTAAACCTACCAAAGAATAAAATAAAATAAGATAAAATTAAAAAAGGGGATTTTCTCAGAATGGTGGAGGGCATGTCTGCTGTGTCACATTGATGATAAGAAATCTGATAAGAGATTGGGTGGTCAAGGAGGGTCAGTTGTGGGGGGGGAGTGAGAATTGTCCCTATTTTCATCTGAGGAATGTTGGAGGGCATGCAGTGATATTGTATAGTCTCATTAGAATCTGCACCACCCTTCCCCAGCTTCATGCCTCCTGAATGTTTTGGACTACAGTGTTACCTCAGGTTACAGACGCTTCAGGTTACAGACTCCACTAACCCAGAAATAGTACCTCAGGTTAAGAACTTTGCTTCAGGATAAGAACAGAAATCACGCAGCGGCAGTGGGAGGCCCCATTAGCTAAAGTGGTACCTCAGGTTAAGAACAGTTTCAGGTTAAGAACGGACCTCCAGAACGAATTAAGTTCTTAACCTGAGGTACCACTGTACAGCAATCATCCCCAACTAGCATAGCGAATGGTCAGGGATGATGGGAGTTGTATTTCTGCAACATCAGGAGGGAACCAGATTGGCAACGTCTAACCTACACTCGTATTTCCTGTGATGAATCACTCCCATATTTCCTCTTCTATTTTTCAACATGTTAGGATAATACCTTATGGCAATCATAACCCATGGTTAGTACCTCGTGTCTTTGCTCGTTATCTTTTAAAAATATGCCATAAGGAGGATTACTTCCATGTATTTTTTAAAGTCACTCCAGTGCAGAGGTAGCATCTCAAATTATTTCTTTATAATTAGCAGCTCACCCGCTTCCATACAAGGGGGTCTTGACATCCAAGCTGCTCAGCTGGGGAGAATCCAGCTCCCAAGCTGAAGAAGGTAATTGCTTTAAGAGGCAAAAAAAATGTCAATTATCTGCATTTGGAATTGGCAGGTTAGTTTTCAAATAGGTAATGCTTCTGATATATGCAGACTCCAAAGTTTTCTTCACCATCTTTGAATGAAATGGGATTACTTTTGTAAGGGAGAACAGACTCTCTGGTCCCAAAAGGATGTACAGCTCAGTCACATATTGTGTGTACAGCACTTGTTCATCTACACCAGGCATAGGCAAACTTGGCCCTCCAGATGTTTTGGGACTACAATTCCCATCATCCCTGACCACTGGTCCTGTTAGCTAGGAATGATGGGAGTTGTAGTCCCAAAACATCTGGAGGGCCAAGTTTGCCTATGCCTGATCTACACACATTCAGCAGTAGACACGGAGGTGTGCTGCACTGACTTCTTTTTAACGGTACTAATATAGATTCATGCACTATACATACTTGGTCCTTCAAGCTGCAGTGTCAAAAGACGTTTTAATTATGCTCCACAAATGGAAGAATCTTGTTGAGTAGCATGAGCTGCATTTCCCTTTGCAATGTTTGATATAAAATAGCAAATTATAGCAAATGAACAATGACTGGCAAAGTCAATGTGTAATTATGAGAGAGAGTTTCACCATTTGCATATTTCACCATTTAAGTATTTTTTGTTGTTTTATAATTTCCATGCTTAATTACTTGGAGCAAGTAAGGAATGCTAGCAAAAGGAGGTGCAGAGATTTCTTTGCTTAAACATCTGTGAGAGAGCCTGATTCTCCTTTTCCAAAGTTTAGTTAACACTTTCTTCCTCCATATATTCTGGAAGATGTTTGCCAACTTTGCCCCTGGGCTGGTTCCAGCCCATTGAAGCCCTTTGTACACGAGAAGGAGGAAGGCTTGTCCGCTCCACCACAGATGCAGAACAACATGTGAAGCAAGGACTTTGAAGGTTTAATTGCAGGTGTAGTTCTTACCCTCTTGCAAAATAGTATGTACACACTAAATTATTTTATCACAGAGTGTGTGGTCTGTGTATCTGTGGGTACCTGTGCCGGTTCCACCACCGCAAAGAGATTCAACAGCCAAGATGCTGTATACTGTAAATGCTACACTGATGAGCTTTTCAAAATAGATACCCAAGTACAGTGGCACCTTGGTTCTCGAACTTAATCCGTTCCAGGAGTCTGTTCGACTCCCGAAACCATTCAAAAACCAAGGTGCAGCTTCCAATTGGCTGCAGAAGCTTCCTGCACTCAAGCAGAAGCCGTGTGGGACAGTCAGCTTCCAAAAAATGTTCACAAACTGGAACACTTACTTCCAGGTTTGCGGTGTTCTGGGGCCAAAACGTACGAGTACAAAGGCGTTCGAGAACCAAGGTATGACTGTGTATATGTCCGCTGTAGCTGGGTGTATTTAATGAAAGGCAAGCAACGCAAGGGAACTATTGACCTGTTGTTTTTCTTGTACTGCCTAGAACTCCCTTCTGAGTTATTACATTCTGAAATTTACTGCTTTCGATGCCACATTAACGTAATTAATTCCAGTTCTCAAAATATAATTGGACCAGAGCAGCACCACAGTTTTGCACAACATTATAGGTTATGTTGTTTTGAACATTGTTCTCCCAGATTAGCCAGTAAACGAGAGAAATGTTAAGCCACTTATCCTTCAAGAAAGGCAAGGGGAATTTTATTCTAATCCCTAAACTACATACCCTGTAGTTAGAACTACCAAGGTCAGTGAAATATTTCCAAGTATAAGACTGCAAGGTTTTAATGAGGCTGACCCTTGATGCACCTTGAATTTGTACTTTTAAGATAGGCTAATATGAAAGAATTAAAAGTATGCAGGTCTTTCTTATATATATTTGAGAGCTGCAGGATCAGCAATGAACCAATTAATAGAGAAATAGAAGAAGGAAAGGTTCTCCACTCCTAGCCCCCATCACCAACCAAATCAATTCAGGTTTGAAATTAGATTAGGAAAATCTATTTGAGTTTTTCTCAATGTGCTTTTGAAGTAAAAGAAGTAATTGCTTGCATATTTTATTTGGCAAAATATTTCTCAGCTACTCTGAACTATATGGTTTGGTATAGCTTCCTGGACTGCTGCACCTCTGAGGAATTTCAATCCATTTATTCGCCCCCACCCACCCCACATATATCTCAGATGCCTGTCATTTCACTTAGAATCTTAATATTCTGTTCAGAATTTGATTTTCCATGCTCACAAGGTTTGTTCCCCGGAGACTTCTGCAGTATCTAACGTCTGCATGAACGAAACAAGAAAGCAGCACAGCTTGATTTAATTGACATCAAGTTAATTTTTTCCCCACTTTCCCATTTGGGGCTCTGCTTGTAAGGATTTGACAGGATTCGATTGATTTATTTTTTGCAAATTTATTTTTAGTAGCATTTGAATTAGCGGTTGGTTCCTGTGAGGAATGGGTTTGCTGTCTATGGCAAGGATGAAGATCAGGGCTGAGGAACCCTTTTTAGCTCAGGGGTAGTGGGTGGGCCAAGGGACGCAGGTGGTGCTGTGGGTTAAATCACACAGCCTAGGACTTGCCAATCAGAAGGTCGGCGGTTCAAATCCCCGTGACGGGGTGAGCTCCCATTGTTCGGTCCCTGCCAACCTAGCAGTTCGAAAGCATGTCAAAGTGCAAGTAGATAAATAGGTACCGCTCCAGCGGGAAGGTAAATGGCGTTTCCGTGTGCTGCTCTGGTTCGCCAGAAGCGGCTTAGTCATGCTGGCCACATGTACAGCTGTATGCCGGCTCCCTCGGCCAATAAAGCGAGATGAGTGCCGCAAGCCCAGAGTCGGCCACGACTAGACCTAATGGTCAGGGGTCCCTTTACCTTTTAGTGGGTGGGCTGATGGATAAGGCTCCTATCTTTGTATAGTAGGCTACATTCCAGCCAAACAAAAGGTTTTTGCACATGCACACATATGATCTCTACCTTCCATCAGGGCATGCACATGACATTATCACAGTTGAATCAAGCAAAAGCACTTTAGGAAGGCTTTGAGCAGGTCTGGTGTGCCCAGTGGAGATGGGGTAAAGCTTGGGTGAGAGCAGGACCTAGGAGGAATCCTGAGGACCAGACAGAGAGTCCTGGAGGACTGCTATTGGCCCCCACCTTGATGTAGAAAAAGCAAACGTTCCCCTCCCATTTCCTCAAAATCTAACCCCAAGGTCAAAGAAAAGGCTGAACAAACATGAAATTTATCCTGTGTTCTACTATGTTTTCCCCAGGGCAAGGATGAAAAACTTGTTTTGATTACACTGGCTTTCTGTTATTTTTCTTTCCTGCATTAAATGAATAAGATGCTTGCTGCAAATCGTGCCTCTTTTTAGAGAGACGCCAAATGCCCTTGGTTTTCTGATTTCCAAAACATAAACATCTGTACAAAGAGGTTGCAAAGAGATGATTCTGAATATTTAGGCAAGAAATGACGAAGAAGCAGGCAGCACATTGAATCAAGAATAGTGCACGCTTTATGATGGGATGTACGCCAAATATCATAGTTTGAACTGCCTAATCACGGGCAGCTTGTTGGGCAGAGCTTCACTGGAGCGGCAGGCTTCCAGTCTGGTCCACTGGTGAGCGGAACTTCAGACTGCAGCACCCAAATGAGGCTCCACACAGGTACAGAACTCATATGGTTGCACACAGACCATTAAGAAGCCTCAGCAATTCCTTTAAAGGGGTTCACGCCATATGGAGTCATGTATCCTATGACTAGATTTCTTTTGATTTTGGAAACGCTGTCTTTTTATTTTGCATTGTGAAAGAATTTCCCTCAGTGATTTTAGTTCAGTACATTGGTAGAAGGAATGGTTTTAAATAGAGGTGATCACTAGCAAAAACATTCCTGAGAAGGAAGAAGTGGGAAAGTTGGCAGAAACTATTTTCCCCGCTCTGTTCCTTCATTCTATGGACCATTCTATGGTATGGCCCTGTCTGAAATAATCATCATTTTCTAAAAAATAAATTCCTCTGTGGTTCATTCTGAGGTGCAATTTGTGCAGCAAACTGTTTTATAGCTCAGTTTTCTGACATAAAATATGTATTTCATACATCGTTTTTGAAGATATACATCAAATCCCTTTAAAAATAATAAACTGTCAGACCTGACAGTCCATTATATTTATTTTAAGGTGATTCAATATGTCTTCAGAACTGACGTATGAAATACATATTTCATCCATTGCCCTCAAATATCAGCTATCATAAAATGTAGAATGATTGGTTCATAAATTTCTAGTCTGGTGATGATGAAAATATAAACATGACTTCTTTTTCCTACTTAGCTATTCCTTTGTAAATGAGATTTCACCAGGTTGTCGTTTAAAGAGATCTTAATAATCTGAATTAATGAAATGGATGACTATTATCTCCTGCTCATATTGCACAGTATTTGCAACAGAGACTGAAAATAAGTTATTGCTTTTGTGCATTCATCTGCATACACAGCGGGTGGGACAGGGAAAGCACACTTGCTGGTCTGGATATCTTTTCTATGTAAGAGTTGCTTGACAGTGGAACATTCTCAGATGGTTGTGGACTCTCCTTCACTGGAGGTTTATAAGCCGAGGTTGGATGGCCATCTGTCATGTATGATCTAGTTGGGATTCCTGCATGGCAGGGGGTTGGACTAGAAGTCCCTTGGGGTCACTTCCAACTCTATGATTCTATTTTTGTGGTGAGAATTATCTCAACATTTCATATTCATTTGCGGGCCCATGAAGCAGGAAGCACCAAAAACAACATGGCAACATCTTGGGATTCAAATGGCCACAACTTTATTGATTACAGGTGTCAGTAGACATTGGCAAAGGTATTGAATATGTATCCTGAATTGACCAGCTCAATTACTGACTGATTATGTCATCAGGATTGATCCTGGGTTAAGGATTCCTCATGGCACACATCAAATAGGGTAATTCCTCAAGGACCTACTTTGGGAAGTACAACAACAACTTATTATTTATACCCTGCCCATCTGGCTAGGTTTCCCCAGCCACTCTGGGCGGCTCCCAACAGAATATAAAAAACACGATAAAACATCAAACATTAAAAACTTCCCTAAACCGGGCTGCCTTCAGATGTCTTCTAAAAGTCAGATAGTTGTTTTTTTCCTTGACATCTGATGGGAGGACGTTCCCACAGGGCAGGTGCCACTACCAAGAAGGCCCTCTGCCTGGTTCCCTGTAACCTCACTTCTTGCAGGGAGGGAACCGCCAGAAGTCTGTTAGCCCCCATATGGGCATTTGGTCAGAACCTTCCCCTTGGACCCCTTTACTAGGGTATCCAGTTTATGAAGAGGGGAGGTAGTGCTTCTTCCCACCCCCTTTTGTTTAGACTAAAGATCCAACCCAATGCCTTGTTCTGCCAGCAAGTTCTGATGGTTCCTATGACATAGGCAAAAACCCCAAACTAGCAAATTCCTCCCTGGTCCCTAATATGGTGACTGATTAATTCCATAGGAAGGACATGCACATTAGTTACCTGCTTGCCTTCAGGTAAGGTCAAACTATACAGGGTGAGTGGGATGTCCGTAGTCGATGGAGCTGACTCAAAGTGCAGTTGGCAGGGACTGCAAGACAGAGCTGTTCCACCAGGCCTTAGGTCAGGGTGCAGCCTGACTCCCTCCTTTGGCAATCTTTACAAAACTTTAGTTATGGTTGCCATCAATTTTCAATTTGATCTTAATTAATTTTTTATAATGTTTTATAATGTTGTACTATTTTAGTGGTGTTAGCCGCCCTGAGCCCGGCTTCGGCTGGGGAGGGCGGGATATAAATAAAATTTATTATTATTATTATTATTATTATTATTATTATTATTATTATTTATTATTTATTATTATGTAACTTGGAGGCTCTATCCCAGTCCACTCCCACGTCCCGCCTTCTTAGGCCGTGATTGGTCCATTAAAATTATAATTGTGGGAAATCCCTGATAGTCCCACTGACTGGCTGAGGCTGATGACATTGTCGGCTGGTCACGCGGGAAGGAATTTCACTGCCCTCAGCTGCGCCAGGCCAGGCTGCAACTGCCACTGCGGCAAAAAATAGTAAATAGTCTTTTTTTTCATGCCAGCCTTTACAGTTGACAACAAACTATTATCTGTGTAGTCATGAAACAGGTGTGTGATCATATCTGGGCCATGCCGTAGCACAATACAGTAATGCTGTCACCATAAAAGGAATGTTTGGTTGGATGCAACTATTAAGTATGTTTGTTTGTTTGTTTGTATGTATGCCGCCCTATACTCGCAGGTCTTTCCCCTGTTCTTATGTCTCCTGCCTGACTGCATCCCTTGCCACATAGTTCGCTATTATCAAACAGATTACCACTGTCGACTAGAGCGATTAATCTGAGAGGACACATCTGAATGCATTATTTGGGCAAGGGATGAACCCATACCTGGAGGGCACCACGTTGGTTACCCCTGCAATATGGCCTGCAAATAGAGACTGCTTTAAATATCCTCATTTCAAGCTGACACCAAGCAATGAGCCAGTACAGTAGTACCTTGGGTTACATACGCTTCAGGTTACATACGCTTCAGGTTACAGATGCCGCTAACCCAGAAATAGTGCTTCAGGTTAATAATTTTGCTTCAGGATGAGAACAGAAATCATGCTCCGGCAGCAGCAGGAGGCCCCATTAGCTAAAGTGGTGCTTCAGGTTAAGAACAGTTTCAGGTTAAGAACGGACCTCCGGAACGAATTAAGTACATAACCAGAGGTACCGCTGTATAGCATTTTCAGCTTACATGGGAAGAATTTGCCATGCTGCACGGAAAAATGGAAAGCCATCTCCCTGTGGCAGCCATACCGTGTGCAGCAGCTGCTAAGTAAAAAATGGGAAATGCTTGAAAGATGGCCACTGTAACTGTACTGGCATGGTTCCATTCTTTATTCATTTACACTATCATTTTTGTTGACAATTAGTTTGGCTGCCTCAGCCAATGTTATTTTGCAATATGTGCCATGACAAACAGTTTTTGAAGTGTGACTGAGAAGCTGTGTGGGAGATTTACCAGATACTTTCCCTTATTTAATCTTTTCTCTGTATCATATAGAGAATCTGTCTAAACCTGTTCTTTTGCGAGGGATCAGATCAAGCAACTTCAAATGTAGAAATGAAGTGTTCATAATCAATGAGTAAACAGAACAAGCAAGAATCACTCAATTTATTTGCCAGTCTTCCTACTTGGTGGTTTAACACGGAGGCGGGGGGGGGGGGTAGAGGAATACACTAAAAGCAATTTCCCCAGGGTGATACAACCCCACTCCCCCACATTAAAGAAATATGCTCCTTTCAGGCCTGAAATGCCCCTTTTGCTCCAAAATATGATAGCTATTTGCACTTGGTCATGTTTGACAATGAAGCCTCCTTCAAACTGTTTATCATCTCAGAAAGTTAAGACTCTCTTGTTGTTTCAGGAGACGATGTTCTCTCACAACAAAATGAAATTTCTGCTCCCTGTTTTAGTTTTGCAACACTTTGGGTCCTCGATGCTGGATAACTCCTACAGCATGCCATAGCAGGCATGTGGGGGGAGCGGGTTGGACTTCAGGTTAGAAGTCTTTTGTCAATGCCATACCAGCCCCATCTATTTCAGATTGCCAATTGTCACTTACACACTTATTGTTTTGCACCCAAAGCAGCTGTTCCACAAAAGACTGGCTCTGGGAAATGAAGGAGAGGCAAAAACCATTACTGGGGAAGGGAGCGTTTGAACCACATCACTCTAAAACCTTAATAAACTGTGACTGACAGCTGAGAGAGCAAATGGGGTCGTGGGAAATACTTTGGAGGAATATCCACTAAACCAGGCATAGGCAAACTCGTCCCTCCAGATGTTTTGGGACTACAACTCCCATCATCCCTGACCACTGGTCCTGTTAGCTAGGGATTATGGGAGTTGTAGTCCCAAAACAGCTGGAGGGACGAGATTGCCTTTGCCCACGACTAAACCCATAGTACCCTTGGAAATCATACAAACATGTAGGACTGCCTGAGGATGATCCTTTTCCAATGATAACTCATGCTACAATAAATGAACTAATCCTTTAGGTGCCGCAAGACTCTGTAGATCTTTTTCTGCCATAATGCTTATCTTGCTGCAGTAGCCCTCTCTTTAGCTAAGGACTAAATCTGAAAATATTCTGTATTTTCTATCATATCTGAAAGCTGTCAGTTCATGGTTTCAAGTCTGGAGCTGATATGCTGAGAGATCCTTCTCCATATGTTCTATTAAGCTTTTCCAAGAACTGGAAAACAGTCGCATTATGCTGCATTTTCCTGTTTCTTGGCAACAAATTAAGGAACTAAATTGTGCTTTTACCCCAAAATTATCTGTTAGAATGAAGAGAGACCATTTCCCATGAAGTAAATCTTAATGGAAAAGCAACGTAGCTGGTGATACTTAGTAAGGTCTCAAATACAAAGTGTATAAATGACAAATTAATTAAAAGGCTCTTCTTCATACTAGTTAAACTGGATGTGTATATTACGTGGACCAAGAATCTAAGATTGACTTTGTTAATGCAGGAGTGTTTCGGGAAATTAAAAGAGAGTTGATATGATATACTGCTAGAATGAGAGGCTACCACAAGGCAGGATTTTGCAACCCCCCCCCCAAAAAAAAATTATTCATTTTTATAAATACACACCTCTGTGATAAAAGATTCAGGACCCAGTCAAAGGAAATGAATAAAACGTTAGTTTCCAGTTCAACTTTGAGTATATTTAGCGTTGTATTTAAGTATGTGAGCTTATCCCTCCATCACAACTCAGTCTTACACTCATTGAATAGTCTCCCTCTCTTGACATACTATATTTGGCCTTAGATTCATGCAGGTTTTCTTTTTCCATTGAGTCCTGATGGGGTTTGCTGCTTCTATTTGTAGAGATTGCATTTCATGCTACTTTAGAACATTTTTCTAAGCCTTGGCTGAGCAGCCTGTGATAATGCTCTGGGCAATTTTTATTTAGCTTCTCGTTTGTCTATGGTTGGGCAGGCAGCAAGCCTCCTCCATAACTTTTGTTTTATAATCTATCCCTTGACTTTTGCCTGGGTGGGTAAGCGTTGATGTGTTTGGATATAAAAACTTCAAAGATCAGGTCTTGCTCATTTATTTATTTACTTCCATCATGGGCATTTTACACTGTCAAAAGGGGGCATCATGGTGAAAGAGAACATTTTACAACATTTCCCCATTATTTGCTTTGTCTGGTCCTACTGAATTTCCATGGGCTTTGATTGTTCTTCCCAAGTTCCTATTACTGTTACAGTGTCCTCCTACAAGAATATGTAGCAGGATTAAAAAAGATTATAAGGTACAATTACAAGAATATGAATATGTTTAAAAGGGTATAGCTACTGTAATGTGTACTTGACTGATACCGAATCAATTTCTAATTTGTAAATTGTAGTCATCATAAGAAGAAAGTCACCATGAAGAAGTTTTTAATGATGTTTCGATTGCTAGCCTGGATGCAGGGTTTTAACATTAATTACATGACCAAAATCTTGTTTTTAGGTGTTTAAGAAATGCTATTAATTGTACTTGGTTATTATTTAACAAGGAGAAGGTATCAAGGTAGATTGAAACATTCATTTATGGGTCATAATACAAATGAGTATGCACAAACTCATATAGGATAAACCGAGATCAGGAGCTTCCTATAAGAAAAGTAAGCATTTTCAAACGTATTTCTATTCAAACATATATGCTATATATTTTCTTGTTATCTTTTGATAAATATTCTAACACACGAGTGTGTAATTGAAATACACAAGCATACAGTGGTACCTCTGGTTACGTACTTAATTCGTTCTGGAGGTCCGTTCTTAACCTGAAACTGTTCTTAACCTGAAGCACCATTTTAGCTAATGGGGCCTCCCACTGCCACTGTGCCGCCACTGCACGATTTCTGTTCTCATCCTGAAGCAAAGTTCTTAACCCGAGGTACTGTTTCTGAATTAGTGGAGTCTGTAACCTGAAGCATATGTAACCTGCAGTGTATGTAACCCGAGGTACCACTGTACTGTTAACAGAAATGTATAAATTCTAGCAATTGTCTCATTTGACAATAAGTTGTCACCTTTGACCCCCATTGGAAACCCCTTTGACACCCTAAATTTTAAAGAAAGCATCTCAAAGATAGCCTTTAGGGTAAATTCAAGCATTGCATTTGCAACTTAGGCATGTGGTTCAAAAGAGCCTGGAAATAAAAGGAAATGGTGGCATGGAACTTGGTTCATCCAACCTACCATGGTTGCTATGCTGCTACCCATATATTTTCCCTTGGTGGAGGGAGGAGATTTCAAACAAGAAAACAGCCAGAGTGGAAAGAGTTAAGCAAACGCTTTTCCTACTCAAACTTGTAGCTTCTTGATGCTTTCTTTGGCAAGGGTGAGTGGCAGCATGTCATGCCTCAATATGCACTCACATTTTTGCTGCAGGGTCTGAATGAATGTTTATTATTACGGCCAAACAGCTGCAGAGTCTGTACCTTACATTGAATAAAATGGTGTCATGTCTGCTCACAGTATCTATGAGGAAGGAAATGTCTGAGTACTTGAGCAATTTCTTTGCTATTATTAAGTGGTACTTTAAACGTGAGAGGGGAGCAAAGACCTGTGGAAGTGCCAGTAAAATGAGCAGGACCTAAGCAGAGCAATCGGCTGAAAACCACCCTTGTCTAGAGCTCCAGAGTCAGGTGTCCATCTGCATGAATGAGTGTATGTCTATGGGCTACTCTTTTTAATGCAGTTTCATGTTGGTGGTTTGTGCTCATAATGCTATCAACACAGTCACGTGCAACCTCACTTTCAAGACTGTTTGCACCTGTAAATGTTTAGGAGAAGTCACACTGATTCTTTTTTAGTCAGTTCCTATTGTGTTACCTCCTGGCGATATCCTGCAGCTTTTTGTACCAACTTTTTTGGTTTATTTTCGTCCCACTTTCCTTTCACAAACAGCCCCTCCAGACAGCGATAACATAGTAGCATTGGGGAAGCGTCACAGAATAAAGGAGAATAAATCCACTACTAATCCACTATTATTGGTGGCCTAACTATTGATGTGGGATCCTCCCAAATCCTAAACCTATACCCCTCCCCCCTTTAATCTGGATTTAAACTTTGGGGCATGTATCCTATAAATAATGTTTTAAAGAACCTGCTGCCAACAAACTGCTTGCAATATCTCAGCGCAAATTAACACCCCCTATCCCAAAGCATCCCAAGATATGTTGCATTTTCTATAGAATCCCTTTCATCTATCTGTTATGCCCTGTCTACTCCAAATCAGTGTTTTTTAAAAAAAACAAAATAATTGGCACATTCTTTATTTAGTTGTTTTAAAGAAATATTGTGCCCTTCAACCAAAAAAATAACCCCAGAGCAAACACTGAGCATGAGTTTTCTTAGGGCTATTTCATCTATTCATATTTTTCACCAGCATCGAGTGGTAACATCCATCTGAAAGTGACATCGTAGATCAAACATCAAAGGCAGAGCTTATTATTATCACCTGAAACTCTTCACACATTCAGCTATGAATCACCCAGTGCTGAATAATGAGAGACCAAGTAACGTGTATGAACCAAGTCTCGTCCCTTTCTTGTAAGCTACTGGCCACACCAGTATTTGATTTATAAATTTATTCAGTCTTACAATTTACATGCTACTTGATTGTGTCTTTTTCTTTTTTAAAAAAAACCCTCAAAACAGTTTACACTGATGATGCTGTCTCGACTTTGCAGGGCATTTTTCTTCGTAGATTCAAGCCAAGTACAATAGACAATGCAAAAATACTTTATTTCAGTGTATAGCTTTTGAACAGCATCTCAAAGCAAGGACTGAAAGGGGGACTGCTGTCACTTCGAGCTCTGGTAAATAAGAGAAGAATATGTTTCTCCAGAAACTTGACCAAGCTATTTTTCACCTCTCCGATGATTTCCCCTTGTTCTGAATTTGTTTATGGTGACCAGACACTCTTCTGAATGCAGCACAAATACAAACTGGTGAAAGAAGCTGTTTTGCTTTGTAGCAATTCATGATGGAGCTCAGTGGGAGGCAGGCAGCGGCTGAGCAAGGTTCACCACTGAAAGGCAATATGAAATCCAATGGCAACGCAGTTTCCTCATTTTGGTAGCAAAAAATTACTTGGGCAGGCATCTGGCAGCATTGTGCTTCTTTGTGTGGCAGGAATCTGAGCAACTTTGTCTTTAATATCCTGAATAAACAAAATGAGCTCTGGTATTAAAAATTTAAACGTTCATTAAAATGAATCGTGCAATATGGGGCACAAAATCTAAGAGCTTAGTTGTGTAATGCTTTTGAGCAATAGTCTGATCCAAGAAACCATTTAAGTTTACTCTTTTAATCCTGTGAACTGTCACCTTAATGAGGGGGCATTCTTACGTGGACATCATGCACACATAGAAGTTAGCCCAACATCTTTCAGGGGAGAGGTTTAACTAGTTGGAAGCTGGAAACTATTAAGTGTCAGTTAGTGGTACCCTACAGATATTTGGGACTAACAGTCAGGAATGATGGGAGTGATTGATTGTCCAGCAACATCTGGAGGGCATCATCTTAGCTACTCCTGTCCAGGGCAGTCTTACCCATAGGTGCTAGGGGTGTGGAGCACCTGGGCGCTGGGCTCTCAGGGGTGCCAGGCCAAGAGTCTGGGGCTCAAGAGTTGAGTCCAGGGAAGAGCCCGTCTGTCGGTCATAGCACTGCAGTGGGCTCTTCTGCTGTGGGCAGCTCTGCACCATGAGTTCAGGGGCGACCGAGCCAGCGAGACACTGAGGCGGCCGGCTGGCTCCAATCCTCCTGCGCACCTGGGGGGGGGGCGCCGGGCAGATCTTTGCACCCTGGTGCCGCATATGCTTAAGACAGCCCTGCTCCTGTCCTACATGGTTTGACGATTGGACTGCCACATTACTTAACTTTAGAAAATTAAGAGTGTTGTCCTGAATGAGGACTGTACTTTCTCATTAGATTCATGGGGTTTATAGATATGTAAGGGAATGACTGCTGTCCAAGGATCATAACACTGGAGGGTTGGAAGGGAACTTGAGGATCATCCAGTCCAACTCCATGCAATGCAGGAACTAGATCATACATGGCAAATGCCATCCAACCTCTTCTTAAAAACTTCCAAGGAAGGAGAGTCCACCACCCCTTGTAGGACTCTGTTCCACTGTCGAACAGCTCTTACTGTCAGGAAGTTCTTCCTGACGTTTAGACAGACTCTCCTTTCTTGTAACTTGAATCCATTGGTTTGGGTCCTATCGGGAACAGGAGAAAACAAGCTTGCTCCATCCTCTATGTCACCACCCTATTGTATCTCCTCTCAGTTTCCTCATTTCCAGACTAAACATACCCAAATCCCTCAACCGTTCCTCATAAGGCTTTTAGACCCTTTATCATCTTGGCTGCCCTTCTCTGCACACTTTCCAGCTTGTCAATATCCTTTTTTAACTGTGGTGCCCTGAACTGGATGAAGTACTCCAGGTGTGGTCTGGCCAAGGCAGAAGAGGGCATGCCTATTACTTCCCTTGAACAGGACACTTTACTTCTGTTGATGCAGTCTAGAATAGCATTAGACTGACATACCTTTTAAAAAAATGTTTCATTATCTAGCTTCATGCTGAAATCACTTTAGTTATGGATTATGAACAACATTGAATAAAAAATGCTTTTTTGTGCTCATACATGTGATTAAACCATGGGTAGGTAGATTGCTTTTAGTACCATAATTAATATTGAATCATATCAGATGATAATTCCCGGGAATAAGGAAAAGCTGAACAAATATGGATATAAAGCCATTATTTCTTCAACTGAATTACTCAATAAAAAAAAATTGTTTCCCTGAAACATCTGCTGGTGAGCAAAGGAAAAAATGAACACAAACTTGCTATCCCCCCCCCCCCCCCCCGAAGTATTCTGTTCTTGGAATAGTCTTTCTCAGAATGATAAAAGAAGTGAGCATAATTAATTGTGCTTTCCATAAAAAGGCAGTCTCTCACAGGCTCACCTTTTGATGCAAACCACCTCTCTGACTAATTCTCAGTAGTCATCCAATTGCCTTTTTTGAAAGAAAAATAACATAATGACCTTTAGAGAACATCAACACTCCCCAAAGACTTACAGTTCAAGAACTTCATAATTTCAAGTTGCGGCGCAGGATCAAAAGGAGAGACTTTTCCACCTACTTGTCCCAGAAATAAATTTATTGGCGGACACAACTGTGAAGGCAACCTTTTGCAACTCCATATGGCTTCTGTTACAAGTAAAGACATATCGCCTGCAGATCTGACTTTAGCATATGCGCCGCCGGGATGCAAAGATTCGCCCAGCACCCCCAAATTAACTTTTATTGAGCTTTTGGGGGGAGGGGGGAAGCCAAAGTTATTAACCTTTTTTTAGGGGGGGAATCGCTCACCTGTAATAATGAAGCAGTGGAAAAAAACTGCTTTTGTTCTCTGACTCGTTGGGAATATTTGATGCTATGGGGTGGGAACTTTTGCTCCATTGCTTTTCACTGCCACCGATTGAGAGGGACCGGTATAGAGTAGGTATACATTTGGCACTCCCCTGAATTTGGCGCCCAGGTGCCCCACACCCCTTACACCCCCAGGTAAAGACGGCTTTGATCACATGTATCTGCCACCATCCTGTGGAAAGAATCCATGCTGGCTCCAGTTTCTTGCAGTGACAGTAATAAGCTTGTCTATAACTGAAATTGCTATGAGGAAGACCTTTCAGGCAGCTTCTCCATGGGGGCAGTAGTATGTTTGCTAACATTCTACTAGTTAAGTAAAATGGATGAGAAAAGGCGGTGACCAGGCATTGCTCTGCTAGCGTCTGAGATTCCATGAGCATTGCCAGCTCCTGCTCAAAGTAAGGAAAAATTAGCACAAGACTTGGCTCAGAAGTGGCCTTCTTCAGGCACTCACTGCTTATCAACCAGCTTGATAGTTTTTATTGAAAAAGATACTGGACTGCCTGAGGCGAAGCACAACATGGTACCTCTCCCAGCCTCAACCTCTGTCTCTTTCAAGACACAGAATCCAAGCAGACCTGAAGTTTAATCTCACTTGAATAATGTTTGTCTCTACCTAGGGATGGATGAATCTGTAAATTTCAGTTCTCTCTCTCTCTCTCTCTCTTTTATAATCTTAAATTTAGCTCTCGCATTACTGCAGTAATTCACAATTTTTAAACAAAAGAATCCTCATGAAAATTCATTGAAACTTTAGTGTGAATTTCTCTTAATAGACGCATTGTGTATGCAGGTTTGACAAATATACACATTTCTGAAAGCCATTTCCCCCTACTATAATGCATTTTTGTATACTCTTTTCACTAACACATGCATCTATATGCACACTTCACCTGCCTAGATGCATCTTTTCTACACGTTACTTGGCTCCATTGCAAAATTTGGAGAGGTGCAAAGTTTTGAAGGGTGGCTTTGTTTCATTTTGCATACTGTTTCAGAAAATGCAAATTAGGTAAGTTTGCAAACTGGATCGAAGTTCTCCACCTCTGCCATGCCTGAGGGCAGCAGGCTTGCTTAGGTCAGGGGACACAGGACAGGCTATGTGGTGCACACTACTCTGCCTTCCAACTGCTTGTTGCCACTCCCCTCTCCCCTTCATCTGCTTTCTGAAGCAGACCCCTAACTATGCTTGTTGGTTGGGCCAGTCTTGAATTTTCCTGTATCATGGTGCAATCCTACAGCAGTCTACTCTGAAATAAGTCTCATTGAGTTCAGAGAGGCTTGCTCCCAGCTAAATGAACATAGGATTGCAGTCCTAAGGTCTGTATATAAAATATATAAAATTGCTAGATACATTTTTTATATAAAATTTCTTTTTTGGAGTTATTGTTTTTTTCTAAAAGACACTCTAGCAGACAAGCTTTTGAACAGCTTATTCACAGCTTATTCACTTGGAGTTTAATCTTTAGCTTGGGGGACTTATAAAAACCTTCCATTTGCCACTAATAGCTGGTTGCCCTGT